>NC_053489.1:163959641-165250141 GCF_905171775.1 Rana temporaria
CTCTGGGCTGGAGCTGCATGAACAATCTGTTCCTCTGGGCTGGAGTTGCAGGCTGCGTGCCCCTTGGTAGGCCGCGATTCCACACACACATAGAATGCAGATGCTCTCCTGATGGGTTGCAGGCAAAAAGAGGCTCTGGCCTAGTTCCTCTGGCTTTTTATCTCCTCTCCCACAGTCTTTTGCTGCTGCCACATGATTTGCTCAGGCTCTTCCAATAGGGAGTTTACAGACAACCTCCAATAGGGAGTTTCCAAACAGCAGTACTGAGTGTCTGTGTGAAGATTAGATCAGTCTGGAGAAGTACCTGCTACAATAGCATAGAATGTCAGAAGTGACACATGCAGATGGCAGAGGAATGAGGCAGCAGACAGAAATCACAGTAAATACTTTAGATTGAACAAGTACACACTCTAGAAGAATATGCTGTGTTAATTTTTTACAACCACTTAAACATATTAAAATGTTGTGACTGGTTTCAATACATTGCACACAGGCTACATGTTTGTCTTCTGGATTAAAATGTAGCCTTTGTTGTGGTCATAGTGTTTTAATGTATTAAACTAATTAAATCAAGATTATCCCAGTGACACTCAATGTGCTGAGTATGGTTTAAAATAACAATATCTAACTTCTCCAACTATCCAACACTCGAGAGATGTCTAGCAAGACGTCAAGATAAAGCAGACCAATCCCTAGTGTTTTTATGATTCAAGAAGATAAACTGCTCTGAATAAAATAACTTTTTTTTTATTGAATAAGAATGAGCTTTCCAAATGTTTAGCAGAACCAAGGGCAGGAGCAAATCATATTTCATCTCCCTCACACATGCCCTGGGGCCTAATCCAGGCAATGAATGGGTAAAGTCTTCCACCTGACAATAGAGTTTAAAAAAAGACATTCCTTCCTCCTGTTGTCCTACCCACCCCCTTTTAACAAAAGCTGGAAGGAGACAGTGGCTGAGCATTCCATCTTTAATCATAGATACATTTCAAACACAAGTTCCATGTCTGAATGGCACCGGTAAGACAGCTGCAGAGCAGCAAATCCTCGCGCCAAACAGAAGAGTGTACACAGCGCGCTCAGCTTTGATGTTATTTCCAGTAATATTTACATCCAATCCCTAGGAGACAGGGCTGGTAATAGGAGAGTTCGCCCTGCAAAGAAAGGAAATCATTCTCAAATCTCATCTCCAAAAAAGATGAAAACTAGGCAGGAAGCAGCTTGCCTTTTCCCCTATTTATTGCTGCTCTCGTTAGATGATGTTCACTTCACACAAAAACACATTGGAGTTGATCTGCCCTGATCTCCCTTGATTGATAATTGATTTTCTGTGAGTGTGTGGCTTTTCCGGTTGTACCAATCATGTTGGCAGCACAGTGACTCAGTGGTTACACTCTTGCCTTGCAGCTCTCATGTCCTGGTCTCAATTCCCATAAAGAACAATAGCAGGCCTTTGTATATCCTCCTTCTGTCACTATGGGGTTTCTCCCAAAGGCATGCCAGCAGGTTATTTTGGCTTTCATGCCCAAAAAAAAAAAAAAAACAGCTCTGCAGTGTGCGTGTAATGCTGTCAAAGTGGCACTAGATTGTGAGCTTCTAATAGGGACAGGGCTATTTAAAGTAAATCTTCCCTAAATGAATTATTCCATTGCTGACCTGCTTCTAAAAATTGTAGTTTTCTGGCATTTATATTGACCTTCTGGTTCAATGTTTTCTTAAAGCCTAGTACATACAGCTAGTTTATTTTTTTATTCAACCCAACCTATTGGCTGAGAGCGCAGATCGGAAGCTGGTCGGTAGACCTTTTTCGGTCATGCCCCTTCGGATCGGCTGCAGTATATACGGACCAAATGTTGGCCAGCTTCTATTGAACCGGCCGATGCTGCTTAAATTTTGACCCGTGTGTATGGAGCTTAACCACTTAAGCCCCGGACCATTTGTCTGGTTAAAGACCGGGCCACTTTTTGCGATTCGGCACTGCGTCGCTTTAACTGACAATTGCACAACATGGCTCCCAAACAAAATTGATGTCCTTATTTCCCCCACAAATAGAGCTTTCTTTTGGTGGTATTTGATCACCTCTGCGGCTTTTATTTTTTGCGCTATAAACAAAAAAAAAGCGTCAATTTTAAAAAAAAACAATATTTTTTACATTGCTAAAATAAATATCCCCAAAAAATATATAAAAAGAACATTTTTTTCCTCAGTTTAGGCCGATACGTATTCTTCTAAATATTTTTGGTAAAAAAAAACGCAAAAAGCGTTAATTGATCGGTTTGCGCAAAAGTTATAGCGTCTACAAAATAGGGGATAGTTTTATGGCATTTTTATTAATATATATTTTTTTACTAGTAATGGCAGGGATCGGCGATTTTTTTCATGACTGCGACATTATGGCGTACACATCGACACTTTTGACACATTTTTGGGACCATTGTCATTTTTACACCGAGCAGTGCTATAAAAATGCACTGATTAATGTGAAAATAACACTGGCAGTGAAGGGGTTAACCACTAAGTGGCGCTGTAGGTGCCCCATGGTTGAGTTGTGATGCTTTTGTGCCCATTGTAGGTGCTTTTAGCTGTAGACATGGGTTAGCATGGGCACCCCAACCGGTCTGTGGCTATGCAGCCCCATACACAACAAACTGCAATGAATGCACTGTGTGTGACACCTTTCTCTTGAAACCAGCAATAACTTCAGTTACAGTGGCTCTTCTATTGGAATTACACAGGCCAGCTTTCGCTCCCGACATGTATCGATGAGCCTTGGCTGCCCATGAACTTGTCATCGGTTCATCGTTTTCCTTCTTTGGACCACGTTTAGTAGGTCCTGACCACTGCAGACCAGGTGCATCCCACATGAATTGCAGTTGTGGAGTTGCTCTGACCCAGTCGTCTAACAAATACAATTTGGCCCTTTTCAAAGACGGTCAAACTCTTATGCCGCATACACACCATCACTTTATGTGATGAAAAAAATTAAAATGACCGTGTGTGGGGGAAAACGTTGTTTTATGTCTTGTGAAAAACGACAAAAAAAAATTGAAGCAGGCTTCAATTTTTTGTGTCGTTTTTCAAAACGTAGTTTTTTGTGTCAATTAAAATGATAGTGTGTGGGCAAAACAAAGTTTTTAAACCCGCGCATGCTCAGAAGCAAGTTATGAAGCTAGCTTCAATGGAAAAGAGTGCTGAACGTAACCGCGCTTTGCTAGAGCATTTTGAAAAAACGATGGTGTGTAGGCAACGTCGTTTTTGAAAATGAAGTTTCAAAAACGTTGTTTTATTTCATGATTTAAAACGTCGGTTTTTTTCATCACATAAAGTGATGATGTGTACGCGGCATTACTCTAGCCCATTTTTTCTGCTTTCAAAACATCAACTTGAGAGACAACATGTTCCCTTACTACATATTATATCTCACCCACTTTCAAGTGCCATTGTAACAAGATAATCAATGTTATACACATTAGCTATCAGTGGCTATAATGTTATGTCTGATTGGTGTATCTATATCTCCCAACTTTATGACATGAGAAAGAGGGACACCTTGACATAGTGAACACATGGATAGAAGATGGGCATGGCTACACAGGATATGACATAAAGGGTCACAGTTTTAAAAAAAAATGCTCCTAGCCCTTTTTTTGAGGAAGGCATCACATGATGCATGACAATGTGATAGCAAGTTGCTTTAGACTTCATGTACACTACAGCTCAATTTTTTTGCCAAAGCTCCTAAACTCAACTCCATAAAAACCTATGTGTCAATGTACATATAGGGGCAGATCCACGTACATCGGCGCATATATAGACCGGTGTAGCGCATCTCATTTACGTTACGCCGGCTCAACTTAGAGAGTACCGTATCCTCAGAGTATTTGCGCCCGACGATGCGCCGGGGCAACGTAAATTACGAGGCGTAAGCCGGCGTAATTGAAAGTAGGAAGGAAGTGGGCGTGTTCCACTGAAATGAGCCGTGACCCCATGCAAATGAAGGGCCGGCCGGACGGCGCATGCGCAATGACGCTGACTATGTTCAGCGCCTCTCTGCGCATGCTCACAACTCGGCGTAATCAGTGACATACGAACTAGGACCAGCGTAATTAGTGAGATAAGCCCAGGGCATAAATACGCCCAGACATGCGCCCGTCCAGTGCAAAAGTACATCCGTTTGTTTCCCCCCCCTGAAGCAAGGTGCTTTTGTCCTTTTTTGTGCAGGTTTTTGTGCAGGTTATTCTGTTAGAGCCATGTCTGCTCCAGCAGCAGAGAAGAAGCGCAAGCACAATTACAACCGACAGGAGAAGGCCATCATTATCAGGGCCATGGCCCTGAATGATTGTTACCTACATGGGCCAGAGAGTGCCAACATCACCACTTAAGCCCCGGACCATTTGTCTGGTTAAAGACCGGGCCACTTTTTTGCGATTCGGCACTGCGTCGCTTTAACTGACAATTGCACAACATGGCTCCCAAGCAAAATTGATGTCCTTACCAGGTCCGTGTGAATAGTGTATGAATGTCCAGCAATATAATTGGAGCCTTGTCGTGGCGTTGCTGCTCACAAGTCCTGAATGGTGGACTTGGGCTAATCCAATTTGATGATGATGTGGGGTGTGTGTGCTAGGGACCACAGTGGTGTGCATGCGTGCATTCTCATTGTGCCATTATTAATGGGTGTGTTTAACGTGCAAAGATGCCTACTGCGAGGCATCTCCTGACTGCTGTTCCCTCAGAAGACGGGTTATCCTCGGTTATGGGGGGATTGTCTGGTTCAGGGGTCAGGTCATCACATATGTCAATCTCCAGGCCCTTTCTCACGGCAAAGTTGTGCAGCATGCCACATGCACCGATGATCTGGCACACAAAGTTTGGGGAATACAACAGGGTACCCCCAGACTTATCCAGGCATCGGAAACGGGACTTCAAGAGGCCAAATGTGCGTTCCACCACTCCACGGGTGCGTGTGCATCATTGTATCTTTGCTCTCCTGGGGTTTGGGGATTCCGGAATGGAGTCATGAGATGGGGCCCAAGTGCATATGCAGAGTCACCTGGAAGGGAAAAGACAGGAGGATGTTAGTCGTGCATGTGCCCCTCGTGATGTCTGCATCATGGGTTTGGACAGTCATGCCTGACACCCATGTCCCTCACCAACCAGCCAGCTTTGACGGTATATGTAGCTGTCACGGCTTGACCCTGGGTGTTTGGCACGGACGTGCCATATGAGGCATTGGGAATTGGCTATCACCTGTACGTTGATAGAATGCCAGTGCTTCCGATTGCGGTATATGTGCTCTGTGTAATGGGGGGGGGGGCCGTAGTGCCACATGTGTGCAATCAATGGCCCCCACGGTGCGTGGGAATCCTGCAATTCTGTAGGAATCCGCCATTGCCTTCACCCGCAGATGCTCCTGGGTGGGTCTGATGATTTGGTTGGCCATGCGTTTGAGGATTGCGGGGACAACCTGGTGCACACATCTGCGAATGGAGGATTGTGCCATCCCAGCCACAACTCCACTTGTACGCTGGAACGAGCCACTGGCAAGGAAATGGAGTGTTGCCAGTACCTTGACCAGTGGCTCCACTGCATGTGAGCGGCGTGTCTGGCTGGTGATGTCATCTTTCAGGGTTGTGGTTAATTCCAGGATGGCAGCAGGGCTGAATCTGAAGATGCGATACACCTCCGAATCCCCCGTGCCAAAGACGTTTATGCACGGTCGGTATATCCTCTCCCGTGCCCTCCTCCTCCGTGCCCTCCTCCTTCTACGCGCATCTAAAGCCAGTAGTATAGCTATGACCATGGATGCCCCTGGCATGTTGGCATACAGATTGTTGTCCTGCAAGTGTGGATGCTCAGCTCGTCCCTAACGGTGCTGCTGAAGCTGACCTGCACACGTCTGGCAAAGTTAAAGCTGCTTTTATGAGGGGTAACTTTAGACTGGGCGTACAGCTTACGCGCACCGCGCGTAGCCTGCGCCAGACAAACGTATTTTCGTGGATCGCCATATGTCCCTCATTTGCATATTTGCATAGCAAAACAAAGGTGTGTCCAGCGTATTTTTGCGCCCACGATGCGCCGGTGTAGAAAAATTACGTTGGTTGGAAAAACCTATTTTTCAGGCGTATCTCGTTTTGTGGATACGGCGCATAGTTACACTGGCGCATAGTTACACTTACGCCGTGCATCTCGAGATACGCTGGCGTAAGTGCTTTGTGGATCTGCCCCATAGGCTTTTAGCAGAGTTTAGGAGCTACTGCTGTTAGGGGAACTTCAACCCCCCTCTCCTGAACGTGGAAGAATTGTGTTCAGGAAAGAAACGCTTTGACAGCCGTCTGCCAGAAAACGCAAACCTCTGCAAAACCACGGGATCGCATGTGTACCCGACTTAAGTATGTTTGAGTATTATTCAAAATAAACAGTACTGTAACACACTAATCAGTAACCAGAATTTACTCTACCATTCCTACGCGGATGACACCCAACTTTACTTTCGCATCAGCAACAAAAAGGATCATTATCTCGGACTAGAGAAATGCCTTACTTTTGATAGAAAAGAGACCTACCACAACAACATGGACACCCCCGCCCATTTTGGGACAAACCATCACCCCCTGCACCAAAGTCAAAAGTCTCAGAGGCACTTTTAACTCCGAAATGACAATGAATGCACAAATAAGCTCAGTAGTCAGCGGATCCCACCATTTGCTGCGCCTTCTACACAGACTCATTCCTTTTATCCCTAAAGAAGACATAGCAGTCGTGGTAGGAACGATAATCAATTCCAGACTCGACTATGCAAACGCCCTTTACCTTGGACTCCCAAAGTACCAAATTGCTCGTCTACAAGTCGTCCAGAACACAGCGGCACAACTTGTAACAGGAAAAAAATCTTGGGAATCAATCTCTCCCTCCCTGAGATCCCTTCATTGGCTGCCAGTAAAAGACAGAATAACGTTTAAGGCCCTATGCCTAACACACAAATGTGTACAAGGAAGTGCCCCCCAATATCTATGTGAAAAATTAAAATTTTACAACCCCAATCGCGTTCTCCCAACCAAAATCTACTCCAGATACCCAAGGCCAGATACAAGTCCAAAGGAGAACGAAGATTTGCAGTCCAAGGACCCAGACTGTGGAACGCTTTACCAAGCAGCATCCAAACGGAAGTGAACCACCAGGCCTTCAGAATTTTTTTTAAAACCCATCTATTCTGAAGGCAACCTCTAGGAGGAAATTGATACTAAGCGCCCTGAGGCGATTCAGTTCGCATGTATTGCGCTATATACGTTTTTCACTCACTCACTCACTCACTCACTAATGCATACGCGGTGCAGCACTGGGCTTTACACATACATTATTGTCACCATCGTGAAACCCAACCAGAGAGATGACATGTACGCTTCACTAGAGTTTATGCATGTAGACACAGAGACTGCAAAGAAGCTGCAAAGGATCATCATCAATGGGATGCTACAAAAGATTTAAAAAAGCTGAACAATTTTTTTCTGATGCACACTGCTTTAGCAAGCTAAATCTCATTCAATTAAGTTTACATCTACTTTAAGTCTCACGGTATTTCATAAAATACTGCTCTATGGGAAAACATTGGAAACTCATTTGGCCCATTGACACAAAACTTTGTTTTTCAGCTGAGCAGCTGCTGTCACATCTGGGCTTGGGTTTGGGTATGGTTTCACACCTGGTTCATAGTGCGGGAATGGTTCAGCAGGGAAATCCTGCCTAAATTAGGAAAAATGTTTTGAGCACAATTCCTTTTTTTTTATTGGTCTTGGCATACTGTAATTGATATAGGAAGACATGATAACTCCCTGCATATTTGTTCACTGTTTTCTTGTTCTGTAAGGATATGGACTACTTGAGTCCAATGTAATAATAGACCTTTTCATGTAAATGTAAGTGGTGTACAGAAGTTAATTGACTATCAGGTATTTCACACAACACTTTAAATGAGTACAACTTGGCTTCATGGCACACAACCCTGGAAATATAGAAAGGCATTATCAAGATGCTTGTCATTTTCAAACAGCGGTGCTCTGAAGTGACTGCTGACATTGAGGGAGAGAGAAGTCTCAAATTCTGCCAAAGGAACTCACTCCATTCTTGGCTGACTCTAAAGTTGTTGACTGCAACCTCACCTCTCTGACCTCAGTTTGAGCCATTCTTCTTCATAGTTTTCAGTATCTGAAAATACATTTACGGGGCATATTAATAGGTCAGAGAATGTGATTTTCATTAAACATTCACTGGTGGTGAAGAAACCACTGACATTTAAAAGATGTGCACCAGGAAGATTTACCTGCAGATTCACTGCCTTTTAGAAAGACTCACTCCGGAAAATGAGAATTAACAGGTGATTTTGTAGCTTCTTTCTGTGTATTTGGTATTAGGTTACGTTTTTGTTTAAGCCAATAGAAAGCTAGTTACTAGAATGAGATGGTTGTCCAGACATCATATTCAGATGTTTTTCAGGCTCTCTTATAGAAGTCTATGGTTCCATTCTGCTTCAGTACTAATGTACTAATGTACCTTTTCGAGGCATTTTTGCAGGCATTGAGCTACAACCACCTGAGTACTTGTATATGAACAGGCACAATCTACAAGTCTGGAGTTTTGGTTGTTGAGTGTTTTGGAGCTTTCACCTTGTCAGGAAAGGCATACATGTATGCAGGTGCATTACTCTAAGAAACTCTTATTATGGTCAACATGTGCAAGTGGGTGCACTTGCGTGAGCGTGCAAATTAAGCTGCACTAGTTCCCTGGGTCATTGCCGGTTGGTCTACTATGTTTCCTGTTTAGCTGCTACCCGTTCCTGTATTAACCCTCTTCTGCCGACCTGATCTGCTCTTGTCTTTACCTGAACACCGCCTGCACTGTCCTGTTGGTTGCATCTGGATTATGTCTCTGCCTGCTCCTTTTGCTCATTTGCCTTGCTGTTACTGACCCTGGCCTGACTTCTGACTACTCTTATGCCTGCTGTCTGCACCTGATCTGCCTGTTAGTTGCTGACCCAGACTGTCTGACCCTCCTTATGGGCCTCCTTCCTGTACCTTGACCCTGCTGATCTGCGTCTGACTCCTTCTCCAATCATCTGCTGGTAAACATATAGCCAACCATCTCAGTTTACCCTGATGCAAGGTCTACTCATTTGCACCTGCCAGCAGAAGACCTGTCAGGCACTTATACCACTCTGTGCTCTAGCACTCCTTGTTACCTAACCAGGGCTCCTGAGCCAGAGGTGTAAGAGAAGTCTGCCTCTACACGGCAAACTCCATCACCAGGTACGTTACACAGCTTCAAACTACAGAATCTTCTGGTGGAATTTAGGGCTATGCGTCTCTGTGGGAACATTTTACAAATATAATAGTACTATTGACATTTATATAACATATTTATATACAAATAACTGCAGTATTAAACTTGAAGTAATTTCATGCAGTTTTAGGCTTGAAAATAATTGAATTTGCTTGATTATCTTCATGAACTCAGATTTTATGTGAATACAGTGCATTTACACAGCCTGTAATGTAACAGTGTAGGCTTTGATTTGATGTCTTCTTTTTGAGTAACTACACATCACTTAACGTGCTATGTCTGTGTTCTGTGTTTGTTGTGTGTTGTTCAATTCATGCTGAACTGAGTCTCTTCAATGATATGCAGCTCCCGTAGGAAAGCCATACATTATGCAATTTTCTTTCCTTCAATAACAGGTTGAAGTATAAAATATTGATCGCTTCCCCCCTCAACACAGTCAGTGTTGATGGGGAAATCTCTCCCACAGATCTATTGTATTGTGGCAGTGGGAGGTTTCTCAGCCATCAGAATACAATGATCATTGATGGAGGCTATAGCTACCAGCAGTGATTGAATGAAAAAAAACAGGCTGACCCTGACAAATTTTGATCCATCTATGGCCGGCTTTAAATGACCCAATGACATTGGTTAAAATCCTGAAAAAAAATAATGTTGTCACCATTATTCACAATACAATACTTTCCTTGATCCTTTTTTAACTTCCCTGGTGGTATGATTATGTCAGATTTTTGAATCTCAAAGCGGTTCATTGTATGGCATAGAAATATGGCGTTTTATATTGTAGGCCTGTAATTCTTAGTAATAACACAATTAAATCTGTCCAAACAAGAGTAAAGTAGACATCCCAGATATGATAAAGTTTGAAACACGAAATCATAAATTATAATATAATAAATAACTATAAATAATTATAAAAAATAATAATATAATAATAAAATGAATTTCCCAACGTTTCACTATCGCTCAATTCTGCAAGTGTTCTAATTTACTATTGCTGTTTTCTAGCTGGTCTAAAAACGCTTTGACGTAAAGGGACACTTTTTGGTTGTCATTGACAATCTTAAGATTCCAGGCAGAAAGAACAGTATATATATATATATAAAAGTGCAGGCAGGGCAGTGGACAAAGCATTAGGGACAAAGGGGAAGTGAAATGATTTGATACAGTAGGTAAGTAACCTGGACCAGGATTCTGCAATGCAATCCCGAGTGTGGCTCAGGGTTACCGCTAATGGTACTAAAATTTAACCTTGAGCCACACTCGGGATTACCATCAGGTAGATTAATTTGCACTAACATTTACATTTTCAGGACAAGTTTTCAGGGTGTACCCCCTTCTACAAGGTCCAAATAGTACTATTTGGACCTTAACCACTTCCCGCCCGGCCTATGGCCGATTTACGTCCGGGAAGTGGTTATGAAATCCTGACAGGACGTTCCAGAACGTCCTGCAGGATTTCATGCCGTGCGCGCCCGTGGGGGCGCGCATCGCGGCGATCGGTGATGCGGGGTGTCAGTCTGACACCCTGCATCTCCGATCTCGGTAAAGAGCCTCCGGCGGAGACTCTTTACCATGTGATCAGCCGTGTCCAACCACGGCTGATCACGATGTAAACAGGAAGAGCCGTTGATGGCTCTTCCTCACTCGCGTCTGAAAGACGCGAGTAGAGGATAGCCGATCGGCGGCTCTCCTGACAGGGGGGGTTCGCGCTGATTGTTTATCAGCGCAGCCCCCCCTCGGATCGCCACACTGGACCACCAGGGATGCCCACCCTGGAGCACCAGGGTGGGCAAAAAAAAAAAAAGCCAGAAAAAAAAAAAGTCTAAAAAATAAATAAAAAAAAAAAGCATAAAGAAAAAAGATGCCAGTCAGTGCCCACAAATGGGCACTGACTGGCAACAATCAGTGCTGCCACCCCAGTGTCCATCAGCGCCACCCCAGTGTCCATCAGCGCCACCCCAGTGTCCATCAGTGCCACCCCACAGTGCCCATCCATGCCCAGTGCCCACCTAGCAGTGCCCATCTGTGCCACCCATAAGTATTCATCAGTGCCGCCCATGAGTGCCCATCTGTGCCGCCTATGAGTGCCCAGTGCCGCCCATGAGTGCCCATCAGTGCCGCCTATGTGTGCCCATCAGTGCCGCCTATGTGTGCCCATCAGTGCCGCCTATGTGTGCCCATCAGTGCCGCCTATGTGTGCCCATCAGTGCCGCCTATGTGTGCCCATCAGTGTCGCATACCAGCGCCGCCAATCAGTGCCACCTCATCTGTGCCCGTCAGTACTACCTCATCGATGTCCATCAGTGCCATCTCATCGGTGCCCATTAGTGCCGCCATATCAGTGCCCGTAATTGAAAGAGAAAACTTATTTCCAAAAAAATATACGAGAAAACAATAAAAACGTAATTTTTCTTCCAAATTTTCAGCCTTTTTTTAGTTGTTGCGCAAAACAAAATCGCAGAGGTGATCGAATACCACCAAAAGAAAGCTCTATTTGTGGGGAAAAAAGGACACCAATTTTGTTTGGGTACAGTGTAGCATGACCGCGCAATTGCCATTCAAAGTGCGACAGTGCTGAAAGCTGAAAATTGGCTTGGGCGGGAAGCTGCGTAAGTACCTGGTATGGAAGTGGTTAAAGAAAGGAGTACATCCTGAAAACTTGCCCTGAAAACGTGGATATTAGTGCAAGTAAAAAAGTATCACAGACAGTACTTAATTTTAAATACAGCTACAATCACCCAAAGACATTGGTAAATTGAATAGAAAAAATGTTCCATGTCCCAAGCATAAACTACTCTTTCTATAAATAATACTGTATATTATACAATATTATTCTAGATTAGTTTTGGATAATCTTTCCTCCTGCTAGTTTGAGGTCAAGTCCCCATGTTCTTGGTCGTCGCTTTATATTGAAAATTCTCTCCTGAACCCTACTTACCACTTTGATGTATTTAAAGGTTTTTAAACATGTCTTCCCATTCCATGCCTTCCTCTAGACAGTACATATTAACCACTTGAGATCCGCGCTATAGACAAAATACGTCCGCAGCGCGGCTCTCAAGTGCCAAGTGGCCATTTAAACACGGCCTTTTATGTGCATTACCCGCGCGCGCCACTGGGTGGCGCGCGGCGGGTAAAAACTGTCCCGGCGCATCAACGAAGACCCGATGCGTGTACCTGGCGGCCGCGATGTCCGCCGGGTACACGCGATCATCGGGAACACAGCCGGTAACAGCAGAGACGTGGAGCTCTGTGTGTAAACACAGAGCTCCACGTGCTGTTAGAGGAGAGGAGACCGATCTGTGTCTCTTGTACATAGAGACACAGCATCGGTCACCTCCCCCAGTCACCCCCCTCCCCCCACACAGTTAGAACACACCCAGGCTACACAGTTAACCCCTTCCTCACCCCCTAGTGTTAACCCCTTCCCTGCCAGTCACATTTATACAGTAATTAGTGCATTTTTATAGCACTGTCGCTGTATAAATGTGAATGGCGCCAAATTTGTGTCAAAAGTGTCCGATACGTCCGCCGCAATATCCCAGTCCCAATAAAAATCGCAGATCGCCGCCATTACTAGTAAAAAAAAAAATAATAAAAAAAATCATAATTCTGTTCCCCATTTTGTAGGCGCTATAACTTTTGCGCAAACCAGTCGCTTATTGCGATTTTTTTTTTTTTTTTTTTTTACAAAAATACGTCGAAAAATACGTATCGGCCTTAACTGAGAAAAAAAATAGTTTTTTTAAAAAAAAATTGGGATATTTATTATAGCAACAAGTAAAAAAAAAATATATATTTTTTAAATTGTCGCTCTTTTTTTTGTTTATAGCGCAAAAAATAAAAACCGCAGAGGTGATCAAATACCACCAAAAGAAAGCTCTATTTGTGGGGAAAAAAGGATGCCAATTTTGTTTGGGAGCCACGTCGCACGACCGCGCAATTGTCAGTTAAAGCGACGCAGTGCCGGAAGCTGAAATTTCGCCTGGGAACGAAGGGGGTTTATGTGCCCAGTAAGCAAGTGGTTAAGTTCCTGAAGTCTCTGCTGACATTCTTCATCCCTCAAACCGTTTACCATTTTTGTTGCCCGTCTAGGGACTTGTTATATCTTATCAATATCTGTTTGTAATTTAGGTCTCCAGAACTCCATGTAAAACCACCTGACACTATCTATGGCCCAGCGTCTGACTTAAATATAAATGCTCTGATCATATTAGAGAAAATGAGGGAGCTGCGGTAGCTCAACGCGATTGGCACTGCGCTGATAAGCCATTCACCTTTGCAGCTAGGGGTTCGGATCCCGGTCTCGGCTACATGTGAATTGAGTTTGGTGGTCTCAGCCCGGCTCCCGGTGGGTGTGCTATGCGAGGTAAGCCTGCGCTTAGTACGCCCACCCCCTCCCACAAAAAAAAAAAAAACCACCACACTTACACGCACTCGAAATTGGGTTAACATGCACGCACTTTAACCATGCGGTCTCTAAAAAAAGAGAGGCAAAGGACTAACGGGGCTGGTTGAGCGGGCAAATCTTCTCACTCCCTTATAGGGAGTCCCTCTGCCCTCTGGGTTTCAAAGCGGAGCAGGTAGGGCGGGCTGTATGGGAGGACCCCCTCACACACCCACCCCTGCCACCCGGGGCATGAGGAAAGGTGGCAGATTGCCTCTGGGGGAGGCCTGTCTACTCCCAACTCCTGCAGTCTGGCTCCTCTCTCGAGTACACGCACAAAATACACTTAAAAAAAAAAAAATATTAGAGAAAATGGCAATATCTTCTTGATTATCTGTGGAGAGACACAAGTGCATTTCTGTTTTAAATGCAAAAACAATTGAGTACTGTCCATGATATATTTTTTTTAAATTTGAACTAACATACAAATGTTAAGGGCATTTTCAGGACAAGATGTACTGGAGGTACATCCCAAAAGATTTAAGGCAGAAGAGAAGAGGGACCCTCAGTCAAACCTAACACATCTCGAGAGATGCAGTAGTAATTGGGCAAAGTTTTCTAATTTGTCTAATCACTTTGCCCCCAGAGAACAAATGTTTTGGGCTGTCTGCCCTGTTACCATAATGCAAGAAATTTATATAAAATATGGTCAATTATTATGACCGCTCAGGTCATGTATGTGTTAATCACACAACCATAATCAATGATTTGCAGTGTTCTATGAGCTTATTATTGCACACATTTTTTAAATTATGTCTTTGAAAATGAATACATGACTATTTTTCAATACATTTTCTATGAAAGAACAAAATGGTTCTTTTACTGAACAGGCACTGCATCCACACTTCAGAAGTATGTGCATGTCCTCATGGTCTAGCTATGCGAACATGGATGGACAAGTCTCTCACCATTTCTCATTCCTGTAAACTACCTGTTTATCTTTGGCCAAAACCCAGATTTGTATCCTTGTTTAATCTACTGTATTTATTTATCTAGCATTAGAATAACTGCTACAACCATAATTCATAAAGAACAGATTGCACAATCTTAATTTTTATTACCAGTTCATTTAAGGGACTGTATCAAGGCTTTGTACATATTTTGTATTATGCATTTTTCTTTTCAGCCAGCAGATGGAGCACATTCCCTTTTTATGTTTTCCCAGCTATCTGTTTGCTTCTTTAACGAAAGAAGATTGTTGGTTACTGAACTCAATAGCTCAAGTTAACATTTGCACACAAGTGCAACACAGTTCTCAAAGCAGTGACTTATCCATTACGAGACTGCTCAGTTTATGGCTCCAGTCAGACAAATTGTACTTGAGCATCTGTCATGCTATTGTTCAGATAACCCATAATGCTTCAGTAATCCATTCTTAAGTATTACATATTTACAAAGATTGTATATCAATAGTAGAACAAACGATGTAAAGCAACAATTTAAAGAAACATTGACCGATTAAAAACAAATTACCGCAATGCATAATAGTTTTCCTTTAATAACATTTATTCATGACATAAACCCACTCAGCATTCAAGTATACCTTAAGGCATTAGGCTGATATGGGCCATGAGAAGTGCCTGATCTGAATCATTTGCTTTATAGGGGTTGCTCTTTTATTCACCTCTCATAAAACATGTTTATTCTTTGCCACAGAACGTATTACATGCCAGCTGTTTATGGTCTCTCATAAACCCTGTTGCAGGAATGCACAGATGGGTGTCTATACTCTGCTCAGGGCCCATACTGTCACCAAGCTTTTGCTCTTGAAGAATTAATGCAGATGGAAGAAGCAATTAGAAATGGATAGATGAGCTGACGGGCACCACAAAAATGTTTATACACTTGTGGAATAAATAGACACTTACATTAAGAAGGCTGATTTCAGTAATGAAAGTAGTAACCACTGAGTTTCTAGTGGGAGAGCTATATTTTTAACCCTGTGTGTGCATGTTAACATTAAATACGTTAATGCAAAGGTCAAACAAGTGCAGAAATAAGAATAACTCTGTAAGGATAAATATGATGGCATACCTAAGATTCTTCCTTTAACTTTATCCTCCAATCAGGGCCAGGTGGGGGCGAAATATTATGCCTGGAATATACTATACACCTGCCCTAATTCATGATCAAAATCTGCCATTAACATTTCTCTTAAAAGTACTGTTTTTTTTGGCTCAATATTTATTACACCATAGTTCCTGGTCAAAATCTACTTACAAACGTTCTCTCTTGCCACATCTTATTAATGCCGCTAAACTCTGTGTCCCCATTCTTTGGAAAAAATGTACTCCTCCTTCGATATCTAATTGGTTGAAAAAAATTGGGCATATTGCTGACATGGAAAATCTAATCTATCAATCAAAAGATTCTCTAACTACTTTTTATGATACTTGGGCCTGTTGGTTGAATTTTAAAGATTCTGAAAAATTTCTTCAATAATCTGGTGCTTCTACATAACATTTTTCTGACTTTTATTGTCTTATGAATTCTATTTTTATTATATCATACTGATGCTTGATTTCAATTAGTCTTTTCGTCCATATCACTATACTTCCCTCTCACCTCCTCCCCATCCATTTTCCTTCTTTTTTTTTTCTCTCCCCTTGGCCTTCTCAGGCTACATATCTATATGTTGAGTGATATTTTTGGTTTATTGATTATATAATATCTATGAATCTTATTGCTATCATTATCTTCTGTTATGCAATATGAATCTATTATATCAAATTACATTTCTGTCTTTGATAAAACAATAAAATATTTGAAACAAAAGTACTGTTTTTTTACACTATTGGAAAAATATAGGCTACATTCTGACACATATTTTAGTAAACAGGGCAGGCTAGAATTGAGCAGCCCAATTCACGAATATTATGGAGTTGCCAGAATGCCTGCCCACAGTTGATGTCACTGAAATAAATGTTTTGCTAGTCCTCACTTAATTTCATTAAACTCTTGTACTGGTGATAACTGACAACACTGCTTACAGCAACCTCCTTATACACATATACAAAGACATTAATAATATGATACCTAGGAGATTCATAATAGAATAGACAAGAATGAAATACTTTATTCACATCATGATGCTGTGCTAAATTGAAATTTAAGAGGGATTTGCATGATGTAATTTTTTCCTAAAGTGTCCCAAAATTAACAACAGTAAAATCGGTCTGTATATGCAGTAAAGCATGCTCTTTATACTCCCTATGGAACCTAAGGGCATAGGGCCAGATTCACGTAGAAGTGCGGCGGCGTAACGTATCGTGGATACGTTACACCGCCGCAAGTTTTCAGCGCAAGTGCCTGATTCACCAAGCACTTGCATGAAAACTTACGCCGGCGGCCTCCCGCGTAATTCAAAGGGGCGTGTGCTCCCGCGCCGGACCTACTGCGCATGCTCCCTTTTGAATTCCCCGCCGTGCTTTGCGCGAAGTGACGTCATTTTTCGAACGGCGACGTGCGTATCGTACTTCCGTATTCCCGGACGTCTTACGCAAGAAGAAAACATTTTTAAATTTCGACGCGGGAACGACGGCCATACTTTATACAGCACATACTTGTGCTGTGTAAAGTTAGGGCAGCTAAAACGACGACTAACTTTGCGACGGGAAACTAGACTAGCAGCGATGTAGCGAACGCGAAAAACCGTCGTGGATCGCCGTAACTACTAATTTGCATACCCGACGCTGGTTTACGACGCAAACTCCCCCCAGCGGCGGCCGCGGTATTGCATCCTAAGATCCGACAGTGTAAAACAATTACACCTGTCGGATCTTAGGGCTAACTATGCGTAACTGATTCTATGAATCAGTTGCATAGTTAGGAAGACCCTAAAACAGAGATACGACGGTGTATCAGGAGATACGCCGTCGTATCTCTTTTGTGAATCTGGGCCAAAGTCCTCTGCATTGTGTACATGCTCAGTTTGGTGTGTATTGGTAGAGTTTTCTTTTTTGTAGGGTTCATTTGATTGGCGCAGGGTCAATCGGCACTATCCAGACAGAGGGTCAGGGGTTAATTATATTATTTACATTAATGATTACCAAAAAACTGTAAACAGTTCTAATGGAAAATCACCATTTGTTACAATTCCAGTCAACACGTAAGAGCAATGAGCTACTATTACTGTATTGTTTCAAGACTGCAGCTGTGAAAAAGTAAAAAAGTTTATTCTGTTTACCACAATTTTAAGCTGGCAATACATTATGTAATTTTCTTATCAATTTTCCTTTAGATTTACCTTCAACTATGTATTGCAAGAGCCTACCTGATTGCATACACATTCAAAGTATTTAGGTATTTAGAGCGTCTCGTCCTGTAAGAACATATGGAGGCAAAGCTCGTTCTGGGCAAGCGGGTTTTTGTAAATCTAAAATTAAATTGTACAAGAAAATTGTATAATGTATGGCCAGCCTTTGTAATGTGTATTTCCCTGAAGAATTACAGAAGCAAATGCAACTCTTTCCAGTATTGGCAGGAGGGCAGTAGGATTGTACTCTTTGAAGCTGGTGCTGTGCAAGGTCATCTATGCATGCTTTCTTCACCAACAATCACCTTAAAGGGTTTGTAAAGGAAAAACATTTTTTATCTTAATAGCTTCCTTTACCTTAATGCAGTGCTGTTTTCATGACCTCATTGTTCGTTTTTGCTTTCAAGTTGCTGTAATTCTTCTCTGATCTCCACACTTCCTGGTTGTCTGTTTCCTGATGACCACAGTACTGGGAGCTTTCTCTCTGTGGTCACTAATCAAGGAGGTGTGATTACTGTGTGTCTAAAACCCCTTAGCACCAATCAGTTTCGTTTTCCAAACCATCACTGCCCTGTATTGGCTCTGTGTCTCTGTACATCACAGAAGCAGGAAACAACATGCAAAAACGAAACTAGAAACTGCAGTTACATTATATGATTAATTTTATCTATTTGTAATCATTTTTAAAAGGAATCAGTTAACTAGTATGTCTCTATACCCTGTAAACAGTAATTTCAGCAAACAATTTTTTTCCTTTAACTACTTGCTGACCTGAGGCCGTCGTTTTACGGTGGCAGGTTGGCTCCCCTGCTCAAGAGCCTGTAGCTCTACGTCGGCTCTCTCGCAGGCCACTAGGGGCGCGCTCGCCCCCGAGTCCCGTGCGCGTGCCCGGCGGGCACGATCGCCGCTGGGCACCAGCGATTGCTCGTAACAGAGCGGGGACCGGGAGCTGTGTGTGTAAACACACAGCTCTCGATCCTGTCAGGGGGGGAAATGCTGATCCTCTGTTCATACAATGTATGAACAGAAGATCAGTGACTTCCCCTAGTGAGGCCACCCCCCCCCCACAGTAAGAACACACCCAGGTAACATACTTAACCCCTTCCCTGCCCCCTAGTGTTAACCCCTTCACTGCCAGTGGCATTTTTATAGTAATCCAATGCATTTTTATAGCACTGATCGCTATAAAAATGCCAATGGTCCCAAAAATGTGTCAAAAGTATCCCAAGTGTCCGCCATAATGTCGCAGTACCGAAAAAAATCGCTGATCGCCACCATTACTAGTAAAAAAAAAAATATTAATAAAAATGCCATAAAAATACCCCCTATTTTGTAAACGCTATAACTTTTGCGCAAACCAATCAATAAACACTTATTGAAGAGTATGTAGAAGAATACGTATCGGCCTAAACTGAGGAAATTTTTTTTTTTTTATATATTTTTGGGGGATATTTATTACAGCAAAAAGTAAAAAATATTCATTTTTTTCAAAATTGTCGCTCTATTTTTGTTTATAGCGCAAAAATAAAAATACCACCAAAAGAAAGCTCTATTTGTGGGAAAAAAAGGACGCTAATTTTTTTTGGGAGCCACGTCGCACGACCGTGCAATTGTCAGTTAAAGCGACGCAGTCCCGAATCGCAAAAAGTGCTCTGGTCTTTGGGCAGCAATATGGTCTGGGGGTTAAGTGGTTAACCTCCCTGGCAGTATGATTATGTCTGATTTTTGTTGCTGAAAGCGGTACAATTGTTTTGCATGGAAATTTGGCATTTGATATAGTAGGCCTGTAATTCTTAGGAATAACTCACTTAAATCTGTCCAAACAAGAGTCTAGTAGACATCTCGGGTATGATAAAGTTTGAAACACAAAATCATAAATTATAATATAATAAATAACTATAAATCATTATAACAAATAATAATCAAATCAAAAACACTGAAATTTGCTCAGTTGCAGAATTGTCGCTGTCATTACTTTGATGGCGTGTACACACGACCGTTTTTCGCGATGTAAAAAATGACATTTTTTTTAATGTCATTGAAAACTATTGTGTGTGGGCTCCAGAGCATTTTTCACAACGTAAAAAATGGGCATTAAAAATGTAGAACATGCTCTAAATTTTCACGTAGTTTTTAACATTGTCCTTTTTAACGTGGTAAAAAATGGTCATGTGTGGCTTTAACGACGTGAAAAACCGCCCATGCTCAAAAGCAAGTTATGAGACGGGAGCGCTCATTCTGGTAAAACTAGCGTTCGTAATGGAGATAGCACATTCATCACGATGTAACAGACTGAAAAGCATGAATCGTCTCTCACCAACGTTTTACTAACACAAAATCAGCAAAAGCAGCCCCAAGGGTGGCGCCATGCGAATGGTACTTCCCCTTTATAGTGCCGTCATACATGTGTTGTTGTACGTCACCGCGCTTTGCTAGAGCATTTTTTTTTCACGATCGTGTGTAGGCAAGGCCAGCTTAACAATAATCGGGTTGAAAAAAACGTTGTTTTTTCTAGACCATTAACCTCTTGACCACTGGGCACTTAAACCCCCTTCCTGACCAGACCAATTTTCAGCTTTCGGTGCTCTCACAATTTGAATGACAATTACTCCGTCATACAACATTGTACCCATTTGAAATTTTTGTCCTTTTTTTCACACAAATAGAGCTTTCTTTTGGTGGTATTAGATCACCTCTGGGTTTTTTTTTTTTGCGCTATAAAAGAAAAACGACAGAAAATTCTGTAAAAAAAAAAAAAAAAAAACTTGTTTCTGTCATATTCGCAGGTTATTTCTCACACACAGCATATGCATACCACGAATGACACCCCAAAACACATTCTGCTATTCCTCCCGAGTATGGCGATACCCCATGTGTGCAACTTTTACACGGCGTGGCTACATACAGAGGCCCAACATGCAGGGAGCGCCATCAGGCGTTCTGGAGCACCCAGGCCAATTCTGACATTTCTCTCCTACATGGAAAAATCACAATTTATTTGCTAGAAAATGACATAGAACCCCAAAACATTATATATGCGGAGTATTGGGGTATTGCGGAGTATTTGGGTATTGCAGAGTATTGGGGTATTGGGGGTATTGCAGAGTATTGGGGTATTGCGGAGTATTGGGGGTATTGCAGAGTATTTGGGTATTGCAGAGTATCGCGCAGGGTATTGGGGTATTGCAGAGTATTGCGCAGGGTATTGCAGAGTATCGGGGTATTGCAGAGTATCGAGGTATTGCAGAGTATGGGGTATTGCAGAGTATGGGGTATTGCAGAGTATGGGGTATGGCAGAGTATCGGGGTATGGCAGAGTATCGGGGTATGGCAGAGTAACGAGGTATGGCAGAGTAACGAGGTATGGCAGAGTAACGAGGTATGGCAGAGTAACAGGGTATGGCAGAGTATGGGGTATGGCAGAGTATGGGGTATTGCAGAGTATGGGGTATGGCAGAGTATGGGGTATGGCAGAGTATGGGGTATGGCAGAGTATTGCGCAGGGATAGCTGAGCTGGGATGGATGGCTGGATCTGTGACTGCAGTTGTCACAGATCCAGCCACAGCACTGCTGACACCCGCTCCCCCCCCCCTCTCCTCTCCTCTCGCACTGTACCGAACGGTACAGAGAGGAGAGGGAGGAACCGGCGTCATCAAATGACGCCGGTTTGTTTACAAGTGATCGCTCCGTCATTTGACGGAGCGATCACGTGGTAAACAGCCGCGATTCGCGGCAATTTACCGTGATCCGTGATGCGCCGGGTCTTCTAGACCCGGCGAGCACGGACACTTCCGCGAGCGCGCCCCAGGGGACGCGCAAACGCGGAAGTGCACGAGGACGTCCCAGGGACGTCCTGTCACAGTAACTCGACCGTGCTGTAGCAGTATTTTTACTATAGCGCGGTCGGCAAGTGGTTAAAAACGATTGTGTGTACGCGGCATCAGTGTTTGATGACAAATTACCCCACAAATCACTATCGCTCAATTCTGCAAGTGATTCTAATTTATTAACGCTGTTTTCTAGCTGCTCTAAAACCACTTTTGACATAAAGGGACACTTTTTGGTTGCTATGGGCAATCTACAGTTTCCAGGCAGAAAAAACGGTATTTATAATATAAAAGTGCATGCAGGACACTGGACAAACCACTAGGGACAAAGGGGGTGTGTAATTATTTTATACAGTACTGTGATCTGTAAAAATTACAGTATACTGTATGTGTGCTGGGTTTTTAGAATTTGGCGCTGATCTCCGCCCCCGTGCGTCGTAACGTCGCAGGGAACGGAGCTCGGCGGCACTCGGGGCACTGTGTGAATCGAGCGAGGAGACAGCTCACTCACACAGCGGGAAGACATTGCAGGATCTAGGGGACAAGGTAAATAACTCCCTGCCTGGATACTGCGATGCGATCCCGAGTCTGGCTCGGGGTTACCGCTATTAGTACTGAAATTCCACCCCGAGCCAGACTTTATTTTTATTTCCTTCCTTCAGCCTACAAATTAAGGGGAGTGGTTAATTGGTCACAGGTGCTTAAGGTCTATATAACTTTCTGTAGGACACATCTAAAATTGCCAGACTTGCTGGTTGGACTTGCTGCACTGAGAAGACGCTCCATACTAAAGAAGAACCAGGAACATACCCGGCAGGTGACAGCAGGGGCCAGCACAGAGGTGGGTGGAGACAAAGAGGTGCAGGCACTAGAAAAGAGTAGATGGGTGACAGTCAGGAAGAGTAGAGGGGGAAGTGCAATGGAGACTGATCTGGGGCTGGAGCATCCCAAAAAGTATGCTCCGTTGAGTGACATTGGTGAAACCAGTTAGTGACCAGCACTACTGGAACTCCCCTAGCTGCCAGGGGAAGAACTCCTCCAGTGAGAGTGTGGGGGAAGTGAAGGGAAAGGAAAGACAGATTCTGGTGGTAGGGGACTCAATTCTTAGAAGGACAGAGAGGGCAATCTGTAACAAAGACCTGAAGCTCCAAACTGTATGTTGTCTTCTGGGCACTCGGGTTCAGTACACCACAGATCTGGTGAACAGATTACTGGGAGGGGATGGGAAAGACCCGGCTGTCATGGTGCACGTTGGCACCAATGACAAAGTCAGAGGTTGATGGAGTGTCCGAAAGAATAATTTTAGGGACTTGGGAGCTAAATTGAGGAAAAGGACCTCCAAGGTAGTATTCTCAGGAATACTACCAGTACCTTGAGTCACACAAGAAAGGGATATTAGGGAAGTAAACAAGTGGCTGAGGAGCTGGTGTAGTAAGGAGGGGTTTGGGTTCCTGGAGGACTGGGCCGACTTCTCAGTCGGTCACCAACACTATAGGAGGGACGGATTGCACCTAAATGAGGAAGGTGCAGATCGGCAAGGAAGGGAAGGTGGCCAAAAAGTTAGAGGGTATTTTAAACTAGGTGACGGGGGGGCGGGTCCAGAGATAGAGATAGTCAGCGCAGAACATATTCCAGAGGTTAGTATTGGGGACATTAGTGGTAGGTTGACTAAAGCACATCAACCCAAGGTAAGTATAGTAGCAAGTCCTAGTTGCAATCTCGGAACACCCAATCAGAGGATAGTATGTGACCGGACTAAACTACGTGGCAGGAGCCCTGGCGGACAAGATGGGTGAACTAGAGATACTGTTGTATGGGAAGGATTTGGATTTTGTGGGAATTTCAGGCAACCACTCAAGGGTATACCCTTTATCGCACTGATAGAGATGGTAAAAAAGGGGGAGGGGTATGCCTATATATCAAGAATAATGTACAAGTGAATGTGAGAGATGACATCACTAAGAGAGCTAGGGAGGAGGAGGAATCCATTTGGGTAGAGCGCCAAAAGAATGAAGCTAAGGGGAAAATAATACTGGGAGTATGCTATAGGCCCCCTGACCTGAGGGAAGAGGGGGAGACATATCTCCTATCACAATTTGGATTAACAGCAAGGATGTTATCATAATGGGGGATTTTAATTATCCTGACATAGACTGGGTGGAGGGAACCACGCATCCGTCTAAGGCTCACCAGTTCCTAAATGTCTTGCAGGACAATTTCATGGGTCAGATGGTAGACACACCAACCAGAAATAAAGCGTTACTGGATCTGCTGATTACCAACAATACAGACCTGATCACGGATGTGGAAAAAAAATCCCAAGAAGGAAGGACATCTGGTTACAAGGGACAGGGAGATGGTGAAGGTATTGAATTTATTATTCTCCTCAGTCTTCACGAGGGAATCGGGGGGCTTCAGTAACCAAAACTGCAGTGTTTATCCTCATAAAATATCATAGGAAGCATCTAGATCACAGGTGTCAAACACAAGGCCTGCGGGCCGAATCCAGCCCTCCAGGCCATTTCATGTGGCCCTCGCACCTCTCCTATAGCTGCAGGAGAGTTCCAGCCCTCCTCTGGTCCTCCTCCAGACCCCTAATTTCTGTTTCTGCTTGCAGTTCCTGTTTCATCTTTACCTGTAGGTGCAGGTGCCCCCCTTTCCAAATCACGCCGTGTGTCCGCCTCTTACCCACCTTCAAGCACTATCCCTTGGTTCCACCTCCCAGTACCACCCCCTTTAGGGAATACGGAACCAAGTAATTTGTATAGAATTTGACACTGATAACAAGAAAAAATATATCCCCTGCAGCCAACAATAGACCCCCCCACATCAACAATAGCCCCCCAGCAACAAAAGATTCGCCCATCAACAAACAACTATCCCCTACCCCAGCAATAGACTCCCCACTAGCAACAATAGATCTCCCAGCAGCCAGAATCAGTAGATCCTCCAGAAGCCAGCAACAATAGACCCCTCCCTCAACAGTAGACCCCGCAGAAACAATTTACCCCCCCCTCCAGCAACAGTGGATCCCTCACCAGCAACAATAAACCTCCCCCGCAACACTAGACCCCCCCACAACAATAGATCACCCCAGTGACGATAGATCCCCCAGCAGCCTGCATTAATAGACACTCCAGAACACTTTAGTACCCCTTGCCATTGCATACATTGTGTGCTGAAGGTGCCGGGACTGCGGTCCCCACATTCTGAAAAAAAAGCCCTGCTTGTTGTTGTGTTTTTCTTCTCAAAGCAAGCCATTCTTTTCTACTACAGTTTCGTTTTTGGTTCATGCTGCCTCTAGAAGCCCCTTGCTTTCAACCACAGGTACAGTATTGGCTTTATCCTTGGGTGCAGCATTGTAAGCTGGGAAATGCCAAGCTCTTCAAGTTGCCAAAGCAGAAATCTGTCAATGGAATACTGGGGTCCTGGAATTAAATCAACTCAGCTGGAATGTTAAAAGTAACCATTGATCTGAGTGGAGAAAATTCTTATGAGGGTATCATCTCACAGAACCACTTAGGTTAAAACAGACGTAAATTATTTACTGGAGCAAATGAGCAGCATACTGTACATTTTTGCATGTATGTTTCATCAATGATTTACATTAGGATGTTTTAGGTTAGGTTAGGTTAGTTTTATTGTGATCAAATGGACCTTACAGTAAGAGGGAGGAAGTTTTATGGGAAACATACCCTTTTTATTGCAAAACATAAAATTCACTAATGTATTTCCTGTGCCCTAATTAGAGCTAATAATGGTCCCAGTGTGAAATGTTGACAGCTTTTGAATTGTTTGTAATGGACTCCAAGCCAGTACCTGATTCCCGCATATGAGGAGAGTGCTGGAATCAGGTGCTGTCTTGGAGTCCATCATTCCTCCACACATGACTTGGTTTCATCCAAAGGTAAACTGTGCAGCGATAATGTCTTCACAGGCACAACCTTTAGCAACAGCCAAGCTTCAGCACCCAGTCCCATCCTCAAAGGGGTGGTCCTGGGGGAAGGACTTGCCAGCCAATTAAAGTTTTGCTCATAAAAAAATCACATTGTGTGGCTATTCCTTTGGAGTATACTGAACTTAACTCGTGATGATAAATAACATATACTGTACGAGTTTAGCATTTTTGAGAATTGTGCACACAAAATTTAATTCCCTTTTTTTGTATTTTATTTTCTTATATGGTGTTTGCATATGGTTGTTGCTATTTACATTGCATTACTGGATAAGCCAAAATACACAAAGAAAAGCATTTTATCTGACATTTTCCAATAAGGGTATGGTTGTAAATTTTGACTCTGGAAATCATGCAGTCTCCACTATATGACTTAGTAATTCTTATCATTCTGCTTTATCCTGTACACCCTTGACCTTGACTGGCAAACATGATAATGAATACATCTCCACCCTTCCAGCTACTCATTCTAGAAACACTTACTTTTACATTAAAACAATATTAATAATTTTAGGTTTGACAAGCCAGCCATTTATATTCGTAGCAATATTTTTGTACTTGAAGCAGCATATTTACAGACTTAAAGCACAGTATTCTGATAACTTACTCTGAATCATGAGTTCAAATTATGACAGTCTTGCTTAGGTAAAATAGACCATGGATGAAGCATTACACTTAGAAATCATTTGTAAGTCAAAAGGGAATTTATACAGTAATTAAAAAAAATACAAAGTTGCCTTTAGATTGGTACACTTAAAGAAAATAAAATGTACCAAGGAGATAGTTGTTAAGGGGCAATTTTCATGTCTTTCAAGAGATACAGTAACTAAGCTATATATCTGGACTGGCTAGGCATTGGAGTAAAATTCTACCTTTAAAACTCATTTATTCAGGGAAGCCTATCCCACACCCACCTAACAACTGTCCCTGAGCCACCCCCATCAAATTATTCTCTGCAGCTATTACCTTTTGTATCACCCCTTTAGAATGTAAGCTCTACGAGCAGGGCCCTCCTGTACCGTTTGTATTGAACTGTACCGTAATTGTGTTGTCCTATACATTGTAAAGCTCTGCGTAAACTGTTGGCGCTATATAAATCGTGTATAATAATAAAAATAATACCTTTAAAGCAGCACATAGCAAAAATGAAATAAGAGATCCTTACTCATCTGTTAGTGTAGCCACCCCAGGTCTCTGAAGTTCCTAGCATGTGTATGCTCTTTAAATATCATTAGATTCCTGTACACATCAGCACTGGCAGGTGCCAATTCTACACTTTCTTTTACCAATACCTTTGGTGGGCATACCATTTCAAGTATGCATTTCAAGCTTAAGAAGAGCCTTCTGGGATTTAGGGGCTCATTTATACTGAATGTGCTTCAGGCAGGCACTGGGACCCCCTGCTGCTGTCAAATAGACCTGGGCGCTGCTCACTTCTAGAGCACCTGAGAAACATAAAGAATTCTTCATGTCAAGTGATGTTGGGCAGCAAGTTCACTCCCTGCCTCAACGGCACAGGTATGCAATGTTTTTTGTCAAATTCGCTTCCCTGACATCTTTTGGAATGGAGGGGGATGTTTTTAGTCTTATCTCATTAGCAAACAAGAACCAAGACAGAGTTCAGGACATCCCAAAGACTACTTTTTATATCAATCTATGGTATTTGTACTTGGGTAGTAGTTGGGGGCCCTTTGATGACTTTGTCTGCCTCTACTTTTGACTCCATATTTCTTCTCTCCATCCCTATTCTCATGTTCAGTGCATAAACATTCTGATACTAATATCTTGCTTGACACCGACTGTACCTCAATCATTTTAACTGATCAGTCCCTCTGTCTGACCCTTTACCATAAAGCCCTGTACACACGCTCGGTTTTCTCGGCGGTTAAAAGTCAAGAAAACCAAGGGGAAAGCCGAGAACCCGGCAGGAAAAGTGCCATGGAGCTTTGGCTTGGAATCCCGGCCGTGTGTATGCTCCATTGGCACTGCTTCGCAGTGTTTCCCATAGGAAAGTAGTAGATCTGGCGGAAAAAAAACGCCGGGAATCCCGACGAGAAAATAGAGAGCAGGTTCTCTATTTTCCAGACGTGATTCCGAGCTGGTTGCGAGGAAGCATACACACGTCCGGTTTTCCCGGCCAAAAGCTCTCTTGGCAGTTTTCCTGGCAGGAAAATTGGTTGTGTGTACGGGACTTAAGTTTAGTTATCCAATGTTGGCCTTGGTCTCTTTTTGGACCATCTCAGTTTAGCCTAATTTTGGAACAGGTACAATTACTGGTAAGCATCTTAGTATGTAACAAAAGCACAACGTTTCCCTGAAAGCTACCATTCTCAAATCTGTACAAGCCGCTGAATCATACAGGTGTAGAAATAAATCTGAAAGGTTTCTGTTGATCAACAAAGACAGTTCTTACCGAAGATACATTGATAAATGTGACTCATAGCAGCAAATGTTAGGATTTTACAGCATACCTATCCTCTAGCAAGGAAGCAACTGATCTCCTAGCATTTGCAGTAGCAATTATATCTGACAATCAGATATTTGACAATCATAGCCTCCTCTATAGATATAATTGAGAATTTAGTGTAGACATAAAGGAAGAGTGTTTTTGCCAGTAAACCTAAATTAGCAGGTTAAAACAAAGGTGAAAAAAAAACCCCGAATACAGCCACCTTATCTAAGGACAGGTAAACTAGATATGATTTAAAGTGCCTTTCCCAGCAATTTTTAAGCTTTGGATTGGGTGGGATAAGATCGCTTGTCTTTTTACAAAGGCTCAATTAAACTGTTTTACCGCGGCACAGACAGAAAAAAATTTTACTTTTTTTTTTTAGTAAAGTAGGGAAAGCCTAGAAACCCTGTCAGCTGTATTTATTGTTGTGTCCTATTGCAGAAGTTGCTACAATTACTGTGTAATGAAAATATTGTTATTAGGACAGTGAGTAAGAGAACTGCTTTATAAATAGCTCCTATGCAGTAAAAACCTGACCGGGAAATGTATACAGTAACACAGTGGTGGTGCATCCATTAAGGGCGCACGACCGCCACCCCCTCTCTCCAGTCACCCCCTAAGTAAAATGGATAGATTCATGCATTGCAGTTGGCTGCATTTGTCGGGCACAGTTGGCTGCATATTATGGGCACAGTTGGCTGCATATTATGGGCACAGTTGGCTGCATATTATGGGCACAGTTGGCTGCATTTTATGGACACAGTTGGCTGCATTTTATGGGCACAGTTGGCTGAATATGATGGGCATACTGACATACTAGTGAATCATTCACTCATACAAGGTGTGAGGGGTTAGCTCGGTAGCGGGGTGTGTGACCCCTTGGATGGGTTCACCACACACTGAATTTCTACAGACTGGCAGTCGAAGACGGTTGAAATCAAAGTTTCTGGTTTATTTTTCCATCTTGCTGGAAAACAATTGCAAGCATCCAAACAGCATAAACAAAATCAAACATAAAATAAATCCTAGCCACTCTGGGCGTCTACCTTCCACACAGGAACCTATCTATGAAGTCTAACACGGCCTACTGCTGGGTAGACAGTGCTGGTCATACAGCACAAAACAATAGTCTTTTGATATTGATAACACAGGAAAAGGTCAATGGTCTCCTCACCTCATCAGGAGACTTTCTGGCACTACTCTCCTACTCACACAGCCTTAGGAGTGATGCAGCCAATTAGTGGTAATCCTCTGGGCTACTTTATAGAGGCCTTTAATTGCCTCACTCTGAACAGCTGGAGTCTTCCAACGGCCCTTAGCCTTCCTGGCTATTTCTGGCAGCCGACGCCTAATAATGATTGGTGTATCGTCTAACAAGGCAGAAATGTATGTCCCCACTGTGACAACACCCACAGATTTACCTGACTTCCTGTCACAAAGGGTATGGCAAGTTTTCATAAGTCTCAACTACTATATTGATCCAATGAATTGGCGATGAAGTCTCAATAGTACAAACAAAATAAACCACTACTATTTTGATATAAAATTTATGTCTTTGGCCTGGATTCTCGTATGAGTTACGCCGGCGTATCTCCAGATATGCCGTCGTAACTCTGAGTCCGATCCGTCGTATCTATGCGCCTGATTCTTAGAATCAGTTACGCATAGATTTGTATTAGATCCGACCGGCGTAAGTCTCTTACGCCGTCGTATCTTAACTGCATATTTACGCTGGCCGCTAGGGGCGTGTACGCTGATTTACGCCTAGAAATATGTAAATCAGCTAGATACGCAAATTCACGAACGTACGCCCGGCCGACACAGTACAGATATGCCGTTTACGTTAGGCTTTTCCCAGCGTAAAGTTACCCCTGCTATATGAGGCGTACATGAGGCGTACCAATGTTAAGTATGGACGTCGTTCCCGCGTCAAATTTTTTAAATTTTACGTCGTTTGCGTAAGTCATTCGCGAATAGGGCTGGGCATCATTTACGTTCACGTCGAAAGCATTGGCTTCTTGCGGGTTAATCTGGAGCATTCACACTGGGATACTTTCACGGACGGCGCATGCGCCGTTCGTAAAAAGCGTCATTTACGTGGGGTCACATTAAATTTACATAACACGCGCCCGCATCTACCACATTTAAATAAGGCGGGCTTACGCCGGCCTATTTACGCTACGCCGCCGCAACTTTGGTTTGAGAATACGGCACTTGCCTGTCAAAGTTGCGGAGGTGTAACGTAAATAGGATACGTTACGCCTGCACAAAGATACACAGTTCTACGTGAATCCGGGCCTTAGTTGCCATAACATAACATAGGTACGGGGTACTTTTACTTCCCTCAAAACACTTGACATGTTACAGTGCTTTAAAAGTGTTATTCCCACATCCATGGAAAGTAACTGTCTATTTTGTTCTCTTTTTTTAAATCTTCAGCAAAACAATCAAAAATTTATTGAACCATAGTTCTGTGTCTTGTATGACAAGCACTTAAAAAAACAAACAAACATAAAAAAGGATATGAGGTGAAAACTCTACCACAAAAACAGTTAACAAAGATCAAGTATATGCTATTGTTGTTGTTATTTAAGGCATTGAGAAAAGATAGGTGCGAGAATCCATAGCAACTACATTTCTCGTTATTGTAGTCACATCAGTACAACAGCATTTCTGATTGGCTGCTATGTGTTACTACACTGTTTTATTTGCTTTATTGATTAGCTTACTTAACTTGGAAGTTAGTGAAATCTGTATCTTCATGATCAAATCTTCAAAAGTTTTGAGACACCTGCCTTTAGACCCCATTTCACGCTGAGGCGTTTTGCAGGCACTATAATGCTATAAATAGCGGCTGCAAAGAGCCCTGAAAGAGCCGCTGATGTCTCTCGAATGTGAAAGCCCTGAAGGCTTTTACAATGGAGCAGTGCGCTAGCAGGACGGTAAAAAAAGTCCTGCTAGCAGCTTCTTTGGAGCGGTAAAGGAGCGGTGTGTATACCGCTCCTGCCCATTGAGATGAATGGGTACTGCGGCTATTCCGCCAGCAAAGCGCCGCTGCAGTGGCGCTTTGTGGTGGTTTTAACCCTTTCTCAGCTGCTAGTGGGGGTAAAAGCGCCCCGCCAGCGGCTGAAAAGCGATGCGAAATGAATGGTAAAGCGTCGCTAAAATAGCGGCACTTTACCGCCGATACACCCACCGCCCTAGTGTGAAAGGGGCCTTACACGCACATGAACTTTAATGGCATCCCAGTCTTAGTCCGCAGGGTTAAATTTTGAGTTGGCCCACCTTTTGCAGCTAAAACAGTTTCCACTCTTCTGGGATGGCTGTCCACAAGGTTTAGGAGTGTGTCTATGTGAATGTTTGACCATTCCTCCAGAAGCGCATTAGTGAGATCAGGGACTGATGTTGGACGAGAATGCCTGGCTCGCAGTCTCCACTCTAAATCGTCCCAAAGATGTTCAATCAGGTTGAGGCCAGGACTTTGTGTAGGCCAGTCAAAGTTCCCCTACCCCAAACTCACTCATCCATGTCTTTATGGACCTTCAAATCATTTGATGGAGGGGGGATTATGGTACAGGGTTGTTTTTTGTGCTTGGCTTCTAAGCTCCAGTGAAGGGAATTCTTAAGACGTCAGTATACCAATACATTTTGGACAATTTCATGCTCCCAACTTTTTGGGAACAGTTTGGAGAAGGCCCCTTCCTGATCCAACGTGACTGTTCACAAAGCAAGGTCCATAAAGACATGGATGAACATGTTTGGGGTGGAGAAACTTGACTGGCCTGCACAGAGTTTTGACCTCAACCCGAAAGAACACCTTTGGGATGAATTAGAGTGGAGACTGCGAGCCAGCCTTCTCTTCCAACATCAATGCCTGGCCTCACAAATGTGCTTCTGGAAGAATGGTCTAACATTCCTATAGTCACACTTATAAACCCTGTGGACAGCCTTCCCAGAAGAGTTGTTATAGCTGCAAAGGGTGGGCTAACTCAATATTGAACCCTATGGACTAAGACGCCATTAAAGTTCATGTGCGTGTAAAGGCAGACGTCCCAATACTTTTGGTAATATAGAGTATAATGTAATTGCTCGAACTGACCTGAGCAGGAAATATTATCAGAGACTTGTTAAATAATAAAAACATTTTGACATTAATTTTAATGCTTCTTAGCTAGCCATTAATCAAGAACAATAAAAAAGATTTTTCATGTTGTTGGACAAAAAGAACATGTAAATGACCTTTTTTCTTTGCATTGTATATATCAAAAGGTAGATTCAGTATGTACTCACAGGTATTCAGACATCTAAACATTTACAACTTATTTAATTTTTTCCCTCTTTCCTTTTACAGTCAACAAGTTGGACAGTAATTGTGAGTGTGAGTTATACAGATGGATTTCTTGCATTGCACACGTTGCCCTGATTTTTGTGGTCCAGGCAGGGTGGGCAGATCTGACACCTTGCACGTTTTCTGCCAACACTGGAGTCCATAGGAGCTGATGAGGAGAAGGTCTCAGGGGGATCAGACAGAACTTACTCCACAATGGTTGAACCAGCAGGTGACAGTGGTAGCCAGGCCATCTCTCCTTGAGTGGATTATTAAGTACCAATGCCAATATAGTTTACCTTCATGCCACTTGATTGATAATGATTGATTTGTGTCCAGAGGACAAATGCATATGCAGAAACAATATGTACAATAAATACAATAATGTACTGGCAACTGTATATTGTTGTCACCTTGCCAAAATTGTCCACTCCCCCACTGATGCCATTGTAGTCTTATGATCATTTCCGATTTTATGTCCTGCCTGTTGCTTAGAAATGCATCCTTATGCATAGTGCTCATTAGTAATGAATAAACCGAGCAATTCAAGTGTTTGGGAAAATTTGACCCATACTCTAAAATAATGTTAATAAATAAACTCTGCAGAGGCAATCCATACTAAGGCCTGGATTCACGTACAGGTTACGCTGGCGTATCTCCAGATACGCCGTCGTAACTCTGAGTCCGAGCCGTCGTATCTATGCGCCTGATTCTTAGAATCAGTTACGCATAGATTTGTATTAGATCCGACTGGCGTAAGTCTCTTACGCCGTCGTATCTTAACTGCATATTTACGCTGGCCGCTAGGGACGTGTACGCTGATTTACGCCAAGAAAAATGTAAATCAGCTAGATACGCCAATTCACGAACGTACGCCCGGCCGACGCAGTACAGATACGCCATTTACGTTAGGCTTTTCCCGGCGTAAAGTTACCCCTGCTATATGAGGCGTACCAATGTTAAGTATGGACGTCGTTCCCGCGTTGAATTAAATTTTTTTTTACGTCGTTTGCGAATAGGGCTGGGCGTCATTTACGTTCACGTCAAAAGCATTGGCTTCTTGCGGGTTAATTTGGAGCATGCGCACTGGGATACTTTCACGGATGGCGCATGCGCCATTCGTAAAAAGCGTCATTTACGTGGGGTCACATTACATTTACATAACACACGCCCACATCTACCACATTTGAATTAGGCGGGCTTACGCCGGCCTATTTACGCTACGCCGCCGCAACTTTGGTTTGAGAATACGGCACTTGCCTGTCAAAGTTGCGGAGGCGTAACGTAAATAGTATACGTTACGCCCGCACAAAGATAGGCGATTCTACGTGAATCCGGGCCTTAATATATATATTCACAAACCCAAATGAGGTAAAGTCATACAATTTCAAAAAGAATGAAAAAGTTTGGATTTAAGGTGATATCATTTATTGGATAAATAAGATTAACGAAGTAGAATAACTAATCTATTAACTAAATAGGTTGTAATGCAAGCTTTTGATGCATGCTGGTCCCTTCTTGAGGTCCATAAATAGCATCACATTAAATCCAAACTTTTTCTTTGCCGATGACTAACAAGGTACAGCACCCTGCTGCTGCCGCTATGAAAGAGAAGTGAAGAAGTTAAATGGTAAGGCCTCATTTCCACTGGCGTTTTTACAGCCACGTTTCTGAGCGTTTTTTACAGCTTAAAAACGCCTGTCCATGTTATTCTATGGCTTCATTCCCACATAGGCGTTTTTGAGCTGCAAGTGGCATAGACGTTTTTGAGCTGTAAAAAAAACGCGGGACCAGGGCGTTCTGAAGCTCCAGAGTAGAGCTGTAAAAACGCCAGACGTTAAAAAACGCTCAAAAACGCGCGAAAACGCTCAAAAACGCGACCGCGGCATTTTTAAAGCTGCAGCTCACAAAAAAAAATTTTTTTTTTTTTTTTTTTTTTTTTTTACAAAATAAACATGGACAGGCGTTTTTAAGCTGTAAAAAAGCCTAACAACAGTGGCTGTAAAAACGCCAGTGGAAATGAAGCCTAATGGTTGTCAAAGTGATCCACAACATAATAGGAGGGTTAAAACAGCAGCGTTCCACTTTCCCTGCCAGACGGTACTAATAAGGCCCCATGCACACGAGAAGCAAATGCAAACTCATCTAAACACAAGTTTTCAAACGCAAAAACCGGCGTTTAAAACGCCCGTTTTTGCCGCGAATTTCGCGGCGTTTTACCGCGTTTTACCGCGTTTGCGTTTATAAGCATTTGGTTAAGAAACATCATAAGACCCTCCCTAAGCTCAAAAAACAGTATTATTTAACCATTTCAGCTATTTTGTGAGACCAGAGCAGCTGAGAGAGCAGCAGTGTACGTGTATTTAGCGTGTCACTTGCCACGTCACCTGCCAAGTTGTGAATTGTCCACTTGCCACGTCATCTGCCACGTCACCTGGCCACGCCACCTGCCACAAGTTGTGGATTGTCCACTTGCCATGTCACCTGGCCATGTCACCTGCCACGTCACCTGGCCACGTCACCTGCCACAAGTTGTGGATTGTCCACTGGCCACGTCACCTGCCACATCAACTGGCCACGTCACCTGCCACAAGTTGTGGATTGTCCACTTGCCACGTCACCTGACCACGACACCTGCCACAAGTCGTGGATTGTCCACTTGCCACGTCACCTGCCACAAGTGGATTATGCACTTGCCAAATCACCTGGCCACGTCACCTGCCACAAGTTGTGGATTGTCCACTGGCCACGTCACCTGCCATGTCACCTGGCCACGTCACCTGCCACAAGTTGTGGATTGTCCACTTGCCATGTCACCTGGCCACGTCACCTGGCCACGTCACCTGCCACAAGTTGTGGATTGTCCACTGGCCACGTCACCTGCCACATCAACTGGCCACGTCACCTGCCAAGTTGTGAATTGTCCAATTGCCACGTCACCTGGCCACGCCACCTGCCACAAGTTGTGGATTGTCCAAGTCACCTGGCTATGTCACCTGCCACGTCACCTGGCCACGTCACCTGGCCACGTCACCTGCCACAAGTTGTGGATTGTCCACTGGCCACGCAACCTGCCACGTCAACTGGCCACGTCACCTGCCACAAGTTGTGGATTGTCCACTGGCCACGTCACCTGGCCACGTCACCTGCCACATCACCTGGCCACGTCACCTACCACAAGTTGTGGATTGTCCACTTGCCATGTCACCTGGCCACGTCACCTGCCACGTCACCTGGCCACATCACCTGCCACGTCACATGGCCACGTCACCTGCCACAAGTTGTGGATTGTCCACTGGCCACGTCACCTGCCACATCAACTGGCCACGTCACCTGCCAAGTTGTGAATTGTCCACTTGCCACGTCATCTGCCACGTCACCTGCCACAAGTTGTGGATTGTCCACTGGCCACGTCACCTGGCCACGTCACCTGCCGCAAGTTGTGGATTGTCCACTTGCCATGTCACCTGGCCACGTCACCTGCCACATCACCTGCCCACGTCACCTGCCACAAGTTGTGGATTGTCCACTGGCCACGTCACCTGCCACGTCAACTGGCCACGTCACCTGCCACAAGTTGTGGATTGTCCACTGGCCACGTCACCTGGCCACATCACCTGCCGCATCACCTGGCCACGTCACCTACCACAAGTTGTGGATTGTCCACTTGCCACGTCACCTGCCTCAAGTTGTGTATTGTCCACTTGCCACGTCATCTGCCATGTCACCTGGCCACCCCACAAGTTGTGGATTGTCCACTGGCCACGTCACCTGGCCACGTCACCTGCCGCAAGTTGTGGATTGTCCACTTGCCATGTCACCTGGCCACGTCACCTGGCCACGTCACCTGCCACAAGTTGTGGATTGTCCACTGGCCACGTCACCTGCCACGTCAACTGGCCACGTCACCTGCCACAAGTTGTGGATTGTCCACTGGCCACGTCACCTGGCCATGTCACCTGCCATGTCACCTGGCCACGTTACCTGCCACAAGTTGTGGATTGTCCACTTGCCATGTCACCTGGCTACGTCACCTGCCACGTTACCTGGCCACATCACCTGCCACGTCACCTGGCCACGTCACTTACCACAAGTTGTGGATTGTACACTTGCCACGTCACCTGGCCATGTTACCTGCCACAAGTTGTTGATTGTCCACTGGCCACGTGACCTGGCCACGTCACCTGCCACATCACCTGGCCACGTCACCTGCCACAAGTTGTGGATTGTCCACTGGCCACGTCACCTGCCACGTCAACTGGCCACGTCACCTGCCACAAGTTGTGGATTGTCCACTGGCCACGTCACCTGGCCATGTCACCTGGCCACATTACCTGCCACAAGTTGTGGATTGTCCACTTGCCATGTCACCTGGCTACGTCACCTGCCACATTTCCTGGCCACATCACCTGCCACGTCACCTGGCCACGTCACTTACCACAAGTTGTGGATTGTACACTTGCCACGTCACCTGGCCATGTTACCTGCCACAAGTTGTTGATTGTCCACTGGCCACGTGACCTGGCCACGTCACCTGCCACATCACCTGGCCACGTCACCTACCACAAGTTGTGGATTGTCCACTTGCCACGTCACCTGGCCATGTCACCTGCCACAAGTTGTGGATTGTCCACTGGCCACGTCACCTGCCACAAGTTGTGGATTGTCCACAATGCAATGCAAGCAATTACATTTTTATGTTTTTTTATGGTTTTTCATCATTTTCCATCATTTTTGAGATTTCTAATGTAAAAAAATAGGTCACCTTTAAAAACGCCTATAAACGAAATCGCGGCAAAACGCCGGTACCGCGTTTTGCCGCGATTTGCCGCGATTTGCGTCTAAAACGCGAAAGCTGAAAGCGTCTGAACCCAAAATTTTGGGTTTGGAAAAACGGCCCTAAACCCAACTGCTTTGAAAAGCCAAAAAACGTGATTGTGTGCATGGACACATAGGATAACATTAAATGTGTTCAGGGGCAGTTGAAAAAAATGCCCAAATGCCTCTGAACTCGAGTTTAGCAGCGTCTCGTGTGCATGGGGCCTAAGATGTGTTGAGCTGGTGGGCCTGAGTGGCGATACCTCACCATTATTTAGTTACCCGATTCAGGCACCAACTTCCTTTGTGGTTTCTGGATGTCATGTGACCAAATGCCAAAAGTGGCAAAGTAATCTTATACTGCAATATGTAAAAAGTGTGGCACAATAAACCATGTCCTTTAGGAACACCCATCTTTCACAGTGGCTACCAATCAATGCAACAAAATGGTAGACTTGACTAAAAGGCATAGTCCACCTTTTGCAAAAATGTAGTAAATGCATCGACATTGATATAATAAAAAAATGTGCATTTACAACATTTTGCATTGAGGCTTGCAGAGCATTGCAACTTTTATCATTACATCACAGGCGCAATGCCTGGACTCTTGCATTGTTTACCTCAAGCCCCGCGGTCTGTATGGCGTTATGGACCTTCTATTTTGGGGTTGGAGGAAGTGCTTAATGGACTACAATTTTAGTGATGTCACGGCCCTGCTATTGCCATTCTCTGCTGTGCTGGCAGATGGGACCTGTAGTATTTTCATGGATTGATCATGAATGGATGACACAGCTGTGCGGGGGAAGCCAAGCACAGTTGCACTGAATTCAAACAATAACCACCTACAGCAATAGGCTTTTTATTGTACCTACAGTGATAAGCACCCTGAGTTTCATGTATGGGAAGAAGTTGGGTTCAGGGGGGATGGTATATGTATGTAACCATGCTTCATTTTACCTAAATATGGGTTTAACATAAAACATGGTCTAAAAAGTGGACTACGCTTTAACCCTAATGAATGCGTTCCTACAATTAAAGGGTTAGTAGGCTGAACTTGACCCCCCCCCCCCCCCTCCAGGGTCCTTGTCCTCCCATAACTGACAACAAGAGGCAAATTATAAGCATGTCATATTGCATTAACACATCATATGAGCATTTCATGTCATATGTTTTGGCCAGTGGAAAATATTCTGGAAAAATAAGTAGGGGCAGTAAGTGGAAGAAATATATGTTGCAAGTCAATAGTAAAGTTTACCTGGAACAGAAATGATGACAGAACAAACCACATCAGTTCGAACCAGCCCTAGTGGCAATTGCCAGAGTTGCCTGTTTGTCAGTACAAGACTTCTGTATGATGGAAAGTGCAGACAAACAATAAGTGCTTTTCTTTACTCTTAATATTTATAGCAAATTTTAATAATCCCTTTACTCTAGAACCTGACAAATCATAATCATCAATAAAATAGCACTGCGAGCTGGATTATTAGACGATGAGAAAAGTGAAAGTGATAAAGTTGATAGGCTGAATAAAAAATATTGCCGATGATGGAAAATTACTCTATTAATGTCATATGTTTTGCTTTACAAATGTTTCTGCTGTTCAGATGTCAAGTGTTTTCCCCCTTGTTTGTAACTTTTACTTTGCGCATCTCCATTGGAGGCAATATCGATGAATAAATCAAATATAGTTAGAATACAAAATTGAAAGAAAGTAGTTGAAAGTAAAAGAATATAAAACTAAACTTTAAAAAGCATCAGATTTCCTTTGTTTTTCTTATTGCTCTAATTTTCCTTTTAAACTAGACATATGGAACATGTGTCAGTTCAGTGAGTCTTGGGTTAAAGGAATTTTACTATCTTCATTAAACAGCAAATATATAAAGCCTTTACAGTGTACGTTTTACAAGCCTTTAAGCTCTTTTACCTGATAGTCATAAGTGGAACTTGAGATTGTTTTTATAAATGCATTCACACAATATTTTTCTTAGAGGAATTTTCTTGCCTTCAAATCCATCTCTATTTAACCACTTAAGACCCGGACCTTTAGGCAGCTAAAGGACCCGGCCAGTTTTAACTGACAATTGCGCGGTCATGCGAAGTGGCTCCCAAACATATTTTTGGTAAAAGAAAATCGCAATAAGCGTTTATCGGTATAGCGTTTACAAAATAGGGGATAGTTTTATTGCATTTTTATTAATTATTTTTTTCTACTAATGGCGGCGATCAGCGATTTTTCTCGTGACTGCGACATTATGGAGGACACTTTGGACAATTTTGACACATTTTTGGGACCATTGTCATTTTCACAGCAAAAAATGCATTTAAAATGCATTGTTTACTGTGAAAATGACAATTGCAGTTTGGGAGTTAACCACAAGGGGGCGCTGATGGGGTTATGTATGACCTCATCTGTGTTTCTAACTGTAGGGGGGTGTGGCTGTAGGTGTGATGTCATCGATTGTGATTCCCTATATAAGGGAACACACAATCGATGACGGCACCACAGTGAAGAACGAGGAAGCTGTGTTTACACACAGCTCTCCCCAATCTTCAGCTCCGGGGACCGATCGCGGGACTCCAGCGGCGATCGGGTCCGCGAGTCCCTCGGCCATGGAGCTTCGGACCGGGTCGCGTGCACGAGCCCGCGGCGCGCGACCCCATGGCTGGGCTTAAAGGGCAACGTACAGGTACGTTGATGTACCCAGCCGTGCCATTCTGCCGACGTATATCGGCGTGAAGGGGTCCTTAAGTGGTTAAGTGCTTTTCAGTAACGTTAGGGGCCTTATGTATTATAGAGTTCTTCCTAAGAACTGGGGTTACTTCTCCCACCAATCAGTATCAGACCTGATTAGTAAATATGGGTAAATATCTTAAGTTCTTAGTAAGACCACATACAGTATACTGTGTGTATATAATGAAAAGGTTTTCTAAAGTATAAATTAAAGTAAAAATAAAAATGTAATTAAGTTTCTTAACCAGTATCTGTTTGTATTAGCAGCAGTTTTTCAAGGCTTCTTGCCGACATCTGTTATTAGATAGATTTATGTGGCTCCATGGCAAATGTTTTCTTACTACAGTAAAACATTGGATTGAGAGTAACTTGGTTTGAGAGTGTTTTGCAAGACAAGCAATAATTTTTTTACAAATTTGGACTTGATAAACAAGTGTATATCATGTCTTGATATACGAGTAGCCTCACGGCTCGACTGAGTATAAAAGAGAAGAGAGGTGCCTCTAAGTGTAGCAATATGGTTACATTTAATGAAGGTACAACATTTAGCAACTCCCATGGTTGATGATTAAGAGGCACATCTAAGTGTGCAGGCAACTGGGGTAAAGCTGTCTACATAGACCATTCTCCGCACTACCATCAATGTCATCCCTTCCACAAGCGGTTCAAGCCTCGCTTTCAGATCGCTCTACTGGAGAGTAGTCTTCCCAGTCACGATTGCAGACTGACAGCGGTGAGAGCCCGCAGTGAGGAGGATGGTCTATGTGGACAGCTTTACCCCAGATGTCTGCATACTTACATGTGCCTCTTAGGCCGCGTACACACGGTCCGACAAAACCGATGAGAATGGTCTGAGGTTCAGTTTCATAGGTCCAAACTGACCGCATGTATAGCCCATCGGTCTGTTGTCCTTTGGCCCAAAATTTTAAAACATGCTTTAAAATCGAACCGATGGCCCGCTGCCCAATCGGTCCAAACTGATGGTTAGTACAGAAAGCATTGGTTCAAAACCTACACATGCTCAGAATCAAGTCGACGCATGCTTGGAAGCATTGAACTTCGTTTTATTCAGCACGTCGTGTGTTTGACGTCACCGCGTTCTGACCCGATTGGTTTTTGGAACGATGGTGTGTACGCACATCAGACCATCAGGCCACTTCAGCGGTGAAATTAGGTTTTTTTTAATACAAGCATGTTTCCGAAACTAATTATGCTCGCAATCCAAGGTTTTACTGTATGTTTAACTATTGCTAACTTGACATTATACGCACATTGTTTACTGCTGTCAAGTTTGGCAGACAAAATGTTCAATGCTTCCAAGCATGCGTCGACTTGATTTTGAGCATGCGTGGATTTTAATTTGGATTTAATTTTAAAACAAGTTGCCTTTTTTTTAACCGATGGTTAACTAACCGATGGCGCCCACACACGTTCGGTTTTGACCAATGAAAACGGTCCATCAGACCATTCTCATCGGTTGAACCGATCGTGTGTACGCAGCATTAGTGATACAGAACAAAGCGTGGTCTCACCAGAAGCAGACCTTTGTACTTAAAAATTATGGTAACTCTATGATAAGTCTGTGGTGATTAAATTGGGTGCGCTATATATTTAATGAATGCATGTGAACTCCATGATCTCTTACTTGTGTCAGTTTCCACAACCTAACAGTGTTTGCAAATGCTTTTCCAGTTGTATACAACCATCACAACTTTTACAATATCCTGCAATTAGAGGTTACCACATATTGCTGCAGTACTGCATTAGTTATGCTATTGGTCATTTAGTAACATTTTCTCAAACTCATAAACCATTTGCCTTATTTGTGGATTAACGCTGTATGTCCAATGTATTTTCCTTTCAGCATAGTTTAAATTTCACTATCCAAGAGAACCAACATCCATTTTTGACTCTCTGAAATTGTCTGGAAACAATACTGGTCTTTAGGTTCACTGTGATGTCTGACAATGGCATCTGTTACCATAGTGGGAATATTGTAACCAAAAGTGGGGTTGCATATCCTGATTTTAACAGTACCAACACTAGTGCTAATCCCACACTATAAAAAAACTCTTGTTGAATACATAGTGCGATATTGTTATGGTGTCACTCCACCATAAGGAGATAAAATCAGCTTTGCAGAAAAATAAACTTTGATTGTATAAAGCCATTCACATCTTAAAAATCCATCCAAGGCTCAAACACACAGGGCCAGATCCACAAAAGGGATACGCCGGCGTATCTACTGATACGCCGTCGTATCCCTGTTTCTATCTTTGGAACTGATCCACAGAATCAGTTTCCAATAGATAGGCAGAAGATCCGACATGTGTAAGGGACTTACACTGTCGGATCTTAGGATGCAGTACCGCATCCGCCGCTGGGGGCATTTCGAGTCGAAATGCCGCTTCGGGTATGCAAATTAGCACTTACGGAGATCCACAAAGCTTTTCAGCTTCGTTTTTTCTCCGTAAGTATTAGTTTGCAATCGTAAAATTAGGGCTGCTTTTACAAGGCCTAAACTGTTTAGGCCTTGTAAAAGTAGACTCTTCTATCCCGCTTCGCCGTCTTTTTTTTTTTTATTTTTTTTTTCCCGCCGCAACTCGTATTTTTTTTTTACGCCCGTCGCGATTCTCAAAACCCAGCGCAACGTAAAACCGCGTAAAGCACGTCGGGAAAATTACGTCGTGAGCATGCGCAGTATGGCCGGCGTGGGAGCGCGCCTAATTTAAATGGGACTCGCCCCATTTGAATAGGAACGCCTTGCGCCGGCCGGATTTAAGTTACACAGCCGAAAATTTCTAGGTAAGTGCTTTGTGGATCGGGCACTTAGGTAGAAATTTTCCGGCAGTGTAACTTAAATGGCAATATTTAAGTTACGGCGGCTGGCTGTGGATCTGGCCCCTAGTCTTAAGCCCTGTACATGTTCTCTATTTTTCTTGTCTAGATTCTGGGCAGTTTTCTTGTCGAGAAACCTGAAAGCCTCGTACACACGCTCGGTTTACTCGGCAAGAAAGCTCTGCCAGCAGTTTTCTTGCTGGTTCTTCTCAAGTAAACCGAGCGTGTGTACGAGGCTTTAGGCCTAGTGATCATCACCCTCGATGGCCAAACTGGACAAACATTATACTGCTGCTTTGTTATAACAGTGATGGTCATGGCCTTCACACAATCAAACAATGGCAAGGCACACTTTAAAGAAAAAATAAATTATTTATACATAAAGTTGGCAGACACTTCCAAGGAAGACAATGATACAGAATGTAACTTTTACTTCTGAACCCAAATACGGGTGCGTGTTCCTATGATGATTTAGGTTATGGCCCCATAAGCATTAATACTCAATTCATGCACCTTTTAGAAATAAAAATAAAAAGAAGAAGGCATTCAAAACACCCATTAATGTTGTAGGCAACAGTCCCATGTACAGTATCCATTCATTCTGTGCAACAATTAATGTAAACTATAGAATGTTTGAAAACTGCTCTTGTTTGGCTCATAATAGGATGGGTCCAACTTTGATTTATGGTGTGCAGAAGTTATTTTAATGGAAAAATATACACAGTACAAAATCCATCATTACTGCAATTGCAGTCAGAAAACCAGATTATTTCCGGTGCTCCATATTTAAGTCTTAAGTTCATAAATATATTTAAAAAATAAGGAGGAGCTGAACTAAAATCAGATGTCCCTTTCCAAAATGGGATACCCTGCTTTGCAGAGTTAGGGTGATTGTATGTAACGCCTGCAGCAATTAGCTGTGGTTCTTTCCATTCCACCAGAACCACCTGCTCTCTCTGTCTGACCTGAAACTGATAACAATTAGCTATACAGTAGGTCTATGGCAAGCTTCCACTGTACGTTCTAGTTGCAGAAGCCGTGTGACTATATGGACTTTGAACAGTTGCAGGTCTATTCTCTGAGTTCTGCTGGAAGCCCTCGTAGATTAAAGTCCATTTCAGAGCATCATAAATATGGATTGATTAAACAGAGATGACAGAAAACTCCAAATGTTCATCTGCAGCTCTTAATGTCTTGACTAAAGTGCAAATTATTCGCCTACTAATGGGTTACGATCATCATGTGGACTTTTAATCTTCTTTGGAAAAATGTAGATGGATGTGGAAGGTTTGTAGAATATGCTCCATATTTCTCCTGCAGATCCTCGGGGGCAGCTGTCCAGACCGGTTGGTGATGCCAGTCTCTGAGACCTTGAAGAGGGAGACAAATATATAATTAAATCTTCTTTTGTACGTGCAATCCAATGTAGTAGCTTGTCTGTGTTCACTGTATCCATAGTCATATTATATAGACTCGTAAAATCAACATTTTGTAACTCTTTTCGTAACCACTCTCAGTTTCTACCCACAAAATACTACAGACGAGGATGATTTGTTTACAGTTTTAGCACCAGAATTGTAAAAATGGCTTTGCCATATTTTAAAGTTACACACATCATTATAGTTAAAACAGAACTGAATTTGCACAACAGAATACAGAGGGGTAGATTCAGAAAGAAGTTACGCTGGCGTATCTATTGATACGCCGCGTAACTTCTAGGATGCTCCGGCGTATCTTTTTTCTGTATTCAGAAAACAAGATACGCCGGAATTTGGCTAAGATCCGACTGGCGTAAGTCTCTTACGCCGTCGTATCTTAGTTGCATTTTTACGCTGGCCGCTAGGCGGCGCTTCCGTCGATTTACGTGAGGAATATGCAAATTAGGTAGATATGCGGATTCAGAAACGTACGTCCGCCCGGCGCATTTTTTTACGTCGTTTGCATTAGGCTTTTTCCGGCGTAAAGTGACCCATGCTATATGAGGCGTATCCTATGTTAAGTATGGACGTCGGACCAGCGTCGAATTTTTTTTTTCCTGAACGAAAACAACATTTACAATTTTGTTAATCCATGGAATTTTTTCAGTTTTGCTCCTTCAAATTTTCTCATAACTGCAGTTGAAAATGTCGATTTGACCCCAGTAACCATTAGATCGAAAAGCCCCAAAATTAAAGTTTTCAAATCAAATTTTCTTGGTGTATGGCCATCTAAATTTTAAATTATATGTGCATGTGTACATTCTCCACAGCAGCTAAACATTACAGTTATACTGTAGTGACTACAGCAGAATATCCCATATTCACTGGCGTAGCTGCTTATACGCCACCTCACAGAAACATATTAGTGTCACCCTAGAAAGAATTGTGTGAAAGATGTGTGCAAAAGCTCCACTGTCTGACATTTCCTAAATTACTAAGGCGTGGGGCCACCTGGCGACGCCGCCCATTATGACGTCATCGACATGTGCATGCTGGGTCAGTGACATCACAAGGGGGCAGGCAGAGCCCCCCTACCCAAAAGCACCCCTTGTTATGGTTTGGGGGTGGGGCTTGCTCATCCCCTCCTTTCCTGCCTCAGCAAACCTAAGGGTCTGGTATGAATTGGGGGGGCTCGCTCATCCCCTCCTTTCCTGCCTCAGCAAACCTAAGGTTCTGGTATGAATTGGGGGGGCTCGCTCATCCCCTCCTTTCCTGCCTCAGCAAACCTAAGGTTCTGGTATGAATTGGGGGGGCTCGCTCATCCCCTCCTTTCCTGCCTCAGCAAACCTAAGGTTCTGGTATGGATTGGGGGGATGGACATCCACGCTGTTTTTTTGTTTTTCATTTTAGCATGGGGTTCCCCTTACAATCCATACACAATGCAAGATTAACAGTCCTGCATTGCATGGGAGGATGGCAAGAGCCTGCCCATAACCCAGAACGTTGGACAACGGATGAAAGCTCATGCTTCTGTGAAGTGAGGAATAAGTTAAGTATTTGTGCCTTTTTCCTTAGCCCCCTTAGCCACACAAGCATTTAACTTAATATTATGGGATATTTTTGTTAATAAAAAAAGATGTTATACTTACCTGCTTGTCCAATGATATTGCACAGAGGGGTCCATTACCTACTCTTTGGAAGTCCCCCCGCTGGCACTGTCTACTTCTTCCTGCTTTGGGTGCAAGTAAGGTGCTAAGGAGGCACCTGGAACAGCGAGAAGTGGACAGTGCTGGCAGGGGACTACCAAAGAGGAGGTAAGGGACCCCTCTGTGCAATATCATTGGACAAGCAGGTAAGTGAGGTGCTAAGGGGGCATCCATGTGTGCAAGTTTCTGAGCCGGGCTGTGCGCATCCATAGACACATAGCACCGGTAAGCCATTCCTCCTCACAGGAGCTTGACTGACAGCAGCAGGCTGACTGCGGCTGGGACAGAACTAGAGCAGTGAATGCAATAAGGTAAAAAACATTTTAAGTTTAGAACCACTTACCCACAGAGGACCTCATTGCATTCATAGGTTTAACAGCAGCCCAGAATTGGGCTTCGAGTATATTTACTAATCTTTTCCCCCCACAGGCTTTTCTCTTATTTTTACTACAGCATTTTGTCACTGGGGAGTGGGTGACTAAAACTTTGCTTTTTCATTGGAAATTCTACTTGTTATATAATTAGGTAGATAAAGGCAGCTCAACAAGTTCCAGGGACTCAACTTGGAACTAATTATTTTAATGCTGGGATCTCCTGGGCTGTACAACATAAGGTAGGGCAAATACAAGATACATATATGCTTATGGGTGTGCATTTGAAGTGCAACTGTGATTTCACCATATATATTTGCTACAAAAAAATATTTGTTTTTTCATTTTGTAATTTTATTTATTGTCATGAAGCATCATAGCAATGAACTTAAAATTAGTTTATATATAAATTAAAACAGTCCAGTAACAGTGCACAGTGTACTGAGAACATGCCGTTACTGGGGTTTTTCTAATGCGGAATGATCTGGGTATGTTCAACTATTATTAATAGGGGACCAGTTTTTTATGCCTTCTATATGTTTTTGATATAGCTTATAGCTTTAATAAAATTTGTAGTTAACTCTTCAGGGTGTGCAACTGTCTGTCTCTTTCTTATTTTTATTTTTTGGTTATATTCCATTTGGATTGCACCCCCCCCCCGGTAATATCAGTGAGTACTACAGCTTTATAATCAGGTGGGAATCCCATTCTCTCTCCCTTTTTTGTACCACAGTGTACTGAGACCTTTGGCCAATTATCTAATTTTATTGTACAACGAATATCAAACACATTTTGTTCTCTCAAATCCTGAAACTCATGTTTCAAAGCAAGATTGCTTTAGTTAAATTAAAGAGAATTAAAATGAAAAAAATAATAAATAAAATAGGTAAAATGCTGTTCCAATAGTAATGTATCTCTGTGTTATGGAGTGAAATAAAATGGTCTAACTAGGGCTCATCTGCCTTACATTTGGCCTTCAGTGTGTCATTTGACATTTGGAAAACATAAAATATAAAAAAACATAAAAGGATTGGTTAAAAGACATTTGCAAAACATATAGGGGCAGATCCACATAGATCTGCACCCGCGCAGTGTATCAGAGATACGCTACGCCGCCGTACCTTACCTGGCGTTCTTTCAAATCCTCAAAGATTTTGCGCCGTAAGTTACGGCGGCGTAGTGTATTTCTGGCGGTGGAATTTAAATCGGCGATTAGGGGGCGTGTTTCATTTAAATGAAGCGGGTCCCTGCGCCGAATGAACTGCGCATGCTCCGTTTGGAAATTTCCCGCCGTGCATTGCGCGAAATGACATCGCAAGGACGTCATTTTTTAAACTTAGACGTGACTTACGTCCATCCGGATTCACGGACGACTTACGCAAAAAAAAGAAAAAATTCAAATTTCGACGCGGGAAATTTCGACGTGCCATACTTAACATGGCAAATCTAACTATACGCCGCAAAAAAAGCAGCTTTAACTATACGCCGGAAAAAGCCGACTAGAGACGACGTAAGAGAATGCGACGGCCGCACGTACGTTCGTGGATCGTCGGAAATAGCTAATTTGCATACCCGACGCAGAAAACTACGCGAACTCCACCCAGCGGATGCCAAAGTATTGCATCTACGATCCGAAGGCGTACGAAGCCGTACGCCTGTCGGATCAAACCCAGATGCCGTCGTATCTTGGTTTGAGGATTCAAACTAAAGATACGACGCGGGAAATTTGAAAGTACGCCGGCGTATCAGTAGATACGCCGGCGTACTCTCACTGTGGATCTGGCCCAGAATGTCTTATGCTGCGTACACACGATCGGAATTTCCGTCGGTGTTAAGAAACAGAACATGTTTTATTTTTTTCTGATGGAAAAAAAAACCGATAGGAAATTCCTATCGTCTGAGTGCAACTCCGACAGAGAAAAACCCACGCATGCTCAGAAGAATTGAACTTAATTTTTCTCGGCTCATTGTAGTGTTTTACGTCACCGCGTTTTGGACGGTCGGAATTTGGTCTGACAGTGTGTATGCAAGACAGCTTGAACGGAATTCCGACAAAAAATTCCATCGGATTTTAGGCCAACGGAAATTCCGATCGTGTGTACGAGGCATTACTTGCACCACACATACAACAAAGTGTCTCCACTTATGAAATCATTACATTTCACAAGGGATAGATGGAAAGGATGTATGTTTGAGGTTTTGGTATACTGCTACATCATACCTTACTCTTTTACTTTTCTTGGAAAATCATCATTCTAAGCATTCTACCCTGTCAATACCCAGCAATATCCTCTGCAGTTTCTGCAAATATATATTCCATAATCCAGCAATGAAATTCTATCCCCTAATTAGCTGGAAGAATGTTGCCAGGGGGAAATAGATGCATGATCAGAATGAAAATTACTTACTTCATATTTAGGTGAAGAAGCGCTTTTACCAAAATAGCAATGATGGTCAAAATAAGAAGAGCTGTAAGTGCATAAACTGTCCAGCCTACAGGGGGAAAAAAAATCAGAGTACATCAGAATCAAACAGTAGTCACGACTCTAAAAAACTGTTCTCTTATAACAGTGATCAGAATGAGTATTTACTGAGAACAGTAAGGTAGAGGGCTGCTGTGCATTGTCACAGTGTGCATGTCAGTATTCCTTTTAAAGCTAACTTGCTGAATATACATCTGTTAAGACTATTTAGAATTCAATTATTTGAATGTAACATTCTTGAACATCTCATAGGAAAGGCACCCAAAAAAATTGTAGGGTGCCATTTCCATGACAAGCTTTATTTGAACCTTAAAAATCTCTTAAAGAAGGAGTAGGTCACAAGACTGCACTTAGTTCTGCACTCATGTGACCCGTATTCAGCTGACAGCGAGCTAAAGTCCACTGTCGGCTGATGTCACTCAGTTAGTCCATACTCTGTCGAAAGATCCTGACTTTAATGTTGGGATCCACCCAGATGCCTGACACCCACTAACACACAGCTCCTTTCTCTATCTGCAATTTAGAGAGCGTCCTGACTCTCCCGTAGTCCAAGGGAGGGGGCGAGCATGACACTCCACACCAGGGAGAAAGCCTTGCATTACTGTGTGGAGTTACAGACAGAAGTCCTCCTTCACTTACCTCATCTTTCGATTTTGCTTTTAAATGTCCTTATTTCTTCTGAGAAATCCTCACTTCCTGTTCTTCTGTCTGTAACTCCACACAGTAATGCAAGGCTTTCTCCCTGGTGTGGAGTGTTGTGCTCGCTCCCTCCCTTGGACTACGGGAGAGTCAGGACTCTCTCTACATTGCAGATAGAGAAAGGGGCTGTGTGTTAGGCCCCGTACACACGGTCGGACAAAACCGATGAGAATGGACCGAGGTTCAGTTTCATTGGTCCAAACCGACCGTGTGTATAGCCCATCGGTCTGTTTTCCTTAGGTCCAAAATTTTAAAACATGCTTCAAAACCGAACCGAAGCATTGAACTTCGTTTTATTCAGCACGTCGTGTGTTTGACGTCACCGCGTTCTGACCCCATCGGTTTTTGGAACGATGGTGTGTACGCACATCAGGCCATCAGGCCACTTCAGCGGTGAACCGATGAAAACGGTCCGTTGGACCATTCTCATCGGATTGGTCCAACCGTGTGTACAAGGCCTGAGTGGGCGTCCTGACTCTCCTGTAGTCCAAGGGAGGGGGCGAGCATGACATTCCACACCAGGGAGAAAGCCTTGCATTACTGTGTGGAGTTACAGACAGAAGTCCTCCTTTACTTACCTCATCTTTCGATTTTGCTTTTAAATGTCCTTATTTCTTCTGAGAAATCCTCACTTCCTGTTCTTCTGTCTGTAACTCCACACCGTAATGCAAGGCTTTCTCCCTGGTGTGGAGTGTTGTGCTCGCTCCCTCCCTTGGACTACAGGAGAGTCAGGACTCTCTCTACATTGCAGATAGAGAAAGGGGCGGACAAAACCGATGAGAATGGACCGAGGTTCAGTTTCATCGGTCCAAACCGACCGTGTGTATAGCCCATCGGTCTGTTTTCCTTTGGTCCAAAATTTTAAAACATGCTTCAAAACCAAACCGATGGACCGCTGCCCGATTGGTCCAAACCAATGGTTAGTACAGAAAAGCATCGGTTCAAAACCCGCGCATTCTCAGAATCAAGTCGACGCATGCTTGGAAGCATTGAACTTCGTTTTATTCAGCACGTCGTGTGTTTGACGTAACCGCGTTCTGACCCCATCGGTTTTTGGAACGATGGTGTGTACGCACATCAGGCCATCAGGCCACTTCAGCGGTGAAACGATGAAAACGGTCCGTCGGACCATTCTCATCGGTTTGGTCCAACCGTGTGTACAAGGCCTGAGTGGGCGTCCTGACTCTCCTGTAGTCCAAGGGAGGGGGCGAGCACGACACTCCACACCAGGGAGAAAACCTTGCGTTACTGTGTGGAGTTACAGACAGAAGAACAGGAAGTGAGGATTTCTCAGGAGAAATAAGGACATTTAAAAGCAAAATGGAAGAATAAGGTAAGTGAAGGAGGACTGCACTAAGGTAAAGGAAGCTGTTTAGGGGAAAAAAATTGTACCTTTACAACCCTTTTATTTTGGCCTGGAGATGGGCCTTAATAGCACTTGCATTTCTAACCTATGTTTTCAATACATGGTGCAGGTAACAGACAATGTTAGCTTAGTATTTAAAGTAAGCTTATTAATTATAAATACAGTAAACACAAAGTATATATAGTATAAAACAGACTGCTTTGCAACTGATAACGCATGCCACAATTCTTGCTATTCTAGGACAATTAAGTCGATTCAGAGAACTGGAAATGTCTTACCTGGCACTTGACCAGTTGGCTGACTAGGACTGGTTGTTATGACATAAAGGATCTTTGAAGACCGTGCTGCATTGATACTGAGGTTGGCTGTCTGAGTTATCAGCTCTGTCTGTGTCTGGTTGGATAACTGAGGTTTCTCCACAGTTCTTTCTTTGAATGCTGTACAAATAAAAGCAAATAAAAAAAAAAGCAGAGAAAAGGGATAATGCACATTAGAATCAAGGATATGTCATGGTTCCATCAAGCTTATTGTAAGGCATATGTCACATTTTTAAGTTGTTGGCAGCCACTGTTGCTTAACTAAATTACATCACACACCAGATTTAAAAAGACTATGGTCTAGATTTAGGTAGGGGCACGCAATGTTATGGCGGCGTAGCGTATCGTATTTACGCTACGCCGCCATAAGTTAGAGAGGCAAGTGCTGTATTCACAAAGCACTTGCCTTCTAAGTTACGGCGGCGTAGCGTAAATGGGGCGGGCGTAAGCGCGTGTAATTCAAATGTGGATGAGGGGGCGTGTTTTATGTTAATTCTTGGTGACCCGACGTGATTGACGTTTTTTACGAACGGCGCATACTTAACCACTTAAGCCCCGGACCATATTGCTGCCTAAAGACCCAAGGGGTTTTTACAGTTCAGGACTGCGTCGCTTTAACAGACAATTGCGCGGTCGTGCGACGTGGCTCCCAAACAAAATTGGCGTTCTTTTTTCCCCACAAATAGAGCTTTCTTTTGGTGGTATTTGATCACCTCTGCGGTTTTTATTTTTTGCGCTATAAACAAAAATAGAGCGACAATTTTGAAAAAAATGCAATATTTTTTACTTTTTGCTGTAATAAATATCCCCCAAAAACATATATAATTTTTTTTTTCCTCAGTTTAGGCCGATACGTATTCTTCTACCTATTTTTGGTAAAAAAAATCGCAATAATCGTTTATCGGTTGGTTTGCGCAAAATTTATAGCGTTTACAAAATAGGGGATAGTTTTTTTGCATTTTTATTTTTTTTACTACTAATGGCGGCGATCAGCGATTTTTTTCGTGACTGCGACATTATGGCGGACACTTCGGACAATTTTGACACATTTTTGGGACAATTGTCATTTTCACAGCAAAAAATGCATTTAAATTGCATTCTTTATTGTGAAAATGACAGTTGCAGTTTGGGAGTTAACCACAGGGGGCGCTGTAGGAGTTAGGGTTTACTTTGTGTGTGTTTACTAGTGTAGGGGGGTGTGGCTGTAGGAATGACGTCATCGATCGTGTCTTCCCTATAAAGGGAATGACGCGATCGATGCGCCGACACAGTGAAGCACGGGGAAGCCCCGTTCTTCAGCTCCGGGGAGCGATTGCGACGGAGCGGCTATAAACAAATAGCCGCGCCGTCGTCCCGGATCGCTCCCCGAGCGGACCCGACCTCCGCATGTACTGGGGGGGGGGTCCCGGTCGGACCCCCCACCCACGTCTAGCAGAGGACGTACAGGTACGTGATTGTGCCTGTCCGTGCCATTCTGCCGACGTAAATGTACATGAGGAGGTCGGGAAGTGGTTAACATTGTGCGCGCCTCCTAATAGCAGGAGCAACCTTACGCCGAAAAAGCCTAACGTAAACGACGTAAAAGAATAGCGCCGAGCGTACGTAAATTTGTGAATCGGCGTATCTAGGTCATTTGCATATTCTACGCCACCTAGCGGCCAGCGTAAATATGCACCCTAAGATACGACGGTGTAAGAGACTTACGCCAGTCGGATCTTAGGCTAATGTCGGCGTATCTTGCTTTCTGAATACAGAAAAAAGATACGCCGGCGCAGCTTTGAATTTACGCGGCGTATCTATAGATACACCGGCGTAATTCAATGCTGAATCTGGCCCTTAAAGTTTGCTAAAAGTGAATGAGTATTTCTTAAAATGTAATAGAGCGATATAATAATTTGTGCAAACTGGAGTTGTGATATACCTCCCGATTTTAGATTTTAATAAATGTCATTTAAAGTGGTTGTATAATAAGGCTTACCTATAGGTACTAGAAATATCTCCTAAACCTACACAGTTTAGGAGATATTTGCCATATATGCTTGTGCCACCATCATCGACGCATGCGCACCAAAGAAAGGGCACAATCGTTCCCTTTCATCAGCAACGTGCCGTGACCGTCGGCTACTGCTTGCATGCGCGGGAGTGACGTCACATGACAGTCACAGAGTTGGAGGGGTGAAGATGGACGCGGCCAGCAGTGGGGACATCGGGGACAGTGCAGGCTTCGTTTGCAGGCAAGTGGCACAAAATGCACCCACTGCATGACTTATGTGCTGTGGTTAAGCGGGTATTAATTGTGGGGTCCCCTTCCCAATCCATACCAGGCCCTTTGGGTCTGGTATGGATTTTGGGTGGAACCTCGTGCCAAAAAAAGAAATAAATGTCATGTTCAAATTTTCCAACAAGCTGATTGTACACAAGTTGATCGATATATACAATGGGTCAAAATTCGATCCATGTATGTATCCTTAGGGGGAGGAAAACTGACCCTTTCAGATAAATGTTACTATAATAGCTTTTGTGACCAGAAGATTGGAAGTGGAATGAATGCAGTCCCTTACTACCAGACTTTCTAAGCCTACCACCTTTTAGTCCCTCTTAGAACAGCCCGACAAACAAGCCACGTTCAAAGTCACTTAAATCCCCTTTCTTCAGCAAGTGGTCTGTAAAGGTCAGTTTTCCTTCCCCTAAGGCCAGCCATACATGGATCGAATTTTGACCCATATATTGTGTGTGTGTGTATATATATATATATATATATATATATATATATATATATATATATATATATATATATATATATTGATAAACTTGTGTACAATCAGCCTGATGGAAAATTTGAACATGACATTTATTTTTTTTTCACCACGTCTAGGTGCCCAAATGCATTGAGTTGCTGCCATGTGATTGGATAATTAGCAATTTATGATACCAAGCAATTGAACAAGTGCACCCAATACAGTGGCCAGTGAGTGTATGTTGAAGCTTTAACAGCCATCTGGTGGATAGACATACCACTAATGGTTAAATTATGCTGAATATCTCAGGATCAAAGAATCAGGCAGTCAAATAATAGAACCCTGGAGCAAAGAGAAATTTCCAGGACCTTCCTAAATACAATCTTTCTCCCTCTTTGTCAATCTATATATTTCCTGCTGGTTTCAGAGTTATTATAAAGGCCTGTACACACGATGGGTCCATCCGATGAAAACGGTCTGATGGACCGTTTTCATCGGTTAACCGATGAAGCTGACTGATGGTCAGTCGTGCCTACACACCATCAGTTAAAAAAACGATCGTGTCAGAACGCGGTGACGTAAAAAACACAACGACGTGCTGAAAAAAACGAAGTTCAATGCTTCCAAGCATGCGTCGACTTGATTCTGAGCATACGTGGATTTTTAACCAATGGACGTGCCTACAGACGATCGTTTTTTTCTATCGGTTAGGTATCCATCGGTTAAATTTAAAACAAGATTGCTTTTTTTTAACCTATGGATAAATAACCGATGGGGCCCACACACGATCGATTTGGACCGATGAAAACAGTCCATCAGACCGTTCTCATCTGTTTGACCGATCGTGTGTACTATGTATAATAATATGTTATGATTTTATCCATTCAGTTTTTTAATTTCTGTGTTGCCTTCAAAGTCCCATTTGTACCTCACAATATTTGTCTGCACTCTGTATGTAGCACACTTCTGAATTCTAAACTCTGTACGTAGCATGCTCCTGAACCATGCACTCTGTACTTAGCATGCTCCTCTGTGTGTAACGCACTCCTGAACTCCACACTCCTGAACGCTTTGCATAGTGAACTTCTGAACCCTGAAATCTGTAGGTAACACACTCCTGAACCCTGGTCTCTGTGTGTAATGCCCTCCTAAACTATGCAATATGTACATAGTGCACCCCTGAACTCTGCACTCTATACATAGCACACTCCTGATTGCCTGCACTTTGTGTGTTATGCACTCTTGGTTTTATTTAACAATAAAACCCCCCCACTGTGCACTGGGGCAGTGAAATTTGTCCACAAGCACCCTATGCCCCTATGACATGGCACGCACAACGCGCCTTATCACCAAACCAGCCCCCCCCGTGGTTGGGGGGGGGGTGCAGGAGGATGAGCTCCAGTGCCTATTCTCAGACAAAAAAAGCCCCATGTAAAACTTTCAGAAAAAAAACAACATATAATCAATAGCATGGTGGTATCTGTCCCACTAGGTGCCGGATCTAACTGCTGTATGAAGTTGAAGTTACCGCTGTGCACATGACTTAATTACTTTGCATATGACACCTACAGTGGAATGTGGCACCACCTAACGCAGGGGTGCCCTACCTTTTGAAGAGCGAGGGCCACTTAAGCAACTTGGTACACAATGAGCGGAGCGGGCGGATTGCAGGTCCGTGTCTGCTCTGTATATGCAGAGCGGACACGGACACTGCCAACTATACTTTTTTTTTAGCGTCTCCCCGCAGGGATGTAGTCCCAAGGAAGGGGGTGAGCACGCTGACTAACCCCAAGCCAGAATGGCTCGAATGATGGGGGCAAGCTTACCGAGGAGACACAGGAAGTGAGAAATTCAGACAAAGAAAAAAAAAACATTTAAAAGGGGAATCGAAAGAAAAGGTAAGAGAACCAACAATACACCAGCTTAAAGGAACCTATTTAGAAAATAAAAAACAAACCTTTACAACCCCTTTAATAACAGTGAGAGATGATACCGCTCTAAAAACCGCTGATCCCTTGGCTTTGCTTCCGTCCCACTAAACCAAAAGGGTGCTGGCTATACACAGGTGCATTGGACATTGTTCACTAGCTACGAGTAAGTATCACATGATGTGAAACATGTCAGCCACCTTTTTCCTGTTGCTCACTTCATTTTGACTGCATCTCTTTGGTTGTTTTTTGGATTTTATTTGTACAATAAAGACATCGTTTTAAGGAGTGCGGCAGTCCAGGATCTTCTTCTACCCTTTATTAACAGTATTCTATTCTATTCCATCCCAGAGCAGGAGGTCGCGGGCCACATCAGAGGGCTCCAGGGGCCACATCAGAGGGCTCCACGGGCCACATCAGAGGGCTCCGCGGGCCACTGGTTGGGCACCCCTGACCTAACCTGTACTTTACAAACAGCTGCAATCATCAACACTGAAAATGTTGACCAATGTGTTAACTATCTCCTACTGAGCTGGCTTGAAGCATTTTCGGTTAATGGAATATAAAAACTCTGGTATCCAATCTATGTTAAGCACACCTGGTGGGACTCAGGAGAGACATTTATGCTTGACTGGTTAAAAAGAATACTGCAGTTCTTTTATTCTGCAATATTCTTCATATCCAAGATACCAGACAATAATGCCCTCTGCAGCTGCCTGCTCCTTTTAGTTCATAGGTAAGGCGGGGCACAATAGAAGATAATTGATCCTTCAATGAGCAACCACCTCAAAGAAATACGAAACGTTACACCTTGGAAGCTACTGAAAGCCCCCACAACAGAAGACTTTCTAGATTAAACACACATTCTTGTAGTTGAAAAAGACCAGACTTGTTTTACATCCGTGTAGCTCTGTGGCGTTCAAGTTTGAACAGCTGTTAAAACATACATGACAAACTATGTGCATGATGCTTGTCTATTCATGAGCAATGAGCCTACAGACCCACATGTGTACTGTATGGTGCCCCCACCTCTTTCGGCTCTTACTAAATCAAAGGAATTACATAAACATCATTAAACTGGAGCCGCTGATACAAAAGATCTTCAATAAGCAATATTGTATATGAAAATAAATACCCCAGCCCCGTTATTGCAATGTCTTCAGGATCAAGTTGAAAAACTTTCATTTTGACTTCCTAAAACATAATTAATTGGTACATTTAAAGACCAAGCTCAGTTCCAGTAGAGAAATGAACAGACAAATAGATAATGGCTACTAGAGGGATCCTTTGCATATTATTCATTTTGCCATTGCACAGAAAATTTGTTCAATTTGATTGTATCTAGTCACTCCTTATATTGAATCAATACGCTTCTATTAAAATGAAGTTCTTAAAAAGTTTGAAAAGACGTGAATGTCAGAAGACTGAAGTAAAAAAACATTGGAGGGAAGGCACATTGGCCCAGATTCACATAGGAGATACGACGGCGTATCTCCAGATAGGCAGTCGAATCTCTGAGTGTGAGGCGTCGTATCTTGGCACCTGATTCAAAGAATCAGATACACCCGAATTTGTATAAGATACGACCAGCGTAAGTCTCCTACGCCGTCGTATCTTAACTGCATATTTACGCTGGCAGCTATGGGCGTGTACGCTGATTTACGCCTAGAAATATGTAAATCAGCTACATACGCCTATTCACGAATGTACACCCGGCCGTCGCAGTACAGATACGCCGTTTACGTAAGGCTTTTTCCGGCGTAAAGCATACCTGCTCTATGAGGCATAGATGAGGCGTACCAATGTTAAGTATGGAAGTCGGGCCAGCGTCAAATTTTCCGTTGATTACGTCGTTTGCGTAAGTCGTTTGCGAATAGGGCTGGGCGTAATTTACGTTCACGTCAAAAGCATTGGCTTTTTGCGGGTTATTTGGAGCATGCGCACTGGGATACTTTCATGGACGGTGCATGCGCCGTTCGGAGAAAGCGTCATTTACGTGGGGTCACAATACATTTACATAATACACGCCCACATCTTCCACATTTGAATTAGGCGGGCTTACGCCGGCCTATTTATGCTACGCCGCTGCAACTTTGCTTTGAGAATACTGTACTTGCCTGTCAAAGTTGCGGAGGCGTAACATAAATAGGATATGTTACGCCCGCACAAAGATGCGCTCTCCTACGCGCGCCGAGTTTGAATACTGCGCCGACATATACAGAGCGCAGTACACTCGTGTATTGTCGGCAATGCTCGGCTACCCGCGCTGACGTCCTGTACGTCCAGGACGTGAGTGCGGAAGGAGCCGAGACTGCCCGACTATACCCGAGTTTACTGGAAAGCGGGTATCGGCGTATACCGCGCACCCACGATTTTGCCCTGATTTTCAGGGCAAAAAAGTGCGTGGTATACGCCGATAAATACGGTAATTATTGTTCATTTAAACTAGTGGTCTCCAAAATGCGGCCCTTTGCTTGCTTTTATACAGCCCTTTGGGTACTATTCCATCCACTGACACCAACAATTGGGCATCATTTCTGTCACTGATTTGCCTCCCATTGACACCATCAAAATGGCATAATTCATCTCACTGACACCAACAATGGGGCATAATTCCTTTCATTGATACCAACGATGGGCCACAATTTCTCCCACTGACACCATCAAAAGGGCACACTTCCTCCTACTGACACCAACTGTGGGGCACAGATCCTTCCATTGACACCAACAATGGGGCACAATTCCTTTCATTGACACCAACGATTGGGCATAATTCCCTCCATTGATACCAATGATGGGCCACAATTTCTCCCACTGTCACCACCAATGGGGCAGAATTTCTTCCACCGACACAAACCATGTGGCAGAATGTCTTCCATTGACACCTATTCCTCGAACTGAAACCAACAATGGGGCACTAGTCCTCCCAAAGACATCAAAGGTAAGGCATTGTTTACTACCACTGGACGCCAGGACATTTTCTACTCTCACTGGCCCTAGTCCAGCCCCCCTAAAGTCTGGAAGACAGTAAACTGGACCTTTGTTTAGAAAGTTTGGAGACCCATGCTACTGACAGAGAACATTTAAAATGGAATACAAGAGCCATGTTAAATATATTAGGCTAAGGCGAATAAAAGAATTCTCATAATAATATAATATAATAACAATGTATTAATAGCTCTCTTACCTTGGTACACAATTGCAAATCCCTGGGCCTGATTAACTCGATCAGAGAAGAAATACAAGATGACAAAATCTGATGAGATGTTGAAACTGTTTATAGGATGGTTCCTGCCATCATAACGCACCAACACTTGCTTTGTGTAACCATCCAAAAGCTCCACCATATCTCTGGAGTCTTTTATGTCAAAGAAGGGGAAGTTAAATTGGATCGAAGAAGCTCCTGGCACTTGAATAGTCCAATAACAGGCTTTTCCTGATCCATACGAGTCTGGAAAATCCGGAGAGTAAATAACAGCAACATCCTTGGTAAAATTTCCACCACAGGCTCCAATCACAGCTAAGAAGAGAGAAGGTAACATTTTTGTTATTTTTACATATATGGTACCTAAACAGGAAAATACAATGGAAGAACAAGATGATCAAAGATGCACAAAGGTGTTAAACCACAGGTGACAACTGGAACCTAGCACTGTATAGCTTATAAACATACAGTATGTCTAAAGCTGAAGTTTGGGTATGATTTTTATTGCACAGTTACATTGGTCTGGCATGGACTAATGTAGGTATGTATATAGCATACCGGATTGATCCCTGTGTAACCTGAAAACCACTGTAGTAGTCAATGCTACTACAGTGATAGCTGTAGCAAGGTTCAGTGGCAGATGGCTGCAGTTCTGCATAGTAACCACTGCTGCCATTTAGAGAAAGCTTTATATTTTTCTCAATGAATACCAGGTATTCTCTGATTGTATAAGGTGGAGAGGTGGAGCAATGACTTCACAATCTCCACCTTCTCCTCCTTTTCACCCAGCAGTAGGCTCCAGTAATGCCTCGTACACACGGCCGGACTTTCCGAGGAAAAAAGCAAGACTGGCTTTGTGTAGCCTCCATCAGACTTTTTTTGTCGGAAGTCCGACAGACCTTAGATAGAGAACCTGTTCTCTTTCTTTCCGTCGGACTTAGGACAGACTCACGGCAGACTTTTGCACGGTCAAATGTTCGACCGTGTGTACGAGGCATAAAAGACAGCCCTGAACATCAGTCATCTCACACATGTAAAGGCCTGTGCACAGCTGAGAATAATAATGCAGTCTGTCTACCAGGTAAGATGATGACGACCTGGGAATGGAAGCTTAGTCCCCCCCAAAGCTCTACAAAGCCTCCAGGCTCCAGGACCCAGTCCCTCCATTTGCAACATAAGTCTACAAATTAACGTAAACAAGTAATGAAAGAAACACGACAGCTGCCATTACTGATGTTTTAATAGGTTACTAGCAGTTTGAAAGTGGGGCTTAAAGCTGAAGTTTAACATATTTTTTTAGCCCTACAGCTTTATTGACATCACTTGTAATGAAATATGTCCCTTGTTGTGCAGGCAGCTGGATCCTGCACGATGTGGGACATATTTTATAACATATGATGCCACTAAAGCTGTAGGGCTTAAAAATAATACTTAAGCTAAACTTCAGCTTTTACCTAGTTTTACTATTTAAAGAGCCACTAATGTAGAGCAAACCTGTGGGTAGGGACATCAATGTCATTGCTTGCAAGCTTGCTATGGATCGGTGACCCGCTGAGTAATGAAGACAAGGCAGCTAGGGAACTAGCAACTTATAAAAAAGAAAGTTTGCAATGGAAGTTGTAATAGTTCTGACAGGTTTACTTGAGACTACAAATGAGCAGTTTATACAATGCCCCGCTGTTGGAATGTGTTCATTCTTATAAATATTTTCTGAGAACAAGAAACAAACTCCATGTGAGGTCTGGTTGACCACAAACCAGGGATTTTAATACAAATCTTTAACTAACAAAGCTTCAATATTTCAAAGTTCAAATTTTTGAGGACATATCTTTCTCTTTCCTTTTTTCATTTGGAAAAGCATTACTTCTTAGTTCTATGCCAAGCAAATTTCCGAGATGGGAAAGAGTGACACACTTTATTGCAAACTATTAGTCAATTAACACTATACACCCTGTTATTTAGACCAGTGGTTCCTCAAGTACCTCAAGTACCCCCAACAGGCCATGTTTTCTAAAATAGCTGTCCAAAATACCAAGCCATTGACTCTGATTTAAAGCATCAGTGCAAGATAAAGGAAAACCTGAAAAGATGGTCTGTTGGGGGTACTTGAGAAAAAATAATGGAGCTGTAAAAATGAAATGTGATGTAATTATGTATTCTCTACCACCCTTTATATAAATAAAGAATATGAAAAAAAAATGAGTCTTCAATTAATGAATGGGCAAAACCCATGTGTTAGAACCAACGTATTTCATTATTTATCTATCTAACTATATGAAGGATAATGGAGCAGTTCCCTAAGTTTTTCTTCCTTTTTTTTGGGGGGGGGGGGGGGGGGGGGATTAGCGAGAAGTAGGGTCTTAACCTGAACATGAAGCATGAGCATGATGTCTTTACTATTGTAAATGATTCTGGAAGGGACATTTCTCCCTAAACCCAACATTGAACAGTGGATGTAATTCTTCATACATTTCCACAATAATCCAAAGGGTGGTACAGGACACCAAAATGCTGGTGTCAACAGCTCCCATATTGGACTTTGCACAGAGTGCCAGGAAAGTCATCTAATGGCAGAGATCTATGAATGAGGATGAAAGAGGGAGTATCTGCTATGGACTACAAGGTAACAACTGAAAGCAATCAGTGATTTGCTAATGTTGGCACATAAACACTGTAACTGTGGTAAAATGAGAATGTTCACTCAATTAAACTTAATCTGAGTTATTTTTAACGTAGCTACAAGCACACACTGCTCATTTAAGATCAGTAGGAAGGCAGTAAGACAGCACACACTGCTGTCAGAATACCCAAACACTGATTGTATCTAATCAGAAGCAGTCACTGTCCAGCTGACAATTTTCCACTTGGCTCTTTCAACAAAATTCAATTAAATTACTGTCTTTTGCTGAGTTGTTTGGTGTTGACAGGGCCACCCACAGTTAAAATGTTGGCTGATTCAGCAGGTAATGGCTGAAATTCAAGACATCTATGGAAGCCTAAAGGGTATAGTCTTTGCTAGGTTGTGTCTAAAGCTGACCATCCACTAGTAGATTTTTGAATGAATATTTGTATGAACATTCATACACAAATTCTCATTAGTGCATTCAATTACTTAGTGTTTGTCCAAATTGTCCAATGCTGTGACTAATTTAATGCAGATAAGGCACTCAAATGTGTAATTAATATGTATTTGGTTTTAAAGGGATGAGGTAGTAACCCTATTTGAAAGTACTTTAAAAAAAAATGCTTTTAACATTGCCTTTTTCCCCAAATGAAAACCACATTCACTGTTAGAAATGTTCTTAAGAAAACATTTTTATCTTGCACCTTTTTTTGTTATTGCGGTCTAAAACAAAGGCTGATTCGACCCTGCTAACATTTACAAAATTGAACTAATGTTTTTAACCACTTTCGGACCGCCGCATGTACATTTACGTCGGCAGAACGGCACGGACAGGCACATTGGCGTACCTGTACGTCCCTGCCTAGACGTGGGTCGGGGGTCCGATGGGGACCCCCCCTCCCCAGGTACATGTGGCGGTTCCCGTGGCTTCAGGAGCGATCCGGGACGAGGGGGCGGCTGTTCATTTTTGTCCGCCCCCTCCGGATCGCTCACAGCCAATGCGAGCACTCCCCCGTGTGTCACTTCCTCCTCCTGTGTAAACACAGGAAGGGGGAAGTGATATATTCTCTCCTCTCGGCGGTCAGAGGACAGAATACATCACACAGTAAGTCTGCACAACACTACACTGACACACACTACACATAGGCACATAAAAATCGCAGAGGCGATCAAATACCACAAAAAGAAAGCTCTATTTGTGGGAAGAAAAGGACGCAAATTTTGTTTGGGAGCCACGTCGCATGACTGCGCAATTGTCTTTTAAAGCAACGCAGTGGCGAATTGTAAAAACCCCTTGGGTCATTTAGCAGCATATTGGTCCGGTCCTTAAGTGGTTAAGATGAAAATTTCCAAATTAAATGCTACTAGTGTATGGGCAATCTTTAGTTGCTCTTTTGTTAGAAATGGATAATTTTACATGAATGACAGTGGCCTGCAGTAGCTTTTCTAACATCCCCAAGACGGCACACTTTAGGGCCAACACAATACTAACAAAAGGTACTGGATAGGCTAAAAAAGTGGAACCATGAGCAGGTATACTGTACGACCCATATACACTCCAATAATAAATTTTTTGTTTTGAGTGTACCTTTAAGGCCCTGGTAGGGCACGAATCCCTACCAAAATATAATTTCACTTGTCTTAACTATCACTATAGGTATAATATTCCTCAAAATTCTATCTACTATCCTCAAATGAAAGGCGAGCAGAAGAAAAGATCACTATATTAGGCAATTCACTTTAAATGATCATAAATTGAATCTAACATTTATTTTTCTATATTATACACTCCAATGTGACAAAACTAACAAATGACAAAAATACGAGTGACGGCGCATCTTCTCTCTAAATACAAGCTGCATTTTACTGCAATAACATTTTCAGTCTCCAAATAAAAGTTATACTTAACAACTTTCCATCCCAGATCTCAAAATATCAAGATATAGTATTCATAAATTCATGACATTTATCAAATTTAAGACTTAAATAACATTTGTTCAGCTTACAGATAGTATAAACCTCACCATGTATACAAGTGGAAGGCTGCAGATTTATATTACATGCACATAGATCACATATCCTAGAACATTTGAAGGCAAGTGCCTGTACTAAGTGGATGTTTACTGTACAAGTACCAGTGGCGGAAGCTTAGATCTGGACAAGTGTCTGGGCATCCTGTGTCCTTTTTGCCTAGCAAATGTTTGTGCAAATTGCTCATCTAAACATTTGTGATGTTGAAAGGTTGAGGAGAACCTTGATGTGACATTTGCATAACTGAAATGGTTGACTTTATGTTTTTAATATTGCAGTATAAATATAAAGTAACATGCTGTGGGTCTGCCAAGAATTGTGGGAGCGATTACAAAAATCTCATTGTGTGCAGACAAACTTCCTAAAAATGCCAAGAATGCAAAACTTGGAGAGACCGACACTTGCAAATATATCCATCTTTACAGATTAGAAACTAAAACTACAGTTTTGAACAGTTTTTAAAGTTGATTGAGGCCTGGCATGATATAAAGTTCAGTTAACTAAACATTTGTGCCCATGTGTATTTCAAACCTTTGATTAAATACAAAAGACGTAAGGACCTCACAAAGGATCATTGTAAATCAATGAGTGTAAAAACATTACGCACACATTTGAAGGTCTATTTAAAATAAATTAGCTGTGCAGCAGCCGTTGTGAATATTCCGTCTGTTTGTTCGTTCAATCTAGTGGCCACAATGGGGTATTTTCCTGAAAATTCTGCATTATGTTGACTAGATGGTGCGGACGGTGATAGGAAATACATGTATAAGCCCTGGTTCACACTGGGTACGATTTGGAACGATTTGAGATGCGATTTGACATGTCAAATCGCATCTCAAATCGGCGGCAATTGTCGGCAATGGCACTGTCCTAATCAGTGCGACGCCGCATCTGCGATTTCAAAAAGTAGTTCCTGTACTACTTTTTGCGATTTTGGGCCGCGATTTACATTAAATTGCGGCCCAAAATCGCGGCCGCAAAATCGCGGTAAAATCGCGCATTTTACCGCGATTTTGAATTCGCAGCAGTGTGAACCTAGGCTTAGACACATTACAAGGATTATTTGTGACAGATGTGTGAAGGCACAGTGTATTTTTTTTATAACCAGACCCCTTGTACTTAGCCAATAATGCAGCTGGGAGGCATCAATAAGGTGTTAGGTACAGTAGCCAAAAATATAGTTTAATGTGGTAAGATTAATGAAAGTGATTTTCTCTTGGTTGCAATAAATGCACATGGTTCAAAATAATTTCTCATTGTAATAGCTTACTGAGTAACCTAGATTGTGTCCACAATCAATCTGTGGAGGTGACTACCCTTGATTGAACTGTATTCTTTAAAACCCCTATAGTTCCTTAACAAATTTCATAAAACCCTGTATTACATGCTTTTTGTCTATTGCTGTTAAAGGAGAAGCATGGGAAATAAAGAAAACATACATACTCACCTATATGACTGCATCACCATTGCCCCCGCCCCCCCCGCCCAGCATACTCCAAGACCAAGAACTGAGAGATCATAGGTCATAAGATTGCTCAGATTTTGGTGTTCACTGAGCTGAGAACAGTGACTGTCACTCAATGCTCTCTGCTCTGGAGTGCCGGACTGTGGAGAGATTGGGAACAGCTGGCTTTGGCTCCAAGCAGTACACTGAGAGGCTGCAACGGCTATCGGTCAGACATATAGGTAGGTGAATCTCGACCTTAAAGTTGGGATCCTTCCAGTGCCTGGACAAGCTCTGTGACATCAGTCAACAAGGGACTTTAGCCCCGCTGTTGGCTGAATCAGGGTCACAGGAGTGCAGAAACAAGTGCACTCCTGTGACCCAGAAGAGAAGTATGGCCAAAAAAGGCTTGGCCATTCTTCTCTTTTTAACCTGGGAAAGTTACATATTTAGTAAGGTTGAAAAAAGACAAAAAGTCATCTAGTTCAACCAATAGACCACCCAAGTATAACTGTCTATAAGGATTATATGATAAAAGCCTTGGGGGCAAACTGTGTTTATAAATGAATGCAACCTTCACCAAACATTCACTGCAAGTGAATCACTCACTGTGATTTAAAACACATGAACCCGAAAGATACGCCTACAGTGAATAGTTGGTGAATGTCATGTTCACTGATTTATAATAAAAGCCCCTAAATTCCAGGAATAATTTTAACCCATGATAGTATCATAGTCTTAAATATCATATACTAAACATGCGCTCATGAAGAGTTAAGCCCTGTACACACGGGCAGAGTGTCGGGAGATCTGTTGGATGTGCATGCTGGATAAAACCAGCAGCCGACCGACTCTCAATCAGCGCTCTGAGTCAATGGCAGAGAGCGCTAATTGGAGTGTTCTGGCGGGGGGGGGGGGCATCCCCCTATCAGAACACAACAGCTACAGTTGCTCTAAACGGAGCTGTCAGTTTTGTTTCGTGCAACCCCACGAAAAAACGGTATTGTGTACCAGGTTTTATACTGTATGTTTCAGCTATAAGCTTCTTTGAACAGTATTCTCCACACAGCAGAACAGATATTGGGGCAGATCCTCAAAGAAATTACGCCGACGTATCTGTTGATACGCCGCGTAATTTCAAATTTTGCGCGTCGTATCTTTGTTTTGGTATCCACCAAACAAGATACGACGGCATTTGTGTTAGATCCGACAGGCGTACTAAGGCGTACGCCTGTCGGATCTAACACAGATGCCGTTGTATCTTGTTTGGTGGATACCGAAACAAAGATACGATGCGCAAAATTTGAACTCACGCAGCGTATCAATAGATAGGCCGACGTAATTTCTTTCAGGATCAGAGATGCAATTTTCCGGTGGCCGATGGGTGGCGTTCACGTCGTAATCCGCGTTGAGTATGCAAATTAGCTTTTTCCGACGATCCACGAACGTACGAGCGGCCATCGCATTCTTTTACGTCGTTTCCGTTCGGCTTTTTCCGGCATATAGTTAAAGCTGCTATCTGGTGGCGTACTCAATGTTAAGTATGGCCGTCGTTCCCGCGTATAATTTTGAAAATTTTACGTCGTTTGCGTAAGTCGTCCATGAATGGGGCTGGACGCTATTTACGTTCACAACGAAAACAATGACGTCCTTGCGACGTCATTTGGAGCAATGCACCCTGGGAGTTTTGATGGACGGGGCATGCGCAGTTCGTTCGGCGCGGGGACGCGCTTCATTTAAATGAAACACGCCCCCTACTCGCCGCATTTGAATTCCGCGCCCTTACGCCGCGAGAGATACACTACGCCACCGTAACTTACGGTGCGAATTCTTTCAGGATTCAAAGATTTGCAAAGTAAGTTACAGCGGCGTAGCGTATCTCACATACGCTGCGCCCACGCAAATGTATGTGGATCTGCCCCATTGTATCTAAAACTGCACATGGCAGGCTTGTAACGTAGAATAGACTTATGTAGTGCATAATCACACATTTTGTATAACTTTATCTATCACATGCTGCATATATGAACTAGTGTGGCTGACAAAAACATTTTGCATTGTATAAAGGGAGCAATTGAATTTTATTTGTCAAATCCAATCAATATACAACAGTTGATATGTGCCAGGTCAGGTGATAATTATGTTTGGCAAAATGACCAAAATCACTGATGAGGAAACACAGCTGAAATCTAGTTTACGCCACTCCGCCCACCTCTACTCTACACAGACAACAATCTTCTGTTCTGGTTCCATGCCCCAGTCTTCAAGGCTCCGAACCAAGGTCTAAATTCAGAGCCACATACTTGACTTCCCGCAAATCCAAGTCATGTATGACCACAACTGTGTCCTTCTTCTCAAATGTTCTTTCTCAGTCTGACCTCTAAGTACACAATGGTCTGCCCACTCACTGCTAACAAGAATGAACCACATTGTTTCCACAGGCAGTCCTTTCACAGGCCGCAAGCTAGAACCAGTAAGGTTTACTAGAAATCAGGCTTTATCTGTACCATAATCAAATGTGGCTGCTGAACACTGACTAACCAAAGACTGCATGACTAAACAAATGCTGACCTCTTTCTATTATCCTTGTGAAAATGTATTTAAAAAAAAAATTCAAAGGGTAGAATGATATATGAAATATGGTCATCTTTTTATGGCATGGTTCCCAAAATTATTTTCACATAACATAGCTACAATTTATATTGCGCAGGCTTCATCTATTTTATACATCAACAATTACATGGCTTTCTGTGACACTGATTTTATATCAGATTTTTGCACATACAGGTCAGAGCACAAAACTTGAATTAATAGTAGATGTTGGCCTTAAAGCCCAACTCCACCCTTGCAGTGGGGTCCCCTTCACCACGCTACAAGGATTAAAGCAAAATTCTACCCAAAAATGTAACTTCCGCTTTTCGGAATCCTCCCCTCTCTGGTGTCACATTTGGCACATTTTAGGAGGGAGGAGGAGGGGGGAGCAGATACCTGTCTAATTCAGGTATTTGCTCCCACTTCTGGGCATAGATCGCCACAGGCTCCGCAGCGATCTATGACATGTCTGGCCCCTCCTCTGTCCCCCCCACTGTCTTCTGGGAGACACACAGGTCCCAGAAGACAGCAGGGACCAGAGAGGACGCTCATGAGCAGTAGGGAACCAGGCTGTGACGTCACAAGGCTTAATTTCCTGATTCCCTGACCGAAGATGGCGGCGCCTCCACCTGAGAGCAGAGGGACAGATCGGCTTCGGGTGAGGACATCGCAGGCGCCCTGGACAGGTAAGTGTCCATATCTTAAAAGTCAGCAGCTGCAGTATTTGTAGCTGCTGACTTAAAAAAAAAATCGCCGGAACTCCGCTTTAAAGGAGGAGGGGATTATAGTGTAAATACTTACCTTGTTCCTTGGTCCAGCAGACTCCCTCTATCATTGTGATTGATCCCCCATAGCTGCTCTGTAATTTGTGCCCAGCTCTAGTCGCACTCCAGCCTCCTTGGCGTACCATGCAGCATTAAAGTGGTTGTAAACCCTTTACTACCAATTTTACCTACAGGTAAGCCTATAATAAGGCTTCCTTGTGGGTACCGTTAATATCTCCTAAACTTGCACAGTGATTGGCCAGAGCCGCAAAACCCGGAAGTAACTCCAGTGGATGATGTCTGCGCTGTATTCGAAGGGCCAACACGGATCCAGGGCGTTGTTCTAAGATAAGTATTTCATAATGAGCTAGCTCGTAATGCCTTTGTCTTGCAGGTTTTTTTTCCCCCCAGGTTTTCCAACCTCTTTAATGTTCATGTATGGTACCTGATGATGCTGAGGCTCTCCCCACAGGTCTGAGCTTCGGGCAGAGGAGAAGAGCACTGGAGCTGGATAGAGAGTGGAATCACTTAAGTGAGAGAGGCTAGTCTACACTTCCCTGGACATAATGAGCAATTGACCCTTGCAGTGCAGGGGGGGGGGGGGGCAGCTTTAAAGAGTATGTAAACCCAACATCTATTTTTCAGCATGTTTGGTATTATGTCTCGTCACTGTATACAGTTTTTTAAGATTTATTTTTTTGTGACTCTGTTGCAAGGTTCCTTAAAAGGAGATCCTGCCAGTAACAGCATTTTCTGTTTTAGGCTGACAACATCAAGACACAGCAGTGTTGTGTGCAATGGCTCTCAGATAGTCAGCTCAATGACCAACTGAAGGAATGCACATGGTAGGCTGCCAATGTTGCATAGCTCAAACTGCTCCTTTCCCCCTTCTCTCTGTGGCGCCAGCATCACCACTGTGGGCGCCCGGCTGTGGCTTCACAGCTGGGCACGCACTACGCATGCGCGAGCCACGCTGCACGCTGTGATTGGCCGGACAATCTTCTGGGTCTTGTAACGTGTCCCGGAATATTGCAGGGAGGTAGGGCGGAGAGATGAACTGCCTTTCGGCGCTACGGAGCCCCGGGAGGAAGTGGGAGCTTGGTGCCCCCAAGGGTCATGGTCACTTAAAGCGGAAGTTCCATTTTTGGGTGGAACTCCTCTTTAAGTTAAAAAAACATTCACTAGCTGTTCCGCCCATCCATCTCCCTAAATACTTACCTAAGTCCTCTTCTGAACCAGTGATGTGCCCATCTGCAGCAGCACTGAATTTTCTTCCTGGTCTCATAGGACAGATTGAGAACAGCGGAAACCATTAGCTCTTGCTGCTGTCAATCAAATGCAGTGAGAAGGGAGCTAAGATGGGGCCGAGCCATGGTGCGTGTGTGTCTATGGGCTCAGGAGCTTGCCCACATGTGTGCCCCCATAGCATGAGGCTTTTGTTATGGGGGCACACGCAGAATAGGCTGAGCAGAAAGCTCTGGAGTGGAGGTAAGAGGGCGCTCTCTGCAATATCCTTGCACAGAGCAGGTAAGTATAAACCTCTTTTTTATTTCAGGGGATAAAAACAAAGCCTTTACAATCATTTTAAAGTATTTGAACAGGTGGATCAAGAGGACAGCCAGCAATGTCAATCATTATACTTGCATCTGGTCTCTGTGAATATACAGGCACATTTAAAAAGATATCAGGTGAATGATGTAGGCAAAAATAGGGTAGAACATGGTTTATTTTCCCATGTTTGTGTCATTTGTGTTTTTTCTTTCTTTTATGTTTCTGTCAAAGACAAATAGGTAGATTCAGGTAGATTTGCCTAAACTTGCGGCGTAGCTTAGCGTGTTTAGGCTACGCCGCCGTAAGTTAGCTAGGCAAGTACATGATTCACAATGTACTTGCCTGCTAAGTTACGGCGGCATAGCCTAAAGCGGGCGGGTGTAAGGGCGCCTAATTCAAATGTGTGTAAGGGGGCGTGTTTTATGTTAATGGGGCTTGACCTTACGTTTTTGACGTTTTTTCTAACTGCGCATGCGCCGGGCGCCTACATTTCCCAGTGTGCATTGCGGCTAAGTACGCCGCACGGGCCTATTGATTTCGACGTGGACGTAAACGACGTAAATCGCTATTCGTGGACGACTAACGCAAACAGCGTAAACATTTTGAATCTCGAAGCGGGAACGGCGGCCATACTTTAACATTACTATTCCATCTAATAGATGGAATCACTTTAGGCCTGATAATGCCTTACGGAAACGGCGTAAATGTACTGCGGCGGCCGGGCGTACGTTCGTGAATCGGCGTATCTACTAATTTACATATTCTACGCCGACCGCAATGGAAGCGCCACCTAGCAGCCATCCGAAATATTGCAACCTAAGATAGGACGGCGCAAGCCGTCGTATCTTAGATATGTTCAAGTGTATCTCTGATTGAGAATACACTTAAACATAAGTCGGCGTAGATTCTGAGTTAGGTCGGCTTATCTACCGATAAGCTGGCCTAACTCTTTCTGAATCTACCTAAAAGTGAGTATTTATGGAACTAATCACAGCAGAAATTTGCTAATGAGAATAAGAAGAATTATGAGTGCACTGCACCCCTTAGTATGCTAAAACTATAAAAACAAATCAATGTGAGGCCCCGGATTAGGGTATTCATCTATAACATAAAACGGGCGCTGATTCACACAGTGCTTATATACATGTGTGCATGGTATTCCATCTTTGTCAACCTGTTCTAGTGACCTCTCTCTCCAGAAGTCTTCATCGGCAACATATTGTTCACAGCTATTCTGTCTTCCAGAACGCAGAGGTATGAAATGACGACAGCTCAGAAATGTTTGAGATCTGTTGTCGGCAGCTGTTAGTCTAGATGCCAGGCTGGTGAGATATCTATTGTTAGATCTACTCCCAGAGGTTCTGGCCTTTTTCAATTTTGTATGCAAGAGAAACATTGTGAAGTTGATCCTATGATCTCTTTATCTGATACATTAAAATGTATGCCACACACAAGTTAGAAGTGCAGTAATGTTAATCTCAATGACAGGCGGAGAAAGAAGTAACTCGGATGTAAGTGTGCTAACTCTAATACTGATTCTCTGGAAGTCTCAAATACCACATCAGACAAAATGCAGAGAACACATGCTCATCTATGATTAATATCAGGTTTCTTCTAGCTAGCAACCATGCTGACACTGCAAATATAACTGCTGTCAAAAATCCAACTAAACCTCACTTTTTAATTAGGCCAGGTTTCCAGTTCATAAAGATGTCCATTGTTGCTTTTTTCCTAACCATAGATCATCCATACAATTTGTAATTAAAATGTTTTAAGAGTTCGGGAGCAAAACGACTTCCCCTTGAGACCTGATCTCAAAACTTTTGATAACTATTGAACACAAAGAGGTTGCTCAGACTTTTAATGTCAGTATCCAAACATCTCTTTTAGCTCAGATTAGAAGCTGGTTCCCCAGAAAAAAATAAGAATACATTGGAATTAAATGGGTATTTTTCAATAGATACATATTATGTGATCTGAGTTGGTGCCATTATTTTCCATTGTTGGACTTTAGCAAATAGCTCCCACTGAGTGAGTCTGGGCTGCTGGTGTGTCTCTATATCTTTTCCTCTTCAGCTCTGACAATTTTATATTTTATAGAGCTGTTTATTTGGCAATAACTTTGAAAATACTTAAAGGGGTTGTAAAGGTTTGTGTTTTTTCACCTTAATGCATCCTATGCATTAAGGTGAAAAACCACCTGGCATTCACGCCCCCCCCCCCCATTTTACTTTCCTGAGCCAGTTCACCTGCTGTGCGTGTCCCCCGGCATCCTCTTCTCCACGGAGTCTCTGCACTGATTGGATAGATTGATAGCAGCGCAGCCATTGGCTCCCACTGCTGTCAATCAAATCCAATGACGCGGCCGCCGGGGGTGGGGCCGAGTCATACACGAGTGTATGACATGGCAGTGTGCCCGCAAGGTAACCCCCTCTGGAGAGAGCTTCCCAAAGGGGGTTAGCTATTGCGGGGAGGAACCGCGAGAGACGCCGTTGGACCCCAGAACAGGAGGATCTGGGCCACTTTGTGCAAAACGAACTGCACAGTGGAGGTAAGTATGACATGTTTGTTTTAAAAAAAACTGAACCTTTACAACCACTTTAAGATAATGAAGTAATACATACTGTATATCATTTTTTTCTTTCGGTTATATTGTTTTACAAAAATGATTTTACTTTTTCTGCAATTCATATACAAAACACATAATAGTAAAAAAAAAAATCTACTTTACTGGTGTTAGTCTTTAAAATAAAAATAATGTGTTACTGTAGATAAAATATATACACTTTATTTCATAAATTTACAAATAAAAGCTTGTTTTTTTCAATTACACACTTTTTTTCTAAAGAATAGATGCCAAATGTCGAAAAGTTAATGAAGCACTAATGGGTCTGGTAGATTGCACCTTAACACAAAAGGGAGGAACCCTATCACTTAGACTATGGGCTTGAATAATTGGCTTGTTTAGTGTAGCTACTGTATGGTGCAATGAAAAGAAAGTAGATTCCTGTGGGAACCCTCGAGTAGGGCATAGATGGAATCTGATTCTTCATAAGAGTCTGTAGTCAGGAGGGAGACTTTCATATCATGTACAACATTGAGGCAGTGGAATTTCCTTGGGATGTTTTAAAGTAGGACATAAGGTGGAAGGGAATAAGGGAATAACAATATGCTGGTTAAAGTTTAAGAAGGAAACCACCCTAAAGGGGAAAGGAGGCTTTAGGCTAAGAACAACATTATTCATATGTAGCGCTAGTAAAGGCCTTTCACAAGATAGGTCAACTAGCTCGAAGACCTGTCATGCAGAGTTGATGGCAAAGTAAAAGACTACCTTGTGAGTGAAGTAAGGTAAGAAAAAATTCTGAAAGGGTTCCTCTAAAGCCCGGGTCTCCAAACTATGGCTCTCCAGTTGTTCAGGAATTACAATTCCCGTCATGCCTAGTCATGTCTGTGATGAGACGTGTAGTTCCACAACAGCTGAAGGCCAGATGCTCCAAAGGCTCAAAAGAAACATGTTAAAGCCTCACAGAGTAATAGTGGAACAATGTACGTATCACACTAGACAAAAGCTATGGAATGAGAGACAAATGGTTTCTGAAAAAGAATGGCCAGAACTGGGATCTGCCCCCTTATGGAACTGAAGGCCAGATGCTGATTCAGGCCTTTGCAAGAATAAGATTTTCTAGCCTTTAGGAGCGCAGAGATGTTTAAATCCATCCCTCATTACTTGGGCTTAAACAGCCATGAGTCTGCCAAGAGTCTGATTATTTCTGAGTACTGCATCCTCCTGGTTCAGTTTGGTGCACTATAAATTACTGAAATGCCCTCCATCTCGATTCTGCGATGCAAATGAGGGAGATGCTGTATAGGAGGAAATGTGTAGATCTGGTTGAACTTATCCCATGAAGTCACCATAGCATCCACTGCAAAGTCTCAAGGGTCGTTGGCCCTGGAGACAAATCTGACTAATTTGTCGTAGAATTTGTACACCAGAAGATTGGAAGACCCCTGGGTTAAAATCCCATTCTCTGGGACCCAGACACTGACAGCTGAGAAATTCCACCTGCAAATTTTCCAGGCCAGGGATGTGGCCAGGGCTGGAATGTACAGTTCTGCCCAAGTAAGAATCAAGTCCGCTTCTCGCGACTTCTCTTGTTTTCTTGGTGGTTGATGCTTTGGCAGTGTTCAAATGGATTCTGATGAGGTGACCTCATAGCTGAGAGGGGCAACCCAAATTAACCTGAATTTCAGTATGTTGCTGGGGAGTCGTGCTTCTTCCGACAATGAAATCCTCTGTACCGAGAGGGCAACATAAATCCCAGAGAGCAAAGGCGAGTTAGGACCTGGGCAACAACTTTTGTGAATACCTAGGGTACCATGGACAAGTCAAAAGGGAGAACGACAGGTTGGTATTGTTGTATGCCCCCGGCAAAACACAGATATTGTTGGTGAGGAGGAGAGATGGGTATGTAAGCATCCCTAATGTCCACAGTTGCCAGAAGGTCCCTCAGTAATAAGGAGACAATGACCAACGTGGCTGATTTCATGAGGAACTTCTGGTTTTGCAAGAACAAGTTAAGCGTTTTTAGATCCACAATGAACCAAGTGCATTCATTTGCTTTGGGAACAGTGAACAGGTTCGGGGAAAAACCCTGAAATCGTTCCTCATTTAGAATTGCTGAATCTGTCTATTTTTGTTGGGAAGATGGCAAATTCGATAGTATAAAGTGCGGGGAGGCAAAATCCAAAGTTCTTGTTTGTAGACCCTGGAAATTACACTCTGGACTCAACTGTCTGTAATGGATAGGAAGGCCCACAGATGCCTCCCCACTCTGCAGGTCAGCCTCACATCTTTTTTCCAGATGTGGTCTGGAAACAGTCCCCCAAGGTTTAGCTGATGAGTCAACAAAACCAGAAAACTCTAGAGAGGAAGCAGCAATGGCTACAGAGCAGCTAGGAAGCTTAACAAAAGAGTCTTGAGGAAAAAAAAGCCATAACTTAAGAGGGGTAAGCTCTCAGTAGATAGAAGGCATTCATCACCTAAGGACGCCAGCAAAAAATGAACCGATGGTTGCTGGGAGTGGGAGGGGATATATAGGAGATGTCCATGCAGCTTTTTTTGCCACTGTGCAGTCACCTGAAGTTGATGATTAAGACTAAGGCCTTGTACACACGGTCGGACAAAACCGATGAGAATGGTCCGACGGACCGTTTTCATCGGTTCACCTCTGAAGTGGCCGTACGGCCTGATGTGTGTACACACCATCAGTTCAAAATCCGATCGGGTCAGAACGCGGTGACGTAAAACACACGACGTGCTGAATAAAACAAAGTTCAATGCTTCCAAGCATGCGTCGACTTGATTCTGAGCATGCGCGGGTTTTGAACCGATGCTTTTCTGTACTAACCATCGGTTTGGTCCGATGGGGCAGCGGTCCATCGGTTCGGTTTTGAAGCATGTTTAGAAATTTTGGACCAAAGGAAAACAGACCGATAGCCTATACACACGGTCGGTTTGGTCCGATGAAAATGAACTTCGGTTCATTCTCATCGGACCAAACCGACCGTGTGTACAGGGCCTTAGGCTGTGTGTCCTGTACCATACAATTATGAAAAACCCCTTCAAGAGCCAGGTCCAGTTTGTTCCAACAGTGAAAAAAAACCTTCCTTAGCCCCTAAGGAAATGGATTTTCCTCAGAATAACAATCTACATTTCTAAATTTTTTTTGTCATATAAATATTAATAGCAATATGACGTATGAATATAAATACTATGTAGACCTATTGTGTTCTTCATTTATAATGAATTATGTGTGTCACAAACATTTCGAGTTTCTTCATGGTGTGTCATAACTTCAAAAAAGGTTGGGAACCACTGGCATGACATAAGCAGATGACTTACAGAAAGGGCTTTTACACAAGCAGACCAAAGGGCATTCTTTTGATTGTACAGTGACGTCGACTCTGGCCATGTCAATAACAGATGTACAAGCTCAATTTGCTTTTATAATAACTTAATGTGGCTTTATTGCTGCACTTTGTAATGTTATTTTGAATTTTGTAAGAGCTGTAAGGTCAGTTACAATGAGCAAAAAGAAAGATGACTAAGATTGCCCCATTGATTTGTGAAGAAAAGCAGGCCTTTCTGAGTGGAACAGGCAGTATTGTGTGATTTCAGACATCTAGTGACAAGCTTCATATAATTGTATTGCAACTGCTGTTCTTCAATTGAGAATGAATGAATGAGAGGAAAAATATGTCATTATGACTTTTCAAATGGCTGGCTAGTCACATAACTAACATTTAATCGTTTTCTACATTCAAGATAAGTGTGTGTAAACACAAAGAGATGGCAGTAACTTAGGACATACAGTGCTCGGCATAAATGAGCACACCCCTTTTGAAAAGTATGATTTTAATCAATATCTCAATGAACACAAGAACAATGAATTTTTTTTTTGACAAAACTGAGTTTTATAGAACATTTGTTTAGCTCATTACATGAAAGTAGGGTTAATAATATAACTTAGATTACAAAATCTTCAGTTTTACCTAAATGAGTTGATGCAAAAATGAATGCACCCCACAACAAAAACTACTACATCTAGTATTTTATATGAATAAGTATAATTCAAAAGTGCAGCGCTGTGAAAGTGAATAATAAATTGAATAATGTCCAAATGAGCATATGCAATCTTCAAACTATTCAAAGTGTTGAAAATGAAGAACCTCTACCGAAAATTGTGTGCAGATAAGGAAACACACCCCACCCTGTGCAGTCAAACTGCTTACCAGATCAACATCATTATAGGCATCTAGAGTTAAATAATGCAGGGATCAATGGCAGTCACACTTCCACTTGGAGAGTAAAATCCACAAACTCATCAAAGGTAAAAGGCCATCCACAACTCAAAAGGATCCAAGGTTATATATTGCGTTCATCAGCAAGATAAGGATGACCAAAAAAAAATGCAGAGAGGAAGCACAATAGTGAAGCCCGTATGTGAAAGTAACACGCAATTTTATTGTAATGTACTTACAAACATGATTGAAAAACAGTCATCAAACAATGTAAAGTTCCATGGAGAATAGCGTACATGTGTCAGGTCAGCCTTATGCCCCGTACACACCATCACTTTATGTGATGAAAAAAAATGACGTTTTTAAAAACGTCACTTTAATTGACCGTGTGTGGGGGAAAACGTCGTTTTATGTCTTCTAAAAAACGACCAAAAAAAATTGAAGCATGCTTCAATTTTATGTGTTGTTTTTCAAAACGTCAACTTTTACTTCACAGAAATTGACCGTGTAGCAAAAAACGTCGTTTAAAACGACGTTTTTTCACCCGCGCATGCCCAGAAGCTACTTATGAAGCGAGCTTCAATGGAAAAATGTGGTGGAACGTAACCTGGCTTTGCTAGAACATTGTGAGAAAAACGATGGTGTGTAGGCAACTTCGTCTTTGAAAATTGAAGTTTCAAAAACGTCATTTTTTACTTCACAGAAAATGTCGTTTTTTTTTTTATCACATAAAGTGATGGTGTGTACGGGGCATTACATGTTTCATCCGACAGGATATCTTCAGAGGCGTCAAGTATTTTATATGACCTCAATAACTTGTAAGGACAGCACCAAGTCTTTTAGCCATTGAATGAACAAGTTGGCGACATATTGTAACATCTATCTTTTTCCAATTTTCAAGAACGACCTGTTTTAGAGCCTGGATGCTGGATCGAGAGTGATGCTCAACTTGTCTCTTTAGAATTCCCTATAGGTGTTCGATTAGGTTCAAATCAGGAGACATACATGGCCAATGAATCACTTTCACCCTGTTTTTCTTTAAAAATGCAACAGTGGCCTTAGATGTGTATTTTGGATAATTGTCATGTTGAAAAAGTGAACGACGACCAAGGGCACGGAGTGATGGTAGCATCTTCTCTTTCACTATAGAGTAGTACATCTGTGAATTCATGATACCATTCAATGAAATTCAGCTCCCCGACACCAACAACACTCATGCAGCCCAACAGAAGGACACTGCCACCACAATGTTTCACTGTAGGCACCATACATTTTTCTTTGTACTTCTCACCTTTGCTACACCATAACATTTTGAAGGCCTCTTTTCCAAAAACATTTATCTTGGTCTCATTACTCCAGAGTACAGAGTCCCAGTAGTCTTCTCCTTTTTCAGCAAGGGCCCTGGCAAATTCCAGGTGAGCTATTTTGTGCATGGGTTTTCGGAGAAGCTTCCTTCGTGGAAGACATCCGTGCATACCATTCCTCTGCAGTGTACACTATATTGTGTCACAGGAAACAATCACCCCAGTTTGGCTTTCTATTTCTTTAGCCAATTCTTTAGCGATTTCATTGAATCCTTCTCATGAGAAGACGCTCTTGCCGAGGTATTAACTTCCACGGACGGCCTGGACGTCTCTGTGAGATGGTTGTAGTTCCATCTTTGTTAAATTGCTGTATCACTTTTGCTACAGTATTGTGACTGATAAGTAAAGCTTTGCTGATCTTCTTGTAGCCTTCACCTTTCTTGTGTAAAGAAATTATTTTCTTTCTTATGCCTGGCATCACATTTCTCTTCCATGTGATGCCATTGCTAACAACATGAAATGGGTAGGGTTTTTCTTTGTTAAGTAATGCCCTTTTATAATCAACTGCCTGCTGGACAACTGTTTAAGGAATAGATTCACCTGTAGTTGAATTCTTGTTAATTAGGATTTTGTTGTCTAAAATGTAGCTTTGCGCCTGAGACTTTCATTAGGGTGTATTCATTTTTGCAACATGGTCTTGAATAAAAAATTGTTGGGAAAAATACTTTTTTGTGTGCAAATGACCAAATCTTGGTTGCAATCCATGGTCCGTTTTTGTGGGAGTATTTTGTAGTATAGTGCCCCATGTTGATTCTGAAAGTGAAGTAAAGGTTTTCCTGACAAATCTGTTGGGGTGTACTCATTTATGCTTCACACTGTATGCTCTAAATAGTGGTTCAGGTCACATAACACAGGTAGTACTTGAATTTTTGGACTGCAGTGCACACATGCAGGTAGGTAATGTGTGTGGCAGTAGCCATGTATTAAGTAATAGGGTAATGAGAAGCAAGTACACGTCTAGAGGTTGTATACACCAATGCACTAAGAAGCTGCAGTTTAACACTAACCCAGTGTTATCCTAACGTAGTGTATATTGGCTTAACAAAAAAAAAATAAACAAAAGGGAGAGTTTTCATTTACCCAGCACTCTGAACTGCAGTGCCTTAGGGGATACATGGTCATGTAATTGTCCATGTCTTTTACTAATAGGAAGAGTGGGAGTATCTGGGACTTCTTGCCACTTCCTTGGAGCTTGAGGCAAGGAACTCAAACTTCATGTCTAGACAGGTAAGTACATATCTGAGTAAACCTTACAGGCAGAAGAATATTAAAAAACAGACACTGATTTGTGTAATCCAATGTTTTCCACTACTGATTTATTTACTGTATAAAGCAGTGTGTTTATAATTTGTTTTCTGGAAATGACATCAGACTGATGTATTTGGTTATGTCTGACACAGCTTGAAAGTGTATCATTAAACTGAGTAACTATGTCTGCAGATATGCTGCATTGATTGACCATTTGGATGAATATGATATAAATATTGAAAAGTGCGGCCGATTATTACTGTATATACTCGAGTATAAGCCGACCGGAATATAAGCCGAGGCACCTAATTTTACCACAAAAAACTGGGAAAACATATTGACTCGAGTATAAGCCTAGGGTGGGAAAATGCAGAAGCTACTGGGTAAACAATGCCCATCTGCAGCCTCACTGTGCCCATTTGCAGTCTAATTGTGTCCATTTGCATTCTCACTGTGCTCAGTTGCATTCTCACTGTGCCCATTTGCAGTCTCTCACTGTGCCCATTTGCAGTCTCTCACTGTGCCCATATGCAGTCTCCCACTGTGCCCATATGCAGTCTCCCACTGTGCCCATATGCAGTCTCCCACTGTGCCCTATGCAGTCTCTCACTGTGCCCATATGCAGCTGTACCTTTCATTAGTAAAACAGCATGTGTCTGCCGCTGTGTAATCCAGATGCAGCCGTACCATTCATTAGTAAAACAGGGTGTGTCTGCCGCTGTGTAATCCATATGCAGCCGTACCATTCATTAGTAAAACAGCGTGTGTCTGCCGCTGTATAATCCAGTCTGTTCGGCCGTCCATTGTAAGAAAGCCCCGCCTCCTCCTCGTCCGTCTGTGATAGAGGAACACGGATACAAAACTGGGAAACTGTATCAGTGTTCCGCCTATCACAGACAAGGAGGAGGCGGGTCAGTCTTACAATGGACGGCCGAACAGATTGGATTACATAGTGGCAGACACACGCTGTTTTACTAATGAAAGGTATGGCTGCATATGAATTATACAAAGGGAGACACATGCCGTTTTACTGCTGACTCAAGTATAAGCCGAGGGGGTTGGTTTTTAGCCTGTAAAATGGGCTGAAAAACTTGGATTATACTCGAGTATATATACAGTACTTCATATTGAAGGAAAAGAGGATTTTTAGGGACTTTAAGGAAGCCAGAACCTGATAAGGTCACGTATTTCCATCCCTATGGGACTTTAATTGAAATCATGGCCCGGTAAGGTCATGTATTTCCATCCCTATCAAGTCGAGAGGAGGGGAGCAAGAAGAGTGGGAAGCACATGGTAGCAAGAGAGTAGTTTAGCTGAACAAAATGAATTTTATTTATGTAAAATTATAAACATACATTTACTGTTAATATCAGACTAAACAATAAACACAGTATCAACAGTAACCATGATGATAACATAGTTTTTTCAAAATGTAACCACTGGTAACAGTGATAAACTACTCTCTTGCTACCATGTGCTTCATATAAAGTCCCACACTTCTTGCTCCCCTCCTCTATTACTTCATATTGTTTTCTGTAGAAGTTCTAATTATCTTAACACGCTGTTCACATAACACATCAGAGAGGGTGGGCTTTAAAGTGGCTGTAAACCTCAGACATGAAATATGAACAAAACATATCCCTCTATAGTGTGTACTCTCAACTCTGATATCTGCAGTCACTTTTGAGAAGTTTACCTGACACCAAGAAAAAAAAGGTGACAGGAGAGGGATCTCCAACATGCAACCTGTGACTGACAGCCTCAGCTCTGTTCCTGTGTGCTGTGTGTGAAAGGGGTGTGTTCCTTCGCTTCAATCAGCTTTCAGAGCTCTCCTCAATGAGCTCTGCAGTGTGTAATTTCAGCTCTCCGTATCCTGTTTTCTAACAGCTCAGAGGGGCTTCATAAATTCTGGACTTTGAATGGATGTAGAGAAGACTGCAGATAAATAAGTTTAATCAGCCAAAGCCAGTCACTTCACTGGGTATATGTAAGGCTGAATTCACACATGTACAGCTGTGGTTTGTAGTACGGAGTCTGGTGTAGTTTTGTTTACTGGTTCAGATGCAAATTTTTAATTGAAATTGCACCTAAACTGGACCCAAAATCGCAAAAGGACAATTTTTAGAAACAGATCGTGGCCTTCCCAACATGTGTGAACCGGATTCATTGAAAGCTGGTCCAGATTCTCAGAGACTTACGTCGGTGTATCAGTAGATACGCCGTCATAAGTTCGAATCTGCGCCGTCGTATATTTAAGTGTATTCTGGAAACCTGGTACACTTAAATTTGGCTAAGATATGAGCAGCGTAAGTTTCTACGCATCTTAGGGTGCATATTTACGCTGCCCGCTAGGTGGCACTTCCGTTGTTTTTAGCGTCAAATATGCAAATGAGCAAGATACGCCAATTCACGAGCGTACGTACGCCCGTCGCAATTAGTTACGCCGTTTTCGTAAGACATACGCCGGCGTAAAGATAAAGCAGGTCTCTAGGTGGAGTAGCCCATGCAAAGTATGGACGTCGGAACAAGTGTATCTTTTTATGTCGTTTGCGTAAGTCGTACGCGAATAGGGCTGTGCGTAAGTTACGTTCACGTCGTAGGCAGTGTTCGACATATCTTAGGCATTCTATCCGACGCATGCGCACTGGGATACGTCCATGGACGGCGCATGTGCCGTACGTTCAAAACGTCATTTACGTGGGGTCATGCTTTATTTGCATAAAACACGCCCACCTCTTCCCAATTTGAATTAGGCGCGCTTACGCCAGCACATTTACGCTACGCCGCTGTAACTTAGGACGCAAGTGCTTTGTGAATACAGCACTTGCCTCTCTAAGTAGCGGCGGCGTAGCGTAAATAAGATACGCTACGCCCGCACAACGTAAAGCCGCCCTACGTGAATCTAGGCCATTGTGTTTGCAACCAGTTTAATGGCCACTTATTGCACATATACGTCCATGGGCAAACAAGGTTTCTGTGCTAAGAGGATGCTCACTGTGTCATAGACAGCTCTACAATCATGCTTCCTGTACGCTCACTCCACTGTATCTATGGAGATAGGTTGTGACCCAGACTGGCCTTCAAGCATGTGTTTCTCTCTTCATCTTTAATAGGAGGAATTAGTATGTAGGTGAGGTGCAACAAAGCATGGCGACAACAGTTTACAACAATCCCAGTGGGAATACTGCCCAGCCAGGTACACTCACGATTACAGCAACGTGAACAGAGCAGGTTCCAGACAAAATGACAGCATTTGTAGAGAGGGGCAGAAAGCAGCCTGGCCATTCCTGTCCAACCAGGAAGACATCCAGAAGGTTGCGACCCTAAACTTTCCATCTAGTCAGGAACTCTACCGCTAGTACTGTCACTAACAGATGTGGTACCTTACCCTGCACTACTCACTGACACAAAGTGCGCCAAACCCAGGGGGCAGAGCCTTAAATAAATGTTGACCCAAGATGGCTGCCAGAGTCACAAGGGGCAACAGCATCAAACCGAACTGGCTCCCCAGTGACCCAGAGAATCATAGAGGAACCGTGTTCCAGTGGCAGAGCTGGTTTTATCTATGCTTTGAGAACCTTCCAGCCTTGAAGCCTTCTGCTACAAACCATCTCTTTTCCACTGCCGAACAAGTACATAATCACAGACACTCATGAGAAGGTAAACTGAGGGAGGCACGGGAGGAAGTATGTTCTAATCTTCTCACACTTCATGTACATTTCTGAAACACGTCTAATGAATATAAACATACAAAAGAGTCAATGTTTAGAATGACTGTTAAAATATGCTAAATCAAGATGAAGCAAGAACATGTTTAATAAAATAAAAGTAAACATTGAGGGAATGAATGTGATAAGAGCTTTGAAGTATATTTATACATTTTAATATGGTTTATTTTGTATTGTATCATCTCTCAAAGTGATCATTATACCATCTGTTCAAGGCATAACACTAGTTGAAAGCATATAATATATAAAAGAAGTTGGGTCATCCAGCCTTGACACTAATCACAAAATGAAGATCCTACTAATTGGATTCTATTCAGGGTAAAGATTCATATCAGGCTGTCCCCAGACCTCCCATGTTGTGCCCCCTTCCCCAGTGGTCACAGCATTGCAGCAGTGCCCTAGGTGGAAACAAATAATTAGACCTCCCAGGCAAAGCTACATAGGGAAGCTGCTAATGACCAGCAAACTGATGCTACCACATGCCTCCTGTATTTGGTCATGTGTTGGAAATACTGGATGGAGATATATGGAGCACTGTAATTGGTGGCATATAATGAACAGGATGCTTATATAATAGCAACTGTTGGCCTAGCATGCTCTCATTACTGTTGAGTGCTATTGAGGCATGGTGATTTGGAGTAAAGAGGCAAGGCCAAGTATGGGAGGTAGGCCTGGCCAAAAGATTACAGTGGAGCCCTCCCATTTTTAGCTACACCAAGGGGCATAATTTAGAGTGCCACTTGAGTGACAGCTCTGCACTAGGGCTGCTGAAACCACATCCAACTCGGCAGTGCCCAGAAGCAAACTCTGTTTTTTTTTTTTTATGACTACACAAGGGAAGCTTTTAAAGGCATAAAATAAGTTAAATGCATATATAATCTCAATTATTGTATTTTTGTTAAAAATATATGGGCCGGCGAGTATTATCCTCAAGCTTTAATGACATCTGTACTAAACGGGATACTCTATATGGCCAAAAGTTTATGGAGACCTGACAATAACACCTATTTGAGCTTGCTGGACACTCAATTCCAAAACCATGGGCATTAATTCACAGTCACCAGTTTCACCTTATATGCTAGCCATATATAACTATGCATCTAAGAAAAAAACCAAACAGAGCTTACAATCAAACAGGATAATTCGTCCATCTCCTCCACATGATTGTGTGTGATCTCCAAAACAGACGCTGTTACAATCGGTGCTTGGTGTTTCTCCATGCTTTCTGTAGTCTCCATTGTTTCCACAAAAGCATGCAAACCCCGACTCCAATCCAGCAAACTAGAAGTAATAAAAATAAATAGTCACATTGCATTTTTACAATGGCTTTATATGTTATGCAAGTTATAATAATACATTAGAAAAAAAATGAATGATCTGAAAAATGGGTGCAAAAAGTAAAAGCTAAAGTGCTTTTGGTAATACCATTTAGGCACATGTATACCTTGCATATTATACCTATTAAGGCTCATACAGTCAATTGAAAGGTAAATACGTAACGTCCAATCAATTATAAAACTTCCAGACCATAGGCGTGTGCACAGGGTGTGCCGGGTGTGCCTGGGAACACCCTAATCATGCTGTGCTGTACAGATTTCTGTCCTCAGTGCCTTTCTCTTTCTCAAAAGTGAAACATCAGGGAACTGATATTTCACCAAAGCTCCCCAATGGGGCTTCTAAAAAATTGTAAAAAAAAAAAATAATAATAATAAAAATGTTAAAAAAATAAATAAAAAAAAAATAATTGTAAGAAAGTTCTAATAAAAAAATAATAAAAATAAATGAGTGACACCAATCTCTGCCCTACTGACACTTTTCACTGAGAGTTACAGTGGTGTATCAGTAGATACGCCGTTGTAACTCTGAATCTACGCCGTCGTAAATTTAAGTGTATTCTGGAAACCAGATACGCTTAAATTAGGCTAAGATACGAGCGGCGTAAGTCTCCTACGCCGTCGTATCTTTGGGTGTATATTTACGCTGGCTGCTAGGTGGCGCTTCCGTTGTTTGCAGCGTCAATTATGCAAATGAGCAAGATACGCTGATTCGCGAACGTACGTGCGCCCGTCGCAATTAGTTACGCCGTTTACGTTAGAGATACGCCGGGCGTAAAGATAAAGCTGCTCCCTAGGTGGCGCAGCCCATGCAAGGTATGGACGTCGGAACAGGCCTATCTTTTTACGTCGTTTGCGTAAGTCGTACGCGCATAGGGCTGTGCGTAAGTTACGTTACGTCGTAGGCAGTGTTCGATGTATCTTAGGCATTCTATCCGACGCATTCGCACTCGCATGCGCCGTTCGTAAAAAACATCAAATACGTGGGGTCACACTAAATTTATATAAAACACGCCCACATCATCCACATTTGAATTAGGCGGGCTTACGCCGGACCACATACGCTACGCCGCCGTAACTTAGGGCGCAAGTTCTTTCTGAATACGGAACTTGCGCCCTAATTTACGGCGGCGTAACGTATATGAGATACGTTACGCCCGCCGACAGATACACTCTTGTATCTGAATCTGGCTATATAAGCCCACAGTGTGAGCCACCTTTCATATTGCTCAAGCATTCATTTATAAACTGTTTCAGTTATATCTAATTTGCACTTGGGTCTCCCTAGAATTTACCCATTCATGCTTCACAAACTATAGGAGGCATAAGGAAGGTCAAACATTTGCTTTTTTTTGCAATTATCTAATGAAAAAGTAAGTATATGTGTCAGTTTATCCAAAGTAAGTTGTCTACTTTTGTATTAAACCTCTAACCTATCTACTGCTGCTGCACATCACTGCTTTGTGTATAGTATCATTAAATAGAGCATAATTGGCAATCGATAGAGGGGGATGAACAGATGTTAGTGAACTGCAGCAAAACAAATTTTGTGTTCATTCAATCTGCTAAACACACCAAAAGTTCTTACATGTAAATGCAATGTATTCTTATGATATAACTGCTGTTATTTAATAGAGGCATTATTAAATACAATTCAGATATTTTACTGTTTACCCATACAGTTTAAATATCTCCGACAGGATATTAAGGGTCTGGGCTGCCATCCAACCACTTAGTCGGTTGAATTAACTTTTCTTCTGTTTGCATCATGTACTAAGTGACGATCTTTCCGTAATTTCAGCGCACTCCAAAGGAAACATCCAACCGGAAAGACTCAAAGACACACCCTTTCCCATGATGACTGCGAGTATAAAGGCCCATACACACGGTCTGACTTTTTGCCAACAAACTTCAAAATCAGCAAGTTTTCAAAATAGTCCGACCGTGTGTGTACGCTCCATCGGACAAACTTTTTCGGGTTTCATCGGACAAAAAGTTTGGCCTGCAAATGGACAAACTTTACGTCAACAAGATTTTGATGGTGCCTAGTCCTACCCTGTGTACAGCAAGCAACCAAACTTTTGGACAAAGTACAAACGCGCATGCTCAGAAGCAAAGACCAGCCGGAAGCGTTCTGTCTGGTAGAACTAGCGTTCGTATTTGAAAGAGCACATTCGTGACGCGGCAATTCTGAAATCAAGAAAAGCAGCGCACATTCTCTTCTTCTTTATAATGTGATAATACTAAAAGCTGCTTTGCTGGTGATACTGACGGAGTAAAAATGCATTAAGGTGAAAAACCATGAGACTTTACAATCCCTTTAAAGCATTTGTAAAACAGGATTGGAAATATCAGTTTGTAAATGGATAGAAAACTGGCTGAAAGACAGAATTCAGAGAGTCGTGGTTAATGATTCTTACTCTAAATGGTCCAATGTTATCAGTGGTGTACCCCAAGGTTCAGTGCTGGGACCCTTACTTTTCAATATATTTATAAATGATATTGGGTCTGAGATCAAAAGTAACATTTCTGTCTTTGCAGATGACACCAAGCTATGCAGTGGAATAACGTCCTTGGAGGATGTCGCCAATTTACAAACCGACCTCAATGCTCTGTCTAATTGGGCGACTGAGTGGCAGATGAGGTTTAATGTTGATAAATGTAAAGTTATGCACTTAGGGAATAAGAATATGCATGCATCATACATACTAGGGGGAGTACAACTGGGGGGATCTGTAGTGGAGAAGGATCTGGGGGTCTTGGTAGATCTTAAGCTCAATAATAACATGCAATGCCAAGCTGCGGTTTCCAAAGCGAGCAAAGTCCTTTCTTGTATTAAGAGAGGTATGGACTCCAGAGACAGAGATATAATTTTGCCCCTGTACAAATCATTAGTAAGACCTCATCTGGAATATGCAGTTCAGTTTTGGGCCCCAGTTCTCAAAAAGGATATCGGAGAACTGGAGAAAGTGCAGAGAAGGGCAACCAAACTGATAAGAGGCATGGAGGAGCTCAGCTATGAGGAAAGATTAGAGGAACTAAATCTATTCACTCTTGAGAAGAGGAGAATAAGGGGGGATAAGATCAACATGTACAAATATATAAGAGGTCCATACAGTGAACTTGGTGTTGAGTTATTCACTTTACGGTCAACACTGAGGACAAGGGGGCACTCTTTACGTCTAGAGGAAAAGAGATTTCACCTCCAAATACGGAAAGGTTTTTTCACAGTAAGAGCTGTGAAAATGTGGAACAGACTCCCTCCAGAGGTGGTTCGGGCCAGCTCAGTAGAAGTTCGGGCCAGCTCAGTAGATTGTTTCAAGAAAGGCCTGGATACTTTCCTAAATGTACATAAAATAACTGAGTACTAAGATTTATAGGTAAAGTTGATCCAAGGTAAATCCGATTGCCTCTCGGGGGATCAGGAAGGAATTTTTTCCCCTGCTGTAGCAAATTGGATCATGCTCTGCTGGGGTTTTTTGCCTTCCTCTGGATCAACTGTGGGTATGGAGTTGGGTGTATAGGATTGTACTGTGTTTTTTATTTTGTTTTTTTTGTGGTTGAACTGGATGGACTTGTGTCTTTTTTCAACCTGACTAACTATGTAACTATGTAACTATGTAACTTGTCCATAATTGATCAGCTGTCCATAAACAAATCAATCTCAGGTTGGCATCCCTGTTCCCTCTTTCTCCCTCTGCAGGGGGTATAGAAGACTGGGCTTAAATCCGATTCTGGTGCATAGAGTAAGCTAATTCTACATGTAAATGTAATGGTTCTGAATGAATACATAACAGGTTTTAAAGATGCTTTTTCAAACATCCTAACAATTTATTACAAATATTTCTTCAAATATGATGGCAATCCTCATCTTTGGAAATTAGAATATCATCTATCATTTCCTGTGACAGTTTATTTATGGCGTTAGTAAAAATCACTTCAAACATCCACCAAAGCACATGGGTATGAAATATGACCGGTCTGAGTAGTGTGAATTGAAATGTCATGGTAAGGAAGCCACTCCCTCTATGGAGCTGATTTACACATGTACAATAAAACCTTGTCAGTCATCTTTACACCTGCCTCTATACTAGCTTCAGGTAAAATCATAGCATCTGCCTTACGCTGCATTTTTTTAAGGTTGCTCACCATTAAGGGTCTAGGTTCACACCTATGCATTTTTTAATGCTTTTTGCAGAAACACACTACAGTCTATTAAACACGGTTTCCTATGGGACACATTTACATCAATGCTTTTTTTTAGCCGCTGCAGTTTTTTGGAAAGTGTCAGGGCCTTTTTTAAAAGCAAAACTGTGCATTTGTGGTTCAATAGACTTCAATGGAGAAGCTGCAGCAAAGCATGTAGTGCCGCGACTTGCGTTTTGAGTTTTTTAATCTACCCGACAACAAATTGGGCAAAAAAAAGCGTAAAAAAGCGAAATGCATCAAAATACGCTGAAATAATACTTAAAAAAACGTGTGTGCAAAAATGCAAAATGCAAAACAAAAAGCACTGTAAAAACGGATCAAAAGACAACTGTGTAAGTGCAAACCGAGCCTTACGCCTCATTCACATGGTCGATCAAGGCCAGACACCAACAAAAATCAGCATACAACTGTGCAGGTATCACAGATGTATGTGATCAGCTACGGCCAAGACACCCATACAAAGCAATAACAGGCACCCCTGTCCCAGGAGAGATGTGACCTAGAAGCCGTTTCATAAAGCCATAACATTTTAAATCAATCATATATACTTTCGAGGCTACAAAGAAATTTTACCCCAACAGGGACTTTGAGGACAGATAGGGGGAGGGTGAGAGTAAGAAACGTATAAGAGAATGATAAAAAAGTATGACAAAAGTTTATTTGTTACAGTACATAAAATATTCCCAAAAGGAGGACATATGCACAAAAAGGATCACAGCATGATTCGACATATATGCAAAAGCACCCTGATCAAGAGATACGCTGGAGCATCAAAACCGGCCTATGTGGAATAAAGGGCCACCAAGGTTGCGAAGACGGCCACTCCCCGCCCCTCCACAGCTCAGCACTCCAGTGAGCGTGGAGGAGCAGATTGGAGAGCTGCTGATTAACAGTCAGCAGCTCTTTGCTCGGGGAGCTGTTTGATCGTTTGGTTTTCAGGGTAGAGGCACCGGGGGACAGATGCAGTATCGGACAGATGCTGCATCCACCTAGGTAAGTGTGATGGGGGAAAAGCCCCCAAAGCCATACTTTTAAAAAGTAACTTAATTTCTGTTGTAAAAAAAAAAAAATCTCTCTGGGTGATCAATGTTTCAACAAACTTTGTTAATGATTTCTACCTGTTTCTAGTCAAAGAAAAAGCATTTTTTTCTCTTCTCGGATACTGATTCTGAATGGGAGTGACTTTTTCATTATTGAACAGCTTATGCTCCTGCAGTGCTTTGATGGGGAAAGCTGCATGATCTGCATCTATTTAGAAGTGATTAACCCTTTAGGAGTATCTCACCAAAAAATATTTTTTTATTGCAGAGGATTCCTAAAATTTGACTTGTATCTTAGTACAGACTTCTGGGAAAATCAGCCCATCACAGAAGCAGGAAATGCATCCAGGTTGCCATATTGTATTGCGATTTATTGAAAATTACAGCACTGCAGATTGAAATCGAAATACATTTGAAATAACATTCAACCTAAAATATGGCTTGGGTCACAATTATATATGCTATATTATTTTTTGAATTGTATATATTTTTTTCTACTTCACCCAGTCGACTGCTGCTGCTAGTTATTAGAAGAGTGTGGAAGGTGGGGACTTAGCCATATGTCTACACTCTCCAGCAAAGAAAAACATCCCTTTAATTAGCTCTAGCATCCAGTTTTTAACCCCACAATTAAACGTTTTATCCGATTTCTTTAATTTTGTGAAACTCCAAGAGCATTCAACAATATATTTCTACGTATATTGTTGTTTGTAAGCCAAGAGTATGTTTAGTGAGGTCCCTTGAAATATTATATTGTCAGTCACCTGTGGCAAATTTGTTTGCACAAGATCATATTAAAATAATCTGACATCAGTCATACGTTAAACAAAGTTGAAATACCAGAACATTCAGGGAAGGAGATGTTGTAAATATTGCAAATAAATTCAAATGAGGGTGGAAGCTGTACCTTGTATTTCTGTCTCCGGCACATGGTAATACAAGATTGTATTGTCTGTTTATTGGACGTCTCACTCATGCCAGTCAAAGGAGGTGGATTTCCATGGTCTTTGAAGCATCCCAGATTCCCAGGCACTGAAAAATAATTACAAAGCTTTAGTTTTTACAAAGCAAAACTTGGAACATTGTATATATAGCCCTTGTGGGATTTTCAGAGAGAAGAACGCATCAACAAAGGACAATTATAGCACAGTTAGTCCACAGCCTCACCCTACAGAGCAGACAGATTCCATAGTGGTTGCATAACTTTACACCTAGAATAACTGTAGCTGATGGAACTAAATTATATGCTACGAGTCAACACAACTGCTCGGGGAAGAGACACAGAACACATAGAATAAACATTGGCCTACAAAAAGGCCTCAATGTATGGCGACTTCTGTAGAGATAAAAGCATTGTGTAGATCATTCAGTCACATGCTGGAATGCAGATAGCAGCCACTGAAAAGCTAAGAACACATGGGGCTAGATTCAGATAGATTAGGGGATCTTTAGATCCGCGTAATCTATCTGATTTACGATCCGCCGGCGCAAGTTTTTGAGGCAAGTGCAAAGCACTTGCCTCTAAAGTTGTGCCGGCGGATCGTAAATCCCCCAGCGGAATTCAAATTCCGCGGCTAGGGGAAGTTTACTATTTAAATCAGACGCGTCCCCGCGCCGATCGAACTGTGCATGCGCCACCGGCTAAATTGCCCAGCGTGCATTGCTCTAAATGAAGTCGCTAGGACGTCATTGGTTTCGACTTGAACGTAAATTACGTCCATCCGTATTCGCGACCGACTTACGGAAACGACGTAAAAAAAAAAAAATTCGACCCGGGAACGACGGCCATACTTAACATAGGATACGCCGCATATAGCAGGGGTAACTATCCGCCGGAAAAAGCCGAACGCAAACGATGTAAAAAAAAAGCGCCGGGCAGGCGTTCGTTTCTGAATCGGCGGAACTCCTCATTTGCATATTCCTCGCGTACAAAAAACGAAACGCAGGAGATACGCCGTCGTATCTCTATCTGAATCCGGGCCATGTAGTCTGATTTGAACATTCTATGTTGACAAACAGCCACCAACCAGACTCAGACCTGCATTGGAAAAATTAGAGCTGAAGAATGAAAGTTTGAATCAGATTGGTAGACAAAAAGGAGTGCAACAATCTGGCACTGTAAAAAAAGACTGTATTACAATAAAAGTAAAGCTAATTATAATGTGCTCACATTTTCCTTGAGGAGTAAGACACTCTATACACAGCCACCATAGTGAGAGGGAGCACTGGAGTCAGCAGGGCAGTGAAGATGGCAGATGAATCCTCCTCTACCACCTTTCTTGTAGCTCCTCTTTATTCCCTCCCAACTCACCTATCACTCAGAGCTTCCTGTCCTATGCAATACAATCTGCTTTGCTTTTATTGTAATAATGTTTTTTTACTGCTCCAGATGATGCGCCTCCTTCTCTTTTTTTTGCCTTTCAATTTACATGGATTACCCTGGGCTCTTTGAGGATGGTTACATTCTGCTCTGGATTTCTAAAGACTCTCTACAACTACCTTTAAAATGAATTGTTTGTTCCAAGGACTACTTATAGCGTGCCACTAATATGTTGATTTACTGAACATAGTGGTAGCTGTGGGCCAACACAGATCAGGCAGGTAACAGTTTTACTTTTGGAGGTGATCGCATAGAGCAGGGGTGTCAAACTCAATTTCATTGTGGGCCGTATCAGCATTATGAATTCCCTCAAAAGGGCCAGTTGTATCTGTAAGATTAGATGTCCAGCGCATCCCTTCCCCATAGCTTAGATGTCAAGAGCCACCCCACCATCAGAAGTTGAGTCCCCCACTCTCCCTTACATCACAGTGCACCCCCTTTCCTTATGCTGCTGCTGGGAAGAAGCTGGATGCATTGCTTGAAAGCAGAAAGGGGTCTGGAGTAGGACTAGAGGAGGGCTGGAGCTTTCCTGCAGTTGCAGGAGAGGTGCGAGGGCCACATGAAATGGCCTAGAGGGCCGGATTCAGCCCGCGGGCCTTGTGTTTTACACCTGTGGCATAGAGGAATGCCATGTTTATCGACCATATTGAAGTAAATGGACAACCCAGAAGCAATAATGTCTTGTTATTGAATGCAGGTTATCTATTAATAGGTAACATCTAATTTTTTTAACTGGTATTTTAGTCTTAGTCAACACAGTGGTCATGTTACATGTAAACCTTCTGAAGACATGCATGTGTATATGATATTTGCTTTGAAAACACTGCATTGGTTCTTTGTGTATCTTGTAAAACACCACACTAGCGGAGCAGGAAAGCCTGGAAACCCCCTTATAATGTAATAAGCAAGCAGCCTTCAGAAGGGCATCTGCTCAGTAAAAGCAAAGGCATGAAACAATGTACTAAAAATGGCGTTACAATTTAGGCTTGTGCCCCCAACAAAGGATTTCCTCTCATTTCGTGTTCTGTCTGCGTGATGAGAAACCTCTGACAAATTATTATTTGTATTATTATTATTAGTATCAGGAAAAAAAATGTGTAAATGCATGTAAAAATACAGTTTTACACATTAAGCAATGCATACTGTAGATCAGGGTTTTCCAACCAGGGTTCCATGAAACCTTAGGTCCCATTCACACTTATATGACTTGTCCCACGATTTGTGATGGCAAAGTAGCGCGACAAGTCGTTTCCCATGACTTCTAATAATAACCATTCATATTAGTATGACTTTCAGTCGTTCCGACTTCAAAGTAGTCTCTGCACTACTTTGGTCCGATTTTGATGCCACTTACACAGGCATTCCTTGAAATTGTGGCTGCGAATCACGCCAAAATTGCGGCAATATTGTGGCAACGAAATTGCAGTAAAATCGCGTGACTTTGAAGTCGCAGTAGTGTGAAAGGGGCCTTAGGGTTTCTCCAGAGGTTGCTAAGGGTTCCTTGGGCAATGAGCAATTTCTGCCTCTCATATACATTCCCACTGAAACCATTGATGTTTTTAGCTATCTGTAAGGGGGTAATTCTTCCCAATGATCACAAATGTAAGGAGTATTCTTCCCACTGACCATCACACTAATTTATCATGAGTTGTAGATACACAGTATCTCAAAAATGTGAGTACACCACTCAAATTGTTGTACTTATTTTATTATATCTTTTCAGTGACAACACTGAAGAAATTACACTTTGCTACAATGTAAAGTAGTGAGTAAACAGCTTGTATAACAGTTTGCATTTTCTGTCCCCTCAAAATAACTCAACACACAGCCATTAATGTCTAAACCACTGGCAACAAAAGTAAGTACACCCCTAAGTGAAAATGTCCAAACTGGGCCAAATTAGCCATTTTCCCTCCCCGGTGTCATGTGACTCGTGTTAGGCCCCGTACACACGGCCGAGGAACTCGACGTGCCAAACACATCGAGTTCCTCGGTCAGTTCAGCCCTGAAGCCGCCGAGGAGCTCGGCGGGCCGAGAGCTCCCATAGAACAACGAGGAAATAGAGAACATGTTCTCTATTTCCTCGTCGAGCTCCTCGTCGGCTTCCTCGGCGAAATTGTACACACGGCCGGGTTTCTCGGCAGAATTCAGCCAGAAACTCGGTCGGAAGCTGAATTCTGCCGAGGAAACTGGTCGTGTGTACGGGGCTTCACAAGGTCTCAGGTGTGAATGGGGAGCAGGTGTGTTAAATTTGGTGTTATCGCTCTCACTCTCTCATACTGGTCACTGGAAGTTCAACATGGTACCTCATGTCAAAGAAAGCTCTGAGGATCTGAACAAAAGAATTGTTGCGCTACACAAAGATGGACTAGGCTATAAGAAGATTTCCAAGACCCTGAAACTGAGCTGCAGCATGATGGCCAAGACCATACAGCAGTTTTTTTACAGTACAGTTTCCACTCAGAACAGACCTCACCATGGTCGACCAAAGAAATTGAGTGCACGTGCTCAGTGTCATATCCAGAGGTTGCCTTTGGGAAATAGACGTATGAGTGCTGCCAGCATAGGTGTGCGCAGCCTATCGCATTAGGGTGTGCACCCCAAAGCAATGGGGCAATAGACAGTGTCGGTAGAGCGGTGGATGATGTGGAAAGGGCAGAGACTGGTGTCAGTTTTTATTTTTTAATTGTTACTTTTTTACAATTTTAGAATTTTTTTACAATATATTCTGTTTTCTTACAATATTATTTTATTTTTTACATTTTTTTTGGAACCCAATGGGGGCCTTGGTGAAATATCAGGGTTCGGAGTTCCTGTTTTCAGCAGCCAAGTAGCAGGGGGAATCTGCCCAGCACAGGGTCATTAGGGTGTGCCCAGGCACACCTGGCACACCCTGTGCGCACACCTATGGCTGCCAGCATTGCTGCAGAGGTTGGAAACAAGTAAAGGGGCACCTCTGAGTATATATCATAAACACATTTATTGAAAAAACAATATTCACTCACATGGAGAGAAGTAAAGTTGAGTTCAAGTACATCTCTGGGCTGAAGAGGTGGGACTACAGGTCACAGTGAGTCAGTTTCTGGCTAGCACCACATTAGATCCCAAGGAGTATAGGGTGGAACAGCAGGTCACAGCGAGTAGCACATCCAAATCAGGTGTAATCAAAGAAAGTCTACTTAGCAGTGTGTAGGTTCCAGGGAAGATGAGGGCAGTGTATCGCCAGAGCCTGTGACAGCCCACCCTGCAGCTTCACGTTTCCCGTTCGGGAACCGCAACTATGAAAAACAGGCCCGTGCAGTTAGAACCAGAACGAGGCTTGGAAGGCAAACAATGTGGCGCCGGGCCGTGAAGCTGAAGCGCTGCCTGTCACTGTGACCTGTAGTCCCACCTCTTCAGCCCAGAGATGTATGTGGACTCAACTTTACTTCTCTCCATGTGAGTGGATATTGTTATTATCAATAAATGTGTTTATGATATATACTCAGAGGGGCACCTTTCCTTGTTTCTTTGCTAGTTTTACTGGAACCCGCTTCTGGTCTTCTTGGTGGCAGACCTGAGAGACTCACCTATATATATATATTTTTTCCCCTGATTTCTGCCCTTTGGACTATTAAGGACTCCATATCATTATATTGAGGTTATATCTGAGCATTGCGCCTTTTTACTTGTTATTGCTGCAGAGGTTGAATGGGTGGGGGCTCAGCCTGTCAGTGCTCAGACCATATGCCGCATACTGCATCAAATTTGTCTGCATGGCTGTTGTCCCAGCCAAGACTCCAATACCTTCCATATACTGCCCAACTTTCTAAAATGATACAGAGGGATACCTTTTTTTTTCTTTGTATGTAGATTTTATTAACAGAGTGGGAAGGGAAGTCATTTACGTTCACGTCGAAAGCATTGGCTTCTCGCGGGTTAATTTGGAGAATGCGCACTGGGATACTTTCACGGACGGCGCATGCGCCGTTCGTAAAAAGCGTCATTTACGTGGGGTCACATAAAATTAACATAACACACGCCCACATCTACCACATTTAAATTAGGCAGGCTTACGCCGGCCTATTTACGCTACGCCGCCGCAACTTTCGTTTTAGAATACGGCACTTGCCTGTAAAAGTTGAGGAGGCGTAACGTAAATAGGATACGTTACGCCCGCACAAAGATACGCGATTCTACGTGAATCCGGGCCCTAATTTGCAGAAAATGATTTTACCACACAAGTGCTTTTTTAACCTCTAGTTTTCTTTTATATTGCCTTTTCAAAATAACCAAATGTAGACCAAAAAGAGAGACAACTGAGGCTGCACGAGGGACTGAGGGATTTGGTTTTAAAAGTGGCACGGTCCATCTAAATGAGGGACACTTAAGAGCAATGCTTTTCACCTAATATTTACACAGTTAAAAAAAGAAGTATGAAAGTTGCATGACTCTTAATTAAAAACATTGATAAATAGCTGCCAATGTTTATAACAGGAACAGATTATATACACCTAATTAACAGGATAACCTAACTTAAACGGGGTTGTAAAGGTTCGTTTTTTATTTTCTAAATAGGTTCCCTTAAGCTAGTGCATTGTTGGTTCACCTACGCTTTCCTTCGATTTCCCTTCTAAATGTTTTTTTTCTTTGTTATCTTTGTCTTATTTTCTCACTTCCTGTTCCTCCTCAGTAAGCTGTTCTGGCTGACTAACCCCCAGCCAGAACGGCTCAGGTGATGGGGGCAAGCTTACTGAGGAGAAACAGGAAGTGAGAAATTCAGACACAGAAAAAAAAAAATTTAAAAGGGAAATCAAAGTAAAAGGTAAGTGAACCAACAATGCACTAGCTTAACCTCGCTCGATTCACACAGTGCCTCTGTGTGCCGCCGATCTCTGTTCCCTGTGACGAGAACGGCGCCAAATTCAAAAAGGTAAACAAACACAATACATACAGTATACTGCAATCTTACAGATTACAGTACTGTATGTAAAAAATACACACCCCCCTTGTCCCTAGTGGTCTGCCCAGTGCCCTACATGTACTTTTATACAATAAAAACCTTTCTGCCTCCAAACTGTAGATTGTCCATAGCAACCAAAAGTGTCCCTTTATGTCAAAAATGGTTTTAGAGCAGCTAGAAAACAGCGATAATAAATTATAATCACTTGCAGAATTGTGCGATAGCGATTTGTGGGGAAATTCGTCATAAAAAAATAAAAGTAATGACAGCGACAATTCTGCAACTGAGCAAATTTCAGTGATTTTGAGTTGATTACATTATTGAATAATTTTTATTAGAATTATATTATTATTTGTTATAATTATTTATAATTATTTATTATATTATAATTTATAATTTTGTTTTTTAAAAAAAAATCATACCCGGGATGCCTACTAGACTCTTGTTTGGTCAGATTTAAGTGAGTTATTGCTAAGAATTACAGGCCTACAGTATAAAACGCCAAATTTCCTTGCAAATAATGGTACCGCTTTCAGCACCTTTTTTCTGAAATAATCATACCGCCAGGGAGGTTAAAGGAACCTATTTAGGAAATAAAAAACAAACCTTTACAACCCCTTTAATTTCTCTATATCTACTCCTGAGTTGCAATAAGAGAAAGCAAAGTAACCTTAACTGCATTTTTTTTTCTTCTAATGTCATAACTAATGAAGAAAATAGGTTTTAATCATCTGGTGCATACCGGTATATAATAACTGAAAAACAAATGCAAAAGCAGCTGGTATATCTACACGGGAAGACCATTATGTTTTACGGTCTGCAAAATATTTTGTAATCCTAAATGTAATTTAGTAATCCCTGAATGATTAAATTATTAATAACTAGGATTTTTTTTCAGACTGATGACGTTTGGTAAGTTCCATTGATATTTGCACTAGCTTTTCATCATGATGCATCCAAGCAGATATGAAAAACAAATGAGTTGTGTCTTTAGGTAGACACTGTAATTGTCAGCGACTGTGACATGACTATCTAATTGAAAGAGCATGTTCTGCATTGCAGTATTCTGAACACATTTTACTCTAGTTGGATCTCGGAGCCACTCTCCAGCTGGACAGAGCTGCATTACCAATCCCAGCTCGCTGCTTTCTCTGCTCTGTATCACAAGTTACTTGACAGATGCCACATGATTCTTTCCTCCACCCATCTCTGCTGGGATTTCCAATATAAACATTGTCACACCGATGGGACAGTTTTTGATTTTAGACTAATGTCATGTTCAGGAAAAGCCATTTGCAGGCTTTGCTCTCTTTTCATTGTCATTGTATCATCAAAGATCATCAGAGACACAAATATTATTTGTATCATCAAAGATATTTATTTTGAATTGTTTTGGAATGTGACACAACTGTTTAAATTATATATCCTGTTTTGAGGTAACACCGTGTTTATCGGCATATAACACGCACAGGCATACAACACGCATCTTCATTTTAAGAGGGTCGTTTCAGGAAAAAAACGTACATTTTAAATAAAGAGCTGAAGCAAAATAAGGGTCAGTGCCCAGCAATGCAGCTTGATCAATGCCCATCTGCAGCTTCACAATTTTCCTATCAATGCAGCCTGATCAATTCCAATCTGCAGCTTGAGGCCCCGTACACATGACCGGTTTTCTCGGCAGAATCCAGCAAGAAACTCAATGGGAGACGTATTCTGCCGAGAAAACCAGTCGTGTGTACACTTTTCGCCGAGAAACCCGTCGGGAAACTCGTCGAGCCAAATAGAGAGCATGTTCTCTATTTCCTCGTTGGGCAATGGGAAAATTTGGCTCGACAAGTTTTCTGACAGCCGAACAAGGAACTCGACGATCAAAACGATGTGTTTTGCTCGTCGAGTTTCTCGGTCGTGTGTACGGGGCCTCACAATTGCCCATCAATGCAGCTTGATTAATGCCCATCTGCAGCCTCACAATTGCCATGAATGCAGCCTGATCAATGCCCATCTCAGGAGTCAGATTACATACAGCGAGAATCTCCTGTTTACTCGACGGCCTCTTTCATTCAAAGTCCCACCTCCTGGACCGGCTTCTATGATAGACAGAACACTGGTCCAATGCCGGGGCCAGGAAATGGGACTTCCTATTACAGAGGCCGCTGAGTAAATAGGAGATTCTCGCTGTATGTAATCTGATGGCGCTCGTCCCGCCCCCCTCCCCGTTCTCTCCGAGGCAGCCCAAATTGCAGTATCGGCGTATAACACGCACACACTATTTGAAACCAATTTGCAGGGGGAAAAAGTGTTATACGCCAATAAATACAGTATTATATTGGTAAATTGCTGACCGAAAATAAATGGTTAGCTTCCTTTATTACAAATAAAACAAAAAAAAGTACTGCGATCCATGGCAACCACTAGATATTATACTTCATTTTCCATTCTGTACTGAAAAAATGATATCCAGAATCTGATTGTTTGGTATGGAAATGTAATTTGCCTGTATGTAGGTTTTATCAATAAGACCTAGTGTTGCATACTTTATCGAATGCCACTCTAAACTTTCAAATCATTTTGTTTCTAGATATCAGAGTTGTTGGGATTTGACGCAACACCACTCCCTTTGTCCACTGGATTGCCCAAAAATATCCTCACATACGCCTGCCCATACCATAACCCAAACCTCCACCATGGACCACTCGATTGACAACGTTGACATCAGCAAACCGCTCACCCACACAACACCATTCACGCTGTCTGCCAACTGCCCTGTACAGTGAAAACCAGGGTTCATTCATGAAGAGAAAAACTCTCCAAAGTGCAAGACGCCATTGAATGTGAGCATTTGCCCACTCAAGTCGGTTACAATGACGAAGGTTGAGACCCTGATGAGGATGACGAGAATTCAGATGAGCTTCCCTGATTTTCTGACAGTTTGTGCAGAAATTATTTGGTTAGGCAAACCGATTGTTGCAGCAGCTGTCCAGGTGGCTGGTCTCAGACGATCTTGGAGGTGAAGATGCTGGATGTGGGGGTCCTGGGCTGGTTACACGGGGTCTGTGGTTGTGAGGTCAGTTGGATGTACTACCAAATTCTCTGAAACGCCTTTGGAGACGGCTTATGGTAGAGAACATTCAATTCAAGAGTAACAGCTCTGGTGGACATTCCTGCAGTCAGCATGCCAATTGAACGCTCCCTCAAAACTTGCGACATCTGTGGCATTGTGCTGTGTGATAAAACTGCACATTTTAGAGTGGCCTTTTATTGTGACCAGCCTAAGGCACACCTGTGCTGTCTAATCAGAATTTTGATATGCCACACCTGTGAGGTAAATGGATTATCTCAGCAAAGGGTAAGTGCTCACTAAGGCCCCTTTCACATTGGAGCGGGAGCCACGGTGGCGGTAAAGCGCCGCTAAAAATAGCGGCACTATACAGCCGGGATTGCCACGGGAATCGGCCACTAGCGGTGCGGTATTAACCCCCGCTAGCGGCCGATAAAGGGTTAATACCGTCCGCAATGCGCCTCTGCAGAGGCGCATTGCGGGCGGTATGCCGCGATTTCCCATTGTTTTAAATAGGAAGGAGCGGTGAAGGAGCGGTATACATGCCGCTCCTCTCATCGCTCCAAAGATGCTGCTGACAGGAGATTTTTTTCTCTCCCGCCAGCGCATTGCCTCAGTGTGAACGCCCTCAGGCTTTCACATTGAGTAGACAGTGAAGGAGTTTTTCAAGCGGTATAGCAGTGCTATTTTAAGCGCTGTACCGCCTGAAAAACTCCTCAGTGTGAAAGGGGTCTAACACAGATTTAGACAGATTTGTGAACAATATTTGACAGAAATAGGCCTTTTGTGTGTATAGAAAAAGTCATAAATCTTCGAGTTCAGCTCATGATAAATTTATTTGGATAGAATATGGAATGGTTAAATCTTTTTTTAAGTTTTTTGGCCAATTATGCTCTATTGGCACAGCAGGAAGTGAGAAGAAATCTCTGCAAATTAATTGGAAATCCCAATAGAGGGTTGTCATCAGAACAGTTGCCCCATTGGAACATCTTCCCTCACCTACTATTCTAGTGACAACTGTAAAATAATACATTCACCACAGCTTTCTGTATCAGTGAAAATAGTCACAAGGACAGGTTTCTCCACAGCAGGGATACCGATAGCAATAAAAACTGACAAGACTTATAAACCTATTCTACTATATGCAAACTTAGGGGAAAAAAATGTTGATACATATACTGTATAGTATTAGTGCAGGGTTAAGAGTTGGGGTCTTATGAAAGGTTAGGCATAAGTTCCGTCGTCATCTGTTTTTGGCACTGCAGTTTACCATGGGCCCTGACTTTTTTATTCATTCCACAGCCCTGTTAGATATGTAGTACATTAAGCCACAGTTCTGTTCCCCACCTCTACTGCCTGAGGCTATTAGATAATTCTGCTACATACCAGAGATTATTATATACTATAAACAAGTCAATGTGAATGACGCAGCTCCACTTACAGCGTGTTCATGGATCATTTTACCGTTCTTAGTTTATTAACAGATTTTGACACACATCAATTGGATGTATGTCAGTAAAATAAACATAGTTAAGAACAGCATTTATTGGCTCTAGAAGAACACTTGGGCTGAATACTTTAACAGATACATAATGCCAGGCACATTGAAGGTCCAAATGGATTATCACACTACAGAAACATGATGTACTAAAGCATGTCTGTCTGCACTCACAGTCACTGGAGTGAAACCCTCCTGCTTTGAGAGCTCTGTCCACCAAGCTTTGATCTCTGCAAGCCTTTAAGAAAATTGCTTTGTTTCTTAGATATTTGTCAGTATGACCACTGACACAAACCAAAACAGCAGATATTATTTGATCTTCTCCAGGCTTTGATATGGCTATTTGGGAAAGAATTAGTATAAAAAATATTTTGTTTTGTTTAAAAAGTATTATTAACCTTGTCTTAAAATACCAACCAAACCGTTCTCTTTGCACCTCCTTAAGCCTCCTGCTCCCTAGATCTCTTGTCAACTCTTCCCATGCTCGCCTCCAGGACTCTCCAAAGATGCTTCCATCCTCTGGAACACCTTACCCCAATCTGTTCGACTATCTACTTACTCTATCCACCTTTAGGCAATCACAGAAAACTCATCTTTTTAGAGAAGCCTATCCTGCCTCCACAACTAAACTTGTATTTTCTCCATCAGCTCATGCCCCAAAGTTATTACCTTTCTGTATCACTTGACCCTCCCTCTTAGGCCTCATTCACACTTGGCGGACTCCGCTACGGAGTCCCCCTGCTCCCGTCGGTTCAGCGGGAGATCAGTCCGCAGATCTCCGTTGTGCCGACGGATGACAAGCTCCTCTCTGCTCACTGAGCGGGGAGGGGCTTGTCGGGCACCGCTGTGTCCTATGGACCGATCTGATGAAAATGGACAGCATGTCCGTTTTCATCAGATCTTACCCGATCCGATCCCCATGGATGGATGGGGACGTGGCCCCCATACGTCTGTTTTTAGCAGGTCGGTATTTCAGCGGAGACGCTTCCTGATGACGTGTCAATCACGGAACGTACGTCGAGGCGCCTGGTTACGTACGAACGACGCACTTCCCGTCCCGCTGGCTCTCTGGCCTGGAACGCACGCCAGTTCCCCAGTGAGGAATTCTCATCTGGCTTGGAACGTACGCCAGTTCCCCAGTGAGGAACTTTCATCATACCTTTACCTGCCACGCTGACTAGCCTCAGTGCCGGGTCTAAGGCACCACACAAAGTAAGAGGCCATTTGGCGACGCTGTATATATTTTTGATACATTTTTATTAAATGGTACTTCACTATGGTGGTTTCCCTCTCCCTCTTTATTCAATATCATGAGAGTACCTGAGTCTAGGAAACGTAGAGCCGTGCAGCTAAATCTCTGAACTGGTTTAGTGACCAACTGCTTTATTTGACCTTTTCTAAACAATTAGGTCAACACCTTGTGGTAGTATACATCCATTAGGGCACCTTTGGGGGATCTTCTTGGTGGAGGTGGATACCTTTCACACTGAATTTTTCAGCATTGCTCTTTCAGTTTAATCTGATAAGAACATCTTTGAATGGACTTTATTTAACACTTTGAATGGACTTTATTTATTCATCTATTTACTTATTTATCTAATCATTTCTTTAAGTGTGTTTATGTTTTGTTGGTTCAGACGGACCATCTGATTGTATTATTAATTTTATTGATATCACTTAATTATTGTTTCACTATTTATCTAGGTATAGCGCCCCCTCCATATACTATTAGAGTGTAGTGACTGTCAGTCACAGAGGAGGTGTTGGGGAGGGGGTGGGAGGAGCTGGCTTAGGCTCTCAGAGGATTGCTGAGAAGGGAGCTAGGTGCCGGTCCAGGCTTCTGGGTGGATCGTGGTATTAAAGTTGGAATCTTTGCAGAGCCTGGACTGACTGAGTGACATCAGCCAAAAGTAGGCTTTAGCCTGCTGTCAGCTGAAAACGGGTCATGGGAGTGGAGAACTTACTGATCTCCTGTGACCTACAGGAGAAGTTGAGCCAAAATAGCTTGGGCTATACTCTTCCTTAAACTGTGTTCTTTGCAGGAGGCATTTATTTGAAGAGCGTTTAAAAGGTGCACTTGCCCTCCAACTATTCTGTAATGGTTTGTCTGTGTATGTGTAAATGCAAGGCTATTTATAGGAATCATACACTGGAACAAGATCTTAAGAGCTTTCAGTACTTGGGGAAAAAAAGGGCAGACTACACTGATATGCCTTTCCTTGCAAAGTTACCTTGTATGTATCACAGTAGGTTACAGCCTATTCAAGTTTACTCAGGCATTGACATGGGCATAGTCACTGTAACGGTGATAGATGTATTCACGGTCACTGCCATAGGCACAGTCGTTGTAACACTGATAAACACTTATGCCTAGTACACACAATCGGTTTTCCAGACGGTCAAAAGACAGCCGGGAAAACCAGGGCTGTGGAGTCGGAGTCGGAGTCGAGGAGTCGGAGTCGGGGGAAATTTTGGGTACCTGGAGTCGGAGTCGGAGTCGGCAAACAATGCACCGACTCCTACTAAATTTAGATTGGAATAAAAAAAAAAAAAGCAAGTTTAAATGTCCCAATTCACAAAAAGTTATAATTAATGACTTCTCTACTGTAAGAATAAAGCCCAATGCATGAATAAAATAATAAAGTCTGACTTAAGAGCCTCTATGAAAGAGGATCTGGCAGAGGCAATTCTCTTCCTTAGAACTCTACATTGAATTGATTTGCGTTTGCTAAGCCTATAACTACATTTCAAGATTAATATAAACCATTTCTAGGTTTTACAGATTTTGTTTTTGGTTCATTATATATAAGCTTTGTTTTTGTTCTAAAACAACCAAATAATGTGGTTTGTATTTTTGAACTGGTAAAGATCCTGTTCCTGATGTTTATGCCTGCTGCTACTATCCAGCCACTTGATTGATTAATAACAAAAAATTAATAAAACTTTGTTTTCATTGTGTTTGTCTTTTGCTTAAACTGTGCAATACAGTAGACTGTTGGCTTCCCAGCCAGTAGTCCTGTGGTAGGTTGCGTTTCTTTCCCTCAAGGAATGTATAAAATACATTTGCATATTAATACAGAGGAGTCGGAGTCGGGGAGTCGGAGTCGGAAGTACATAAAACTGAGGAGTCGGAGTCGGAACATTTATCTACCGACTCCACAGCCCTGGGGAAAACCGAGGGGAAAACCGGGAACACGCTTGGTCCCTTTTCCCCTGTACACACGTAGTCTGTAAACTGCCAGGAGAACTTTGGTCGGGAAAACCGGGCGTGTGTATGCTCCCTAACAGTGTTTCCCATTGGAAAACTGTGGGGAAAAAAAACACTGCGATTTGCGGCGAGAAAAAAGGGAATATGTTCTAATTTTTTTAACCCGCAGTTTTCCTGTTGGGAAAACTGCTAAGGAGCATACACACGGACGGTTTTCCCGGCCAAAGGAAAACACGGCAGTTTTCCCGACGGGAAACGTGTGTACTAGACGTGTGACTAGGCAATACTGTGGCAATAACAAACATATTAATTGTATCAATGGAATGCATAATTAACATCATATTCATTTTCTTATATGTTTTTTTTCGCTTTATAAAATATCAGCCTTTTAGGAAAACTGCAGCAATAATAAACCATATCAGCTATGCTGCTTGTCTGGCAATGTTAGCAATTCCTAACATTATGTTTACTTAATATCCGGGAATTTCTGTTGTTTGCATTAATATGCATATTAGGGTTTAACAGGAATATAATAGACATAAAGGGAAATTACAAACCTAGTGGGAACATTTTTCTGACACATTTAAAGATATTGGCTAGAGACAGTAATGACCTCATATTGTCTCAAACAAATAAGGACATTGTGATATTCAGTGCTGTCCAATATGTCTACTCAACACCCTTCCAGATAGGCCAGAATAGCTTCAACAGTAAGCAATGTCCTTGAGTTATTCCCTATGGATGCCTATATCCTGTATATCCAATTTATGAATGCCAAGCTGAACTCATCATGCTGGCAAGACAGGGGAACCATTTGGTACAAGTCTGGCTGGCAGACTGGTACTGCTGGAATCAAGCTCCTGTAGATGCATACAGACTTCATTTCTATGCTTACCCAGGTTTATGCAGCACACGTATGGTATAGTGGGGTTACTCTGGGTAATATCTTTCCACAATCATCTTAACTTAAATATTCCTTTTATCCCATTCAACATCACCTATAGCATTGAGCTGGTCTCTTTCCTGGATACAGAGGTTATTTTCAAGGATGCATTCAGATTTGTTTAAAAAAATCCACCAACAATAATCTTGTTCTACAATGGCTTCTATCCCAAGGGTGTATGTAATTCAGCAGCATGCAGCCAATTTTTCTGCATTAAATGTATTGTGAATGACGCTTCAGTTTTGGAGACACTTCTATCTGAAATTAAAAGAGAATCCTCAAGCTAGGAGTTACTCTAATGCCCTCTGCACACGATCATTTTTTCCGTCGGAATAAACACAGACGGGTTTTTCCGACGGAATTCCGTCTGAACACGCATGAACACTTTTTTAGGCAAACACCCGCCAGTGTTTATTCCGACGGAAAAAATGATCGTGTGTAGAGGGCATTAGAGTAACTCCTAGCTTGAGGATTCTCTTTTCATTTCAGATAGAAGTGTCTCCAAAACTGAATTTTTTTATCGGAAATTCCGATCGTGTGTACGAGGCATAAGGGAATTTTTGATAACAAATGTGCTGCCATTTTAAATAAATGTGATTCTACACAAATCTCTACTTATTGTAATCTCAGGATAGTATGTCACAATATCACATATATAACAAAATGTATTATCCAGCGTTAGGAAACATTGGAGTATACTAACAAGTATAGTCCAACTTCACTGAATTCCAAACCTATCCAGTTCAAGATTTTAGATCCAATTGAATAGTCAAAGTTGATTTAGTGAAGTTAAAATTTGTTCCTCCAGTGGCTAGTCACCACGTTTTTGGCAGAAATTGGAAAAAAAGGATCATTGCCTAAAAAAGTATTCATGCGTGTTGAAAGGCAAGAGGCACATAGATTGAAATATTTGTGGGCTCAACATCATACCGTAGTAAATTGCCAGTGAAACGTTATATTTTACAGTATGTACATCTCGAACCTGATCTGAAATTATGATGGACGTCACATCCCGAAATAGAAATGAGTGGGGAGTCCATCAACATATTATAGAAGGGAAAGGTAAAAAGGATATACAATATCGATGCACTGTCGCCTTCTTGCATGAACAGGGACTATAATCTGTTTATATATTTTTTGCATTCTATATTTATTGAAGCTTTTTATCACAGTTTACATTATTAAAATAGAAAAATGCCAATTTTACTAAAATAACAATAATCAAAAGAAAATAGTCAAGGCTGCCAGGTAGGCTAACCGTATAGCCTACCTGGCAGCCTTGACTATTTTCTTTTGATTCAGTGTTCTCAACAATATGAGATGCCTGATAGCATACATCACAAGTTTCAAATACATTACATAAGCTATCTGTTTATACTATTTTAATGTATATATATATGTACTGTATGCTGTTTTTATCTCAGTGTTTTTATCTTTATGTACAAAAGTGTTTCATGTTTTCCTTGGTTTATTACTTTTAGCAAAAAACATTGTGAAGGAGACCAATTTTATATTGTTATCGCATTGCAAGGTTCATTGGTAACTATGGTAATGGGAATCTCTTATGGGATTTAGAGTATTTATTATTTCCTTTGTAGTTTCCCAGAATTCTTTTTAACTATGTTTTGGATGTGTAGGGTGGAGTGGCTGGTAAAACGTTTCATTTGAAGGACTTTTTGAAACAATTAATGGTAAAAAGCATCAAATACAGCATTTTGTTGGCTATATTTAATGCTCTTGACCATTAAAAGTTTAAAAAAGTCCTTCAAGCGAGATTAACTTTTTGTACCAGGAACGCATCAGTATACATGCACAAAGTTACTGTGCTGTGAGCTCTCAAGCTCTCCCTTTGTTGCTATCAGAAAGGTATCAGCCTAGGACCAGAACAGGGTCCAGTGTCCACCCATACTATATATACTATATGCCAATAATGGATCTGCTTCTTTGAAGGAAAAACATTTTAAGGTAGATCCATTGGAACCTATTTTAATTTCTATCGTTCTAGTGCTATCACACACACACACATCATGCTTTTAAAGCAGAGTTACTGCAGAGTTTAAAGGTCAACAGCTACAAATACAGCAGCTGCTGACCTTTAACATTAGGACACTTACCTGTCCAGGGTGCCCGCAATGTCGTCATCCGATCTGTCCCGCAGCTTTCGGCATCTTCATTAAAGGGGTTGTAAAGGTGCTATTTTTTTCCCCCTAAATAGCTTCCTTTGCCTTATTTCTTCTGAGAAATCCTCACTTCCTGTTCTTCTGTCTGTAACTTCACACAGTAATCCGAGGCTTTCTCCCTGGTGTGGAGTGTCGTACTCACCCCCTCCCTTGAACTACAGGAGAGTCAGGACGCCCACTAACACCCAGCTCCTTTCTCTATCTGCAACGTAGAGAGCGTCCTGACTCTCCTGTAGTCCAAGGGAGGGTGCGAGCACGACACTCCACACCAGGGAGAAAGCCTTGCATTACTGTGTGGAGTTACAGACAGAAGAACAGGAAGTGAGGATTTCTCAGAAGAAATAAGGACATTTAAAAGCAAAATTGAAGGATGAGGTAAGTGAAGGAGGACTGCAGTAAGTAAAGGAAGCTATTTAAGGAAAAAAATTGTACCTTTACAACCCCTTTAAGGGAATCAGGAAGTGAAGCATTGCGGCTTCCCAGCCTGGTTCCCTACTGCGCATGCGCGAGTCGCGCTGCATGATCTCACTGGTCCCTGCTGTCTCCCAGAAGACAGCGGTGGGGACGGAGGAGGGGCTGGACATGGCATAGATCACTGCGGAATCTGCGGCGATCTACGCCAGAAGTGGGAGCAAATACCTGTATTATGCCAAATGTGACACCGGAGGGGGGGAGGAACCGGAAAAGCGGAAGTTCCATTTTTGGGTGGAACTCTGCTTTAACTACTTTTGTAATTGTTCATTGCTTCTCCTAGAAGATTGTACCGCGCTATAGGTCAAATTCAAAGTAGTCTTTTCCATTGCATATGACATTCAATTCTGATATTGCCAAAACTGGAATTGACCTATCAGGTAGGGTTACCATTAGTTTACTCTAAATGTAAAGGTTTATCATCTCAAAATAATGCTTCACTGCCTACATTAATTTAGTGTAGTGTACATCCTCTGGTTCTCCATATGTTATTAGTGGCAGTGGGTCCTTTATCCTGAGGACATGTGTTTTGTCATGCTAGCTCATAGTGAATAATGGGCGGCCTGGAGAATGTACACATATCCATTAAGATTGTACTTTTAAATGTTTTATGGGGCTATTTTGAAAGGAGTAAAGTAATTTAGGAAGATTGTACAATTAAACATAGCTATTAATACCCTGTAATATTCTCAGCCACAACTATAAAAACGTCTCCACAGGTGGTTTGTCAGACATATCATTAAAATCTCATTTATGGGTTTAAAGTGTATTATGATATTCTAAAAATAACTTTCAGTTTTGTTTAAATAAAGTTACATTTTGAATCTGATGTTTGATTTGGCTCCGATGCTTGGAGGACAGTTTTGTAATACTATCATGTAACAGATGAAGTAACATTTTGCTGAACCCCAAGCAAGGCACAATTATTCCACTAACAACCAGTCAGCCTTATTTAATGGAAAACCAATCAGGTAAAATGCATTTAAAATAATCTAGTGGCAAACTCCCGCTGCATTAAAGTGACACTAAACCCTGGTTTAAAACATTTCTATTCATGTATGTTTTCTTAAAGAATAATTAAAGGAAAAACATGTTTTTTAGTTTTGGATAGAGGGGAGGGGGGTTAGAATGCTTTTCAGTTTTTATTGTTCTCTGATAAGGATGTTTGCTCTCTCTATCCTGTTTACCATTATCATTGACAGTGAAAATAAAATAAAAACCCACATTTTGGGTTGTCCCCAGAAAAGTAATAGAGGGTAAATCTTCCATTGGGGACACTAGTTCTGGTGACCTGGGGGCCCCCAAGAAATTCCCTTAATTGTCAGGGATTTCCTCTCACTTCCTGTTTGTAAATGGAAGTGAAGAGAAAGCTCCGCAACGAGACACAGATGGCAAAGCAAAATCTGAGAGGGGTTAGACCAACCCCAAATACACCCGCAAAAAAAAAAACTTCCACTCAAATTGCAGCAGCTCGACAAGTGAAACTGAAGCCTCGTACACACGGCCGAGAAACTCGACAGAATCAATCAAGAAACTTGGTGGGAGAGCTTTTTTGCTGAGGAAAACGGTTGTGTGTACATTTTCATTGAGGAAACTGTCGAGGAACTTGACTAAAAAAAAGAGAACAAGTTCTCTTTTTCCTCGTCAGGAGTCTCAATTTCCTCGTCGTGTTCCTCATCGGACTGGTTTTCGACGAGAAACTCGAGCGTGTGTATGCTAAGAAACCCGCGCATGCTCAGAATAAAGTATGAGGCGGGAGTAAAAGTAGCATTTGTAATGGAGATAACACATTTTTCACTCTGTAACAGACTGAAAAGTGCAAATCGTCTCTTAACAAACTTTTACTTAACACGCAGTAACATGAGATTAGCAAAAGCAGCCCCCAGGGTTGTACCAGTGGAATAGAATTTCCCCTGCCATTGTATGTGTTGTACGTCACCGCGTTTGAGAACGAGGAGATTTGGTCTTTACCGTGTGTACGCAAAGCAAGCTTGTCGAGTTCCTCCACAAGCCTAACAAGAAACTCGACGAGGAAAGCGATGTGTCTCGTCCGATGAGTTACTCGGTCGTGTGTACAAGGCCTGACTGTTTGCTGTTTGGCAAAATTGCAATTTTTTTTGCAAAAATCACTCCATTTATCTTTAATCACAAAGTAGTGGACTTGTTACCATATTTGCGATAACTGTCGGAATAGTATTGTAAACTTTTTTTTTTTTAACCTCCCTGGCGGTATGATTCTTTCAGAAAAAAGATGCTGAAAGCAGTATCATTATTTGCAAGGAAATTTGGCGTTTTATACTGTAGGCCTGTAATTTTTAGGAATAACTCACTTAAATCTGACCAAACAAGAGACTAGTAGGCATCCCGGGTATGACATTTTTTTAAAAACAAAATTATAAATTATAATATAATAAATAATTATAAATAATTATAACAAATAATAATATAATTCTAATACAAATTATTCAATAATGTAATCAACTCAAAATCACTGAAATTTGCTCAGTTGCAGAATTGTTGCTGTCATTATTTTTTTTTTTTATGACGAATTTCCCCACAAATCGCTATCGCACAATTCTGCAAGTGATTATTATTTATTATCGCTGTTTTCTAGCTGATCTAAAACCATTTTTGACATAAAGGGACACTTTTGGTTGCTATGGACAATCTACAGTTTGCAGGGAGAAACAGTTTTTATTATATAAAAGTGCATGTAGGACACTGGGCAGACCATTAGGGACAAGGGGGGGGGGGGGGTGTATTTTTTACATACAGTACTGTAATCTATAAGATTACAGTATGCTGCATGTAATGTGTTTGTTTACGTTTTTGAATTTGGTGCCGTTCTCCGCTCCTGTGCGTCGTAACGTCGCAGGGAACGGAGACCGGCGGCACAGGAGGACACTGTGTGAATCGAGCGAGGTCCCGCTCGCTCACACAGCGCGGTGGCATTGCTGGATCCAGGGACAAGGTAAGTAACTTTGTCTGCTGCTGCAGGGAGGCAAGCCCGAGTCTGACTCGGGGTTACCGCTTTTGGTATGAAAATCTCACCCCGAGTCAGACTTGGGAATACCGCCAGGGGGGTTAAAGTAATAAACATGTCATACTTTGCTGATGAAAACAGTATTTTTGGCAGTAATCAGCATGGATTCATGAAGGATTGTTCATGCCAGTCCAATCTATTATCATTCTTTGAGGAAGTGAGCTGTCATCTAGATAAAGGAAGGCCTGTGGATGTGGTGTATCTGGATTTTGTGAAGGCATTTGATACAGTCCCCCACAAACATTTATTTTACAAACTGAGGTCTGTCGGCATGGACCATAGGGTATGTACCTGGATTGAAAACTGGTTACAAGAGTGGGACCAAAAGTGGTGATAAATGGCGAGTACTCGGAATGGTCAGGTGTGGTAAGTGGGGTCCCCAGGGATCTGTCCTGGGGCCAATTCTGTTTAGTGGTATAAATGGCTCAATTTCAGTATTTGTGGATGATACAAAGCTAAGTAGGGCAATAACTTCTGTGCTGGATGTGAAAACCTTACAGGGAGACCTAAATAAAAAAATTGGGGTGGGCAACTACATGGTAAATGAGATTTAATGTTGAAAAATTTAGGGTGATGCATTTGGGTGCCAAAAAGCGAATGCAAGTTACTCGCTAGGGGGAGCACCTCTGTGGTAATCTAGGATGGAAAAAGATCTGGGTCCTGGTAGATGACAGGCTCAGCAATGACATGCAATGCCAAACTGCTGCAAGCAAAGCCAACAGAATACTAGCATGCATCAAAAGGCAATTTACTCAAGGGATACAACTATAATTCTACAAGACTCTAGTCTATCTGAAACTAGAAAGAGTTTAGAGAAGGTCAACAAAACGAATAAAGGAACTGGAGCACTGGAGGGAGTTTAACAAGACACATGTCCACTCATTAAATTTAGGAGAAAAGAGGTTAAACCCTAAACCACGTAGAGGGTTCTTTACTGTAAGAGTGACAAGGATGTGGAATTCCCTTCCGAAGGCCGTGGTCTCAGCGGGGAGCATCGATAGTTTAAAAAAACTATTAGATAAGCACCCGAACGACCACAACATACAGGGATATACAATGTAATACTGACATATAATCACACACATAGGTTGGACTTGATGGACTTGTGTCTTTTTTCAACCTCACCTACTATGTAACTATGTAACCTCAGCTATTGGGAAAGACTACAAGCATTGCATTTATTCTATCTGGAGAGGAGACGCTTGAGAAAGGATATGATAGAGATCCACAAATATCTTACTGGTGACCCTAGCATAGGGGAAAAAACTTTCAGTCAAATGGAGTTTAAAAAGACACATGGCCGTTCACTGAAGTTGGAAGAGAAGCGGTTTAACCATTATCACCGTAAAGTGTTCTTTACTGTTAGAGCAGTAAGGATGTGAATTTCTCTTCCACAAGCAGGGAGCATTGATGGTTTCAAAAAACTATTAGGCCTCGTACACACGACCGAGTTTCCTGGCAAAAACCAGCAAGAAAGTTGCTGGGAGATATTTTTTTGCCGAGGAAACCGGTCGTGTGTACATTTTCATTGAGGAAACTGTCGAGAAACTCGACGAGCCAAAAAGAGAGCAAGTTCTCTATTTCCTCGACGGGAATGGAGAAACTTGCCTTGTCGAGTTAAAAAACGATGTGTTTCGCCCGTCGAGTTCCTCGGTCGTATGTACGAGGCTTCAGATGGACATCTTAATGATCACAACATACAGGGATACATGTTTTATTATTGAAATTAACACATTCACACACACCCACACAGGTTGAACTGGATGGACTGTGTCTTTTTCAGCCTTACCATCTACTGTATGTAACAATGTACTTACCTGCTCTGTGCAATGGTTTCGCACAGAGCAACCCCGCTCCTTCTCTTCTGGGATCCCCCTGCCTACCATCCTGGCTCCTCCCCCCAGCAAGCCACTTAATGCAGAGAATTCATTAAGGTAAAAATTTATACCTTTACAACCACTACAAGATCTTAACTGAAAAAATCTAGAGATACTGGACCAGATTCACAGAGCAGATACGACGGCGTATCTCCTGATACGCCGTCGTATCTGTTGTTCTATCTATGCGACTGATTCATAGAATCAGTTACGCATAGATAGCCATAAGATCCGACAGGTGTAATTGTTTTACACTGTCGGATCTTAAGATGCAATACCGCAGCCGCCGCTGGGGGGAGTTCGCGTCGTAAACCAGCATCGGGTATGCAAATTAGGAGTTATTTTTTTGGTGCCTTAACTTTACACAGCAATTGTATTGCTGTATATAAAGTATGGCCTTCGTTCCCGCGTCGAAATTTAAAAAATAACGTTGTTTGCGTAAGCCGTCTGGGAATACGGAATTACGCTACGTACGCCGTTCGAAAAAATTACGTTGCGGCGCGCAAAGCACGGTGGGAGTTCGGAAAACGGAGCATGGCACACTCCCATTTACATTGGCCCGCCTTGCGCCGGAGGCCACCGGCGTAGGTTTTCATCGCAAGTGCTTGGTGAATCAGGCACTTGCGATGAAAAATTGCGGCGGTGTAACGTATCTACGATACGTTACGCCGCCGCTGCCCTACGTGAATCTGGCCCACTGTATGTAGCCAGTTGGTAAAACTTTTTTAAGACATAAATGTGTCTCGTAGGAGGTGATCTGTTAAACTGAAGCAGAGATAAGTGAAATGAACCAACTTTTAAAATCAAACATCCAGTCATGTCCTGGGAATTAAAAAAAAATGAAAACATCTTCAGCACCACTGGGTTAAAGTAAACAGGGTCACTTCACTTGAGTGGAGTTTTTTTAGTGTTATTCCATCCTTTCAACATTGTCTTCAAAAAACTGTTTTATTCTTACCAAAAGTCTCACAGGTACATTTTTGTAAAGGACAACCTGAAGCGTGAAAGAGCAGAATCAAAGTAAATACATATGCAATGAAATATTGATGCCTTTCTGTTAGAAGTTATGTAATAAAAGATTCTCAGTTACAAGGTTATTGAAGCAAAGTGTGACATCCTGTGAATATTCAAGGCATGGTATACGCTGTCTTTCTTTGTCAAAGGGTGGATGTCTCGTTGGGATGACATTTTTTTGGGGGGTCAGAGAAAGGACTAACTTTCAGCTTTTCTCTTCCAGGCCAGCAACTATTACACAGGCAGCAACAACAGTTTTACATTAAGAAGCCTTCACTGACTTTTATACCCGCTTTGTCCCCAGAGATCTGGTTTCAGGGAAATAATTAGAGCAGCTGCTACTTGTCAAGAGATTGTTCTGTGAATTAAAAGGTCTGCATTATCCAAGAGAATGTAAAAAATATCCCCATATAACCTCTAAGTTACCTTAGTTAATTAGCTAGCACTCTATGCATTAAGTGAGAGCACAACGACAACTGAAAAAACGATAAATACAGCATGAGCCTCTTCAGTTCTAGCAATCACTAAAACTGAGTAAGATTAGTTCACTGAAGCCTCGTACACACGACCGAGAAACTCGACGGGCGAAACACATCGTTTTGCTCGTCGAGTTCCTTGTTAGGCTGTCGAGGATCTCGGCGAGCCACATTTCCCCATTCCCGTAGAGGAAAAAGAAGACATGCTCTCTTTTTGGCTCGACGAGATCCTCGACAGTTTCCTCGTTGAAAAGTGTACACACGACCGGTTTCCTCGAAAAAAAAAATAAAACAGCAAGTTTCTTGCTGTTTTTTGCCGAGAAACTCGGTCGTGTGTACAAGGCTTGAGGTGTACAAATTATTTAAATTGGGCTTGTTGTTTTTACCCAAAGATAATTTTCTCATGAAAATTTTCAGGCCTCACAGCCTGGAGGTGGTAAAAACAGGTGTCTGAGACGCAGTTTTACCACCTTCCCCCAGCCACTCACCTAAAGGCTAAATAGCAGTTGGTGGAGACTGCTGACACATGCCATGGTTGTGGCAAATTTATCTGCAACATGCCAAGTGGACAGGCAACACTGCTTGTAAAATGTGGCCATTCAAGTCAATGGGGCTGCGCCACATTTGCAAGACAATCATTTGCAGCTCATTAGCTCCATTAGAAATTGCCATTTGTCAAAAAAAAAATGAAAAAAAAAACAGGCATTTTCAGGAGGTGGCAGAACTGCTTCCTGAATGTCTGATAGTGGCTTGCATTTCAGAGCATAAGGAGCACCACCACAGGATCTAATGGGGGATGACTGTCATCCAACCGTTTTCGTTGGTATCTAGACATGTGCATTCGTTTTCGTCCGAATGAATGTGCAGAGTCCGAAATCTAAAAGATCCGACATAAAAATTGCTTTATTTTCCTTATACATTGCGACGACAGTACGATACAGATAGAAGATTCGACATGGCGGTGACAATAGCGATCTGTCTATTGAATCTGCGGTTGATTGTGCCTAACCTACCTCTATTAGTCCGAGATTTCAGATAATAGAGACATGAAGATTCGACATAGAGAGAAAAGAGTCGACATAGAAAGAAAAGAGTCGACATAGAGAGAAAAGAGTCGACATAGAAAGAAAAGAGTCGACATAGAGAGAAAAGAGTCGACATAGAAAGAAAAGAGTCGACATAGAGAGAAAAGAGTCGATATTAAAGAAACATGAAGGATTTGACGAAGCAGCTCAAAAAAAACATACGATCACCACGAGCGGACATTTACGTTCAAATGCTCCGCCCATAGGCTACAGAAGAATTCTAATCTTGGCTGACTAGTAATAATAATTAATAAATATAATTATTACTAGTCATACAACATTAGAATTCTATTATAGCTTGTGGGCGGACCATTCGACCGGAAATGTATGATTGCGACTTTGTACAGTTTCGCTGCTTCGTCGAATCTTCTTAGAACATTCAACAGACACCATAAGCCTTCAATGACAGATTTGACCTTAATTAATTCGGATTTTCAGACAAATGCATTTTTTAATGAAACAAAATAAATAAAAACGAATTTCGGAAGTAACGAAATCATTTTATTTTTCAGACGAATACTGAATTTCCAAAACAAAATATTTCAGTGTGCAGTGTGTCTAGGTATCTCAACTTCCTCACAGGAGCACTCTATGCCCTTCTGTGATGGATGGACTATTGCCTCTACATTTGGAATGAAGCCTTTACCATTTGAAATATTATTTGAGTGAGTGAACTTTTATATATGTTTTTCTCTCTTTTACCATCTGTGCCATGGTCTCCTAGTAGTATGGGTGAAATCCAAGCCATGCATATATGAACTCGGTGGTTCATTTGGATATCTAAGCCATGCATTTGTGGTCTCAGTGTTCCCTGTCGAAATTTGTGTGTAAATTCTCCTATATTGTCAACCAAAGGCTAAAATTAAATCATATATACTGTATATTATATGGCTATCTCTACATTTTCTATCACAGGTTAAATCTACCTGGAGACCTAAGGACATGCCTACAACATATATACGGTCTTGCAGGTCCCTGTAAAATTCTACATGTGGACATTTCCTTCTTTTGGCATGTACACACACTCCAAAAATCATACAAAAAATTCTGCTTTGGAAGCGATTGGACGATAATCTGATCGTTAGTACACAATCATGACAGTTCATCCGATATTATCCAATGGGACAAGCACAAACGATTTTTTGTTTAATCAGTACAGTTGTCATTGGAAAATACTATACAAATACACGTCATCACTTCCAAACTTTTATTCTGTCGTATGAGAATTTTCATCAGGAGTTGTAAACAAAAACATTTTTTTATTATTAAATAACAAACATGTTATACTTACCTCCACTGTGCAGCTCGTTTCGCACAGAGTGGCCCCGATCCCTGTCTTCTGGGGTCCCTCGGCGTCTGTCTCTGGTCCATCCCACACAAACTACACACGTTCATGCAAGAGAGCTTGCATTGTGTGTAGTCCTTGTGGGCACGCTCCCATGATACAGCGAGCGGCTATAGCTGCTCACTGTATCACTCAGCCCCGCCCCTCGGCGCGCGACATCACTGGATGTGATTAACAGCAGTGCCAGCCAATGGCTGAGCTGCTTTCAATCCATCTGCTCTAGCCAATCAGCAGGCCTGGCTGAGCGGTGAAGAGGATGTCGGAGCCGAACATGGGACTTTTGAGGGGTCAGGTAAGTATAACTGGGGGCCGGTATGTTTGGAAGTTTTTTCACCTTAATGCATAGAATGCATTAAGGTGAAAAAACGTTTTCCATTACAACCCCTTTAAGTAAACTCTTCATTTCTGATATGAGACTAGCAATCGAAAAAAACGGACGATCTGTCGTACGATTTTCGGATCGTGTGTACGGGCCATTACATAGATTACCTACAGATCTGTTATGTCACCCCAACACACTGACTTCAGCTTATGAATGCAATTGTTATGCTTGGAAGATTGTGCCATATAGGAGCCAGTTTGTTATCTTGACCCTCCCTAACTTCATTTAGAAGATTTATAGCTTTATTGTCCTTATAGATGAAGCAGATGACCTAGTATACCCCTGATAAAATGTTCTATAGCTCTTTTACTCACTCAAGAATTCATCATTTCACTTTTGGTAGCAATCAAAGGCGAATTCCAGCCTGAGCTTGTTATGCTGGGCTTCTGTTATGGGTCACACTAGTGCAATTCGTTTTGCACTCCTGTGACCCGTTTTCAGCAGAGAACGGTCTGAAGTCTGCTCTCTGCTGACGTCACTACCATCAGTCCAGGCACCGCATCATCGGGACAATAAAGTCTGGATCTGCCAGGTGTCTGGACTGATGCCTGTTTCAGCCTTTCAGTGAGCTGCTGAGAGACTGAGATAGCTTCTCCCCGCCCCTCCACAGCTCAGTGCTCCAGTGAGCATGAAGGAGCAGAGTGGAGAGCTGCTGACTAACAGTCAGCAGCTCTCCTTTCAGAGGATCTGTAAGAACCAAACCATCGTCCATTTTTGATCACTCAGTTCTCAGTGCAGAGGCGGCGGGGGACCGATGGTGCATCCACCTAGGTAAGTATAAATGGGCAAAAAACACAAAACCCATACTTCTCTTTTAAGTGACTCTTGTTATTATGAGAGAGTACTGCCACTTATTACATCCTTGCTGTTCCTGTATAATAAACATATTACGTCCTTTATTACGTTTACATACATATATACATTTTTTAATTTTGACATATATTAATAAAAGCGGACCATTGTAAGCACCCCTGTCAGTGGTTTGTCTCAACCCTCAGTCTGTCACTTTTGCTAGATTTCTATTAAAATAAACTGAAAACTAACAGCAGGATCAACAGGTAACATAAACTAAATTACAGGGAAAACAAAGAATGCTTTGATAATAGTAAGAACAGACTGCATAATATATGTTATTGTTTATTTTGCCTGGTGGGATCCCTGTTAGACCCCATATACACTATACAACTTGTGTTGTCTGGTTTCCTTTACATTTACCAAAACCATGTAGTGCAAGGGCCTGCCTAATTAAAAATTACAAATTGAAGCTCTTAAGGTTTGACCTCATATTATATGTTTTTTTGTAAATGGACAAAAATCCAAAGTACAAACAAGCATGCTCAGAAGCAATGCTCACCATACCACATTAGCAGAAGTTGCCTAAAGGGTGGCGCTAAAGAGCTGAAAAAACATGTCATTTCGTGCTTGTTGGCCGACAATTATTTTCCGTTTGTATGCAAGACGAGTTCCTGGCCAATGCCCTTCGGACAAAACTCCTACGCTTTGTCCGATGAAAATCTGATCGTGTGTATGAGGCTTTAGACTAAGCAAATGCGGTATTTCATCAGGCACTTTTAAGCTGCTTTATCTTGATGCTGAGATGCCTTCATTTCTAAATTGCTTCTAGTTTGCTTTATTTGCATGGCAATAAAAGCAGCTCAAATACAAATAAATGCCAAAATATATGAGCCCTGAGACTAATAGGTGTCCACACAGCAGATGACAGAAGGGAAACAGAAGGAATGATGTATAGAATACAAATATAACAAAGTAACACCTGTACATGTGTCTCCTGACCTGTTGGGCCATGGAGCACTCTACTGTACCCTTGCCATTACACCCCTAAGGTTTTCATGGGATTAGAATGCAGTTCATTAGAAAGGGCTGAACATTTGTCTTTCAACATTCTCAAGCCTTCCACATATATATTATTTGGCTTAATTCATTTTGCATATTTGAAATGTGGAATGACTTTTTAAAATGTTTAGGTTACTGAGTGCATAGCTAATTCATTCTGGGAGCCTAACACAGCCACCGGCATTGTAGCTAATAATCTAAAACATCACATTCAATGGGATGCGACATGACCCTTACAGCTAGGTGTATTTTGTTGACTGCATTCCACAGCACAACACTTTCAAAGTGACTAATGGTTTCTAAAAAAGTTGCCTGTACAATCTCAGGCCATACAGGTTAAACGCTCAGGCAGGGAACTTTATATTTTCCACATTTCTAATGCAACATCGCTGAAAAAACTCGAATCATCTCTACTGGTTTTACAAAAAGCTTTGTGAAATAAGCAGCAAGAGAAATTAATCAATGAAATAATGTAGCAAAAACTGTAACTACCGTATTTGCCCACGTATAAGACGACCTTTTGGATGCAAAAAAATGCATCCAAAGTCGGGGGTTGTCTTATACGCCGGATCTGTCTCCGTCAGGCTGCGGACATCCATGTTTCAGGCTGCGGGCATCCATGATTTAAAAGCCGCGCCTCTTCCTCAGACTGTTCCGTGATAGGCGGAACACTCATTTTCCCAGCAGGGCCTCTGTTCAGTGTTCCGCCTATCACAGATGCCATCTCATCCTCGGACGAGAGGGCGTCCGTGATAGGCAGAACACTGAACAGAGGCCCCGCTGGGAAAATTAGTGTTCCGCCTATCACGGAACAGTCTGAGGAGGAGGTGCGGCTTTTGAATCATGGATGCCCGCAGCCTGAGTCATGGATGCCCGCAGCCTGAAACATGGATGTCCACAGCCTGAAACATGGATGTCCGCAGCCTGAAACATGGATGTCTGCAGCCTGAAAACATGGATGTCCGCAGCAAAAAAATAAGGTAGGGAGATCGTCTTGGCCGGCACAGTAGAGGCATGTGATGGACAGTGGAGGCATGTGATGGACAGTGGAGGCATGGAATGGCACAGTGGGAGCATGGAATGGCACAGTGGAGGCATGGAATGGCACATTAGAGGCATGGAATGGCACAGTGGGGGCATGGAATGACACAGTGGGGCATGTAATGGCACGGCACAGTGGGGCATGTAATGGCACGGCACAGTGGGGCATGTAATGGAATGGCACAATGGGGCATGTAATGGAATGGCACAGTGGGGCATGTAATGGAATGGCACAGTGGAGCATGTAATGGAATGGCACAGTGAGGCATGTAATGGAATGGCACAGTGAGATTTGAAAAATGCCTGTTTCTGTCAGCGGTTGTTCTGGCTCCCCCTCAGCTTCCAGAAAGACTAGTAGGAAGGGGGTAGTCTTATACGGCGAGTATATCCCAAAACCAAAATTTTTCCTGGAAAAATAGGGGGTCGTCTTATACGCCCAGTCGTCTTATACGCCGGCAAATACGGTATACTAAACTCAGAAACTCTGCTCAGTTTACCTTTATCAACGTTTTATGGGTATGCCTAACCTTTCATGATTTTATCATTACTGTTGTACAAGATTGCAATGTATGCTGCTGGATCTTTTTGCTGATCCAATGTACCGTGAACTTGCACGGTGCAAACTCACACCTGACGCTGGACATCTCTGTAAATTTAGGCAGAGCTGTTTTTATAGAATCATCTGTTAATAACTGGCAAGCAGTATCTGCCTAACATACTTGTCTATAGAGGTCTGCACTCTTAACCCCCATACACACGATCAGATTTTCTGACGGGAATTGTGTGATGACAGGATGTTGTCGGATAATCCCACCTTTTGTATACTCCATCGGACAATTGTTTTCGGAATTTCCGCCAACAAATGTGGGAAAGCATGCTTTAAAATTTTCCGACAACAAATGTGTCTTGTCGGATTTTCAGATCGTGTGTACACAAGTCCATCTGAAAAAAATCCAAAGTACAACCACGCATGCTTCAAACTGTTAGGCCCCTTTCACACGGGGCAGTGGAGGTGCGGTGGCGGTATAGCGCCACTAAAAATAGCGGCGCTATACCGTCGGAATTGCCACAGGATTCGACCTCTAGCGGTGCGATATTAACCCCCACTAGCGGCCAAAAAAGGGTTAATACCGCCCGTAATCTGCCTCTGCAGAGGCGCAATTCGGGCGGTATTACCGCGGTTTCCCATTGTTTTAAATGGGAAGGAGAGGTGAAGGGCTTTCACATTGAGAAGACTGGGCAGGAGTTTTTCAGGCGGTATTTAGGAGCTATTTTTAGCGCTTTACCGCCTGAAGAACTCCTCAGTGTGAAAGGGGCCTAACTTTCTTTGCTAAGTGAACAATCTAACTGCCTTTATTAAATCAATTCAGCTACACCTAGAAACAATGGGCCTGATCCACAAACAGCAGGCGCAACTTAATTTTTGGGATTTAAGTTACACCGCCGCAAAATCTCTACCTAAGTGCCCGATCCACAAAGCACTTACCTAGAAATTTTCGGCTGTGTAACTTAAATCTGTCCGGCGCAAGGCGTGCCCAATCTAATGGGGCGAGTCCCATTTAAATTAGGCGCGCTCCCGCGCCGGACGTACTGCGCATGCTCCCGACGCGATTTTCCCAACGTGCTTTGCGCGAAGTTACGTTACGCCGAGTTTTGTGATTTTGATGGGATATCAATATAGCATGAGGATGTTGAAATCCCCATATCAGAAGGAACATTTGCTGGCATGAACCAAATAACCAGTTTCTAAAGGAAATTCCTAAAGTGAAAATACACATAGGGCCACATTTATCTAAAATCTCCTAAAGTCCTTGGTGTCTTTACTAATGGCTGGTCTGACTTGTATGTTAAGATCTGAAGCCTCGTACACACGACCGAGGAACTCGACGGGCAAAACACATCGTTTTCCTCGTCGAGTTCCTTAGGCTGTCGAGGAACTCGACAAGGCAAGTTTCTCCATTCCTGTCGAGGAAATAGAGAACTTGCCCTCTTTTTGGCTTGTCGAGTTTCTCGACAGTTTCCTCGACGAAAATGTACACACGACCGGTTTCCTCGGCAAAAAAATATCTCCCAGCAAGTTTCTTGCTGGTTTTTGCCGAGAAACTCGGTTGTGTGTACGAGGCCTGAGAGAGATGTGACCAGTTGGAATGAATGCAAACCATGCAAACACAAGAACACACAACTCCAATGCTAACAGTTTTCCTGGATACCAGCACCACAAGGAGCGATCTGGACAGGTTGCAGCCTTCAAAGACTAAGAAAAGGTCTTTTAGCTTTCTTTGGATGAGAACCTTATGTATTTCTAGTAAGTGGTATTTATGTTGTGCCGTAACAGGAAAATAAATATATATAAACTAAAAGTAAGCATGAATTTAGCAGCCTTTACACATAGGTGCACGGTCAAGCCTTGCGTCATTGAATGAGCAACAGAGGGGTTGTCATTCCTTCCTACCTGCTTTTAACATGTCTGTAACACGACCCGATGCCCCTATGTAGTGTTCACAGTTTGTAATTAGGGAGAGCCAAGCTGTCTGGTTGCACATCATAATTCTGCAGTTATTACCTCTTCCCTTTTCATTTCTCACTTCCGTTCTCCACTAATGAGGGTTATTCTATTCTGAAGTAGAGACATGAAGAGAATGCTTTGTCTCCATTGACACTATTTATGTCTCTTACCTATGAAGACTAACTTTAGATCACCGTATGGATCTGCCAGAGAACTCTTCAATGCCTCCCATCTCAGAGGCTTAGTGTCTTACTGCTCCAAGTACAAAAAGCAAGTTTGATAAGATATCAGTAACTTTTTAAAATGTGTTTTTATTTTTTTTGTCAGAAAAATAAGATTGCAGATTTTAGGAAACTACATTAAATCAGGCATTATTATGATATGATTTTAGTCCTTTATCATGATAGGTGCTCTCAATGACCATCAGAGAGGCTCAGGAGGCAGGAAGGGACGAGGCCAAGCTCAAGGAAAAGTACACATTTGCATATACCGTATATACTTGAGTATAAGCCAAGTTTTTCAACAAATTTTTTTGTGCTGAAAATGTCCCCCTCGGCTTATACTCGAGTCACCCTTTTGCGCCTGATCTCCCGGACTTTGGGGACCCGGTACCGGCCGGCCGTAGGTCCCCTGGAGCCCAACCTTGGCACACATGTAGCCCCACTCTTCCTCTACAAGTGTGCAAATATTGTTGTCCAGGGGACCTACGGCCGACTAAATTTTCAAAGCCAGGCACCCCTTCCATAGACTCGCATGTTAAAAGGTAATTTCCCTGGTGAATTTGGAGACCCAGTAACGGCCGATCGTAGGTTCCATGTACGTTCCACTTGGCACACACGTAGCCCAATTTCTCCTCTACAAGTGTGCAAAGTTTTTTGTCTGGGGGACCTACGGCTGGGGAGTACCGATTTTTCAAAGCCAGGCACCCCTTTTCATAGACTCCCATGTTAAACATCAGTCTAGTCATGGTCACAGTGAGGCATGGACACAGTGAGGCATGGGCACAGTGAGGCATGCACATGGACACAGTAAGGCAAAGTGAGGCACGGTGAGGCATGCAGATGGACACCCTAGGCTTATACACGAGTCAATACGTTTTCCCATTTTTTTGTGGTAAAATTAGGTCCTCGGCTTATATTGGGGTCGGCTTATACTCGAGTATATACAGTAACTTCAGAAGCCTACAGAGCCTGCTGATTGTTTTGATATAGATTTTTTTTTTACTGAAGCTAACCTCTGCTTCCATTGCTCAGGTTCATTACAGGTTTACTTATTAAAGTGGAAATAAACTCCACCTCCGCTCCAACGATGTAACAAGCATACGCAACTCAGTGGATTCTAAGGAAGGCCGCAATCATAGAAGGCAATTTTTTTTTATTGCAGAAGAGACATGGTAAAAAAGAGCCTGCCTGTTTGCATTATTTAGTTTGTACTTTATTTCTAATTTAAAGTGTATGTAAACCCTCCCCTATACCCAGTGAATTGAATAGCCTCAGATGATACACAGAGATTAAACAAATCTCCCTACATATGTTTTATTTGTATATCTGCTGTCTTCAGTTCTATATACTGTTTAGAAAGTGCACATTGTGTTAGATTTTTTCTTCCTGTTTCAGCAGTGGTGTGGAGTCTGGGCATACACGTTGTGACAGCTGATTGGAGGAAAGGCACACCCCCCTCCACATAGGTAGAGGAAGGAATGTGCAGCGCTGTGCTGTAAATAGACTAGCTCTCTGCTAATCTATTTATAGCTCCCACCCGACAAATTTCCAGCTGCTTTTATCTCCCCTCTCAGAGAACTTGTCAGAAGTTATCATGCTGCTAACAGCAGAACGGAGCAACATAAAGACACGGGACTTAGGGCTTTGGAGAGAGATAAGTAAACACTACAGATATATGTATGCAGGTCAAATTTAATGAATCAGATTTACATCCACTTTAAGGTACAGTATATCCAAAGTCAAAGATTTGCTTTTAATTTTGGAAGTGTGGAAGGGTTAGAACATCTGTCAGTTTTTTATCGATGGTTGTGTTCGCACTGAGGATACTGATGCTCTCTATTAGTCTTGATTATCATTGTCACCAAGATAGGAAGGACAATCCAACAATCCAGAAGGGAAGGTGAAGGGAAACCTTCCAAAGGGCAACACTTGTTTCAGTGACAATAGCAATGACTCTCTAAATTGGGATTTCCCCTCAATGTGTTGAGATTTCCTCTGGCTTTCCATTGTGTTTTCAGTACAGGAAATGAAGGGAATTCATCCTCTCAGGACACAACAAGAAACACAGACAGAGGTTTTAATGTCCTTCTCTATTCAAGAAACAAAACACATTTTGGCTTCAGATAACCGTTCTTCAGAGTTGTGTTTACAGCACCTTAAGACTAGTTTAAATGAAAAGCAAGATACTATTTTAAAACAATTTGATGCTAAATTAACTAATTACGATTAATATAATCATTTAACAATTTTATATTATTCTTTTCTTGAAAAGTGAAAGCAGTTAAAGTATAGCTCAAGCCAAAATTTATAACCCAACCAGGACACAGCAGCAACAAAAAGCAACATGGCAAAAGTTGTACTTGGAGTTGGGCTTCAAAGTGTCTCTGTAAAGCCCTGTACACACGATCGGTTTGTCTGATGAAAACGGACCGATGGACCGCTTTCATCGGACAAACCGATCGTGTGTGGGCCCCATCGGTTTGTTTTCCATCGGTGAAAAAAAATAGAACATGTTTTAAAAATTTCCTATGGATAAAAAACTGATAGAAAAAAACGATCGTCTGTGTGGAAGTCTATCGGTTAAAAATCCACGCATGCTCAGAATCAAGTCGACACATGCTCGGAAGCATTGAACTTAATTTTTCTCAGCACTTCATAGTGTTATACGTCACTGCGTTTGGACACGGTCGGATTTTTGACCGATGGTGTGTAGGCAAGACTGATGAAAGTCAACTTAGTCGGATATCCGACAAAAAAATCCATTGGATTAGATTCCATCAGATATCCGATCGTGTGTACAGGGCTTTACTCAAAGAGTAGAAGTGCCTGCACATACTTGTCTTAGCCTTTATCACTCTCTCTATGCCTGAATGCCCTAATTTAATTATCACAGAGTAGGGTAGGAAAGGGTTTTAGAACCTTTGTCCATGCAACTTTTGGGAGACTCTCACGTTTTGTAGTGGTGTCAAAGTGAAGGGCAATCTAAAATTTTACAATTGCCACCAAAACAGGTGTAGAGATTTGTTTTCCTCTACTGTCAGCTGCTAGTATCACATTGTAATGTATAATTATGCATGTTGCTTTCTGACTTGGGGGTTGTTGGGTTAATATCCTGTAAGGGGGAAGTGGAGATAAACAGAATGGCTCAGTCCTTTCCATGCTACTAAGAGATAATTATTGCCAGATAACTAGAACTGCGTTCCAGATTGGTTGGGTAATGTTTTGAGGTTCTGCTCATCACCACAGATCTTGTCTTCTGGTCTCTGACACAAAGACAGATGCCACATCATTCTTAGAGGCCCCTGCAGTGGGACTTTGCTGCAGCATGTTAGACTGGCGTCTAACATGCACCCTAACTTTAAGAGGGAAGTTTCAGGAAAAAAACTTTCCACAGCCCCCTGGGTATAACACACATGCACAGTTTACCCTCTATTTTCAGGGTAAAAAAGTGAGGCCGCGTACAAACGACCGGTTTCCTCGACAGAATCCATCAAAAGACTTGGTGGGAGAGCTTATTTGCCGAGGAAAACGGGCGTGTGTATGCTTTTCATCGAAAAAACTGCAGAGGAACACGACGAGGAAAAAAGAGAACAAGTTCTCTTTTTCCTCGACGGGAATCTCAATTTCCTCGTTGTGTTCCTCGTCGGGCTGGTTTTCTACGAGAAACTCGAGCGTGTGTATGCTAAGAAGCCCGCGCATGCTCAGAATAAAGTATGAGACGGGAGTAAAAGTAGTATTTGTAATGGAGATAACACATTTGTCACGCTGTAACAGACTGAAAAGTGCAAATCATCTCTTACCAAACTTTTACTTAACACGCAGTAACATGAGATTAGCAAAAGCAGCCCCAAGGGTTGTGCCAGTGGAATCGAACTTCCCCTGCCGTTGTATGTGTTGTATGTCACCGCGTTTGAGAACGAGGAGATTTTGTCTTGACCGTGTGTACGCAAAGCAAGCTTGTCGAGTTCCTCGACAAGTCTAACAAGGAACTCGTCGAGGAAAACGATGTGTCTTTTCCGACGAGTTCCTCGGTCGTGTGTACGAGGCCTGAGTGTTATATGCCAATAAATACAGTATATATATACCCAGGTATATGTGCACAGTTCCACCAGGACTCCTATTGGGTTCTTTGCTGATAATATCTGTTTGTACATTGAATGTATGTATTGTTATTAATATCATCCTATATAAAGCTTGTGTTTATTTCTATACTGGTGTGCATCTATATACATATGGTTAAAGTTATATGCTGCTTGCAGTAGTTCTTCTTCCAATTACTTTGATTATATTTTGATTATATTACTGGTTCATTTCCCAGGAAGAGAATGCCCTCTGTTCACAGACGGCATTCAGAATGCATTCTGTTCACAGAGTCGCTGTTCTGGGCACTCCCTACTTGATTATCAATCCCACTCTTACACTTAGTAAAGGTTCTGAGGTTCTGGTTCTCTCATTTAACTACAGATTTAGCGCAACATCCTGTTTGGATAGAGCCATTTCTCATAGCCCATCCCCCCAAAGTGGGCGACACAGGAATAAAGGCGTCACCTTCAATTGGGGACACTTTTTCCAGTGACAATCATAACAGGTAGGATTTCCCTATACTTATCGGAGGTATCTTGTAACTTCCTGTGGTTTCTTCTTGAACACAATACACATTACATTGTATTTACATCATTGACCTAGTCTCAAAATACAAACCTAATCGTTCTCTTCGTTCTTCTCAAGACCTCCTGCTCTATAGCTAAAAAATTGTGTTGTGGGTAACTCTGCGCTGCCAGTGAAAAATTAAGCTGCTAACACAGCTAATTGAAAAAAAAAAACTAGTGAAAAAATTGTATGGTGTATGTGTAGCGCTTAGAATAATACAATACATAATAAAATAAATGTATCAAAAATTAACATAAATATTACTGTATAAATACAAAACAATTGTGAAAAATGTTCAGTGAAATCTCACAAAGATAAAATGTGAACCAAATACTGATAATAAGTCCATGTTGGAATTGGTAAATGGCCAAAAACATTCACTGCGTGTCATAAAATAGTCTGAAACCCAAACATTGAAGTGATGCAAAAATCAAGGTGACTTCTTATGTGCAGTAAAAGGACCCTCCACTGATAAGGAAGCAGGCTTACCGGAACATATGGACTCAAAGAAATATATATCTCATATGAGTCAAACAAGCTTAAGGACCGATGTAACCTCCAAAGGCGTCTTAAGAGACAATTAGTCGACCAATGGAACTTCAGCAGAGATGGATTCAACCAAGCAAAGAGTAGACAATAGCCCCAATGGCTTACAGCTTGCCCTCACTTCCACAGTGCGCGGGTCAGTATCACTTGACGCCTGAGGTTCCTCTATGGTCCGACACAAGAAGAGTGATCTGCTCCTTCTGAGAACCACATTGGTCTACACTGTCTCAAGACCACCTGCTCTATAGCTCCCTCATCACCTCCTCCCATGCTCGCCTCCAGGACTTTTCCAGAGCCTCTCCAATCCTATGGAACTCCTTACATCAAACTTTCTGATTATCTCCTATCTATTAGCTTTTAGACGATCCCTGAAAACACTCCTCTTCAGAAAATCCTATCCTAACCACACCTAACAACTGTATTTTCATTTTCTCCATCTGATCATTCCCCACAGCTATTACCTTTTGTTCCACTTGATCCCTCCATCTAGATTGTACGCTCTAATCTTTCTGATCCCTCCTGTATTGAATTGTATTGTAATTGTACTGTCTGCCACCATGTTGTAAAGCGCTGTGCAAACTGTTGGCATTATATAAATCTTGAATAATAATAATAGTAGAATATTTGTACAGTCTCTTTTATATTCATCAAAACTATGTAATATTAGGACTTTCCTACACTATTCAATTCGTGTGTATCCAATCAGGTAGTACCTTGCACTACATCGCTGGTAGCAAATCAAAAAGATATTGTACAAAAAGATTGTACTGAGTATGACGAGTTTAATGGAGTAGAAATGTCCCCAATGAGGACACAGGCAGCAAAAAAACTGAAATTGTCTCTAATCTTTCCCCTTTCTATCCAAAACCAAAATAGGTTTGTGCTGGAGTCACACCTTAAGTATGGAGTTGAAAAAAGTTATCCATTAGAAGTGGATCATAACAATAGGTGAAAGGAATTTTTTTTCTCTAACAGGGTCCAGAGCTTTTATTAATGCAAGCGAAAGAAGAACAGAATATAAATAGGTTTACACTAATAGCATAAATCCCTGAACAATTTAACCCCTAGAATTACAGATCAGTACGCACTTGCAGGGAAGGATTTGTTAAAGAGTTGAAACGCTCGGGACACCTGCTGAATGTTTGGTAACTGATCAGTCTCGTCTATAATATAAAATCTGCACTGTAGCCTCATAATGAATACAAAGCAGGGAGAGTTGTTCAAACTGCTGCAGGCTACAATTTGGCAGATGTATGCAGTTTTCGATGAAGGGGGTATAATACCTAGCCAGCCATAAATATAACAACCTTCTGTAGGAAATGAGCAGTAACCATTGTAAAAACCATGAGCTCTTCACTTTGTGTGGAAATTCATTCCAAATGACATATCTTGTTCATCTCCAAGTGAGGGAGTGTTTCATTATCCCTCATCCCACCCTATCGCCATCACACAACAAATAAGGTTGATAGAGGTCACAGATTTGGCTCAGAACACACTTGCTGAATCTGCAATGACAGATGGGATTTCAATACACCTCACGTAAACAAAAACTTTAAATAACTATTTTTTTTTTAAAGCAAAAATTGAGAAACACTGGGGTCTTGCAGAGGAGAGGATAGCTTATTAATTAGGAGAGTCACTTAAAGTGAATGTAAATGATCACCTTATAAAACAACCCAATCAGTTTTACATAGAACTGATAGGCAAAACATAAAAAAAAAACGTTTTTTTCCCTGTTTTATAAGTGATCACATACCCTCTGTTCTCAGGTGCATAAAAGCTGGGGCAGGAGATGCAACAGTACACTAAGCTTTCCAGTGAAAGGTTGTGTGTGCTGGGGGGGGGGGGGGGGTGTCAGGACAAGTCTGATCATTAGAGAAGAGCAGGATACGTTCTCAGCACAGCTAGAGAACCGACCACAGTGTGTTCTCCTGCTTAGTGTGGCCAGTTTTTAATAGGAAAGCAGAGGGACTGACAGGAACAAGACGGATTTCACACAAAGAAAACAGGATACATGGCATGGCAGGCACATATCAGGAAAATGAAATGTTGGGTTTACTTACTTTCTAATCTGGCCATAGATAATTCATTTTAATTTTGTTCAACCAGCAGGTTAAGTGAAAAAAAATAAAGCGTATACCCTCATCCACACATTCAATGTAGATGAGGGAGTCCTTCCTGTAGAGCTATTGTATTTTGACAGTGGGTAGACTTCCCTGCCGTCAGGATACAATGATGAGCGTTGCCGACTATGGCTGGTGACATAGATCCTTTGGGAAAAAACCCGACAAGCTGGTTGTACACAAGTTGGTAGATATTAACTTGTGTACAACAGGTCTAACCATACATAGGCTTGAATTTCAATCCATGTATGGCCGACTTTAGAGATTGGGAAGCAAGCATAGGTCATCAAGGAGATCACCACACTCAGAAACTGGCACAGACTGGAAGGACAGAGGATGTTGTTTGTTAAGTCTCAGTGCATAACATATTGTACATGGCTAGATAACTGGGCAATTTTGTGTTGCTCTTACTGGTCACAGTCAGCATATATAGGAAACAAAAGGGCTTGTTATCATTGGCAAAGAGGAGGTTTGAAAAACCTCTATCATTTTTGGATGTTTCCTTCTTCCCCTTAGAAAAGAGAATAATCATACCCTTACTTTAACATTGCTGATCTATACTAAAGTGTTAAAAGGCTTATCTTTCATGTTTGTTAAAGATGCAAGGATTGCCTGTCTATGCACAGCCTTAAAGTGGTTGTAAACCTAAGGCCTCGTATACACGACCGAGTTTCTCGGCAAAAACCAGCAAGAAACTTGCTGGGAGATATTTTTTTGCCGAGGAAACCGGTCGTGTGTACATTTTCTTCGAGGAAACTGACGAGAAACTCGATGAGCCAAAAAGAGAGAAAGTTCTCTATTTCCTTGACGGGAGTCTCAAATTGGCTCAATGTTCCTGGTCGGGCTGGTTTCCGACAAGAAACTCAAGCGTGTGTATGCTAAGAAACCCGCGCTTGCTCAGAATAAAGTATGAGACGGGAGTAAAAGTAGCATTTGTAATGGAGAGAACACATTTTTCAAGCTGTAACAGACTGAAAAGTGCAAATCGTCTCTTAACAAACTTTTACTTAACACGCAAACTCATGAGATTAGCAAAACCAGCCCCAAGAGTTTAGCCAGTGGAATCGAACTTCCCCTGCCGTTGTATGTGTTGTATGTCACCGTGTTAGAGAACGAGGAGATTTTGTCTTGACAGTGTGTAGGCAAAGCAAGCTTGTCGAGTTCCTTGACAAGCCTAACAAGGAACTCGACGAGGAAAACGATGTGTTTCGCCCGACGAGTAACTTGGTCGTGTGTACGAGGCCTCAGACATGAAATATGTACAAAGCACATCCTTCTATACTGTCTACGCATCACTAGTCAAAGCACTAAGTGTGATTTCTCTCTGCTGCCTCATTCTTTTGTTGTCTGCATGAGTCACTTCTGGCAAGTATTCCCAATACTAAGGCCTCGTACACACGACCGAGGAACTCGTCGTAAATGAAACATCGTATTCCTCGATGAGTTCCTTGTTAGGCTTGTCGAGAATCCTGACAAGCTTTCTTTGCGTACACACTGTCAAGACCAAATCTCGTCGTTCTCAAACGCGGTGACGTTCAACACGTACGACGGCAGGGGAAGTTCAATTCCACTGGCACAACCCTTGGGGCTGCCTTTGCTAATCTCATGTTACTGCGTGTTAAGTAAAAGTTTGGTAAGAGACGATTTGCACTTTTCAGTCTGTTACAGCGTGACAAATGTGCTATCTCTATTACAAACGCTACTTTTGCCGAAGGTGCACTCCCATCTCATACTTTATTCTGAGCATGCGTGGGTTTCTAAGCATACACACAAACGTGTTTCTCGTCGAAAACCAGCCCGACGAGGAACACGACAAGGAAATTGAGACTCCTGTCGAGGAAAAAGAGAACTTGTTCTTTTTTTTTCTCGTCGAGTTCCTCAACAGTATTCTCGATGAAAAACATACACACGACCGTTTTCCTCGGCAAAAAAGCTCTGCCACCAAGTATCTTGATGGATTCTGTCAAGGAAGACGGTCGTGTGTACGAGAATAAAAAGGTGACGGGAAAGTTGAGCTCCAGCACACAGTCTGTGACTGACAGCCACAACTCTGCATTGTTTCTGTATACTATTTGGAGGAGCTGTGTCCCTTCCCTCCAACCAGAGTTCAGAGCTCCCCTCAATGAGATCTGCACTGTGAGACTTCAGATATCTGCCCCCTGCAGCTGAGAAAAAATCCTTTGATCTATGTGTTTTTAGAACAATCTACAGAAGAAATGGCGGCAGATAAACAGATACAACTTGTGTAGGAGTATTTATTTCTCCTCCGTGTATTCCTTGATGCTAGTCACTTCATGGGTGAGGGTTTTCAACCACTTTAATCATTCCAGCTGTTAATAAGACACATCTGAAAGGCCAATGAAACTTCCAGGTTAAATTGCCATTATTTACCCCGGGTGCATCAAACCAAAATATGTCTCAAGAGAAGTCTTAGGACTGACAGTTCCTTTTCTTTAGGAATCAGTCATAGCTGAGAGAGCTGGAAATCCTGTCCTCTGCCAGCTTCTATACAGAAGGACTCTTGCTCTTGACCTGGAAACAGTGGTCTTTCTGCAAAAGGCCCAACACACTCCCTGCTTAGTCACACCTAAGACCCCTTTCACACTGGGGCAGTTTTCAGGAAATAGCCTCTGCTAAGCACCTGAAAAAAGTGCAGCTAAGACCTCTTTCACATTGGGGCCACAGCCGCAGGAAAGCAGCGCTCATTTCAGCTGCCCTTTTACTGATTTAAAGGAACACTAAAGGTACAATTTTTTTTTTTTTTAAATAACATACATGTTCTACTTACCTCCACTGTGCAGATCGTTTTGCACAGAGTGACCCGGATCCGTGTCTTCTGGGGTCCCTCGGCGGCTGTCTCGGCTCCTCCTCGCAAAAGCTTTCCACGTTCATGCGAGCTCCCTCGCATGGTGGAAAGCTTTTGCGAGCGCGCTCCCGTGATACAGCAGTGGCCATAGCCGCCGACTGTATCACTCGGCCCCGCCCCCCGGCGCGCCGCGTCATCCGCTGTGATTGACAGCAGCGCCAGCCAATGGCTGCGCTGCTATCAATCCGCCCAGCCTAGCCAATCAACGGCCAGGCTGGGAACCGAGCAGGATGACAAGCACGCGCCCGGGACTTTCGAACGGTGAGGTAAGTAAAACGGGGGCTCGGGGGGGGGGGGGGGCGGTGCTGTCAGATGTTTTTTTACCTTAATGCATAGGATGCATTAAGGTAAAAAAACTTTTACCTTTACAACTCCTTTAAGCACTGCTTTTCGGCCGCTAGCGGGACACTTTTAACCCAAAAGAAGGGGTTAAAAACTCCCGTGTTTTGGCGCTTTCGAATCGCCTTTCAGTCGCTTTGGAAGCGCTGCCCATTCATTCCAATAGGCAGGGCGTTTTGGGAGCGCTAAATACAGCGCTCCCAACCTGCCCCAAAGATGCTGCTTGCAGGACTTTTTGGAACGCCCCGCAAGCGCACTGCCCGAGTGTGAAAAGTCACACTTGAATGAACAGGAGGTGGTTTTCAGGCGCTTAGCAGAGGCTATTTTCAGCGCTAAAGCACCTAAAAAAACATCTCAGTGTGAAAGGGGTCTTAAACGAGTGGCGCTTTACCGCGAACGCGGCCACAGCCCCAGCGTGAGAGAGGTCTAAAAGCTCACACTCCTTGCTAATTTGAAAGCTCTAGCTATGGTTCAGCCTCATACTTATGCAGAGAGGCCTTCCACACAGAGAGAAAGAGTCCTTCTCTACTCTATGATGATGACAATTGGCTTTTCCACTCTGACTGGGGCTATTTTCTAAAGAATATTAACTTGTAGACTGCACCTGAAATTTATTAATTGAACGTTCACTTGGACTTTAACTCATCATTGCTTTCCTCTTCCAATACAGAATTGAGGAATCACAAATGTAATCCAGGTTTTAGAGCTTTATAACAATGGGATTTGATATAGATGACAGCCCCTCCATACACACTAAACATACCAGATGATCCTTGGCATAGAGATGTTACATACTACAGACAGTTACAGTGTTCTTTTTCTGCACCGTGGGGTAATGAAGGGGAGAGTTGTACACACAATTTCCAGTCATGAATGTCCATCCTGCCTCAAACGAGGCAAATAAACAAATGAGGCAAATAAACAAACTAAATTTGACGAATCTGCTTTAATAGATCAATGCAGGACATGTGGTTTACACATCTGCTCTTTCCTCCTACTAATGTCTGTATAGAAAGCATAATTAACATATATAGATCTGTGGCTGTATTTCATCGGTCTTTCCAGCCCACTCATTTCGTTTTACAGCACTCAATCAAACCTACTAAAAGTCAATGAACACACAGGGATATCATATAGAAAAGAGAGTGATCGTCTAATGAAACCAGAACTTCTTCATTGCACAAATAGCAGTAATGGCTTTAGCCTTTAAAAACTGCACACAGCTATTTCTGTGTGAAAATAAATATGCTTGACTTACTATACCTCTTCACTAATCAAACTGCAGTATTACGCTACAATTTCTGACAAATCAACAACGACAGACTTCATTTAGCCAATGACTGCTATGCCTGGAGACAATTACAGGGTAAAAATTACCTAAAATTTACTTCAGAGCTAAAATGCAGCATAATCCTATGCTTATAGACAAAAAATAAATAAAAAAAACCCTCTATGACAGCAGTAATGTTGATTAATATTTTGGGGGTGATTTACTAAAGGCAGAAAGACTCCACAAATGCAGTTGCTCCAGAGCTTAGTAAATGAGGTAAAGCTTCACTTTGAAAAGAATACCCAACCACATGCAAGGAAAAAATAAATAAAACATTTACTTGCACTTGATTGGATGATAGAAGTCAAGAGAACTGCTCATTTAGTAAGCTCTGGAGCAACTGCTCTTGCAGAGTGCACAGTATTTTTGCATTTAGTAAATCAACCCCTTTGTATCAACCTCCACACTATCAGGAAACACAATGCAGAATGAGTGCACACAAGGGGGCAGATCCACAAACATCTGCGCCGGGCGCAGCGTATCCAAGATACGCTACGCCGCCGTAACTTATCTTTTTAAGTTTGAATCCTCAACGAATCCGCGCCATAATTTACGGCGGCGTAGCGTATCTCTCTAAGGGCGTGGAATTCAAATGGATCTAATGGGGGCGTGTTTTATGTTAATACGTCGTGACCCGACGTAAACAACGTTTTTTTGGAACTGCGCATGCGCCGACCCTGGGGGTATCCCAGTGCGCATGCTCGAAATTAAACCGGAACCTGCCAATGCTTACGACGGTGACGTCATTCTACGCAAATTCCTATTCGCGAACGACTTACGCAAACGACGTAAAAAAATTCAAAATTGTATGAGGGAAGGACGGCCATACTTAACATTGAGTACGCCTCAGTATAGCAGCTTTAACTATACGCCGGAAAAAGCCGAACGCAAACTATGGAAAAAAAAATCGACGGGCCCACGTACGGTAGTGGATCGCCGTAAATAGCTAATTTGCATACTCGATGCGGTTTTCGACGGGAACGCCACCTAGCGGCCGCCGAAAAATTGCATCTTAGATCCGACGGCGTACGAAGACGTACGCCTGTCGGATCTAGCCGAGATGCTGTCGTATCTTGTTTTGAGGATTCAAAACAAATATACGACGTGGGAATTTTGAAATTACGCCGGCGTATCAATAGATACGCCGGCGTAATTTCTTTGTGGATCTGCCCCAAGGTATTCAGTCTCCAATGTATGAGCGGTGTTCAAAGAAAAGAGCTGGTACTGGTTACCACATTCAACTGAACGCTAATAGCTTCACACAGTAGTAGAGGCATGGTGAGAGAACACAACAAAAAGTCATATTTGGGCAATAAGCTGTAACACAGTCTTATTTATTATTCGCTGTATTTATTATTTGTTTTTATGTTTGGTAAAGATACTGCAAGTGCATATAATTATTATAAAAACACTATTACTCATTACAAATGCTTAACGTTGTAGCATTTTCAGCTGCTGAAAAATACATTCCAGCCTTTCTCAACCTTTTTAACATGGAGGAACCCTTGAAATAACTTTCATTCTCATTAAACCCCTGATAATAATTGTATCTACATATCACTGTACCATAGTTAAGAAAGGCTGTTCTAGATAATAGTTACATTGCGCTTATGAATTAGGAACCCAACGTTTCTTTAGCTGTTTGAAATAGTAAAAAATATGGCAGGGTGCAAGGAACAAGTGCTAGAAATGTAAAGAGCCAAGGGTCAGAGACTAGTCTTCTCTTACCATACTGAATCACATCATTCAGTTGAGATTATTCGCTTATTTAGAAAACAGAGACATAACCCATGTACTGTATACCCATAACCCATAATATCCAGTCGACTGGGAGAATGCTATCCCAAAAACAATTCCAGTAGTCTCAGGACTCGTACACACGATCGGTTTTCTCTGCAAAAACCAACAAGAAAACTGCTGGCAGAGGTTTCTTGCCGAGAAAACCATTTGTGTGTACGAGGCTTTCAGGTTTCTTGTTGGGAAGTCTGGCCAGAATCTCGACGAGAAAAATAGAGAACCTGTGCTCTATTTTCTCGTCGAGATTCTTGTTGGCCTGTTTCCCGACGAGAATCCCGAGAGTGTGTATACTTGCCTGTCGCCGTGGAAACCCGTGCATGCTCGAAATGACTTTGACACATGTGCGGTAGCTTCCACGGCATAGGTAGGGTGAAGCAAGATGGCGGCAACGGCATCGAATGTGACGAGCGCATACTCGTCGTACGCGATGATGTCACCGCGTTCTTGCCTTTCTAGAGAACCACAGTTCTTTTGAAAGGTCAGTGCAGTGTGTACAACGTTTTTTCCTGACGAGATTCTTGCCCGTGTGTACGAGTCCTAAAGCCTCGTACACACGACCGAGGAACTCGATGGGCGAAACACACGTTTTCCTCGTCGAGTTCCTTGTTAGGCTGTCGAGGAACTCGAAAAGGCAAGTTTCTCCATTCCCGTCGAGGAAATAGAGAACTTCCTCGACAAAAATGTACACACGACCGGTTTCCTCGGCAAAAAAATATCTCCCAGCAAGTTTCTTGCTGTTTTTTGCAGAGAAACTCGGTCGTGTGTACGAGGCCTAAATCAAATTACAGGCCGACAAGAATCTCGACGAGAAAATAGAGCGCAGGTTCTCTATTTTTCTCGTCGAGATTCTGGCCAGATTTCCAGACGAGAAACCTGAAAGCCTCGTACACACGAATGGTTTTCTCGGCAAGAAAGCTCTGCCAGCAGGTTTCTTGCTGGTTTTGTATGAGGCCTGGTGTGTACGAGGCCCGAGAGTTATAGACCGTAACTTTAAACAGCAGTAGACCATGAAAATGTAATATTGTACACAATAGAACAGATTCCAGAATTTCTTTTGGTTTACTATTCCTATGCTTCAACTCCATATAAGAAGCCCATTAGAACTGCACTTGTCCATTTTAATTTCTACTCTCCTATTCACTGAAAATACCCCCCTCACTCCAGTTTAATCTGTTACCCTGACCACGATAACACAAACCACAACCACTTGTCTTTTTACTAGGTACTATGCTTATTCACTATCACTTCATTGAAGCCCAGTTATTACTGCCAACGCATGTGCCAGCTGCTGCATCCACCATCCACCAATTTCTCGAATGTGGCTGCCAAGGTCCAAAACTTGGCAATATTTAATGCTATAGATCCTCTAGCCCAGTGGTCTCCAAACTGCGGCTCGAGGGCCGAATGTGGCCCTTTGCTTGTCTTTATCTGGCCCTTGGAGCAATTTTCAATTGACTGACACCAATTATGGGGCACCATTCCATCTACTACTACTGACACCATCAATGAAGTACTAATCTCCTCATTGATATCAAGAATGGGTCACTATTTCTCTCATTAAAACCAATGATGGGGCACTGATGCCGAGGCATTTTCTACCTTCACTGGGCACAGTCCGCCCCCCCTAAAGCCTGGAGGACAGTAAACTGGCCCTTTGCTTAGAAAGTTTGGAGATCCCTGCTCTAGCCCTATCAATCTTCTGTATATGCAGCCTCATTGAAAACTGCTACCCTGAATACTCCTGTAAAAGTGCCTGATCCTTTCAAAATAAGTGGCTTCTGCAGGCAAGGGTCAATAGTTATGCACTTTTTACTGACGACCATAGTGAAGCTAGACTCCATAGCACTAATAAAAAGGTCACCAGACATATAAACATTCCTTCAAAGCCCTGACCCCTACTGGTCAAACCATTTCCTTTCCAATGCAATGTTGTGTCTGTTGTACAAAGCTGCACCACCACTTCAGGCATGGCCCGGATAGTGGTGAAATTGGTTCTTCTGACTTGTAGCTTACTTCGAAAAGTTTGGCACCAGATTTTAATTTAGGAATATTTCATATTTACAGTAGGTAATCTTAAAAAATTTAACACCCCTTAGAAAGTCTCTCTAGTATCTATTTGACATTAAAAGAGAGCTATTGCGTTTATTTCTGTATATTGGAATATTATTTGTCATCCGGAACCACTTTCCTTATTTCCTAGGACTCTGTTTTTAAGTACCTAATTAAGTACGATTGCCTTAAGGGTGGAGTTTTTTTATATGTGAAAAAGTCCTGTCTTTTAAAGTCCTGTCAGTTTAATGCTATGATTATGGCTCCCACCAAAGCGCATTAGCTCTTTTAATGTTACTAATATGTAGCCAATAAAAACTGCAACACAAATAACAGAGTTGCCAGTTCTTTTGCATCGTTTGAAGTTATCTGGAGTGTGGGAAGACACTTTGAACCCGAGCACCTGTGTGCAGATTCCTTGCTTGGACTCAGAGGCTTCCCATAGTGAGTGCTACATCTATGTTCTCTTTCAGTGTCTCCACTCTGTATAGAGGAGCAAAGGAGACATATTTGGACAAGCAGCATTATCATCACTCCCTCAACTGTCCAGCTTAAAGCGGAAGTAAACCCATCCATAAAACAGTTTAATTTCCTGCATGTGCCTGAAATGTAACACTCCCATTGGTTGTGCTCTCAACCAAACTCTCAAACCATCCAATGACTGGTGTCATAACTGATCACATGTGCAGCATCATGGCAGTTGTAGATTAAACATAGGCAAAGATGGCAGCTTCCTTGGCTGAAAAAGATAGGGGGGGGGGGGGTTATTCTTTATGCTGCAGGTGAATGGAACCCAACTGCAACCACCCTGCAATGCACATGGTTGTGACACAGTATGGTTGATTTACTAAAACTGGAGAGTGCAAAATCTGGTGTAGCTCTGCATAGAAACCAATCAGCTTCCATTTTTTTTTGTCAAAGCTTAATTGAACAAGCTGAAGTTAGAAGCTAATTGGTTACCATGCACAACTGCACCAGATTTTGCACTCTCCAGTTTTAGTAAATCAACCCCAGTGGTGTTGCATTTACAGGGTTAAAACTGGCAATATGTTACCTCCTCCCCATCTGTTAACATGCCTCTGAAAAATGACCCACCATAAATCACTTTTCAGAGGCAACAAAAGCAGTCACTAGTTGAAACACAGCCTTACATCAATAAGATAAAGGTTTTACATGAATGTAGAAAATCTGACCATTGTAAGCACCCCTGTCAATGTTAAATAGTTTGCCTCAACCCACACCATTTCTGGACAGCTTAGTCTGTTAAAGAAAATTGAAAGATAACAGACAAAAAGCCTAAAAAAAGAAACTAATGCAGCCACCACATCTAAGAAAAGGAACGTTGAAATACAATAAATGTACCAAAGTTCCTACAGATAGCTTAATGATTTCCTACAGATGTAAATAAATATATATTCCAACCGCAAAGTTGGCTTTCCAAACACAACCACAGTGATGTCACCATTCTGAAAGCATTTCAAATATTCTGTGTCTGATGGTTATCGAGTCCAACGCTTGTACTACACATAAAAGAAAAGACCTAGCACAATTCCCACATCTTCAACAAGAAAATTAGGATTAAGAAGGAGTTCTCTCCGGCCTTACTTCTGCAGGTTGGAATGTCACAGTATTTCCAGTACACTCCATCCTCATGCTCGGCTATGTAACACCAGGGACTGATATCACCATCTGGGTTCCTGGCAAAACAAGAAAGAAGATCATAGAATTAGGGGAGTAAATAGAATGCAGTATACATTGTGCTTAACTGTAAACACTAAAAGTGATGAACTTGTGAAGCATGCCATGATGGCATAAGCCCTGTGAAGTAACACTGTATAAAGTGCAATATAGTGCTTTTACCTGCTTAAACCAGTATGAAATCAGATTTTAGCAATGTGCCAAAGGGTAACCTAAGAAAAGCTTTTAGATGACAGGTTGCTACAAGCTGATGAACATCATTTTTAAGCTTGAAATGTTCAAACATTTGTACGCTGGTCCCAAGCCACAAGTTTGCCATTGCTCTTGGACCTCAAACATTGTGCTCCCCAATAAAGTGTAATGGAACGATGATAGTCATACAAAAGATTTTGTGAATCCTGAAAATGAATGACACATACTGTATATTGCAAACATATTTATAAAGCGGGGAAAGTGACTTTCACCAAACATTCACTGGTGGTAAATTAATTGTTGTCATTTAAAACCCATGTACCTTAACCCAATAGGGTCAATAGTGGTGGACAGGCATCGTGATTGACAATGGATTTTTATTTTTTAATACAGTTGAACCTCGGATTACGAGCATAATCTGTTCCAGGAGTATGCTCGTAATCCTAAATACTCGCATATCAAATAAAGTTTTACCATTGAAGTCAATGGAAACTAAAATAATTAATTCCGCATTGATTTCAATAGGATGCAATACCGAATGCGGCCAGAGGTGGGGGGTGCCGAAAACGACCGAAAAGGCAGAGGACATTTTGGCTTGTCTCCTGCTCCCCGTACCTCAGGCCAAATGAAGTACTGCAGGCCAATGTTTGGCTTTTCTCGGCTCCTGCGTCCCCGTACCTCAGGCCAAATGAGGTACTGCAGGCCTATATTCGGCTCTGCTTGGCTTCTGCGCCCCTGTACCTCAGGCCAAATGAGGTACTGCAGGCCTATTTAGCTTGAATTCTGCTCGTCTTGCAAATCAACACTCGCAAACCGAGTCAGAATTATAAAAAATAAGTTGCTCGCAAATCAAAACGCTCTCAAACCAAGTTACTCTTAAACCAAGGTTCCACTGTAAAGGACTTGTCAAAAACTCATGTTGTGTCTTTACTCATTTATTACACTTTTTTGGTGAATGGGCAGGGGTACCCCCCTACTCATTCACATGGGGGGCAGGCTCCGGGGCATCAAAATTCTGAATAAGCCCCCCTCCCACATGCCCCCACAACTTATGGCCAGGGTTGTGGGGGAAGAGGCCCATGTCCCAAGGTGCTTTGGGGGGCAGAGACCGCCCTGCCCAAAGCACCCCCCTCCATGTTGAGGGCATGTGGCCTGGTATCGTTCAGGGAGGGGGTGCTTGTCTCCCTTCTTTCCTTACCTGCAGGAGGCTGCATGCCTCAGATAATGGTCTTTTTATGGATTTTGGGGGGGATCCCACGCCATTTGAATTTTAAATGTTGGCGTGGGGTTTCCCTCGAAATCCATACCAGACCCGAAGGGCCAAGGATTAGAGGGGAACTCCACATAGTTTTTTTGCTGATTCTTTTATTACCGGTAATTCTTGTTCTTACATTCAGCTGTTGACTCATCGGTTGTAAGGACACGGCAGCTGGCTTCCTGGCCTGCTCCTTAAAGCGGAGTTCCACCCAAAAGTGTAACTTCCTCTTTAAGCACTCCTCGCCCCCTTTTTTTTTTGGTCGCCTAGGCAACTCCTCCTCTCGCCCTAGGCGGCCCCTCCCTGCCAGCGATCTTCTGGGACACAGCTCAGGTCCCAGAAGGGTCCCAATGGGCCTTATTTAACTCCCACAATTTCTTTAGTGACCTCCAGCCCCTATTTCTTCTAAACAAAGCAGAAAAGGTGGCACACTTCAAGAACATACTAAATGCTCTTGCAGATGGGCAAGTCCTGCCTAGGATCATCTAATACGAATGACAACAATGGCAACACAAGGCATTTTTTTAGTTGCTGTATATTTTAGAGAGGCTTGGAGGAAAGTACATTTTTTTCCCCAAACATACATGTATTGAAGAGGAGTAAAAAGTCTCACAGCTCTGCACCAAACACAAGTAAATAATGAACAAACCAATATTAAATCATTGACTCTTAGAGAAAGTGGAGCAATTGAAGCTTTCAGCAGATGAATCCATAAATGTCCATTAAAAAGAAAGAAAATAAATGTGTCAATGGAAAGAGTATATTACTATGTTATGGCACATGATGGGCATGGCATGGGGGAGAATTCTGGATTGCTTGACTGCATTAAAGTTACGTACATATTTTATGTAATTATTAATGCTTAACATTAAATAAACAGCAGAGCGAACCTGCCACTTATTTTTATAGAATACTACATTGAGAAATGGAAACAGCAGGCTGTAACCCATATGCGATTCTACAATAGAGTGATTGAGTTTTTCAGCCTTTTGTTAAGTCCAACAAATATTTAATTTTCTTATTAATCCTCTTAACTAGCTTTAAATAGCTATTTAACCTAAAATTCACTTTATAAAAGCAGAGGCACTAAGACCAGTTATAATTCAGTAAGTCGTGGGAGTGTACAAAAGGCTAAACAAATTGGCCTCCATTTTTTCTGTTGCGTTTTGAATTTCACATTGTTCACGCATTATGATTTCACAACTGAAATCTATGTTACTTGCAGATTAATTTACTAAGAATGATGCAAGATAGTCTCAGGCAATTTAAAAACTACACTGACGTAAAATGGAGAACACAAGTCATGAACTTCTGACCTGACCCAATCAATTGTTTTAGAGAGCAGAGTTAAACAGGAATAAGAGTTAGCGAAAAGACATGATAAATGCAGGGGGCAATATCGCATTTCGATCAAATAAGGGTTTGCTTTAAAAATGGATGTTGGGACTCACAATACAGCAATGAGTACCTTTTGTTCTAAGTTATGCACAGTAAGTAATCAGAACTAATGCCGATCGGATTTTCCGTCGGAAAAACCTTGGATGACTAACATTTTGAAAGCTGTCAAAAACATCCATTATCAAGAACTTTCATTACCACTTTTGTAATAATTGCATCTCAATTACCAAGCTCTAAAGCCCCCTTGGAGCATAGGTACAACTTGGCCTCCTCAAACAACGTCACATTAGAAATGCATTCCACACACTCACCCTTACATACCGAGCCTATGCATGGGTAGATAAGCATTTTCTTTCTTGGCTCTTGATAGCCACGTCTGAGATAGATTAGGTGGTTACATATAATATCAATTTGGTTGCCAAACATATATAGTATACGACAGCAGAAATGAATGTATGAAAGCTGATTTTAACTTTGTACACCTGCATTCCAGGCTCTGTATCCACAAAGCTGTCCACTGACCTTCAAAATATTGGGAAGCTCATAAATGTGATGATATTAGCGAAGGTAGTCTAAAATCACCTGTTTTGGCTGATAAGGAATAAGTAAACTATTGTCTTAAGAATTACTATGCTTAACAAAGTTACTTAAAGTGTTACTAAACCCAGGACCCTGCATTCACTATACCTGGTCTCCCACAGTACACAGAACATGGAAATTCAATTATTTTAGTAAATATAAACTGCTAAATACCTTTTCTCATCAGCAGTATACTGTACAGACATACCCCACTTTTAGGTACACAATGGGGCTTATTTACTAAAGCTGGAGAGGGCAAAATCAGGCTCACTTCTGCATATGGGTACAGTAGTTTGTTTTTCCATTGACAATGAGCTTCTAACCCCAGCTTGTTCAATTAAGCTTTGGTAATAAAACCTGGAAGCTCATTGGTTTCTATGCAGAAGTGAGCCTGATTTTGCACTTTCTACCTTTAGTAAATAAACCCCATTGCGTACTTAAAAGTGGGATATGCCTGAATAGCAGTCTTGTGACTTGCATCAGTGTCCGGCCGAGCACTGGTTAAAGCTTGTAAATGGAGTTTTCCTCTGACTGTCCTATGAGGCTGCATGACCCCTGACTCACTGTCTGGACAGTGCTGATTGGCCCTGTGCTGATCACATGCATCCTCTCAAGGAAAAAAAACTCTTGCAATACACACCAAACTGAGCATGTCCTAGGGCTCTGTTCTATCAGCAGATGGATTGGGGACAGTAAAAGAAGGGGAGTATCACAGAGTATTAACTCCTTAGGTTCCACAGTAAGTATACCAAGCATGTTTACTGCATATACAGACTGATTTTACTGTTGTGGGTTAAGTAACACTTTACAAATAGCTATTCTTTTGTGGCAGTATAAATTAGTAGTGAGCTTCCCCCCATTACCTAAAAAAAGATTTGTGCATTGGCTTCAGTACCTTTGGATCCTCTGAACAGAAGGTGGTTCCTTGAAGACAGTAAAGCTCTAGCTTTCTCCCTCCTGCAACTCTCTATTCATTGTATTGAGTGGCCTCAATGGCAAATTGCAGGAAATGGGAATGTGCCAGTCTGCTATCAATTTGCTTTGAAAAAGTCAAGATTAGCATATCAGATCCCTGGATTTAGGTGCTACTAGGAAGCCTATAGACACAGGTTTGTGAATACACCTGAGAGTATATATATGAGGCCTCGTACACACAACTGTTTTCCTCAGCAAAATCCATCAAGAAAAATGCCGGCAGAGCATTTTTGCAGAGAAAAACGGTCGTGTGTATGTTTTTCGCCGAGAAAACTTTTGTGGATCTCGACGAGAAAAAAAAAAACATGTTCTCTTTTTTCTCGTCAGGAGTCTAAAATTCCTTGTCGTGTTTCTCGTCGGGCTGGTTTACGACGAGAAACACGTTCATGTGTATGCTTTGAAACCTGCACATGCTCATAATAAAGTATGAGACGGGAGGGGTAAACGTAGCGTTTGTAATGGAGATAGCACATTCGTCCTGTAAATAACATTTGTGAAAAGTAAGGTGTGAAAAATAGGTATAATATATTTACAGATGAAATATTTTTCCAAATTCCCCCCAATGTGTTTTTGTGATCTTGCAGAAAGTTTTAGTCAACTCAGCTGTGTGATGACTAGTTATTTATGCATTGAGTGGATCACCATTTGGTGTGCTAGGCCCCGTACACACGACCGAACATGTCCGCTGAAACTGGTCCGCGGACTAGTTTCAGCGGACATGTTCGGTCGTGTGTACGGCCTATCGGACAGGTTTCCAGCGGACATTTGTCCAGCCGACCGTTTTCCAGCGGACAAAAATTTCTTAGCATGCTAAGAAACATGTCCGCTGGAAGCCTGTCCGTCGGACATGTTCGGTCGTCTGTACAGACTCACCGTACATGTCCGCTCGGCCGAAAGCCCTCGCATGCGTCAAAGTGATTCGACACATGCGTGGAAGCATTGACCTTCGACGTCGCGGCCACGTCACCGCATATTGTGTCCGCGCGGATTTCTGTTTGATGGTGTGTACAACCATCAGACAGAAATCCGGCAGCAGACTGTCCGCTGAAAACGGTCCGGCGGACCTTTTTCAGAGGACAGTCCGTCCGTGTGTATGAGGCCTTAGTGTTCTCCAGCAGCGTGTGCTAGAGATATCATTCGTTTTAAGGTGTTTAATACTTGGCCAATAAGCAGACTTGGGGTTCCTGCTGGTGCATGCTGGGGTTGGTATTAAATATGAGGCACTTTCTGGCACAGGGTCTTCCCTCCAGGCTTTTGCCCCTTGAGGATGCAAGTCTAACACACATCTAGTTCTAGACCTTAGATTGATGCAACAATCTCCCCTTCCAGGAGGATCCCTCAAAGATACTGGCTGCCACAGAATTTTACTCCGAGCCTAGAGGTAGCAGACTGTGTAAAGGTGGCCAGTGATTGGTCGAGTAGGAAAGCACCACAGAAAACTTTCTTTTGTCCCCAGCTTTGAAATCTAAAGGCCATTTTACATTTTAACCTTTTTTCAGGTGGACTTGATTGGAACCTTCATGTGAGTCTATGGACAAACTTATGTAAACAGAGTCCGTCCGTGTTAGTTTTTTCCAGACCGAAAGATGACGGGTAGGAGGTAGCCTTAGGTATATGGACACAAGTATGTTTACATCCAGCCACCCATAAAGCTATCATGGGCTCACCCCTGTCTGCTTTGTAAATGCAAATACACACAGAAAGGGCATGGATTTAAAAAACAAAACTGCTCATGCATCCCCTGCTGAACGAAGTGAAGTGACATTGTGTGAAAGGGCCCTTAGCATGCGTTATCGTGTGGGCCACGTTACAACAGTGTCCAGCATGCATTCAACTTGCAGACCCCTTCCCTTCCCAGCAAGATACAACACAGCACCTCTTCCTCTGTAGCAGATTTTCACTTGGTGGTCTCCCCAAATCCCCCCACGCTTCCCGGGCTTTTCATTTTATATCCCCCTCTCTCTTGTTTTCAGGTATCCTTGGGTACAGTAGTTTGTTTTTCCAGCATTGACAACGTCTCTGATCTCTGACCAAACTACATCTCCCAGCGTGCTGAAGTCCAAGATTATTCTCAACAACACGCACAACTGCTGCTGCCATCTTGTGGATTTGAAAAAGCCCTGCATAGTCCAGTAACATTAAAGTGTCACTAAACCTACATCATAAAAAACTCACATGCTGTATGAGATCCGTTTTCTGTATTCTGAAAAAAAAAATGGTTGATCCTGCTGCTCTCTATCTGCACCTTCTGTTCATGTCCCCAATTCAGCTATGGGTTTTGCAGCTGTGGGGGCAACAGTGCACATGCTCAGTTTTCAGTGAGTTTCTATGCTGAGAACATCTGATTAGCCCATGTGACTATAGAGTCACACATGTGTACGTATACACAGTGCTAAATGACAGTCCGCTCCCTCCCTCCTCCTCCATGCCCACTAACCAGCTAAACACAATGGGGGGCAGGATATTACATGTAGATTAATGGGGGCTTCACCTCCCTCTTATTCTAAGACACAGGCTGATGGAATGTGACACAGCCTGTGACTGGCAGAAATCCACCCACACCATGTTATTTCCACAAAATAATAAAGATTTGATTTCTAATATACAGTATATACTCTGTATTCCATAGGCTGTTTTATTTATTTATTTGTATTATTCTGAACATGTGACCAGCAGCAGAGGACTAGAAGCTCCTCCTGCTTATGTTTCCCTGCAGACAGGCTGGGAAACATATGGGTCATGTGACAACAGAATATCTAACAGGATTTTTTATTAAATAATTAAAGTGCTGTCATCCACATACAGGAAGAGTAGGTATCCTGTCCCCCCTAAAGGTGCCAATTGCGGCACCAGAGGGGGGAGGAATCAGATGAGCGGAACTCCGCTTTAACTCCTGTTACACACTAGTGCCATAAAATCTATATAAACCTCAAATAAAGTGACTGGTGCCCATCATTCCTAACTGTCAGGCCCCGTACACACGTCCGAGGAACTCGACGGGCAAAACTCATCGTTTTGCTCGTCGAGTTCTGTGTGAACCCGCCGAAGATCTCGGCGAGCCAACTTTCCTCATTGAACAACGAGGAAATAGAGAACATGTTCTCTATTTGGCTCGACGAGGAACTCGTCGGCTTCCTCGGCCGAAAGTGTACACACGGCCGGGTTTCTCGGCAGAATTCAGCTCCGATCGAGTTTCTGGCTGAATTCTGCCGAGAAGCTCGGTCGTGTGTACGGGCCTCAGAGATGTGTAATGTTATCTGTTATTCCTAGCACTTTTTGTGCCGTTCTGAATATTTTTATACTTTATTAACACTGAAATACATCATTATTTTCCCCTTTCTATGATCTCTTGGATAATGGTAACAATCTGTCCAGTGGGTGATGCAAGAACGTGTGCTGTATGTGGGAATGTTTCCAGTGTGCGGAGTTCTGAGCTACAGAATGCGTGTGAAGTTTGGGTGTGCACCATATGTGTGATTATCAAATGTACTGATGATTCTCTGCTTACAAAAGGTGTGAAGTATTAACTAACTACCTTTCATGCTTCACATATCTTAGTGACGCAACAGCAGAGCTCACTTTTCTTCTGCTAAAAAGGCCTGCAGAATCTGCCCCTGCACCCTCGTATGTACAGAATTCCCTGGGAGAGGTGTGGGCCAACAAACTCACAAAACAATGAGCAACAGATAAAAGAGATGTATAACCATAAACGTATGATTGGCATGTGGAATATGCAGCTTTTGATGTATCGGTATATAAAAAGCAGACATAGCCATTGTTCTGCCATGCTAAATTTAAGGAGATATTTTCATGATTAAAGTGGAATAATTTGATTCAGCCCTCCATACCCCAGTTCAGTACATGGTTGTAGAATGTAACTATATGTGAAAGAAGTGTGTAGCAGTAAGCAATCCGGTACAGTTAATATTAATGCAGGAAAATGTTTAGTACTTTGTGGATCAAAATAAAAAGACTTTCATGTGACACTGATACAAGCTAACTACTGCCTAATTCTATGTGTAAAGAAAATCTAGGGCCTGATACTGCTAACCTCCTTATAAGAATACAAGTTTCTTGACTGTGTCTGGCTTTAAGAGCCCTTTTACAAAGATCTATTCCAGTGCGCTGCAGTAAAAAAAGCATTACTGCAATGCACATTGCATGTGTTATCATGTGGTCATTCATTCTGAAAGGCACCCCAATGCACTAAGGCAGTGCAGAAACTGAAAATTCAGGATGTACTTGGCAGAAACCGAAACTGACAGTTAAAAAGAAAATTATATTTTTATAAATAATTGTATTATTTTCGACTTTTTAACTATTATCATGAATTTTAAATGAATATGAATTTATTGTTCGCCATTATTGGCACCGTTTGAAGAGGTGTTAACAATCCTGCTTGGTGTATTTTTGGTGCATACTTGGTCGGTTAAAAAAACCTGCACCAAAAACGCACCTCCCCGTTGAAATGCATTGAAAATGCAGCAAGAACTCATCAAAAACGCACCCGTGTTTTGTTATTGATGCATTTTTTGAGTCACATGAGCTATGAAAAACACACCATAAAGTCGCAGCAAAATCACTGTAAAATTGCGTCAAAATCGCAGTACAATCGCGGCAAAATCACAGGCAGCACTTTTTATTCTTTTGGCACAACACTAAAAACCCTCTAATTTTTGGCGCCCAAACTGTGGGTGCATCACTAGCACCACCAATGTGCATGCGTTGGGGCACACCACAAACTACTGTGTGCTACACTGAAAAAAACACTGCATGCTCTTTTTTGGGCATTCTGCTACTTTGGCAACCTATTATTTGAATGGGCTGTAGCAACACATGGGACAAAACATGCATAAATGTGATGCACCAGAACAGAAAATTCATTTTTCTGGGAGAACACAGTAGTAAGGGGGATTCTAATGAAAGTGGGGAATGTTATGGGGGGTTCGGATGGGGATTCTGATATAATGGGTGGGGGGCTCTGTTGGGGGCCCTAATGTGAATGAAGACTCTATTATGCTGATGACAAAAGAAACAAAGCAAAACTTATTCAATCAAATTGTATTCATTAATTTATAAAACTACACTCCTACATACAGTGGGACCAGGGAGAACAAACGTAGCCACCACCTAACAGAAAGTCCGATCACAGTAGCAGAGAAGAATTTGGAGACTTGGAGGAGAAATGGGTGGGGGGCTCTGATGGGGGCCCTAATGTGAATGAAGACTCTATTATGCTGATGACAAAAGAAACAAAGCAAAACTTATTCAATCTAATTTTATTCATTAATTTATAAAACTACACTCCTACATACAGTGTGACCATGGAGAACAAACGTAGCCACCACCTAACAGGAAGTCCGATCACAGTAGCAGAGAAGAATTTGGAGACTTTGAGGAGACTGAGAGCAATAGAAGTTACTTTACTGAGTTAGGAATAAAATAATTGCTGGCCATGGGTCCACTGCCAAAGGTTACTTAGCTACAGACTTGGAAAAAGTATGCAGAGAAGACATTTCAATATAACCTCTCTGATATGCATACTTACTCTTGGTCAATGACTTAGAAAGCATGGATGCCAGGGTGTCACAATAATAGATCAGCATATTAGCCAGAATTATTTTTTTAAAAGATGGACACAGGGGCGGACTGACAACTCATGGGGCCCCCAGGCAATAGAAGATTATGGGGCCCCCCGAGGCTTACAGATGGCCACCATGCCAGGAGGCTGTGCAGAGGCAGGGCAGCTAAAATCTACGGATTTTCACATCAAAAGCATGTCGGTTTCTGACATATCAGGGACATATGTAAAAAAACACAGATTTTTACATACTGTCCCTGGTTTTATTGAGCCTGGCAACCCTGATAGGGCCCCCTAGTGGCATGGTCAGTCCGCCCCTGGATGGACAGCAATGGCAGCCCCTGTGTTCCTCTTTAGGAAAAGTTTCCACTGTCCCCTAAAACTAAAAATCCTCATAGCTTTGTGGACTTTTTGGCTTAATGTCCACCAAGTTGTCAGATGCAATCTTAAGAGGAATTGTGAAGCAGTGGTCTAGTTGTAGTTGTTAAAGCACCTACAGATGTTAGGGAATGCTCTTCTGCTCATTTTGGCAGTACATCCACAATGGTCTCAGATACAGAAGGAGGAAAAGGCCAGACTCAAATGACCCACCTCCATGAAAGTATCTAACAATGTTGGAAGACATTATAAGCCATAATTAGGCTATTTGCTACTTCAGTTAGTTCCTCGTGAGTACAGGTAAATTAAAGTACTCAAAATAAAAGACGTCTTAAAAAAATGTTTCCCAGCCTCCTTAACCATTTTCAATAACTCTATGCCTTGATTCTAAGGTGATGATTTAAGGGTGTTCGTTTCTTCTATAAGGGCACCCCAGAGAAAAGCTTTGAGAATATACACAAAGTTATGCCTTGTACACACGTTTGGAATTTCCGATGGAAAAAGTCATTCCGATCGTGTGTCCCATCTGAGATTTTTCATCGGAGTTTAGATATAGAACATGTTCTATTTTACTCCAATGGAATTTTGTCGTAATTCTGATGTGATTTGGCCGGGCAAAAGCCAGATCGTGTGTACAAGGCATTAGAGGCATTGTAAAAAAATCACCTAATTGCATTATTTTGGTATTAAAAAAAAGAAATCATCCATAGGATTGTAGGCGGAATTGAATCTCCAGACATGACAATAATAACACAAAAACAGTCATATTGGATACATAATGGCCAAGGCCTTATTAATTGTTTTTCACAACTTTAAACAACAGAATACAGTATCATAACTTTTTCAATCAAGAAATGTATATTTTAAAAACAGCCAAACACATCAGCCCAGTCATTAAGGTTTGACCTGTCAATTTTATTTCCAGATAAAGCTAATCAGCCCGCTTTCTATATGAAAGGGACCCATCACATAAACAGGCGGTGACGGGGGAGAGTGGGTGGGGCATTCCTTAAAATAATTTGACGACTGGCAGAAATCCCTCACGGCTTCTCCTTTAATGGTTGAATATACTTTCTTTTAAATAGGGGAACTTGGAGAATCTGGAATGTTCTGGGGGGGGGGGGGTGACCTATCACCTATCCCCCTATTGAATTCAATCAATCGGGGACTTGAAACTTCTCCCCCACCCTCCCACAAGAGAAAGGGGGTCTAAAAAACAGCTACTTCCCCTTTCCTTTCACATTCTCCATAATCTTTTATGAAAGACTTCACCAAAAATCAATTCTATAGTTAGTACTGAAATGCCTTTGGTTTGTTATGAGTAAGTAATCTTATATCTCCAATGGCCAATTCAGTTTTAAAAAGTGAAAAGCTATTATGAGATGACAGCAGCAAGAGATGCTGTACCCTCCTTGTATGTCTCAAATCTAACCCCTGCACAGGTTTTCCAAAGGGAGTAGGGTAGATTATTGTCTTGCACTATATTTAGTAGCAGGTTTGTAATATTAATAATGTGTATTTTTAGCTAATGTATTTTTAGCTATTCAATCGAGCATAGGGTGAGGTAGGATTTTTTTTTTCCGTGTCCCTGTGTAATGGTATTGTTGTCACCAGAACATAAGGAATGGGTTTTTCTGCTGGCAATCTTCCAATAGGGTCAATTATTAAGGTGAAGGTGAAGTCCCCTGCCATTTAATAAAAAAATTCTTCTAAATTGCCATTCTATTTAAAATAGTGGCGCTCTCATTTGCTAAAATTGCCCAAAAATGTTCCTTCCTTGCTACTATACCATAATGTACACAATGCCACTTGCAGTCGTTTGTGTGATTTGTTCCGTGATTTTGTAAAACTGGCCATACACTGTATAAATCTCACTCAGTAGGTAGCCCTGTCGACCACCTCGAGCCCGACATACCTCAATTAAAAAATTTAAGGATCTGGGAGGAAAATTGTCAGCTGAAGAGCAGCTGCATCCAATCAGATGCAGCCGCTGTTCAGGCATTTTGACAGCTGGCGCGGGACTCCGGGGAAATTCATCCACCTGCACTGTATGGTGTGAATAGAGGAATATGTTAGTTTACTAGTGTCAGGCCTCGTACACACGACCGGGGAACTCGTCATAAATGAAACATCGTTTTCCTCGACGAGTTCCTTGTCAGGCTTGTGAAGAAACTTGACAAGCTTTCTTTGCGTACACACTGTCAAGACCAAATCTCCTCGTTCTCAAACGCGGTGACGTACAACACATACAACGACAGGGGAAGTTCGATTCCACTGACACAACCCTTGGGGCTGCTTTTGCTAATCTCATGTTACTGCGTGTTAAGTAAAAGTTTGGTCGGAGACAATTTGCACTTTTCAGACTGTTACAGCGTGACAAATGTGCTATCTCCATTACAAACGCTACTTTTACCGAAGGTGCGCTGCCTTCTCATAATTTATTCTGAGCATGCGCGGGTTTCTTAGCATACACACGAACGTGTTTCTCGTCAAAAAAACAGCCTGACGAGGAACACGAGGAAATTGAGACTCCTGTCGAGGAAAAAGAGAACTTGTTCTCTTTTTTTCTTGTTGAGTTCCTCAACAGTTTTCTCGATGAAAAACATACACACAACCGTTTTCCTCGGCAAAAAAGCTCTGCCACCAAGTTTCTTGATGGATTCTGTCGAGGAAAACGGTCGTGTGTACGAGGCCTTATTGTAAGTGTATGGCCAGCTTTAGAATCTGGCACAGGGTTTAAGATTACATTTCAGGAACACCGTTTAACTTTTTGCAATATACTTTCAAAGAGCTCTAAAGTATGAGGGGGAAGTATTTCTGCCTCTAAGACTGCTCAGGTGGTGACATTGAAGGCAGAATCTCCAACTTGGTTTTTTTTTCGCCACCCCCCAAAAAAAAAAAATTACCACCAGTCGCCACTGTAAAGAAGTGTCCTAGGCAGGAATGAATACCAAAAAAAAAGAAAAAGAAGAGAGGAAAAAAAAAGGAAAAAAGGGGAAGATGGGGCTAAGGCAAGGTGGAAGGGGATGGAAAGGGGGGGGGGGGGGGTGTAACACCTGTACCATCGTGTATAGAGCTTGTATATCCGCATTCTTGCAAAGCAACATTCAGAGAACCATTGTGAATGAGAGCACACACTGATTCCCATTTCTCTGAGGAGAGGGGGACATGCAGATTCCGGGACAGGGAACTGGGACAGGGAAAATTTATCATTTTAAATTTGGCAGGTCTGCTAAACCAGGATACGCCCAACTCTGCAGGTCTCTACACTTGATCTAGAGCAATCAGGAAATTTTGAGTGTATAATTTTGACAGTAACATAGGGATTTGAATACCTAAGTAGGTGATAGTTTCTGGAGTCCATGTGAAGGTAAAGTTCGATTTGCAGAGGGAGACCACATTAGCAGGTAGTGAAATGTTGAGTGCAGATGATTTGGCATAATTTATTTTTAAATTGGAGATGTGGTGAAAGGGTTCTAGATCCCGGAGTAAGTTAGGCATTGTGATGTGGGGTTCAGTCAGATAGAGCAAGGTCATCGGCAAACACCAATAATTTATACGTGCAGACTTCAATACCTTTAATGTCAGGGTTCTGATGGAGTCTGTTCAGGAAAGGTACTAACATCAGCACAAATAGCAGGGGGGAGAGAGGGCAATTTCACTTCACTTGGTACCCAGTAATTAAAAGGTGTAATACTGAATGGCAATCAACACAGTCAGTCCAACTAAACTGTTTATTGGTGGTCCCATATCACTCATATCTACAATATATATTCTGCAATGTATCTGTAAATGTGATGCTTTAGCTAGTATATATATAATCAATATAAAACAAATATATAAATATTCAGAGTATAGAAGAGCAAAGCACATTGCTCATATGTGTTTGGTTTTATGATTGCAATTATACTTCTTGAATATGTATTATAGCCTACTTTATGCTGATGAATGATACCATAAGATTTCTAAGACACGTAAGATCCCATCTCATTGGTGTACATGATCAGCACACTGCTATGGAAACTTACGGGATTGTGATGTAATATTCATAACAGAGTAAATCAGGAAGTATTAAAAACCTTTTAAGTTCATAGAAGCCAATAGAAAGATTTAGGAGGAGAGGACAAGTGATGAGATGGAGCTTATAAGGAATCAAGGGAACTATAATAATAAAATGCTTTGATAGTGTTGTGTCGGTATGTTACATGGGATTACCCAGGATTGCAGAAGCGCTGTAATATACACAAGAGCATAGGAGTAGGCAACATTTGGATATGTGCAGCTGTCTTTAATAAAATATTGGATTGTAGTTTTTACTAATCGTGCAAAAAGAAAAAAAAGTCTCAAAATCAATGCATGATTTTCATCTACAGCAGGCATGGATTTTCCAATGCAGTAAAATCATAGTGGTAGCTTTTGGCACCAGCACAGTTGGATTTTGGCATAGAGGCACAGAACAAATTAGACTAGAGGTTATGTGAGTGTTACAGTCACAGAATAGTACATCTAGTTAGCTTTTAGAGATAGGCGCCTTTCACACAAGAGGTCAGATCGCGTCCATCTGTCCGTTCGGACTTTCCATTCTCCTCTATGGGCAGTTCGATGTATACAGACTTGTTTCTGTTTACACCCGGCTACCTCCAATCTGATCCAATCAAAACAAATGCAAAGGGATCCATTCCCCTCTGACTGGCTCTATCAGATAGGAGGGCAGTTGGGTGTAAACAGACAGTGGCTCATTTGCATACAACTACCCATTGAGGACAGCGGGCTGTGTCCGTGTCCACTCTGCATAAGCGGATCGTACACGGACCTGTCATTCGGCTGCTCCACTTAGCTCAGTTCAGAGGATCCAGCCCATGTGAAAGGGGCCATAAAGTTAACATGATATTAAACTTAATTTTTTTTTAATGGGGTGGCGGCAGGGGGTGAACAGAATATCCACATGGTATTATTTACAATTTTTTTTAAAATAGTCTCTTTTTGAGGAGCTGATCCCCAAGCCACCCCCTCATATTTGCAAGTGTCTACTTAGTGAGCCAGCTACTAAGGAGACACCTGTGTGTGCGTGCTGCAGGCCAAAGCTGTGTGTGTCCATAGACACACACAACGCACAGCAAGACCTGCTTTCTCCTCCTTCCTTCTTTCAGTACCTGCCTCCAAATAACAAAAGATCATGGAAGCAACATGGATCAGTGGAGATCGGCAGCAGTGTCAACAGACCACAGGTAATTGTTTACGGAGGCACAGAATACAACTGTGGCAGCTTTAACCTTAATGCAGAGAATTCATTAGGGTAAAAAAGTTCAGCATTTATTACCACCATAAGAAATTGTTACACATTGGGGAAAGTAAAATAAACTGCATGTAAACCTGACCAATGAAACTTCCTTATTTACTCACTTTTGGTCTGGTAAATGTAAAACACCACGTGTAGGGATCGCAAGTAAAATGAGATTTCCCACCCTGCACAGCCAGGCACACCAAATTTCCACAGGCACACTTAAGTCAGGAAACAGTCCAGCACTAAGTTTATTTTTTTTATTTTTGAGGGGATAAAACTTGGATGGGGAGTAGGGGTATTATGGGATGCCCACTTGACTTCAGAAAACTCTTCAGGGATAATTCTTCCTATATACAGCTACAGTGGAACCTCGGATTGCGAGTAACGAGGTTATACGAGCATTGTATTTAAAAAAATCGGAACTTGGTTTGAGAGTTCATGCCAAAGCGGTGTGCAGTACCGTGTTTGGCCTGAGGTGGGGGGTGCCGGAACCGAGCGGAGCCGATTGGCGTTGTTTGGAAATGCACAGAAAGGCCCGAGGACAGCTCGACTGACCTCGGCAAATTTCGGGAACTTAGTGTTTCCAAGGTTTGCCGAGGTCAGCCAAGGTGTCCTCTGGCCTTTCCGGACGTTTCTGAGGCTCTCCGGCATCCCCGACCTCTAGCTGCATGTGGTATTGCATGCTATTTAAGTCAATGTGGAACTAATTATTTTTATTTCCATTGACTTCAATGGGGAAACTCGCTTTGATATGGGAATACTTTGGATTACAAACATTCTCCTGGAATGGATTATGCTCGTAATCCGAGGTTCCACTGTATATACACTCTCTCTTCCTCTAGCACTTCACTTGCTTGCAACATTCTCCTGGAATGGATTATGCTCGTAATCCGAGGTTCCACTGTATATACACTCTCTCTTCCTCTAGCACTTCACTTGCTTGCAAAATCAGACTTAACTGGAAGACTTTTAGCAAAGCACTCAGCCAGCTCAAAGCAAGAGCCCTTTACAGGCAGGGATCTCAGACCCCTTTGGTTGTGTATCAAAGTCCAGTGTCCAGCTTACATCCCTGTGGCTACTGATCCCAGCACCACCTATTCAGGCCTGGCTGCAGCTGCCCCTTTCACTATCCCTCCTGGCTACGTCTCCTCAGTCCTCCCACACTAACCAGCCAACCCAGCTGACTTCTCCTGGAGAACTCCTGGATGTTCTGACCTGTTCCTGCTGTCCTCACACTTGCTCGCGTGCCTCTAGGAAGGATATCCTTTGTGTGTTGTAGAGGGTCCATCCAGTTCCCAAGCCCCAGGGCCGAGGTCACCCACCATACTTGGGGGCACCTTCAAGGGCCACCCAAAGCCTCCTCAGCACACCTTCCCCATCTTCTCTCCGACTGCCCCTTCTGGCATGAACAAAGTGTATTTAGGAGGTGCCTGCCCCCTGTCAGCCCACTTTTCTGGGGATTGGCTGGGGCCATCAATAATACTTCAAGAAGCTCCTCCTAGACTCCACCCTCTACTTCTGGAAGCTTCTACAAGGTTCCAGAGAGCAGGGGGAGTTACCATAGGTGCTGCCTGATGAGTCATCCAGCCTTCCCAAGTCACTCATTCCTTACCAAGATTCAACCCAGGCCTGACTCTTAGCCAGGCCAATTTACCTACACGAACAACTATGTACACTAGAGGGTGCTACATAAATATATAATTAAAAGGGTTTTGTTATACATGTTCATTGCAGAGCAAAAATGCCTGTTGATCCTAACAGAAAGCTTGTGAGATGAAACCATTATGTGCTCTTTGCCTGTGCTAACTGTATTGAGTTACATAGTTCCTAGCCCACTTAGTAGAGTATGGAACATCCCTCTCCAATGTTTTTTTGATAAGGAGAGACTTCTATATACCTAACAGACTTCCTGTCCTAGGGTGACAATGCTGCTCTCCCATCGATAGAGCACAGTGAGTGTTGTCCACCAAGGAGAGACAGTGTATTACTGTCAGGATCAACAGGTGAAAATACATTTAAAAAGTTTGAAAAAAGTAAATAAATGCACCCACAACATCTAAATAGGACGCTACAATATAGTTTAGATCTGTTTTTAAGTGACTCTGTCAAAGTATAGGGGCTGCCATTGCTCATACTGTTAGTTGCCTTGCTATCATGCTGATACTTTGGCATGGTGAGGGGGGTTCAGGAAGGGCAAGTGTGAGCAAGTGAATAAAGCTGGTAGGAGAGGTACACTTTGGCTTTTTGCCCTAAACACTGGATGTCACTGCACCATTGTCAAGTCTTCATGCATGGCAGTATTTTTTGAACTACTCCACTATGCAGTGCCGATCCTGACCTCCCTGGGGCCCTAAGCAAAATGACATGTCACATTGAAGTTGAGAAGTGGGGGGGGGGGCTGCCGAAAATGACATTTCATATTATAGTTGCGAGGGGAGGGGGTGTTCTGCTGTTGGAAATAAATGACATCTTACATTAAAGTGAGAAGCGGGGGGTGCTGACTTCTTACCTCTTCTCCCATGCAGCCAGCGAGTTGAGAAGCGGGGTGAGGGGTTTGAAAATGACTTCTCACCAGGCAGTGCTTCTAGTAATTTGGGGGGCCCTCCGCAGCTTTGCGGGGTCCTAAGCAGCTTGCATAGTGAACCTATAGGGCGGATCGGCCCTGCCACTATGACAGCCAAGGACAGTCACAGGGAGGCTATTCTCGTGACACATTTAAACGATTTGACGATTTTTATTAATATTGCTATTACACACATACACGCATATCATTAAAATGACCCAAGTACCAAATACTACACTTGGAGTAAGATGGCTCAATAATATGTCATAGATAAGGATATAAACTTCACCAGTTTTAGAAACTAAAAGCATTTGTAATCTTGATCACATGTAAATGACTGATATCTATATCACTGGAAAGCTGCAGGCTGTATTATTCAGACAGGTAATCTGGACCACATACTGGGCACCAGACCTTAGGTCAAAAACATACGAGTAGAATAACTCTGTTTCTCTGTCTGTACAAGTTCACACTGTCATATAATGTTGTAGTCAGTGTTAGATGCCAAGATGTGATCTAAAAATATCACTTTTTTCCTGCTGCTCAGTTGGCAGCTTTGTGTTTGCCAATTGCAGTTGCCAGCTCTGCAGGCACATACACGGCCACACAGCCATTACAGCAAATAATCTAGGCGATGTCTAGGAAGAAACTAGGTCCTGTGATAAAACAGTAGCAACATTATTATTTTTTATTATTCATTTTATTGGCAGTAACGCTGTGCGCAATGGTTTGCCTCTGCCATACAGCAATCTGTCTCGGCGGACTCCAGTCCTGATTAGTGATGCAAGCAGCTTTCATTTGGTATTTGGAAATCGATCAGCATTGCCTGGCACCAGAAGGAATGGACTGGTACACTGTTCATGGAACAAGGGTGATCTATGGCAGCTTCTCATATTGCATATACCAGCTTTCGTAATATTAGAACACTGGGTTACATGGGACATAAATTAAAAAGTCTAGTTAAAGATACCCTGTCGCCAGACCAGATCAGATCAGATTCTTACTCCCATTCTCAATTTCATGGACTGACAGTTGGGACCTGACTGCTTCCACATTAGTTGTCCTCAGCCTGTACAATACTTGTATACCCTGTGTCGCCAATAGCAAGCCAAATGCTATGGGGGCACTGGTGCATGCTCGCTTCGGAGCCCTATGTGTCTATAAGTACATAGAGCCGTGGCTTGTCCCTGCCCCCACTCTCTCCTCATTAGCTCACCGGGTGTGGTTGACAGCAGTAGGAGCGAATATCTCCCACTGATGTGTCTCAGCCAATGAGGAGAAAGAGACCAGAGACAGCTGAGGCTCCCATGCACATCGCTGGATCGAGAGGGAACTCAGATGAATATTAGGAGGGCTATGGAGGGAGCAGCATACAGAAGATTTTTTTACTTTCATGCATAGATTGCATGAAGGTAAAAAAAAATTCAGCTTTACAATCACTTTAATGATGAACACTGTTTATGTAATCATGCTTTTGCCAGTTTCCGTCACTTAAAAGAATGTCACTTGTCAAAACCTAGTGGGGACCTGCATTGTGCTTGAAATGTATTGACAAATACCAAGCCCATCTTTCTTAATTTCTGTGCCCACCACCAGTGCCGTATCTACTAGAGGGGTCCCCCTGCATGAGGGGTCCCAGACTTCCTTTATACAATTCTTTTAATAATTATAAAATTTGTTTTATTATTACAAAAAATTAACAAAGTGTGTGTGATTGTTAGGATACGGAGCAGTTAAGCCTAATGCCGCGTACACACCATCACTTTATGTGATGAAAAAAAACGACACTTTCTGTGAAGTAAAAAATGACGTTTTTGAAACTTCAATTTTCAAAGACGAAGTTGCCTACACACCATCGTTTTCTCACAATGATCTTGCAAAGTGAGGTTACGTTCCACCACGTTTTTCCATTGAAGCTTGCTTCATAAGTAGCTTCTGGGCATGCGTGGATGAAAAAACGTCTTAGAAAACGACGTTTTTTGCTACACACGGTCAATTTCTGTGAAGTAAAAAGTGCACTTTTGAAAAACGACACATAAAATTGAAGCATGCTTCAATTTTTTTTGGTCGTTTTTTACAAGACATAAAACGACGTTTTCCCCCACACACAGTCAATTAAAGTGACGTTTTTAAAAACGTCATTTTTTTTCATCACATAAAGTGATGGTGTGTACGCGGCATAACTTCCGAGGCAAAGAAAGGGATGGGGGCTTTTGGCAGATGTTTTACATTTCAACTTATTATTATTTGACTTTCAAGTTTGTTTTAACATGACTGTGTTACTGAATTTATTGCCTAGTTTATGACAGACAAGTGGGTGGGACAAGGGACAAGTTTGAAAAAATGGTGGAAAGTGCCAAGCAAAAGCCCCAACCACATCACATGGGAGTGAAGTTAATGGCCAGCATTGAGTTATCACAGTGAAAAACATGAGAAAGAAGCTCACTCCCCCGCTTGACCCTGATTGGGTCAAAGAGTGAATCCGACACTCCCTGATCTTGAATAGGGTAATATGTTGTTGGCAAGTTTTACCCAAAATTACAAGATTTGTCAAATTCAGGACAGGTGTGGAGTTTTTCATTCATTTCAGTTTACTTTTTTATTTGTCATATAAATTACCCCCCAACTTGAAGTGCCCCAGGCCCCTCGATGTTAGAATCTGGCACCGCCCATCACTCATTGACCCACTTGTGCCAGTCCATCTTCTCATCACCACCATCAGCTACATGGTATCTGCGGCCAAGGGGGAGATCAGAAAAGGCAGCCCTACTGAGTTTCCCAGATTGGCTCCTTTTCAGTACTACAGGTTCCAAGACAGAGAGTCTTCCTTTTATCCACAGCTATCCACTAGTGGAGGGAAATGTAATTTCAAAGATACCATTTTATTAAAACGGAATTGAAAAATTTAGCCTGCAATGTTTATCATTTCAGCAGACCACCGCTTAAGTAAGTGCTGTATTGCGGTTCACATTAGTTCTCAGCACTTTTTATGTATGCTACTTTGATAATACAGGGCAAGAAAACACTGAGGGGCAAATCCACGTACAGCTGCGCATATTACCGCCGGGCGTAGAGTATCTAAGATACACTACGCCGCCGTAACTTACTTTTTTTTTTCAAATCCTCAAAGAATGCGCGCCGTAAGTTACGGCGGCGTAGTGTATCTTTGGCGGCGTAAGGGCGCGCAATTCAAATCGCTGTGAAGGAGGCTCGTTTTATGTAAATACGTCGTGACCCGACGTAAACAACGTTTTTTTTTAACTGCGCATGCGCCGTCCGTGGGGGTATCCCAGTGCGCATGCTCTAAATTAAACCGTAACAAGCCAATGCTTATGACGGTGATGTCATTCTACGCAAATTCCTATTCGCGAACGACTTGCGCAAACGGCGTAAAAAATTTAGATGCGGGAACGACGGCCATACTTAGCATTGAGTACGCCACCATACAGCAGCTTTAACTATACGTCGGAAAAAGCCGAACGCAAACGACGTAAAAAAAAGCGCCGCCCGGACGTACGTTCGTGGATCGCCGTATCTAGCTAATTTGCATACTGAATTCGACGGAAACGCCACCTAGCGGCCAGCATAAAAAAAAACCTACGATCCGACGGCGTACCCTCATTCCCTCATTCCGTCGTATCTTGTTTTGTGGATACAAAACAAAGATACGACGCGGGAACTTTGAAATTACGCGGCATATCAATAGATACGCCGGCGTAATTTCTTTGTGGATCTGCCCCTTACTTTATAAATATAATATAGAATAAGCTGTATCCATACCTGCAGTAATTGTGATCTCCCAAACCTCCGTCTCCATTGGGGTATTTCAAAGTGTTGTATGGATGCTGAAAGGTCTCGTTCCAGTATAGGCAAGGCTTCCCACAGTCCAAGGATGTCTCGCTCTGTGTCCCTCGGTAATCAGCCCCATTCACAGTGTAGCATTCTAATGAAAAAATATAGCATAATGTTAGAGATGTGATGTGTATAGATTTTGCTGTGCTTGTCAGTGAATAATAAACGCATTTCTAAATACACATCTTAAGGACCTGGGATTGTTTTGGTCAAAAAGGCACAATGGGCATCTATGAGCTTTCTGCATGTCGATCACAACTGGCATGAAAGCGTGCTAACAGGAAAATTCTTGCTGTCCACAGCAACCAATTAGAATAACAGTTTGAGTTTCAATTTTGCACAATTTTGGAACAATGTTGCTCAATGTGAAATGACAGTTGAAGGATTTTGGTTTGTTACCAGAAATTTTCACTATTACATTTTTCATACACAAGCATGACATGGTGTGTTTGCTATACAAACGCAGATCCATATGTTTTAATGGCTTCGCCTGCACTTTAAATGCGCCTCAGTGGGACATGTTGGGAGTACTACTGCTCTATAAGTGCAGTTGCTCCAGAGCTTAGTAAATGAGGGGGAGCTCTGCTGACTTCCATCATCCAATCAAGTGCAAGCACAAATTCTATTTTTCCTTGCATGTGATTGGGTGTTCTTTGAAAAGTGAAGCTTTACTTCATTTATTAAAGGGATTGTAAAGGTTTTTTTAAATTTTTTTCTAAATAGGTTCCTTTAACCACTTAACCCCCGGACCATATTGCTGGTCAAAGACCAGAGCACTTTTTGCGTTTCGGGCACTGCGTCGCTTTAACTGAGAATTGCGCGGTCGTGCGACGTGGCTTCCAAACAAAATTGGCGTCCTTTTTTTCTGAAAAATAGAGCTTTCTTTTGGTGGTATTTGATCACCACTGCGGTTTTTAGTTTTTGCGCTATAAACAAAAATAGAGTGACAAATTTTGAAAGAAATTAATATTTTTTACTTTTTGCTATAGTAAATATCCCCCAAAAATAAATAAAAAAATTTTTTTCCTCATTTTAGGCCTATACGTATTCTTCTACATATTTTTCTTAAAAAAAATTGCAATAAGCGTTTATTGATTGGTTTGCGCAAAAGTTATAGCGTTTACAAAATAGGGGGTATTTTTATGGCATTTTTATTAATATTTTTTTTTTACTAGTAATGGCGGCGATAAGCGATTTTTTTCCGGTACTGCGACATTATGGCGGACACTTAGGACACTTTTGACACATTTTTGAGACCATTGGCATTTTTATAGCGATCAGTGCTATAAAAATGCATTGGATTACTATAAAAATGCCACTGGCAGTGAAGGGGTTAACACTAGGGGGCGGGGAAGGAGTCAAGTATGTTCCCTGGGTGTGTTCTAACTGTAGGGGGGGTGGCCTCACTAGGGGAAATGACCGATCTTCTGTTCATACATTGTATGAACAGAAGATCTGCATTTCTCCCCGTGACAGGACCGGGAGCTGTGTGTTTACACACACAGCTCCCAGTCCCCACTCTGTAACGAGCGATCGCGTGTGCCCGACGGCGATCGTGCCCGCCAGGCACGCGCACGGCGGGCCTGCGCGAGAGCCGACGTATAGCTACGTGCTCTCGCGCAGGGGAGCCGACTTGCCGCCGTAAAACGACGGCGGCTGGTCGACAAGTTGTTAAGCTAGTGCATTGTTGGTTCACTTACCTTCGATTTCCCTTCTAAATGTGTTTTTTCTTTGTCTGAATTTCTCACTTCCTGTTCCTCCCCAGTAAGCTTGCCCCCCATCATCTGAGCCATTCTGGCTGGGGGTTAGTCAGCGTGCTCACCCCCTCCCTTGGGACTACATCCCATTCCTGTGAACACAGCATCTCCCCGCAGGGATGTAGTCCCAAGGGAGGGGGTGAGCACGCTGACTAACCCCAAGCCTGAACGTTATGGATGATGGGGGCAAGCTTACTAAGGAGAAACAGGAAGTGAGAAATTCAGACAAAGAAAAAAATTTTTTAGAAGGGAAATCGAAGGAAAAGGTAAGTGAACCAACAATGCACTAGCTTAAAGGAACCCATTTAGAAAATAAAAAACCAACCTTTACAACCCCTTTAAGCTCTGGAGTAACTGCACTTGCAGAGTGCACCTGCACTTGTAAAAGTGTACAGTCTATTTGCCTTTAGTAAATCAACCCTGATGTGTCCAAAGAAATGCAGTGCAATGCAAAGCATGTCAAATGCAGCTTCTGAACTGCCATGTGTACTGCTCGGTAAAGCCAATGGAATTTTGCTGACCTGCATCCATAAGCATGAGTGCTTAGAGCCCTAATGCCCCGTACACACCATCACTTTATGTGATGAAAAAAAACGACATTTTCTGTGAAGTAAAAAAAGTGATAGTGATGGTGTGTACGGGGCATTAGAGTGGTCCACAAGTACCGGTAGTTGAAATTTGAAATGTAAAACTTAAAATGTATCTTTAAATGATTAATACATAAAGTATATGAAATATACATTTATACAAACAGTAAACTATAGCAGTTTCTAACCTAAAAAAAATCTTAAGTAGGTTACAGATATTTCTTAAAAAGTAACTTGTTTTATTTTAAACAAAAAGGGGGCTTGTAGTGATTTAAAAAAAAAAGTAGGCAAGTTTTTTCAGTATAAAGCTGTCCCAGAATTGATACTCTACAAAAGTTTTGCTTACGAGTACTGAAATGGGACCCACCTACTGCATTTTCGGGTTTACACCTGCTCCACGTGCTGAATGAGAAAACAGTGCATATGTCCTATACTGCACTGCACTTATGTTATTGATGGGGAAACAGATCACAAACTGCTGAAAGAAGACCCTTGAAAGTTTTGCTAAGACTAATCCCTCATATCATGTAAATCCAGACAGCCTTTTAAGGAAAACCCACCTATCACTTGTCCACACTCCTGCCAGACTTATGTGTAGCCCTCAGGGAGTTAAACAGCCCCCAATGCAAACTCTGCTAAAAGGTCCCTTTCTTCTATGCAAAAGAATGGACCACCACAGAAAGCCATAAATGGCTTGTTGCCAACATTCCTAAATTATAGAAGAATAGAAAAATGGAGTAACCCCCAAAGGTACTGATGGGACTTTAAAAGGCAACTGAAGTGAAAGAAGACATCTTAAAGTCCCAACAGTACCTTTCGGGATTAATCAATTTTTCTATTCTATGGCCCCGTACACACGGCCGAGGAACTCGACGTGCCAAACACATCGAGTTCCTCAGCGTGTTCAGTCCTGGAGCCGCCGAGGAGCTCGGCGGGCCGAGTTCTCCCATAGAACAACGAGGAAATAGAGAACATGTTCTCTATTTCCTCACCGAGGTCCTCGTCGGCTTCCTCGGCCGAAAGTGTACACACGGCCGGGTTTCTCGGCAGAATTCAGCTCTGAACCGAGTTTCTGGCTGAATTCTGCCGAGAAACTCGGTCGTGTGTACGGGGCCTTACTTCTACGCATGAGTGGAAAAAAAATCCCATTCATTCCTATAGAGAGGTTGTTCATATTGCATCCCTGTGGATATTCAGAAGAAGCAAGGGGCTACAAGAGTTTGTAGTGGCCACTGTGTGGCGGCTCCCCTATGGATCTGGCAGGAAAGTGGCCAGGTGAGTAAAAGTTTGGGAAGGTGCTGGCGAGAGGGGGAAACTAAAAGATAACTATATGAAAGTATACATATCCTTTGAAGATCAGTTGTGCTTTGTCAGATGCCAAAAGGTCTGAATTTAAAGATACACCTTATAGAATAACTTTAGTCATACCTTTAGATTTTGTTGTGATGACAGGCATGAACATGTGCAATTAAAGTTCGATTTTGTTGTAAAAACAGGCATGAACATGTGCAATTAAAGTGCATGTATACCCAAACAATGAACTTCCGTGATTTGCTCTCTTTTGGTCTGTTAAATATACTATTGAAAACATTTTGTGAGCACTAGGACATGTAGGGGGAGATTTACTAAAACGGAAGCATGTAAAATCTGGTGCTGCTCTGCATCAAAACCAATCATCTCCCATGTTTTATTGTCAAAACCTAATTGAAAAACCTTAAGGCCTCGTACACACAAGAAACTTGCTGGGAGATATTTTTCTGCCGAGGAAACCGTTCGTGTGTACATTTTTGTCGAGGAAACTGTCGAGAAACTCGACGAGCCAAAAAGAGAGCAAGTTCTCTATTTCCTTGACGGGAGTCTCAAATTGTCTCGTCAAGTTCCTCAACGGGCTGGTTGAAAGTCGAGCGTGTGTATGCTAAGAAACCCACGCTTGCTCAGAATAAAGTATGAGACGGGAGTAAAAGTAGCATTTGTAATGGAGATAACACATTTTTCAAGCTGTAACAGACTGAAAAGTGCAAATCGTCTCTTAACAAACTTTTACTTAACACGCAAACACATGAGATTAGCAAAACCAGCCCCAAGAGTTGTGCCAGTGGAATCGAACTTCCCCTGCCGTTGTATGTGTTGTATGTCACCGCGTTTGAGAACGAGGAGATTTTGTCTTGATAGTGTGTACGCAAAGCAAGCTTGTCGAGTTCGACAAGCCTAACAAGGAACTCGACGAGGAAAACAATGTGTTTCGCCCGTCGAGTTCCTTGGTCATGTGGTCGAGTGAGTTCAGCTGAACTCGCACAATTTCAATCCTGCATCTCAGTGCTGGTTCGGGGGGCGATTTGAAAGACATCTGTGCGGTTTCATACACAGATGTCTATTGAAATTGCCCCCGAAGTCACCAAATGTAGTGTAGGAACTACTTATGGAAATCAGTACTTCACCGCAAAATCATGCGTCGCACCGATTGGGACAGTGCTGTTAGAGAAAGAAAGTCACAGCTCAAGATAGAAGATACAAATGATGAACCTCTTCACCGGATCTGAAGCCATGGGTGCTGGCAATGCATATAGTAATGCAAAATGAAGGGAAATGTCTGGACAGCCGCACTCCAAAAAATATTGCTTTTTGTTGTAAAAATAGGATCACAGGATACATGCCACAGCAAACAGGATACAAGCTGACACGTTTCACACTAGAACTTAGTGCTTACTCATAGCTACTGGGACAGTGCTTTTGCCGGCAACTGGGTATGATTGGCACGCAATTTGACATGTCAAATCGCATATCAAATTGCGCCAATGTGAACGGGCGCTCAATTACATGCTGATTGGCTACCATACACAGCTGAACTAGAATTGCAATGCTCCAGTTTTAGTAAACCTCCCCCATTGTATTACCGACAGGATCCCCAGGTGAAAATCAAGGAAAAATCACAGAAAAAAATAAAATGGATGCAGTAGCCAAAGAATTGGTAAGTGACAATATTTAAAATGTTTGTTTCTGGGTTTAGATGTAACTTTTTGTTTCGGAACCTTGTTGAATAACTTCGTAAGTAGCCTTTTATAAGTGTTAAAACCAGCAAAAAAAAAAAAAGAAAACAATAGGCTGAGCAACAAATAAAGTGATGTACAAGTAGAAAGCAGACACGACAAAATGTGCAGACATTTAAAAAGGTTTGTAAAAAAACAAAACTTTAAAAACTCTTGAAAGCTCTTACATATTTTTTTATAATATTGTGGATAAGAGTGAAACCAACAAAGGTACTGAAATCTACACATTTCCCCTAGGTTACTATTATGTTCAATCAAGGGCTATGCAGCTTTTTAGTTGTTTTGAAAAGCATTGCTTTCCATTGGATCTGAAACCCGCAGTGCAATCTAGATAAGAACCGTTTCTGATAATTGTTCCAGCAACCACAGTGCATAATCTATTGTTCTGCGAAAGAGTAAAGTCAAGAGGTTATTTCAGAACAAGCGACACAAATACTTGAAAGACATAATAGAAATATATCCTTCTGTTTCGAGAGAAGAGATGTTGCACCCAATGTGAGAGCAGAAATAATAAAAAACAAAAAAGGGCAATATCACTGCAGAAATTTGGAGCCCATTAGCCTCATTGTATACCCAACACCACAATTTAATCATGATTTAAAAACTACCTAATGTCATTTGACAATTAAATAAATTACATGAATAATTTCTAAACTGTTACCAAGACATACAAAAATTGTGTATGCATTTTGGAATGTATTTGACATGTTTAGAGTATGTTTGGTACTTTTTTTTCCAAAAAGTTTCTTTGAATTTTCACAAAAGAAAAGTACATGCCACAAATTAATAGAATATCATATAACATGTACAAGTATTAAGCAGAACCATTACATTCACATTACAGTGCCAAGTAGGATTAATAGTATAACAGCACAGGGGCAGCACATTAACTTTAATGGAATCCCAGTCTTAGGCCATAGGGTTCAACCTTTGCAGCTATGAAAGCTTTAACTCTTCTGGGAAGGCTGTCCACAAGGTTTAAGAGTGTCACTCTATGGGAATTTTTGACCATTCTTCCAGAAGAGCATTTGTGAGGTCAGGCACTGATGTTGGACGAGAGATCTGGCTTGCAGTCTCCACCCTAATTCATCCTAAAGGTGTTCTATCGGGTTGAAGTCAGGACACTGTGCAGGCCAGTCAAGTTCCTCCAACCCAAGCTCGCTCATCCATCTTTATGGATGAACTATCTTCATGTTGGAACAGGAAGAGACCATTCCCAAACTGTTCCCACAAAGATGGGAGCAAGAAATTGTCCAATATGTCTTGGTATGCTGACGCCTTAAGAGTTACCTTCACTGGAATTAAGAGGCCAAGCCAAACCCCTGAAAAACATCCCCACATCATATTCTTCCCTCCACCAAATGATTTGGACCAGTGCACAAAGCAAGGTCCATAAAGACATGGATGAGGAAGTTTGGGGTGAAGGAACTTAACTGGCCTGCACCTCAACCTGATAGAACACCTTTGGGATGAATTATAGTGGAAACTGTGAACCAGGTCTTCTCATCCACATTAGTACCTGACCTCACAAATAAGCTTCTAGAAGAATGAATAAACATTCCCATAGACACACTCCTAAACCTTGTGGACAGCCTTCACAGAAGAGTTGAAGCTGTTATAGCTACAAAGGGTGGGCCAACTCAATATTGAAACCTACAGGCTAAGACTGGGATGCCAATAAAGTTCATGTGCGTGTAAAGGCAGGCATCCCAATACTTTTAGTATATAGTGTACATGCAATAAACTGTGTTGTGATTGTATTACGAAGGTGTTGTCACATCTTTCTAGGTAAAAGGAAAGTAACAGTGAAAAGAATAAGACTTAGGGATGGAAGGGAGCTTAAGGATGTGGAAGGTGGGTATCGTGGTCTGGTGATAATATCCCACCTACAGCCACCGGGCAGGATACAGACAAAAGAGTCAGTGGTCAAAATTGGGTGCAAGAAATCTGACATCTCACTCATGCGGCCTAGATTCTGTCTAATTTGGCCATGTTGTTGTCTCACTTAGCCAATAGCTTGGCTACGTTTCTACATACAGCAGGATTAAGAATGATCGTAGCCACCCTCTAACAGGACGTCAGATCACAGCAGCAAAAAAATAAAATAAAATAGGATTCAGAGATTTAAAGGACAGCAATACAGTAGAAGGTATTTTTTGAGTTAACAATAAATACTTGAATATATATATTTTCCCCAGAGTTGATTCACACCGCCTGCACACTAAACCTGAGTAGTTTAGTGTATGGGCAGCTGTCAGTTTTGCCTGCAGTGAGCCCCAGTGGTAGGGGGATCGGTGCATCCCAAAAGTTCCCTTTTTTTGGGCAACTTTATTTGAAGTGCACAAAGTGACAGTTTATTCATGTCACCGCATAGCAGAATGATGCAATGTACGGACAAGTAGTGCCTACCTGTGAGCTGTGATAAAATATAGCATGTCTGTATTTTATCGCAGCTCCCTGCACCACAGCTCCGGGCTGCTTTGCATTGTGAACAGGGCACATGTGGTGCGATTCCTGTCCTCATTGCATGCAGTCTCCCACACTGCTCCTGTGTGATCCCAGGCTGAAATCACTATGACAAGCCTGGGGGCACACAGGAGCTGTGGTAAAACTGCATTTGATTCAGACAGGAATCGCACCGCATTCCTGTTCAAACCACATGCAATTCTTTGCAGCCCGATTTGCGCCCAATCATTTGTATGGGCACAAATCGCACTGTAAAGTATCGGTATTCGGTATCGGCGAGTACTTTACCGGAAGTATTTGTACTTGTCCCCCCCCCCCCCATAAAAAAAACAGTGCATCCTTAGTTACAACCTGTTTCAAAGTTAAGCCTTGCTCAAACCCCTGTGTACATAAAACACACCATTGCACAGAATGTAGTAACACCTGGGAGTGAGACCATTCCCAACAATAATTTGAGACTTAACGTCAGATGCAGTGAGATGACTTCCCAATTTGAACCCTCATTGCGCAGCTACTGTTGCAGCTTATATTCAGAGAATAACCTCCAAATATACAAACCTTGCTGTTACCTTACTTTGCTGATGATTTTTTTCCGTCTTTACTTCTCCTGTGTGACATGTCGGGGAGATCCAAGACAAACGTGCCCTGCGAGCTTTCTCACGCAGAGAAAACCTAATGAGGCAGACTTTTCTAGAGCTGTATATTAGATTGACCTGTGCGTGCGGCTTCTGGGCAGCCAGGAATAATAAGTTCTTGATCATTTAACTGACAGCCAGGATTGCTCTGGACAGTTTGTGGCTGCATTGCTTACAGTACAGAAGAAAAGCTACTGTGAAGTATAAGTAGATACAAAAACACAACCAAGATTAGGTTTCCTTTTGAAAATAAGTAGCAGCTTGTAGCCTGGCCATTATGCTAACCACTGGCTTTGATTCTTTCTTAACCTCTGACTTTGAATAAGTATGCAGATCAGGTAAGTCAGTGTGCAGGGAGAAATCCAGTAACTTAAAGTGGATGTGGATGTGGATGTGATTTTTGATGTCACGATGTAGAGAATATGATTTCCTATCATCTGTGCCCAGTCTTGCCACACAGAGTTAATCCAGCGCTGAGCAATCCTCTTTTTATTGTTCAGTGAAATAAAACAGACTTCCAGATAAAGACCAAAGTCCTTGCTTGAGTGACAGGTTATTTACATATCTCGTGCACTAGCTTGCAGACAAGCACAGCTTCTTGTCTATGAATATTCTGATGGCTGTTTACACTGAACTGTGGATCACCCCATATTTTGAAAACATTTAATCAAAACACAGGAAAGACAGCCAATCCTGGGAGAGCTGGACGGGAGAGGAGAGGAGGAGAGGGGGATGTGAATTGTGCACTTTACAGAAGCTGTGCTTGTCTGCAAGCTAGTGCACAAGATATGTAAATAACCCGTCACTCAAGCAAGGACTTTGGTCTTTATCTGGAAGTCTGTTTTATTTCACTGAACAATAAAAAGAGGATTGCTCAGCGCTGGATTAACTCTGTGTGGCAAGACTGGGCACAGATGATAGGAAATCGTATTCTCTACATTGTGACATCAACTTTAAGTTACTGGATTTCTCCCTGCACACTGACTTACCTGATCTGCATACTTATTAACATTTTTGGGTTTAGATCTACTTTAAAGTGGATGTAAACACTCCATACACCCAGTGAAGTAAACAGAATCAGATCATATACGGGGATAAAACCAATCTCCCTACATAGGTTTTACATGTATATCTGCTGTCTTCACATTTATATACTGTTTAGAAAGTTCAGATTGTGTTATCTTCCTGGTTAACACAGAGTGTGATGTCTGGGCATACAGCCAAGATAGCTAACATTGCTGATTGGAGGAAAGGCACACACCCCCTCTCATCATAGTTAGAGACTCTTATGCCTCGTACCAACGGGATTCCTCTCAAGCCTGCCTTGCATACACACGTTCAGGTCAAATACCGCCTGTCCAAAGCGCAGTGACGTACGCCACGTACAACGGGACTATAAAGGGGACGTTCCATTCAAACGGCACCACCCTTTGGGCTGCTTTTGCTGATTCCCGTGTTAGTAAAAGATTTGCGTCTTTTTCACTCTTTGTGCTTTTGAGTCCGTTACAGTGTGACGAATGCGCTATCTCCATTCCGAGCGCTAGTTTTACCAGAAGAAGCGCTCCCGTCTCATACTTGAGCATGCACATTTTTTTCCCCTTGGAAAAGCATACACACGACTGGTTTTCCCGACAGGAAAAAGTCAGCCGGGAATCCCGGCGGGAAAAAAAGAAAACATGTTCTCTTTTTTTTACCCGCAGTTTTCCTGACGGGAAAGCTGTGATGGAGCTTACACAAGACCGAGACTCCCAGCTCTTATGGCAGTTTTCCTGCCGGGAAAACCGGTCATGTGTATGAGGCATTAGAGGTATTTTGTAATAGGACCTGCTCTCTGCTAATGTATTTTAGAAACCTCCCCAGACAGAAGATTCAGGCTGTTTTTGTCTAAAAAGTCTGAGAATTTGTCAGGAATTATCAGGCTGATAACAGAGGAACAGTTCAGGAGAGAGCTAAGGGACTTAGCTCATTGAAGAGAGATAACAAAATACTGCAGATATATGTGCCCATCTCAAATTTCATGAATTGGGTTTACATCCACTTTAAAGTATTTAAAAGAGAATTATGGCCAAACCGTTTTTGGCTGTACTTATCTTTAGGGTCACAGGAGTCTATTTACTATTATCCTCCTGTGACCCAGAGTGAGCTAAGAGCGGACTATTACATACATGCTATTAGCTGGCAATCACATCAGGCTCAGGAAGAATCCCGACAATATTGTGAGGATCCACCTGGCTGTCTGATTGATAGTTTAAACTAGGGGCTCAGGGCCAGAGCCATAGCCAAAGCCAGCCTTGCCCACTCTCTCCCTCTATCTCCAGGCTGGATCTCCAAGGAGTACTGGAAGAGCAGAGTGGGATGCAGTGACTGACATTGAGAGCACACTGACTGGTGACTTATTAGCATGGAACATCTGCAGTGTCACACCAATGCTGTAACATGGAGGTGACTCTGCAGATTTAAGTTGAGAATTAAATTCATGGTTTACCGTATATACTCGAGTATTAGCCGACCCGAATATAAGCCGAGGCACCTCATTTTACCACAAAAAAATGGGAAAACGTATTGACTCGAGTATAAGCCTAGATTGTCCATCTGCATGCCTCACTGTGCCTCACTTTGCCTCACTGTGTCCATACCTCACTGTGTCCATGCCTCACTGTGCCCATGCCTCACTGTGCCCATGCCTCACTGTGCCCATGCCTCACTGTGTCCATTACTAGACTGATGTTTAACATGAGAGTCTACGGAAAGGGTGCCCAATTTTGAAAAATTGGTGCTCCCCAGCCGTAGGTCCTCCAGACAGCAATCTTTAAACACTTGTAGAGGAGAAATGGGGCTACATGTATGCCAAGTTCCGGGTACAGGAGACCTACGACTCAAAAAAATTGGGTCTGCAAAAGTTTGGGCACCCTGCAGAATTTATAGCATGCACTGCCCCCTTTGCAAAGCTGAGACCTGCTAGTGTCATGGATTGTTCTCAATCATCATCTGGGAAGACCAGGTGATGTCAATCTCAAAGGTTTTAAATGCCCAGACTCATCTGACCTTGCCCCAACAATCAGCACCATGGGTTCTTCTAAGCAGTTGTCTAGAAAACTGAAACTGAAAATAGTTGACGCTCACAAAGCTAGAGAAGGCTATAAGAAGATAGCAAAGCGTTTTCAGATGTCAATATCCTCTGTTCGGAATGTAATTAAGAAATGGCAGTCATCAGGAACAGTGGAAGTTAAAGCAAGATCTGGAAGACCAAGAAAAATATCAGACAGAACAGCTCGCAGTATAGTGAGAAAAGCAATTCAAAACCCACGTTTGACTGCATGATCCCTCCAGAAAGATCTGGCAGACACTGGAGTTGTGGTACACTATTCCACTATAAAGAGATACTTGTACAAATATGGTCTTCATGGAAGAGTCATCAGAAGAAAACCTCTTCTACGTCCTCACCACAAAAATCAGCATTTGAACTTTGCAAATTAACATATAGACAAGCCTGACGCATTTTGGAAACAAGTTCTGTGGACGATGAGGTTAAAATATAACTTTTTGGCCGGAATGAGCAAAGGTATGTTTGGAGAAGAAAGGGCACAGAATTTAATGAAAATAACTTCTGTCCAACTGTTAAGCATGGGGGTGGATCAATCATGCTTTGGGGTGTATTGCAGCCAGTGGCACAGGGAACATTTCACGAGTAGAAGGAAAAATGGATTCAATAACATTTCAGCAAATTTTGGATGGTAACTTGATGCCATCTGTGAAAAAGCTGAAGTTAAAGAGAGGATGGCTTCTACAAATGGATAATGATCCTAAACACACCTCAAAATCCACGGGGGATTACATCAAGAGGCGTAAACTGAAGGTTTTGCCATGGCCTTCACAATCTCCTGACCTCAACATAATTGAAAATCTATGGATAGACCTTAAAAGAGCAGTGCGTGACAGACAGCCCAGAAATCTCAAAGAACTGGAAGACCTTTGTAAGGAAGAATGGGCAAAGATACCTCAAACAAGAATTGAAAGACTCTTGGCTGGCTACAAAAAGCGTTTACAAGCTGTGATACTTGCCAAAAGGGGCAGTACAAGATATTAACTCTGCAGGGTGCCCAAACTTTTGCAGGCGCCATTTTCTTGTTTTTTTGTAATTTTGAAAGTGTAAACGATGGAAATAAAATCTAACTTTTTTTGACATATTATAAGAATGTCCAATCTGTAATTTGATGCCTTTTGGAGATTTTTCCATCTTTGCTTAGCTTCGTTATGCACATACATACAAAATTTTACCTGGGGTGCCCAAACTTTCGATCCCCACTGTAAATGATATATTGACCCCATCTGTTTTCCCCATTACTATGGCTTATCTGGTTAAATGGCAGTATCATGACAGTAAAAAAACTGTGACTTGTAAGGGCAAACTTTTAGGACAGCCCAGGTCAAAAAGATTTTACTTTCAGGATCTGCTTTAGTTCCATGTTGCCACTGTTGTCTGTCGCACTAAACAGACACAAATCAGAACAAAATGTGCCCTTTTAAAAGGAAAGAGAGAGAGGGAAATAAAAGACAGGCTTGTAAAAAAAAAGCATCCAGTATGTACAAGTAAATGAATCTGCCCCAGTCAATCCTGATCCTGTAATTAAATTTCTTTTTAATGTTTTCCTTCTGATCTCCTCCACACCCGCCCGGCGAGTCTTAGAATAATGGATTCCATATCCACTCCGCATACATCTGTACTCCATCTATTCAGCAGGTTGTGGGAGTTTTACCTGTGGGGTCTACACTTGTGACTTTTATAGCCATTTCTAGCATGTGTAGACATTACTCAGGGAAGGTTCAAGGCCCTTTGTTCCTGCAATGGATGAGCAGCATATTAAATGCAGTCCCAGGAGAGATTCACTCCGGAAGTCATTAACAGCTCATTTTTGGGAACTGAACAGCGCTGCTCGGAATACCGCTGCCACTGGGCAAGTCATTAAAAGGAACAAGTGTTGCTGTTACAGAAGAATGGGAAGAAAATTGTGCGTTCCTTCAACACCACCGCTAGCATCTGTGCCATGAACAACTTACAAACCACTGGAATAAACAAGGATTACAAATCAACGCATTGCATCGCTCCATGAGTAAAATAGTGGAAGCAGGGGAAATACATCTAACATGCAACCATAATGTCTGCTTTGTATACTTTTTTGTTATTATATTGAATTAAAGTGGATGTAAACCTGATTCATGAAATCTGAGCTGGGCACACATATCTGCAGTTTTTTGTTATCTCTTTTCAATGAGCTAAGTCTTATAGCTGTCTTCTGAACGGTTCCTCTGTTATCAGCCTGAGAATTTCTGACATATTTTTTGACTTTTTAGACAAAAGCAGCCAGAATCTTTTGTCAAAGGAGGTTGCTAAAATAGAATAGCAGAGAGCAGCTCCAATTACAAAACACCTCTGAAAGTCTCTGCCTATGAGGAGAGGGGGTGTGTGCCTTTCCTCCAATCAGCAATGTTAGCTATCTTGGCTGTATGCCCAGACATCACACTCTGTGTTAACCAGGAAGAGAAAATCTCCTAACACAATCTGAACTTTCTAAACAGTATATAAATATGAACATAGCATATATACATATAAAACCAATGTAGGGAGATTTGGTTAATCTCTGTGTATTATCTGAGGCTGTTCACATCCACTTTAAGTCAGCATGCAAGGAAAAATGCCCCCGTTTCTCAATTTTTTTCGAAAGGTTGGTACTGAAAATGTGATAGGGCTCCTTTCAAAGCTGCTTATGTAATAACATCAATGTTCATTCTCTGTACTTGCCTGGTAAAGATGAGCAAACTGATCAGCTGGGTTCAACATTTATGCATGTACTGATTACCAGCTATGTGATTGTAGCACACCGCCGTAGGGCTGCAGATGAACTTGTATACCCCACTCCGGCACAGCCAGGCACACCAAACTTTAACAAGAATCCGGAGTCGGAGAACAGCACACCTGGCATGGGATTGGTATACCTGTGGCTGGAGGACACCTGTAATTCTGATACCAGGCTGTATGCCCTTTAGTGCCAACAAAAATGGACCCATGTGTTTCCATAAGACAAGAACTTTTGTATGTCCCTCTTTAGACTACTTTTAGCATGGTTTTCACTTATAAAAGTTTATATAAATTGCAATAGTTTTTTATAGCCTTTATATGGCCTTGCTGAGGAAGAAGTTGGCGTGAGATACTATAGTCATGGGAAAAGATCTGTCTCCATCATGAACCCACACTCAGTGCAAAGAGGAAAGGATGGCCACTACTCCCAACCAGCCCAGATGAATAAACAATAAGGAGCGGTCTCAGTCTACTTGTCTCCATGAAACCGCACACCCTGATGCATTTTACCCCTCCCACTGGGGCTTAGTCATGTGACTAAGTCTCGCTGGGTGGGTCAAAATGAATTCCTCTTAAAGCGGTAGTGATGACGTCACTCCTGAGCATGCACGTGGGACTTAGGGCGGCAGCACAGAGCTCTGAATAGTGCATGCACCTGTGACATCAATGGCCAGTGTAAATATCTCTTAAACAGTGCAAGTTTAGGAGATATTCATTGTACCTACAAGTAAGCCTTATTATAGGTACACGTCAAAAAGAAGACTTTACTACCACGTTAACATTTACTAGCCCTGGAGATTGGTATCAGGACAAGCCTGCACCCCATGTTTTGGGCACAGGAATATGCTTTCACCTCTAATTTCAGATGTCAAGTAATTTGCGCCCCTAACCCACAGACATTTAGTCCCTTCCACTCATACAGTATTAAAAACCCTTTTGGTACATTTTAGGATGTATCACTCTTTCTCTTTGTTCTCCTTTTTTCCCTTTTATCTCTCTCTAGTCTCATTTCTTGTTTTTTTCCCCAACCCTTTCTCTAGCCATCTTTCTCTTATTCTTTGTTCCTCCCAAAAAAACAAACAAAAAAAAGAATGACATAGCATTACCTGGTGACGTAACCGGATAACCCCACTCCCATGTCTGCCTCTCATTGAACAAGTGTCATTGTGGGGCAGGATAAACTGGTGACGTCACTGGGTAACCCCGCCCCCATGTTTATCTGTCATTCCGAAATGACACTTGACATTTTTATGGCTTTTTTATTTTTTTTAATAAAGGACTTTTTGAATAAAATCCTTTGAGCACTTTTTGGTGTTTGAGACCAGACCCTTATCTGAGCATGCAGCCCAGCAGGCCAGGAAAGGGGGGGGGTCCCCCCAAAGCACCTTGTTCCCATGTTGATAAAGACAAGGACCTCTTCCCTACAACCCTGGCCCTGATGGTTGGGGGGGTGCAGGGGGAGACTTAACAAGGGGGCCCCAGATCCCAGCTCCCCCATGTGAATGAGTACGGGTACATACCCCTACTTATTCACCATAAAAGTGTAACAAGAACTGTTTTTGACAAGTCCTTTATTTAAAAAAAAAGTCCCCCAAAGTAGAGCCACCTTTAATCACGATAAACGCAGAACATCAACCCGAATAAAAAAGAGCTCTATACCCGACAAAGGCTCCCTCCATCTGATGGCACCATCATCTCACAGTTGATGGACATTTTTTTTTGTACATCGCGTTCTAACACATTATGTTAAACTTACCTTAAAACAAAGCTCTCCCAGCGCCCAGATGTCAGCGTTGCAGGCACTCTTATCTTCCCCCGTCTTGCTTCCAGGTTCATGGACTCCGGCTCTGTGACTGTCCGGAGCCGCAATAACGTCACTCCTGTGACGGTAAGCCTTATTATAGGCTTAAGCCGTGTACAGACGATCAGTTTGTCCAATGAAAAAAGACAGATGGACTGTTTTCATCTGACTTTTTTCCATAGGTGTAAAAAAATAGAACGTTTTAAATTTTTCCTATGGATAAAAAACCGATTGGAAATTCGGATCGTCTGTGTGGAACTCCATCAGAGAAAAATCCACGCATGCTCAGAATCAAGTCGACCCATGTTCGGAAGCATTGAACTTAATTTTTTTGGCTTGTCGTAGTGTTTTACGTCACCGCTTTTTGGCACGGTCGGAATTTAGTCTGATAGTGTGTATGCAAGACTGATGAAAGTCAGCTTCATCGGATATCCGACGAAAAAATCCATCGGATTTGATTGCATCAGAAATCCCCATCGTGTGTACATGGCTTTACTTATAGGTAAAAACAAGAGATGGAAGTTTACTTTCACTTTAAATAAGGGGTGGGGCCACCTGATGACACTTGTGATGTCATCGACCCAGCATGCCACTCTTTGCCCCAAAGCACCCCCATGTTGAGGGCATGTGGACTGGTATGGTTCAGGAGGGGTCGCTCACTCATCCAGTCTCCCCTTTCCTAGCCTGCCGGGCTGCATGCTCAGATAAAGGTCTGGTATACATTTTTTTTTTGTGGGGCTATTTTGGATTTTGGAGTTGGGTTTCCTTTAAAACCATATAAGAGCCAAAGAGGGGACCCCACACTGTTTTCTTATTTCCCGGCAGTTCTGTTTACATCCAGCTGTCAGTGGGAAAGCCCACTGACATCTGATAATTTATTGGTTGTTAAGGACGCAGCGGACAGTTGCCCAGCCCGCTTTTTAACAACCAGCTATTATTCACATTGGTTGATCATTTTTCAACCGTTGCAAATTTGAATGGCTACGAAATTCTGGAATTTGTTAGAAAACAAATATAACGAGACTAAAGCAATTTCAACAAAATTCTTACTATTTCATTTAGAGATACGGATAACCAAAAATTTGTCAGAATTTATATGCGGACTGAAGCTAATTTGTCTAGTGCCAATACATTAAAAATGGCACCCCAAAAACAGATCGCAATCGCACAACGGTTGCAGGCCTCAGATTGCATGGCACTAGAGTATCATGTGATTTGGTGCAGCACATTTACATTGCGTGCACTGCTTTTTGTGTGTTCCATTGTGATTTGAAGCCCATTCAAATCAATAGGCTGCACAATCAGCCTTTAGAGCACTTGGTTAATGCTGGGGTGAATATAGTTCCAAAGAGTCACCTCACTTCAAAAGTTGTTTCATGAAGATGCTTGTAATGACAATAAAGAAATTGATGACATAAGCAGGAAACTTTTGTCGCGCAGTGACTCTTTGGAACTATATCTGACTGCAGTACACAGGGTATACAATGTATCTGTATATATACAGTATCTCACAAAAGTGATTACACCCCTCACATTTTTGGAAATATTTTATTATATCTTTTCATGTGACAACATTGAAGAAATTACTCTTTGCTACAATGTAAAGTAGTGAGTGTACAGCTTATATAACAGTGTCAATTTGCTGTCCCCTCAAAATAACTCAACACACAACCATTAATGTCTAAACCGCTGGCAACAAAAGTGAGTACATCCCTAAGTGAAAATGTCCAAATTGGGCCCAATTATCCATTTTCCCTCATGTGACTCGTTAGTGTTACAAAGTCCCAGGTGTGAATGGGGAGCCAGTGTGTAAATTTGGTGTTATCGCTCTCACTCTCTCCTACTGGTAACTGGAAGTTCAACGTGGAGCCTCGTGGCAAAGAACTCTCTGAGGATCTGAAAAAAATAATTGTTGCTCTACATAAAGATGGCCTAGGCTATAAGAAGATTACCAAGACCCTGAAATTGAGCTGCAGCACAGTGGCCAGTACCATACAGCGGATTAACAGGACAGGTTCCACTCAGAACAGGCCTCGCCATGGTCAACCAAAGAAGTTGATTGCACGTACTCAGCGTCATAGCCAGAGATTGTCTTTGGAAAATAGACGTATGAGTGCTGCCAGCATTGCTGCAGATGTTGAAGGGGTGGGGCGTCATCCTATCAGTGCTCAGACCATACGCCGCACATTGCATCAAATTGGTCTGCATGGCTGTCGTTCCAGAAGGAAGCCTCTTCTAAAGATGATGCACAAGAAAGCCTGGAAACAGTCTGCTGAAGACAAGCAGAGTAAGAACATGGATTACTGGAACCATGCCCTGTGGTCTGATGAGACCAAGATAAACTTATTTGGTTCAGATTGTGTCAAGCATGTGTGGCGGCAACCAGGTGAGGAGAACAAAGACAAGTGTGTCTTGCCTACAGTCAAGCATGGTGGTGGGAGTGTCATGGTCTGGGGATGCATGAGTGACAGGCACTGGGAAGCTACAGTTCATTGATGGAACCATGAATGCCAACATGTATTGTGACATACTGAAGCAGAGCTAGGCCACAGGCCAGTATTCTAACATGATAGGCGGACCTGAACCGGCGCTCCTTTCTCCTCTATGGAGCCACGGATGTCAGCGGTGACATGCCCGCTGACATCCGACCCACTCTGATCCGCCAAAGTGTGACGGAAAACCCTATTTTCCATAAGTCTGGCGGATCGGAATGGGTGACAACGGACTCTACGGTCTATTGTCATCCGATCCCCCATAGGGGAGAGCGGCACTCTGTGTGCAGAGACCTACCTGTCATCTGCTGGCTCAGCGGGGATCGACGGAGCGATCTCTGCTGAGCAAAGCGGAGCCCGAAAATGGTCTGCCCCATGTGAAAGAGCCCTTAGGCCCCTGTCACACATGCAGACCGTTCGTCCGTTTTTCATACATCCATTGACAGATGAAAAACAGACATCAATGCATTCCTATGGAAAAACGGATGACAACGGATGATCATCTATTTTCATTCATTTTCATCTGCTTCTGTCAACATTCCTTTTTTTAAACAGATGAAAGCCCTATTTTTCATCCGTTAAAAAAACAGATCGGATGAAAAACAGATGTAAATGGACAACCAGTCTTTTTTTTATCAGTTTTTTCATTGGTAGTGTAAAAAAAACTGATGAAAAACTGATGAGCAAGGATGAAAACGGATTTTACGTAACTGAACTGATGAAATGAACAGTCAACATGTGTGAAAGGAGCCTTATACAAGCTGTACACTCAATACTTTACAATGTAGCAAAGTGTAATTTCTTCAGTGTTGTCACATGAAAAGATAGAATAAAATATTTACAAAAATGTGAGGGGTGTACTCACTTTTGTGAGATACTGTATATATATATATATATATATATATATATATATATATATTTGTGTGTGTGTATATACACATATGTTGCATCCTATTGTTGTGTTCTTTGCTGTTCTTATTGCCAGAGGCTTTTCATCAAAGTTAAAACCTTTACATGTTTTGGGGCAGATCCACGTACCTGCGCGTAAGAATCCGCCGGGCGCAGCGTATCTAAGATACACTACGCCGCGGCAACTTATTTTTTTTTTCGAATCCTCAACGAATTTGCGCCGTAAGTTACAGCGGCGTAGTGTATCTTTAGCGGCGTAAAGGCGCAGGATTCAAATGGATGTAATGGGGGCGTTTTTTATGTTAATACGTCGTGACCCGACGTAAACAACGCCGTCCGTGGGGGTATCCCAGTGCGCATGCTCGAAATTAACCCGGAAAAAGCCAATGCTTCCGACGGTGACGTCATTCTACGCAAATCCCTATTCGCGAACGACTTACGCAAACGACGTAAAAAATTCAAAATTGGATGCGGGAACGACGGCCATACTTAACATTGAGTACGCTACCATATAGCAGCTTTAACTATACGCCGGAAAAAGCCGAACGAAAACGACGTAAAAAAATGCGCCGGCCAGACGTACGTTCATGGATCGCCGTAAATAGCTAATTTGCATACTCAACGCGGAATTCAAAGGTAACGCCACCTAGCGGCCGCTGAAATATTGCACCTTAAGATCCGACGGCGTACTAAGTCGTACGCCTGTCGGATCCCTCCGAGATGCCGTCGTATCTTGTTTTGTAGATACAAAACAAAGATACGACGCAGGAATTTTAAAATTAATCCTTTTGGGGATCTGCCCCCAAGTGTCTATGTTATTGCACTTGACTGCTTTAAGTGGCAGATTGTTCTTCGAGTCGAGGCGTGGTACAAGGAACCCAAAATTACCAAGCGGCTCATTCGGGGGTGGCGCTACAATAGAAAAGGGCATAGGACTAAATTGTTTCCAGTCAATAAGTGTGGGGGAGTTCAGGGGATTTCCAAGTAATAGCTATTTGTGCAGAATGAGGAATGAAAAAGATTGGTAGAATTAGGAAGATCTGAATTTTCAAAACATCCTTATATGCACCAAATAGGTTTGCAGATACTATGTAGAGCCAGGAAATTAGCAATGAACTTGGTTACTGCAGACCAAAAGGATCATATTTTAGGAAAGTTCCAGGTCAAGTAAGTTGTATATGTCTAGTCACAGCAAGCACGATGCTGAATTCCTGTCAGTTGCAATATGCTGTACATGTTTCCTGAACACTGAAAACTAACTGGTAACCCACAAGGCTCAGCCAAGGGGTTAATAAAGTGATATTCCCAGGCTGCCCAGATAGCAAGAAGCAGCGAGCCACTGGAAACAATGCGTCATACCCAATAAAACAGTAGAAATTTAGGGTGGTTTTGAGATGAGGCCAACTACGTTGAAAGCCAAACACCCCATTTTTAGAATGGTTCCCTACACTCAGCCACAGGATGAGGTAAAACATTTAATGACAGGGGTCAGCTGCCTGAATCCCACAAACAGCAGAGAGAGTGCTTCCGGCACTTTCTCATCTACAAATGTTTCCTCTGTGGGGCAGTCTCCATACTGCACCATACATAATCTGTGATTACCAAGTGAAAAAAAGACAATTTTCCACCTCGATATCTGCGTCACTGCTGTCCCTGGGACACCCAGCCTGAGAGGTAAAAATATTTCTGAGTCATTTCCACTGTTATTTTTATAACCACCATATGGCTCCGTGTACGCTCCCATCCACTCTCATGTACGTCTTTTCCCTCTTTGTTGTCGATGTGAGAAAGTGCATTGAAAGGGAGAGCCTTTTTCATGGGATGATCTCTGCGTGTGAAGACTGGACTATAGAATGAGTTTTATTGGGCCATATCTCGTTTTATACACAGCGGTTAGATAAAGGCATGAAATGGACTTCTCTCACAATAGAGTCGGGCCTTTGTGTCAAGTGGGGCAGTGTGACAGTTACAGGAAGACAAGAAAAGCATGAGGAGGGATCACAGTGCGTGAATTCCTGCCTATTATTGAAGGGAATGAAAACTACGTTTATCATGAGGTTTACATAAATGCTTTCTTAAAGGGCTGTCCATCCAAAACTAATATTTTATTCCCTTTCTAGGTGCTGGTGAATTGAACCATACTTTCTCTTTGAAGTCTTATAGGGCTCATTCAGACGGGTCCTCTAATCTGATCAGTGGACCTGCTCTTAACCGCCTGTCAGATTTTGACATGCGACTGTGTCCATGAAGCCGCTGCATCTGCATCCGCTTCTATGGTTGGCCTGCATGCAGCCGCTGCATCTGCATTAGTTTCTATGGGTGACCTGCATGCAGCCGCTTCTATTGGTGGCCTGCATGCAGCTCCGAGGTGGAGTCACACACGATGCAGCGGCTGAGATCGGAGGACCGGTCTGATCGCCTGTCTGAATGAGCCCTAAATAACAATATTTTCTTTGATTAATTCCTACATGCAGAACCAGCTCCTGTTTCCATCAGCAGGTGGGATGCATTATGAGATGTCTGCCTAGAGCCGTGTTCTTTTGTTGTTCTAAATAGCAATATGATTGCATTAGAGATCTCAGATCCATATAAACAGTGGCCCAGATTCAGGTAGGGGCGCGCACTGGTACGGCGGCGCAGCGTACCGTTTTTACGATACGCCTCCGTAAATTACTGGAGCTACGCTTCATTCACGAAGCATTGCTCCGTAATTTGCGGCGGTGTTTCTTAAAAGGGGCCAGCGTAAGCGCGCGTAATTTAAATGATCCCGTAGGGGGCGTGGATCATTTAAATTAGGCGCGTTCCCGCGCCGAACGTACTGCACATGCCCCGTCGGGAAAATTTCCCGACGTGCATTGCGGTAAATGACGTCGCAAGGACGTCATTGGCTTCGACGTGAACGTAAATGGCGTCCAGCGCCATTCACGAACGATATACGCAAACGACGCAAATTTTGAAAATCGCGACGCGGGAACGACGTCCATACTTACCATTGACTGCGCCTCCTAATAGCAGGAGCAGCCTTACGGCGAAAATGACGTACGCAAACGACGTAAAAAACGAGCGTCGGCCGTGCGTACGTTTGTGAATCGGCGTTAGTATGCAATTTGCATACTGTACGCTGACAACTACGGGTGCGCCACCTAGCGGCCAGCGTCAGAATGCACCCTAAGGTACAACGGCATAAGAGACTTATGCCAGTTGTATCTTAGGCTACAGTCGGCGTATCTAGCTTTCTGAATACAGAAAGTAGATACGCAGCGTAATTGCTAAGTAGCGCCGGCGTATCTATGGATACGCAGGCGTAATTGCTTGCTGAATCTACCCCAGTGCTGTCATTACAAGGGGTTTCTGCTCTTCATGTCACATCTTTAGGGGCTGATTGAGCTGCACTGAAAACTGGCAAAGAGAAGCATCTTGCATTGAATCTTTTTGGCTGACTAACATAAAAAAAAAAAAAAACTTATGTGTGTGGTGACAAAAAGGGTGGACTTTAATGCACATTGGCTCTGCACATAGGCCAAGTTTTCCATCATAGACAGCCCTTGGTCTGTAGTTATGATTGGGTGCTGGGAAAAAGATAGATAGGTCTGTGCTACTTTAGTGGTCACCTTTCAGTATATTAGTAGGTGAATCTGTTTATTGCAATAGATAGGTAAAGGAAAATTGCATAAAGTGACAATAGTGCAAGTGACACATAAGTGACAAGGTGTGCCAAAATTGGCACAGTGACACTAACAAAAGTGCATAACAACAAGTCCTAAAAAAAGTTTGTGTGTCGCAGCGGAGTCTGCAGATCTCCGCTGAGCCGGCTGATTACAAGTCCCTCTCTGCTCTTACCTCTCTGCTTACTGAGTGGGGCGGGGCTTGTGCAGCACCGCTGATTCCTATGGAGAGATCTGATGAAAACGGACACCATGGACGTATAGACATCTGTCTGATTTTGGCAGATCGGATCGGGTCAGCGGTCCTTCACAATCTATAGATAATGATCTGGTAAGCTTGGCAGGGTTGAGATGAGATCACAGTCTTCCAGCTGTCTGGAATCTACTCCTGGTCCATGGAGACACGAAGGAAAGATCCCTTTGGACGCAAGTCTGAATTTCAGCCGGGCTCCGTATGGCAGGGGCTTGCTGTGGTTATTGACGTGACTTCCTCAGCACATCAATCCAGTGTCTGTCTGCTCATGCACGGTGCAGACCGGCCATGTCTGGTGTGGTCCTCGGTCACTGTCGGGGGCAGATCTCCTGGTAGATGGCTGCGTTGACCCTGGACTTAATAAAGCACAGTGGACCAACACCAGCAGATGACATGGTTCCCCAAATCAACACAGACTGTGGAAACTTCACACTGGACTTCAAGCATCTTGCAGTGCGTGCCTCTTCATTCTTCCTCCATACTCTGGGTCCTTGGTTTCCAAACGAGATGCAAAATTTGCTCTTATCAGAAAAGAGGACCACTGAGCAACAGACCAGGTCTGTTTTTCTTTAGCTCAGGTAAGACGCTTCTGACGTTGTTTGTTGTTCAGGAGTGGCTTGACAAGAGTAATACGACATTTGAAGCCCATGTCCAGGATCCGTCTCTGTGTGGTGGCTCTTGATGCACTGATTCCAGCCTCAGTCCACTCCTTGTGAAAGTCCCCAACATGAATGGCCTTTTCCTGACAATCCTCTCCAGGCTGCGGTCAACCCTGCTCCTTGTGCACCTTTTCCTTCCACACTTTTCCCTTCCACATAAATTTCTATTAATGTGCTTTAATACAGCACTTTAGGAACATCCAACTTCTTTTGCAATTACCTTTTGGGGTTTTTCCTCCTTATGGAGGGTGTCAGTGATGGTTTTCCGCACAACTGTCAGGTCAGCAGTCTTTCCCTTGATTGTGATTCCTACTGAACCAGACTGAGAGACCATTTAAAGGCTCAGGAACCCTTTGCAGGTGTTATGGCTTAATTAGCTGATTAGAGTGGGACACTTTGAGCCTATAATATTGCACCTTTTCACAATATTCTTATTTTCTGAGATTGTGGATTTGGGGTTTTCATGAGCTGTAAGCCATAATCATCACAATTATGACAAATCACGGCTTGAGCTATCTGGCTTTGCATGTAATGAGTCTATCTCATATATTAGTTTCACCTTTTAAGTTGCATTAGTGAAATAAATGAACTTTTGCATGATATTCAACATTTTCGAGTATCACCTGTATATAATGGAAATGTTTTATATGAACATGCTAATTTAAAATATGTATTCCTTGATAACACCAGGGACCACTGTCTTGCAATTTTCAGGCCTGCTTTACTGTAAACTTTCCATACAATCTTGTTTTTGATGACGATGCATTAGTTTACATTAAAAAATTATGGGATTATTTCATAAGAAACAAATGTGCACTGTACTTAACAAGGATTAAATGTGCCATCTGCTGAGTCAATGTGCCATTCACTTATATACTTGATCATTCCATGAACTGTTAATTATCTAATTTTAGCTTTAGATTGTTTCCCTTTGAATTTTCATTATCCCACCCAAGCCTTGGGTATTCCCTGCAAGGCTCCCCTGCTATCAATGAGCTTGCAAAGGGGAAACCCTGATCAAGGAACCACTATTCAGTCTGTACCCATCATAAACATTTACATGTTTCTCGTCTTAAAGCTGAGCTCGAGGCATTATTTTTTTTCTTGACGAAAGTGGGGAAGGGTTAAAATTTATGTCAGGTTTTTATTTCTATCTAATCCCATTGCATAGATTTTTCCTCATCATATGTAAAGTGATGTGTAAATTGTCGGCGCTATATATATAACAATAATAACTAAATATATTTTCCTGTGATATCAGGAAATAAATTGGGATTTCAGTTATTACTAGAAAAAAAGGATGCATACAGAAATAAAATGTAAAAAAATTCAAATGACAGAAATAAAATAAATATACATTTTCAATCATTTTAACTCTTAAGCCCTGTACACACGATCGGTTTGTCCGATGAAAACAGACCGATGGACTGTTTTCATCGGACAAACCGATCGTGTGTGGGCCCCATCGATTTGTTTTCTGACAAGTTTTCCTGACACCAAGAGAAAAATGGTGACAGGGGAGGGATCTCCAGTTGATTGACAGCCTTAGCTCTGTACTTGTGTGCTGTGTAGAAGAGGTGTGTCCCTTCCCTCCAATACACTCTCTGAGCTCTCCCCACTGAGCTCTGCTGAGTCTAACTTTGGCTCTCCATCCCCTGTTTTCTGACAGCTCAGAGAATTATAAATTCTGGACGTTGAATGGATGTAGAGAAGAGAAGACTGTATCACCTGAGGCCGGTCACATCAAACTAAAGAAGTGCAGACACCTTTTTGGAGCATGGTCATTTTGTACCATGTGATCTGGTGCAGACAAACAGCACTGCATTTGCAATTTGCGTATGGGGTGTCAACAATTTTGTATTGTAACCCACAGCAAAACACAGTGTGCAGTGTGGGAAATGTGCAGGGATAACTGCATTTCCCGAACCACATACTGTATGTGTGAACCTAGGCTAAAATGTTGAGAAAGGTTGCTCTAAAGCAGTGTTTCTCAATTCCAGTCCTCAGGCCCCCCCAACAGGTCAGGTTTTCAGGATTTCCATTATTTTGCACAGGTGATTTGATCAGTTTCACTGCCTTAGTAATCACCACAGCCTTTTCATCTGAGGGAAATCCTGAAAACCTGACCTGTTGGGGGGGCCTGAGGACTGGAATTGAGAAACACTGCTCTAAAGTGATAAGTCAAGTCTCATAAAATAGGAGTCTGTCTCAGGCCAGGGGTCAAGTCCTGGGGAAAAAAGTGTGGGAACTCCCACCCAAGATCCACTCCCCCACCAAAAAAAAATAAAAAATTGATATGCTCATATGCATAATTACTAAACCGCATGTTTTTTTTTTTTCCGATCCACTGTACCTTATTAATCCTTTATGTTATGGGCCGCTTCCTGTATATGGATTCATCGGGTAGTGTGCGGGTACTCCGTCACTTCCTCGATGCCGCAATGTCTCCTGGGAGCTTTTGCGGCATCGAGGAAGTGACGGAATACCCACACACAACCCGATGAATCCATATACAGGAAGCGGCCAGTAACAAAGGATTACTAAGGTTCACCTGCCCCTGACAGTGACTCGAGCTGGGCATCGCTGCTTAGTGAAGGATTGGCTCAGGTGGCTCGGCTGCTCTAGTCCTGCAAAGGGAACCGAGTTCCTGCTGTGAAAAAAGTGCAGGAACTCCGTTCCCACGCGTTCCCGCAGGACTTGAGCCCTGTCTCAGGGTAATGTATCTATATTGTGCGGTAAACTGATATCTACAAGGACTGGCTGAACAAGACATAAGGACTCTTTACTTCTCACCCTATTAACAGTACTTGTACCTGGTACCCAACATGTATTGTGAGTGCATGGCTAGATAGTCAAATACTCCATAAAACTTAGCGTGTCATCAAACCCTTAAAAGTGGTAGTAAAGTCTTATTTTTAACTTGTACCTACAGGTAAGCCTATAATAAGGCTTAACTGTAGGTACAGTGAATATCTCCTAAACCTGCACGGCTTAGGAGATATTCACACTGCATGCACCCGGAGACATCAAAGGTGAAAGTCCCTTCCTACAATAGTACTGACCTACCTGACCACTAATCTACCCGATTCCTATACTGACCACTACACTAACCTCTACACTGACCTACGTGATTCCTATACTGATAACTACACTAACCTACCTGATTCCTATACTGACCACTACACAATACCAATCCTTAAATGACCACAACCTTGTACAGTACATGGCCATGCCCCCAACAGTCAAGGCTCTCTTTCCCTAAGGGGGCTCAAGAGGCCTTCACATGATTTGGCTTCAGGGAACATAAAGCCCCTCTCACAACTGAGCCTTTTGTATCTCAAAGCTCCAAAATTCCATGCTTTTTAGTTGGACGGGGCCTGTTCACACTTGAGCGTAGTGTCTCTTAAAGCTTGTAGCTTGAAAAAGCACACACGCTTCTTTTCACCTTCAAGCTTCACACACAGCAGAAACATTTGCAGGAGCACACATAGGGCCAGATTCAGATAGATCAGCGGATCTTTAGATCCGCACAATCTATCTGATTTAAGATCCACCGCCGCAAGTTTTAGAGGCAAGTGGGTAATTCACAAAACACTTACCTCCAAACTTGCGGCGGCGGATCGTAATTCCTCCGGCGGAATTCAAATTCCGCGGCTAGGGGGAGTGTACTATTCAAATCAGGCGCGTCCCCGCCCCGATCGAATAGCGCATGCGCCGTCCGGAAATTTTCCCAGCGGTGCATTGCTCCAAATGACGTCGCAACGACGTCATTGGTTTTGACGCTTACGTAAATGACGTCCATCCGTATTCGCGAACGACTTACGCAAACGACGTAAAAAATGCAAATTTTGTCGCGGGAACGACGGCCATACTTAACATTGGCTGCGCCTCATAGAAGCAGGGGTAACTATGCGCCGGGAAAACCCTTACGTAAACGTCTTAAAATCACTGCGTCGGGCCCGCGTACGTTCGTGAATTGGCGTATCTCGCTGATTTACATATTCTCTGCATAAATCAGCAAGAACGCCCCCAGCGGCCATTTTTAAATTGCAGTTAAGATCCGACGGTGTAACACAGTTACACCTGTCGGATCTTAGGCATATCTATGCGTAACTGATTCTATGAATCAGTTGCATAGATACGACCGGCCTAACTCAGAGATACGACGGTGTATCAGGAGATACACCATCATATCTCTTTGAGAATCTGGCCCATACTGTGCATTTTTCCTCAAGTAACTAACTTCCCATTTGAAAAAAAAAAAATATATATATATATATATATATATATATATATATATATAAGTGCTCAGGCCCCAGATGCCCACAAAGATGCCTAAAAAAAAAAAACAACAACAAAAAAAATGATGTTTTGCCACACAGGCAGGCAGCAGCAGGTGTAGTAATAGTAAAATGCTTACGGGAACTTTGAGGGACCAAATTATCACAATGAATGTGCCATGTTAACATTTTGTATAACAATAACATGTTTGGGATGGAGTTTTTATTTACCGTAATCCCACCCAAAGTTATTAGTGTATATTTTCATAGGAGACAAGAAAGTAGACAATGAAAGGGGTATATATATATAGTACAATATGTATAAACAGATAGGGAAGGACTGTTAGCTCCTGACTAGAGAATTTAGCTAATGCACTTTTCAACTGAACATAAAGAGCTCCATGCTTTGTGTCTTTCCGCCCTTCATACTGCTCTTTCCATCATAATTCCAGCCTAGAGAAGAGCAGCTTTCTGTTACATTAGCAGATGGTGTACATTTTATATGCTCTTGTTGTCTTGCTTTGGAGTGCATGCCTTTATTGGATTTGATAAAATAGCCAGATGTGTTTACGCTAAAAGGCCTGAGCCTAGTCAAAGAAATAAAAGGGCTGACATTCCTCCCTAATTTACACCAGTCTCCTAAACTAAAACATAGATTTTATGTTTGTATTTCCCTTCACCCTTGACAGGACCTTGGGAAATAAACCGTTGATACATTTTCAGGCCAGCTTGATGGAAATATTGCTACAAATGATTTCAGTTTTGGGGATGACAAAGGACACCTTTCCCTTTACCTTGAATGCAACGAGTAGCATTTACAAAAACTGTATTGTAGCTGCTCGCAGACCCCACATCTGCTCCCAAAACATTTCTTACAAATGTACAAAACTTACACACACTAGTCCTGCCTGGCAGGGGAGGGAACTTGATTTTTCTCTGCTGCAGTTTCTCTTTCACTTACAGATCTCAACCCCACCCTGTGACTGGACAGTGCGGACTGTCAAATGGTGCAGGAATCGGATCACATGGGTGTGAACACCCATTAGATCCAATTCCAGTGCAGACCAAAAAAAGGGTCCTGCACCATTTTGGTGCAAATGCAATGCGTTTTTAGCGCATCGTATAGACATCGCATGTGATCTGCACAGCAATTCGGTGTGAATCACATGCAATGTCTGTAAGGCCGTGTTCACACTGGTACAACATGATAGTCGTACCACTTTGGATCCGACTTTGCCCTGTGACTTGAAGTCTGAAATGCGTCCAACTTCAGTGAACAAGGATCTGACTTAGACCCCCCGACAATACCAGGCACTGTGTCTGGTATGAATCTTGAGGGGGAACTCCACGCCAAATAAAAAAAAAATGGCATGGGTTCCCCCTCCAAGAGCATACCAGGCCCTTTGGTCTGGTATGGATTTTAAGGGGAACCCCCTACGCCGAAAAAAAACGCGGGGTCCCCCCAAAATCCATACCAGACCCTGATCCGAGCATACGCCCGGCTGGTCAGGAAAGAGGGTGGGGACGAACGAGCGCCCCCCCCCCTACTGAACCGTACCAGGCCGCATGCCCTCAACATGGGGGATGGGTGCTTTGGGGCAGGGGGGCTGAGCCCCCACCCCAAAGCACCTTGTCCCCATGCGACCTCTTCCTGACAACCCTGTTCGTTGTTTGTTGGGGTCTGTGGGCGGGGGGCTTGTCGGAATCTGGGAGCCCCCTTTAATAAGGGGGCTCCCAAATCCTGGCCCCTCATCCTATGTGAATGAGTATGGGGGAACATTGTACCCCTATCCATTCACTTGGAAAAAAAACGTGTCAAAAATAAAACACACTACATAGGTTTTTAAAGTAATTAATTAGGCAGCTCCAGGTGTCTCTTCCGGGGGTCTCTTCCGCCTTCTCCCCTCTCCGGTGTCTTTTGCCGCGTCTCCTCTGCTATCTTATGCTCTTTTGCTAGCTCTTGCCCAGTGTTCTCTGTTGTCTTCTTCCCTCTTCTTCTGATGCTAACACTACGCTCTCTCCCGCTGTAATATCGTGTGCACGGTGTGCAACGGCTTATATTGGCATGGGGCGGGGTCACCGGGTGATGTCATCTGGTGATAACGCCCCTTATGACGTCACGCCCAATGATGATCCTTAACCTCTAACTTCATAATGCATATATGTGGTGGCAGGAAAAAGTGGGCCTTAAAGCCCGGCCACTACACACATGTGTCAACAACAGCCTGAGGTTCTGTTCTGACAGTGCACTTACTACACACTGACCAAGCTGTTTCAGACAGCTCTTAGATTCCTTTTACACTGGGGCTTGCGACCACATTAATGGTAAAGCGCCACTCGTTTTAGCTGCGCTTTACCGCTGTTTAATCGGCGCTGTACCGCTGTTTAACCCTGTGTTGCAGTGGTTCAGAAGCGCTGCTCATTCATTCCAATGTGCAGGGCATTTTGGGAGCACTAAACACATCGCTCCCAAACCACCCCAAAGATGCTGCTTGCAGGTCTTTTCAGAACGTCCCACAAGCGCTCCGCCTCAGTGTGAAATGTCACACTTGAATGAATGGGAGGCGGTTTTCAGGCACTTAGCAGAGGCTATTTCCAGCGCTTAAAGCACCTGATAATCGCCCCAGTGTGAAAGGGGTCTTAGTGATGATTTGTGATCAGTAGCCAGTTATGTGACTGTGTGGAAGTCAGTCACAGTCATGACACAAACAGAAAATCACACACTTAAAGGGCCTTCAGAAAGCAGAAGTAAGGGGTTAAGTTTAACACCAGTCAGGGACGTTATGGTTCATTCTAAAATAAACCCTACGGGCTATATTGACCAATAATGGCAAGTAAAATAAAAGAGTGATAAATAGATCTACTGGGACACCTACGAAAACAGGGGCAAAATAAAAAATTTCTATAATATTTGAGGAAAATGGCTGGAGGAGCCATCTATCGCTGCTGATTCGGGCCCTTGATATATGTATTAGTAGCTCCTTCCAGACCTCAGTACTTGTGCCTACCCATTACACATGTTCATTATCTCCCTTGGGAGGAGATGTACTGCTATGTAAGCTTGATGTTGTGGACTGGTGCATGAGCCATCGCGTTCATTTTTTTTTCCCTTTTTTGTTAGACACAATGGGGTTTACTATACCTGGAGAGTGCAATACCTGGTGCAGCTCTGCATATAATCCAATCAGCTTCCAGGTTTTATTGCCAATGCCTAGTTGAAGGAGCTGAAGTTAGATGCTAATTGGCTACCATGCACGGCGGCACCAATTTCTGAGTGCAACCGTTTTAGTAAATCTCCCCTTTTGTGTACCTGAAGTTACCAGTGGTCTCCCCTGCATGGGCTGGACCACTGGAGTTTGTACTATTCCTATACGTTCATATTCAATCAAAGATAGATTTATTAAAATTAAATAGATCGATACATACATACTTGTAGATAGATACAGTAGATAGATAATTAATTAAACATATTTTAAATGCAAGCAGTGTAAGTGCCTGAAATTTACTTATTAGCCTCTTGTCATTTCTGTATAGCAGAACTCTGAGGGAGAAGCAGCACAAAGAACCAATCAGTTTATGTGCTTTAAAGCATGCTGGCAGGTGGAGAAGGCAGATTAGATCCTTCACTGTCCAGTACACAGCAGCAAGGGTTCAAAAGAAGTGCATTGAATGATGCTGGCTGTCATGCTAACTTGACACGCTGTATTACTGTCCTGTGTGCTGGGTATAGAGACTCAGCTAGTACCGTTGTAACATGCATCCTACTGGTCAGACACCCATTGTCCGTTATCACTCCTTTAGGTGCATGTTTCATTTAAAGTCCCAACCTTCCTTCCAGCTTAATTTCTATACAGGGATAGAGACACTGGGCATACAAGTCCTATGCCTCATATAAAGTCCCAAATTCCCCTACCCCCCCCCCCCCCCGTCCCTTCATGTCCAAGGATAGAACAAGGCTTACCTGTAGGTGCTTGAAATATCTCCCAGACCTGAACGGTCTAGGAGATATTTGCAAATCGGCATACAGCGATTTGTTCTGCGCATGCTCCAGAGTTAGAAAGGGCACGCTGTGCCGTTTCTAACTTGGGTCATGCCGCAAGTGGAGGCTCCCGCGCGCATGCCCGAGAGTGTCGTCACGTGATGTCGCGCGACTCCGGCCACTCACACTCGCAGGGTGAAGAATGGCCGCTAGCTACTCACGGGAAAGACGGGGACATCGTGGGGTTCTACTGCAGGTAAGTGTCACATAATGGGCTACTATGCGATGCATAGTAGCCCATTATGCTTTACCTTTGCAGGGAAACAAAGAGGAAGTAACACCCATCAGGGTTTACTTCCTCTTTAAGGCTGGGTTCACATATGAGCCGCATGCGTCTCACAGCAGGGATCCAGTGCGTTCTGGTTCACCGCTTCAAGTCCGATTTCAGCCTGAATTTTCGGCTGAATTCGGACCTGAAACGGACCAAAAGACGCACATCGTTTTTGTGCAAATCACAATAGAACCGCTACGGAGACATGTGAACCGGCTACTGCGAATTGAATGCAGGGTAACCCACATCCAATTTGCAATGGTGTGAACCCAGCCTCAATATAATTCATCTGAGTACGTAGCTGCTTGGAGTATCTGCTCTCTCTTGTACTATTTTAACACCCCGCATTTAAGGATCGGTAACTTGCTTCTGCCATCACAAGGAACAAAGGCAGAGCTATTTTTAACTTGTTTAAACACGTATACTATATTTATTTCAGTAGTATGTTGTTCCATATGGCGTTTCACAAAAAAAGGTCTGTTTCCTGATTTGTTCGGGTCCATTATTATGGAGCATGTCATCTGCTGCGAAGTGTGTGTTTTTGTGAGTAAGGAGGGCTGACATAATACTGCTCCATAAAATCCATCAAAGACCCCGAGTGTGTGGCTTTAACTCGGAGCTCTTTGACACAATTTGGTTAAGACTGGAGGCCAGGCGCTTTTTTGGATATCATCTGGGGAACATTTTGCTCAGTGCAGTTTACTACACGCTTCATAATATCTTATTAAAAAAAATACTGCTCCATCTGTAAATAATTTTGTAACCCAAAATAGCACCTAAATGTAGTCAGTTGTCTTCCTAGTCCATTTCCCAGAAACGGCGGGAGCTGTGATGGTTGTTCACCTCATGCGAGGCACCCCTGGGAGCCAGAGCAGCTCTTGATTAGCCGACATGACCTTATTATCATAAGAACAGCATTAATAAGATTTTCTGCCTAAGTCTTTTAATTCAGCCATCTCAGCATCTGCAGGAGTGGTGCTCCACTGGTTTCTTGGGAATCACATGTGTTACATTCCCTCTAAGTATTGCCTAAAAGAGAACCAGACACTAACGGGCCTCTCTAATGATCTGAATTTTCAATCTCTTGCCCGCATGTTCTTACCATCTATCAAAGGTATACCTCCCAACTTTTAAAGATGGGAATGAGGGACACCTATCAGCAAAAGTATGCAGGCATAGGACACACCCCTTGCCACGCCTCCTTAAAGGAGAATTGTACAAAAATAACCAAGATTGGTTAAACCCACAAGTACTTTTTTTACCACTACTATTCCTTTATATTGGCTTCCGGAATTTACAAATGCAGCGATTTAGAAATCAGATGAAAGGTTTAGCGCTGGAAAACACTTTTCAAAAGCTAAAATTGTATATACATCTATTTAGATGAGACCAAAATGAGGGACACATGAGGAGGAATGAGGGACAGAGGGACATTTCTCCAAATCAGGGACAGTCCCTCTAAATCAAGGACAGTTGGGAGCTATGTCAAAGGTGTTATTAGGATTACATGAAGGAAAACGAACCCTTGGGTTACACCTGCGTTTCTGAGTGACAGCGTGCATGCGTGTATACGTGATTTATGATTGTTATGATTTATGAGTTCTTACTACAATAGAAATATTAAAAGTCAGCAGCTACAAATACTGCAGCTGCTGACTTTTAATAATTGGACACTCACCTGTCCCAGGGTCCAGCGATGCAGGGGAACGAAGCCCTGCTCCTCTCCCCCTCCTCTCCTCGGAGCCGGCATCACTACCGTGGGCGTCCGGCTGTGGTTTCACAGCCAGGCACGCACTGCACATGTGCGAGCCGCGCTGCGCACCGTGATTGACCAAGCAATCATCTGGGACCTGTGATGTGTCCCAGATGATTACAAGAAAAACTGAAATGGAAGGCGTGCACACCTAGTGCATTACCAGAGTTAATTAAATAATATTTTTTTTGTGTAAAAGTGGGTACTCACAAAATGCAACTGACAAAAGGCCATAAAACAGTGCATGAACAGGCACAGAACACGGGGTACAGCTAACGCGTTTCGGGGGTGCACCCCCTTCCTCAGAGCTAGGCTACTTTTTTTTGTTTTGTTTTTCTTGTGGCTCCTTTCGGATTACCCCATCTGAGGAAGGCAGCATCCATCTAGCTTTGGGATACCATATATACCTTTCACACCACCATTTTAGCTGATATCTGTTAGTGATTGTGTTTTTTGTATGTGCCCACGGAGGAAGTGGGGATGGATCCCTCTAAAGAGAGGGTTTCCACCCCCCCCCCAAAATGTGGCATGTCAGGGGGGTCACCTTCCCTTAAAGTGGAAGTTTCATTTTTGGGTGGAACTCCGCTTTAAGGCACGTTTAGGGAGCCCATGCATTTCAGCCATAAATAATCGCAACAAAGGTGTGCACATATTCTTTATTTTTTAGGCATCATCCACAAGACCGCAAATGACAACATAGCATCTAATATAGCTATATTTTCTCTGCAGGGAGGGACAGGTGCAGTGCAGAGCCACCATCAATCAGCCAGTACAAAGCAATGGCTGGCAGCGGCTACTACGCAAATCCAAGCGGCTACGTATTTACCGGACCATATTCTCCTCTACACATGCAGACAGTGGCCGGATTCACGTAGAGCGGCGTATATTTGTGCGGGCGTAGCGCATCTCATATGCGCTACGCCGACGTAACATTGAGAGGCAAGAACAGTATTCACAAAGCACTCGCTCCCAACGTTGAGCCGCCGTAACGTAAATTGTCCGGCGTAAGTCCGACCAATTCAAAGTAGGAAGGAAGTGGGCGTGATCCATTTAAATGAAGCTTGACCCCATGCAAATTATGGGCCAAACGAACGGCGCATTGCGCGCGCATGCTCAGAATCACGTTGAATTTACTCCCTGGGATACGACGGCTCAATGCCTACGACGTGAACGTTACGCCCAGCCCCATCCACGTACGACTTACGTAAACGACGTAAAATACGACGGCTGTTCCGACGTCCATACCTTTGCATGGGATGCGCCTCCTTATATGTGGAATAACTTTACGTCGGACGTACGCCTTACATAAACGGTGTAGATTACTGCGACGGGCGCAAGTACGTTCGTGAATCGGCGTATCTAGGTCATTTACATATTCAACGCGTAAATCAATGGAAGCGCCCCTTGCGGCCAGCGTAAATATGCGCCCAAGATAAGACGGCGTAGGAAACTTACGTCGGTCGGAGGAAGCCAAATTTTAAGCGTATCTTACTTGCAGAATCAGGCGCAGAGATACGTTGGCGCATCCGTGCACTTACGCGGCATATCAGTAGATACAACGGCGTAAGTCTTTCTGAATCTGGGCCAGTGTGTAGATCTGGGAGGCACATACTACCATGTATGCTTAATATTATTATTGGTAAGCTCAGCAAATGTAAAACAAATGCAACAATATATATATATTTTTTTCCAACTCTTTCCTTGAGAATTCATCCCATACCTGGGTGGGGTGTGCTAGTGACAAGTATTCAAACTATCCCCACTTCACATAATACATCTCAAAAGACAAATTCTTGTGTCAGTTATATGCCATAAGGAAAGACCTAAAGAACAATTGCAAGCAGCAGGTGAAAGTAAACAAAAGCTGTAACTGTAAAATCATAAAGTTCACTTTAAAGTGGTTGTGAACTCTGTACAATCACTTATACCTACAGGTAAGCCTATATTAAGGTTTACCTGTTGGTGCTGGAAATATCTCCTAAACCTCCACGGTTTAGAAGATATTTACAATATACCCGTGCGCCGATGTCTTCGGCGCATTCACACTTTAGAAAGGGCACAATAGTAAAAAATTGTTAAGAGTTCCCCTTAAAATCCATGCCAGACCCAAAGGGCCTGGTCTTGATTTTGGAAGGGGAGGGGGGGGGGGGGGAGAATGCTGTTTTTTTTTTACATTTTGACCCAAAGGCCCTGGTGTGGATTTTAGGGGTAACCATAGCCTTTTTTTTCTTAATTCCATCATAGGGTTCCCCTTAACTACTGCACTGTATTATGTACTCTGCACCGACTGCACTGTATATATATATATATATATATATACACATACACACTAAACTGCCTGCACGCCATTCACTAACCTGCCTAATCTAGCTCAAGTTTTCTCAATCTCTCTACATTATCACGCTACATACGTCCGCCGTGTAACCATCCTTATATAGTGTGGGGCGTGGACTTGGCCCCCTGAGCCATGATTGTGCCTTTGGCCAATCATGGCTCTCCCAGCAGATCATGCTGTGATTGGCCAAAGCATGCAGGTCAGGTGCAGTGCATTATGAGACGCTCCGCGGTGCTCAAATTTGCCACGAACGCCCCATATGTTCAGTTTGTTTGCAGACAAATGATCACCTGGGGCCGGATTCAAAAAGAGATACGACGGCGTATCTCCTGATACGCCGTTGTATCTCTGAGTTCCACCGGTCGTATCTATGCGACTAATTCAGAGAATCAGTTACGCATAGATATCCCTAAGATCTGCCAGGTGTAAGTGTTTTACACCGTCTGATCTTAGTCTGCAATTCCAGGCTGGCTGCTAGGTGGCGCTTCTGTATTTTTACACGAGGAATATGCAAATGAGGATTTACGGTGATTCAGAAACGAACGACCGCCCGGCGCTTTTTTTTACGTTGTTTGCGTTCGGCTTTTTCCGGCGTATAGTTACCCCTGCTATATGAGGGGTAGCTGATGTTAAGTATGGCCGTCGTTCCCGCGCCGAGTTTTGAAATTTTACGTCGTTTGCGTAAGTCGTTCGCGAATACGGCTGGACGCAATTTACGTTTACGTCGAAACCAATGACGTCCTTGCGACGTCATTTAGAGCAATGCACACTGGGATATTTTACGGACGGCGCATGCGCCGTTCAAACAAAACGTAAAAAAACGCGGGGTCAAGACACATTTAGGTAAAACACGCCCCCTACATCCCCATTTGAATTACGTGGCCTTACGCCGCAACACATACGTTACGCCGCCGTAACTAAGGGCGCAAGTTCTTTCTGAATAAAGAACTTGCGCCCAAAGTTAGAGCGGCGTAATGTATCGGAAATACGTTACGCGGGCCGGACAGATACGCCATTGTATCTGAATCCGGCCCCAGATGTTCAAGTCAAACTTACGCTTGACTCGAACATCGAGACCATCCCTATATATTAGTGTAAATTTGATATATTCATACCTGTGACCACAAATACTCTTTTATCATACCTGTGATCTTTTCCTGTTTGTAAGCCTTCCAGTTTAATTTCCTATCCATATATGGCAAAGATTACCAATTCAAATTCTACTGGAATATATCTCAGGGCTCCGGAAGGCACCCTAGTGTCTCCTAAGAATGGAGTTTGTGGAAAAAAAGGATTTTATTGAAACTGGACCATAACGCCCAAAGCGCTACAAAAAGGAACCCACTAACATAAAATCTGATAATATGAAAAGAACACTGTCTATGTTTTTGCCACAACAATTTTATTTTGAACAAATACTTGGCAGTGATCGTGATAATAATTGTGAAGGTTAAGTAATATATCTTAATTACAAGCAGTCCTTTAGGGCAAAAATCTCTAAAACTTGGATTACTAAAGAATCCTTCATATTTCAAAGTACTTACGTACTTATTCCTTTACCGCCGTTTGTTCCACAGGTATAGGTATCCAAGGCACCATTATTAACTTTAAATGTTTAAACCTTTTACACTAAGAGGCCTTTGCATTTTAAATTAATGTCAACTGTCTTCCAACATTTCAAGAATTCAAAGAGGTGATCCTAGGATTAAGAGACACACCTGATTTACGAGTTGCTGGGTAGCTACAGGTTTAAACATGTCACATTATCCACTGCTGGCATGCAAAGACTGGTATAAAGAGAGATACTTTTGCTTATATTCCACCTAAATATCTTTATCCCGATGAGCAGAATCACAATTTAAAACTGCAGTCTAATTCTGGTTAAAGCAGTTACAAAAGTATAAAAGAAGTAGGGATAGTATCACCCAAACACCCAGCCAATGGGGACCCTACATATAAAAAAGAGACCTGTCACCATTGGGGTTTGTAATCTTCTTTAAAAAGAAGCCAATTATAAATTGTAAATGATGAGCACAAAAAAGATATAACAATGTATGGCAAAAAAGAGACAAGCTTGTTAGAAACAGTGTGATACAACAGTGCGATAATTGGCTGATTTACTAAAACTGGAGAGTGTAAAATTTGGTGCAGCTCTGCATGGTGGCCAATCAGCTTCTAACCTCTGCTTGTTCAAATAGGCTTTTACAAAAACCTGGTAGCTGATTGGTTTCTATGCAGAGTTGCGCCAGATTTTGCACTCTCCGGGCCAGATTCACGTAGCTCAGCGGATCTATAGATCCGCTCGATCTACGTGAATTAAGATCCGCTCCCGCAAGTTTAGGAGGCAAGTGGCTAATTCACAAACCACTTACCTCCAAACTTGCGACGGCGGATCCTAAATCCCCCAGCGGAATTCAAATTCCGCGGCTAGGGGAGTGTCATATTTAAATCAGGCGCGTTCCCGCGCCGATTTAAATGCGCAGGCGCCGTCCGCGAAATTTCCCGGCGTGCATTGCTCCTACTGATGTCGCTAGGACGTCAGTGGTTGCGACACTTACGTAAACGACGTCCGTCCGTATTCGAGAACGACTTACGCAAACGACGTTAAAAAATGTAAATTCGACGCGGGAACGTCGGCTATACTTAACATTGGCTGCGCCTGATAAAAGAAAGGGTAAGTATACGACGGAAAACCGCTACGGAAACGACGTAAGAACACTGCGACGGGTCCGCGTACGTTCGTGAATTTGCGTATCTCGCTGATTTACATATTATTTATCGTAAATCAGCGGGAACGCCCCCGGCGCCATTTTTAAATTGAAAAAAAGATCCGACAGTGTAACACATTGTAACACTGTCGGATCTAGCCCTATCTATGCGTATCTGATTCTATGAATCAGGCGCATAGATAGGACCAGTTTACGTCAGAGATACGATGGTGTATCTGTAGATACACCGTCGTATCTCTTTGTGAATCTGGCCCTCCAATTTTAGTAATTCAAACCCCAATGTATCACAAAACAAGTGATAAACCAACTGAATTTGTCAAAGAGGTTTTACTAATGATCAGGTATAATGTGTTAACTCTGCATTTACATTAAAGTGGCCCAATATACATACACTATATTGTCAAAAGTATTGGGACACCTGCCTTTACACGCTCATTGGCCTGGATTCAGATACATCGGCGCATAATTATGCCGGCGTAGCAAGTGTGGTTGCTCAGCTCGTCCGTAATGGTGCTGCTGTAGCTGCTCTCCAGCTGACCTGTGCAACTCTGGTGCAAAGTTACCCCTGCTTTATGAGGGGTAACTTTACGCCGGACGATGCACTTACGCGCACAGCGCGTAGCCTGCGCCGGCCAAACGTACGTTTCTGAATCGCCGTATCTCACTCATTTCCATATTTGAATAGGAAATCAATGGGAGCGCCAGATGCGTCCAGCGTAAATATGCGCCTACGATACGCCGGCGTAGGAAATTTACGTCGGTCGGAAGAAGCCTGTTTTCAGGCGTATCTTGTGTTCTGGGTACGGGGCATAGATACGACGGCACTAATTTACACTTACGCGGCGCATATCGAGGTACGTCGGCGTAAGTGCTTTCTGAATCCAGGCCATTAACTTTAATGGCATCCCAGTCTTAGTAAGTAGGGTTCAGTATTGGGTTGGCCCACCCTTTGCAGCTATAACAGCTTCAACTCTTCTAGGAAGGCTGTCCACAAGGTTTAGGATAGTTTGTCTATGGGAATGTATGACCATTGGGCCTGGCTCGCAGTCTCCACTCCGCTGCTCCGCTCTGAGAAGGCCTGGCTCACAGTCTCCGCTCTAATTCATCCCAAAGGTGTTCTATCGGGTTGAGGTCAGGACTCTGTGAAGGCCAGCAAAGCTCCTCCACCCCAAATTCGCTCATCCATGTCTTCATGGACCTTGCTTTGTGTACTGGTCCAAATCATTTGGTGGAGGGGGGATTATGGTGTGTAGTAGTTTTTTAGGGGTTGAGCTTGGCCCCTTAGTTGCAATGAAGGGAACTGTTAAGGCATCAGCATACCAAGAAATTTTGGACAATTTTTTGTTACCAACTTTGTAGGAACAGTTTGGGGATGGCCCCTTCCTGTTCCAAGATGACTGCACACCAGTGCACAAAGCAAGGTCCATAAAGACATGGATGAGTGAGTTTGGGGTGAAGGGACTTGACTAGCCTGACCTCAACCCAGAACACTTTTGGGATGATTAGAGCAGAGTCCTTCTCGTCCAACATCAGTGCCTGACCTCACAAATGAGCTTCTGGAAGAATGGTCAAACATTCCAATAGACACACTCCTAAACCTTGTGGACAGCCTTCCCAGATGAGTTGAAGCTGTTATAGCTGCAAAGGGTGGGCCAACTCAATATTGAACCCTACGGACTAATAGCTAGATTCAGAAAGATTTACGCCGGCGTATCAGTAGATACGCCGACGTAACTCTGAATCTGCACCATCGTAAGTTTAAGTGTATTCTCAAACTGAGATACACTTAAACCTAGCTAAGATACGACAGCCTGCACCGTCGTATCTTAGGGTGCAATATTTAGGCTGGCCGCTAGGTGGCGCTTCCGTTGAGTTCGGCGTATAATATGTAAATGCCTAGATACGCCGATTCACGAACATACGTGCGCCCGTCGCAGAAAAGATACGCCGTTTACATAAGGCATTTTCCGGCGTAAAGTTATATTTAGCTGGCCTAGTCAATGTTAAGTATGGCCGTCGTTCCCGCGTCGAAATTTGAACATTTTACGTCGTTTGCGTAAGTCGTCCGTGAATAGGGCTGGACGTAATTTACGTTCACGTCGAAACCAATACGTCCTTGCGGCGTACTTTGGAGCAATGCACACTAGGATATGTACACGGACAGCGCATGCGCCGTTCGTAAAAAACGTCAATCACGTCGGGTCACCCCCCATTAACATAAAACACGCCCCCCTCATCCTCATTTGAATTAGGCGCGCTTACGCCGGCCCCATTTACGCTACGCCGCCGTAAGTTAGGAGGCAAGTACTTTGTGAATACAGTACTTGCCTCTCTGACTTAAGGCGGCATAGCGTAAATACGATACGCTACGCCGCCTTAAAGATGCGGCGCCCTACTTGAATCTGGCTATAAGACTGGGATGACAATAAAATTCATGTGCATGTAAAGGCAGGTGTCACAATACTTTTGACAATATAGTGTACAGTTCAAGGACCTCGACTATGGAACGCTTTACCAACTAATATCTTTTATACAGAAGGAAAATGGATGCCAAGTTCGCATTTGTAGCGCTATATAAGTAATTCACTCACTCACATGGCCCAATACCCTCCTGATACAAAGGCCTCTTGCTAGAATCAAGCAATGTAGGGTTTTCCTACAAGAAATAGCAATTAGTTATGACTAGAATGAAAAAAAGGCTACAGCTGTAGTACTGTTCATGGCTCATCAATGAAAAATACCAAAAAAATATCTAAAATCAAGATCAGAGCTGACCTTCTTCATGTAAATTGTGATATGCTACCAGCATAAAGCTCTGGTCCTGTATTCTCTTTGTACTGCCTTCAGCTAGCATTAAAATGAGTGGCACAGTGTTTAATAACATATCATTTTACAAGCATATATCTGATTAATTGTTTCAAGATCTAATTATTACAGCTGATGACTGATTTTCTCCTAGGACATAATATATTTTCTTTTTTTTTTCTTTTTTATTAATGGGGTTTACTGCAATATATAGTAAGTATATTCGTTAGTAACTTGGACCTTATTTTACCATGTGCACAGCATTTCGCAGAATGGACTTAGGAGGGAATGACGGATTTATGAGAATCTGCACGCATATCTACATAACTGAACAATGTAATCGTTTGATTTACAATGCAGGGATATTTCTTTAAAGCCAAATTAAACCCTTCTAATTTATTACTGTAATACAGGCAGGTTGCACATACAGTAATGAATATACCCCTTTTTTTATTATTTGTTATCAAAGTACTGCAACAAGGGTTTAAAAATCCTGTGCTGACAGCACTAGTAGAGTCAGGCTGCCTCTCTCTCACAAAAAGTAGCAGTCCGGCTCTTCATCCCACTCCCCAGAACACTGCTCTAATCAACAGCCATGTTAGGCCTCATGTACACTGCTACTGCTAAACGGACATTTAGGCCCTGTTCACACTTGTGCGAGTTGATAGCGAATGCGATGCGTAAAAAAAAAACTAGATTTGCATGTCATCCAAAAAGTCGTTATTTTCAATGACAGTCGTTCACATCTATGCGTTGCGATTCCTCTATGATGCGAAGCAATGCGATAATAAAAAGGGTGCAAGTTTACAGCGTTGCGAATTTAGTCTCCATAGTAGGGTGACCAGACATCCCCAGTTTCAGGGGACAGTCCCCTGATTGAGGACACTGTCCCCGGACCAAGTCTGTCCCTGGTTTTGTCCCCAGATTGGATTTAATAGGGGGCAGGGGCAATTTTAAAGACAATGGGCCAGATTCTCGTCTAGCGGCGTATCTCTGCGGCGGCATAACGTATCCGATTTACGTTACGCCACCACAACTTAGACGGGCAAGTTCTGTATTCTCAAAGCACTTGCTCCGTAAGTTGCGTCGGCGTAGCGTAAATCGGCCGGCGTAAGCCCGCCTAATTCAAATTTGGATCAGGGGGGCGTGTTTTATGCAAATGTACTGTGACCCAACGTGATTGACGTTTTTCCCGAACGGCGCATGCGCTGTCCGTGGAATTTCCCAGTGTGCATTGCTCCAAAGTACGCCGCAAGGACGTCATTGGTTTCGACGTGAACATAAATGACGTCCAGCCTGTAAGAGACTTACGCCTGTCGGATCTAACAGATATCTATGCGTAACTGATTCTAAGAATCAGGCGCATAGATACGACCGGCCGGACGCAGAGATACGACGGCGTATCTGAAGAAACGCCGTCGTATCTCCTCTAAGAATCTGGGCCAATCAGTGCAGAATTAAAATATGCGCCTACTAGCATAGGGGGTGTATTTTTCACCATTATCTGTGCCCCTTTCTGATGATCATGTGCTGGTCGGAGCGGAGGGAATATTTCTTCAATTTCGGGCGCATGCCCATTCAGCTTTGCTCGCATGTTCTTTTGCCTTGGCTCTAATCCTGGCCAGCCACCTGCCTATCTCCTTGTCTTCCATGGCGGAGTGATCTTCATCCGCTCCCCATCCAGTAGTAGCCGGGGCCCGAAAGAGTAAGACTTGAGAGGCTGTGAGGCGACCGGCGACGGGCAGAGAGTCGCTGATTGTTGCCATTACTAGTAAAGAAAAAATATGTCCCCGGATTTAATTTTAAAAATCTGGTCACCTTACTCCATAGACATCAATATAAATCGTTCTGGAATTGCATTGTTGGTTCAGATATGTGCGAATTCCACCACACTACTCTCCACAAAAACTAGGAAGTACACAGGAAGCTAACACTTTTTTTTTTTTTTTTACATTAGACATTAACATGATTCCATTGGTTAGAACATCAATTGCAGCTGTGTCCAACTCATGAAATTTGCGGTAAATTTGCACCTCACACAGGACAAAAAAACGGAACAAATTCGCAACATATCACAGCACAGCAGTGTGAACCCAGCCTTAGGAGCAGTTGGGCATTTTTTTCAACTGCTCCTGAACTCTCCTCTGTGATCTTATCAGTACATGTACACAGGGACGTTTATAGTCGTTTCTAGGCAGTTGAGTTTAGAGGCTTTTTTTGGAACGCAAAAAAATTTGTTCAGATGCTGATTTAGAGGCATTTCAAGCGCCAAAAAGCCAAAACACGGTAACCGGCATTTCATTTACAGGATTTTTTCTTTTTTTGGCTATTTAAAAAAAAAAAATCTAAATGCAAATGCGGCAAAACGCTGCTAAACGCGGTATTTGAAAACCCAGCAAAATGGACATTTTAATCCGTCAAGTTAAATCTTTTAAGGAGAGGTTGTAAAGAGGTTGTAAAAACGCCCATTAACAACTTAACCCCTGCAAAGACCTGGTCAAAGACCAGGCCACTTTTTGTGATTCGGCACTGCGTCGCTTTAACTGACAATTGCGCGGTCGTGCGACGTGGCTCCCAAACAAAATTGGCGTCCTTTTTTCCAACAAATAGAGCTTTCTTTTGGTGGTATTTTATCACCTCTGCTGTTTTTAGTTTTTGCGCTATAAACAAAAATAGAGCGACAATTTCAAAAAAAAAAAAAAAAAAAAAAAATTTTTGCTATAATAAATATTCCCCAAAAATATATAAAAAAAAACAATTTTTTCCCTCAGTTTAGGCCAATACGTATTCGTCTACATATTTTTCATAAAAAAAAAAAATCGCAATAAACGTTTATTGATTGGTTTGCGCAAAAGTTATAGGGTTTACAAAATAGGGGATAGTTTTATGGCATTTTTCTTAATATTTTATTTTTTTTACTAGTAATGGCAAGGAAGGGGTTAATCATGTTCCCTGGGTGTGTTATAACTGAAGGGGGGGTGGAGTGACATGGGGAAAATTACAAATCGCTGTTCATACATTGTATGAACAGACGATAAGTCATTTCCCCCCCTGACAGGACCGGGAGCTGTGTGTTTACACACACAGCTCTCGGTTCTCACTCTGTAACGAGCGATCGTGGGTGCCCGGCGTTGATCGCGACCGCCGGGCATGCGCGTCGGTGTCAGGGGCGAGCGCACGCTTCTCCAGCTGCGCCCCTATTGGCTGCTTGGCGAGATGACGTATACTAATACGTCATCTCGCCCAGCAGAGCCGACCTGCCGCCGTATAACTGCGGCTGGTCGGCAAGCAGTTAAAGTGGATGTCAACCCGAATTTTTTTTCTTTTTGCTGTCACAATGCAGAGTATAAGATTTCCTATTATCTGTGCCCAGTCTTGCCACAAAGAATTAATCCAGCTCTGAGCAATCCTCTTTTCTTATTTCAGTGAGATAAACGGACAAACAGGAGAAAACTTTTGTCCGTTCCTCCCCCTTGCTGTGAATGACAGGTTATTTACATATCTCATGCACTAGCCTGAGTCAGGCATTATTTTTTAATTCCCACCCCCACTCCTTTTCTGAAGTCATGTGGTTACTTTTCTGGATTTTGACTGGATGATAATGATCATAGCAGAATTTAGTGTAAGGGGAGTGAAGAGGTGGGCAGGGAGTCTACTGACATCACGACTCCACCCACCGAGCTCCAGACAACAGACCCACCCACAGAATCTGCAGTTTTTCGGGTCTCATAACAGACAGAGGGGAGTCATTTGACAGGTAAGGATACATGCAGTAGGCAAGTATATCCTTATAGATCAGCACTATGGTAGTAGTTTAGAAAGGATGAGAGTGGGTTTACATCCACTTTAAGCCTTATGCCCTGTACACACGATCAGTCCATCCGATGAAAACGGTCTGATGGACCATTTTCATCGGTTAACCGATGAAGCTGAATGATGGTCAGTCGTGCCTACACACCATCGGTTAAAAAAACGATCGTGTCAGAACGCGGTGACGTAAAACACAACGACGTGCTGAAAAAAACGAAGTTCAATGCTTCCAAGCATGCATCGACTTGATTCTGAGCATGCGTGGATTTTTAACTGATGGACGTGCTTACAAACGATCGTTTTTTTTCTATCGGTTAGGTATCCATCGGTTAAATCTAAAACAAGATTGCTTTTTTTTAACCTATGGATAAATAACTGATGGGGCCCACACGCGATCGGTTTGGTCCGATGAAACCATCAGACCGTTCTCATTGGTTTGACCGATTTTGTGTACGCGGCATTAGGGTGCAAGAGTAATGTTGATTAGACCAGAGTTCTGTGGGGCACTTTGGACTTCAGGAAAACTTGTGTTTCAGAGCAGGTGCCCAACTCTCTTACCTGCTGGCAGCGCAATCTTGCTGCAGCACTTAGCTGATAAAAAAGTAAAAAAAAAGCATATTTATTACTGTAAATGCAGCCTGAGTGCATTAAAGCAATAAATTAAGAAGGTCTACGTGGGCTTAAAGCAGGTCTATCATAGAATACTGAAGATTTTATCTTCCTCAAGTGAAACCTGAATCCTGTATACATCTACTATCATATAATCCCATACAGGGGTCAAGTCCTGGAGAAAAAAGTGTGGGAACTCCCACCCAAGATCCACTCCTCCACCAAAAAAAAAAAAAAAAAAAAAAATGGATACGCTCATATGCATAATTACTAAACCGGAAGTTCTTTCTAAATCCCGCGATAACTCGCGGCAGACCTCCGCAATGTCTCCTGGGAACAATGACAAAAGCTCCCAGGAGACATTGTGGCATCGAGGAATTGACGGAATACCCGCACACTACCTGATGAATCCATATACAGGAAGCGGCCAGTAACATAAAGGATTACTAAGGTTCGCCTGCCCCTGACAGTGACTCAAGCTGGGCATCGCCGCTTAGTGAAGGATTGGCTCTGGTGGCTCGGCTACTCTAGTCCTGCAAAGGGAACTGAGTTCCTGCTGTGAAAAAAGTGCAGGAACTCCATTCCCACACGTTCCCGCAGGACTTGAGCCCTGATCCCATATGAGTGTTATTGTACAGCATATAGACGTCTCCTCCTTCTGCAACATACAGGCAATGATAGAAGCTACAATGCAAAACATTATATAACCAAAGCCAAGTTGACACCAGTGCTGAAAGCTGGGAAATAGTTCCATGCACAATGACATCTGATCATACAGTACGCTGTTCACGATCTTTGTAAATTGTTCTCCTAATTACACTATGATGTTTTCCATAAATATTGATATTCAGAGATGAGCAAACCAGTTTTTCAGGACTGGGTTGATTCGAGAATATTTTACATTTTCTGTACAAATATGTATGACCTTTTTCCAGTAGATACCGACCTATGGCCTGTTGTCCCTTTAACTCCATACCTACACCAGCCATCACCTCTCTAAGGCCTCGTACACACGACCGGACATGTCCACTGAAACTGGTCCGCCGACCAGTGTCAGCGGACAGATCCGATCGTGTGTACAGGCTAGCGGACAGATTTCCAGCGGACAAATGTTTCTTAGCATGCTAAGAAACATGTCTGCTGGGAAGCTGTCCGGCGGACATGTCCGCTGGTTAGTACGTCTAACCAGCGGACAGAAATCCTGCGCATGCGTCGAATTGATTGGATGCATGCGTGGAAGCATTGAACTCGCGCGATAGAGAACGTCGGTGTCGTCTACGTCACCGCGTTCTCTGTCCGCGCGGATTTCGGTTTGATGGTGTGTACAGCCATCAGACCGAAATCTCCCAGCGGACATGTCCGATGAAAACGGTCCGGCGGACCGTTTTCATCGGACTGTCCGCTCGTCTGTACGGGGCCTAAAACATCAGTCCGCTATTGACAGATGGTGGATTTTTAGCACTTTTGGTGTCCACCATGCTGACAATCAGTATCCAAAATTAAAGAGCTGCAATGCGTCGTGTTATGTAATGGTAAAGGATCTGATTTGTTAGAGAAATTATTCCAATTTCAAACTACAATATTCCTATTCACATTTCACAAAATATGAACATGTGAATTATGACCCTACATCCTCCCGTACCCCCTGTTCCCTGTTGCACTTAGCTCTGTGAGTGATTAGCTGCCGGTGCCCAAGCAGCCAATGTAGCAGTCTGAGGATTAAAAAATTCCTGCCGCATTGGCACTGACAGCTAATCACCCACAAAGGAAAGTTCAGTGGGGACTGGGGTGGTGGGCAGTTTGTGGGGTGTTCACCTTTTCATTTTTTATTAAAAGGTAAACTAACCCTTTAAACACTCTCCCTAAGTACCTCTAACCAGACCTAAAATGTAGGTTTAGTTTGATTAAAACCAGGCACTGAAGTGGGGTGGTATCGTGCACAGGGCCTGGACTAATCCTCTTTGCAGTATTTACCTTGAAGTTGTTTTTCGATGTGACGGAAGCCTCGTAGACACAATGGTTTTCCTCGGCAAAATCCATCAAGAAAAATGCTGGCAGAGCATTTTTGCAGAGAAAAACGGTCGTGTGTATGTTTTTTGTTGAGAAAGCTGTCGTGGATCTCGATGAGAAAAAAAGAGAACATGTTCTCTTTTTTCTCGTCGGGAGTCTCAATTTCCTCGTCGTGTTTCTTGTCGGGCTGGTTTACGATGAGAAACACGTTCAACAGAAACAGAATAAAGTATGAGACGGGAGCGCACCTTCGGTAAAAGTAGCATTCGTAATGGAGATAGCACATTCGTCAGGCTGTAACAGACTCAAAAGCGTGAATCGTCTCTCACCAAACTTTTACTTAACATGAGATTAGCAAAAGCAGCCCCAATGGTGGCGCCAGTGGAATCAAACTTTCCCTTTATGGTGCCGTCGTACGTGTTGTACGTCACCGCATTTGAGAACGACAAGATTTTGTGTTGACAGTGTGTATGCAAGGAAAACTTGACAAGATTCTCGACAAGCTTGACAAGAACCTCGTCGAGGAAAACAACGTTTCTTTTACGACGAGATTCTCAGTCGTGTGTACGAGGCTTTAGGCTGGCAATACATGGTCAAAGTTCGAAAGAATGTTCTTTTGAAAATCTGAAATTTTGTGCGTTTTGTGATCCGATAATGCCACCATTGATTTCGAAATTCGACCAACCAAGCGGACCGTCGGACCGATGCTGCATCCACCTAAGTAAGTATGGTTCCAGAAAAAAGAATATCTCATACTTCTCTTTTGATACACATTAATACTTTTTTTACATCACCTTTATATCAACCTTTTACATTAAGGGGCCATTAAAAAAGCCTGTATACTGAACCTGAGTGGTTTAGTGTACAGGCAGCTGTCTGTTACAGCTGCACTAAGCCGGAGGTAGGGGGCAGAGTGAGTGCAGTTTTACCAAATCACACAGCTCCTTTTTTTCTGTTAACTTTATGTGAAGCGCACAAAGTAACACTTCATTCATGTCACTGTACCATTCATGCGCCTACCGGTTCACTGCAAAAAATGCAGCTTGTCTACATTTTATTGCAGCTCCAGTCTGTGTTGCAGTGTGAACACAGCAAATAGAAAACACTAAGCACTAATACAAATGAAAGGGCATTCCCTTTACAAAACACATAATAATACATTTGAGTGTAGGGTAAATACCTTCAAATATTCTGAGGTATGAAAAAATCCCCCCCTCCCCATGTAGCCGAGGGGCACTCCCTGTCATGCTCCCATTACGTGGACAACAAATAAATAGTGCCACTACCACAAAATAAATTACGTTCACCACAATTTCTTTCTTCATACTGGTGTTTTCAAAAATAACAAATTCCCTAAGTCAGAGGATGGATAAAAGGTTTAGTGTAGTATAGGGAAGTAATGTAGGGACACAAGGATGTTGTGTCAAAAGAGTCTCTCCTAAAAAGTGACAGTTGGGAAGTATAAGGTTATCACAATCTCTATATGACCTATGTTTAATATTCTGCAGCATGAAGGTCATTTTCGGGGGTTCTTTAAGGGTTACTGTAAATCAAAGCAAAAGCATTTAACAACTGAGCAATGTATGGGTTAACAAAGATAAAAGAGTGAGCAAAAACCACCTTAATTACGGCACTCCATTCCCCCACCTATCATAAAAGGGGGAGGCAGTGTGTGAGGAATCCTGTTTAAGTGAAGAGGACTTTTTTCCAAACCACTGCAGATGGGAATGGTTATACAGACACTGTAGCCAGATGCACAGTCTCTAATTTAGTCCAAAGCATATAATTATCAAGCAGAAAGTCTGTAATGAAAGAAGAACTGCAAAGGGAAAAGAACAACCACGTCCCATCAATGTCAACAAAACCAGGCGCTCACCCTGTCCTAAAAGGCAAGAGGGCGGCATGTGGACAGTCTGGTTTGTGCCCCCAGCTGCCCTTCTAATCCTACTACCTTGGTGAGAAGGGCACTCCAAGGAAAGAGCTACTAAGTGATTTGTGCAAAAAGTGAAATTGGATGATTGCTGGAAGTAGCAGACAGCAAGTATTTTATTATTCTTTCATTCACTGTTGGCAGATTTTAATAACCCACCAATTAAATAACTGCTCCGATATGATTCATAATTACAGTGCTTCGGCAGATAAGCACAACACATTTATCAAAATGTTGCCATATGCAAATCAGATGCCAATATGTACAGGAGATCCAAGTTCACGAAATGCTACCGTGTCAGCGTTCTTAGTACATAACCCCTTCACAGCCTGTTCATTTTAATTATATAAAATAGATTGTTTGAGAGAAGAAATTTTAGCAATATTTGTAATTACATCAGATCTTGCTGAAAGGAATGTATAGGCTACAATTGCAGATTTCCTTTATGAAAATACTTGTTGCCTGGCATGTATTCTGATCTTCTATCATTAATACTTTGACTTTGGCCGTAGGCCTGCTTAGTTTCAGTGATTTCCAAAGTGAAGCAAGTTCTCCTTCCCAAATACAGTAAAACCTTGGATTGCAAGCATAATTCATTAAGGAAGCATGCTTGTAATCCAAAGCACTTGTATATCAAAGCGAATTTCCTCATAAGAAATAATGGAAACTCAAATCATTCGTTCCACAACCATTTATTCACAAGTCCTTCAGTTTATAGTCCATATAAAAAGATTATAGCAATGTGAGCAGGTTGGGTAACCATAAAATGTCCATCCACAAATGGAAACCTCCCCAAGGGGATTAGAAGCAAAATCCAGCAGGAGCTCCACAGTATAAAAGAGAAGAGAGGTGCCTCTAAGTGTAGCAATATGGTTACATTAAATGAAGGTACAACATTTAGCAACTCACATGGTTGATGATTAAGAGAGGCACATCTAAGGCCGCGTACACATGGCCGAGAAACTCGATGGGCAAAACACATTGTTTTGCTCGTTGAGTTCCTTGTTCGGCTGTCAGAAAACTTGTTGAGCCAAATGTTCCCATTGCCCAACGAGGAAATAGAGAACATGCTCTCTTTTTGGCTCGACGAGTTTCCCGACGGGTTTCTCGGCGAAAAGTGTACACACGACCGGTTTTCTTGGCAGAATACGTCTCCCATCGAGTTTCTTGCTGAATTCTGCCCGAGAAAACCGGTCGTGTGTACGGGGCCTCAGTATGCAGGCATCCAGGGTAAAGTGGTCCATATAGACCACCCCCTGCACTGCTGGCTCTCACCGCTGTCAGTCTGAATCATGATCGGGAAAACTACCCTGCAGAAGAGGGATCTGAAAGCGAGGCTTGAACTGCTTGTGAAGCGCAGCATGGAAGGGATGATGTTGATGGTGGTGCGGAGGACAGTCTATGTGGACAGCTTTACCCCGGATGCCTGCATACTTAGATGTGCCTCTTTTAATCATCAACCACTTAAGTTGCTAAATGTTGTACCTTCATTAAAATGTAACCATATTGCTACACTTAGAGGTGCCTCTCTTCTCTTTTATACTTAGTTGTGACATGACACTACTTGTAAATCAAGACATTGCTTGTATATCAAGTCAAAAAAATTAAAATGCTTGTCTCTCAAACCAAGGTGTTACCGTATTGTAAATTTATACCCCCCATTTCTTGTATGGGTGCAAGAGATTTCGGAAAAGTGAGAAGTTAGGCTTTAATTTCGCTTCTGATTCCTACTGTATCTTACGTCTTAGTTATAAGAATAGATCTTTTTAAACTCCACAATCATTTTGTTTTCTATGTATGGTTCAGTGATTTGGGGATGTTGCCAGTCCTCATCCATTCTTCGTGAATCATTACTGGTCTGAGCAATGATATAACTTGTGGCTGCAGTTCAACTGGCACCACAGCTTTGTAGAAAATTCAGCATGCAATTTGTGCCATTAGAATCAGCTGGTTGACAGATATACGGTTTCTTCCTACTATACGGTAACTGAAACCTCACAGCAATTACAATGCATGCCAGTCCTTCATGCGGAAGGAGCCTATAGTCTTTTCTAAGACTGCCAGCGTAGAGTGGTTACTATAAAGGCATTAATGTACATTGAGATGTATCAAATGTTAAGCCAATAAGCACTGTAATTACCGCCTACCACAGCAGACCCCACCTTCATTTGTTCCTACACAAGTGTCATTTCCTATATAAATTCAGCTATTGGAATGTGTGTTTATCTGGCACTGCTCTGAATTGTGGTGCAGTAATTTTCCTGGCCATGCTTTGTTCTATTACAATAAGTTATTACCGAAAGTCATATGGGATACTAAAGTACAATTAAGAATTGACAGTGGTCCACTCGGCAATAAAATCATTTTTACGAGATACGTGTTCAGTCTGTTAAAGTGTAACTTCTCCCAAAATGTGCAATGCTGTATATTTTTTGTTTCGGTGAGGTGTCTTTTACATCTCTCTGGGTCCCTAAATCAGACACATTTTTTGTTCTCTGTAATGGCTAGAATTATCTGATGTCACCTGCTAAAGGGAATTCTACCACATTTTCCTACAAATAACCCACTAAAGGGAATTCTAACACATTTTCCTACAAATAACCCACTAAAGGGTACATTTAATGGAGACACTGATTTAGTGCTTCCTTTTGCATTATATAGACAGATAGATTAAAAGAAATATTTGGAGAATGAAGAATTCACTTCATTGTTTGACATAAAAAAAAAAAACACAGCTGAAATGCTAAGCTTGGCTTATCACATATTTGCTGAGGGCGAGGACTCATCTGGAGACTAAACCTTGTCCTGCCTTAACAGAAAAAGCAGAACTAGACCATTTTTGGACCTGTCTGTCTGTCCGCATGGATACTGATTGGGTAATTTATAACATGCTTATACTGTATGTAGAAATGTCACATGACCCTCAAAAAATCCAGTTACTTTATTTGCTATTGAATTTACAACTCAGAGTTGCCAACCTTTATGTTTCATCTTAACCTCCTAGTAGGCCTTCAAGGTGCATCTCCATTGAAGCTGGTGGACAGGCAGGAGAATTAGAGTGGTTCCAGAAGACTGAAAGGCAAAGAAGTGTCCCCCAGAAGGTGGGAGGAAGGAATAGACAGAGCGACCACTACTCTTCACCAGGGGTCTCCAAACTTTCTAAACAAAGGGATAGTTTACAGACTTTAGGGGGGCCGGACTGTGGCCACTGGGAGTAGAAAATGTCCTGGCCTCAGTGGGAGTAAGCAATGCATCTTTGGCATTGGGGGAGGAATAGTGTGCCATCGTTGGTGTCAGTGGGATGAATAAGTGCCCAATTGTTGATATCAGTGGGAGAAATAATGCGCCACTGTTGGTATCAAAGCGAGGAATAGTGCCCCAATTGTTGGTATCAGTGGAAGGAATACTGCCCCATCGTTGTTGTCAGTGGGAGGAATAGTGCTCCAACATTGGTGTCAGTGAGAGAAATTGGGCACCATCCTTGGTATCAGTGGGAGGAATAATGCCCTGTCATTGGCGTTAGTGGGAGAAATAGTTTCCCATTATTGGCAAGCAAAGGGCCACAATTTGGAGACCACTACTCTAGACTGATTCTAGAATGGGCTATTGTAAAAAAAAATCTTGGGCAACCAACTGCAACAGATTTGCAAAATTATGACAGAGTTATAACTGAATTTAAGACATTTTCACTCTGAACAGTGCCACAATTAAGAAGTGGTCAGGGTCAGGTTGTATTCTTTTGCAGTGCTACTTTAGAGCAGCTTTTGAGTATTGCCTTGCTGTGCAACAAAATTGATAAATTAAATGGAAAAGACACATGGTGGAAAGGAGAAGTGCTGCTCACCCCGATAAGTAGAAAATGGAAAATCCCCCAGTGGGGTTTTTAGGCAGCAAAATTGAGCAAATTGACAAGGTGTGTGATAAAAGATTTTATTGTATAAAATTTAATAGAATCAAACAGTTGAGATATGAGCTCTGGTATAAAATCTTGTACAAATTACACACACAGAAAAGAGCAAGCATGAAAATTGTCATACAACTGGACATGAACATGTAAAGTTCTAGACAATTACTGACTTGTTTCAACCCCTTAATGGGGTCTTCTTCAGAGGTTTTTGATTGCTGCTGTAACAAAATGCATGAATGAATAAACTTGGCTTCTACAGATTGCTAAGGAAGAAATATAGAGATAGGTTGCATAGTTACCAATTTACTGCATGTGAACACGAATGACTTGGACCAGAGTTTTCTTTAAAATGTAGTCCAGAGAGGATCCTAGATGAGCCTCCCAGAACAGACGGGGACCCCAAGCGAAAAACAGCAGAAAGGGCATCCCATGTGGCTTACAGGTAGTCACAAATATGCGGAGAGAAAGTCCACAACGCACAAGGCATGAGAGTGGGGAGGGAGAGAAGAGGGGACACCAGCACCTACGGAAAATGTTTGTATATATATATATATATATATATATATATATATATATATATATGTTCCCCTCTGTCTGAAGGCAAGGAGGGACCAGAACAGCACATATAGCTGAAGGTGGTTGCTGGGCAGGGAGATGGTAAGGTGGCTCCAAGTTTGTCTAAAGGTGTAGGGCACCTGAGCCCACAAACTAAAGCTGGCACACAAGAAGGTGAGGGGCAGCCTCAACAGTGTACAATGCTTTGGGCTATCATTATCTGCTTTTTTATCCCAACATGGATTCTGTCAAAGTAAAAAGTATGATTACAGGTACGTGTGCTAGGATAAATGGGAGCTGCTGCATTTTTAGTCACTAGTATTCAATGTTGAATATACAATAACTGTCTAGCTGTACCAAAAGAAAAAAAAAATAGACAACATTAAATACGTTAAGATATTCTAGCTATGAACCACTTCATATTACCATTTATACCAAAGTATATAAAAGTGTTTCCCTTTTTTTATTTTATTTACTTTTTTAAATGATTTCTAGACTGTTATGTATTATGAGTTACAATCTGTACTTGGGATGTATGTGTGTTGTGTTTTTTGTGGGAATATAAAATTGAATAAAAATCTATCGGATTTAAAAAAAAGTTTGGCTGGCTAATGAAAGTGCAAATGCCTTTGCTTACTACCTTGGACTTGAGTTTGACACGCTCGACATAAAGGTTTTAAGAAAGGTATCTTATTTCACTTTATGTGAATCCATATGTAGGCAGTAAGAAGACAACAGTCTATTAAATAAATCTGCTTTTATTGCTGTCTCTGTGCCCATCAGAAATCTGCTTTTTCCCCCCGCTCTGTCTGACATGTGTCACCTATACAGGAAATAAGAGTAAATCTTCCCAATCAGGAATAAAACCCCAATGGGGGGTTCTAACCTTACTCCTTCAGTACAAAACTTGAACATAGTTTTGGTTTATCTGTACTTTAAACCAGTTCGAAGTCCAGTAAAAGAAAAAAATGAAAATTTAAATCTCAGCTCTGAATCTCTGGTTATGGATGGAATGCAAATATTATAATATCTATCATCTGTTCAATAAACAGGTATTTTTGAAGGAGTATCTTATGCTATAGAATAGATCTTACAATAATTTCATTCAGTATCAACATGTCACAAAGCATAATTTACCAAGCTAAATGCTTTGGTGCTCATATATCACGACCTGTGTCAACTTTTCACGAACACAACGGAATCAATTATCTCAATTTCCATCTATTTTATTTATCTGGAATCAAATACACAGAGAATGGTTCAAACTAATCATAGATTTGGGCACGGAACAAAGGAATGCCTGCCTTTTCCTGGGTGCCAGTGCTGAAACAAAGACATCCATTGTCTTTTGTGTGGGTGTGTCTATAGTGCTGAGACATAATTTATAGTCATGCATGCATTTCATATCCTACTACCGATACCATAGGAAAAGATGTATGGTGGATACAGAAATAAATCTTACATAATTCACTTGGCACATGTACATGGCGTGGAGCAGATGTTCCTGCCAGTCATGGCATGAGGAGGTGATATGAGATCTTAGCCTAACCTCTGCTTCCTGTAAAATTTTATGAGTATTCATGTTACAATAAAATTACAACAAAGACAAATGAAAAACACCATTAATACGATGTAAGTACAAGATGCGGTAGACGTTGGAATCAATGTCCTATAGAGTGCATTATCGTCTCAGGTATATAAATAAGTATAACTAAACCAAACATATCCTTAGAAATGTAATACAATTCTGCACTTCAGTGCCAAGTACATGCCAGCATTTTCTAATCCCAGCTAATAAATGCCAGTCTAAAGAACATCACATTCTGCTTGTCTGAAGTGTTTGCAAAGCAGTTAAAGTACTGCAATTACAGAAAAATAACTGTTGATGTGCCAGAAATATACCGAACACCTACCTTCCCCATAGCTCCCAGCTGTTCCTGATTGGGAGCGACTGTCCCTCTTTTGGAATCAAATTCCTCTGGCCTTTTTAACTCCTCAGTTTTCCCCTATTTTTGATATGCTATACAGATCTCTAAAATGAAATGTACTATTTAAAAAAGCAAAGTTCCACCCAAGAATGAAACTTCCGCTTTTTGGAATCTTCCTCCCCTCCGGTGTCACATTTGGCACCTTTGAGGGGGGCATATACCTGTCTAATACAGGTATTTGCTCTCACTTCCGGACATACAGTAGATTGACGCAGTATCCGTGGCGTTCTACGCCATGTCCGGCCCCTCCTCTGCTGTCTTCTGGGAGACACACATGTCCCAGAAGACAGCAGGGACCAGTGAGATAGCGCAGCGCGACTTGCACATGCGCAGTAGGGAACCAGGAAATGAAGCCACAAGGCTTCACTTCCTGATTAAAATGGTATATTGCAGGGCTAAATCTAGTGATTGAAAAGAGTGGGGCTCCTGCTGTTCAGACAAAAGCTGATAGTGGAGATTCACTAAAGTGCAAAAAAACATAAAAAATGAATCCAATGATCACACTCAATGTGACTAATAAGTGATAAACAATAACACATTTACATAAAACAAAGGTGCATGTGCATATTTATATAGTCCATAAAATGATTCCAGGGGATAAAGTGACTTTCCAAGGTGAGTAGTTGTAAACAAGTTTGCCTGTAGATATTTCACCACCAATAGAAAAAGAGGCTTACTAGACACGTGGAACCCAACTAGGCATACGCCCAATGAGTCAACAGAGCTTTTGGTGTAGCACACCCAAGGGAGAGAAGTGTGTCAGCATACATAGCTTCCAATGTGGACATATGAAGCGGAGGTCCGTCACACTATTGTCGACAATAGGTCTCAACCAAGGATGTAGTGACCAAAACTCAAAGGCAATTCATCCAAATAGTACATTGATAAATGGAGAGAGAATAGGCCACTTAGTGTGATACCATTTAGACCAAAAATATATTTATTGTATAAGTAAAAATGAACACTCACATTTGAGAAGGTGTTAAAAGCATGTAGCTAAAATTAAAATAATCGCAGTGGCTTCAGTAGAGCCCGTCCCGGCGCTTTTCATCCTAGTAGGGCAGATGATGCCTTGTTAGAATGAAATACCTTATTAGGATGAAACATGTCCTTTTTGTCCTGGTGACATGCTATCTCAGGGACTTATTTGTAAGGTAACATAAAGGAGGGTTTAACCAGTTCCCACCGGCTTTATGCATATATGCAGTCTCTCGTGGGTGGGCTTTAACGCAGAGAGGCTGCATATATGCGTCCAGATGTAAACATATTTCGGTGCTGAGAGTGCGCGACCTGCGCACTCCTGCCATAGTTATCAGTACTTTGACTGCCAATCACAGCAATCACATGATAGTAATGCCGGCCTCAGCCTCCCAGCATTTAGAACCTCTTAAAGGGCCAGGAGGCGATGGCAGGAAGGGGTTATATGCTCTCATATTTTTATTGCTGTCTGTATCTTGTCCTGGTGTTGCCGGTGTAAGAAGTAAGGGGAATTCCCCAAATGAGGTTACGTGTATCTACAAAATCAGAGGTTCTCCTCTATATTTGTAAAAAAAAACTGTACTATATTCAAACACATTTACTGTTTATGGTGGAAAGGGAAAAAAGCACTCAAAAAGCTCAGACCCAATCAGTGGGTAGCACAAAAAAATATTCTTAAAACAGAAGGTATTGCCATCTCTCAATGCATCGCATATCTTAAAAATAAGAGTGTTAATCCCTATTTCAGGATAGTGGATGGAGCCAACAAATTATTGCTTTACACCTCACTGGCAAGATGTACACACAAAGACAATATTAAACAATTTATTTCAAACTGCATACAATTATTTTGGGATATTTTGGTGATCATCATGCAGTTTGTGTGCAGTGGGTTAGAGTTGGGTTTAGAGATGACCACAGATGTGTTTTTTTCAATCAGCCAAAAAATTATTGAAAAAAAATAATGGATTCTTCCATCTACACAAACAAGGTGGATAGAGGAGTTCTCTGCTGTCAGAATACACAGATCAACATTGCAGCCTATTGGATGCAGATGCTGATCGAATAAAAAATTTCCAACATTCAACAGAAGTTGATCATTAGGTCGACTTCTGTCAAGCGAGAATGACTATAGATGGGTCAAAATGTGTCCAATCCTTGGTGAACAAAAATTTCGATCCATATACGGCCAGATTAAAGGAGTTGTAAATACAAAATTTATGCTGAAATTACTGTTTACAGGGTATAGAGACATAATAGTTAACTGATTCCTTTTAAAAATGATTAAAAATAGATAAAAAACAATCACATAATGTACCTGTAGTTTCGTTTTTGCATGTTGTTTCCTGCCTCTCTGCTGTACAGAGCCACAGAGCCAATACAGGGCAGTGATGGTTTGGAAAATAAAAAATGATTGGTGCTGAGGGGTTTTAGACACACAGTAATCACACCTCCTTGAAGTTAGTGACCACAGAGAAAGCTCCCAGCACTGTGGTTATCAGGAAACAGACAACCAGGAAGTGTGGAGATTAGAGAAGAATTACAGCAACTTGTGAGCAAAAACGAACAATGAGGACATGAAAACAGCACTGCATGAACGATGCTGGTAGATGGCAGGCAGGCTAATTTTCTATCTCTCCTGATTTTCTTCTGGCTTTCTTTTTTCACTTCCTCTCTTGTCTTTTGTCACTCTTTCTTTTTTTCGTCTGATTCTTCTTAGGTTTTATCTCATTATTTTATCTCTGGGGATAGAATCCTTAAGATTTTTGGTCCTCAGTTTGTTTTATTTTGAAAAGATAAGTTTATGTTTAAGTAATTGAAGGATTCTACCAAACCTTTGAAATAATTAGATTTGATGGGGATTCCGAAAATATGTTTTCGGTTATCGGAGAGTTCCAGTAATAGTTATTGGAGGGAGGGAGGGAAGATTGGAGGTTTTGCTCAACCTCTTGGACACAGAAAGTTCCCGTTAGGGGTGTCGGAGAGGTTGATGCACTCCGGATATCTTATCCTTTAATTATTCTAAGTATTTTAATCTGATACACTCAATTAGTTGTATCCCTTATATAACTTATTGTGTGATAACGCTAGACCTAAGAATTCCTTGATATATGAAAATATTCTGTTTCTCTTTCAAGTTTAAAGTATTACTTTGAAATAGTCTTTTAATTTAGCTTATGTGAACTGCCTTACTTTCACCACATGGTGTAGACTGTAGAGCATATAGGATGGATAGATATAAGTGGCAGTTAATAAGACAGGAATGATTATTATGAATTGAAATGTATTTAAATTATTATATTTCTGCGTGCTATTGACTTATTTCTTGCTAATTTAATACAAATGTATGTATTTATTTTATTGAAAATAAACTTAAATTTGAATGAAAAAAAAGAAAACAGCACTGCATTAAGGTAAAGGAAGCTATTAAGATAAAAAAAAAATCCTTTACAAACCCTTTAAGGAGGACAGGTAAAGTTGTGCAGTTTGGAATTTACAGCTAAACGACCTCTGGGACATTAGCAAGGAAAGAATCAGCAAACAATTTGCATCTAAATAGTGAAACATTGTCTTCCTGATTTAAAGCCTCTTCAGTTGATCTCTACACCTAGCCTTTAATACTAATGTATTTCTTCTCTTCCAAGTCTATCCTCAGGGGAAATAATTTTTTCTCCAAAATCTTCTAATTACATTTTATATTAAATGTCTTAGGAATGGCACATTTTTTATGAAATCGTTACAGAAAAGTCAAATCAATTTTACTGATTGATCATTAAACCAAGAACAATCATTGAAATTAGATTCTAACACAAGAGAAAATAGTATAAAAGAATTCCCATCAACGTCTTAATAAAGTTGTGTACGTTTTGAATGAAAGTTTTGGCATCCAGAATGTTAATGTCAGAAAGTCTTTGTGAGTTTGGAATGCTTAATGATGTCTTGTATGTGAATAAATATGGGAAGTCTAAGAAAGGGAAGGGTAATAAGATGAATATTGCTACATCAAAGTAATGTGCAAAATAATACTACTTAAATGAATATTCGTTCTATGCCGTCTATGCTCATTTTGTTCTTTACAGCATTTAATGCTATATATTAAAGTGATATTACATTTACTACCTCATTTTGGGATTACTTTAAAACTCCCTGAGTGACAATAAAATATGGTTTACTGGAGTTCTCAAAAAATGACGTTCTCGAAAAACGGAATCTTTATACCTTGAGTCAACAAAGTGACGTTACTTCTTCAAAAGGAGCGGATCCCAGTTTAGACAGAGCGGCTGATTGGCTGGCTTTGCCTGCATGCTATCCTTGGTCCACAAGACCAATGCCTTTCATTGCTTACATCCCAGACAATGAAGAGGTGAAAACTTGAGATTATTCCAGGAGAAAAAAAGTATTTCAAAGCTTGGTATAACATGGGAATATTTTTTAATAAATACTGAGTTTAGGCAAGAGATCGGTTTTATTTGTGACTTGTTTATACATTTTGGTGGGCAGGCAGCTCAATCTGAGCACCAAGGACGATGATCCTTGCTGAGAATCTAGAAGCAGCAGTAACACCTCACTGGCCATGAAGTTCCCTATAAAACACCAGCAATGAATCGGCTGCAATGGTTTCTTTATGACTTTTATATTTATATAAAATATTTATACTTTTAAAACAAACATGTTCTCTGCTTTAAATGTTGAACGTGCAACGAGGTCTCCGACACATCCCCTGAACACTGACAAATCCACAGCACTGTTCAGGGTGTGAGAGCAATGATGATTAGAGCAGTGCTCGGTGGAGGGAGTCAGACTGGAGGAGAGCCGGGTGTGTGGGAGCCGAGTTCTGGCATTAGTTTCAATCATTTTTTTATTGATTTACAAAATGTTGTAAAACAATGATTGTGAGCAAAGTAAACATGCATTCAAACATATTGTATATTATGCTGATATAAGATTCATGAAAATATAAGAATAACTGATGCTCAAAGTCTAGAATTATCTCTGCACAACAGGGTCAACTTTTGAACTTAAATAGGGGAATAGGAAAAGGGAGGTGTCAGGGTATATGGGGGTTTTGGTGTAGTAAATGGAAGAAAAAAAAAAAAAAAGGAGAGAAGGGCTTAGCTGATAAATTAATGCCATATATATTATTTTATAAGCAGCCTGGCTTTTTTTTACGTGGTACTAAACCCAGGAGCCTGCATTCACTATATCTGGTCTCCCACAGTACACAGAACATGGACATGAAATTATTTTAGTAAATATAAACAGCTAAATACTTTTCTCATTAGCAGTATATAGCAGTCTTGTCATTTCTATCTGGTAGACCACTGATTAAAGCTTGGAGGAGTTTTAATTCTGCGATTACTGTACTAAGAGGCTGCATGACCCCTGACTTTGTTTGGACAGTGCTGACTGGCCCTGTGCTTAACACATGCACCCGAGAAAAAGAAAACAAAATAGCAATACACACCAAACTGAGCATGTGCAGAGTGCCTCCAAAGCTCTGTTCTATCAGCAAATGGATTGGGGACAGTAAAGGAAAGGAAGGTACAGAGAAGATAGGATCAAACAGCCTTTTTACACAATGCAGAGGATTAACCCCTTAGCTTCCACAGTGAGTATAACAAGCATGCTTTACTGCATATACAGACTGATTTTACTGTTGTGTGCGTAGTAACACTTTAAAAGGGTTTAATTTGACTTTAAAATCCCACTAAAAATATATACAGGTGGTTCTCAAAAAATTAGCATATTGTGATAAAGTTAATTATTTTCTGTAATGTACTGATAAACATTAGACTTTCATATATGTTAGATTCATTACACACAACTGAAGTAGTTCAAGCCTTTTTTATTGTTTTAATATTGATGATTTTGCCATACAGCTCATGAAAACCCCAAATTCCTATCTCAAAAAATTAGCATATTTCATCCGACTAATAAAAGAAAAGTGTTTTTAATAAAAAAAAAGTCAACCTTCAAATAATTATGTTCAGTTATGCACTCAATACTTGGTCGGGAATCCTTTTGCAGAAATGACTGCTTCAATGCGGCGTGGCATGGAGGCAATCAGCCTGTGGCACTGCTGAGGTGTTATGGAGGCCCAGGATGCTTCGGTAGCGGCCTTAAGCTCATCCAGAGTGTTGGGTCTTGCGTCTCTCAACTTTCTCTTCCCAATATCCCACAGATTCTCTACGGGGTTCAGGTCAGGAGAGTTGGCAGGCCAATTGAGCACAGTAATACCATGGTCAGTATACCATTTACCAGTGGTCTTGGCACTGTGAGCAGGTGCCAGGTCGTGCTGAAAAATGAAATCTTCATCTCCATAAAGCTTTTCAGCAGATGGAAGCATGAAGTGCTCCAAAATCTCCTGATAGCTAGCTGCATTCACCCTGCCCTTGATAAAACACAGTGGACCAACACCAGCAGCTGACATGGCACCCCAAACCATCACTGACTGTGGGTACTTGACACTGGACTTCAGGCATTTTGGCATTTCCCTCTCCCCAGTCTTCCTCCAGACTCTGGCACCTTGATTACCGAATGACATGCAAAATTTGCTTTCATCCGAAAAAAGTACTTTGGACCACTGAGCAACAGTCCAGTGTTGCTTCTATGTAGCCCAGGTCAGGCACTTCTGCCACTGTTTCTGGTTCAAAAGTGGCTTGACCTGGGGAATGCGGCACCTGTAGCCCATTTCCTGCACACGCCTGTACACGGTGGCTCTGGATGTTTCTACTCCAGACTCAGTCCACTGCTTCCGCAGGTCCCCCAAGGTCTGAAATCGGTCCTTCTCCACAATCTTCCTCAGGGTCCGGTCACTTCTTCTCGTTGTGCAGCGTTTTCTGCCACACTTTTTCCTTCCCACAGACTTCCCACTGAGGTGCCTTGATACAGCACTCTGGGAACAGCCTATTCGTTCAGAAATTTCTTTCTGTGTCTTACCCTCTTGCTTGAGGGTGTCAATGATGGCCTTCTGGACAGCAGTCAGGTCGACAGTCTTACCCATGATTGCGGTTTGGAGTAATGAACCAGGCTGGGAGTTTTTAAAAGCCTCAGGAATCTTTTGCAGGTGTTTAGAGTTAATTAGTTGATTCAGATGATTAGGTTAAGAGCTCGTTTAGAGAACCTTTTCATGATATGCTAATTTTTTGAGATAGGAATTTTGGGTTTTCATGAGCTTTATGCCAAAATCATCCATATTAAAACAATAAAAAGGCTTGAACTACTTCAGTTGTGTGTAATGAATCTAAAATATAAGTCTAATGTTTATCAGTACATTACAGAAAATAATGAACTTTATCACAATATGCTAATTTTTTGAGAACCACCTGTAGATTAGGTAATTTGAGCTAACTGTGATACAAAACAGGCTAGTTATGCATGTACAAATCTCTTTGGATAAACAAAAGATTTTTGATTACTCTGTATGTTAATGCAATGTTACGTATTATGCACTGTAAAATATGATGGCCCTGCAAAAGCATTTTTATTAGTATTGCAATCAAGTGTAATTATTTCTACAGTTTGCTTGAAAAGAAAAGTTCCTCCTTTAACATTTTAACTTGTTGATCCTGCCTAAAAAAATCTATTGATTTTTAATTTCCTTTACTAGGGTGACAATGCTGTTCAATTTGCAGTTAAATCATTGGAACCTTGTTAGTCTTTGAGCAGGGTAGTCCGAGTAAAGGACGCCAAGTAAAAGTAGAAACACAAACCCAACACCAACTAATGCTGTTTAAACAGTTGCAACAATCATTTTTAAATCTTTTGGAAAAAGATTTACACTGGAAATGATAGATGATCATCAGTTTATATGGTTTATCTCAACCACTAGCTGTCACTTTTGTTAAAAAGCTTGGCATTCTTGAACATGGAGAGAATTGTAAATAAAGATTTGTTAAAAAAAAAAAAAAAGAGAAATTAATATACTGAATACTATCATTACAAGTATTAGCCAAATATTGTTACCAGAATACATTGAGCTCTATACAGTATATAAGATGCTTGCTTAGAATACAGAAGGTGTACAGAACACTTTTTTTCTATGCCTTACTTTAAAAAGTAGTAGTTTTATTCTCACATACTATTCCATAAGGTAATGTACTGATAGATTGGGTCACAAAGGGTCTTTGACCCTCACTGCTCTCTAGCAGGCTTTACTCACCTAGTAAATTACTCCCTTCTCAAGGCATAGTTGTTACACCTGAAAAAGCACCATGCAATCTTATATGAATGACAGACAAGGTGTTATATGCTTGACTGCCTTTTGATCTCATATATGATGCTCATTTTTCATGCCCCTTTGACCTATAGCCTGAAGGATGTCTATAACAGGATCAGTCATTACGGTCAGATAGTCACAGACATGACAAGTCATATACATCTTCTCCTGTGCCCAGGAGGAAAGAAATTTAACAATACATCCCTGTACTATGCTGGCTCCACACTTGTCCCTTCGATTCATCCATGCCCCAACTAACTAGTCAAACAGGTTTGCGTTTTTTTTTTCTTTGTACAATTCACTTAAGGCTGAAACTTAATTAGGTGAAGGTGAAGTACTTTGTTCTTCATCGTCTCAGCTAAGCCAATGGAATGAAAGCATATATTCCAAATATATCATTATTTTTTACAACTTAAAAGCACATAAATATGACATGTATACAACATCATTTTAAAAAGTATAAATTTAAGGAAATGAAAAACTTATTATAACATGTAATGGTATGTTCTGACCACTGCAAGCAGATTTTTTTTAAAGTTATTTTTATATATATGCACATTTGGATGACCTCAATGTACATGTTTGGCTATTAAGAAGGTAAAGGGATAGGAGAAGATCCTCCCTGAATATGGCCTAACTTAGTGATAGAGAGAAGAAGAAGAAATAAAATGTGGCTGGTAGAGTTAAGCCTCGTACACACGACCAAGTTTCTCGGCAAAAACCAGCAAGAAACTTGCTTGGATTTTTTTTTTGCCGAGGAAACCGGTCGTGTGTACATTTTTCGACGAGGAAACTGTCGAGGATTCCGTCGAGCCAAAAAGAGAGCATGTCTTCTTTTTCCTCGACGGGAATGGAGAAACTTGCCTTGCCGAGTTCCTCGACAGCCTAACAAGGAACTCGACGAGGAAAACGATGTGTTTCGCCCATCGAGTTCCTTGGTCGTGTGTACGGGGCCTTAGAGTTGGATCATGGGGTTGGGTGGTTAGAGATCTCTTTAAAATTAATTATTTTTCCCTCAAAAAACAGTCCATATTCTTCTTTTAGGCTGGGTTCACACCTAAGAAGGATCTGTCGCACAGCAGTGGCCCGGTGCATCCTGGTTCACCGTTTCAGGTCCAATTTCAGCCCGAACTTTGGGCTGAATTTGGACCTGAAACGGACCAAAAAAGGCACACGTTTTTCTTGCAAAACGCACTGGACCTGCTGTGGAGATATGTTAACCGGCTTCATAGAGAGCCAGTTACATTCTCCTGCTATGCAAATTGGATGCAGAGGCCACATCCAATTCGCATAGGTGTGAACCCAGCCTTAGCGTTTAAAAATATTTCTTCCATAGCGTAAAGTCTGCTTAAACGAGGGGTCTCCAAACTGCGGCCCTTTGCTTGCTTTTATACGGCCCTTGGGGCACTAATTCTCCCACTGATAAAAGGCACTAATCTGCCATCAGACACCAACAATGGAGCACCATTAAACAGATATCTCTGTTTAAACTTTTAATTTTCTCTCTTTATCAGTTCCAAAAGAAAAGCGGAAAGGAGGGAAGAATCAGAAAAGACATTTACAGATATATGTGCAACTTTTACCTTCCTCTAGCAGACTGCATTTATGAATGGACAGCTACATCAGAGTACTTTATTAATAAACACAAAGCTATCGGTTTGCAGGAAGAAACCTCATTGCATGACGGTATCTACAAAGAGCCATGTCAGCCGAACACTGAATTTCTTTTTGAAGGCTATCTTTAGTGCTACCGAAATGTTGAACAGTTCAATATATTAACCCAATTACATACAGTATTTGACACTAATTAATGTTTAAATGTATAATAACCCGGAGGGATGGGCTCGGTTAAAACATTAAATACATTTATTATGTATTAAGTAAGATACCTATTCCAGTATTCTCGTATTCTCGTGACACTGTGATTTGATTATTTGAAATAAAAATGCTATGGCCTCATGCACACTGGACATTTTTACAGCTGCTTCTAGGGGATTTTTTTGTTCCCTGCCTCTAAACGGCCCTCCATGTTAGCCTATGTGTCCATGCACACTTAAGCCCTGTACACACGATCGGTTCATCCGATGAAAACGGTCTGATGGACCGTTTTCATCGGTTAACCGATGAAGCTGACTGATGGTCAGTTGTGCCTACACACCATCGGTTAAAAAAACTATCGTGTCAGAACGCGGTGACGTAAAACACAACGACGTGCTGAAAAAACGAAGTTCAATGCTTCCAAGCATGCGTCAACTTGATTCTGAGCATGCGTGGATTTTTAACCAAGATTGCTTTTTTTTAACCTATGGATAATTAACCGATGGGGCCCACACACGATCGGTTTGGTCCGATGAAAACGGTCCATCAGACCGTTCTCATCGGTTTGACCGATCGTGTGTACGCGGCAATAGGCTTTTAGCAGCATTTCGTGGCATGAGCTTTTAGTGGCAGAAAACAAAAAAAAAACTCTCTGTCAGTGCTTCCAGGAGCAGCAGAGTTTGGGCAGAAAAAAAAACGCTTGATGCTACTAAAAGCTCCAAGAAGCTGCTATACGCGCCTGAAAGCTATTGCTTGAGCATTAATTAATTTTCATAGCCAGAATTATTTTTTTATTCTGGCCAATGAAATGAATTAACGCCCTAGAGCTCCTAAAAGCATGTAAAAGCTATGGACACTTTTACAAGCGTCAGGCATTTTTTCTGCAAAAACACGGCTGACTTCTAGTTAAAAAAACGTCCTGTGTGCATGAGGCCAAAAAGTTTTAGCGCTTGTGTCGACAAGTTTTGGGTTTGTGTCTGTGGAATTAAAAGTAGCTTCAGAGATCATTCAGGATTTATTGACAGGTGCATTTGACCTGCAGTTGTCCACCTACTGACCTGCATTTGACATGCTTTAGGCTGGGTTCACATTAGTGCGATGCGGGAACCCTGCGAATCCACTGCGGATTACCGCATCGCACCCGACTCGCACGGCAGTTCACACTGCCATATGTGAAGTGCTGAAGAGTGCCAATATATTGTTAATGACACCCCCATTTCAGCTTGCATATCGCGCTGCAAACTGTCAGTTCGGACATGAATCGGATCGCATATTTGTGAACACCCATGCCATTCGATTCTGGTGCGGACCAAAAAAAGGATAATTGCGGAAAAATTCCGCCGATTTAACATGTGATTTGACATGTCAAATCGCATGTCAAAATGCAGCAGTGTGAACTAGAGCTAAAGGTATGAGTTGGATCATTTGCATACTGTAAATCTTAGTAAATGAAGCCTGCATTTATTTTTATTTTTTTAATTTTGTTTGGTGCTGATGTACCTGGTGATCCTGCCAGTTCCCATTCATTCCTGTATTAAACTTACCATGGCAAGCACATAAGCAGATCTGTGCTGGCATGGTCAGTTTGCATCCCTGGATTTGCCAACAGGAGATACAAGATGTCACCCCGTGTAACTCATTCATTTGGGTTACTTGGGTTTCTGCTGGAAGATAACAGATGCTGTGCTTGTATGTCCAGTGGTCAGTTTAGGTGCCACCCTCAGTCCTGCTGTGATGACTGACTGACTGTGGCTCCCAGTAGCAGCCTCACTGTCAAAACTGCAGAGCATACAGATAGGGAACATACTTCCCTGCTTTGTGTGAGGTCACACACCGCCATGTCCAGTCACCCGTCTACTATACCTGCATGCATCCTCTCTATGAGTAGCATGGAGAAATATAACATTTGTAAAAAGGTACTAAAATATGTTTTTCTAAAAAAGAAAATTGGCAATAGGAAAAATCTTCGCTGTGTTAGAATGTGTTGTTGTACTTGTGTGTTCACAAATACTTTAAAGTGGTAGTAAACTATCAGTTTAAACTTACACCTACAGGTAGGCCTAAAACAAGTCTTAGACCTCGTACACACGACCGAGTTTCTCTGCAAAAATCAGCAAGAAACTTGCTGGGATTTTTTTTTGCAAAGGAAACCGGTCGTGTGTACATTTTTCGACGAGGAAACCGTCGAGGATCCCTTTGAGCCAAAAAGAGAGCATGTCTTCTTTTTCCTCGACGGGAATGGAGAAACTTGCCTTGTCGAGTTCCTCGACAGCCTAACAAGGAACTCGACGAGGAAAACGATGTGTTTTGCCCGTCGAGTTCCTCGGTTGTGTGTACGAGGCTTCACTTATAGGTACCATGAATATCTCTTAAACTTGTGCCATTTAGGAGATATTCACATCGCCTCAGACTGTTGACATCACTGCATGTGAAGTTTGCTCTGCATTAATGGTACACTTAAGTCTGGTACACACAATCGGATTTTTCGTGGACAAAGCGTAGGACTTTTGTCCAAAGGTCATTGGCCATGAACTTGTCTTGCATACAAATGGCAAAGAATTGTTGGCACACAAACACGAAACAACGTGGTTTTTCAACTCTTTAACACCACCTTTTGGGCAAGTTCTGCTAATGTTGTGTTATGGTTAGCATTGCTTCTGAGCATGTGTGCTTAAACATACTTTTTTTTTTTTTCCAAAGGACTTCTGTACACACGATCGGTTAATCCAACAACACACATTTGTTGTGGGAAAATTTTAAAGCATGCAATCTGACATTTGTCCGCCAACAATTGTCTGATTGGGGCATATAAACAGTCGGATTTTCTAACAACAGCATGTCATCACACTTTTCCCGTCGGATAATCCGATCGTGTGTACGGGCCTTTAGTATTCAAGGGTCATGCCGCAATCGTGACTCCCGTGTGTATGGGCTGGAGTGATGCCATCATGGCCAAGCCATTCAAAATGCCAAAGAGCACAAACCCAGAAGGACAGGTGAGGACGGAAGTGCCAGGAGTGGTGAGCTCAGCACTGAAAGGCTCCATTTAAAAGGTCTGTCACTCTGTGCTGGTATGCAAAGCAAACCCGCATGTTATGACATAAACCTTCAGGGGGCTCATTTAAAAAAAAATAAAAATTGGTAGAGTTTATTACTGCTTTAAAGCAGATTTTGCATTCCTATAGACTTGAAAGAAGTGAACAAAGGCCTGTCAATGGGCCTCACCCAAAATGCCCTTTTATCAACAGAAGTATATGTTTAGATCCATGCTTTATATACAAAACTATCCATCCCTCCTGTCATGTTATAACAAGTAAGGCTGGGACAAATGAATGCAAATCAAATTCAACAGTTTTATATCTAGAGACTATTCTTGACAATTATTATGTATACCCCAGAGAGGCCGGAAGACGAGGACCTCTTTAATGGTACAGGCTGATACAGGTCTGGTTATCGCAAACAGCGACCAACCTGGAAGCCACAATCAATTGCTGTCTGCAGCAATTGCAAATCTAGTATGCATTAATGTGCCTGGAAACACACAAATCATATAAATGGATATTATTGACCTATATTTGTGCGCTTTCTGTTCCCAAGTTAATGTTCTCTACTATATAAGGTCATCATAGAGATCAGTGGTGGTTTATGGTGCTGTCATTGCAGACCAATGAGGTTACATGGTAATTACACTGGTGGTTTTCCTTTATCAACACTTTACAAAAGAGTCTTTCTCTAATCTTTAACCATCTGAAAATGGAGCATCTGAAAAATGAAAGCTGGCTGCTGACTCAATGATACTTTTTATGCATCATTTGTAACATTTATGTCTAATAACATTTTTACACATTTATGTTTTATACTTTATAAAGGGAAACAATGTGGTGCTCTCACTTTATTCTAAGGTATGAGCAGTCCTTCCCTTTGCATTATCTTCAGTTTGCTAAATGCCTATAAAATTAGTATTAATTAAATCATATATATCCATATATAATCAATGCAGTAATTAAGATTTTTAGGCAGTGGTAATTAGCAAAAAAAAAAAAAATATATCTATCTATCAATCTATCTATCTATCTACACACCATTACTAATTAAAATCTCTCTCTAAATATATGTATATATATATATATATATATATATATATATATATATATATATATATATATATATATATATATATATATATATATATACACACACATACTATTACTAATTAAAAAAATATATATATATATATATACAGTATAGATAGATCTATATCTATAGATAGATGTATATATATATTTTTTACTTTATTTTAAGACTGCAATTAAATATCGTAAACAGTATGGGGCAGATCCACGTACCTCTGCGCCGGGCGCAGCGTATCTAAGCTACACTACGCCGCCATAACTTATTTATTTTATTTTTAATCCTCAAAGAATTTGCGCCGTAAGTTACGGCGGCGTAGTGTATCTCTGGCGGCGTAAGGGCGCGGAATTCAAATGGATGTAATGGGGGCGTGTTTTATGTAAATACGTCGTGACCCGACGTAAACAACGTTTTTTTTTTTTAACTGCGCATGCGCCGTCCATGGGGGTATCCCAGTGCGCATGCTCAAAATTAAACCGGAACCAGCCAATGCTTACGACGGTGATGTCATTCTACGCAAATTCCTATTCGCGAACGACTTACGCAAACGACGTAAAAATTTAAAAATTGTACGCGGGAACAACGGCCATACTTAACATTGAGTACCCCTCAGAATAGCAGCTTTAACTATACGCCGGAAAAAGCCGAACGCAAACGACGTTAAAACAATGCGCCGGCCGGACGTACGTTCGTTGGATCGCCGTAAATAGCTAATTTGCATACTCGACGAGGAATTCGACGGAAACGCCACCTAGCGGCCGCCGAAAACATTGCAGCTTAGATCCGACGGCGTACTAAGACGTACGCCTGTCGGATCTAGCCGAGATGCCGTCATATCTTGTTTTGAGGATACCAAAACAAAGATACGACGCGCAAAATTTGAAATTACGCGGCGTATCAAGAGATACACCGGCGTAATACCTTTGTGGATCTGCCCCTATGAGAGTGAACCTTGTGATCTGAAATTAACAATGTAAGTGTGTATATGTAAGCAAAGCAATATTTCTTTCAGCCATTTACATGGCAGCCAAAGTGACTGAGCTGCTGAGCGTAACTCCAGGTATAGTAATATGATATTACTGAACTTCTCAATGTGTGCCATTTTGGTCGACGAATCGATCCATTCTCACAGTTGATTACAAGTTATAAAATGAAAGAACAAATAATAAAAAAAAAATCGCCCTGGGTTCATCAACGAATATATTGTGCCTGTTTCTACCTAAACCACAAAAAGACAACAGATTGTACTAGAATGTGATTGTACTAGACTGACACGCAAGGCCAAGATCATGGCCAAAGACATATCCATACTAGTGAAGAAACTATTTCTAAGGTTCTAATATGTGACGCTTCTGCTGAGTAAGCAAAATTTGGAAATGAACTATTTTAATACCTTTGGTTTAAATTTCAGCTCCTGTAGCAGAAGGCCACATAGAGTCTGGAGCTCTTGACAGTCAATTATCTTAGAAATAGTCAAGATAATTATTCCCATTCATGACATTCCTATGAAATATACAATTACTTTGTAAAATTACACATGGGAACATATCATTTTATCTAATTAGTGATGTGTTTCTTGTCAAAGGACTCTTTTGATGAGTACAGGTTCCATTTAGAGTGACACGTATTCTCCAAAAATAAACCACAGACATCCACTACTTAATGGCCCTGTAATCAATTTTTTATAGAATTATATCTCACTGAGTTTTTCTTTCTCCTTGTAATGCCCCCCGTGAACCTCTCCTTCATATTTCCCCTTCACAAGCCTGTTTGTTTGGAACTGGCAGTGCATGTTAGTTGCATAGAGCACACTACACATCCGATTTGTCCATAGTCCCTAGTCCATTTCAGGAGTGAGCAAGAGAGGGTGGCTACGTTCCTACACAGAATGAGACCATGGAGAATGAACGCAGCCACCTTCTAACAGGAAGTCAGACCACAGCAGCCAAAAAATGGAGGAAGCTGAGGACAATAGAATAGAATAGAATAGAATAATGGGTACTTTTTTGAGTTAAAGGATAAGTTCACCTTTGTACAAAAAATATTAAATTCATATTTTTGCAGGTATAAAAATGTGCATTTATTATGTTTTGTAGTAGGAGCCTGTAAAGCATTGCACCAGTGATGCCATGCATGTCTCCTGCACGCTGTCAGTGTATCTACGTACATCCTGTACGGGTAAGCTGATACTCGCTAACAGGAAGACTCAATGGACTACCACGGCTCTCCATAGTGCTGTGGTAGTTCATTCAATACTACAAACCGACAGCCGCTAAGGATGTCGGGACTTGTAGTTCATTGATACACAGAGAGCTGTGTGGGTGGAGCCCTGCGCGGACGCACTGCTTTCAAGAACTGGCAACTAGTACAAGGAACTTCTTCCCATGCTGCTGCCACAGGGAGGGGGCAGCGGGCAAGGACCGCAACATTGGGAACATGTTACATGTTCCACCCTAAAATCAAGTGGAACATGTAACGTGTTCCCAAAGGTGAACATATCTTTAAGCCCACATTCACATTGGGCTGATTTGACATGCAACATGCAAAGGCACCGTCCGAATCGTTGCAACGCCGACTTTGCGGTGCCATACCGATTCCCAAAAGCAGTTTCTGCACTACTTTTGGTGACTTTGGGGCCGAATTCAATAGATATCTGTGCATGAACCCGCACAGATGTCTGTCAAATAGCCCCCGAAGACATACGTCACCCTAATGTCCACTATAGAGCTGTCATACGTCACCCTACTGTCCACAATAGAGCTGTCATACATTACCCTACTGTCCACTATAGAGCTGTCATACGTCATCCTGCTGTCATACGTCACCCTACTGTCCATTATAGAGCTGTTATATATTACTCTACTTGTCCACTATATTTCTGTCATATGTCACCTACTGTCCACTATAGAGCTGTCATATGTCACCCTACTGTCCACTATAGAGCTGTTATATGTTACTCTACTTGTCCACTATAGTGCTGTCATACGTCACCTACTGTCCACTATAGAGCTGTCAACATCACCCTACTGTCCACTATAGAGCTGTCATACATCAGCCTACTGTCCACTATAGAGCTGTCATACCTCACCTCACTATCCACTATAGAGCTGTCATAAGTCACTCTACTGTCCACTATAGAGCTGTCATACGTCACCCTACTGTCCACTACAGACCTGTCATACCTCACCTCACTATCCACTATAGAGCTGTCATACGTCACTCTACTGTCCACTATAGAGCTGTCATACGTCACCCTACTGTCCACTACAGACCTGTCATACCTCACCTCACTATCCACTATAGAGCTGTCATACGTCACTCTACTGTCCACTATAGAGCTTTCATATGTCACCCTACTGTCTACTTTAGAGCTTTCATACGTCACCCCTACTGTCCACTACAGAGCTGTCATACCTCACCCCACTGTCCACTATACAGATGCCATACGTCACCCTACTCTCCACTATAGAGCTGTCATACGTCACCCTACTGTCCACTATAGAGATGCCATACGTCACCCTACTGTCCACTATAGAGCTGTCATACCGCACCCTACTGTCCACTATAGAGATGCCATACGTCACCCTACTGTCCACTATAGAGCTGTCATACCTCACCCTACTGTCCACTATAGAGATGCCATACGTCACCCTACTGTCCACTATAGAGCTGTCATACCTCATCCTACTGTCCACTATAGAGCTGTCATACCTCATCCTACTGTCCACTATAGAGCTGTCGTACGCCATCCTACTGTCCACTACAGAGCTGACACAGAATGAAAGAAGCCAGTGAATACCAAAAAACTCCATCACAGACCAAACACGTAATTACGAAAAATCTCAGCTCTAGATCCCCTTGGGACTTAGAAGAACAGTATCAGAAGGTGGAACCAAAGGACGGAAACACATACTTGATTTTGATATCACAAATTTGAATGTCTGATGCTGGAGTTAATATTAAAGAATTTCCTGTTGAAAATGAAACTGGCTGATGAGGATGTTTCAATCTTGTATTGATTTTTTTTTTTCCTGACATAAGTTCCCCTTAACGTAAGCAGCATGGGGGGGATCTCGTCCACACGTGTAGAGGAAATATGACGCGATTACGACCCCAATTCACATGATGCCAAGACTAAACAATGTGCCAACAATCTGATACAAACAATGGATCACTCATCTCAAGTACTGAGACAGAACACATCACCATACTGTCACCAGCCTGCTTAGGGACTTGAGAACACATTGCACAGGGAATTACGCATTAAATGAGCACTGTGGCAGCAGGTAAACCATCATTACTATTACTGAGAAATAGCATGGACAATAAATATATAAGCTTGCTGTTGTGTGCAGCTTTCATCTGCTCCGCGCTCTTGGTGTGATCCCCCTGTCATTCTGTAAAGTGGGTCATTATTCCTACTTACTAGTCATCTACACATGCTAACAAGACAGGAGAGATTTCTGATGGTGTGCATCTATAGATGAAGGGTAATAAAAAAAAATAAAAAAATGAATGACAAGATATCTCCTTGAACTTCACTCCTTAGGTGACCCCTGACAAACATCACATGTATAACAACTACAGTCTTTGGGTTTATCGCAGAATTATTTCACGACATTAATTGTATTTCACGCCCTTTAAAAGACTGATGTCATTTGGACCCTCCATTACAGCAACATGAAGGTGACCATACATTATTTAAGTATTGTATCTAATTAATTACTATTATTATTATTATTATTATTATTATTATTATTATTAATATACAGAGTTCATACCCTTTAAATTACTGATGTCATTTGGAACCCCCATTACAGCAACCTAAAGGTGACCACACACTATTTAATTATTGTATCTAATTAATTACTATTATTATTATTTTTTTTTATTATACAGAGTTCACACCCTTTAAATTACTGTTGTAATTTGGCACCCCCTCCATTACAGCAACCTAAAGGTGACCACACAATCTTTAATTCTTGTATCTAATTAATTAATATTATTATAATAATAATAATAATAATAATAATAATAATATAATAATATTATAATACAGAGTTCATACCCTTTAAATTACTGATGTCATTTGGCCCCCCCCCCCCCCCCTATAACAGCAACCAAAAGGTGACCATACACTCTTCAATTTTTGTATCTGATCAGTTATTATTGTTATTATTATTATTATTATTATTATTATTATTATTATTATTATTATTATTATTATTATTATTCAGAGTTCACACCCTTTAAATTACTGATGTCATTTGGCACCCCCTCTATTACAGAAACTCTTTAATTCTTGTATCTACATAATTAATAATAATAATAATAATAATAATAATAATAATAATAATAATAATATTATTATTATTATTATTATTATTATTATTATTATTATTATTATTATTATAATACAGAGTTCATACCCTTTAAATTACTGATGTCATTTGGACCCCTGACCCCCCCCCCCCATTACAGCAACCTAAAGGTGACAATACACTCTTCAATTTTTGTATCTGATCAATTATTATTATTATAATACAGGATTTATATTATATAACAGTTTGCGCAGCGCTTTACAAAATAAAACCGACAGCACCATTCCAATACAATGCAATACAGAATGAACCAATCCATCAAAACGAATGAATCCGCGAACAATCCAAAAGCCATAACTGATCGATTTAGATCAGGCGATTCGATCGGCCAGGGCAGAAAATGATCGATCGCTTTGCATTGATCGGGGCACCACTGAAACACTTTGTTCTGGAATATAACTGTATTTTGCTCAGTCGGATTATGAACTGACTAAATCGATAATTTATGATCGCAAATTACAATCGCACCTCAATTATCGAAATTAATTTTCTTGTGTCGAATGAGATCAATTATTCATCGATTGGAAAATAAATGGATCATTTATTGACGTGTTGTATGGTCACCATTAGCCGCTGTAGAACTACAAATCCCAGCAGGCCAAGCATCTGGCTGGGTGGTCATGCTATGACTTGTAGTTCCACACATCTATAGCCAGAATCACAAGCAGACAAAATGCAAATGCTGTCAACAAGTATCTGTCTTTACCTGGATGGTAAACCTTATATAACATCCATGTCAGTGACAGCAAAGCAGGACACAAATCATTGCATGCTCCAATCTCTGTCCTATGTGACAAGATCCAAGTTCAGCACCTTGTCAGGGATTACCTGTAGAGCAGTCAGCACTGCCATGATCATCAGATTCTATGTATGGTAACCTCAATGCCCCCAAATTCCCCAAACCACTCAACAGTGCAGCCTGCAATCCCAACAGTGCTGCTGGCTGCCTCCCTCCCTTCTCCCCCCCAAAAAAGTACTGCACCAATGACAGGAGTGTGGTCAGCTTGTCCCCCTCCCGTACTCACCAGACTGATAGAGATCAGAGCAGAAGACCAAGGTGGAAGAAGGGAAGAGCAAGATCCTGAATGAAAGTGTCCACAGATCCATTCCCCTGGAAGGCTGCAGCTGGAGATAGGAGTGAGAGAGAGTGGCAGGATTCCCCTAGATGGAGCAGGTTGTTAATTTCCTCCGATCCTGAGAGGGACTGGCTCAGCTCCGGGGGATGCCTTTTATTTCTTCTGCTCCTTCTTATGGATTGTAGACAGGAGAAGGCAAAGGGGAACCCTACAGACGCTTCCCAGCAACTACACTCACACCAACTCATTGTACGGATCCTATTACCGGACCGATCATGTGACAGGATACATACATACTATACACACAGGGTAGCTACATACATACTACACAGGATACATACTACACAGGATACATACATACTATACACACAGGGTAGCTACATACACACTACACAGGATACATACATACTATACACACAGGGTAGCTACATACATACTACACAGGATACATACATACTATACACACAGGGTAGCTACATACACACTACACAGGATACATACATACTACACACAGGGTAGCTACATACATACTACACAGTATACATACATACTATACACACAGGGTAGCTACATACACACTACACAGGATACATACATACTATACACACAGGGTAGCTACATACATACTACACAGTATACATACATACTATACACACAGGGTAGCTACATACACACTACACAGGATACATACATACTATACACACAGGGTAGCTACATACATACTACACAGTATACATACATACTATACACACAGGGTAGCTACATACACACTACACAGGATACATACATACTACACACAGGGTAGCTACATACACACTACACAGACATGATACATACATACTATACACACAGGATAGCTACATACACACTACACAGGATACATACATACTATACACACAGGGTAGCTACATACACACTACACAGGATACATACATACTATACACACAGGGTAGCTACATACATACTACACAGGATACATACATACTATACACACAGGGTAGCTACATACACACTACACAGGATACATACATACTATACACACAGGGTAGCTACATACATACTACACAGGATACATACATACATACATACATACACACAGGATAGCTACATACATACTACACAGGATAGCTACATACATACTACACAGGATACATACATACTATACACACAGGGTAGCTACATACATACTACACAGGATACATTACTATACACACAGGGTAGCTACATACATACTACACAGGATACATACTATACACACAGGGTAGCTACATACACACTACACAGGATACATACATACTATACACACACAGGGTAGCTACATACATACTACACAGACAGGATACATACATACTATACACCAGCCCTCAAAATTTCCACTCGCCTACTAGCATTTGGCGAGTGGATTTAAGCTGGGGGCGAGTGATGACAGGGCTGCATGACCAATCTCCCTCCAATCTGTGCCTACACTTAGAGTCCCGATGAGATTGGCGGCCGAAGAGGAAAGGTGCATGCTCGGGAAAAGTGGTCTGGTGAGCCGCGCACAGGCAGAGTAGTACACAGGTGCTCTACTTACAATTCTCATTAAGACATGGGACCCAACAGTATGACCTCTCTGAGCCTGCCCCCCTCCCCTGGGCCCCGACCAATGTAGCTGGAGAGCAGAAAGTAATGAGTGAGGTGGAGGATTGGAAAAATTACCACTCCGGTGCAGCGCTCACTGGAAGTTGCCCTGACATGAGAGCGGCAGCCTTCTAGTTTGTGCAGTTTTCTTCTCCTTGTGCTCTATGTAAGTGTCCAACAGTTTAGCCTGAGCACTGTGAACAGACTGGTCTCAATGTGTGCTGTGCGCTGTCAGTGTGCGCTGTGCTATGGTGTCAATGGCTGTGCAGTTGTGTGGATCTCAGCGCTGGATTGTACTTCCTCCCGCTGTGCTGCAGCTCCTCTCCTCTCTGCCAGCCTGAATAAAAGGGGGAAGTGTGGACATGCAAGCGTGGAGCCGCACACACAGGCTCCTGATGATGAGATAAATGGGAGAGAGAGAGAGAGGATGGATGGGAGTTGCAGAGGAGACAGCAAGAGAATGGGGAAGAGACCCAGTTCTAGTGCCCTGTCCCTCTGGTCTGCCCCCAGTGCCCTGTCCCTCTGGTCTGCCCCCAGTGCCCTGTCCCTCTGGTCTGCCCCCAGTGCCCTGTCCCATTTTGTTAAAGTTGTTGTTGGTAATATTTAATTTTGTAACTTGATTCTGCATAAAACATTGTCATTCCATGAGATAATCTACGAGGGCGTGTTTACGGGTGCAATTAGGCAGGGCAGTGTATGAATTAGGTGGGGCAACTGGTGGCGAGTAACTCTTGAGGCCTGGCTAGTAGCTCAGGACTTGAAATTTTGAGCCCTGCTATACACACAGGGTAGCTACATACATACTACACAGGATACATACATACTATACACACAGGGTAGCTACATACGTACTACACAGAATACATACATACTATACACACAGGGTAGCTACATACATACTACACAGGATACATACATACTATACACACAGGGTAGCTACATACATACTACACAGGATACATACATACTATACACACAGTGTAGCTACATACTACACATGATACATACATACTATACACACAGGGTAGCTACATAGGATACATACATACTATACACACAAGATAGCTACATACACACTACACAGACAGGATACATACATACTATACACACAGGATAGCTACATACATACTACACAGACAGGATACATACATACTATACACACAGAATAGCTACATACATACATACATACATACTACACAGGATACATACATACTATACACACATGATAGCTACATACATACTACACAGACAGGATACATACATATTATACACACAGGGTAGCTACATACACACTACACAGACAGGATACATACAGTACATACTACACACACACATGATAGCTACATACACACTACACAGGATACATACATACATACTACACACACAGGATAGCTACATACTACACACACACACACAGCATAGCTACATACATACTACACAGGATACATACTACACAGGATACACACTACAGACACAGGATAGTTACATACTACACAGGATACATACTACACAGGATACATACTACACATTACAAATACTACAGACACAGGAGGATACATACTACACAAGATTCATACTACATATGATACATACTACAGACACAGAATAGTTACATACTACACATGATACATACTAAAGACACATGATAGTTACATACTACACAGGATACATACTACAAACACAGGAGGACACATACTACACAGGATACATACATACTACAGCCACATGATACATACTACAAATGATACATGCTACAGACACATTATATGTACTACACAGGATACACACCACACACAGGATACATACTACAGACACAGGAGGATACATACTACACAGGATAGATACTACAGACACAGGATAGCTACATGCTACACATGATACATACTACACAGGATACATATTACAGACTCAGGATAGTTACGTACTACACAGGATACATACACAGGAGGATACATACTACACAGGAAACATACTACACAGAATACATACTACACAGGATAGATACTACAGACACAGGGTAGCTACATACTACACATGATACATATTACAGACACAGGATCGTTACATACTACACAGGATACATACATACTACAGACACAGGATACATACTACACAGGATACATGCTACAGACACATGATAACTACTAAACAGGATACATACTACAGACACAGGATACATACTGTACTACACATGATACCTACTACACAGGATAGTTACATATTTCACAGGATACATACTACACAGGATAGTTACATACTACATATGATACATACTACAGGCACAGGATAGTTACATACTACACAGGATACATACTACAGACACAGGATACATACTACACAGGACATATACTACAGACACAGGATACATACTGCAGACAGGATACATACTACACAGGATACATACTACAGGCACATGATACATACTACACAGGATACATACTATAGACACAGGATACATACTACAGACACAGGATACATACTACAGACACAGGATAGTTACATTCTACAAATGATAAATACTACAGACACAGGATACATACTGCAGACACAGGATACATACTACACATAATACATACTACAGACACATGATACATACTACACATGATGCATTACACAGGATACATACTACACATCATACATACTACACATGACACATAATACAGACACATGATACACACTACATACACATGATACATACTACACATGATACATACTACAGACAGAGGATAAAATAGGTTCTCCCCCTAGTGAGCAACTAGCATTCACATTTTGGATTACTTTACCTGCTTCAACATTAAACCCAATTAGCCATGTAGTTGCCCATCCCTTTAATTTATTGAGGACCCTTTGTAAAGTTTCTATATCCTGCTGTGAAGTTATTGCCCTGCTTATTTTTGTGTCGTCAGCGACACTGAGATATTAATATCAACCTCTATATCGTTTATGGAAAAATTCAACATAATTGGTATCAGGACAAAGCCTTGGGGTACCCCACTTACAACTCCAGACCAATCTGAGTATTTACTAATATCACCACCCTTTGGATATGCCTCTGTAACCAGTTTTCTATGTACAAACCCTATGGTCCATGCCTATAGACCTTAAAGCGGTGGTTCACCCATAAAAACGACTTCCCCCTATTACACTGCCCCCCCGCATTACAATACGATTATGCCTTTAATTTTTTTTGGCTGCTGTACATACCTGGGTACAGCTATTCACCCGTGTCCTCCGGGTTGCGAGTCCCGCGGGAGTGGGCGTTCCTAACATGGCGGTGATTGACGTTTTGACTAAAAAACGAGCTCCCCCCGTCGCGTAAGCAGCGTCACGATTGGCGGAAGGAGCCGAACGGCGAGTCGGCGCTATACTGCGCCTGCGCATTGCAGTTCGGCTCCTTTCGCCAGTCGTGACGCGGCTTACGCGACGGTGGGGAGCTCATTTTTTAGTCAAAACGTCAATCGGCAGAATGGCACGGCTGGGCACAAGCACGTACAGGTACTTTGCCCTTTAAGTGCCCAGCCGTGGGTCGTGCGTCCGCCGGCGGCGGCGGTGCGCTCGCGACCCGGGCCGAAGCTCTGTGACCGCGCCCGCGGGACCCGCGCACCTGATAACCGCTGGTGTCCCACGATCGGGTCACAGGAGATGAAGAACGAGGAGAGGTGAGTATAAACAAACCTTCCCCGTTCTTCTCTGTGGCTTGTCACTGATCGTCTGTTCCCTGTCTTAGGGAACGACGATCAGTGACGTCACACGTCCAGCCACGCCCCCCTACAGTAAGAATCACAAACTAGGACACACTTAACCCCTTTAGCACCCCCTAGTGGTTAACCCCTTCACTGCCATTGTCATTTTCACAGTAACCAGTGCATTTTTATAGCACTTTTCGCTGTGAAAATGACAATGGTCTCAAAAATGTGTCAAAAGTGTCTGCCATAATGTCGCAGTCATGAAAAAAAAAAAAACGCTGATTGCCGCCATTAGTAGTAAAAAAAAAAAAATATTAATAAAAATGCCATAAAACTATCCCCTATTTTGTAAACGCTATAAATTTTGCGCAAACCAATCCATAAATGCTTATTGTGATTTTTTTACCAAAAACATGTAGAAGAATACCTATCGGCCTAAACTGAGGAAAAATAATGTTTTTTTATATCTTTTTTGGGGATATTTATTATAGCAAAAAGTAAAAAATATAGAATTTTTGTCAAAATTGTCGCTCTATTTTTGTTTTTCAGCGCAAAAAATAAAAACCACAGAGGTGATCAAATACCACCAAAAGAAAGCTCTATTTGTGGGGGAAAAAGCACGCCAATTTTGTTTGGGAGCCACGTCACACGACTGCGCAATTGTCAGTTAAATCGACGCAGTGCCGAATCGCAAAAAAGGGGCCAGGTCCTTTACCTGCATAATGGTCCGGGTCTTAAGTGGTTAAAAAGCGCCTCAAAAATGCCTCTGCCCAGTGAAACAAAATGCACTTCAAAAGCATTGCAAAACAGCTTTTTTTGTTTGGTTTTTAAGGTCACATTGTCACGTGACCTGAAAAAAGCACACTGCTAGCGCCCTCAAAAGCGCCACAAAAGCAACACAAAAAGGGCCGGCGTCTTAGCAGCAGTTTTTGCATTGCTTCAGTGTGAACAGGATATTATTTGTCTTAAGCTTTTCCTGTATTTTCTGGACCCCAGTAACAGTGCAGCAAAGGTAGACAACACAGCAGATAAAACGAAATGCTTAAAAGAGAAGCGTGTTTTTTTTTTCATTTTAGATTCATACTTAAGTCGGTGGATGGAGCATCAGACGGATACTGCAGCTGTCCCCCCGCCATATCTGCACTGAGAACCGAGCAACCGAACATCGTCGATGGCTCGGTTTTCACAGATCCTAGAGAGGAGAGCTGCTGACTGTCAGTCAGCGTCTCTCCTCTCTGCTCCTCCACGCTCATTGGAGCTCTGAGCTGTGGAGGGGTGGAAAGCAGCTCGCTGAGACACTGAGACTGCCATCAATAAACGCAGCTGCCAGATCCAGACTTGGGAAATCGGGATGACGCACTTCCTAGACTGATGGCAATGACATCAGCGAAAAATGGACTTCAGACTGCTCTTCGCTGAAAATGGGTCACATGAGTGCAAAACTCCTGTGACCCAGAGGAGAAGTCCAGCCTAAAAAGCTCAGGCTGGACTTCTCCCTTAAAATATAACTAAATCCAATCTTTTCTTAGTTATTAATGGAGTGGAGAGGGATTTGAAAATCTGTGAGTTTTTTATTCCTGTCTATTCACCTAGGCTCCTGGCCGCAGATATACGCAGTATACCTGTGTGTGAATGAGGCCTTATAGTTCTGACTGGAGTACAGTTCTCCTGCGAGGACATTAGATGGTACAGTTCTTTTGGGGACAGTAATTAGGCCTCATGCACAATGGACATTTTTAACGCGGCTTATAGGGGTGTCTGGCATTTTTGTTTTCTGCCTCTAAACGCCCCTCCATGTTTGCATGTGTACATGCACACATCGACATTTAGTGGCAGGAGCGTTTAGAGGCAGAAAAAATCCCAACTGCTGACGCGTCCAGGAGCAGCAGGGCTTTGTCAGAAAAAATGCCTAACGCGCGTAAACACCTCTAAATGCACGCAAACAATTGAGTGCTGATTTATATAAATATACAGTATCAGTGCCGTTTCTGACCTCCCTGGGGCCCTAAGCAAAATGACATGTCACATTAAAGTTGAGAAGCGGGGGGGGGGGGGTTGGGGGGTTTCTGCTGTAAGAAATGAAATGACATCTTACATTAAAGTGAGAAGCGGGAGGTGCTGACTTCTTACCTCTTCTCCCATGCAGCCAGCGAGATGAGAAGCGTGGTGAGGGGCCGAAAAATACTTCTCACCACACGGGGCCTCTAGTAATTTGGGGGGCCCTCCGCAGCTTTGTGGGGCCCTAAGCGGCTTGCATAGTGAGCCTATAGGGCGGATCGGCCCTGAGAGTATGCACATACACGTTTACAAGCATCAAGTAGTTTCTGCCAAAATGCTGCTGCCAGGAGGAGTGAGGTCTAGGAGAGATGGGCAAACACCCTGCGTACATGAGACCTTAATGTGAGTAATTTATTCTAAAAAACTGTGGAATATCATGAGCTCAGTAGATTGCTTTAAAACAGTCCTGGATTCTTTCCTAAATGTACATTTTATATACTATAGCAGGGAATATCCCATTGCCTCTTGGGGGATCAGCAATGAGTTTTTTCCCCTGCTGGAGCAAATTGGGTCATGCATTGCGTTTTTTTTTTTGTCTTCTTCTGCATCAACTGTAGGTATAGGATTATGTATATAGAATTGTGTACATTTTTCTCTTTTTATTGATTGAACTAGATGGACTTATATCTTTTTTTTAGCCAGACTAACTAATAGCCGGATTCATAGAGAGTTACGCCGGTGTATCAGTAGATACGCCGTCGTAACTCTGAATCTACGCCGGTGTTAATTTAAGCGTATTCTGGAAACCAGATACGCTTAAATTAGGCTAAGATACGAGCGGCGTAGGAGTCTCCTACGCCGTCATATCTTAAAGTGTAATTTTTAGGCTGGCCGCTAGGTGGCACTTCCGTTGAGTTCGTCGTAGAATATGTAAATGACTAGATACGCCGATTCACTAACGTACGTGCGCCCGTCGCAGTAAAGATACGCCGTTTCCATAAGAGATACGCTGCGTAAAGATAAAGCTGCCCCCTAGGAGGTGTAGTCAATGTTAAGTATGGCCGTCATTCCCGCGTCGAAATTTGAAATTCGTTTGCGTAAGTCGTCCATGAATGGGGCTGGACGTAATTTACGCTCACGTCGAAACCAATACGTCCTTGCGGCGTACTTTGGAGTAATGCACACTGGGATATGTACACGGACGGTGCATGCGCCGTTCATAAAAAATGTCAATTACGTCGGGTCACGAGTAATTTACATAAAACACGTCCCCCATCATTTGAATTAGGCGCGCTTACGCCGGCCCCATTTACACTACGCCGCTGTAAGTTAGGAGGCAAGTGCTTTGTGAATACAGTACTTGCCTCTCTGACTTAAGGCGGCGTAGCGTAAATACGACACGCTGTGCCGCCTTAAAGATACGCGATACTATGAAGCTATTTAAATTACTAAGTTAAAATAAAAATAAAAATATATGTTTTTTGGAAGATGTATTTCTAGCAATTGGGTGTTGAAGGTTGTGTGCCTACAAGCCTCGTTGATGGAAATGTGGCCCTGACCACATTAGAGCGCGGTTTAGTATAGAAAATAAAGTTAGCTTTGGTATTTGGTGGATGATTTATGGGCACAGTTTAATGACACAATTATAGTTTTCTAACGTGGTCATTACATTAACGGGTGCATGTGACTGAAGATAGTGGGAGACAAGTGACCAGGCATGCCTGGCCTTAACCCAGAGAAATACAGAGATTGGTCAATTGCATATTCTTCCGAGAATGATTGGTTGACCGTGTCCACTGCTACCTATATAGACATGAAGGCTGCTCAGTCCAGCCCAAACTGGGCACATTTGGTAACAGTCATCTAATCTTTTTTATTTTTTATTTTAAAGGGTAAATTTATTAGATTTTCATAAAAAAAAAAAGATAAACATGTACAGTACAGTACATTTATTTAACATTATACAGAAATGGTTGTATAAACTCAACATCACACAGTCTAAACTCAAACTTAAATGCATATCATATATGTTTCATCTTGCGTTTGTAACATCCTGTCAATAAAAGCTATACATCACTAAATAAACAATTGCAAGACATTTTCTGTTGCTAGCACATCCCGCATAGTGCAAGGAATTTCCAGCCATGGCCGGGCTTCTGGGGACCAGGCCACCGTCCACATCCCATCATCCCAATCCCAGTACCACATCCACTTCTTATCCCATTACAGCATTCTCAGAAGTATATTTCAACCAACCCGCCCAGATTTTCTCAAACATCTTAGGCCGCGTACACACGATCGGTCAAAACCGATGAAAACGGACTGAAGGACCGTTTCATCGGTCCAAACCAATCGTGAGTGGGCCCCATCGGTCAGTTATCCTTCGGTCAAAAAAAAGCTTTAAAATTGAACCGATGGACGCCTAACCGATAGGTCAAAACCGATCGTTAGTATGCAAAAGCATCGGTCAAAAAGCCGTGCATGCTCAGATTCAAGTCGACGCATGCTTGGAAGCATTGACTTTCGTTTTTTTCAGCATGTCGTGTGTTTTACGTCACCGTGTTCTGAGACGATCATTTTTTTAACCGATGGTGTGTAGGCACATCAGACCATCAGTCAGCTTCATCGGTTAACCGATGAAAACGGTCCTTCGGATTGTTCTCATCGGATGGACTGATCGTGTGTACGCGGCCTCAGGGAAACCTCTAGCTGCATAAGTCAATTTATACAGTGGCAGTGCTTGGTTTACCAGGTCTATCCAATTCTGTAATGAAGGGGGGGCCGGGCCTTCCATCTGAGAGCTATTGCTTTTTTGGCATAACAGAACAGTATTCTGAATTGTGTCTTTTGTGATTCAGATATCCCTTCTTCCTCCAGATCACCCAATAGGCATCTGCCCAGAGAATAGATATTAGGGAGGGCCAGGGCATCCTCTAGGTACTGAATGGATTGTCTTCCAGAATTTCAGCACATGGGGGCATAGCCACACTATGTGAATATAGTCTCCTATTGCACAGTCATCTAATCTTATTGGTTAGTATACACAGACAGATTGTTCACAAAGAAAGAATGGTGATGAGTAGTTTCAAAGTCAAAGCATTCCTTCTTGACAAAGACATATGAATGCAACACACATCCGGTGAGACAATCATTCCCTCTCCTATTGAAAGATTTCAACATGTTGAAAAATGCATGCAGGTATGAACACTTCAGTCCCTCATGCCCCATACTGTCTAGGAATTAACTCCTGCATGGCCTGATTATCACAAGCAGTGTATGAATAAGTCACATGGCTTAAATAATCAACCTGAGTACGGGCAGCTTATACCTATAAAACATACTTCTGGCAAATTTGCCTAAAACCAACATTCAACAACATTTGAACACCTTTATTAAAACATTTGCCTTATTTATCACCCGTCAATGTTCTATTCACTGCACATTGGCCAGATATATTGTTTTGCACATTCACAAGCTGAATTTTTGAATCATTACACTTTCTTTAGCGAAAAATCTAAAATTCTATTTTTTTTAAAGTGCTGGATCTGTTTTTCTTTTTTTTTTTTTTTTACACAGGTTCATCTCTTAAAAGTTTTTTTGTGATGGTTCAATGCAAAAGACCATCAACTATTCCAATATCTGTGGTTTCCCTCAGCTGTGGGTGCACTGGGTGCCTGGCCCTGGGTGCCCAGCCTTGACCCATGTAGAAATCATAAGGCCGCACACCGATTCATTCACTCCTTTGCACCCAGTTTCCCGCCCAGGGACCACCCTCCCGAAAGCGTTTCACCTTCACGGATAAAGCCTCTGAAGGTAAAATGTATCAGAAGGGCGTTTCCTGGGTCAGGAGCTTCAGCATGTACAGTACTTACTGTTTGAATAAGGAAGGCAGAAGGAAATGATAGCACGGGTGTGCAACCTTTACATTTCCTCTAGGTTATTTTCATTATTTTTAAAAGGAAAAAATATTTAAAGTTGTAATGTGAAAAAAGTAATACTTTGCCCCCCCCCCCCCCATTCCCAACATTTCCAGTCCACCCCTCCCCCACACAACCATGTGGCAAAAGGAAAGAGAGAGTGCTGCCCCCTGCCATTCTAATACCTGTCCATATGCCATTCAACATTGATGAATATTGTATTAGGGAACAATATGGATACAATGGTCATAAAACTAGTAATAACTAAAAGTAGTCAGGAATGACAGTATCCTTTTATATGAGCTCTTTTAGCTATTACATATTTCTAACAAACTTTTGCACTTTAAAAAAAAAACAGGGATTCTCAGCTCAGTATGCAGGGGGTTAATTAAGAAATTTCTGCGTGAACAAAAAGTTATATGTATACTGTATATGTAAGCTATTTGGATTTAAGAAAGACATTCAGTTCTATTGCAGAATGCAGGTCAGTGATCAGACCTGAGTCTGTGGCTCTCCCCCAACTGTGTCACATTATCCCATATTGGCACTATATATCCATTAAAGTAAGCTATGAGCAAGTACGTTTAGTGGAATTTTGCACGTAGGGACTGGCCAGAGATGTATCACTTTGATGCAGTTGATCAGCTTGAACATTTAGTGCAGTGGTTCTCAACTCCCGTCTTCAGGACCCACTAACAGGCCAGGTTTGCAAGATAACTGAAATACATTGCAGGTGATATAATTTGCTGCTCAGTGATTGCAGTATTCTAGCCTGCATCTCCCCAAGGTAATACTTAAAATCTGGCCTGTTAGAGGGTCCCAAGGACAGGGGTTGAGAACCACCGATTTAGTGCAATATATGCACACTAATGCCCCGTACACACGTGCGGGATTTGCGAAAAGTTCCCGTCGGAAATCCAGAGGGGAAAGCCGAGAACCTGCTCAGTTCAGTCTTTCCCCTACACACGGCCGGTTTTCCTGACAGGAAAACTGCAATGAAGCTTTGCCGTGAATCCCGGCTGTGTGTATGCTCCATCGCAGTTTTTCCCATAAGAAAACTGCCAAAAACCACAGGGCAAAAGTCTGCCGGTTTTCTGGCTGGTTCTCTTTTTTTGTCTGGCGGCTTTTGGCCAGTTTTCCCATCGGAAAAACTGCGAGGAGCATACACACGGCCGGGATTCCCGGCCAAAAGCTCTCTTTAGTTTTCCCCTCGGGAAAACTGATTGTGTGTACAAGGCATGAGAATTCCTGTTTTTTTGCAGACTGTTGCTAGAAATATGTAAGGGTGTATGTAGTGAGAATTGTGTATGGTCACTCCTTCGAGCACTTCCTATGTTATATACAATATATCAGGGCTCAAAATTTCAAGCCCTGAGCTTCTGGCCAGGCCTCAAGTGTTACTCGCCACCAGTTGCCTCACCTAACCCATACACTGCCCCGCCCCCAAAAACACCCTTGTAGATTATCTCTTGGAATGACACTGTTAAATGTTTTATGCCGAATCAAGTTACACAATTAAATATTACCAACAACAACTTTAACAAAATGGGACAGGGCACTGGGGCAAACCAGAGGGACATGGCACTGGGGCAAACCAGAGGGACATGGCACTGGGGCAAACCAGAGGGACATGGACTTTTTTACTTCTGCAAATATTGCTCTCCCTCTTCTTATGTACAAGACTCCCTCCTCCTCCTCTGCCTTCTCTCTAGAACCAGGTCTTTTCCACCATTCTCTTGCTGTCTCCTCTGCAACCCCCATCCATCCTCCTCTCTCTCTCCCTTTCCTATTCTACCCACTCTCATAATCAGGAGCCCCTGTGTGCGGCTCCACACTTGCATGTCCCCACTTCCCCCTTTCATTGTCGGGCAGTGAGGAGAGGAGCTGCATCACAGCGGGAGGGAGTACAATCCAGCATCAGGATTCACACACCTTCTAGCCATTGACACCACAACACAGCGCACACTGACACCGCACAGCATACTGCCGCTCTCTTGTCAGGGCAACTCTTGGTGAGCGCTGTGCTGCACTGCCTACCTGGGACACCCAGAGTGGTGATAATCGCAGTCCTCCAGCTCACTTGTTCCTTCCTGCTCTCTGCTCTCCAGCTACATTGGTCAGGTTGGGAAGCCAGGCTCATAGAGGTCATACTATCAGGTCCCATGGCTTAACGAGAATTGTAAAGAGAGCACCTGTGTACTGCTCTGCATGTGTGCGTCTCACCTGACTACTTTTCCTGGGCACGCACCTTTCCTCTTCGGCCGCCAATCGCAGCATGGCTCTAAGTGTAGGCACAGATTGGACTGTTGGTCATGCAGAACTGTTATCACTCGCCCCCAGCTTAAATCCACTCGCCAAATGCTAGCAGGCGAGTGAAAATTTTGAGGGCTGCAATATATGTATGCTATTTGGACTTAGGCATGGAAATTTTTTCCTTTCTATTCCAGGACAAAGGGTCACAGACAACAAAAAAAACTGACAAGGGTTTTTATCACTCCCTACTATATCTAATGCAGCCACCACGTGGTTTACAACCACTTTAAAGAAACCATTTGTCCGAAAGCTATGGGTTACTGTACTTTGGGGGTTGTGTTGAAGAGGGTTGCTAGGTGAAACAAAATAAATCTAAAGGGCCAGCTTACCTAAATCCCAGATCTGCTAGAAAACCTCAAGTAATAACTGGCAGGACAAGGAGTAAACATAGAACTTCAGGCAACAGGCCTAACGAAAATAGAGAGGTAGGTGAGGAGAAAATTATTTTACTATCTTTCAGGGGCAGAGCGTACATATTCACAAGCAGTATACTTGGGGAAAGAAGAGGTGCGTAGACCAAGACACCAACAAAAAAAACAGCATAGCTAGAACAATAAAAGAAGAACACATCCTTTTTACTATACATGCACAAGCAAAAGTGGAACGTTTGATAAAGGTGAACATGTCTCCGACACGTGTCACGTGACAAGGCTATTCACACACTTTTTGGCATGTGATCATGCAAGTGCATTTATGTTGTGTGGCTATGTCAGCCAAATAAAAGGTCTTATTGTGCTAGGTTGCACTTCCCTTGTTTATTTTCTTGTTTCAGATGGTTTTCAAGCAAACGTGGCAATTAAGCCATGAGGTGGGTCAGCCTCTTAGAATTTTTTTGTTATACCTTGGGTTGTCCTTCCCCAGGTGTCAAAATACAACACTCTGGTTTCCTGAATGAGCCGTGTCTCTCAATGAATGACGGATAAAAGTTATTTCTTGTGGTAGGTGCTGGCAACAGAGACCCCTTAACTGCAACAGGAAGTGAGGAAAACGTTTTGTTATAGGTACACACACAGTATTAAAAAAACCTGACAGAATCCTGACCCCCAACTCTCTACAGAACCAAACAAATATTTGGGCTGAAATGTTACTTTAAGTTATATAAAATGCACAATATATGATTTACACAGCTCTATGCCACACCAGTCAACCACGCTAACATGCATTGAAATGATAAATCCTAACTGTAACTAACTAAAAAAATAAGGTACATAACATACAATCAGTAGGACATGTCCACTGTGCCCATGCCTCTTATGTTAGTATAAATCCTCCACAATCTATGCTCCCTCAGCCCCATCACTAAAATCTTCCATTGTCCCAGGGGTTAATACAACTAAGGGGCTGTCACAGGCTCTTGTTAGGAGAGCACAACTATGCCCAGCCAGGGTAAGGGCCCTTTCACAAGGAAAAAGGCTGGGACAGCCGCACTCCAAAAAAGTTCCTTTTTAATAAAAATTGGTCACAAAATTACATGCCACGGCCAAAAGAATCAGAACAAAAAGCTGACGCGTTTCGCACTGTATCTCAGTGCTTATTCAGTGCTATGAATAAGCACTGAGATACAGTGGGAAATGCGTCAGCTTTTTGTTCTGATTCTTTTGGCCGTGGCATGTAATTTTGTGACCAATTTTTATTAAAAAGGAACTTTTTTGGAGTGCGGCTGTCCCAGCCTTTTTTCTTTGAGTTTGCATCCTGATTGCATCGCCTGCACCCTTGGTTCGGATCTTAGGAGACTGGCTCTCTGGTTCTCTTGAGCGGTTATCTTTTCTTTCAGCCCTTTCACAAGGGTGTTCAGTCTAGATCTGTCTGTTCATTTTTCAGATGGTTCCAGACTGAACCACAAAGTATGTTTATGGGCGGGTGGATGTAACTGGAATTATGGAAGCTATGCATCTATGAATAGAAAGCAATCTCTGAATGGAGAGTGGGTGAATGATTGATAGGTTCGCCTCCTTCATTTATAAATTCTGTACCGTTTATACAAGCTGTAGTACCACTACTATGAATGGAGGGCCTGGGCTAAAAGGGCAAGCATCATTAGGTTCTATTGATGACATTCTCTGACAGCCCCTAATTTGTATTATCCCCCACCTCACCAGAAAATATGGCGTGGACGGTATGGAAAGAGAATAATTTCTACTAACAAAGGAATCAGCGCAAGGGACCCATCCTACGGGTTGTTAGTTATGTCCCTTTTGCTGATTTTTTTTTTAAATATGCTATTCTTTAACAAAATAGTGTTGCATTTTTGGGAAATGTAAACTGATGTACTGTAGTTGCATTGTTGCAATTTCTGATTGATGCAATGTACAGGTTGGACAAACAAGGTCTGGCTAAGCATTTTATGTAATTTCTAAATCTGCTCTATTGTACTATCAGTTTGGACAAAATTTCTAATTTTAAATTAAAAAAATTATTATTAATAATAAAAAAACAAAAACAAAAAAAACAAGACCCATATACAGAGATAACACCATATAAACTTACCCTGAAGAAGAAACACACATTGGCCCAGATTCAGGTAGATTTGCCCTTTAGTTGCACATGTGAAGAGCAGCTGATTTGCTCTGCGCTGGGGCAAATTGGAAAGATTGCCACCTGATTCAGGATTCCTTTTGTCTGCTAACTTGCTCCTTTGTAAGGCAAAAATCAGGGCCTAAGGCAGCGCAAGTGAAAGTGGGTGTGCCCTATGCAAATGATCTTTTTTCCACTGAGCAGTGGTTTGCTCCTATTTTCAGGGCAAATTTTGCCCAACTGCTTGCACTGAGCAAATAAATAGGGGCAGACCTGCGCAGGTCCTGTGCAAAATTACATCCTGCTTGTTCCACCCCCCCCTGAGCAAGGTAATTTTGCCCTTTGCTGCGAGATGGCACCTCCCGGCCCAAAAAAAAAGAGGAAGGCTAATTTTGTGGCAGCGGAGATGGAGATCATGCTGGCGGCACTGACGCGCCATACTGCTGTTCTGTATGGCGCTGAATGCCAAAATACTACCGTAGCCCAAAGGAGGGCAACATCAATGCCCTGGGCTTTGAGGACCGGACTTGGATGGACATCCAGAAAAAGTTCACGGACATGCGGCGTCGCGTCCGGGACAAAATTGTCCTCATTAAAAAGCACAGCAGGGGCACCGGAGGAGGACCAGCCTGTTCTGTGCGACTCAATCCGGAGGAGGAGGTCATCTCTCAGAGTCTAGCGCTGGAGCAGGTGGAGGGACTGCCAGGCTATGACTCCACTGTTGGGGACTTGTGGACTGGTAAGTTTTTTGTTTCTCATATCTGCTGTGTATCATGGGAGGGGGTAGAAGGGAACATATGAGGGGGTAGAAGGGAACATGTAACAAGTTTTGTTTCTCATATCTGCTGTGTATCATGGGAGGGGGTAGAAGTGAACATATGAGGGGGTAGAAGGGAACATGTAACAAGTTTTTATTTCTCATATTCGCTGTGTATCATGGGAGGGGGTAGAAGGGAACATATGATAAGTGTGTTGCTCCAGCAACATATTTTTTTTGTGTCATCCACAGATGTTGATGATGAGGCTGGGCCATCGTCGGCTGTAGGGCGACCCACGCCATCCCCAGAACATCATGGGGTCCAGTCAGGCCCCCTGCAGATCCTGGGCATGTTGGTGGAGGAGGATATCGCCCATAGTCCATCTAGGGAGGAGGAAGTGGTGGAGGAGTCCATTATCCTCAACCTGGATGAATCTGTGTACCTCCAGGAGGATCCCACCATCCCTGACCTCCCCACCACCCCCCCGACCATAACGTCATCCCCCTCCAGGGCAAGCCCCTCCAGTGTCCCCCCCTCCAGTGTCCCACCTCCAGTGTGGCCCCCTCCCCTTCTTCTCCCTCAGTTCGTGCCCCAGCCTCTCCTCCAAGGAAGGCTCTATGTAAAACGAGGGGTGTACCCTCCAGCCTCCGTGAAGGTCTGCAGGGGGAGCAGGCCCGGCAGACCCGCCATATAGGGGACATGGTGGGAGACTTGAGGCGGGTGGCGGACAGCCTGGCATCCTCCTCCTCCTCTCTGCAGCAGGCCCTCACCCTGCATGCTGACCGGGGGATACAAGATACTGAGAGCTTGGAGGAAGTCAGTGCCAACTGTGGAGCCATGGTCACCTGCATGGCCGAGCAGCAGGGCGCCATCGCTTTGCTAACAGCGGAGGTGAGCCGGATTGGCAGGTGCGGTAGAGGCCAACACTGCTGCTGTGCCGGAGGAGGAGAGAATAACCCGGCGGCAGCAGAGGACCAATACCACCCGGCAGCTGCGGATGTTAGCCCAAACCAACAGCGTGCTCACCCGCCTGGCCAACGCCATGGAGGGCATGCAGGCACCACCTGCCAGGAGTGAGGAAGTAGGGGTTGATGCTCCTCCCCCCCTCCATCCCCACCCCATGCTCCATCCCCACCACAGGCTCCATCCTCAGCCCAGGCTCCATCCCCACCACAGGCTCAACCACGCAGACTGAGGAGCCAGAGCCGGGGCACCCTTGGCACAAGGATATCCAAAAAAAATATATATATATTTTCCTTTTATTTTTTGTATTTTTTACCTATCCCTTGCTGCTCATATAATGAGCTTTTTCTATTTATTTTGATTATGCTTATATTTTGTTTTTGGGGGGATTTTTTTTTTTGCTCAGATTAGGAGCTTTTCTATATTTTGTTTATGCTCAAAGTTTTTTTTTTTTTTTTGTTTGTAGTCCCTACACACGGTGAGGAGTGCTGTAGTTGCTCTCCAGCTGACCTGTGGCCATCTGTTGCTAACTTGCCCCTGCTTTTATAAAGTGCAAATTTGCCCCGGCCAAACAGCTTGCGCGCTTTGGGAGCAAAATGCTCCTCACACGCGCAAGTTTATGAATCAGTGGCAGTTCCTCATTTGCATATTTGCTGAGGGAAAACCATGAGAGCGCAAGTTGCTCCCTGAGCAAAATTGCCCCTTAATTGCGCCGGGGCAGAGAAACTGCCTCCGTGCAAAAATGGCACATTTCAGGCTTAGCTTGCTTTCTGGGTCACCCGCAAATTTGCCTGGGAGCAAATCCGTACTTGCGCGGCGCAAATCACACTTGCTCCCGCGCAAGTCGTACCTGAATCTGGGCCATTGAGTGTATATATAATGAAATTACTAATATTACCAGCTCATGGTACCACACTAAGCTTGCTGCTTTGCCACCTGTCATGGTATTGATCAATGCACTGGCATATAATATTCTCTTGTGGCTATCAGCAAGGAGTTTAGCTCATTGTTAGCATAGGAATGCGGACAGAAAGCCCATAGATGCCAAATAGGTATCCAAATGTTTTCTATGTTTCAGGCCAATAGTCTAATGCCCTGTACACACGATCGGTTCATCCGATGAAAACGGTCTGATTTTTTCATCAGATATCCGATGAAGCTGATTTTCATCAGTCTTGCCTATACACCATCAGTTAAAAAAACGATCGTGTCAGAACGCGGTGACGTAAAACACAACGACGTGCTGAGAAAAATTAATTTCAATGCTTCCAAGCATGCGTTAACTTGATTCTGAGCATGCATGGATTTTTAACCGATGGACGTGCCCACAGACGATCGTTTTTTTCTATTGGTTTTTTAACCATCAGATAATTTTAAAACAAGTTCCTTGTTTTTTCACCGATGGATAAAAAAAAACTATGGGGCCCACACACGATCGGTTCGTCTGATGAAAACGGTCCCGTTTTCATCAGACGAACCCATCGTGTGTACGCGACATTATATTCAGAGCTGGCAAATGTAACACACACAACAGATAAAAAATCTGTAATACTATAGCAAACCTATAAGACCTGTTAAATAGGAACAATCAGACAAGTGTCATGTTAAAAGAGAAGAGGCCCGGATTCAGAAAGCCTGGCGTTACTTTGTGTGGGCGTAGCGTATCTCAGATACGCTACGCCGCCGTAACCTAGTGAGGCAGGTTCTGTATTCAGAAAGAACCTGCGCCCTAAGTTACGGCGGCGTACCGTATGAGGGCCGGCGTAAGCCCGCCTAATTTAAAATAGGAAGATGTGGGCGTGTTTTATGGTAATTCAGTGTGACCCCACGTAAATTAAGTTTTTTTCGAATGGCGCATGCCCCGTCCGTGGACGTATCCCAGTGCGCATGCTCCAAAATACGCCGCAAAGCCTCATTGGTTTCGACGTGAACGTAACTTACGCAAAGCCCTATTCGCGAACGACTTACGCGAACGATGCTAAATTCGATGCTGCCCTGACGTCCATACTTAACATTGGCTACGCCTCATATAGCAGGGGTAACTTTACGCCGGAAAAAGACTTACGTAAACAACGTAAAAAAATGCGCCGGGCGGACGTACGTTTCTGAATCGGCGTATCTACCTAATTTGCATATTCTACGCCTAAATCTCCGGAAGCGCCACCTAGCGGCCAGTGTAAATATGCAACTAAGATACGACGGCGTAAGAGACTTACGTCAGTCGTATCTTAGCCAAATACAGAAAGAAGATACGACGGCACATGCTAGAATTTGTTTCTGAATCCGGGCCAAGAGTGTTTAAAATGTATAGACAATTGCAAATGATGTCAGTTTGATATCCAAGTCACATAGAGATATACAGTCAGGGCCGATCCGCCCTATAGGCTCACTATGCAAGCCGCTTAAGGCCCCGCAAAGCTGCGGAGGGCCCCCCAAACTACTAGAGGCCACGCCTGGTGAGAAGTCATTTTCGGCCCCTCACCCCGCTTCTCACCTCCCGGCTGCATGGGAGAAGAGGTAAGAAGACAGCACCCCCCGCTTCTCACTTTAATGTAAGATGTCATTTCCGACAGCAGAACACCCCCTTCCCCCACTTTTCAACTTTAATCTTTAATGTGACATGTCACTGTCGGCAGTGCCCCCCCCCCTCGCTTCTCAACTTTAATGTGACATGTCATTTTGCTTAGGGCTCCAGGTAGGTCAGGATCGGCACTGTATACAGTACATATTTTATACATGAATTCCATTTAACTGTCATGGTATACACTTTCAGGATTGTAAAATAAATAAAAAAAAAATACATATACAGAGATAGCCACATGAAAGAAAAATCGACCCAGAAGTAGAAAACGAAATTCAGTGTATATAATGGAATTACTAATATTACCAGCTCATGTTAACACTAAGCCTGCTGCATTGCCACCTGTCATGTTATTGATCAATGCACTGGCATATAATATTCTCTTGTGGCTATCAGCAAGAAGTTTAGCTCCTTGTTAGCATGGGAATGTGAGCAGAAAGCCCATAGATGCCAAATAGGTAGCCAAATGTTTTCTATGTTTCGGGCCAATAGCTTAACATGCAGAGCTGACAAATGTATGCAACAGAATACAATTGCTTTACTAATAATAATAATAATAATAATAATAATAATAATAATAAAAAAATCAATAATGCTGCTATAGCAAACCTGTAAGACATTCAGACATGTGTCTTGTTTTTAGTGAAGAACTGTTAAAAATGTATGAACAAAAACGAATTATGTCAGTTTGAATCCCATGTCACATAGGGATATACAGTACATATTTTATACATGGATTCCAGTGAAAACAGATAGGCATGATTAACTGAACTAAGACACCATGTAAAACTTTACAATATATACAGTATGTTATGTGTCCAAAAAAAAAAAGATTCAATTAAGAAGTATAAAAATTTCTCATGAGAACCTTTTGCTATTGTTAGTGGTAAGCTTATTCATAATTAAATCAGTCACAGACATGAGATCAGCCCAACAACCTGAATTAGGAGGGGGTTTATCCCTCAGCACATGTTCTACGTATACTAGATGCTCAGGTTTTGCCACAAAATAGAAGCTGTTGAGTTCATAATCAAAAATAAGAGCAGAGACAAAGGTTTGGATGGCATTCCTCGGCCGTTGTACAGTATTCTGGAACTCTCTACCTCTATACATAAGACGTGAGAAGGATTTATTAAAATTCAGGAAGTTTTTTTTATTTTTTCAAGTGTATGGCCCTAAGTAAGATATTAGTATTTTTAGTTCTTTTAAATGTTATTATGTGGTTTTATATTGTTATCTTACAGTAAAGAGAGATGTGTTTTGTACTTGTATATGTTGGTTCTATGAGCGCATCGAGGCCTTCTGGTAATGACTGCGCTCCCAATAAGCATTTTAATAAATAAATAAATAATACCTCATTTCCAGTTAGTCATTTTCATAGTAAATAAACTGCTGCAAACATTTAAAGATCAAGTTCAGGCAACACATAAAATAAATCATGTATGATCAATTGCCTGCTAATGTTAATCAGGGAACCTGGCAACTGTACTTTGGTCATAAATCTACTTAATGCTCCTTTAAAATAATCTCAATAGCCATGACGTACCTACAGGCTCTGCAGAACCCACTGCTGCTGGTCATATGACTATGTTCTATGGCATTCAGTCATGGGACCTCTGCCAAATGGGAAGATCAGAGTTTAAAGTGGAACTTCCTCTTTAGGTGAAGGTGAGATGACCCCCTGACATGCCACATTTGGCATGTAATTTTTTTTGGGGGGGGGATCAGGGCTCAATTCCTGCGGGAACGCGTGGGAACGGAGTTCCTGCACTTTTTTCACAGCAGGAACGCAGTTCCCTTTGCAGGACTAGAGCAGCCGAGAGCAGCCGAGCCGCCCGAGCCAATCCTTTACTAAGGATCATCATCCCCAGATGATGATCGATTGGATTGAAACGTGTCGGGAACCTGCTGACATTACTGCTTATTGTTATATGCCTGATACAAGTGCTGAAAATGTGAGTGTAACTTTTTAAACTTTGCTGTCAAGTAAACATTTTTAAAGCGGATTTACACTATGTGCATCTTTGCCTTCTTTCTCCTTCCTTCCCTTGAATTGAGTGTCTGAACCTTCCTTATGGATCTGAGTCTATAAACATCACAAGCTGACTTCAAGTCGTTTCTTTCCCTGATCCTGCATTGGACTTCACCTTCGAGCTGGGTACCACCAATTACAAGCGTGTATGACCCATTAGGTATAAGCCTATTTTGGGTCCACTGTTTCCGGTAAGCCTCCATTCACTTCTGTGCTGGATTTACTTCATCTCATATCTGCGAAGATTAGTCACTTCTATTTTTGCACAATCACCAATTTTTAACTGTTTCTAAAAGGTTTTATCTAGTAGAGACTTTTTTTTCAGTTTTTTATCTGTATCTGTGGATTTATCATCACATTCACATATACGGTCATATATGATTGGACAATTGTCATTATATCCAATCTCCTTTTCACATATATTTAGCGCTACACTTTGTGTTTTTATTTGTTTGTTTTCTACAGGATTGATCTATTCTGTGGTGTTGGCTGCAATTTATATGGTTAATATAGTAGCGAGGTATTGGCTATACTGTTTAGTATAACATTTTTTTACACAAATCCTTTACTAAGCGGCGATGCCCAGCTCGAGTCACTGTCAGGGGCAGGCGAATCTTAGTAATCCTTTATGTAACTGGCCGCTTCCTGTATATGGATTCATCAGGTAGTGTGCGGGTATTCCGTCACTTCCTCAATGCCACAATGTCTCCTGGGAACTTTTGTCATTGTTCCCAGGAGACATTGCGGAGGTCTGCCGCGAGTTATTGCGGGATTTAGAAAGAACTTGCGGTTTAGTAATTATGCATATGAGCGTATCATTTTTTTTTTTTGTGGGGGAGTGGATCTTGGGTGGGAGTTCCGACAATTTTTTCCCCAGGACTTGACCCCTGGAGAAGATACCCTCTTTTTAGAGGGATCCAGCTCCCACTTCGTCCCGGAGCACCGTGGCACCGGAAGGAAGATCGCCTCTCCCCCCACCCTCTTGCCACATTTGGCATGTCATTTTTTTTGGGGGGGGGGGATACCCTCTTTTCCAGCTCCCACTTCCTCCCGGGGCACCACGGCGCTGGAAATAAGATCACCTCTCCCCCCTCCCTTTTGGAAATCCTCTGGGACAGGTCACAGGTCCCAGATGATTGCCGGCCAGTCACAGTGCGCAGCGCAGCTCGCATATGCACAGTTCACAGTGCGTGCCCGGCTGTGAAGCCATAGCTGGGCACCCACAATGACAATGCCGGCGCCGCAGAGAGGAGGTGGAGAGAAGCAGGGCTTCGTACACCCACATCGCTGGACCGTGGGACAGGTGAGTGTCTGATTATTAAAAGTCAGCAGCTACACTTTTTGTAGCTGCTGACTTTTATATGGGTAGAACTCCGCTTTAAGTTGGCCAATCATTGGCAGAGAACATGATAGGTTTTGAATGGCTGTTTCTACTGCAAAGGTAGGTATTTTACTGTTACCTTTATTACTTTCCCTGAGCAGAATAGACAGGGTGGGAAAGGCAGGTATATTGAATTATATGACATTTTATTAAATTACATTTAGATTACCTGCAGCATCCAAGTTGTGAGAAGCGACTACAAGCACTAAATGTATTCTCACTGGAGAAAAGATGCTTGAAAGGGGACATGATAGCGATTTACAAATACCTCAATGGTGACCCCAGCATGGGAAAAAAATTGTTCAGTCTCAGGGGATGTAAGAGGACATGGGGCCACACAATGAGATTGGATGAGAAACGGTTTAACCTTAAGCAGCACAGGGGGGTTTTCAATGTCAGGGCAGTAAGAATGTGGAAATCAGTGGGAAGTATTGATATTTATAAAAGACTCTTGGACATGCATCTTAAAAGGGGTTGTAAATGTTCGTTTTTTATTTTCTAAATAGGTTCCTTTAAGCTAGTGCATTGTTGGTTCACTTACCTTTTCCTTTGATTTCCCTTCTAAATGTTTTTTTTCTTTGTCTGAATTTCCCACTTCCTGTTTCTCCAAAGGTTTTTTTGTACCCGGACATTTTGCTGAAAGTTCGGGTTCGATGTTCGGCAATGTAATGGTGCGCTGCAGGGCAGCCAATCACCATTTGTTTTACTTGTTTTACCTAGAAGCCATCACAGCCATGCCTACTATTGGCATGGCTGTGATTGGCCAGTGCAGCATGTGACCCAGCATGTGACCCAGCCAGAGGCGTATCTAGTGAAAATGGCGCCTATGGCGCCCCTGTCAAAACATTTGAAACACATCTTTCAGATAACCTTAACAAAAGAAAACAGCTACCAAAACTACAAGTCAAGCGCTTTAATTACCCCTTACACCAGAGTCAATAGCGTTACATGTTATATCACAGTTCCCCCCTTAGAGTTCCCAGAGAGCCCTCCTTACATCGGAATCCACGGAGTTCCCCTTCACACTGGGAAATCTGATCTAAAGAATGCTGTGGAATCTTGCGTCATCTTTATATACACTGTAAGGGGGGGGGGGGACTCTAACACAAAGGGGATCTCTGCGGACTGGGATGTAGGGGGGCCTCTGATTTGAGGGGGTATCTGGTTATCACAGAGATCCCACTTACATCAGTGTTCCCTTTACCCCAGTGTCTGCAGAGTTCCCCCTTAAAGCAGTGTGCCAGACAATAAGTATTTTTAGACAGGGGTCAGGTCAGCCATGGCAGCCCTGTAACAGCACAGAGCCTTTTACTTATATGACCAGCCCTCTCTCCACAGTATGTGTGAGCATTTCCCCATCTTCATAGGACTACAAATTCCAGCATAGTAGGCTGTGCTCTTATTTCTCTGCTGCTCCCCAGTGTGACTGAGAATGATGACTGCACTTGGGTAGTGACATATCCTCTTTATGGAGAAATCGGGGGTTTATTAGGCCCATTGATCCCTCCTCTGCCCTCCAAGGCTTATTGGCTGCTTTCTTAGCTGGTACCAGCCAGGTAAATGCAGAACCGATACTGGAAGTGATGAAATCTTCATAACTTATGGCCTCAGTTGTCACAGAGGAGAGGAAGAAACTGATGTTGCTCCTCCTTCTTTGTGCGCTGGCAATCCGACCATATGGGATGGGAGAGCTTTTATTGCCATTAACTGCATACAAGCAGGGAGGAGTTGATATTCCAGCAAGCCGAATTAGAAAAAATAAACCCTCCATTTTACAGCCTCCTGGGCCCCTGTGTTTGATCTCATGGGGCCCAAAAAAATATGATTTAGACTACAAAGGAGCCATGGCCTGCAGGGAGACGGGAAAGCATGAAAAATGTGCCTGTATCTTAATCAAGAGGATCAGTCTCAGCATAAGGCACTGGCAGTACAGCCATCCCTCCTGCTGGGCAGGTAGCTGGGATCTGCTTTTGTACTGATAGGACCTCGAGTCAGAAGGCCTGTGAGGAGACACCTCCTGACTGAGTCCACAGTCCAGGTGTCCTGTCGAGAAATACAACAGACCGATGCCAGCGCTATAGTCCTGGCTATAGCATCCCTGACAGCTGGTGGAGGAGTGATATTCAGCTGTCAGGGCTGCTGTAGCCGGAACTATAGAGGGAGCATCGGGAAATGCATATGCCTGCTTACTCCGCGACCAGTGACTTCACTTACAGGAGTAAGAAATGAGAAATAGACCCACTTGCAGCGCTGCCATTGTCCATTAGCAAAGGTGCTGAAAAGGAGATCCAGCTTATGCTCGGGAGCCTGGAGGGAAGAACCATCAGACCCTGGCAAGTGCATTTCTGCCCAGCCACTCACCAGCGCCCCCTTCATATGGCGCCCATGGCACTTGCCATGGCTGCCATACCCTAGATACGCCCCTGGACCCAGCCTCTATATAAGCTAGAGGCACATAGCACAGCTCGTCACTCTGCTTTAGCTAGGGTAGGGAAAGGCTGCTGCTGATCTGAGGGAGAGATTTAGATAGGACTATCCTTCTTCAGAAATCTACACCAGCACTGCATTTCTTTCTGTGAGATACTCTGCATTAGATAGTTTAGGGCAAGGTTCCTGCTTGTTCGGGTTCGCTCAACCCTATTTACAACCCCTTTACAGTGTGACAAAAAGTATTGTAATGACTGCCATTTTATTCTCTAGGGTGTTGGAAAAAAATGTATAATGTTTGGGGGTTCTATGTAATTTTCTAGCAAAAAAAAATGTTTTAACTTGTAAACACAGAGTCAGAAAAACATGCTCGGTCCTTAACTGCTTCCATACAGGGCATTTTCACCCCCTTCCTGCCCAGACCAATTTTTAGTTTTCAGCGCTGTTGCACTTTGAATGACAATTGCGTGGTCATGCAACACTGTACCCAAACTAAATCTTTATGTTTTTCCCCCCACAAATAGAGCTTTCTTTTGGTGGTATTTGATCATCTCTGCGGTTTTTATTTTTTGCGCTATAAACAAAAGAAGAGCGACAAACATGTCATTTTTGGTGAGATACTCCCAATACTCCCCCCAATGAGGTCCCCTGTGATAAAACACATTGGGTGGGGCCAGAGAGAGTGACGCGATCACGCCAGTCAGGACCCGGAAGTAGACGCATAGCACAAGGAGAGAACTTGGGTGACTGAATACTGCTTTTTAATATAGCGCTTGCTTTACTTATTGGCTTTGTGAGTACTTTAAACCTCTTTATTAAACCGGTTTGACTAAATACTACACAATGAGAGACTTTCTTCCATTTTTCCTTGATTACAATGGATGCTTCTGAGTGACTACTAGTTGAGTGTTTTCCCTGGAGATCTGATGTTTCCTGTGGTGTATAGATTATACACAAAGTTTGTTTGGCCATTCGTCATAGGTGGTCAAGCTTTCTGGTAAGGTGCACTTGTTTTGTGGTGGAGGCTTTTTTTTACACCTCATTTGTTGGAAAATAATCTGTTCTTGATCATTCACTGCTCATCTGTTTTCTATTAAGATTTCATCTCTATGGACTCAATACACATATGAACTCAGATTATTATACTTTTTTTTGGTGGACATTTTATTTTTTTCTGATTGGTCACAGTCCTTTATATGATATTTATGTGATTATATGAATTTACTTATAATTTGTTGTTTAAGCGCTGCACTTCAATAAGAACATTATGTACACAGATCACCCAGAGGTGGAAGTTTGTGTTTTCAACAAAAACTCTTTAAAGTGTAACTTCACTCTCTCAATCAACATTGACAAATTTTAAACTGTATGCTGCTAGCATTAGTAAACACGTTAACTTGTTTTAAACTTTTTTTTTATTTACAATTATTCAGGTATTTCCTGGTTTCCAGGCCTAGGCAAATTCTGCCCACATTCCTGAGCTAATGGCAGATTGATTCCAGGAATCATCTGCCCTTAATCAAGATGGCTGCAGCTTGAAATGCTAGGAAATGGGGTGGGGATAAAGCATAGAGGCATAGATGGATGGGGGAGTTTGCCTTGAAAATTAAAATTGATCTAAATAGCATTTTCAGTCCTTGGTGCTCAGATGCAGTTTCATTCCACTTTAAGAAAATAATTAATAAGTGGCCTCACTGATAATGGGTTTGAGTTACTAAAGGTTTATGCATGTTCAGTTTCAAACTACATTTTCACTTTGAAAAGTCAATCTTCACTTATCTTAGTAAATTAGATAAAAAGTGAAGCTACGGGAATTTTCTCTTTGCAGAGGGATTCTTTTACTTAGTTGGCTTATCTTAGTGAATCCAAGCCAATTTTTTTTAAATAAAATATTAACCACTTGCCGACCGCCCACCACGATGGCAGTATGGCACTCCTGCGCAAACTGTAGCTGTAAGGCGCCAATGCGTGGGGCTGGCAGTCGCGATGGTCACCGGCTACCTGCGATTGCTCCTGAGAAGGATAGAAGGAGGATCTGTCAATGTGAACAGACAGATCTCTGTTCTGTCAGGGGAGTAGAGACAGATCGTCTGTTACTAGTTCTTGGGAAGAGCGATCAGTCTCCTCCCCCAGTCAGACCCATCCCCCACAATTCAGTTAGAAACACACTGAGAGAACACACTTAACCCCTTGATCACCCCCTAGTGTTAACCCTTTCCCTGTCAATGACATTTATACAGTAATCAGTGGCTATTTATAGCACTGATCGCTGTATAAATGTCAATGGTCCTAAAATAGTGTCAAAACTGTCTGATCTGTCCGCCGCAATGTCGCAGTCCTAATTAAAATCACAGATCACTCCCACTACCTGTTAAAAAAAAATAGTAATAAAAATGCCATAAATGTATCCCCTATTTTGAAGATGCTATAACTTTTGCGCAAACAAATTAATATACGAGTATTGCGATTTTTTTTTTAACCAAAAATATGTAGAATAATACATATTGGCCTAAACTGAAAATATTGCCCTTTTTTCAAAATTTCTGTCTTTTTTTGTTTATAAAAACTGCAGGTGATCAAATGCCACCAAAAAAATCTCTATTTGTGGGGAAAAAGGGATGTAAATTTTGTTTGGGTACAACGTCGCATGACTGCGCAATTGTCGGTTAAATCGACGTAGTGCCGTATTGCAAATAATGGCCTGGTCAGAAAGTGGCTAAATCCTTCTGGGGCTGAAGTGGTTAAACATGTTATACTCACCTGCACTGTTCAATGGTGTAATTTCAGTCAAACTAAATTAAAATCTACTCCCATCACCATTCTAAGCCTATTCTATCAGTCACATGATCGGGTCCCAGCATCAGCTTCACTGTACATGGGGGACTGCAGCTGCCCTATATGAAAGCCATGGGTGACATCATCGCCCCAGGCTCTGCAGCCATTGTCAGTGCTCTCTACTGTACACAGAAGCTGACGATGGAGAGATCATGTGACCGGACTGGAGTTAATTCAGAATAGGTAACTATACAGACTTTTACCTCCAGGTATCGTGCGCAAGTGCGCACAGCCGATGGCCCACTCCCACTGTGTAGAATCCAGTGGACCCAATGTCTGCCAGCACCCACAGATCATTCTGTACACAGGCGGAATGGCGATCTGCCTATGTAACTAAGGCAGATCACTGTTCTTTCAGCAAGGAAGGCATTGATCCTGTGTTCCTGCAAAGCAGGGATGCAAATCTATGCCTTCCTCTAGTCAAAGCACCTCCCTCACAGTAGTATATCACTAGATAAGCATGCAGTAAACCCTTTGATCACCCCTTTGATCACCCCTGTAATAATGTCACTGGTCCCCAAAAAAATTCAAAAGTGTCAGTTAGTGTTCAATGTGTCCACCGCAATATCACAGCCCCTGCTATAAGTCGCTGATTACTGCCATTAATAGTACAATAAATAAATACATATTCCATAAATATATCCCATAGTTTGTTGACACTATAACTTTTACACAAACCAATCAATATAAGCTTATTGGGATTTTTTTTTACCAAAAATATGTAGCTGCATACATATTGGTCTAAATTGATGAAGAAATTTGATGGTTTACATTTTTATTGGATATGTTTTATAGCAGAAAGTAAAATTTTTATTTGTCAGTCTTTTTTTGATTATAGCGCAAAAAAAAAATGCGGGGATCAAATACCACCAAGAGAAAGCTCTATTTGTGGGAAAAAAAGGGCGTACATTTTATTTGGGTACAGCTTTGCATGACTGCGCAATTGTCAGTTAAAGTAATGCAGTGCCATATCACAATAAAATGGCCTGGTCAGGAAGGGGGGTAAATCTTTTGGAGCAGAAGTGGTTAAAGTGGTTGTAAACCTCAGACATGAAATATGAACTGTGCCCCCGTCCCGCTCTGATGCAAGGGCTGTCCCAATGACGTAGCAGAGTGTGTGTCAGAGGGGGACGGGGTCACGTAACGCGTGGCCCGCCTCCCCTATAAAAGAAACGTCAAAGCATCGGCGCGTCATTCGCTGAGCTTTGCTCTGAATGGATGGATGTTCTCATCGCTGGACCAATCGCTGGAGACATCACCCGTCGCTGGAGACATCACCCGGCGCTGGAGAGATCACCCGACGCTGGATAGAGACAACGATGGAGCAGCGAGCAGCACTGATCGTCTATTTTCACTGTGTAGTGAGGTGAGGGGCGCTATATCAAAATAGTGGATGCGTGTCACAATGTGCGTTTGAGTAGTACACAGTGTAACTGTGTGCCCAAATCTATGTGAAAAACCAAACAGATTATAGTTTAAACTCTATAAGTACAATAGTGCCAAATGCTGTGGAAAAAAAAAAAAAAAAAAAAAAAAAAAAAAATTAAAATTAAATTTAAAGAATGTCCAGCAAATAAATAGTTAAGTGCAAAATGGATCCAGTGTTGTATCAAGTCCAGGTGCAAAATGCAAATAATCCAATCCCAAATCGCAGGGAAAAGTGCAAATGCTAAAGTGCTTGTGAATCATCAAAATAGCCAAAGTGCGAGAAAGAAGTGATCCGCCTTCACCTATAGGTCACCAGAATAATAATGGATGGCTCCTTACCACACGGTGTTGACCAGATTACTTAAAATATGGTCAATCAGGCTTGTTTTAAATGAGGATCAGCAGGGTCTCATTGGATTCCAATGTCAGCGATTGCAGCAAATGGTGTACCAAGAAAGGAGAAGAGATACCACCATAGTGTAAAACCATTTAATATCCAAAAGTTAAAATTACAATGCCAAATGGCCTCTTACTGTTGCTGGTGCCCGTTCCCGGCACTGAGGCTGTAGGTGGTGGGGATAGTAAGACAAGATAAGAGATGGCCGCGTCCTGGTCCACTAGCGTGCGTTCCACCGCTAGTTGTCCATCAACCAGTGAGACCGGAAGTGCGTGGCTATGCGTGCGCGCTTGGATACCGCCTCGACGTCACGTTTCAGTTAAACCGTCTTCAGGAAGCGTATCCAGCACACGCAACAGACATCTATTATATAGGTCTGTTTATCAGCCTGTGGGAGGGGCAATCGGATCATGTGACAGCCTCTGTCCCAGTTACCAAAGCTCACATATTAAACACATTATGGCTGTGCAAACTGTCTCCAATCATAAATCAATACATACATGTATCTGCTCGCTGCTTAAAATACCTGAAATGCATCTTTGAATTCTTATTTGGACATGTTGAATTTGTTTAAAACTCTGTCATTTTGGCGTCTATTTTCACTGCTGGATTTTTATTTGGTTTAAGTAATAAAGTAATTTGTTCTACGGTGTGTGTGTTTTTTTTCTGAAAACGACTATTTACACTTCCTTCGTGAAATGGTAGGGGGGGGCCAGGATATGGGGGTCCCAGGGGCGGACTGAAAACTCATGGGGCCCCCGGGCAATAGAAGATTATGGGGCCCCCAGGCTTACAGATGGCCACCAAATCAGGAGGCAGTGCAGAGGCGGGGCAGCTAAAATCTCAGGATTTTCACATCAAAAGCATGTCGGTTTCGGACATATCAGGGACAGATAAAAAAACACAGATTTTTACATACTGTCCCTGGTTTTAATGAGCCTGGCAACCCTGATGGGGCCCCCTAGTGGCATGGGGCCCTCGGGCAGTGCCCGAGTGCCTCAATGTTCAGTCCGCCCCTGCCCCTGCCCGCATACCCCCAGAACCACCGGGCAAGGGTTGTGGGGATGAGACCCTTGTCCCCATCAACATGGGGACAAGGTGCTTTGGGGGGAACCCCAAAGCACCCTCCCAATGTTGAGGGCATGTGGCCTGGTGCGGTTCAGGAGAGGGGGGGGGGCCGCACTCTGTCCCCCCCTCTTTTCTGCGGCCGGCCAGGTCAACATGCTCGGATAAGGGGTCTGGTGTGGATTTTAGGGGGAACTCCATGCCATTTTTTTTTTTTAATTTGGGGTGGAGTTCCCCTTAAAATCCACACCAGACCTAAAGGGTCTGGTTATTGAATTTGGGGGAACCTCCGCGCATTTTTTTTGTCCTATTGACTTTAATGGGGTTCGGGGTTCGGGTTCCCGAATCCAAACATCCAGGTGTCCGCTCAACTCTAGTTATAATATATAGCATAATAATATATTATTTAGCTTGATTAAAAAAGTACCTTTTCAGCAGATTCTCATTCTCCCTCTTAACTGTGTGAGGAAAAACATGGGATTATGGGTAAATCTTATTACAATAAACCCATGTTTTTTCCTTGTAGTTAAGAGGGCTGGGCTGGAAGGGAGCATTTGTCTTTTAGAATCGTGCCCCCTTCTATGACACTGCAGTGAGAGGACCGCCTACTGCAGTATTTTTATTAGACAGCTGGGGCCAATGGTGCTTTACCATTGGTCCAAGGCTCCAAGCAGCCCAATGAGCTCAGTGCCTCTGACAAGAAGTGAGAGGTACTGTGAGCTTATCCTCCCTGTCTGCTGCAAACAGCGTGTTCCAGCTTGTATTTTAACTGGCCGCTCTGTATGTAGCTTCTGACAGGCTGTGCAAGGAGCCCCATATCTCTGGAACTATAGGTAGCAGGAGCCCCACAATTTGACCAGTTTTGGGGTAGAACTTCGGTCTCTGTTACCCCAGGTCATCAAGTTATGACCCTTGAAGCACAAATGCTTTTTTTTTTTATGTTCATGGCAGGTGCCTTCCCTGACTGCATGTCCCTGGTGTATTACCTGAATGTCACGACTGTCACTATAGCTAGCTACTGTGTGTTTCGGTAGGTGTGTGCCAAGGCAGACGCAAACTGAGTAAAGCAAACAGATACTTGCAGTTGAGCAGATAGATAGTGTGGTTCTAAGACAGTTCAGGTAAAGGACAGGCAGAGTTCAGGGAATAGTCCAATATCCAATCCAGGTCATACACAGGGAAATCCAGATTAACAAAGCAGGGCAGACAAACGGGAGGCTTGATCAGGAACAATGCAGGTATACTGTCTCTATCACAAGTAAGGATGAGCCGAACACCCACCTGTTCGGTTTGCATCAGAACTTGCGAACACACCAAATGTTCGTGTGAACTTTAGAACCCCGTTAAAGTCTATGGGACTCGAACATTTGAAATCTAAAGTGTTAATTTTAAAGGCTAATATGCAAGTTATTGTCCTAAAAAGTGTTTGGGGGCCTGGGTCCTGTCCAGGAAACATGTATCAATGCAAAAAAAAGTTTTAAAAATGGCCGTTTTTTCAGGAGCAGTGAATTTAAAAATGCTAAAAGTGAAACAATAAAAGTGTAATATTACTTTAAATTTCGTACCTAGGGGGGGTGTAAAGTCAGCATGTGAAAAAGCGCATGTTTCCCGTACATAGAACTGTCCCTGCACAAAGTGTAATTTCTGAAAGAAAAATAGGCATTTAAAACCGGCTTTGCGGCTTTAATGAATTGTCGGCTCTGGCAATTCAGAGATGATTCATTCATAAAAAATAAAAATAAAAAAGCTGGGGGTCCTCCCAAATTCCATTAACAGGCCCTTCAGGTCTGATATGGATATTAATGGGAACCCCGCCGTCAATTAAAAAAAAAATGACGTGGGGGTTCCCCCCAAATATCCATACCAGACCCTTCAGGTCTGGTGTGGATTTTAAGGGGAACTCCACCCCAAATTTAAAAAAAAATGGCGTGGAGTTCCCCCCAAAATCCACACCAGACCCTTATCCGAGCATGTTAACCTGGCCGGCCGCAGAAAAGAGGGGGGGACAGAGTGCGGCCCCCCCTCTCCTGAACCGCACCAGGCCACATGCCCTCAACATGGGGAGGATGTCCCAATGTTGATGAGGACAAGGGCCTCATCCCCACAACCCTTGCCCGGTGGTTGTGGGGGTCTGCGGGCGGGGGACTTATCAGAATCTGGAAGACCCCTTTAACAAAGGGGACCCCCAGATCCTGGCCCCCCCTATGTGAATTGGTAATGGGGTACACTGTACCTCTACCATTTCACGAAGGAAGTGTAAATAGTTAAAAAAAAACACACAGACACCGTAGAAAAAAATCCTTTATTAATAATAAAAAAGAAATCTGGCGGTCCCCTTTGTTAAAGGGGTCTTCCAGATTCTGATAAGCCCCCACCCGCAGACCCCCACAACCACCGGGCAAGGGTTGTGGGGATGAGGCCCTTGCGGTTCAGGAGAGGGGGGGGGCCGCACTCCGTCCCCCCTCTTTTCTGCGGCCAGCCAGGTTAACGTGCTCGGATAAGGGTCTGGTGTGGATTTTGGGGGGAACTCCATGCCATTTTTTTTTTAAATTTGGGGTGGAGTTCCCCTTAAAATCCCCACCAGACCTGAAGGGTCTGGTATGGATATTTGGGGGGAACCTCACGTCATTTTTTTTTTAATTGACGGCGGGGTTCCCCTTAATATCCATATCAGACCTGGAGGGCCTGTTAATGGAATTTGGGGGGACCCCCAGCTTTTTTGTTTTTATTTTTTATGAATGAATCATCTCTGTAATTGCCAGAGCCGACAATTCATTAGAGCCGCAAAGCCGGTTTTAAATGCCTTTTTTTCTTTCAGAAATGACACTTTGTGCAGGGACAGTTCTATGTACGGGAAACATGCGCTTTTTCACATGCTGACTTTACACCCCCCCTAGGTACGAAATTTAAAGTAATATTACACTTTTATTGTTTCACTTTTAGCATTATTAAATTCACTGCTCCTGAAAAAACTTCAGTTTTTAAAACTTTTTTTTGCATTGATACATGTTTCCTGGGACAGGACCCAGGTCCCCAAACACTTTTTAGGACAATAAATTGCATATTAGCCTTTAAAATTAACACTTTAAATTCCTCCCATAGACTTTAACAGGGTGTTCCGTGGCTTTTCGAATTTGCCGCGAACACCCCTAATTGTTCGTTGTTCGCCGAACAGGCAATGTTCGAGTCGAACATGAGTTCGACTCGAACTCGCAGCTCATCCCTAATCACAAGCAAGGGATAGAGTGTTCAGTTTGCTTATATTAGGTGACTGACCTGATCAATTACCTTCCAGGTGAACACAGACAGGGGGAATGCAACAGCCAATACCAGGATGCTGGAATGAGTAGCAGGAGCACTAAGTGATCCTGACACTGAAGCCAGTTACTTCACTGGGCATATGTAAGGGTGAAAGTGAACCTGCCCTGTATGTGTCAAGGTGTATGACATAAAGCACAAGATAAAATTAATTTAAATAAGTAACCATCATTGACTACATTACCCATTGCCAAATGTAAATGGAGGTCACTACATTTTCCACTATTATTACCATCAATACTAACTAATCCACTCTAGCCCACATGGATAATTTGCATTGGTTTTCAACTACTCCCCAAGCACCCAAATATGTAATTATAGTTTAAAAACATTATCAAAAGGAATAATGGAAGGTATTTGCCATGATTTAGAAAATCCAATGATATTAGTGCTATAATAATATATTGTTTTCAGTCACCCCCTTTAGAGCCCTTTCACACTGGAAACGCCTATAGCGGAGCGTTAAAATAGCTGTAAAACATCGCTATTTTACAGCGATTTTACCACGTTTTTACCGTGATTTTACCGTGATTTTACCGCGTTATTACCGCGTTTTCAATTCATCTCAATGGAGAGGGGCGTTTTTGGAGCGTTTATTAGCGCTATTTTTACCACCAAAACGTGGCAAAAACGCCACAAAAACGCACCAGTGTGAAAGGGCTCTAAGGCATAGAAAAGACTCTATCAAATGTGCAAAATTAAATCCCTGTGAGTACTTGTTCCCTTTATTGGAATTGAAACGCCACTTCTTCACTGGTGATGGCTGATGCAAGTAGTCAACCACTTGAATGGGTAGAATATGTGCTTCCCCCACCATGTCCTCCCTCCTGCTCCCTATGGTGACATTTGAGCTAGCAGGAGAAACAACAGCATGTGGAGGGGGAGCAAGTATTTCAAACACTCAGGCCGCGTACACACGGTCGGTCCATCCGATGAGAATGGTCCGAAGGACCATTCTCATCGGTTAACCGATGAAGCAGACTGATGGTCTGATGTGCCTACACACCATCAGTTAAAAAAATGATTGAGTCCAACGCGGTGACGTAAAACACAACGACGTGCAGAGAAAAATGTAGTTCAATGCTTCCAAGCATGCGTCGACTTGATTCTGAGCATGCACGGGTTTTGAACCGATGCTTTGCGTACTAACCATCGGTTTTGACCTATCGGTTAGGCGTCCATCGGTTGCATTTTTGGCCCGAAGAATAACTCACCGATGGGGGCCACCGATGGGGCCCACACATGGTCGGTTTGGACCGATGAAACTGAACTTCAGTCCATTTTCATTGGTTTTGTCCAATCGTGTGTACAGGGCCTTAGAAGTGTGGAATATAGGCAGTGGCAGGTGAGCAGAGAACAAACAATCATTTAAACAACAATTTTCAATTGAATGCTGATGTATGAGACTTACAGTATGATTGGAAAATGTAGCTTTAAATGACGGCTTGAGCAATCATAATCAACAGAGCCATACCAAGTTCTTTATCAGTTTACATGATTATCTCATGGAAGTTCCATTTCTATTGCAGGACATAAATATGTTTTGCTTTACTCTACAACTTAAAATCTTTTTGCTTCATCATAATAACTTTTCTCCAATTTATCCCTCAGAGTTGAATTTTTTTATGTATAATTTATGGTATGTTTGTAACCTATCCAGAAATCGATCCGTTCTCCAAAAGCAGATGCCAGGGTTTGTATAAGATTTTCTGTACAGCTTTCATGCTGCCTGGAGAGAATTTTATAATTTTTTGCCTGGAAAGTCTTCCTCTCTGTATTTTGGCAGTTATCCATTTGTTTAAATTATTTTTGCTCTTAAATATGCCCTGCAAATGTCCTTATCCCCTGGCTAGCCAAGGTGCCCTGCTTCGACTTCAAAATCATGTTCACATGTGCACATTCCTACTTTAAATATTGGCCAATAGGGGGTTCTGCAAATTTGAAAAGCAAAAATATTACCTATTAGAAGTATATGTGAATTTTACTTTACACAGTATATCTTTTAGGGCCACACAAACTCTATATCTCCTGTTGTGGGTCCAACCATAAAATATTGATATTGAGGTTGATTAATTAAGAACTCTTCAATTTATCCAATCATATGAAAAGCAAATTCTTGCTATTTTTTTCATCTGCACATGATCAGGTATTTAAAACAAGCATAGCTACAATTGATTGATTGAGGCCTGGTTCACACTAGTGCGATTGCAGATGCGACTCTGGTCACACAGAATCACATGCCAAGGGAAATCACATTGTTTTCAATAGTGCTTGTTAAAATCGATGCGACTCAGCACAGAACGATTTTGGAAAAAGTTCCTGTACTACTTTGGTGCGATTCCAGAGCGATTTTGGCCCCATACAATATACAAACCTTATCAAAGTTGCATCCAAGAAGCACTACATAATAAATTGAAAGTTGGATCAAAATTGTATCTCAGCAATGTGAACCTAGCCTTAAGCCTCATACACACAATTGGATTTTCTGCGGACAAATCGTAGGACTTTTGTCTAGACATGTGCAATTTTTTTAGTTCCGAATACGTTTTCCGTAAATTTTCGTTATTTTTGTTGATTCGTTAACATACGAATGAACGGACAGTTTAGCGCAATTAATAACGAATAACGATATTTTCAAAAAAACGAATATGGAAAACAATGAAGATACGAAAGAAGAAAGAAACGAAAACATAGAAACAACGAAAATACTGAACCCAAAAAAAAAAAAAAATTACGAAAAACAAAATGAACGAAAATGCAAACTTACTAATATTCGAAGACCGAAAAGAAAACAACCGAAATGCCGAACAAAGAATAAAAAACGAAAATCAAAACGAACGAAAAATAAATAACGAATCTTCGGAAAACGGAAATGAAAACAACGAAAATACGAAATAATGTAAATTAGCTTTCGTTAGTACTGAAATATTTCTGGACATTGACCAATAGCCACTGAGCGCTGTCCCTTTCCTCTGAAGAGGTTTGTTCCTTCCCCCAATGAGCTTCTTTCTCATTACCTCCTGGCTCCTTGTGTCTTTTTCTGTGTTAGACTGCAGTGCATCTAATTTCTAGATTTGTATTTGTAATATCTGACATATTTTAGTTTTCTTCTACGTCAGACTTCATTCTAGACAGGGTGTGTGTGCTAACTAAGACAGTCAATCACAGTAAAGTACGAATTACAAAATTACAACGAGTAGTGTGTCGAATAAACGTAAAATGTATTCTAACAGAATTACGAATGCAATAAAATCTACAAAAGTACGTTTTTACAATCAAAGGAAATTAGACACGAAAATACGAATGATCATAAAGCAACTAAGATATATTTCTTACGAAAATACGAATGCGGCATGATGGAAAATATAATGTAAATACGAATAGCAAAACAACGAAAATTAAACCAACGTAAAAACGAAGGACCGAATAAAATCATTTTAAAAATACAAACGCGGCAGAATACAAAATATAACGAAAATACTAATCTCGATTCAACGAAAAATAAACTAAAAGAAAAAAAAGGAAACGGGGAAAAAAAAGTGTTGCGAAAATACTAAAGAGTACGAATACGATAACTAACGTCTTACGAAATTACGACTCGTTACGAATCACGATAAACGAACAGAAACGAAACAGAAATAAACGAAAATTTTTGCTGTGCACATGTCTACTTTTGTCCGAAGGACATTGGTCAGGTACTTGTCTTGCATACAAACGGCAAAGAATTGTCAGCCAACAAACACTAATTTACGTGGTTTTTCAGCTCTTTAGCGCCACCCTTTGGGCAACTTATGCTAATGTTGTGTTATGGTGAGCATTCTGAACATGCGTGTTTGTACTTTGGAGTTTTGTGCGATGGACTTGTGTACACACGATCGGAAAATCCGACAACACACAATTGTTGGCAGACAATTTTAAATCATGCTATCCCACATTTGTCCATGGAAAATCCGTCAACAATTGTCCGATGGAGCATACAAATGGTTGGATGTTCCGACAACAGCCTGTCATCACACAATTCACATTGGATAATCCGATCCTGTGTACGAGGCTTTACTCTAATCCTACTCTATGCCACATTCTAAAACGAATCTATTTAGCCTTGTGAAGCAAAAATCGCTGTACTTACTTGTTCTTCAACAGTACTGGTTCAGTATCCAGTGGCAGAAGCTCTTTGCAGGAGAGAGCCGACAATGGCTGTGAAATGCCTGGTAAGTGACATCACCCATAGAGTTACTATGGGGCTTCCGTTGTCGGCTGCCTATCCTCTGATAGCTCAGCATGGACCAGGACCGCAGCAGTTGCAGAACAGATAAGTACAGTGATTTTTGCTTTAGAGGGCTAGATAGATTAGTATGAGAATGTGGCATGGAGTAAAGCCCTGTGCACACGATCGGATTTTCCAACGGGAATTCTGTGATGACAGACTGTTGGCCTAAAATCCAACCATTTGTTTGCTCCATCGGACAATTGTTGTCAGACTTTCCGCTGACAAATGTTGGATGGCAGGCTTATAAATTTTGGGTGGCGCTCAAGAGCTGAAATTTCACATAGTACGTCACTACGTTCATGTTTGTTGGCCGACAATTGTGTGCCGTTTTTATGCAAGTTCATGGCCAATGCCCTTCAGAGAAAAGTCCTACGCTTTGTCTGCGGAAAAAAAGATTGTGTGTACGACCTTAAGGCTAGGTTCACCCTGCTGAGATATAATTTTGATCCAACTTTCAGTGTGATTCTGTAATGCTACTTGGATGCAACTTTGATAAGGTTTGTATATTGTAAGGGGGCAAAATCACGCTGGAATCGCACCAAAGTTGGTTTTTGCCTAAACTTCCACTTTAAGATTCTCAACTCCTTTCGTAAATCAACCTAATTGTTTTTGTATTTTTTATCAAGAAACAGAGCTACTAAACAGTTTCCCAGATAAAATGAAATACTCCATTGTGAAATACAGCACACACTATTGAATCACTATACCAGTCAATTGAAATCCTAAACAAATGTAATATTAATAAAAGACAATATCTAATCCCTTTATGAGCTTAGCAAATTATAAGGGAATTAAAATGGCTTCAGTGAAAATATCTCAGCTGTGTCCTTATTAAGCCATTTGCCAACTCATGCTAACATCTGTCACATCACATTCTTGAAAGTCAAAGATGTCTTCAGTAGAGGGGAGATTACAAAAGCAAAGGATCTCCCCCATACAGTATTATACAGGAGAAATAGATACTGATTCAGTTAAGCCTCGTACACACGTCCGAGGAACTCGACGGACAAAACACATCGTTTTGCTCGTCGAGTTCCTTGTGAAGCCACCAAGGATCTCGGCATGCCAAATTTTCCCATTCCCGTCTAGGAAAAAGAAGACATGCTTTCTTTTTGGCCCGACGAGATCCTCGACGGTTTCCTCGTCGAAAAGTGTACACACAACCGGTTTCCTCGGCAAAAAAAAACAACCCAGCAAGCTTCTTGCTGGTTTTTGCAGAGAAACTCGGTCGTTTGTACGAGGCCTTAGTTATCTAAAAGCAAAACAATGAAGACAAAGGAAAAGGAAGAGAGAGATACAGCAAAAATTATCAAAAGAGAAAGAAAAGGAAAGGAAGAGAGATATATAAGCGAGCATCAAAAAGAGAGAGAGAAAAATTATAGAACTCCTTCCAAAATGAGGGGAAAGAGTGTGAAAGAGTAAGGAAGGAAAATAGAAGAGGGGATAAAAAGAATGTGAGGAAAGAAGGTAATCAATTTAAAGTGCTTTGAAAGTCTTGTTTCCCCCCCCCCCTAAAAATAACAAACATGTTAAACTAACCTACTGTGTGCAGGGGATTTGCACAGAGCAGCCCAGATCCTCACCTTTTCGGGGTCCCTCTTCTGTGATCCTGGCCCCTCCCCCGTTCTGCCTAGTGACATGTCACTGATCTCTGCTCCCTCTCATCAGGAGCAGTGATCAGTGACATATCACTCGTAGCCACTCCCCCTAACAGTTAGAATCACTCCCTAGGACACACTTAACCCCTTCCTAGCACCATTATGGTTAACCCCTTCACTGCCAGTCACATTTACACAGTAACCAGAGCATTTTTATAGCACTGATCGTTTTATAAATGTGAATGGTCCCAAAATAGTGCCAAAATTGTCAGATGTGTCCACCATAATGTCGCAGTCATGAAAAAAATCGATTGCCACCATTTCTAGTAAAAAAAATATTAATAAAAATGCCATAAAAACTATCCCCTATAATTTATTTTACCAAAAATATGTAAAAGATTACATATCGGCCTGAACTGAGGAAAATTTTTTTTTTTTTTTTTTATAGACTTTTTGGGGATATTTATTATAGCAAAAAGTTAAAAATATTGCTTTTTTTTTCAAAATTGTTGCTCTATTTTTGTTTATAGCGCAAAAAATAAAAAACTCACAGGTGATCAAATACCGTCGCAAGACCACGCAATTGTCAGTTAAAGCGGCGCAGTGCCGAATTGCAAAAAGTGCTCTGGTCTTTGGCCAGCCAAATGGTCTGGGGCTTAAGTGGTTAATAACCAAATGGGTGCACTTTGAATGTATGTTTATATATGACTAGTATCACTTTGTGGGACTGTAAATTGTTAATCTATACAGAATATGTCGCAGATTATATTTCCATGTATCTAAACACACTAGATATAAAACATAGCTTATATTACCCTCCACTTATTTATTTTTTCCTTTTTTTGTTTTTTTTTATTTGCACTTAGTATTAAAATGTTAGCTATGCATCATTTAATCTTGAAAATGCCCATCTATTTTTATCTTTTAATCTATTTTCTCTATATTGTACTATAACTCTCCTCTTGCTTATATTTTCGTTACACTAGTTGAAATCAATGAAATGTGCTTGAAAAGGGTTTTGCCATATTTTATGGATTTTTCAAAAGATATAGTGAAACAGTGACATGTGTGAACACTGTAAAATAATGCCAGACTAACAGTAAATGATTAAAATTAGCACAAATACATTTTTATTGGTGGATATAAAAAAAAAAACTATGTTTTTATATCCAGAGGGTTAAGATGTAGGGAAATATGATGCATACCATATTCTATACTGAAGGATGTCAAAAAAATAATAATCTTTAGCTATTGCATTCTGCTATGTCTCACATTTGGAGGACAGCCTTTCTGTTAGCAGGCATGAATTATAATGGTCAGATCTAATTCCAATATGTGCAAAGAGTTATTGTTTCCACATTTTTTGTTGCACACAATATTCAAAAGCTTGGTGGACAGATGTTTGTGAGATGTCCCCTTATAAAAGTCAAACGCAGTAGCGATAGTTAACAAAACAGGACATGCAATAGTAATAAACGTAGCTAAATGAGGACATAAACAAAATTGAATTTGTTTCATCTATTTTTACATAAAGACCTGTGCATATTAAAGTGCGATACACAAATGAGGGCAGTAAAACAGGTTTACTAGCGTTAGTTCAATTATCTATGTAAAGTATATGTAAAGGGATTTTTTTTTAGCTCTGGATAAAGAAGTATAATGCCCCGTACACACGATCGAAAATTCCGACAGCAAAAGTCCCATGTTAGCTTTTGGGCAGAAATTCCGACCGTGTGTACGCTCCATCGGACTTTTGCTGTAGGAATTTCTGCCAACAAAATATTGAGAGCTGGTTCTTAAATTTTCCGACGGAAAAAAATCCGATCGCCTGTAGCGATTCCGACGCATGCTCGAAAACAATTTGACGCATGCTCGGAAGCATTGAACTTAATTTTCTTGGCTCGTCGTAGTGTTGTACGTCACCACGTTCTTGACGGTCGAAGGTTCAGAGAATTTTTGTGTGACTGTGTGTATGCAAGCCAAGCTTGAGCGAAATTCTGTCAAAAAAAATCCAAGGTTTTTCCGACGGAAAATACGATCGTGTGTACGCGGCATTAGACCTGCTTTCAAGTTTATTGTGATTGGTGTCACCAGTGGGGACCCCCAGCCACCACCCCACGCTTTCTCATTTGTCCATGATACCATTATCACAGACAGAAAGTAATGGGAAATTCTAAATTTTAAAAACATTTACAGCAAGAAGCTAGGATACGTCATCCAATGGAAACAAGACTGGAATTACGCTCAATTTGGAGAGACTTCCTCTCATTTTCTCCCCACTGGGACACAGACATAAAAAAAAACTGTAGCCTCGTATACATGACCGGTTTTCCTGCCAGGAAAATTGCCAAGAGCGCTTTTGGCTGGAAAAACCAGCTGTGTGTATGCTTCCTCGCAGTGTTCCCGACAAGAAAACTTCTGGGAATCCCGGGGGGAAAATAGAGAACCTGCTCTCTATTTTCCCGCCAGCATTCCTGGCGGTTTTAAACCCTTCAGTTTTCCCTTTTGGAGAAACACTGAGGCCTCGTACACACCACCCAACATGTCCGATGAAAACGGTCCGCGGACCGTTTTCATCGGACATGTACGCTGGGATCATTTGGTCTGATGTGTGTACACACCATCAGACCAAATTCCCCGCGGACAGAATACGCGGTGACGTGGCGGCGACGATGACGCCGCGACGTGCACGCACCAGGAAGTTCAATTCTTCCACGCATGCGTCGAATCACTTCGACACATGCGTGGGATGAGTCGTATTGACCATCGGACATGTCCGACGGACAGGCTTCCAGCGGACAAGTTTCTTAGCATGCTGGAAACCTGTCCACTAGGCCGGGAAACTGTCCGGTCGGCCCTACACACGACCGAACATGTCCGCGGAAACTGGTCCGACGGACCAGTTTTAGCTGACATGTTCGGTCGTGTGTACAAGGCCTAAGAAGCACACTGAAAAGTACCAGCAAAGTCCCATAAAGTTCTCTCTGCTCAGTGGAGGGGAGAAAGCACCATGTTTGGAGGAGAGCAGATTGACTTTGACAGGACTATGTTTTCTCACATATTTTCTTTTTTACAGAATTGTTATTCATTGATGTGCTTTATACTCTGTAACTGTATGGCATTTTTTTTGTTTTGTTTTTCTAACTATGGCACTCATACCACTGGTGGTTTCTCCTGTGTAAGCGCTACATATCTGGATACTTAAAGTGACACTAAAGTCATGATTTTTTCAAACTCCTTGTTCTACAGTATCAATTATACCATGGCTCTGCTTTTTATTTTTATTTTTTGAGAAGTTTCTTACCATTTTATTTGCCTGTGCATACTCCCCATTCTCCACTGATGTACCTCACAGCTACTAGTGTAGGCCGAGCAGTCCCATTATAGCTGGTTACATGCCCTGTTCTGTGTGTTCTACAATTCCCATAGAGCATGAAGATGTATAGTCCATTTCAGGGGCGAGCAGGAAAGGGTGGCTACATTCACATACGCAAGAGGGGCATGGAGAATAAACATAGCCAAAAGAGATGAAACAAAAGAAAGAGAGAGAGATAGAAGGTACATTCTACTTATATTTAGACATATTGAAATTATTTTATTTTATAAAAAATTAGAATTTAGTGTCACTTGCCGACCGCTGCACGCACTTATACATCGATAGAATGGCACTCCTGGGCACAAGGATGTATATATACGTCCCCTTTAAGGAAGTGGCATTGTGGACGAGCACGCGCCCACCGCAAGCTCTGTGAACCCGATCGCAGGTCCCGCAGACTCGATCACCGCAGGGATACCCGCGATCAACTCACGGTAAGGAAGAACGGGGAAATGCTGATGTAAACAAGCATCTCCCCGCTCTGCCTAGTGACAATGACACTAATCACCGCTTCCTGTAATTGGAAGCGGTGATCACTGTCTTGTCACACACAGCCCATCCCCCCTACAGTAAAAATCACTCACTAGGGAACACTTAACCCTACAGTGCCACCTAGTGGTTAACCCCTTCACTGCCAGTCTCATTTTCACAGTAATCAGTGCATTTTTATTGCACTGATCGCTGTAAAAATGACAATGGTCCCAAAAATGTGTCAAACGTGTCCGATGTGTCCGCCATAATGTCACAGTCATGATAAAAATTGCTGATCACCGCCATTCCAAGTAAAAAAAAAAATTATTAATAAAAATGCCATAAAACTATCCCCTATTTTGTAGATGCTATAACCTTTGCGCAAACCGGTCAATAAACGCTTATTGAGATTTTTTTACCAAAAATATGTAAAAGAATACGTATCGGTCTAAACTGAGGAAAAAATAATGTTTTTTTAAATATATTTTTGGGGGATATTTATTATAACAAAAAGTAAAAAATATTGAATTTTTCTCAAAATTGCTGCTCTATTTTTGTTTATAGCGCAAAAAATTTAAAACGCAGAGGTGATCAAATACCACTAAAAGAAAGCTCTATTTGTTGGAAAAAAGGGACGTCAATTTTGTTTGGGAGTCACGTCGCACGGGGCTTAAGTGGTTAATTATGCTGGACTGTATATTATTTTTAGCACCTACCTAAAGTTTATAGACTGAAGGGTGGACTTTATTCCTATATTTTTTGCAGTTTAGCAGCTTTTCTTTTTCTTTACCGATTGAAGGTTCTAATATACTGGCTCAGGAGTCTCCAAACTTTCTAGACAGAGGACCAGTTTACTGTCCTTCAGACATAAGGGAGGCCAGACTGTGCGTATTGGGATTAGAAAAGGTCCTGACGTCAGTGGGAATAAACAATGTCCCATCTTTGGTGTCAGTGGGAGGAATATCGCCACATTGTTAGTAGGGTTGTCCCGATACCGATGCTAGTATCGGTATCGAGACCGATACTGAGCATTTGCGCGAGTACTTGTACTCGCGCAAATGCTCCCGATGCTTCGCCGATACTTTTTTTGTTACCTACTGAGAGCGGGCGGAGAGCGGGTGGAGAGGGGGCGGAGGGGGGGCGGAGAGCGGTCGGAGAGGAGACTGAGAGGGGGCGGAGAGTGGTCGGAGAGGAGGTGGAGATCAGAGCAGTCCTCGGGTATGCAAAACATGGCACTGGAGGAGAGGAGAGCTGCTGCCGCTGCCGCAGTATAGTTGATCGGTGCTCGGGGGGCATTACAGCTTTCATCACAGGATTGGACGGGTGATCTGTCTATCAAAGTGCCCGGACAAGGGGGAGGGGCTATAAATGACGACGCGCGGCGGGGAACACACAGCTATTCAAATGAAAGCTGTTATGTTCCTCGAGCGCCGATCAACTAGACGGGGGGGGGGGGGGGGCTTTCTCTTTGCCACTGGAGACCTACACAGAGCTTAATTTGGGGACACAGCTGCATTGGGAGACATGGCTGCATTGGGAGACACGGCTGCATTGGGAGACACGGCTGCATTTGGGAGACACGGCTGCATTTGGGGATATGCCTGCATTTGGGGAGACACGGCTGTATTTGGGGACACATGGACACATTTTAAAAAAAAGTATCGGTAATCGGTATCGGCCAGTACATGAAAAAAAGTATCAGTACTTGTACTCGGTCCTAAAAAAGTGGTATCGGGATATCCCTAATTGTTAGGCCTCATGTACAGTACACTGCTGCTGATAAATGGATGTTTAGGAGCAGTTGGAAGTTTTTTCAGCAGCCCCTAAACTGCCCTCTATGTTATCTTATCTGTACATATACACTGAGTAGTTTAGAGTCTTTTAGAGGCAGTTGTGTTTAGTAGCATTTTTTTAAAGCAAAACATTGCGATCAGGATGGAAGTTTATTGCTATTTGAAACACCAAATGCTTGTAACAATGCACAAATGCGTCTAAATGTGGTAAATCGCATTTATAAGCGTTTTTGTTTATAGGCGTTTCTAATGGGGAAACATTTCTGACCATTTGCAATATGGAAAAGAGAGGGTGTATTGTTCGGAAAAATCAGTTATTTGTACAAAACGCCTTTGATTGCAAATGCTCATTAACGCCACAAAACGCCCATAAACGGCATCTAAAAGTGGCAAAACTGACATTTTTAAACGTCGGTTACTAGCTGTCAAGCTCGCCGTAAATCTGAGGGGTAGATGTGAAATGAGGGGAAGCTCTGCTGATTTTATTATCCAATCATGTGCAAGCTAAAATAATTTTTTTTTTATTTTCCTTGCATGTCCCCCTCAGATCCACAGCGACTGCACTTCCAAGTGCACTTTCAGTGCAATTTCAAGTGCACTTTGCACTTGTAGTTTGCACTTGTAGTGCAAAGTGGATTTGCCTTTCGTAAATAACCCTATAAGCGTCATTGGGAGGAACTGTTCCACCATCTTTGGTGTCATTGGGAGTAATTCTGCATTCTCCATTGTTCGTATTAGTAGATGAAAATAGTGTCCCAAGGGAAGGATATAGCAAGCAAAGGGTCGCATCTGGCCTCTGGGCTGCAGTTTGGAGACCACTGCACTGACACTATGGCTGCTCTGTGCCCTTCTTTTTTATAGTAAGAGGAATGGCCTATTCAAAACCCCCCTTATTGTCCTTTCTAAGCTTTTAGCCATAGTTCAAAAGCATACAGTGCATAAGGATTTGACAAGAATTATTGGAAAGATTCACCTCAAACCCATGGTAGTAGCAAACACAATTTACATCCTTACTAATGACAGTTTTGTGTTGGCTAAAGAAAGTGCACCACACACATGTGTTATGGTGCTGCTGTGATTGGTGGCCATTGTGAAAGATGGAGTATACCTTAGAGGTCAGACCTTGTAATTTATTACATTTCCATAGAATGCATTAAGGTAAAAAAACTTAAGGCTATAGAACCACTTTAACTATTGTAACTCTCTCCTTGTTTGCCTACCTCTACACATATATAATGAATGCTTTTGCCAGACTCATTCTCCTCACCAACTGCTCTGCATTCACTACTTCTCACTGCCAATCCTTCCACCAGCCCAGGGCCTCCTGCTCTGTAGCTATCCCATCACCTCCTCCAATGCTCATCTTCAGGACTTCTACACAGCCTCCCTCTTCCTATGGAACTCTCTACCTCGATCTCTTTGGGTATCTTTTACTCTGTCAGTCTTTAGATAATCCCTGAAAACTAATTTCTTCAGGGAAGCCTAGCCCACCTATACCTAATAGCTGAACCTTTACTTTCTCCATCAAGCCACCCCCCTACAATTATTATCTGTTATATCACTTGAATCCCCTGGTTAGATTGTAAGCTCACATTAGCAGGGTCCTCCAACCCTTTGGAACCCTTGAACTGTATTATAAGTTTACTGTATTACTTTATATTGTAAAATGCTGATCAAACTATTGGCACTATATAAATCCTGTAAAATAATACTACCAATAATATGGATTCAATAAAAAAGATATTAAATAGAATACCATGTCATCATCACAAATAATTATTTTTATTCAGCTTCTTTTTTTTACAAGTCCAATTCCAAGAAATTTGGGACACAGTGTAAAATCTACATAAAAAAGAATGCAATGATTTACAAAGCTCATAAACCCATATTTGTTTTACAATAGAAAATAGAAAACATATGAAATGGGTAAAGTTTGGACAGGGCAACAAAAAGCTGGCAAAGTAAGTGGTACTAACAAGGAAGAGCTGGAAGATCATTTTGCAACTTATTTGGTTAATTGACAACAGGTCAGTAACATGGTTGGGTATAAAAAGAGCACTTTCGAGAAAGTCAGAGTGTCAGGCCTCGTACACACGACCGAGAAACTCGACGGGCGAAACACATCGTTTTCCTCGTCAAGTTCCTTGTAAGGCTGTCGAGGAACTCGACAAGCCAATTTTCTCCATTCCCGTCAAGGAAATAGAGAACATGCTCTCTTTTTGGCTCGTCGAGTTTCTCGACAGTTTCCTCAACGAAAATGTACACACGACCGGTTTCCTCGGCAAAAAAATATCTCCCAGCAAGTTTCTTGCTGGTTTTTGCCGAGAAACTCGGTCATGTGTAGGAGGCCTCAGAAGTAAAGATGGACAGAGGTTCACCAATCTGTGAAATGCTGCATCTAAGAAATGTTGAACAATTTCAGAATAGTGTTCCTCAATGTAAAACTGCTAAGACTTTAAATCATCTACAGTATATAATATGAGCAAAAGATCCAAGATTCTGGAGAAATCTCTGTACAAGGGACAGGGCCAAAGTGCAATATTGGATGCCTGTGTTCTCTGGGACCTCAGACTGCACTGCATTAAAACAGGCATAATGCTGCAGTGGGCTTTACTGTATGGGCTCAGGAATACTTCCAAAAATCCCTCTCTGTGAACATAGTTTGCAGTTCCAGACAAAAATGCAAGTTGAAGCTCTATTGTACAAAGAAGAAGCCATATCTGAGCATGATCCAGAAACACTCTGTCTTCTCTGAGCCAAAGCCCATTTAAAATGGTCTGTTGCAAAGTGGAAAACTGTTCATTGGTGAGACAATGAACAGTGGCAACCATGGGCTCCACATCCTCTGAACTAAAGAGCAGAGGGACCTTGCGACAGTTAATCAGCATTCAATTTAAAAGCCTGCATCTCTGATGGTATGAAAATGGGCAGCTTGCACATCTGTAAAGGCACCATAAATGCTGAATGATATATCCATGTTTTAGAGCAACATATGCTCCTATCAGGCCGTCCAATGTCACAGAGCTAGAGCTAGGTGATTGACTGCTCAGCCATGCAATCCTACAAAGCACAAATTTACTTTAGTCACTAAAGCTATTATGCCGCGTACACGAAATTGGTCATAAAAAACGTTCGTGTGTAGGCTCGACGAGAAAAATGGCCATTGAAAATTTAGAACATGCTCTATTTTTTTTTCTGCGTTTTTCACGTTGTCGTTTTTCTCGGCGTGAAAAACTGTCGCGTGTATGCTTTGACGACGGGGAAAAAAACGCGCATGCTCAGAAGCAAGTTATGAGAAGGAAAATTTGCATAATCAGCCCAAAGGGTGGCGCCATTTGAATGGAACTTCCCCTTTATAGTGCTGTCGTACATGTTGTACGTCACTGCGCTTTGCTCGAGCATTTTTTTGCACGATCGTGTGTATGCAAGGCAGGCTTGACAAGAATCACGTCGAGAAAAACTTGACATGTCATTAAAAATGGTCGTGTGTACGCGGCTTTAGGGCATGTACTATAGTTGTTGAACTTACATCCATACTAAACATCTAAAATACAAATGCTTTTTATGATCATAATGGAATATTTTCTTATTAATAGTTCTTGATCAGTAAGTTCATAAGTGATTCAGATATGATAAACAATGTCTAATAATTAAAAAATCAACTTTTTCCTGTTCATTATTCTTTTCATAAATGTAAGCACTACACGCAATTAGGATTTATATATACACTGAAATCTGTGCAAAGAAATAATTTTTTCTTCATCCAAAGACTGCTCTGGTAATGTCTGACCTAATTCTTCCTCGAGATTTTTTATACTGACCTAATTTATAACATATATGGTTATCTACTTGAGAGGGTAAAAATGACCATTCTGTTACTGTGTTAGCAAAAAGGTATATTTCTTCTCTACATAAAAATAAGAATCATCTTCCAAAACATTTTAATTTTGAAATACAGCCCTTGTGCAAATTTTAATGTCATGGCTGGTGTTGGGGGTGGCAAACTAAGCAATTGTCCAGAGCTTCATGTGCAGGTTTAAGGCATCCTCCAAGCATGTTTTTAAAATTATTAATGTTGCCCTTTAAGCTGTATTAAAGAGATACTCCACACTGAACATTAACCACTTAAGACCCGGACCAAAATGCAGCTAAAGGACCTTCCCACTTTTTGCGATTCGGCACTGCGTCGCTTTAACTGACGATTGCGCGGTCGTGCGACGTGGCTCCCAAAAAAAATTGGCGTCCTTTTTTTCCCCACAAATAGAGCTTTCTTTTGGTGGAATTCACCTCTGCGGTTTTTATTATTTGCGCTATAAACAAAAATAGAGCGACAATTTTGAAAAAAAAATTATATTTTTTACTTTTTGCTATTATACCTATCCCCCAAAAATATATAAAAACATTTTTTTCCTCAGTTTAGGCCGATACGTATTCTTCTACCTATTTTTGGTCAAAAAAAAATCGCAATAAGCGTTTATCGGTTGGTTTGCGTAAAATGTATAGCATTTACAAAATAGGGGATAGTTTTATTGCATTTTTATTAATTATTATTTTTTTACTACTAATGGCGGCGATCAGCAATTTTTTCCGTGACTGCGACATTATGGTGGACACTTCAGACAATTTTGACAAATTTTTGGGACCATTGTCATTTTCACAGCAAAAAATGCATTAAAAATGCATTGTTTATTGTGAAAATGTCAGTTGCAGTTTGGGAGTTAACCACAGGGGGCGCTGATGGGGTTATGTGTGACCTGAAGTGTGTTTACAACTGTAGGGGGGTGTGGCTGTAGGTGTGACATCATCGATTGTGTCCCCCTATAAAAGGGATGACACGATTGATGCTGCCGCCACAGTGAAGAACGGGGAAGCCGTGTTTACACACGACTCTCCCTGTTCTTCAGCTCCGGGGACCGATTGCGGGACTCCAGCGGCGATCGGGTCCGCGAGTCCCGCGGTCACAGAGCTTCGGACCGGGTCGCTGATATATACGTTGATGTGCCAGCCGTGCCATTCTGCCGACCAATATCGGCGTGAAGGGGACCTTAAGTGGTTAAAGGGTCACTAAAGGAATTTTTTTTTAGCTAAATAACTTCCTTTACCTTACTGCAGTCCTGGTTTCATGTCCCCATTGTTCGTTTTTGCTTTGATGTTGCTGTAATTCCTCTCTGTTCTGGACACTTCCTGGTTGTCTGTTTCCTGATCACCACAGTACTGGGAGATTTCTCTCTGTGGTCACTAATCAAGGAGGTGTGATTACTGTGTGTCTCAGCACCAATCCAGTTTCGTTTTACAAACCATCACTGCCCTCTATTGGCTCTCTGGCTCTGTACATCAGAGAGACAGGAAGCAACAGGCAAAAACAAAACTAAACTGTAGGTACATTATATGATTGATTTTTATCTATTTTAATCATTTTTAAAAGGAATCAGTTAACTATTATGTCTGTAAACAGTCATTTCAGCATTTGCACATTTTTGCCTTGGTGCATATCCCTCATGGCAGTACCTAAGTTACCCGTGCCTTTCTTACTGAGAGCTTAACCATGAAAAAGGCCAGAACAAAATGACAGGATTTGTCTTTTATTTACTTCAATGGCGTTCAGGCGCTATGTTCGGAGTTTGCGCTATTCCCAATGGGTTCAGTAACAGTACATTGATCTGAACCATGGAGGCCTTTCCTTCACTGCCTGATGATACTGAATCTGAGTAGAGGTCTGCTCATTTCTTCTTATTTACATACATCTGTGCATAGAACTTTATTGACCTGAGACCCAGGCTGCAGTTCTTGTACAGTACAGCAAGGGGCCCACTTGAGCATCTTCTTGTGGGTTCCATGACCGGTTGGCCTGGGACAGCTGCCCATTTTACGCTTATCATTGTTGACCATAAACCTAACTCTTAAGCCGCCTACACGCGATCAGTCCATCCAATGAGAACGGACCGATGGACCGTTTTCATCGGTTAACCGATGAAGCTGACTGATGGTCCGTCCCGCCTACACACCATCGGTTAAAAAAAACGATCGTGTCAGAATGTGGTGACGTGAAAAACACAACGACGTGCTGAAAAAAATAAAGTTCAGTGCTTCCAAGCATGCGTCGACTTGATTCTGAGCATGCATGGATTTTAAACCGATGGTCGTGCCTACTAACGATCATTTTTTTTCTATCGGTTAGGAATCCATTGGTTAAATTTAAAACAAGTTGTCTTTTTTTTAACCGATAGTTAAATAACCTATGGCGCCCACACACGATCGGTTTTGACAGATGAAAACGGTCCGTCAGACCATTCTCATCGGTTTAACCGATCGTGTGTACACTACATTAGCCTAAACATAACTCTAATCCTAAAAAAACAACTCTACATTATCATGGTGATAAACACTATCACAGTGTTAGGATTGAGCTCACCTGCTGGCGGCACTGTGCTGCTCAGGGCTGATTACTGCAGTACCATTGTCCACCAGCAGGTGTATCCCAGAAGCCAGCATACTGTATTGAACACCTGTGTTCAGCTGCCAGGTGGCTATTTAAGACCTCTTTCACATCGAGGTGTTTTTCATGCGGTACAGCGCTAAAAATAGCGTTGCTATACCGCATGAAAAAATCATGCCCTGCAGGCTTCAATGTGAAAGCCCGAAGGCTTTCACACTGAAGCGGTGTGGCAGCAGGACCGCTCCAAAAGTCCTGCTAGCCGCATCTTTGGAGCGGTATAGGAGGGGGGTGTTTACCGTGCCTATACCGTGCCTTCCCATTGAAATCAATGGGAAACCGCAGTAATACCGCCTGCGGGCGGTATTAACCCTTTTTCGGCCGCTAGCGGGGGTTAAAATCTCACCGAATATCGCGGTAAATACGTCGGTATAGCGGCACTAAAAATAGTGCGACTATACCATCACTGCACCTCCGCTGCCCAATGTGAATGCAGCCTAAGGCTGCTCCTCCCTTAGCTCAGTGCGTCACTATTCTGATTGCCAGAGCCTTGTTCCTGATACATATCCCTATCCAGCCTTGGTATTGCTTTCTACCCTAGTACCCAGTCTTGTTTCTCCCATTCCTTACATCCCTGTATTAAATGTTACCGTTGTTCCTTATATTGTATACATTTGTATATACAGTAAAACCTTGAATTGCGAGCATAATTTGTTCCAGAAACATGCTTGTAATCCAAAGCACTAGTGTTTCCCTATAAGAAATAATGAAAACTCAAATGATTTGTTTCACAACCATTTATTCATAAGTCCTTCAGTTTATAGTCCATATAAAAAGATTATAGCAATGTGATAGGTTGTGTAATCATAAAATGTCCATCCACAAATGGAAACCTCCACAAGGGGATTAGATGCAAAATCCAGAAGGCGCTACAGAGTGTAAAAGAGAAGAGAGGCGCCCCTAAGTGTAGCAATATTTTGCTAAATGTTGTACCTTCATTAAATGAAACCATATTGCTACACTCACAGGTGCCTCATTTTTCTTTTATACTCAGTTGTGACATGACACTACTTGTATATCAAGACATCGCTTGTATATCAAGTCAAAATTTATAAAAAAATGTTGCTTGTTTTGCAAAACGCTCTCAAACCAAGTTAATCTAAAACCAAGATTTTACTGTAGTCAGTTGTTAGGTTTATTAGTTATTTTGTCTTTGGGGCTTGTTTATGTTCATTGTTTGATGTGTATGCTTGTTTGTGTGTTTCACTGTAAATAAATCTCACTTTAAAGTGGATGTAGACCCGAATGTATTTATTTATTTTTGATGTCACAATGTACAGTATAAGATTTCCTATCATCTGTGCCCAGTCTTGCCACACAGCTCTGAGCAATCCTTTTTTATTGTTCAGTGAAATAAAACGGATTTACAGAGAAAAACGCGTGAGTCACAGGTTATTTAAATATCTCACGCACTAGCCTGGAGACAGGCATTATTTTTTAATTCCCATCCCCACTCCTTTTCTGAAGTCATGTGGTTACTTTTTTGGATTTTGACTGGATGTTAGTGATAATAGCAGAATTTAGTGTAAGGAATACATAGGAAAAAATGCATGTTGACAAGGGGAGTGTAGAGGAGGGCGGGGAGTGTACTGACATCACGACTCCACCCACCGAGTTCCAGACAACAGATCCACCCACAGAATCTGCAGTTTTTCAGTTCTTATAACAGACAGAGGGGAGACATTTGACAGGTAAGGATACATGCAGTAGGCAAGTATATACTTATAGATCAGCACTATAGCAGTAGTTTAGAAAGCATGAGAGTGGGTTTACATCCACTTTAATGATATCTACATTGTTTTGTCTCTGTTTCCATGTGTAGCTATATGTGTTTGGTCTCCTTAGCTGCTGAATCCTGGCACACAGCAATAGTATTGCCATTATTGTTATCATGCCAAAGGTGCCATGAATCAAAAAAATAAAATTTGCTGCAATAATACAATCTGCTAAATTATTGGTGCTGTATAGCTCATTCCAAGGTGCCTGCCAAATTACCATCACTATGCAATGAATTTAAAAGTGTAAGTGTAGTAAAATAGCTAAATGTAAAGGTCTGCCTGAAGTAATACGACTTGTGATCTTCTACTTAACATTACTGAACTAGAAGGCCTGTGATAAACTGTGAGTTTATAGGGAGTTGAATGGATTGAGTTAATAGGGACTGGAATATATAAAAGGGATGGTGAGCAGGACAGTAGCGGCATAGGATGGCTTCTAAAATTGTGCTAGAAATAATTGTCTGTGGTCTTGTGAGGCCCCCTGTAGTGTTTTTCACTGGAAAACATTAGACTCTATTGGTTATCACTCTTCAGTTTAGTCCTCTTTTTTGGGATAGCTGAAAGAAATGAATGCCACTCCACGTGAACCATTACTCACTCCTCACTGCGAGTCTATCACAAGGGTGTCGCCCAGCCGGTCTGTGACGGTATGCAAAAAGAAAAAGTCCAGAATTTGCTGCACTCCTCTGTATCTTTATTTAGCACCATTTTGCCCCCATAAACACGATCGGAATTTCCACCGGGATAAACTCCGACGTGTTTTTCTGACGGAATTCTGTTTAAGCTGTCTTGCATACACACTGTCGCACCCAATTCCGACCATCTTAATATAGCATACACACGGTCGGAATATCCGATGAAAAAATTCCGTCTGACTTTTTCCATCGAAAATTCCGATCGTGTGTACAAGGCATAACAGTATCACAGTCATGGAAGTGGAAATTAGTCTGGACTACTAGAATGGACTTTTGGCGGTACAAGTAATAAATGTAAAAAATCTATAAATATTTATTCATAAAAAAGAGTATATGAGGAAAGATATACATAATTTCGTGGGAACAGTACATTATCAGCATATTATCTCAGAACATATTATAAAGAATATAACAAAAAAGCTTATACTTATGCAAATATACTCATAACATGGGACTATATAGCACAGAAGAGTATATATAAACTTTTAATCCTTGGAACTGAGTTTGATATGTGGAATGGTAAGTCTTGCTTTTACTCTTGACATGTTTCGCGTACAGGACGCTTCATCAGGAGCATAGAGTTAGCTTAAACAGGTCTCCGCATAGGTTTGTGGAAACGACCGTTAATAGTAAAGTATGGTATATACAGCGTTGTTGCCTAAACAGCCTTTTGAGCATGTGTTAGGTCCTTTAAAACACTGTTGTATATGACAGTAAAACGCTTTGGCTAACGCACGCTTGGTTGAAAGACGGTAGTGGAAGGTAGGCAACCGGTTACCCCATCCAGAGTCCCTAAACCGTGTCCCTGGAACTGGTGTATCTCCAAATGTAGAGTCGGTTGGACATCAAGGGGGGAAAAAAGGGCAGGGTGGAGGATCATAACCCCAGCACAAAACCGGAGATAGTCCCTTGAATAGTGCAATATTATCTTGATATCCAGGGAGTAAGAATCCAGCCGGGACCGGTAGGGAGCATGGAGGGGATAGTGTGTCCGTGTTGCACTAACGCGTGCATTTTTTTTTTGGCTTGGTCCACTTAGGTATCACAGGCATGACGGGAACAATAGATGGTAACACATTTGTGCTAAAAAACAGCGCTTACTCAAACCTCCAGGTTTGAGTGAGTGCTGCAGGTTTGAGTAAGCTCTGTTTTTTTAGTGCGAAAATTGTTAACCGTCTATTGTTCCTGTCATGCCTGTGATACTGCTATGATGTATAAATAAAAATACAGAGGAGTGCAGCAAATTCCAGACTTTTTGCATTCTCCTCTTTCTCCATTATGGTCTTAAACTCTGCTTTCCATTCCGTGTCTATCCCGTTACCCTCTGAATGCATGACAAAATGACCAAGGCTTCGGATGAGGCATATTACTAAGTGTAGCTGTTTGTATCATATGGAACATCAACAGAGAATGACATTTTATGAGTCATAAAACTTGGGAAAGATCTGCTGTAACTAGTATAAAGATGCAAAATCATGGCAGGCATATTAGGTACATTATAGATGTGTTTCACTGTAATTGTACTTTAAGTTGACTGAATTTACAATTATTATTATTTTCATTTTTAATTCCTACTTCTTCCACATATCCTCCTAATTCCTTAGCTTTCATCTTTAATCCAGATACTTTCAGCATTACAAGGTAAGAAAGCAGATGGCTTTACAATAGCAATTAATGTGTGGAAGGGTGGTATCCACCTAAAATAACAAGCCAAGTTTTAACAGCAATAATTATAGTTTTGAATGGTTAAAGAATCAAGATGAAAAATTAGGTACAGCTGCATTATACATACTGTATCATACTGAATTGAGCTTCATATTTAAAGGTATTATATGTGGGAATCTTCTGCGCTAGCCAAAGTGAAACTAAATGAGGAATAGACAAGGTGTAAATAGTGTGAAAGTGTAAATAAATGAAAATGCTGCTCAAATCTGTGTGAGTACAAATAACTGTGTATGGTTAAAGAAAAAGGGGGTGGATGAGCGCAAAAACAATTACACTGAGAAAAATAATAAATAAACTAAAACTAAACAACATTTCTCTGATGAAGTCATGTGACATGACGACACGCGTCAGGAACAGCCCACGTGACCGGAAGTGACGTGAGTCCGTCCACCAGTCCGATTGGATGCTATACTAGTACCAGATCCCTTGTTGCTTTTATTTGTTTTTTTTACATGTAAGCGCATTTTTACCCACATTAAATAAGTGATACTTTGATATACTTCACCATGGATATTTGTTTCATTTATTCCGGTTTGGTTTGTTGCTGTCTTTGATCTGTCGGGGAGCCTCCATTTTTGTGAAGCCCATCACAAGCCCACAACAGATGACCACAACAGATGTCCACACAGCAATCACGCTGATTCTAAGGGGCCAGAATTCAGCTGTTCAAAGCAGTCATTTCTTTGCTTCAAGGTAAGCGCTCTGTGAGCCCACCACCAGGAAGATTTGTTTGAAAATGTCATCTGTTTGAATCACCAGACCCACTATATGAACTGTATATGATACACATTGGATTTTATCACCAATCAGTCAGCAGGATTCATTGCAGCCCTCTGCTCTTCACTGTTTATTATTGACCAGCATCATTGTTTATTGTGCATGACTATAGTTTCCTTCACACTTGCTTTATGGTTTAAATTTGCACATCACCAGTTTGGATTATATTTAAGGCACTTTTTTAGTTTATTTATTATTTTTCTCAGTGTAATTGTTTTGGCGCTCATCCTCCCCCTTTTTCTTCATTCATATTTAAAGGGGTTGTAGAGGCTTGTTTTTTATTTTCTAAATAGGTTCCCTTAAGCTAGTGCATTGTTGGTTCACTTACCTTTTCCTTCAATTTCCCTTCTAAATGTTTTTTTTCTTTGTCTGAATTTCTCACTTCCTGTTTCTCCTCAGTAAGCTTGCCCCCATCATCCGAGTCGTTCTGGCTGGGGGTTAGTCAGTCAGAACAGCTTACTGAGGAGGAACAGGAAGTGAGAAATTCAGACAAAGAAAAAAAACATTTAGAAGGGAAATTGAAGGAAAAGTTAAGTGAACCAACAATGCACTAACTTAAAGGAGCCTTTTAAGAGAATAAAAAACAAACCTTTACAACCCCTTTAATGAGGCAATAACTATGTGCAAGGTGCTGTTAACTATATCAACCAGTTGTAAAAATGTAATGGCAATAATCATTGTGAGCTGTTGGCAATAAACAGTATCTCACAAACAGCCCTCAAAATTTCCACTCGCCTACTAGCATTTGGCGAGTGGATTTAAGCTGGGGGCGAGTGATGACAGGGCTGCATGACCAATCTCCCTCCAATCTGTGCCTACACTTAGAGTCCCGATGAGATTGGCGGCCGAAGAGAAAAGGTGCATGCTCGGGAAAAGTAGTCTGGTGAGCCACGCACAGGCAGAGCAGTACACAGGTGCTCTACTTACAATTCTCATTAAGCCATGGGACCTAACAGTATGACCTCTCTGAGCCTGCCCCCCTCCCCTGGGCCCCGACCAATGTAGCTGGAGAGCAGAAAGTAATGAGTGAGGTGGAGGATTGCCAAAATTACCACTCCGGTGCAGCGCTCACTGAAAGTTGCCCTGACATGAGAGCGGCAGCCTTCTAGTTTGTGCAGTTTTCTTCTCCTTGTGCTCCATGTAAGTTTAGCCTGAGCACTGTGAACAGACTGGTCTCAATGTGCGCTGTGCGCTGTCAGTGTGTGCTGTGCTATGGTGTCAATGGCTGTGCAGTTGTGTGGATCTCAGCGCTGGATTGTACTCCCTCCCGCTGTGCTGCAGCTCCTCTCCTCTGTCAGCCTGAATAAAAGGGGGAAGTGGGGACATGCAAGCGTGGAGCCGCACACACAGGCTCCTGATGATGAGATGTATAGGAGAGAGAGAGAGAGGATGGATGGGAGTTGCAGAGGAGTCAGCAAGAGAATGGGGAAGAGACCCAGTTCTAGTGCCCTGTCCCTCTGGTCTGCCCCCAGTGCCCTGTCCCTCTGGTCTGCCCCCAGTGCCCTGTCCCTCTGGTCTGTCCCCAGTGCCCTGTCCCATTTTGTTAAAGTTGTTGTTGGTAATATTTAATTTTGTAACTTGATTCTGCATAAAACATTGTCATTCCATGAGATAATCTACGAGGGCGTGTTTACGGGTGCAATTAGGCGCAGGGCAGTGTATGAATTAGGTGGGGCAACTGGTGGCGAGTAACTCTTGAGGCCTGGCTAGTAGCTCAGGACTTGAAATTTTGAGCCCTGTCACAAAAGTGAGTGCACCCCTCACATTTTTGTATATATTTTATTATATCTTTTCATGTGACAACACTGAAAACATGACACTTTGCTACAATGTAATAACTCAACACAAAGCCATTAATGTCCAAACCGCTGGCAACAAAAGTGAGTATACCCCTAAGTGAAAATGTCCAAATTGGGCTCAAAGTGTCAATATTTTGTGTGGCCACCATTATTTTCCAGCACTGCCTTAACCCTCTTGGGCATGGAGTTCACCAGAGCTTCACAGGTTACCCCTGGAGTCCTCTTCCACTCCTCCATGACGACATCATGGAGCTGGTTAGAGACTTGCACTCTTCCCCCTTCTGTTTGAGTATGCTCAACAGATGCTCAATAGGGTTTAGGTCTGGAGACATGCTTGGCCAGTCCATTACCTTTACCCTCAGCTTCTTTAGCAAGTCAGCGGTCATCTTGGAGGTGTGTTTGGGGTCGTTATCATGTTGTAATACTGCCCTGCGGCCCAGTCTCCAAAGGAAAGGGGATCATGCCCTGCTTCAGTATGTCACAATACATGTTGGCATTCATGGTTCCCTCAATGAACTGTAGCTCCCCAGTGCCGGAAGCACTCATGCAGTCCCAGACCATGACACTTCCACCACCATGCTTGACTGTAGGCAAGACACACTTGTCTTTATGCTCCTCACCTGGTTACCGCCACACACGCTTGGCACCAACTGAATAAAATACGTTTATCTTGGTCTCATCAGACCACAGGACATAGTTCCGGTAATCCATGTCCTTAGACTTTAGCAAACTGTTTGCAGGCTTTCTTGTGCATCATCTTTAGAAGAGTCTTCCTTCTGGGACAACAGCCATGCAGACCAATTTGATGCAGTGTGCGGTGTATGGTCTGAGCACAGACAGGCTGACACCCCTCAACCTCTGCAGAAATGCTGGCAGCACTCATATGGCTATTTTTATAAAGACTATGAAAGTCCCCAGTTGAAGTCACGTGACATGACATAACGCATAGGGCGTGGCTGGAGTGAGTCACTAACCGGAAGTGATGTGAGAGGCGTTCTAATTCCATTGCGCTTTTAACTATTGTTTGATGTAAGCTTCCAATTGTCTCTTAATAAACCATCGCTTGTTTGAAACTATTTACATTTACACTTTGGGAGGCATTGATTTCATGTTTACATGTAATCCGAAACCCTGAGTAATACAACATGAGCTGATAGCTTGGAGCCTGGAGGATGGAGATCGCTAACACCTATATGTGTCCCTAAAGCTGATTCATCACTGCATAGATATGAGAGTTCTGTGAGCACTCAGAAGTTGTGTGAATATTCTGTGCACTTTATATGTATATCGTGATTTAGGAATATTTAAGAATTTGATTTGCCACTTCATTCAGCAACATTTGGATGTTCATTTTTGGATTTATTCACACTTTGCACTTTATATATATATATGTGTGATATTCAAGAAATTGAGCTGATCACTTTTTTCATTGTTGTTATGTATATTGTGAACACTTTAGCAGCAGTTTAATATTTTCTTTTCTTTTCTTTATCACCTTCAAACTGTTTATTTAACTATTATTTACCTGGTAATGAAGGGGAGTACAATTTTGATTTTATATTTCCCAACGAGAACCTCTCATTGTTTAGTATTTGATCTTCATACATGCCATTTGGTTATACCAGACTACCTTTCAGGTTTTTGATTGTGGGATTTATTTCCTTGCATTAAATCCCTGACTGGTAAGTTGCCTTATAGTTACAACGTTTTCCACCTAGCGTGGTTACTTCCTGCTTCCTGTTTTTTTATACAGATGGCTTTTTGTATTCTATTTATTTTCTTTTATTTTTGTCTTTAGATTCATTTATCTGCCAATACCATCAACTATACGCAATATGGCAGTTTAGTTGCGCCCCCCTTATGCCTGATGTAATACTTTAAATAAAGGTAGGCATTAGAGGCTATGGGCCAGATTCAGGTACAATAGCGTAACTTTCGCTGGGCGTAGCGTATCTCAGATACACTACGCCGCCGTAACTTACAGCGGCAGGTCCCGTATTCAGAAAGAACTTGCGCTGTAAGTTACGGCGGGGTAGTGTAACTGTGCCAGAGTAAGCCCGCACAATTCAAATGTGGAAGAGATTGGCGTGTTTTATGCTAATTACTCGTGACCCCACGTAAATGACGCTTTTTACAAACGGCGCATGCGCCGGCCGTAAACGTATCCCAGTGCGCATGCTCCAAATTACAACGCAAATAGTCAATGCTTTCGACGTGAACGTAACTTACGCACAGCCCTATTCGCGAACGACTTGCGCAAACGACGTAAAACTTACAAATTTGTACGCTGGCCCGACGTCCATACTTAACATTGGCTACGCCTCATAGAGCAGGGGTAACTATACGCCGGAAAAAGCCTTACGTAAACAACGTAAAAAAATGCGCCGGGCGCACGTACGTTTATGAATCGGCGTATCTACCTGATTTGCATATTCAACGCGGAAATATACGGAAGTGCCACCTAGCGTCCAGCGTAAAAATGCAACTAAGATACGACGGCGTAAGAGACTTACGCCGGTCGGATCTTAGGGAAATCTATGCGTAACTGATTCTAAGAATCAGGCGCATAGATACGACGCCGCACACTCAGAGTTACGACGGCGTATCTGGAGATACGCCGTCGTAACTCGTACCTGAATCTGGCCCTTAGTGTAGCCCTATGTGGGGATATATTTTTTGCCATGTTAATTATATTGATGGCAATTAATCCTCAATTTATTGATTATTAATTTTGCTGTATCTTTAGTTTACTTTGCAGTCCCCTGCAGCCACGTTCTGGGTTGGTGTCCGCCTGTATTGCCTGTGGAATAGTGTCGGACCAGATCTGCGTTCTGTGGGTAGGTGTGATTGATCTATGTGCTTGGATTATCTGTGACGCCAACTTTTTTTGGGAGCTTTTTGTCTGTTTTCTCGGTCATCGTTTTTCCAGCTCTATATCGATTAATAATTATGTTACTTCTTTTCTAGATTACATTGTACAATATATGAAATTTTCACACCCCTGAAGAAGCCAACGACTTGCGGGTTTAATATGACAATTAGTTCTATTTCTTGTGAGGAACGATACATGTCACTTCTCATCCACCATTGGAGTTGATGCAAATCGCCAGCAAATGGAAATTTGAAAGTTTGGGCTGTAGATTACAAGCATGGTTAACTATTAAGGGGTAAATTGATTATGGATCTTTCATGGATGTAACAATCACACACATATGGAAAAATTCAAACAAAGGAGTAGTCATAGTGTCGATTCTCTCTAATCAGCATGTCTCAGATGTCCTAGTACGGTCAGGCTTAGGTACAGCTTAGTTCTGGCTAAGTTCTAAGGATCCTAAAGCAAGGGACTTTAAATATTTATTGGTGTATTGTATCTGCTTTTGGAAATCGACTAATGCTCATGTTAGCAGCCTTTCCAATTTAAAGTGGTTGTAAAGCCATTCGTTTTCACTGATGTCAATCAGAGCAAGTGACGAGGATGTTGGGTGGGTGTTGGGGCTGAGCCTCTTTCTGTGTGTTTTATGGACACACAGTGCAGGGCTTGAGCACGCAAAAGTGGCCCCATAGCACGCGGCTTGCTATGGGCACTCGTTGGGGGAGATGAAAAACCATTGCACTGAGCAGGTAAGTAGAACATGTTTGTTATTTTATTAAAATAAATAAACAAGCCTGTACAATCACTTTAAATTGAGGCAGTTTGTGATTGGTTGTACCAAATGGCTCTGTCATTAGAGACTATAAAAGGTTTTTGTGTCGGATATACTGTATATGTTATGTTTTGTTTTTCTGTATGCATAAAAAAAAAAGAATACATTTTTTTTTTTGAAATGGGAGTCTTTTACATTTACTAATATTACTGCATGATGAGAAATCGCACATTATTCGCTTTGGTGCGCTGCAGTAACATTTATTTCATGAATGCCGCCCCAATACACCTTGCTAATGCACATGTTTTGCAGCACACCACTAAACACGGTAATGTACTGCCATGTGCTGTCATGTGCTGTGTTACAGTAAATGGTGCAAACCCCTTTTTTGTGTTTTTTTTTGTGCTTTTAGGTAGTCCATATAAATGGGCTGCCTTTCTTTTTTTAAATAGGTAAAAGTCCATCCCCCTCTTGCTCTAAATGCCCCTCTACTGATGGTACATATTACCATATGGTTCGGGAATGTCCACCTATAAATACCTTCTGGCCTGACGTTACAAACTTTATAAGTTGGGTCCTTCAGCTGCCTAATATATGTAACCTTTTATAATGCTTACTGGTATATTTAGAGGAGGACATCATTCTTAACTGCAGGAAACTCCTCCTATGCTTATTGTTTTTCTATGCTAAGAAATTGATAGCAATGCAATGGAAATCCCAAACACCTCCCAATTAAACTCATTGGCCCGGATTCAGAAAGGACTTACGCCGACGTATCTTCTGATACACCGCTTAAGTCCACGGATGCGCCGTCGTATCTATGCGATTTATTCAGCAAACAAGATACGCCTGAATTTTGGCTTCATGCGACCGACGTAAGTCTCCTACGCCGTTGTATCTTGGGCGCATATTTATGCTGGCTGCAAGGGGCGCTTCCATTGATTTACGCGTCGAATATGTAAATGACCTAGATACGCCGATTCACGAACGTACTTGCGCCCGTCGCTGTAATCTACGCCGTTTACGTAAGGCGTACGTCCGGCGTAAAGTTATTCCACCTAAAGCAGGGGTAAGTCATGTTAGGGTATGGACGACGGAACAGCGACGATACAGCCGTCGTATTTTACGTCGTTTACGTAAGTCATATGTGAATGGGGCTGGGCGTAGGTTACGTTCACGTCGTAGGCATTGAGCCATCGTATCTTAGGGAGAATATGCAACGTGATTCTGAGCATGCGCCGTTCGTTCGGCCATTCATTTGCATGGGGTCACGGTTCATTTACATGTATCACGCCCTCCTTCAACCTACTTTGAATTAGGTGGGCTTCCGCCGGCCAATTTACGTTACGCCGTCGCAAGTTCCGGAGCGAGTGCTTTGTGAATTCTGCTCTTGCCTCTTAGAGTTACGTCGGCGTAGTGCATATGAGATGCGCTACGCCGGCACAAAGATGCGCCGATCTACGTGAATCTGGGCCTTTGGCTTTGGTCTTATTAGCCAGGTAATTCCTATGTATAAGCTAACATATGAGGCTAGAGGATGCCCTTGAAAAACCTTGGCCCCCCCTGGCTGGACTCCAAATGATGACACCACCAGATTAATAGTTTGTTCACCTATATCTACAAGAGTGTGCTGATTAGGGCGGCGAGAATATTAGTTGTAATTATTGTTGTCTGAGTTATATGATAGAAAGACTGATTTGGCTTTAGGTATATAACTGATGATTCTACTTTTATACTAAGGCTCTATATTGTACATGTAAATCAATCAATTGTGCTCTATATTGTACAAATATTTCTCTTTCTGTATGTTCAAAGAATAGATCAATTTACCTTTAAAAAAAAAATGGGCTTCCTTAACAGAATGCATGTAACTTGAGTCATAATGCATGTTAACACGCATGCACTAACACACTGCAGCAGTGTGAATCCAACCTAAAATGATCTACAGCGTAATAGTAAGAAATGAGCATGAATTTATTACACGTTGACATTGTTATTTTTACAGTGGCATTAAAAAACATAAATTATTTAACAGAAGCAAAAAAGATGCAACAAATTGCATTCATCTACAAATAAGCTTCCCTGAGAGTTGGTATACAGTATATAAACAGATGTGTTGGGAAACAACCCCCTGGTCAATTTCTGTTACAAATTATAAAAAAAAATTGTGTTTTTGTGCCTCAGTCCTACCCCTTAAGCATTGTCTGTCTTTTCTCTGATGTAGTTATAAAACTTGTCAGCAAGTCAGCGGTACAGCCTGTGGGGCTGTAGGGGAACAATTCTCAGTAATTAGTATCAGAAAACATAATATCAATGCCTTCTTTATTCATATGAGGAAAATGAACATTGTGCGTGTGGTCTAAACAAAGAGCAGAAGGTTTGTATGTATTAGATATATGACCAATGTGCAGCGTATTAGACATATGGTTGGAGGCAACCATTCCGCTAAACAAACACATTTGTCCCTATCGCTGAGCTATACTGACTGCAATTAGTACAGTTAGTCCGTCATTTACAATATGTGGCTACTTTGACAAAAATCGCTAAATGTTCGATAAAGTTACCATTACATAATTCAAAACGAAGTATGCTCCTTAAAATCATAATAGATAACTCAAAGAGAATGTAGAGCTTTTTTGTATATACAGGTCCTAATCCTCAAAAAAATGGCGCAACGTAACTTTTTCCATTTAAGTTACACCGCCGCAAAATCTCTAACTACGTGCCCGATCCACAAAGCACTTACCTAGAAATTTTGAGCGGTGTAACTTAAATCGGGCCGGCGCAAGGCGTTCCTCTTCTCCAGGGGGCGATTACCATTTAAATGAGGCGTGCTCCCGCGCCGGCCGTACTGCGCATGCTTGTGACGTCATTTTCCCGATGTGCATAGCGCAAAATTACGTTACGTCGGGCTTTGTGGATTGCGACGGGACAATAAAGTTGCGTCGGGTAAAAAAAAAGATACGGCGCCAAAAAAAAAAATCAAATTTAAAAAAAATCGCGTCGCGAGCAAGAAAGGTCTGTTTTTACAAGGTGTAAACAGTTTACACCTTGTAAAAGCAGCCCTAATTTTGCGTTTGCAAAATTAAACTTACGGAGAAAAAACAAAGCTGAAAAGCTTCGTGGATCTCCGTAAGTCCTAATTTGCATACCCGAGGCGGCATTTCGACGCAAAATGCCCCCAGCGGCGGATGCGGTACTGCATCCTAAGATCCGGCAGTGTAATTCAATTACACATGCCGGATCTTTGTCCTAACTATGGGAAACTGATTCTGTGGATCAGTTCCATAGTTAGGACCAGGGATACGACGGAGTAACAGCAGTTACTCCGTCGTATCTTTTTTGAGGATTTGGCCCACAGTATTTAACCTATTTATGCAGGATTAAAACTATTTTTTTTTAAAACTGCATATGAATATTTTATATTTTTATTAGAGCTCTAGGATTAATTTTTGTATGTTTACCAGGTGAAGGGCAACTGCTTAGCAGAAAAAAAACGTATTTACAGTTTAGTAGCTGAAGATCAAATTGGAAAAGTCAGATAAATAACTCATCTCCTCCTTCCTGGTTCTCTATTGCGCCACAAAGAGTTTCTACTGGATGCAGACTGAAAGGAAACCACTTCTGCTGTTCTTGCTCTTTATAAAATCCATAATACTGTGTGACATCCAGTGATGTATTTCGTTTTTTTTGCTGCCCTGACTAAATTTGTGCAACCCCTAATTTAATAATGACCCACCCCTTCCTGTCAAGGCCAAACCCCTTCCTGTTTAAGACCTGCCCTGAAATTGTCCAGTGGGGACACTAGTTCTGGGGAACTTTGGGGGGATTCCCTTAATCTGCAGAGATTTTCTCTCACTTCCCGTTGGGGCAGGAAATGAAGGAAAATGAACAGATGGCAAAAACAAATTAACAGGGGCTATAACCATCTCTTACCCTATCCAAAATGGAAGAAAAAAAAGTTTTGCCTATAGTTCTACTTTAAGCACAAATTTCTGCTAAATATATGGAGGACTAAGAGGATATAACCATGCCAGTGGTGCAGCAGAAAACATGTAGCACGGTGATGAAGGTATGTGGTTCAGGCAGTGAGCAAAGGAAGGATTGGGGGCTGGAACAAATGAATCCATCTGTTTATTTTTCTCATCAGCAATCAACAGAAATAAAATTAAAATTCTCTAATATGTACAACTGACACAAGCAAAGGATTGCGGGAGAGTCCTACTACCTAACTGATAGGTATAGGTGACCATGTCAGTGTCCCTTGTGTATGCGCCATCATTCCGGCAGCAGTGCGGCCGTTTTATGGGGGCACCAGATCGATTTGTCTTGCGGCCCAGTCCATCTCATAAGACACAAAAAGTGTAGCGCAAGCCGGTGGGGACTCTTTTAATGCTGCCCCCCTACAAAGTGCCTTGTTGGCCTAGGCTAAGATACAGCGTTGGTGACATCCATGTCATGGATAAACCCTGTATTAAATGTTAATAGAGATTTTACATAAATGGTTAAAAATATGTAAAATACAGTTTAAAAATATATAAACTTTATAACATACATGTAAAGTTGACCCAAAATCGTTAATGAAGAAAGTAGTAAAATATGCAAATGTGTCTATTATAGATTGTATGGACTCCTTTACCATGGAGTATAGCAACAGCCTATACTCTTGTTAAATAGTTAAATAATCTTTTGGAGATCCAGTATTTCGTTAAAAGAAGCAGTTTTTTAAGTAAGAACAAGATATTCTTGTGTGTGTCTGAGAGACTGAATCAGGCCATCTGCAAAATCAAGATGGTGTTTTGATGTCCTGGTGGATCTCGGTAATGCTAACCTTGTTGCCCCAGGAGTGACAGACACCCTTGGCTAGAAAAAATTCAGAGCAAAGTACATCCAGCTCTTTAGCAAGTATGGCAAGCTACACTACGAGATGCACTTGGCTATAGTGACTGTTATGTTTTAAGCTCTACGTGTGTAACAGCGCCAAGGTGCTTGAAAGACAGAAGAGATCCAAAATGAGTATAGCTGCCTCAGAAAAAGATTAAATGTATTAAAAATGAAACAAATAACTTTGCAATAACATACAAAAGATGAACTTCACTCTCTGGGGTTAATGTTGCCTTTAACCCCTTCTTACCTGGGATGCTGGGAAAACCTGAATTCACATACTAAACTGACCATCAAATTCAGTGTTGTCCTCCTGTGATCCGCCTCTTGGCTACCACACACTGGGTCTCATACCACTATCTACTTTCCTGACATCATTGGGAGCAGGCTGTCATTTCCAGGTTTAGGCGGCCAACTCTTTTCCAGTCATATATTATAAGCTGATCTGATGTAGATATCCCAGGGTGTTACTGGAGTGAGCCTGATGTATATCTCACCAAGATGATAATGGAGGGAGCGAGCGGGTTAATCCAAGAAAATAGAAAAAACTAACAAAAATAGTCTGCTGTTTGTTGGTAGTGCGGGGTACACACTATAAGGTTTTTGGGCTGAACAAAAAAAACCTGACAGATCGCTGTACTAAAACAAGTGAAGTTAGTACAGCGATCTGTGCTATTGTGTTCTGACAGGGGCACTGACCACTAGGGATGAGCGAACGGTTCGGCCTGAGCATAAGTTCGGGCCAAACTTTTGCTGTTCGGTCGTTCAGGAACCAGCCGAACTTTTGGGACATTTGCCCCCCGAACTGACCACAATGCATTGCAAGCCCTGATTGGCTGAAGCAGTGAAAACTTCAGCCAATCAGTGCACAGAGCACTGTCAAAGTCATGAGTGGACACTGTCATCATGACTTTATCCACTCATGACCCATTCCCGCCCCACAGTATAAAAGTATTCTTGCAATTGCAGCCATTATCAATGTGATTTTTGGCGTGGAGAGACATAGAACAGGACTCTGTTCAATGCTATTAGCTATCTAGTGTGCTATAGTGTGCTATTTTGCTTCAATTGTCAGTGTAGAATTAGATATTAGTTTAGTGTCAGTCTAGGCATAGTGTGAATGTAGTGAGGAAAACCATCATTCAGCTTTGAATAGTGTGCAGCTAGAGTAGGGACAGCTCAGATAGTTTCACTGTAGTTTAGTGAGACCGTTCATTTATACATACATTAGTGTAGAGTAGGGACAGCTCAGATAGTTTCACTGTAGTTTAGTGAGACCGTTCATTTATACATACATTAGTGTAGAGTAGGGACAGCATAGATAGTTTCAGTGTAGTGTAATGTAGTGAGACCGTGTCAGTAATCTTGACATTAGTGTATAGCTAGAGTAGGGATAGTTCCGATATTGTCAGTTTAGTGACGGTTGAATATTTGACTGTGTTACTGCCAGTTTAATGCCATTTACTTCTGTGTGCGTTACTGACAGTTTAACGCCATATCGCTTTGCATGCGTTACTGGCAGTTTAACTTCATATATTTTTGCGTACATTACTGCCAGTTGAACACCATATAGTTTTGCATGCATTGCTGCCAGTTTAACGCCATATAGTTTTGCGTGCGTCACTGCACTGCCAGTTTAACACCATATAATTCTGCACAAAAAAAAAAAAAGTATAGCCTCAATTAAAGCTGGTACAAAATATATATCAATGTGCCATCATCCAGAAAATTTGAATATAGGAAATGGGACCAGATGAATATAGGGTAGAGGCTGCTTGGACCCAACTAACCCGTCAATAGTCACTGGTCAAGGGGTTTGACTAGGATTTTCTAGGCACTGATAACATAGACAAAAAAATATTATAAAAATATATTTATTAACATAAAAAAAATACAATTTTAAAAGAACTTTGGGACAAGCCCCACAATATAAAACAGCACTGTTGGTAACAGAAGGAACCGTTAAATATCTTGTTGGGGTGGAGAGAGTCACAAAGTTCTTTTAAAATGGTATTCTTTTATGTTAATAAATATATTTTTATAATTTTTTTTGTCTATGTTATCAGAGCCTAGAAAATCCTAGTCAAACCCCTTGACCAGTGACTATTGACAGGTTAGTTGGGTCCAAGCAGCCTCTACCCTATATTCATCTGGTCCCATTACCATATAGTTCTGTACGCCACTGTACGTTTGGCGCATTATATTGCAGTATATTATATTGTATCCGTGGAGTGTGTCTGTGCAGTGTGAGTATTCAAATTAAGGGCACCAAAAAGCTCTTTACATTGATTAAAGTGCATCTACCTACAGATTTCAACTTCTCCTTTACTTATAAGCACCACCCCCTCCCTCCCAATAATGTCTGGGAGGACAACAAAGAGAGGCAGACGTTCCCTTGGCAATGTAAGGGGGCCAGCAACAAAAGTGTCCACAGGCAAAGGTGGACATGGTGGTCAAAAAACAATTTTTCAGTACCTGTCTGACAGGTGCATATCATTGCAATTTTTTTACAGCAAGGCAAATTCTTGCTTTCATCAAGATTAGCTCTATAAGGGTTACAGTGGGAAGGCGCCACGGCACCCAAAGACCAATTTTAATCAAAGTGACACCAGAATGTATCCAAAAAATCTCTAATGTTGTTCCCAGTGCACTACATTGGGGCCTCATCATACACTCTGGCTCCCCAATTGTTGCTGAGCAAAATAAAGGCAGCTTGCAGAAATATTTTTGTTTTTTTTGGGCTTTATAAATTCAATTATTGCTGTAGCAGATTCTAAACATGGTACAGATCTGCCACTTTACAGTTAGACTCAGGGGACCCCCAGGCACTGTATTGGAAGGAATTTCGGCGTATACAGTACATCAACTTAGGTAAATTGTAAAACATTTACCGTATTTTCCGGCGTATAAAATACGCATCCAAAGTCGGGGGTCGTCTTATACGCCGGGTACGGTCTCCGTGCTGCGAGAGCGTCAATGATTTAAAAGACGCTCCTTCTCCTCAGTGTGTTCTGTGATAGGTGGAACACAAATCTTCCCAGCAGCGCCTCTGTTCTGTGTTCCTCCTATCACAGATGCTTTCTCATCCTCGGACGAGATGAGAAGACGTCCGTGATAGGCGGAAAACAGAACAGAGGCGCTGCTGGGAAATTTTGTGTTCCGCCTAACACAGGACAGTCTGAGGAGAGGGCGCGTCTTTTAAATCATTGACGCGCAGCACGGAGACTGTCACCGCACTGCACCGCCTCGTCTGAAGTCTATCCAGAAAAAAAGTGAGTGATGGCACTGTTTTCAGTGATTGCACTGGGGGGCAAGTTCAGGCACAGTGGGGGCAAGCTCAGGCACAGAGAAGGGGCAAGCTCAGGCAAGCTCAGGCACAGAGAGGGGGCAAGCTCAGGCACAGAGAGGGGGCAAGCTCAGGGACAGTGAAGGGCAAGTGATGGCACAGTGAGGGGCAAGTGATGGCACAGTGAGGGGCAAGTGATGGCACAATGGGGGCAGGTGATGGCACAGTGGGGGCAAGTGATGGCACAGTCGGTGCATGTAATGTAATGGCACAGTGAGGAATGTAATGTAATGGCACAGTGAGATTTGAAAAAGCCTGTTTCTGTCAGCGGTTCTGGCTACCCCTTCCAGAAAGACTAGTAAGAAGGGGGTAGTCTTATACAGCAAATATATCCCAAAACCAAAAATTTTCCTGGAAAATTAGGGGGTCGTCTTATACGCCCAGTCGTCTTATACGCCGGAAAATACGGTATTCTGTTGCAAATAAATATATGGCATTTTTGGGTGCTGTGCTTTGCAATGTGAGGGTAATAATTTGGGTATACACAGTACAGATTTAACTTACATTGGTACTTTACTCATATCTGTAATGTCCTCTCTCCTATCTCTTCAGCTTTGTCAGGATGATGTCATGGCTTTGCCTGCATGCATATCGTGGGTCTCTGTAGGCATACCTCCCAACATTTTGAGATGGGAATGTGGGACACCTACTAGAAAACGTATGTAGGCATAGGACACACCCCCATCACGCCCCCTTAAAGGGAAAATAACCAAAAAAAGGTTAATTAAATCCACAAATGCTTTTTTTTTACCACTACTATTTCTTTATATTGGCTTTTAATATTGAAAAATGCAGCAATTTAGAATGTGGATGAAAGGTTTAATACTGGGAAACACCTTTTGAAAGATAAAAAGTGCATTTTATATACAACTATAGAGATCAGACAAAAATGAGGGATAAATGAGGAGGAAATAGGGACAGAGGGACATTGCTCCAAATCAGGGACAGTCCTTTGAAAGTGGGGCAGTTGGGAGCTATGTCTGTAGGTACTCTGGTGAAGACCCATGCAGTGTGTCTGCACATATATGACTGACTCTTGCAGACTGGGTCCTGGGATGTGTGACGTAGCATCCAAGAAGTGCAGCATACCTGTACATACATGCTATGGAATCTTTGCTAGGTTCCATAAACCAGGCAGAGACTTGTGGTGTGTCCGCACATGCACCAGATCTTCAGACAAGATGGCAGTGCTGGTAAAGAGGGGCAAAGGGAGAGCCTCTGCTTCAACCAAGACAACACTGGACTTCAATGTCTATAAAGTTTTGGAGGGGGGATAGGCAGAGTGGAGGAACGAACAAAGTAATATGAAGGCGTTTGTGAGTTCTTTTTTTGACATTGCTTTATGTAGGCATGTCAAACTAATGTGTGCCCTGTGTATGCCCTGTGTAATGTGGGACATCTAGGCGTCGTCCCTAGGCAGATGGGTGGTAACCTATAAAACACAGGTAGTACTTGGGCACTGCACTCTTTGTTATGGTAACCAAAATTTGGAGACAATGTATTACAGCACTGCAGAGTAAGGTACAATTTATGAGACATGATGAAACACTATATAGGGATGTCTGCTCATCTTAGTTATTCCAATTTGACAGGTTTGAAATTGTTCACACATTTATAGAATATAAATGGCACAAAAATAAGACAAACCTATAAAGTTATATAACATAACCAAGCTGTTTTATTTATTTATAGTTAGTAGGCAGACGAACTGCAGGAAGGTTTACAACTCTAAAACAAAAACGTGTAACAAATAAGCACTGTAAGCTACTTACAACCTCAGGAACATTTGATGAAGACCTTTAACTTATTATTCACTTTTTGTATACACTGTACCTGTTTAATACAGTTTATTTTTTAATAGATTTGCTTATGGCACCCTACTGAATTCATATACAATGTTAATATACAGGGTGGGCCATTTATATGGATACACCTTAATAAAATGGGAATGGTTGATGATATTAACTTCCTGTTTGTGGCACATTAGTATATGTGAGGGGGGAAACTTTTCAAGATGGGTGGTGACCATGGCGGCCATTTTGAAGTCGGCCATTTTTAATCCAACTTTTGTTTTTTCAATAGGAAGAGGGTCATGTGACACATCAAACTTATTGGGAATTTCACAAAAAAAACAATGGTGTGCTTGGTTTTAACGTAACTTTATTCTTTCATGAGTTATTTACAAGTTTCTGACCACTTATAAAATGTGTTCAATGTGCTCTCCAGTGACATCGAGTGCTACGCTGTGGGCTCCTGCTGAATGAAGCTAGGACAGCCACTGATGTTTCTTCATTAGACCCCTTTCACACTGGATACGCCTTTAGCGGAGCGTTAAAATCGCGGTAAATTTGCGGTAAAACACCACTATTTTACCGTGAATTTACCGTGATAAATGGCCCACCCTGTAGAAAATGAATACCTCCCTTTTTGAGATGGGAACAAGGGACACCTATTAGAAAAGTATGAAGGCTTAGGACCCCCCCTTCATGCCCCCTTAACTACTTCCATACTGGGCACTTAAACACCCTCCTGACCAGACCAATTTTCAGCTTTCGGTGCTCTTACACTTTGAATGACAATTACTCAGTCATGCAACATTGTACCCAAATAATTTTTTTTTTCCTTTTTTACCCACATATAGAGCTTTCTTTTGGTGGTATTTGATCACCTCTGCGGTTTTTATTTTTTGCGCTATTAATGAAAAAAGACCGAAAATTTGGGAAAAAAATGATTTTTTCTTAGTTTCTGTGATAACATTTTGCAAATTATTAATTTTTCTTTATAAACTTTGGCCACAATTTATACTGCTACATGTCTTTGATAAAAATAACCCAACATTTTTGGAAATTATTTGGTCTGTGTGAAAGTTTTAGGGTCTACAAGCTATAGTGCAAATCATAAAAAATGATCACATCTGATCACACCTGATGTACTGAAGGCCTATCTCATTTCTTGAGACCCTAACAAGCCAGGGAAGTACAGATGGCACTGATGAGGTGGCACAGATGGCACTGATGAGGTGGCACAGATGGCACTGATGAGGCGGCACAGATGGCACTGAGGCGGCACAGATGGCACTGAGATGGGTACTGATGAGATGGGTACTGATGTGCACCGATGAGGCCTGTGTACTGGTGGACACAGATGAGGCGGCACAGATGGCACTAATGAAGCGGCACAGATGGCACTAATGAGGCGGCACAGATGGTACAAATGAGGGGGCACAGATGGCACTAATGAGGCGGCACAGATGGCACTGAGATGAGTACTGATTGACTGTGGCACAGATGGGCACTGATGAGGTGGCACAGGTGGGCACTGATGAGGTGGCACAGGTGGGCACTGATTGCAGATGTGCACTGAGGTGGCAGATGGGCACTGGGCACAGGTGGTACTGGTGGCATAGGTGGGCACGGTGGCACAGGTGGGCATGGTGGCACAGGTGGGCATGGTGGCACAGGTGGGCACGGTGGTACTGGTGGGCACGGTGGGCATGGTGGTACTGGTGGGCACGGTGGTACTGGGGGGTACTGTGGGGGGCACTGTGGTACTGTGGGGGGCACTGTGGTACTGTTGGGGGCACTGTAGTACTGGGGGGCACTGTGGTACTGTGGTGGGGCACTGTGGTACTGTGTGGGGCACTGTAGTACTGGGGGGCACTGTAGTACTGGAGGGCACTGTGGTATTGTGGGGGGCACAGGTGGTGGCACTTGTTAGTCACTTTTTTTTTTTTTTGCACTGGTTTCCGATCTCTCTCACTCTCCCTCCTCACACGCGGTGTCTGTGTGAGGAGGGGAGAGCCGGCAATGAGAGATGATCTCATATGTTTACATATGAGATCATCTCTCATTGGCGCACAGATCGCGCTGTAAATAGCCGCTGTGATTGGCTATTTACAGCGATCTGTGTTTGGCTGTGTCCAAGGGACATGGCCAGCACAGCAGTTCCCCGCTGCGCGCTCGGGAGCGCGCGCGGGGAACGAGCAAAGGGGCGGCCGTAAAAAGACGGCCTGTTGGAGATTCAGAGCCGCGCTGCGGCCGTACAAAGTCGTACGGCCGTCAGCTAGTGGTTAAAGGAGAATTATTTAAAACAATTATAAGTTAAACCCACAAGTGCCTTTTTTTTTACCACTACTATTCATTTATGCTGAGTTTTGAAATTTACAAATGCAGACATTTAGAAATTGGATGAAAGGTTTAGCACTGGGAAACACTTTTTGAAAGATACTCAAAAAGTGCATTTTACATATACAGTGCCCTGAAAAAGTATTCAGGAGGGTTAGGTTATAAAAACATATTCCAAGTTTTGAACATCTCACGGAGCACCATTTAATCCATCATCGGAAAATAGAGTATGGCACAACTTCAAATCTACCAAGACAAGGCCATCCATTGAAACTGACAGGCCAGGCAAGGAGAGCATTAATCAGAGAAAAAGCCAAAAGGTCTATGGTACCTCTGTAGAAGTTGCAGAGATCCACAGCCCATGTGGAAGAAGGTGCTCTGGTCAGATGAGACCAAATGTAACTTTTTGGCCTAAAAGCGAAACACTATGTGTGTCGTAAAACTAACACTGCACATCACCCTGAATACACCATCACCACTGTGAAACATGGTGGTGGCAGCATCATGTTGTGGAGATGCTTTTCTTCAGCAGGGACATGGAGGCAGATCAGAGTTGATGGAAAGATGGATGGAGCCAGATACAGGGCAACCTTAGAAGAAAATCTGTTACCTGATTTGGGCAGTCTATGGCCTTAGGATTCTACACCTAATTTTTGTTGTTGTCTGCCCTTTCTCCTGGCCATAAGATTTCCCCCTGCTAAATGCCTGTGTGCCTAGGCAGAGTCGAGGAATTGCAGACATGCTTGGCTTCTGCAGTGTGCAACCCAATTACTGAGTCACTATCACTAAAAAAAGAAAACGGAAAAAAAAAAAATATATATATATGAGTAATAAAATTAGTAAAAACAAAAGAATTTTTGCACCCTGGGCCCCTGCTGCCCGCTCCGTGAGCATGGGACCTGCGGACTCGATATCTGCCAGTGTCCCGCAATCAATCACGGAGCTGCAGAATGAGGGGATGCCTGTATAAACAAGGCATCTCCCTGTTCTGCCTTGTGACAGGACACTGATCTTCTGCTCCCTATCATCGGGAGCAGTGATCACTGTCATGTCACATGTAGCCCAGCCCCCACACAGTTAGAATCACTCCCTAGGACACACTTAACCCCTTCCTTGCCCCCTAATGGTTAACCCCTTCTCTGCCAGTGTAATTTACACAGTAATCAGTGCATTTTTATAGCACTGATCACTGTATAAATTACAATGGTCCCAAAATAGCATCAAAAGTGTACGATGTGTCCTCCATAATGTCGCAGTCATGATAAAAAATCGCTGATTGCCACCATTACTAGTAAAAAAATATATATATTAATAAAAATTTGGGGCTGAAGTGGTTGATTGCTGCATTTGTAAATTTCAAAAGCCAATATAAAGGAATAGTAGTGGTAAAAAAAAAAAAACACTTGTAGATTTAATTTATCTTTTTTTGTATAATTCTCCTTTAAGGGGATGTAGCAGGGGTTGTGTCCTATGCCAACATACGGTACTATTTCTAATATGTGTCCCTCGTTACCATCTCAAAAAGTTGGGGGTTAGGTTTGTATTTTTGTGCCCATCTTCAGTAATGGTCTGGAGCAGAAGTTTTTTTTTAATCTTGAATGCATTCTATGCATTAAGATAAAAAGCGCTATGTGTGCAGCAGCCGCCCCAGCACCCCCTAATACTTGCATGAGCCCCATCTCTCTCCAATGGTGTCCACAAGTGCCTTTGCCCTCCGGGACTCTCCTCCTGATCGGCTGAGACACAGCAGAGGCGCCATTGGCTCCCGCTGCTGTCAATCAAAGTCAGACAATTAGGAGAAAGAGGTGGGCGGGGCCAAACCAGGGCTCTGTGTCTGAATGGAGCAAGTTGCTTGTTGTAGGGGCACTTGACAGGAGGGAGGGGCCAGGAGAGCCAAAGCGGGTCCTGAGAAGAGGAGGATCTGAGCTGCTCTGTGCAAAACCACTGCAACAGAGCAGGTAAGTATAACATCGTTATTTTTAGAGAAAAAAACAAAACTTTACAATCTTTTTAAAATAGACATTCTACAGTTTGTAAATAAATACTTCTGCTTTTAACATGTTATTAAAATAAAGACAATGCTATGTACTAGTTTATATTTAGAAAATGACCAAAGTGTCAAAATCTGACACTTTATATGCTTACATTGCACAGTTTAAGATTTTTGCAAAACTTACCCAAACAAGGTACAGAACATTCTAAGAACTGAGTTTGAACTGTACTATCAACACAAATGCCCAAAAACACACCTGCTATCTTAAGTATAGATATGTTTTTGTCAGTTAAAGAAGCTAAAAACAACAGACAAAACTAGATGTACAGATTACCCCCAGGGACAATTTACACAAGTCAAATACTATTCATTCCATTTCAAGAATGCCTGTTGTCTTAAAAATGTAATAGGCATAACTGATGAAAAAAGGTTAAGCCCACTGCATATAGTGGGAACATTAATCTTGTCAGGTTGCATCCTACTTGTAAAATTCTATATCTAGTTGGCTGGCTGCTTAAATGTTTTGCCCCCTTGTCACTATTATAATGGGGCCAGATACTGTGCACTAAAATCTGTGCCTATTTCTGCAAACCATCTGGCAATATCTGGGACCCAGAAGGGACAATATACAACACTGCCCCCTTTCTCCCTCTGCATTACACAGACTGCTCAAAACCACTGAACAGTACTACCGTAATGTTTCTCAGAAACTTTTTTGCCACCATGATTCATTGGCTAATGAGCTGCCATGGACAATTCCCATGCCCACATTAATCAAGCCAAAAGCTTCTTTCTGTATGATAAATTGTTTGCCTGCTGTGCACGCAATCCTTACAAACAGTTGTTACCTGCCTTTCTCTCATTCATTGGGCAATAACACTTATGCCGCTTACACACGACCGTTTTTTGGGTTGTAAAAAATTACATTTTTAATGGTCTAGAAAAAACAAAGTTTTTTTCAACCCGATCGTTTAAAAGGCCTTGCCTACACACGATCGTGAAAAAAAAAATGCTCTAGCAAAGCGAGGTGACGTACAACACATACAACGGCACTATAAAGGGGAAGTTCCATTCGGATGGCGCCACCCTTTGGCCTGGTTTTGCTGATTTCGTGTTAGTAAAAGACGATTTGCGCTTTTCAGTCTGTTACAGCGTGATGAATATGTGCTTACTCCATTATGAACGCTAGTTTTACCAGAATGAGCGCTCACGTCTCATAACTTGCTTCTGAGCATGCAAGTTTTTTTTCACTTCGTTAAAGCCCACACACGACCATTTTTTACGACGTTAAAAACGTTGTGAAAAATTAGAGCATGTTAATGGCCATTTTTTACGTTGTGAAAAATGCTCTGGAGCCCACACACGATCGTTGTTAATGACATTAAAAAAAACGTCATTTTTTACAACTCGAAAAAACGGTCGTGTGTACGCGGCATTAGATTTTAGTTGGGTCAACTTCTGTTATAAAAATATAAAGATGTTATATATAATATTATATAATGTTATATAATCATAATAATATAATATTATAGATTTATTGCCCATTATCCATAACTAATTTGTGGCATGCTACAGGTATGACTCATGTATACCCCTCCCACCTTGTATCCCCAGGCTACTTTTTTATGGGTTTAATGTTTACCGGGCTCTTTGGGGGTGGGCTCCTCAGCTCTAGGGCAACATGTCACATCACCTTTTTTACAGAGTCCACTGCTCTTGCACATAATATATTGCTAAACATTTTTTATATGGTCTCAAATATCTGTCTTGATTGATAACTGGATTGGATCTTCCAACCCACTCTATTGTTGATACAGTTACCCCTCTGCTTTGCTGTGCAGCTGCTATCAACTTTCTGAAGGGCCTTGTATGTTATTGTATACAGGAGATCTTTCACTCACAATAACCCTGGACTGCATATTGTGGGTGACAGTGACTTTGAGCCTTGTGGTGAGCAGTCTGGTGTTTCTGGCTATACATGGTGCCCTCTAATGTTATATATGTTTTATGTAGCATCCACTGCGAATATTGTAGGCAGTGGCACACTCTCTCTTGTCTGGAACAGAAAAAGAAGCAGTGGTAGACCTTCGCCTTCACTGCCTCCCCACATAATGTGTTAAACATTACTTGCATTTGGAACATTTTGTGCGATTTATTGAGCTGATGCATGGGCTATTGACTTTACCTGCAATTCAAATCACCGTCTCAGATAACGTTTTCCGTACTACACATTTGCTTTCAAAATAGAAAATCTCCTTTAAGATAAAATGATTATCTCTTTTTTGCACACTTATCACTCTAGTGACATTAAGTGCTCATGGGTGGTGGACACTGCCAACCCACTTGTCATTCACACTATATCGCTTAAATGAATGACTGTATACAGTAGATGGCATCACTATTACGGTGACACACTTACAAGTCTGAAAATATTTGTTCTATAGCTACAGCTTTATGGTTTTCATTTTAATCTCATCTTCACCTTCTTTCCCAGTGCTTTCCCCTGGACACCCTTTTCTGACAGTGGGACCTCCTTACAGTGAGGCAATAAATAATATATAAATAATAAATTTAATAGACCACATCAGATGACTATTTGGCCTTCCATACATTATGTTGCTTAATGTATTATCTTTGAGCATACCAGGGTTACACTTCCCAAATAAATAGCCATTGACTCCTGCTGCTGTCAGTCAAATCCTGTAAGCAGGGGGCAGGGCATGCTGTGTATGTTAATAGACATACGCAGCTCAACATCATGCCCATAGGTGTGTGTCCCTATAGCAAGCAGCTTTCTATGGGGGCACACAAAGAACAGGAGGAGCCAAGAGCACCGGCATGGGACCCCAGGAGAGGAGGTTCAGAGCTCCACACAGTAATGCAAGGCTTTCTCCCTGGTGTGGAGTGTCGTGCTCGCCCCCTCCCTTGGACTATAGGAGAGTCAGGACACCCACTAACACACAGCTCCTTTCTCTATCTGCAATGTAGAGAGCATCCTGACTCTCCTGTAGTCCAAGGGAGGGGGCGAGCACGACACTCCACACCAGGGAGAGAGCCTTGCATTACTGTGTGGAGTTACAGACAGAAGAACAGGAAGTGAGGATTTCTCAGAAGAAATAAGGACATTTAAAAGCAAAATCGAAGGATGTGGTAAGTGAAGGAGGACTGCACTATGGTAAAGGAAGCTATTTAGGAAAAATAAATTGTACCTTTACAACCCCTTTAAGTCTGTATGACGAAACATGTCGGGGGCGTGGCTGTACAGCAATCATCATCTTTGACGTGTGACGTGCTACGTCAAAACCGAGGAGGGGGTGAGATTATTCATACATCCGCAGACCATGAACGCAATTTACCGCTGATTGAGAGATTTGAAAACTTGCTGTGATTTTCAGTTTTGCTGGCTTTGAATTTTCGGAATGTGAGTGCAAATGTTGAAGAGTGTTTTAAAGTGTTTTATTAAACTGGTTGAAATCTGGTGAGTGAGTTTCTTGAGGGGAGTGGAATCACTGAAACACACTGGTGTGGTGGATGATTTAAAAAGACTGGAAAAGACTTCACTGGACTTTATGGACTTTCATTATATATATGCACATATTTTTTGAACCATATTTTTTCACTTGTCACAGGGTGTTATTAATGTTCATTTAATTTATGTAATATCTGGTAGATTTTATGTTTATCAAGTACACAGCGCCACTATATTTTTTTATTTTTTTCCTTTGATCACTAGCTTATTGAGAAAGGTTATGATATTGCTTACACTGTTTTATTTAAAGTGGCAGCTCATTATCATACGAATATTGTATTCTCTTGGCACAGTGGTGGTATTCAAAGTGCGGGCGGATTTTTCTTTAAGTACCAATATGTTTTGTAGTATCCCTCATGAATTTGGAATCAGCATGCCATCACCCAATTGCATGTTCTCAGAAATGAGAAACAGATTTTGGTATCTAACTCCAGATTTGGGAAATTATGGCCAATGTTTCAATTACCGTATTTATCGGCGTATAACACGCACAGGCGTATAACACGCACCCTAACTTTAAGATGGAAGTTTCAGGAAAAAAACTTTCCACAGCTCCCTGCGTATAACATGCAGGCACAATTTACCCTCTATTTTCAGGGTAAAAAAGTGAGTGTTATACGCCAATAAATAAACAGTAACTTCACCCTTGTGGAAGCAAACAATGAACTCTTATGCCTTGTACACACGATCGGATTTTCCATTGGGATAAACTCTGACGGCTTTTTCCGACGGAATTCCAATCAAGCTGTCTTGCATACACACTGTTACACCAAATTCCGACTGTCAAGAACGCGGGGACGTACAATAATACGACGAGCCGAGAAAACTGAAGTTCAATGCTTCCGAGCATGTGTCGACTTGATTCTGAGCATGCATGTTTTTTTCTCCGTCTGAGTTCCCTACAGACGAATGGAATTTCCGTTGGAAAAAAAGAGAACATGTTCTCTTTCTAAATTCCGGTGGAAAAAAGTCTGATGGGGCACACACACGATCAGAATATCCGATGAAAAAATTCCGTCTGACTTTTTCCTTTGGAAATTCCGATCGTGTGTACAAGGCATTATTGAGATGGTACATGGTTTCTCTGAGGCTAGCAAAATTTCAATCTAACACTTTAAATAAGGCATTTCACAATGGCTTCAGCTTTTATACGCATTCAGCAAAACTTCAAGAAGCCCCTAAAAAAATATTTCAGTTCCAGTGTGGGAATTTTTAGGTCAAGCTACCAATAAAAGCCCAGGTTAAGAATTAAATGGTCTGGTATCTAAATAAACTATATTGGACGACTTGTTATATAGCTCATGACTTTCCCCAAAAAATGTAATCACTTCCTGCCTGCCCCCACAAATCTCCTGAATGAGGTTTTTATGCCATTACAGAAATTGAGGTGATTTTATATTGACATTTGGTGCCTACTCCATTTTCTTTTGCCTTCTTTACCCTGCCCTCTCCAACCCACTCTTTTATTTTCTCATTTGTTGCTATTATTCTTCCGTCTATGTTTTCACCCAGACACCTTCATGTGGCAACGTAGCAGGTACACACGTCATTCCTGGGTGTCTTGGATCGCAGTAAGTGACAGGGTATGTTTGTTTTATTACTTTTTGTCATCAAGAGTACCCACTTCCTACTGCCTGCTATCTTTAGTCACAGGACAAAACTAGTCTGCAGCTTCAGACCCTAGCTGTCATTATTACCCTTTGTTTCAAATGTGCTGCCATTTTTCTATTGTACTGATTTGGGTCTATTTGCAAAGAAGGGCTTTTGAAAACGACAGAATGTTGCTGGACAGACAAAATTCTGCATTCTGTTTTTTTTGGGGCTCTGGAGCATTGCCAGAGTGCAGAGGGTCTCCCTGGACATCATCCTTGGGCTGCACAGCTACAAGTGGTTTTAAGCAACATCACGTTCTTGTTTAATGAGAGTATGGTAAGAGGTTGTGAGGACAACCTCTTACCAACTAGCAAAATCGCTAGTTTTACTTTTCTGTTTGATATATCCATACATTGGGAAAGTAATTTATGCTTGCTTGGATGTATACAAATTAACAGGATGCCTAAATTCTTATATTGTTGAGTAAACTGTCCTTTATGTTCCCCTCTCTTTGAAGCTGAAACTCACAAGTAATACAGCTGGTTGGAGGGTATGGAATTACAAGTATTGTAACCACAATTTTTCCTTATCATTTAAAGTAATATTGAAAGATTCTCAGCTCTCAGTTGTACATTTTCTGTTGAATCCTAAGATAATCTCGATTAAGCCCTAACAGATGAAATGCATCAAAAGTAATGTTGAGAGAGAGATTTGTTGCAGCGGCTTTTTCTGCAATAAACTGAGCTGTTGGTGACTACCGTCATTGAGCGGCTTTGTACTTTTTTTGTGGCACAATACTTCCTGTTTGCTAACTGACACAGTTGTGAATTACACATACCTTATTTAGGTCCCATGCTAGTTAAGGCCCCATTTTAGTTTAGAGGTTTTACCCTTTTGTTCTTTATATAAAGGGGTGGTGGGCCTGAGGACCAGAACCTGCTGGTTCGCAGTCCTAGAACATGAACTATTGAAGAAGTTTTCCTCTTCCTTAAATGTCAGAAGAGGCAACTGCATCCAATCTAAATGTTTCAATGTGTGCGTGGGCAAAACAGGCTCAAAATATCCTTTGCTGGATTGTCCAGACCTGCTGCCACTGTGCATTTACAAAACAGTAAGGGAAAGGAAAGTCTTAACCTAAAATTGGAGTGTTCACTAGCATACAAAGGTGGAGGAAGACTTGTTGAACCAAGCTTCTGTTGACATTTTGCATAGCTGCAAAAAATCTAATAGCAAATACCCAACAGTATACCAGGCTGTACATAGTAAAAGGTGGAATACAAAAAAAAAAAAACACTAATTTGGGGCCCATTTCTATTCTATTTTTGCTTAAACACATGTAAAAGAAAAAATATTACATTTCTATTATACAGTATTTTTTAATGATGCCTATGGCGGCACCCATTGTAAGTCTAGACTGCAAACCATACAAACTGCAGAACATACTATGCTTTGAAGCTGAAGTGTAAGCATATCCTTTACTAATTTGGGGGTGAGAATTTGAATACATTTTCCTAAGGAGTTAAGCCCTCAGGAAAATGCACTGGTAAAAAATATTCTCAAAAGCCAACTACATATACACATGGATGTATATAGAGTATATAATATTGGGGTTAGGGCATTTGTGAACTTTTAGTTATTTGAAATCAACAGTTATTCCCTTTTAATAATATTTTAGGCAGTGTTACTAAGCTGTATAATAAGCAGCCTAAAGAGGCTGCATTAACTAGAATCATTGCAAAATGGTGTTTCAAAATATAGAGGACTAGCTTGTATGTTTAAAAGGAAAATATGTAAGCTCATGATATCTATCATTTCAATAAGATATATGTATGTTTAACTCAGAAAGTTCCCTTTTTCTAAACAAGTATAAAAGCAAGAGCCAACATGCCCAGAAGCTGCCCAGCTGTTCCAAGCCTACAGAAGGATGCAAAACTAAAGACTATGGCTAATCCTCACCATAGAGACAGAAAAATACAACTGTATAAAAGACGTGGGATGGTATTTTGGGAGTCCTGACATGTTTGTGTCTTTAAACTGTAGATTATTTAGCTATGGTTATCAACGGAGTGTGAAGAAAGGACAAGGAAACATCTGTCGAGAGCTTATTATAGAGAAGGAGACACATTATAGGTGATCTCTGGTCACAAAATATGTAATCATGTTGGTCTTAGAACATGAGATACGAAAAACAAATTGAATAACAGAAACAAATTAAACAACAGTAAACCTTTGCCTGAACAACACACTAAACAACCAGCTCAGCCCATAAAGAACTGTGTTGTTTTTGGTGGAGTAAAAGCTTTATAGGGCCATGAAGAGGGAGAATCTCTATTAGGTTTTTATTACTGTTTCTGTAACAATTGGGGAGATTTTCTCTCACTTAATTTGTGGCCATTGATGCAGGAAGTGCTTCATTCTCTCCAACAGGGGCACTTACAGTAAGCAAGAAAATACTTTCTATTTGGTCACAAGACAGGAAGTGAAATGTATCCAAAGCACACAAGACAAAAAAAAGGTTATATCCCTCCTCACAGACAATTTACAATATAGTGAGGTACAAAGTTCCATTCTATATTTTCCAATGGAGAAAAAAAAAGAGTTTGCCTCATTTAATAGTCCAGTATGCAGATAACTAATTGCAAATTGGAGTGTGACCTGTGGCAACCAAACAAACATGTGTCTTTTACATCTAGCACCCTCCTAGGTAGGTGCTAGGAAAGTTACACAAATGTTAGTGTTGGTTTTTGACTGGTAAATTTATCTGCCACACAGTAGCTAGTGTGGCTGTGATTTTGGTTGCAATCAAAGCATAGTTTGGCTCACTGTACTAATTTAGCTGCAATTGTTTAGCCAGGTCTGATCTGTGTGTGCGTTGTTGCTAGTCTGCTAGATAGCAACCTCTGTATCCATGCGACTTGAGAATTTCTGGATGATAGGTGTGGAGCAATGCAGATAGCAGCATGAATATTGACACAGCCCTGGCCTATCCCAGAGAGACTGGGGGACTGTATTTATTCTTAGAGTACACAGAGCTCTGGGCCTTGTCCAACAGTGGAGGAGTCCATCCTGAGGCAACACACTGTCCTCTCATGCAAAGGCTGCCATGTGGAGGCCTCAGACGTTTGTCTTCGGCTGATTGCTCAAATGTGTTAAATTCCTTTTTGGAAATCTGTGGGTCCTTTAATATTCCTTTAGCCCATGAGAAGACGTTGTATCCGACAACGCGTCTAGTTTTTTTGGGCATCACCATTGATACCGTAGCAATGGAATTTGAGCTACCAGTTTAAAAGGTTACCCAATTGAGGGACAATCTGTACATCATAATCAAGAAAAGGAAGGCCATTTTAAAAGAGGTTAAAAAATTGCTCGGTCTTTTGGCTTTTGCATCTAGAGTTCTTCCGGTTGGGCCGATTTTTTCTAGACTGCTCTATCTGGCCATTTCGGGTTTTAAATCTCCCACCTCTCATATCAGAATCTCTTCTGAGATTAGGGAGGACCTGTTGGTCTGGTTGCAATTTTTGGAAAAATTTAACGGCAGAGCAATTTTTCAATCCGAATTTGTAACTGACCAGGATTTTTGCTTATTCACAGACGCAGCGGACCCAGTGGGTTTTTCAGCCTTGTGGAGAACCCATTGGTGTGCTTCGCTGTGGCATCCATGCTGGCGAAAAAAAAGGCCACATTAAGAACATTGTAATTTTGGAACTTTTTCCCATTTTGGTTGCATTGGAAATATGGGGTGAGTATTTCAGGAATAAAAGAATACTTTTCAGCACTGACAATAAGGGGGTGCTTTTCGCGATAAATTGCTTGTCGTCAAAATCTCCACCTGTAATTTCCCTGATTCGTTATCTTGTATTTAAATGCTTGAGTTTAAATGTTTGGATAAAGGCCCGCTATATTCCAGGTAAGCTAAATGACATTGCGGACTCTCTCTCATGGTTACAGATGAAGAGATTCAAGTCTTTGTTCCCAGCTGCGGACGAGATGGGGATCCAGTGTCCGGCACATTTATGGGATCTGATTTAGACTGTATGCGTGCAAATATTGTGAAATCCATCGCCCCCGCTACTATGGCAGCTTATTCCTCGGCATGGCGGCTGTGGCTGTCCCATTTGGGTTCCCTGGGGGAGCATCAGCTTGCATTTCCTGAAAGGTTGGTTTAATCCTTTCTGAATAAATTACTGGCCAGCACCTTATCATGGTCCCAGGTAAATAAAACTTTGGCGGGGGTTTCCTTTTTTGGGAAACTGAATAATCTCCCTCCGTGCTCTTCTTTCTTTTCTGTGCATCAGGCATTAAAGGGTTACAAAAGAGGTTCTTGGAACAGGGATAACAGAATGGCGGTCACTCCACCTATCCTTGCCAAATTATGCTCGGTGGTCGGGTCCATATGTTTTTCACGCTACGAAGCGATTCTTTTTCGTGCTCTTTTTTCACTATAGTTCTTCGGGGTGTTTAGGATATCGGAGATCATTGCCTCTAATAAAAAATCTGAGTCCAATTTTAGGTTGAAGCATGTTTTGGGTGGATTCTCGTTTTTCTATTTTTGTTCCAAGGTCAAAAACGGACCAGTTTGGTAAGGGGACTTGGCTAACACTGCATGCTTTTCCGGATTCTCCCATTTGCCCGGTCAGTTTAGTTGGTCAGTTCTTACAGGTTAGAGGTCTGGAGGGTGAGTCATTTTTCATTCACAATAATGGCATTCCTTTGACCATTTATCAGTTCAACACCGTTTTTCGTAAATGCTTGTCCGCATTGAACATGGGTAGTTTGCCTCTCTCGTCGAACTCCTTTCAGATAGGATCGGCGACAGAGGCAGCTAGACTTGGTTTAGATGTTGTTATCATTAAACGCATCGGTAGATGGCAGTCAGATGCATATAAGTTGTACATTCGCCCTCACTGTTTATTTTAATTTTCAGGTCAGGCCTTATCCGTATGGATCGTAGGGCACTCTTTCATATTCTGGGCCGAAGCTTGAATTTCGATCCCAAGTTGGTGAATATTTGTTGGCATGGAAGGAGGGGTATGGTATGGCAAAATTTGTTTGACGAGTTAAGTGTGATGTTCCAATCCATGCCGATTCCGGATGTTTTGATTCTTCACCTCGGTGGAAATTATATAGGGTGTAGTAAGACCATAGATCTGCTTTTTCAGATTAAATATGATTTGAGTCAGTTTACCTTTCTTTCCCGGGGGTACGTTTGGTTTTTTCAGAAATTGCTCCAAGGTTGATATGGCTGAACTCCCCATTAGAAAGGGTTAGGAAGAGGATAAATAGAGCAATAGCAAAGTTCATGCCATCGGTTGGGGGTTTATCCTTTCGTCATGTAGACCTGGAAGGGGCGGTAGTCGGGCTTTTCAGATTAGATGGAGTACATCTCTCAGACATTGGGCTCGACATATTCAATAATGTTTTACAGAGAATGGTGGAGTTGGCCGCAAGGTGGGGTGGTTGGGCCGGTCTTGTTTCTAGGAAGATAAGTAGAAACAAGTCCAGCTAGTGGGGTCAGTTAAGAAAGAGTTAATCCAACCTGAGTCGTGGTGGCTGGGTTGAGGACTGTTGGTGTTTTTTTTTTTTACTGAAAAGTTCTTTATTTTGAAGAAGACAAAATACAAAACTGTTGGTGGTTTTTAAGTTAATGAGTGATGTGTTTATTCGTCATATTACAATGGTTATTAAATTAATAAAGTATTGATGAAAATTAAATAAATATAATACCAGTAATAAAGGCCTGCGGCCAAGTTTAATCCACTCTATGCTTCTGGAGTCTTTATTTATAGGTAGCATTCTGCATACAGTCCCATGAAAGTGAAGGGAGCTGTTTTAAGCCCCCCGAGCTCATGGGAATGCTTGCAGAGGGGAAGTTTCTAGGTCCCCCCTGTAATCCCACACACCTGGGGAATAGTGGGTAGTGGTACAGGCCCCAGGGGGGCGGGCTTAGCTCCCTCTCACACCTGTAAGGTAAGGGCTATAGGTGAGGTAAGCCAGGGACCAATAAGGGACAAGATTTAGGTCACAGGGTACAAGGGAACATTCTGGAAGTTGGGAAGCTTACTTAAGGAAGGTGCAGCAAGCTGTGGTGACCAGACTATCAGGTAACCCCTCCCCCCCTCCCTTGTCGCGGCCTAATTATTACGTGGTACCCCCTTTTGGTTTTGTGAACAATAGGGGTCAGTTAAGAAAGCGTTAATCCAACCTGAGTCGTGGTGGCTGGGTTGAGGACTGTTGGTGGTTTTTAAGTTAATGAGTGATGTGTTTATTCGTCATATTACAATGGTTATTAGATTAATAAAGTATTGATGAAAATTAAATAAATATAATACCAGTAATAAAGGCCTGCGGCCAAGTTTAACCCACTCTATGCTTCTGGAGTCTTTATTTATAGGTAGCATTCTGCATACAGTCCCATGCAGAGACCCAAGTGCTTAGAAGAAGCTGACTGAGGGGATCTGTCTCCCACGGATCTGTCTGATATCACTGGAGGGCATTGCTTGGAAGATTGAAAGGAGGCATTTATCTGTCCTTGGGCCTTTTGAGTACAGACATTGCTGGATATTGGGGATCTTGTGCTCTAGATACCCCTCTAGTGCCTAGTTTTAGTCATCTGTGGGTATGTTAAAGGGGACACTGGATCATGTCCTGAAGAGCTCTGTCTAGATACTTGTTCACTAAAGAAAAAGGGACTTTGCTCTACTGGCCCTACTACTACCTAAGTAGAAAGGAATATTAAGTCCTCAGTTGTACATGGTTCCTATCTTGGAGTATCCCACCAATTCCCTCAAACCTATTCAAGTTCTCCAAAAAAACAACAACATCCCTTAGACTGATCTTTGGAAAAAGAGTGAATGAGCCTGTTTTGTGCCTGTCTGTGGGCTGAAGTTATGAAGACCTGGACTCCTATGGGAGTAGCACTGCATTCACATGTGATAATAATAAACTGATAAAAACAATCTGATTGGCTACCAGAGGGTAGCTATCTTATTAATAGCTTATCTTTTTAATAACTAACCTTTGCACATTGCTTTTTGGATTGATGCACTAATGTACAATTAACAATATGCTATACATTTGCATTTGATTCTCTTTATATACACTTCAAGCATTGAAAATATAGTGCCTTGAAAAAAGTATTCATACCCCTTGAGATTTTCCACATTTTGTCATGTTACAACCAAAAACGCAAAATGTATTTTATTAGGATTTTATGTGATAGGCCAACCCAAATTGGCACATAATTGTGAAGTGGAAGGAAAACGATAAATGGTTTTCACATTTTTTTGCAAATAAATATCTGAAAAGTGTGGCGTACATTTGTATTTAGCCCCCTTTACTCTGATACACTAAAATCTAGTGTAACCAATTGCCTTCAGAAATTACCCAATTACTAAATAGAGTCCACCTGCCTGTAATTGAATCCCAGTATAAATACAGATGTACTGTGAAGCCCTCAGAGTTTTTTTTAGAAAACCTTAGTGAACAAACAGCATCATGAAGGCCAAGGCACACACCAGACAGGTCAGGGATAATGTTGTGGATAAGTTTAAAGCAGGGTTAGGTTATAAAAAAATATCCCAAGCTTTTAACATCTCACAGAGCTTCAATCCATCATCCGAAAATTAAAAGAGTATGGCACAACGTCAAAACTACCAAGATATGAACATCCACCTAAACTGACAGGTCAGGCAAGGAGAGCATTAATCAGAGAAGCAGCCAAGAGACCCATGGTAACTCTGGAGGAGCTGCAGAGATCCACAGCTCAGGTGTGAGAATCTTTCCACAGGACAACTATTAGTCATGCACTTCACAAATCCAGAAAGCCATAAGAGAGAAGTCATGTGGGGGACAAAGCAAACATGTGGAAGAAGGTGCTCTGGTCACATGAGACCAAAATTGAACTTTTTGGCCTAAAAGCAAAACGCTATGTGTAGCAGAAAATTAGCACTGCACATCACTCTAAACACACCGTCAGCACCGTGAAACATGGTGGTGGCAGCATCATGGTGTGAGGATGCTTTTCTTCAGCAGGGACAGGGAAGCTGGTCAGAATTTATGGGAAGATGGATGGAGCCAAATACGGGGCAATCTTAGAAGAAAACCTGTTGGAGTCTGCAAAAGACTTGAGACTGGAGCGGAGGTTCCCGTTCCAGCAGGACAACCACCCTAGAAATACAGCCAGAGCTACAATGGAATGGTTTAGAATAAAGCATATCAATGTGTTAGAATGGCCTAGTCAAGACTTGAAAATTGCTGTTCAGACACTCTCCATCCAATCTGACAGAGCTTGAGCTATTTTACAAAGAAGAATTGGCAAATATTTCACTCTGTAGATGTGCAAAGCTGGTAGAGACATCCCCAAATAGACTTTCAGCTGTAATTACAGCAAAAGGTGGTTCTACAATGTATTGACTCAGGGGGGCTGAATACAAATGCACACCACACTTTTCACATATTTATTTGTAAGACTTTTTTAAAAATAATTTATCATTTTCTTTCCACTTCACAATTATGTGCCACTTTGTGTTGGTCTATCACATAAAATCCCAATAAAATAGATTTTGGTCGTAATAAAATGTGGAAAATGTCATGAGGTATGAATACTTTTCAAGGCACTGTATAAATGTGTGGAAAACTATGGTAAACTATGGATGTGTGGAAAACTATGAATAAGGGGATGCTGTTAAAAAAGTAACAACTGAAGATAAAAGCAACTTTCCCTTAATTGCTACACAATATCATGTTGGCTCAATTGAAATGTTTGTACCGAGGAATGCAATGAATGTTCAGGTTGTTAATAGGTTTTCTAGTGACATTATGGGACTCGATTCCTCCCTAGATGCACAATGCCTTCTCAGAGTGCCGATATAGAAGTTGTGATTGCCATTAAAAGGACATACAGTGTTCCAAGGTGTTTATTGGAATGTCATACCCCAGAGTACTTGCTGAGCAGTTCAAGGGCATTTACTACGAATGTGGCTCACAATGTTGGATTGTTTTACTGAAGTTAGGCACCAGAGCGGAGTATTTATCATCTTGGCATTAAAGTTCCCTTCACGGGAACTAAGGGACCAAGCCCAACCCCTGAAATATCACCCCACACCAAAATCCCCCCTCTACCAAATGATTTGAACCAGTGCACAAAGCAAGGTCCATAAAGACATGGATGAGCAAGTTTGGGGTGGAGGAACTTGACTGACCTCAACTCAACCTTAAAGCTTGCGGACAGCATAGAAGAGTTAAAGCTGTTATAGCTACAAAGGGTTGGCAAACTCAATGATAAACTCCATGGACTAATACTTTTGGTAATACAGTGGAACCTTGGATTACGAGTATAATCCATTCCAGGAGAATGCTCGTAATCCAAAGCACTTGCATATTAAAGCATAGAATTCAATGGAAACAAAAACAATTTGTTCCGCATTGACTTTTATGGCATGCAATACCGCATCTGGCCAGAGATGGGAGGGCGCCAGAGAGCCTCAGAAATACTCAGGAAGGCTCGAGGACTGAACTTGGATAACCTCGGAAAGGCTCTGAGTATTTCCAAACGGCTCCGCACGGCTCCGTCACCCCCACACCTCTGGCCAAATGCGGTGCTGCACACTGCTGTGGCTTAAATCCTGCTCGTTTTGCGAGAAAACACTAGCAAACCGAGTCAGGATTTTCAAAAAAAGAAATGCTCGTATTGCAAAACACTTGTTAACTGCGTTACTCGCAATCCGAGGTTTCACTGTATAGTGTATTTGCAGTTAAAGCAGCACTAGCAGTTTAAAGTGAAAGCATTCATTGAGATATAGTGTTAATTAATGTTTTATTGTTTGTAATGTTTTAGAAATGGTTGGAGAGGCTCAAAGCTTACAGTGTAATAATATTGCTATAGAGTCATGTCATAAAGATGTGCCCCTAGCAGCAGAGATTATTGCAGAGTCATTGCTATGGTACGAATAATCAGACCGGCAGCCTGATTATAATTTATTCAGTACATGTCAGGAAGAAAGAATAGAGAAATATCTCTCAATCCTTAACGCAAGGTTTTTTGGACATATCCCCAAAAACGAACGAACTGCTGATTGATCGTCCTGATTGTAGCTGATGCTAGGAACTGGAATTTCCTGTCGCTGAGGAGAAATGATTATTCCATAGCTTTAGTCGAGGGCTAAATTTATGATATGAGACCAGTGCTAATGAATCAATCAAACACAAGTATAGTGGTAGGTACAAGTTGTTCCAGTAGGCTGATGATTTAATGTCTACGGCAAATAGAATTATTATATCATGTATTTTATTGTCCTGTAACTACATTCAGAAAATTTCGGCCTTAGCTACGCTATAAAATTGCTTACATTTCTACCTTAGCGTACAAATGATCTGGGAGGAAAGTTTATGTCAGGTCATACGTTGTGTTAAAGTGGAACTCCACCTTTCTGAAATATTTAACCGTTTTGAAAATGGCAGTACACGGCATTCATTCTACAGTCCTTGGGGCAGATCCACGTACAATTAGATGGGCGCAGCGTATGTGAGATACGCTACGCCGCTGTAACTTACTTTTGGCAGCTTTGAATCCACAAAGAATTTGCGCCGTAAGTTATGGCGGCTTAGTGTATCTCTTGCGGCGTAAGGGCGCCTAATTCAAATCGGCGAGTAGGGGACATGTTTCATTTAAATGAATTGCGTCCCCGCACCGAATGAACTGCGCATGCGCCGTCCCTAAATTTCCCGCCGTGCATTGCGCTAAATGACGTCGCAAGGACGTCATTGGTTTTGACATGGACGTAAATTACGTCCATCCCGATTCACGAACGACTTACGCAAAAAAAAATATTCAAATTTCGACGCAGGAACGACGGCCATACTTAACATGGCAAGTCTAACTATACGCCGCAAAATAGCAGCTTTAACTATAAGCCGGAAAAAGCCGACTAGAGACGATGTAAGAGAATGCGACGGCCTCGCGTATGTTCGTGGATCGTCGGAAATAGCTAATTTGCATACTTGACGCGGAAAATGTCGAAAACTCCACCCAGCGGACACCGCAGTATTGCATCTAAGATGCAAAGGCGTACGAAGCCATACGCCTGTCGGATCTAACCCAGATGCCGTCGTATCTTGGTTTGAGGATTCAAACCAAAGATACGACGGGGGAAATTTGAAAGTACGCCGGCGTATCAGTACATACGCCGGCGTACTCTCTCTGTGGATCTGCCCCATAATATATAAACCAAGAGTGCCAATGGGCTCTCTGAAGCTAAGTGATAATAACAAATAACAAAGATAATAACAAATACATATAAATGTCAGTAAAAGGAAATAAAACACCACATAGCTGGAGCATTTAGAAGATATTTTTAATGAAACCTTATACACAACTCAGATTGCAAAACCTTAGATACATTCAGGAATTCACTATAACATTTTGGTACGCTATGTTCTCCCACAGGAGTGTGGAATGTACACGGGAAGGGCTCAGACTTTTTGTCACATTTAAAAGGTCAACAATTAAATAAGCATCAAGTTTTTTTTTTCTGTGAAAAATTGCTAACTGCAAGATGGTCGTGAGGTTGGCAATCTGTTCTGATAGCATTTTGGCAAATGGACTGACAGCATGGCAACTAATGTGACAGTGTCATACACAGAGACAAAAGTGGACAATTCAGTAAGTGTTCAAGCTGAACTACACTGAATCTGAGCACCACAAACTCTCTATTTATTTCATTTTTAATACTTAAAGCAAATGCATCCATCCATGTCTCCATGCTTTGTTTTGCTGAGAAATCACATTGAAAAACATCCCCATGGCCATTTTAAGTAAGGTCAGATGATTTATTTTTTTCTTTAAAGTGTATTTTGTGCGTGTACTCGAGAGAGGAGCCAGACTGCAGGAGTTGGGAGTAGGCAGGCCTACCCCCAGAGGCAATCTGCCACCTTTCTCCATGCCCCGGTTGGCAATGGCGGGTGTGTGTGGGGGTCCCACACAGCCCGCCCTACCTGCTCCGCTTTGAAGCCCAACGGGGCAGAGGGACTCCCTATAAGGGAGTGAAAGGATCTAGCCCGCTCAACCAGCCCCGTTAGTCCTTCGCCTCTCTTTTTTTAGAGACCGCGTGGTCAAAGTGCATGCATGTTAACCCAATTTCGAGTGCGTGTAAGTGTGGTGGTTTTTGTGGGAGGGGGGTGGGCGTACTAAGCGCAGGCTTACCTCGCATAGCACGCCCACCGGGAGCCGGGCTGAGACCACCAAACTCAATTCACATGTAGCCGAGACCGGGATCCGAACCCCTAGCTGCAGAGGTGAATGGCTTGTCAGCGCAGTGCCAATCGCGTTGAGCCACCACAGCTCCCTAGGTCAGATGATTTATGTAGCATTTACTTTCTGGAATCTATCTGCCCTTAGCTCATGCATGCATGTAGGAGGGTGTACTTAGCAGAGAAAACCCCCTCATCCCCTCCTTCCCTCCTGAAGTCTCCTGAGATGTATGACATCACTTGCCTAGGCGGGGAAGGAATCACTGCTCCAGGTGGATGTGTGGAAATGGTACTCTCCTCAAGGTGGAAGCAGCAGGTGCAGGCTAAGCATATAGCCATTGGAAGAGGGAAGGTCTGGACAGCTGCACTCCAATAAAAACACCTTTATTGTGCAAAGTACCAAAAGTACAAACCACAGCAGGGTACAGGATAAAAAATCTGACGCGTTTCACACTCTCAACAGTGCTTAGTCATAGCTATACAACCACAAGACTTTGCTACAAATATATACTACTGCATATTAAACATGTGATCAATTGTGTAATTAATTGAAGCTAATCAATTATTTAAATGAAATTTGGTTAATAGCAAACATGTGTGGTTGATTGTAGGGGCACATGTGTGTATCCGGGTGAATAAACTTAAAGTGAACCTGAAAAATGAAATAATTAATTTTATATAACTATAAGTGCTGGGTGAATGTGCATGTATAGTGCTATCAAAAAATGTATATTATTATTGTATAATGTTACTTATTCATATACATTCAATAAATACATCATATATACATATATAAAGTGCATTCACTTGCCTAGGCCTCGAAACCAAGAAGAAATTGAAGAAATGTACAAAAAAAAAATGTCCAAAAAAATTGTTTAGCTTTACTGCTACAGGGCGACACCTCTGCGCCAGATCACGTATATATAGGTAGGGGGCATGCATGCGTGCCACCTGTGACTCACTCCTGCTGTGGTCACACACATAGGGAGCACAACGGCAGGTACCCTGGACTCCGTCACCTACCGATCTTTCAGCAGAGAGGCAGAACAACAGTCTGCCTATGTAAACAAAGCAGATCACCATTCTGACAGGAAGGAGGGCATGGATCCCGTATCTCTGCAAAGCAGGGACAAGGGATCCATGTCTTCCCCTAGTAAAAGCACCTCCCACAGTTTAAAAAAACACAGGCTAGGAACACATTTAACCCTTTGATCACCCCTGATGTTAACCCCATTCCCAGCCAGTTTCATTAGTACAGTGAGAGTGCATATTTTGTGGCCTTGATCACTGCATTAGTTTCACTGGTCCCCAAACATTTTCAGTTAGTGTCAGAATGTCCACTGCAATATCTCCCTATAAGTAGTTGATCGCTGCTATAACTAGTAATAAATAAATAAATACATACAAATATCCCATAGTTTGTAGACGCTATAACTTTTGCGCAAACCAATCATAATGCGCTTATTGGGATATTTTTTAACCAAAAATATGTAGCAGAATACAAACTGGCCTAAATATATGTAGAAACTTGATTTTTTTTTCATATTTTTTTAATTTGATATGTTTTATAGCAGAAATTATTATTTTTTTTTCAAAATTGTTAGTCTTTTTTTGTTTTGATAGAGCAAAAAATAAAAATGCAGAGGTGATAAAATACCATCAAAGGAAAGCTCTATTTGTGGAAAAAAAAGAAGACATAAATGTTATTTGGGCACAGTGTCGAATGACCACGCAATTGTCCGTTGAAATAACACAGTGCTGTTTCAGAAAAAAATAGCCAGGTCATGAAATCTTCCGAAGGTCAAGTGGTTTAAATAAGTAGATATGATTTACTTTTCTATCTATTTACTAATGCTAGCAGCATAACATTAAATATAGTCAATGTTGATTGAGAGAGTGAAGACCCTATTTAACTATGCAAAGGTCATGCAGAGCATTAAGCAAGGGTAAAGCTGGGTATAGACAGTTCAAATTGTGGCCAATTAATGCTGAATCTGAAGTTAGAGCCATGGGTGGCCCTGCAAGCACCATCTGGCTTGATAAAAGTCAATTTAGAAATTGACCGAGTGGTGTCACTGTCCCTTAGGCGCCAGCAGTTGCAAGTACCACAGCTGCCTGAATACAATGGAGATTATAGTGATTTTCTCGCTGTCTCTTGTGGGCTGAATGGCCAAAATCTGATTAGTGTCTGCCTACCCAGCCTAACTCAGTAGAGTCTTTCTCATGTAAAAACTATCAATGGTTTGTCTGGGATTTTTGTGACCCTAATGGTGAGTGTGGTCTTCTGATTTTAAAGGACTGCCAGTGCCAGGTCTTTATGAGACTTCACAAGAATGTTTGGATTTGTCTGCATAACACTCCTTCTAGTTCCCAGCTTTGCTCCACTCATTGCAGTGTATGTGTAAGGTAAACCATTCCCAGAACAGTGCGTGCTTATACTTGTATTGGTTTGCGCGTGCATTGCTCACATGCTAATACTTCTAAGCAAAGAGGCAATAGATGTACTATTTCAGTTCATCATGCTTTCATTTGTGCGCACTTGCACATGTACATGTGCGCATACGAATTAGCATGCGTACTTGGCGCCCAGTGGCCTATTTCCTGGACTTGCTTTACCGCCGATCTCTGCCTGCATACCAACTCTGCTACCATCCCTTGCTCTGGTGCCAAGCTGCTTCAGTATCCTGCTCTTAGGACTGCGAACCTCAGCTTCATCCACCTAAGAGCGAACGTCACCAGCCAGCAAATTCGGCACTCGTGCCGCTCCATGCTCTTAAACGCTCTGTTTCCACCTCCTGGTGTGTTGGGCAGGAGGCACAAGAGAGGCCTTCACAACATTCTAGTCCTCACCAGGTACGTGATAGTATCGGTTAACAAGGAACTGAAAAAAAAAGAACCAAATCAACTGGCAAGATTACTATCTCTAACTTAGAAGAGGTCAAGTGAAAAAGAGTAGAGGAAGAATCAATTGAAAGATACATATAAAGAAAGGTGGTTCTCAGGAAGAATCATATCAAGTAGACAACAGGAACAACAAAATTGTATGGGGTTGTAACTGGAGTATTAATTAAACTTGCATACATCCATAGACTTGCCACCTGAGGAATGAACCAGTTGACCTGCCATAAAGGCTAGGATGAGGTGTGGGTACATACCTAATAAGATCTAAGTTAGTCTATAGAAAGGATCCTGGTATGAGAACCAGCCGCAAGGATGGAAGATGGAAACCAGTGTCGCTATCAATATTGCCATAGAAAATCAGCTCTCCTAATATATTGTATAAAAAAGTTACAAGACGAGTGAAAAGGAATTTGTTAAAAAATGGATGTAAACCTGATTCATGAAATTTTACCTGGGCTCATATATCGGTAGTGTTTACTTTGGCTGGCCATACCTGTTCAATTTTCTTGTACAATTTTCCTTTACATTTACCAAAAAACATATAATATGAGGTCAAAACTAAACAACTTTGTATAAGAAAATTGAACATGTATGGCCAGCCTGCTGCTCCGTTTTTCTTTTATCAGCATGATCATTTCTAAAAAGTTCTCCAACACTACAGGCCATAAAAGCAGCTGAAATTTGTGTCAGATGGGTGCTATAAATAGATGATCAATGATTCCGAGCATGCGTCAAATTGATTCCGAGCATGCGTGTTTTTGCGCTTTGGAATTGCATACAGACGATCAGAATTTCAGACAAGAACTTTTCCCGTCTGAAAAATTGAGAACCAGCTTTCAAATTTTTGCTGGCGGAAATTCTGACAGAAAAAGTTTGATCGAGCCTACACACGATGTATAAAAAAGTACTCCCGCACTGTCAGTGGACTGGAGTGATGGGGGAAAGGGGAGGGGGGATACTGCTGCAGACACCAAGTGATCTACCTGATAGACAACAATATAGTAAAATGAAAAAAGTGATGGCGTCTGCGACGACTTTCGAACAACGAATTTCGAACAAAACGGGTCGTTCGCGCCAAATTCGGATTGACGCGCGTCGGCCCATAATTCACTGCAGGGTTGCGCGCTGATGATTAGCCAAGCATGCACCATGACCCTGCATGCTTGGCCAACCACAAGGCGCAAAAAACGAAGAACCACATTTGGCCAAAGCCAGGGTGGCTTTGGCCAATTATGGCTCAGGGGGTTTAGTACACGCCCCACACTATATAAGGCCGCCTGTAAGGCAGCCGCGTGTAGTGTGTTCCAGCTTTGTTAAAGAAAAGAACAGTCAGACAATTAGAGAGAGAGAGATAGATAGAGACACAGGGGGTTATTTACTAAAACTGGAGAGTGCAAAATGTGGTGCAGCTCAACATAGAAACCAATCAGCTTCCAGGTTTTATTGGGAAAGCCTAATTGGACAAGCTAAAGTTAGAACCTGTTTGGCTACCATGTACATCTGCACCAGATTCTGAGTGCTTCCGTTTTAGTAAATCTACCCTACAGTGTCTTTTCTACCAGATAGATAGATAGATAGATAGATAGAGCAGGAAGGCTAGTCAGTATAGTTAAATTTACAGTGTGTAGTGGATATATATACATCCTAGCGTTGTACATATATTTATACACTGTATAGCTTAGCTAGATCAGCTATTCCTATTGTTAGGCAGTAGATTGTGCTAGATGCAGTCTAGTTAGATGCATCTAACCTGTTGTATTGCCTGCATAGTGTTTAGTTTACACCTAAACATAGTACTCAGTGTTAGTGGACGCGTGCTATTTAATTGCCGATAAACGCATTAGCTGTTACTGCACGTGGGCTATTTAATAGTGTATAAAGGGATATTGCGTAAGTGAGAACGTCGTTCGCAGTCGGTAGAAAACGTCGTGAAAACGATCATGCAGTACGACGATACGAAAGTTGATTTTTGGACTTTATGATTAGTGGATGAGTTTGTGGGTTAGATATGGGGAGAAAGCTAAGGCTTGACTGACATTAGTTTTTTTTTGATACATTTTGACTTGCATAAATAATGGAGGCCTTCAGAGAACAGGAGTTCTTCACAGAATTTGTTCAAAGGGGGCCCCGGATGGCAACCGCCCTTTTTTCTAGAATTTTTCTTTCCCAAAAAAATAATTTATTGAGCCAAGATCTGGCATTGTAATGGCCCCCCCACCCCTAAAATAATCGACATATTGTTGCCACACAGCACGTGCACTTTGGGGGGCCAAGCCTGTATGGACAGTCTCACGGGCCACCACCACTGGAACATCAGTGGCCTCATCAGGCACAAGTGTCATGTAGTTTGTTGAGGGTCTCTTTAGGAAATTTTGCAATATGCAGGAACAAAGTATGACATGGTTCTGATTCTACTTAAGAAACCTACAGTCCTTATCTTGTTTGCACCGCCTGTATACTGCTGTTTAAAGTATATAGGGCCAAACGGTCTTGTCAGGGCCGATCCTCGCTATAGGCTCACTATGCAAGCCGCTTAGGGCCCCGCAAATTTGCAAAGGGCCCCCCAAATTACTAGAGGCCCCGCCTGGTGAGAAGTCATCTTTGCCCCCTCACCCCGCTTCTAAACTCGCTGGCTGAGTCATTTCCGACAGCAGAACACCCCCTCACCGCGCTTCTCAACTTTCTTTAATGTGACATGTCACTGTCGTCACTTTAAGCATCATTAAAATCGCTGCTCAAGAAAAAACTACAGTTTTTAAAACTTTTTTTTTTCCATTGATACATGTTCCCTGGGACAAGACCCGGGTTCTCAAATACGTTTTCCAACAATAACTTGAATATTGGGCTTTAAAATGAGCACTTTTGAATCCGAACGTTCGAGTCCCATAGACTTTAATGGGGTTCTAAATGTTCGTGCGAACAATCAGTCTGTTCGAACGTTCTGGTGCGAACCGAACGCGGGTATGTTCGGCTCATCCCTAGTCATGGAGGAAGAGAAATAATGTGATCAGAATGCACTGAATGCATAAAGAGAGGGTGGCCTGAGAAGACCACTAAAATTATCAAAATAAAATAAGCTGTATGTGTGTCATAACTATTAATCATAAACCACAAATGTAACCGATGTTACAGTGTAACTACATAAATATCTATTTATACAAAATATAGAAATAGTATACACAACAAAGTAAATAAACAGTACATGCACATATATAGTGAGTCTAAATGCTGATGAAAGTGAATACACAGATGAAATAGTGATCCCAAAGCCAAGTGTTGAAAGATGCAAAAAACTTTGATTGCAACACACACCTCTTGTGGCTCCTAGCAGCTCACCTCACGACTATACCTCTGATAACCTGATAATCCACACTGGCGTCAGCTGACACGATCTATCTAGGAGTTCACTTGAAGGACCCAATAGTAGGTATGCACATGTGGAGGAACAACAAGGGGAAATATAACTCTGTAAACCTACTGATGGCTCTAACAGGATAAGGCACCAAATGCACTCACTCAAAGTGAAAAAATGATGAACCTATCTCCACGAGCGCCGAGCTCGCAATAGTCCTGCTTGTCTTCTCTCCTAGTCTTCTTTATTCACACTTGCAGCAACGAATGGCTCAGAGAGTAGCAGTGGATGTGAGGAAGAGAGGAAGAGAAGGGAGACACATCGCATAATCCTGTAGGAACACGTTTATTGTAAAAACAGTATATAAACAAACTCACATTTGGCAGCTAAAAATGGTGACATACATCCACGAGCTGCGGGCTCGTCTACCGACCGTCAGAAAATGCAATGTCCAGTGCTCGAATCCCGATGTGTATCGTCACATCACGTGACTTCATCAGGGGATTGGAGCACTGGACATTGATGAAGTCACGTGATGTGACGATACGCGTCGGGATTGGAGCACTGGACATTGCATTTTCTGACGGCAATTGAGAGAGTCTGGGAGACTGGGAGATCTTAGGCAACTAGGAGAGTTAAGGGGACTGAAAGAATCTGAAAGTCTTGGAGGAGTGAGAAAGCCTGGGGGGGTCAGGAGAACATCTATTAGGAGACCAGTGGGGGGCACATACAGCAGGGAGCTGTGTCTATAGGTTTCAGAAGAGCTGGTGAGATGGTCTCAGTGCAAGAGAGCAGCAGGGCTGCTGAAGAGTGAAGAGTGAGCTCGGTGCCTCAGCATTTTTTGTTGCTTGTTTTGCTGTGTGAAACGTAAAAACACCTGCGTGTGAAAACCTGATGCAACGACTTTACTTTTCCTTTTTCCGATAAAAGTGGGCTGGCAAACCTAAAACCACAGTTTGCACTGTCGTTAGCTGACTTACAAATGCATCTAGTGCTGAGTTAACGATTCCATCGTTAAGAAATAGTATGGGAAGTTCCTGTGCTGTCTGTGCTCAGTAAAATATGTAGAATCATAACAAAAAGTCTACAATATCTAACATATAATCAACAATTTCTGCTATGTATGACAAGACATAACAATAAAAGTTTATATAGTGCTGTGATTCTTTACGCAGTACTTTACTACTTGAGGGTAGACAGTACAAATACTATACACTTTATTACAGTAGGAATCAGAGGGCCCTGCTCAATATCGCAATGATTCCTTTAAAGTGCCCTCCATGCAGACAAAGTTCTAATAAAGATGGCACTTTAAAGGAATCATCGCGATATTGAGCAGGGCCCTCTGATTCCTACTGTAATAAAGTGTATAGTATTTGTACTGTCTACCCTCAAGTAGTAAAGTTCTGCGTAAACTGTTGGCATTATATAAATCCTGTATAATATTAAAGAATGACAGCACTATATAAACTTTTATTGTTATACTTTGTCATTTGTTATACCAGACATTGTTGATTATATGGTAGATATTGTAGACTATGTTTTATGATTCTATATATTTTACTGAGCACAGACATTGCAGGAACTTCCCATACTAATTCTTAAAGGAGTACACACCTTTTTCTTGCAGCAGTCAAAACTTAATTTAATTTAAATTAATTTGAGCACACCAGAGTGCGGGGACACTTATAGTATTTAATGATCCCCCATGTCACACCCTATATCACATTCCATGTACATAATTTACATAGTGCTATACATATATGTGTACATTCACATCAGTCCCTGCCCTCAAGGAGCTTACAATCTAAGAAACCTCATACATACACACACTAGGACCAATTTTGACAGGTGCCAATTAATCTACCAGCATGTCTTTGGAGTGTTGGAGGAAACCCACGCAGGCACAGGGAGGACATTCAAACTCCAGACGTGGCTGAGATCTGAAACGATGAACTAAGTGCGGCCAGGTAGAAATGCTAACCACTTAGCTTCTGCGATGCTCATATCAAAAATAAAAAAGAAATAACCCTATCTTGAGGGCGTACAGTCACTTAGCAGTGGCTCAATATCTTAAAGGAAGAATAAATTGTTCTGAAAATTCTGATTTTGATATGAAAGTAAAGGAATTAAAGCGATTGTAAAGTTTCTTTTAGTAACAAACATGTCATACTAACCTGCTCTGTGTGATGGTTTTGCACAAAGCAGCCCTGGTCCTCCTCTTCTGGAGTCCCCTGCTGGCGCACCTGGCAGCTCCCCCCATTGGAAGGTGCTGCCTAAGGAGGCACTTGTGCATGCTCGATCCCGAGACCATTGCATCTCGGTCCCGCTGCCTGCTCTCTGCCCACAGGCTTTGACTGACAGCGGCAGCAGCCAATGACTTCTGTTGCTTTCAGCCAAGCCTGTAGACGTAAATCACTGGATTGAGATCGGGCTCAGGTGAGTTTTTAGGAGGGGCAGGGGGAAGCTACAATTAAAAGTTGTTTTACATTAATGCAGAGAATGCATTAAAGTAAAAAAAAAAATTCTCATACAACCACTTTAAGGTTTAGATTGAGAGAGAACATTTATAAAAAGAGCACTCTAAAAAAAAGCGTATCACAGAGCAAAATATAGTGATAGATTAGATTTGCTGTGTTCTTCAAAAAAAATAAAAAGAAGGAAAGTCAGAATGATATCATCTGATTGATAACAATTGTATTGTGAACAAGCTAATGAACTTGGGTGGTGATGAAACATTGGCAGATTTTGATAAATGTGTAGCCAAGTGGCAGACAGACAACAGGTAACATAAAAAAATTACAAAAAAATCATTAAAAAATAATTTGACAAAGAGTAATTTCCCTACACAAAAGGATCCATGTAAAAGAAGAGCATCATTTAAATGTGGAGCATGTGAACACTGTAACAATTAATTATCGCCATATAAAAATTGTATTTGACAAACTTTTTCCATATACTGTATATATATATATATATATATATATATATATATATATATATATATATATATATATATATATATATATATATATATATATATATATATATATATATATAAAGAAATAGGTTATGTAATGTTTCCTTTAAGAGTGGAGAAAATATATAAATCTATCACTCTAAGTAACCAGCCAAATTGTCAAGATGTGGTTTATAAAAAAAACACACACGGACTGATGAATATATATAGGTAAAAGTGTAGCAAGATGAACCATCCCCTTAAAAAAGCCAGTTTTGCCTGCAAAATGTCACACATGAATGTACTAACTGATGTAATAATAAAAAAATTGCGAATTCGTCTTGTGAAAATGTATGTGTATTATATATGTGCAAGCAAAGGTAATTTGGAGGCTGAGAGCAAGACAAGGTAATTTTTTACGTTAAAGTGGTTCTAAAGGCTGAAGGTTTTTTTTTTTTTAATGCATTAAGGTAAAAAGAATTCTGTGTGCAGTAGCCCCCTTAGCCCCCCCCCTAATACTTACTTAAGCCCCATCTCGATCCAGCGATGTTGTGCAATAGCCTCAGCTCTCTGGGACTTTCCCTCCTGATTGGATGAGAAACACAGCGGGCGCCATTGACTGCTGCTGCTGTCAATCAAAGTCAGTGATCCAATGAGGAGTGGGTGGGGGCAAGGCTGAGTCACAGGCTCAGGTGCCCCTATAGCAAGCTGCTTGCTGTGAGGGTACTTGGCAAAAGTAAGGGGGCCAGGAGCAATGGTGCGGGACCCGAGAAGAGGAGAGCTGCTCTGTGCAAAACCACTGCACAGATCATGTTTGTTATTTTGAAACAAGACTTTAGCATCACTTTAAGAAGCACATGGTTAGTGTCACCAAAAGGCAAATCTTTGCTTGTTCGTACCCTCCCCCATCCAGTGCCACATTTGGCACTTTTGTGGGTGGGGGCGCAGGTACCTGGATTTAAAAGATACTTGCTCCCACTTCCGGGTCATGATCTACAGGTATATCCAGCCCTTCCTCCTTCTCCCCCCTGCAGCTGTCTATTCAGACACACACAGGTCCCAGAAGATGGCGGGTCCATTCAGAAAACTTGTCCATGCACAGTAGGAAACCAGACTTCACAGCCAGTTTCCTTTAGTGAAGATGCCTGCACCCGAAGTTGATTGAAGAGTCATCTTAGGTGCCCACATTGCTGGATCTCTGGACAAGTAAGTGTCCTTATATTAAAGTGGTTGTACAACCTGTACAACCACTATTACCTACAGGTAAGCCTATATTAAGGCGGAGGTTCACCCTAAAAACATATATACCATTCCATCCAGCATACTGCCGACATGTACAGTATGCTGTTTTTTTTTTTCGCTGTACATACCGCCGTATAGCTATTTCCCCCCCGACTTCCGGGTAGTGGATCCCGCGGGAGTGGGCGTTCCTATTCAGAGACTAAGTGATTGACGTGTGACAAAAGCTTCCCCCAGCGCATAATGCGCGTCACCAGTTTCCGAAAGAAGCCGAACGTCGGTGCGCAGGCGCCGTATAGAGCCGACTCGCAGTTCGGCTTCTTTCGGAAACTGGTGACGCGCTTATACGCCGGGGGGAAGCTTTTGTCATCACGTCAATCACTTAGTCTCTGAATAGGAACGCCCACTCCCGCGGGAACCACTACCCGGAAGCCGGGGGGGAAAATAGCTATACGGCGGTATGTACAACGGAAAAAAGAAACAGCATACTGTACATCTCGGCAGTATGCTGGATGGAATGGTATATACATGTTTTTAGGGTGAACTTCCGCTTTAAGGCTTCCCTGTAGGTGCTGGAAATATGGAGGTTTAGGAGATATTTATGATAGAGCCAACCGATGTCTATGGCGCAGGCGCACTTTAGAAACAGCGAACGTGCTGTTTCTAAAGGGATCATGCTGTGACTGGTGGCTCTCGTTCGCATGCGCAGGAGTGAAGTCACGCGACTCTGGCCAGTCACAGAGCCGGAGTTTGCGGAGATGCTCGCTGCTAGTGGTGACATCGCAGGCTTTGGTTTCAGGTAAGTGACATATAATGGGTCACTATGCGATGCATAGTAGCCCATTATGCTTTACCTTTGCAGGGAAATAAAGAAGAAGTAAAACCCATCAGGGTTTACTTCCTCTTTAAGAATCAGCAACTACAGTATTTGTAGCCGCTGACTTTTAGTTTTTTTTATGGGGGAGACTGGAGCTTCTTTTTTAAGGATCGGTAAGCTGCAATGTATAACATTTTTGCTTTTGGGTTTAGAATTACTTTTAGGCATAGCTCCCAACTGTCCCTGATTTCGAGCAATGTCCCTCATTCCTCCTCATTTGTCCCTCATTTTGGCCTGATCAATATAGATGTATATAAAATGCACTTTTTATCTATCAAAAAGTGTTTTCCAGTGCTAAACCTTTCATCTGGCTGCATTGGGAAGTTCCAAAGGCCAATATAAAGGAATAATAGTGGTAAAAAAAAAACACTTGTGACTTTAACCAACCCTGTTTTTTTTGTACAATTCTCCTTTAAGGGGTGTGGCAAGGGGTGTGTCCTATGCCTGCATACTTTTGCTGATAGGTGTCCCTCAGTCCCATCTCAAAAAGTTGGGAGGTATGATTTTAGGGAGCATCAATAACATTATTTACATCAAACAACCTTCTTTTCCATGTACTGTATTATGTGAAATCATAATTGAAACTTCAACTTCTCATGTAACACACTGTAATATAAATCCATGCTGACATGTCGTATGAAAAATAATTCCCTCTAACGCTGTAGGCTTTCATTTTCAGGATTTGACAGCAAATAGTTTCGTCAGGTTCCATCTTTGCCCCAAGTAGTCTTATCTTTGCTTTCTTTCTGGCATCTGACCTGCTCACCTTATAAAAAGAAATACTAAGCTGCCATGGCAAAGGTCATACCCTGTAAACAAGCTATCTCATATCATTGTATATATGAGATCCCTGCTGTGTTACACGCCTTGCTTTTTCATTACAAGTCAATCATAGCCATCTTGTACCCGCCTCCTCTGTCGCTCCCCTGATTTGCCTTTGTTTTTTTGGTGTCTGACATACATGAGCTGACGCACAAGTATTTAAGTTATTAATTACACCTCCTGAACAGTTACCAGGAAACCAGCCTGTGCATGCCTGAAGACAGAAGCCCTGCAGAACAGATGAAATTAACAATCTGAGTATGACAGCGTTTGCTAGTTGTTTTGGAAACCTGGATATTAACATTCATTTCACTCTGCTAATGTTCATATTGTGGTCAGATCTTTTTACAGCCCCTTGCTGTTAGACACTCAGGCTTTAGCTAGCAGCAATGAACTGGCAGTGAGTTTTTTTTCTGCTATGTTTGAAAATTAAATACTTGGATGGGGATAACCAAATTTTGAAAAAGAAAATATATATATAATCTTCCATCTACTTTGGAAAATCATAAAATATTTTAGGTTGGAAAATACCACCTTCTTCTGTGCCGATCCTGTAATGTTACAGGATCCATGCTGGAGGGGTAAAATCAGGCTTTGTAATACTGTCCTAAGGCCCCATGCACACGAGAAGCAAATGAAAACACATGTAAACTCAAGTTTTCAAAGGCAAAAACCGTTGTTTAAAACGCCCGTTTTTGCTGCGAATGTTGCGGCGTTTTGCCGCGTTTAGCAGCGTTTTACCGCATTTGCGGCTATCAGCGTTCATAACAAAGACATTGTAGACCTTTCCAAAGCTTTGAAACGCAAAAACGTTTGCGTCTGAACCCAAAATTTTGCGTCTGAAAAAACGAGCCTAAACCCAACTGCTTTAAAAAAAAACGTGAATGTGTGCATGGACACATAGGATAACATTAAATGTGTTCAGGGGCAGTTAAAAAAAATGCCCAAATGCCTCTGAACTTGAGTTTACCAGCGTCTCGTGTGCATGGGGCCTAAGTCTCCTAATAGTTCAATATCACAAATTTAAGAGCATTTGCAAGCATTAAAGTGGTGTTAAACCCAAAAACAAACATTTATCATATTACAAAATATAAGATAAAAAAAACTACGCTCAGGATATAAGGGATAATAAATATAAGTAATAAATTATAATTACGGTAGCTGCCCCCCTAAATACACTCCCCACTGGGGTGTGCAAAATATGAAAAAGTAAAAGGGAAGGGGTGATGGCGCTGCCTACCCTATATATAAAACACAGGTGAGTGTTAAAGGGTCGGCCTCTACAAAGAGGTCTAATAAAGACAATATGGGGTAGATCCACGTACCTACGCTGCGCCCGGCGCAGATGTCAGATACGCTACGCCGCTGTAACTTACTTTGGCTTAGTTTGAATCCTCAACGAATTTGCGCCATAAGTTATGGTGGCGTAGTGTATCTCTCGCGGCGTAAGGGCGCGGAATTCAAAAGCGGTGGGTAGGTGGCGTGTTTCATTTGAATGAAGCGCGTCCCTGCGCCGAACGAACTGCGCATGCACCGTCCCTAAAATTTCCCGCCGTGCATTGCGTGTTTCATTTGAATGAAGCGCGTCCCTGCGCCGAACGAGCTGCGCATGCACCGTCCCTAAAATTTCCCGCCGTGCATTGCGCTAAATGACGTCGCAAGGACGTCATTGGTTTTGACGTGAACGTAAATGGCGTCCAGCCCCATTCACGGACGACTTACGCAAACGACGTAAAATTTTCAAAATTAGACACGGGAACGACGGCCATACTTAACATTGAGTACGCCACCATATAGCAGCTTTAACTATACGCCGGAACAAGCCGAACGGAAACGACGTAAAAAAATGCGACGGCCGCTCGTACGTTCGTGGATCGACGGAAATAGCTAATTTGCATACTCGATGCGGAATACGATGGAAACGCCACCTCGTGGCCGCCGGAAAATTGCATCTAAGATCCGACGGCGTACTAAGACCCTGTCGGATCGATCCCAGATGCAGTCGTATCTTGTTTTGTAGATACAAAACAAAGATACGACGCAGGAACTTTAAAATTACGCGGCGTATTGATACGCCGGCGTAATTCTTTTGTGGATCTGCCCCAATATATGTCCAAAATGCAAAGAAGGGGCAAACAGGGCAAAGGCCTGTATTATCCCAAGTGTTTATAAAAATATGTGAAAGGAATATCCACAATCCCTGTGGTGTCTAAGGCCCCATACACACGATAGAATTTATCCGCGAATACGGTCCAGCGGACCGTTTCCGCGGATAAATCCTCTCGAGGATTTCGGCGGATTTTCATGCGATGGAGTGTACACACCATCGCATTGAAATCCGCGCCGAAATCCTCTGGCGATGACGTGTCGCGCCGTCGCCGCGATTATGACGCGGCGACGTGCGCGACGCTGTCATATAAGGAATTCCACGCATGCATCGAATCATTACGACGCATGCGGGGGATCCCTTCGGACGGATGGATCCGGTGAGTCTATACAGACCAGCGGATCCATCCGTTGGGATGGACTCCAGCAGATGGATATGTTGTGCATGTCAGCAAATATTCGATCTGCTGGAATCCATCCCAGGGGAGATATATCCGCGGAAACAGATCCGCTGGCGTGTACACACCATAGGATCTATCCGCTGAAACCCATTTGCTGGGATTTATCTGCGGATGGATTCTATGGTGTGTACGGGGCCTTAGAGTGGAAATGTGTAATACCGTGAACCACAATAATACCATATGTGTCTAATGAATTCCAAAAATATAAATCACCTTATACAGATATTTATATGAAATAAATCAGAATATATAATATAGAAAAATAATAATAAATGAAAAACAAATAAAACTCCTAGTGTGTATAAAAACACCAGATAATCGATATATAAAGTCAATAAACACTCGGTAAGTGACAGCATACACAACCATCAACACCCATTAAGATACAGGTACAATGTATCTATCGGACGTGATTGTGTGAAGAGGAAAAGTTAGATACACACTAGGCACTACTTATATGCCAAAGTCCATCCCAGAGTGTTAACTATAACAAGCAAAGAATGAACAAAGTTCCAAGTTCCAGCCGGGAATGGGAAGTGCAGGCTCTTAGTGAGGAAGGTGCTTATATGTCACAGATGGTAAGTACGCAAGTGGCTCCGGTGCTCCCCCTCAAGGGTCCCCAATCACCAGCTCCTATTTCCCCTCCGGGGTTGTATGGCATATAGTGCAGACTTCCCACGGTTGCTCTCTCCCAGCTAGTTGCCTTCTCCGTTTAGATGAAGGGCCTCCAATGTGGTGTAGTAATCCTCAGATAGAAAAAGAAACAACACATTCATGGTGTAGTAAAACATGGTTTATTTGGCCCACACTGATGATAACCAACAGTGGCCAGCAATATTAAAACAAAGATAAAACATGTGTATATAAAAACTGCTATACAATAGCTAGAAAAACCACGCTGCCGGGGGCCTTCTATGTGCGCCACTGCTAGAAACCGCGGCTTGCGATCCACCTGCGTTCCAGCTGGCGTAGAACCCAGTTGTAGCGTCACTGCGTAACTCCGCCTTACGCGTTTCGTAATCAAACGTCTTCTGAAGCGGGGTTACGCACTGACCACCGACATCCTTTAAAAGGACAATCCCTGTTACAGGCACGCCCCCCTCCCTTGGGATTCGCCAATCCAAATAGCCTGTGTGCATCCCTCCCCTGCCAGCTGACACCGCTGTGGGAAAATGTATGTAATGTTATCCCAGGGGACATACTTATACTGGCCGCAACGGTGATCACCTGTACGATGTAACCAGATCATCAGATGCTAACTGGTCCATCATTAAGCACTTAACTAAACCACAATAATAATGTTAGAAATAATTGATATATATGCGCAGATATAAACAAATATTATCATATTACAGCTTACCAATCCTTATGCCTCGTACACACAAGCTTTTGGCTGGGAATCCCGGCTGTGTGTATGCTCCATCGCAGTTTTCCCAACAGGAAAACTGCGGGAAAAAAAAAAAGAACCAGTTTTCTTTTTTCCCATCGGGATTCCCAGCTGACTTTTTCCCGTTGGGAAAACCGGTCGTGTGTATGCTTTTCCGAGGGGGAAAAAAACGTGTGCATGCTCAGAATCAAGTATGAGACGGGAGGGCTCGTTCTGGTAAAACTAGCATTCGTAATGGAGATAGCACATTTATCACGCTGTAACGGACTGAATAGCACAAGGCTGAAAAGCGCAAATCGTCTCTCACCAAACTTTTACTAACACGAGGATCAACAAAAGCAGCCCAAAGGGTGGCGCTATTTGAATGGAACTTCCCCTTTATAGTCCAGTCGTACGTGGTGTACGGGCGGTATTTGGCCTGAACGTGTGTATGCAAGGCAGGCTTGAGAGGAAAAACATTGGGAAAAACGTCGGGAAAAACATTGTTTTTTTTCCTGCTGAGAAAAACGGTCGTGTGCATAGGGCATTAGATGTGATGGGTGCATTTGTTTTCTTTTTTAGACTTTCTTTCTTCTATGTTCACCTAGTGATCTGGCCAATAAGTGTTTTGCTTTCCAAAAGAACAAGCTCTTCTGCAGATGTAGCAGTTACAGGGGTGGGACCATTTAACACTGACAGGGTTGCCTACAATGATCAGCTTTTATTTATGTAAAAAATGTATCCCAAAAGGATAGGATAACTCAACCTGCTTATAAATTACTAGCTGGAGTTTGGTTTCAATTTTCTAGTGTTTTTAAATCTGATAGTAACACTCCTCCCCCCCCCATCCAGACTGCTAAACCAAAAGACGGTTACAGCGTAGGCTTACTTTGCCAGGAGGGTGTCATATGATGTCCCCCCATAATCGTTGTGGCTGCATAACCCCTGCGGTGTGCGGGCGGTGTGCTCTGTGACCGCTGAGTCCTTCACAGCAGGCCAGGTGATCAGCTGTGTCCAATGGCAGCTGATTACGTTGTGAACAGAAGCTAGTTATCAACTGCCTTTCCTCATGCTGTCAGCGTGAGGAGTGCTGATAACTGGCTTCTATTAACCACTTAACCCCCGGACCATATTGCTGGTCAAAGACCAGAGTACTTTTTGCGATTCGGCACTGCGTCACTTTAACTGACAATTGCGCGGTCATGCGACGTGGCTCCCAAACAAAATTGGCGTCCTTTTTTTCCCACAAATAGAGCTTTCTTTTGGTGGTATTTGATCACCTCTGCGGTTTTTAGTTTTTGCGCTATAAACAAAAATAGAGCGACAATTTTTAAAAAAAAAATTATATTTTTTACTTTTTGCTGTAATAAATATCCCCCAAAAATATATATACATTTTTTTTTCCTCAGTTTAGGCCGATACGTATTCTTCTACATATTTTTCGTAAAAAATAATCGCAATAAGCGTTTATTGATTGGTTTGCGCAAAAGTTATAGCGTTTACAAAATAGGGGGTATTTTTATGGCATTTTTATTAATAATTTTTTTTTACTAGTAATGGCGGCGATCAGCGATTTTTTTTCGGTACTGCGACGTTATGGCGGACACTTCGGACACTTTTGACACATTTTTGGCACCATTGGCATTTTTATAGCGATCAGTGCTATAAAAATGCATTGGATTACTATAAAAATGCCACTGGCAGGGAAGGGGTTAACACTAGGGGGCGGGGAAGGGGTTAAGTATGTCCCTGGGTGTGTTCTTACTGTGGGGGGGGGTGGCCTCACTAGGGGAAATCACTGATCTTCTAGTTGCCTGCGAGAGAGCCGGCGTAGAGCTACGGGCTCTCGCGCAGGAGAGCCAACCTGCCGCCGTAGAATGACGGCGGCAGGTCGGCAAGTAGTTAAAGGAACATCTACAATGATTATCAGTGTCCTAATTATCACTGCAGTCCCACCAGTGCTGCCTATCAGTACCCACCAATGCTGCCAATCAGTACTCACCAGTGCTGCCAATCAGTGCTCATCAGTGCTGCCAATCAGTGCCCATCAGTGCTTTCTCATCAGGGTCACCTATCAGTGCTCATCAGTGCTGCCTATCAGTGCCGTCTATCAGTGACACCTGTCAGTGCCCTTCAGTGCTGCCTATCAACGCCCATTAGTGCAACCTATCAGTGCCCATACATGCCACCTATCAGTGCAGCCTCATCAGTGTCCATCAGTGCCACCTATCAGTGCCCATCAGTGCCACCGCATTAGTACCCATGAGTGCAGCCTATGAGTGCCCATCAGTGCAGCCTGATCAGTGCAAATCAGTGAAGAAGAAAAATTACCTGTTTGCAAAGTTTTATAACAAACTATGAAAAACTTTTTTTTTTCTCAAAATGTTTGGTTGTTTAGCAAGAAATAAAAAAAAACTGTGGTGATTAAATACCACCAAAATAAATGTATATTTGTGTGAAAAAATATATAAAAATGTCATATGGGTACAATGTTGCATTACCGTGCAATTGTCATTGAAAGTGCTGAAAGCTAAAAAATTGGCTTGGGCAGGAAGGGGGTAAAAGTGACCAGTAGGCAAGTGGTTAAGTAATAAAACGTTCTCTGCGTCCACAAGAACTCTTTTGCTACATAAAGTATTTTTTTTGGTTTGTACTGCACTGTACCTACGCAGTGTTACATCTTATCTCTACTGTCTGCATCGCCCACACATTTAAACCTCAGTGGTAGCTTTGAATGTGATTGGTGAGTCTGAGAAACATCTTAGTGCTTCTTTTATTTATCTGTATGTGAGAAAGAGACCGCAGTGTTTGTTCTAACATCACAATCAGGCATGTTGCAGGATCACTCAATTATAGGTGAAAGACACTATTGTGAACTAATGCACTCCAAAAAATATTGAGCAAGTGAGCTATGTTCCTTAATGGATCGCATCATTTTAAGCACAACTTACTCTCAACGCTGAATTATAATATTTTTACTGCACCAAACACATTAGTATATATATATATATATATATATATATATAAAATGGTGCGTATCCTATCTCCTGCAGACGGCTGCTTCTGGTAAAAAATTCTAAATACTGTCCCATGCAAGAATGGCAGTTCTGGCACTGTAAAGGTTAACACCAGCCGCTACTACTGAGAAAAAGGAGGGGGTTGCTAATACTGGACTTTAATGGCATGCCGTGAGACAAGAACCATTGTAAAAAAAAGTATAATTTTATTTACAACATTTAAAATTCTAAATAAATTTAGGAGATCCCATTATGATATAAAAAAATAAATGTACTGTAATATGATACAATATACCTTCTAACACCTTCTATTACACTTATATCATATAAGCTTGAGGTGTACAGGTAGCTTAGTCCTAAAAGGGTCAACGCGTTTCACTGAATTGTATAGCTTCTTCAAGACCCATAAGTATCATATTCTACATAGTATGATATGAATACAAATTGAAGAAACTACACTATACTGCGAAACGTGTTGACCCTTGGAGGACTAAGCTACCTGTACACCTCAAGCTCATATGATATAAGTGTAATAGAAGATGTTAGACAGTTTATTGTATTATTTTACAGTACATTCTTTGATGTTTTTATATCCTAATGTGATGTTATTAAAATTATACTTTTTATTATAATGACTCTTGTCTCATGTCATGCCATTAAAGTCCAGTTTTAGCAGGGTACATTCATACAACCCCCTCGTTCTTCTACTAGAATTGTGGATGTGGCATGGGTAGAGGCCTTGAAATACTAAGAAAAGTTGCAACACTCCCCCACTCCTTTCTGTCTTTTCCACCATTCACAACACCCATTATCCCTGTCCCACAATGCATTGTGTTCCGTTAATGGGCAAGGGAGATCCTGTCATTTAACTGCATCACCTCCATTCACAAAATGCACTGCATTGTGGGACAATAATAGAGGAGTTCTGTGAATGGCATAGAGGGCAGAAGGGTGAGCTGCACAAAGTTGCAATGGGTGTTGTTAACCTTTACAGTGCTAGAAGACAGCTGTCCAGGACAGTATCTCTGATGAGTAACAGCAGGCAATATTTTTTTTACCAGAAATAGTTGCCTGCAGGTAAAATGATACAAACAGTTACACATAACTCATGTATTTTGTGTTGTTTTCCTGCCCAAAAAGTATGAAATGTCAGCTTTAAGAAAAACTGTACGTCAGTTGTTTTCCCAATTTTCCTGCGTGGCAGTTACTTACCAAAATATTTTCCTTCAGTCAGTACCAAGATGCAGTCGTCCAGCCCTCAGGGCAAGGATGTGCTCCCCCTTTGCTAGTAACGAATGATATAGATTGGGTGTACTGTCTTGCATCTGTTCCCTACCCCTTGTATTCCAGCTGTCTATGTTTGGCATTGACTGTCCTCTGCACATGAGTGGCCAATTGTTTGCCTTCTAACACAGCTGTGAGGTGGTTTGCGCATGTGTGTTTTAGGTATCAGCTGTGAGTGACTGGAACAGAGAGTGGGCATGTTGGAGTACAATGTGTCAGCATTAGGTGACAAAGCAGGCATGAAACAATGGCCCACTGACTGAAAGCCACTGATCTGGAGTGTGCATATGGCACAGGACCCCTTTCTCTTAAATGAGAGTGAAGAGCCCAGGGGGGCTACCCCTCCTGAAATTCCACTTTTCTCCTTTTTCCATCTCTGCTTTGAGCCCCACCTTTAAATTCTTCCCAGCACCTCACAACCTTAGTAAAAATATCTTCCAGTGGCATCCAGCTCCTGCTATGCTTTCATTCCTATGATTATAGCCATACTCCTCTGGATGGCTGAGTATGTGAATGTAGCACTTATTCCCGAAGGAGCCACTGGAAATGTGCCCAGGTTCTTCCCCTGCAGCCAGGCAAACAATCACAACCACACTTTTCCTCAATAATCAATCTTTGTTTTTTGTTTTTTTTTGAGAACTTGGATAGGGAATTGAGTGGGACACTCCACAAACAGAGCTATGTACAGACTAAGGACAATTAGAGCCCTGTACACATGGTCGGACCTTTGTCAGACCAAAATCACTTTCCATCGGAGTAAAAGAGAACATGTTCTCTATCTATACTCTGACGGAATTCATCGGAATTTCTGATGGAAACAATCCAATGGGGCATACACATGGTCAAAATTTCAGATGGAAAAATTCCGTCTGACTTTTTCCATTGGAAATTCCGATCGTGTGTACAGGGCATAACTCCTTTCTGAAAGGATGAAGAAGAAGCCCTTGCTTATAGCAAACTGTTGACTTAGCTTTGTAGTGGAAATAATTAAATGCAAACTTCTTTCATTAGCGCACTAAGAGCAGAGTCCCTTCACAGAGAGCTAGGCTAAGCTCTTCAGGACATCAGCCGATGTCCCCTTTGAACAGACACACACACAGTTGACTCTCTAGCACAAGAGGAGTGGCAGCAGCCCAAAAGTCTCTAAGATCTCTCCCAGGAGTCTGTACTCACAAAATGTCCAGGGATAGTTGGTTGCCTCCTTCCAACTTCCAAGCGACACCCTTTTTCCAGTGATGCCAGACTAGATCTTTAGCAGACAGGCCTTCAGTCAGCTCTCTGTAACTTTAGCATCCAGGCAGGCCTCCCGGCTGGACTGATCCTGAACAGGAAAAGACCCAGAAGCTCAGTCTCTCAGAGTTACACAGTTTCCCATCAGCCTTCAGGGCCCTGCTTGCTGGGATTGGTCAGGACTACATATATATTCATACTGCCATCTGCATAGCTCCACACCTATGTTCCAGAGAGTTTTCCACTCTCTGAAAGGCAGAGGGAGCCAGCTGAGAACACTGAACTAATTAATCAGCTGCACTGGTTACAGTGAGCTCCACTAAATTTACCCAACTTAAAAAAAAAACAGCTCCACTGCACACAGTGAGCAAGAACTAAATTTAACTAATCCTAGCATCTATCTACGAGGGTGCTATGTCTGGTTTGTATGAATATAATTTTTAAAGTTGTGACCTGATAATTCTGCCATTTGCCAGTATTGACATAAGGCCTCTTCCACACAGGTGGAGTCCGTCGCTAAAGAGCCCGCCAGCTCCCGGAGGCTCAGCGGGAGATCTCCCCGCTGATCTCCGCTGAGCCTGTGGATGACAAGTCCCTCTCTGCTCACTGAGCGGGGTGGGGCTTGTGCAGCGCCGCTGTCTTCTATGGGGAGATCTGATGAAAATGGATAGGACGTCCGATTTTGGCGGATCCGTTCGGATGTCAACGGACATGTCTCCGCTGACATCCAACGCTCCATAGAACTGCATGGAATGGCCGTTCAGTTTCGCCGTCAAAACTGACAGGCGGACCTGAACAGTCCAATCGTGTGAAAGGGCCTTAGAAGGCAGGGGTGGCCTTCAGGAATTTTATAGCAATTGCTCAACTTCTGATATTATTATTATTGTGCATTACCAGATGATCATATGTATCCTTATGTAACAAACGTTAGAGTACAGCCGTCATCATGTGGGCCTGACAGGGTTTTACCCTGAAACTGTTTATTCATATTTTCATATATTCAGTGTTTTTGGACAAAAGGTATGATTTAACAAAATTTATATTCAGAAAATAAATTAAATTAACCACTATATAGGGGGACAGCTGTACACCAGATATTTATATACGTTATCCTGCACTTCTGCCTGCAGGGGCCATGTGTGCCATCAAATACATGTAGCAGAATACATATTGACCTAAATTTCTGAAGAAATTATATTTTTCCAATTTTTTTATTTGATATGTTTTATAGCAGAGAGTAACAAATATAGTTTTTTCTTTTTTCAAAATTGTCGGTCTTTTTTTGTTTATAGCACAATAAATAGAAAACGCTGTGGTGATAAAACACCACCAAAAGAAAGCTCTATTTATGGGGAAAAAAATGCCATGAATTTTATTTTGGTACAGCGTGTCATGACCGCGCAATTGTCATGTTAAAATAACGTGGCCAGTTCAGGAGGGGGGGGGGATTTTTCCGGAGGTCAAGTGGTTAAAATAGGGGCAGCAAATTGCAGTAAATTATTTTGAAACCTCGGTTTTCCAAATCTCATTGGAGATAGTTCCTGCACTGATCTCTTGGGCATTTGACACAGGCTTAATAATAAATAGCATGATAGCCACACTGGAAGTATCAGCCCAACATAACAGCCTTCAAGGGGACTTCCAGAAAAACCTGATACTTTTTGTATACCCCACACTATGAAGGTTTTATAAAAGGGTTTTGCGAATTACTCTCTTGCATGCTTTGAATTAGATATTTTTGGAATAAGAGATGTTTGGACAGAATACATTTATGAAACTTTATTTTTCTTTTCTTGAGCATTAAATACATTCAGTCCTGAAATATTTGGTTCAAAAGCATAAAAGCTATTTCTGTGGCTTGAGTGCTCCAAGATCTCCTAGTCTGTAATTTAGAATTCTTCACAATGTTATCAAAGTATCTGGGGCAACCACATCTCTGTGGTTTGGTTCTTCCATCACATCCTCTTGAGTCTTTGGATGTAATTAGAATTTAGCATTAGCCCACATACTGTTAACTTGTGTGTTACTGGTCATTGTATACAGTATACATCTAAAAAATTAGTATGTTAACAGTGAAAGAGTGCCAGAAGAAAAATGCTTTTGAGAGAGCGTAAAGTGTTATGCCACGTACACACGGTCGTTTTTCGGCATGAAAAAAAAACGACATTTTTCAGCATGTCCAAAAAACAAAGTTTTTCCAACTTCATCATTAAAAATAATGTTGCCCACACACCATCGTTTTTGAAAAATGATGAACAAAGCGCGGTGATGTACAACACGTATGACGGCACTCTGAAGGGGAAGTTCTATTCGCCTTTGGGCTGCTTTTAGCTGATTCCTTGTTAGTAAAAGACGATTCGCGCTTTTTTGTCTGTTACAGCGTGATGAATGTGCTTACTCCATTATGAATGGTAGTTTTACCAGAATGAGCGCTCCCGTCTCATAACTCGCTTCTGGGCATGCGCGGGTTTAAAACGTCTTTTTAGCCCACACACGATCATTTTTTACAACCCGAAAAACAACATTTTTCAGAAGCCGAAAAATTATCTGAAGCCCACACACGATGATTTTAAATGACGTTTTTAAAAACGTCGTTTTTTTTCATGCCGAAAAACGACCGTGTATACGCGGCATTAGAACAGAGCTTTGACTCTAGTGGTGTCTGTCTGTTCCTAATAAAACTGGAGTGGATCTTCTACAAGCAGCATTAATTTATACCATCAACAGCTATTTTATATTACTATGGATTTTATAAAATGTCCCTGTTCTAAGCCGCAAACCACTCTTTGCGAAGTCAACAGGTAACTTAGTTGGAATTGCTTTGCTAAATCACCAATAATTCAGAAATATTTACTGTAAAAAATTACAGAAAGAGCCAGTGTAGGCTGCATACTCATTAGATACAAAACACAGATATTGGTCAGATTTAAAAAAAAACTTTAATAGGTCAAACAATGGGAAAACCTTTGTTGCTTAAAGTTTTTGGCGTTGGCAAACTATTAAGCCTTGTACACACGACCGAGGAACTCGACGGGCGCAACACATTGTTTTCCTCGTCGAGTTCCTTGTTAGGCTGTCGAGGAACTCAACAAGGCAAGTTTCTCCATTCCCGTCGAGGAAAAATAAGACATGCTCTCTTTTTGGCTCGATGGGATCCTCGACAGTTTCCTCGTCGAAAAATGTACACACGACCGGTTTCTTCGGCAAAAAAAAAATCCCAGCAAGTTTCTTGCTGGTTTTTGCCGAGAAACTCGGTCGTGTGTACGAGGCCTGTGTTGCACCAACATTTGATTAAATGCTTTGGGAATTTTTACTGGATCTGCGTTATGGTAGCTTAGATGATTGCTGATCTCATGGAAAGTGTTTTGCCTCGTACACATGATCGGAATTTTCAATGGAAAAATTCAGACAGACTTTTTCCATCGGAAAATTCCGACCGTGTGTATGCCCCATCGGAGTAATTCCATCGGAAATTCCGATGAATTCCATCAGAGTTTACATAGAGAACATATTATTTTTTCCTCTGATGGAATTCCTTAGGAATTCCGATTGGGAATTTGGTCGGACAAAGGTCCGATTGTGTGTACAGGGCATTAGCTGCATAGCTGTCCTGGTCATCCCATGGCTTCAACACTAAAAAGCATATCAATCAAAATATGACTTGCTCCATCCTTGTTTCTGGTTAGAGCACCAAGCCCCTGGATGAGTATGACAGAAAGGCATTCGACACGTTTCTTCCAGTACATGTTCCCTTTAAGACAAAAACACTAAAATTGCAATACATCAGTAAAGGCCATTCCCATTTAAGCTATGTGCTCTTTAGTGTAATTGGTGCAACAAATAATAGGGTAACAGTTTCTATTTTATGACACTGCCTAATAATCCTGACTATCATTGGTGCTAGCGCAGCTTTGATGTACTGACTCATAATGCTGAGGCAGTATCAGAATTTCAGCCTAAGGGTTAATGATGGTAATCCAAATGGTGAAACTGTAATTAAGTATTTGTAACCGAGCTGCAACAAGCTTCACTTGAAAACGCTAAGTCTGACATCCCTTTCATGGTTTGTATCATTAGCCTTTGTCTGGCTATCGGTAATCCATGATGTGTTTTACTTTGGCTTCTGCTGAGAGGGTTTTAGGACTTGTGGTCGTATGGAAACGATTGATGTGGATGGATTGGAGTTACATTACTCCTACTTCATGATTGACAGATTGTGTGGAGCTTCAATAGCCTTGATCCAAAGCCAAACCATTCTGCCTACTGGTGGAGAACTTTTAGGCTGTGTGGTTGGACACAGAAAAACTGCATATTAACTCAAATTTTCCTATACAGGGAGTCAAACTACAAGCACAACACCTAATAAGCGGTTGCCTTCATAAATTATGGACTAGATGAGTGTAATGATTTCCATAGGGATGTCTGACCACATATGATAAAAATAGGATGTCTTATATTTAGAGATGAGCTGACAGATCTGTCTAGAATTTTCCTGTTTCAATTAATCACAAATCAAGTAGTGGATTGTTAAGGATATGCCGTTATTTAAATACAGCATGTCCATAAGATTAAAGAAAAACTAAAAAACAACATGAACAATTTAAAACATTTCTATATCCATGTTTATGTGTAGTATAGTTTTCTGTGATTTTACCTGAAGCATTATAAAGATAATGAGTCATTCTGTAGAATTTCTAACATAGGAAAAAAAGTTATTTTCAAACTAGGGTTTTATTTTATGTCCAGAACCTGGGGATCACTAATTATTTGATAATAAAAATGTATGTATTTATGCAAATATCCTTTAACAGTTTAACTCCCTTATTATAGAGGACTTCAAGTGGGACCTGCCATTGTCTACAGGCTACTCTTTGTGAGGCCTCGTACACACGACCGAGAAACTCAACGGGCGAAACACATTGAGTTCCTCGTCGAGTTCCTTGTTAGGCTTGTCGAGGAACTCGACAAGCTTGCTTTGCGTACACACTGTCAAGACCAAATCTCCTCGTTCTCAAGCGCAGTGACATACAACACATACAACGGCAGGGGAAGTTCGATTCCACTGGCTAAACTCTTGGGGCTGCTTTTGCTAATTTCATGTGTTTGCGTGTTAAATAAAAGTTTGTTAAGAGACGATTTGCACTTTTCAGTCTGTTACAGCTTTAAAAATGTGTTATCTCCATTACAAATGCTACTTTTACTCCCGCCTCATACTTTAATCTGAGCAAGCGCAGGTTTCTTAGCATACACACGCTCGAGTTTCTCGTTGAAAACCAGCCCGTCAAGGATCTCGACGAGCCAAATCAGACTCCCGTTGAGGAAATAGAGAACTTGCTCTCTTTTTGGCTCGACGAGGTTCTTGACAGTTTCCTCGACGAAAATGTACACACGACCGGTTTCCTCGGCAAAAAAATATCTCCCAGCAAGTTTCTTGCTGGTTTTTGCAGAGAAACTCGGTTGTGTGTACGAGGCCTGAGTCATGCTTGTAAACCTGTCAGCCTTGCAATGTTTTATGGGACTTGTAGTTCTGCAACAGCTGGACTGCCACAGGTTGAGCACCCATGGGCTACACTATTCTGGAGGTGGTCAGAGATGGTCAAATACTGCAGGATAGTTAGAGACTTGGATATGTTATAAGCAATGGCTAGAAATCACAACCATTACAGATCCTTTCAAAATAAATGCATCCACATTTGGCACCTCAATGGATATTATGCTAATCAAGATCCAAGATAGAAGATCAGAGATAAAAATTAATAAATAGAGAAGATGGGATGAAAGTGAGAAAAAAAAATTAGGAAAATGTGAAAGAAATTCAACAAACCATCTATCTAGCAGAAATAAATCTAATTATTTGTTTTTATTACCAATGGCTACATGCAGCTCCTAGGGAGCAGGTTAAGTGTGCACATGCTAACACATGCTTTTTTCCTGTGTCAATGCATTTTGTGTTTTTCAAAAAGTGCAAAGAAACGCACATCACAATTTTTAACAATGTAGCTCACCACAGCACACAGAATATGGTAGAATGCAGGTGTGTTTATTTTTTACTGTGTATGTGTATTGGATTGTTATTTATAATGAATGGCATGTAACGGTGTTTTATCATGTGTGTTCCATCAGCTCATTCCTCACAGTTACAACCTTTTGTACCACCTGTCCCACCCTATTAGATTGTAAACTCTTCTGAGCAGAACCCTCTTAATCCTCTTGTATTTTATTGTATTATAACTGTATTGTCTCCCTTTTATATTGTAAAGCGCTGCGTAAACTGTTGGCACTATATACATCCTGTATAATAATAATACAGTGGAGACTTGGATTATGAGCATAATCCGTTCCAGGAGAATGCTCGTAATCGAAAGTACTCACATATCAAAGCGAGTTTCCCCATTGAAGTCAATGGAAACGAAAATAATGTGTTCCGCATTGACTTCAATGGCATGCAATACCGCATGCAGCCAGAGGCAGGGGGTGCTGGAGAGCCTCGGAAACAGCTGGAAAGGCCCGAGGACAGCTCGGCTGACCTTGGCAAATCTCGGAAAGGCTTGGGAATTGAGTATTTCCAAGCATTTCCGAATGGCTCAGAACAGCCCCGATCGGCACCCCCCACCTCAGGCCAAACGCGGTACTGCACACCGCTTTGGCCTGCTCGTTTTTGCGAGACAACACTAAAAAAAACAAGTTAGGATTTTTCAAAATACAGTGCTCGTATTGCGAAACGCTCTTTAACAGCGTTATTCGCAATCCGAGGTTTCACTGTAATGTGTTTTAAAAATGTGTATTAAAGAAGAAGTATACTTCCTCTGCTGATATTTACCTATAGATTAGCCTATAATAAGGCTTACCTATAGGTAGTGAAAATATCTCCTATACCTGTACCATTTAGGAGATGTTTACATTACATGCAGCCAGTGACATTACTGGCACATGCGTCCTTCTGAGCACGGTGCTGTAAACGGAGGCTCCAGCGCGCATGACAATCACGGCGCCGGAGCCTGCGAACCCGGAAAAAGCTCCAGGGAAAATGTCAGCCGTCTTAGTGTTGTGCGGACACGTTCTTAATTATGCAATGCATACTAGCTCATTATGCCTTTGTTTACAGGGTTTTTTTTTTTTTTTCGTTTTTTTCTTGGGTTTACAACGTCTTTAAGATAAGAATAAACAAATGTTCCCTAAACATACATCTTTTAAAATGATTGTAAATGATCACCTTGTATAACAACCCATTCATTTTAAAACTGAAATGAAAGGCACAATATTTGTGTATAGATATTAAAAAAAATCATAAATACCTTTTATTTTTCCTTTTTCTTATAAGTGATGACATCATCTCTGTTCTCAGCTACAAAAGCTGGGGGAGGAGAAGCAACAGGACACTGAACTCTCCAGTTAATGGCTATGCAGGGGGGAGGGGGTGTCTGGACAAGTCTGATCATTGGAGGAGAGCAGGCTGAGTTACCAGCATAGCTAGAGAACTAACCACACGGTGCTCTCCTGTTTGGTGTGGTCAGTTTCTTATAGGAAAGGGACTAACAGGAACACCAGGGATTTCACACTCAGGCCTTGTACACACGACCGAGAATCTCGTCGTAAAAGAAACGTTGTTTTCCTCGACGAGTTTCTTGACAGGCTTGTCGAGAATCTTGTCAAGCTTTCTTTGCATACACACTGTCAAGACAAAATATCGTCGTTCTCAAACGCGGTGACTTACAACACGTACGACAGGACTATAAAGGGGAAGTTCCATTCCATTGGCTTCACCCTTGGGTCTGCTTTTGCTAATCTCGTGTTACTGCGTGTTAAGTAAATGTTTGGTGAGAGACGATTCGCGCTTTTCAGTCTTTTACAGCGTGACGAATGTGCTATCTCCATTAGGAACGCTACTTTTACCGAAGGTGCGCTCCCGTCTCATACTTTATTCTGAGCATGCGCGGGTTTCTAATCATACACACGAACGTGTTTCTTGTCGTAAACCAGCCCAACGAGAAACACGACGAGGAAATTGAGACTCCCAACAAGAAAAAAGAGAACATGTTCTTTTTTTTTCTCATGGCGATCCACGACAGATTTCTCGACAAAAAACATACACACGACCGTTTTTCTCTGCAAAAAAGCTCTGCCAGCATTTTTCTTAATGGATTTTGCCGAGGAAAACGGTCGTGTGTACGAGGCCTAAGAAAGCAATATAAATAGAACAGGATATATTTCCATACAAGTACTGTACATGGTACAGCAGGCACACATTAGGAATATGAGATGCTGGGGTAACAAACACTTTAACGTTGTGATCTGTGCCTTATATAATAACTGGAAAGTAGTTACAGCTTTCCAGTTAATTATAACTTATATTCAGTGCCTAAAGCAAGATACCAATTATGTATTTGTCAGTTTTGAGCTGGCTGTAATATAACATGTTTTGTGCAAAGGTTTCCTTTTTTTAACCTAAATCCATAACAGAAGGCAACTCCCATTCTTTTACATTTTTTTAATTATATTATTATTATTAATTTTTTAATTTCCAAACATTTTTCATAGCAAACAAGATCTGGACAAACCATCACCATATATATTATGAATTAATTCTGTTTCGCACAGTTCTGTGCTTTGTGTGACATTTATAAAAACATGGGGCCGGATTCAGATACCTGAGCGTATCTGTTCGGCCGGCGTAACGTATCGCCGCTGTAACTTTGGGCGCAAGTTCTTTGGGCGCAAGTTCAATGGGGATGTTGGGGGCGTGTTTTATCTAAATTAGGCTTGACCCTGCGTATATTACGTTTTTTTTTAACGGCGCATGCGCCGTTCGTGAAAACATCCCAGTGCGCATGCTCAAAAAACCGCTGCAAAACGTCATTGCTTTCGGCATGAACGTAAATTTGCAAACGACTTACGCAAACGGCGTAAAAAATTCAAAACTCGGCGCGGGAACGACGGCCATACTTAACATAGAATACGCCGCACATACCCCTCATATAGCAGGGGTAACTTTACTCCGGAAAAAGCCGAACGCAAACGACGTAAAAAAAGCGCCGGGCGGTCGTTCGTTTCTGAATCAACGTAAATAGTAATATGCATATTTCTCGCGTAAACAAACGGAAGCACCACCTAGCGGCCAGTGTAAATATGCAGCCTAAGATCCGACGGTGTAAGACACTTACACCTGTCGGATCTTAGGGATATCTATGCGGAACTGATTCTATGAATCAGTCGCATAGATACAACCGAGCGCAATCAGAGATACGACGGCGTATCAGGAGATACGCCGTCGTATCTCTTTCTGACTCCGGCCCATGAAGTGTACTGGAGACAGTCCATGACTTACATAAAAGTTTGATTATTCGGTTCTGTTATTGTTTCCTCGCTCTGCATAATCTTACAGGCCAATATTCTTAATATATACATGGCAACAGATAGTACAGAAAACCAGAGGACCAGTGGGCAAGGTAGACTAGGGGCTTGTTTACACTTCAGTGGTTTGGCTTTGTGGTTTTCTAGCAGAATAGCGAGATATTATATGCTATATGTGGTGCGTTTTCACAGCATTCCCACAAACTCCTACAGACAGCAAATTATATAGAATATGGTGAAAAGCGTCCATTCTAGGATTCCTTCACTGCACTCAAACCGCACTTTGAAAACAATGGGCTTTTTTTATGTGCATTTTTTCCCTAGGGAAAAGTGAAGGAGTATATTAATGGCATGTTAAAGAGGTTGTAAAGGTAATTTTTTTTCCCTTAATAGCTTCCTTTACCTTAGTGCAGTCCTCCTTCCCTTACCTCATACTTCCATTTTGCTTTTAAATGTCCTTATTTCTTCTGAGAAATCCTCACTTCCCGTTCTTCTGTCTGTAACTCCACACAGTAATGTAAGGCTTTCTCCCTGGTGTGGAGTGTTGTACTCGCCCCTTCCCTTAGACTACCGGAGAGTCAGGACGCCCACTAACACACAACTCCTTTCTCTATCTGCAATGTAGAGAGCGTACTGACTCTCCTGTAGTTCAAGGGAGGGCGCGAGCACGACACTCCACACCAGGGAGAAAGCCTCACATTACGGTGGTGAGTTACAGACAGAAGAACAGGAAGTGAGGATTTCTCAGAAGAAATAAGGACATTTAAAATGGAAGGATGAGGTAAGTGAAGGAGGACTGCACTAAAGTAAAGGAAGCTATTTAGGAAAAACAAATTGTACCTTTACAACCCCTTTAAGGAAAGATTACCTATTCCCAGGAGTTAATTATCTGCCATAACAGTAAACATTAATTAATTAAAATTTCGTGTTAACATCTTTATATTTTTTTTTTCATGTAAATGTTTTTACAAAACGATTCCAAGGTCTCTCCCTTTATAATATTCAGATTCCTTTGAAAATATAACTGGTTTACATAATGTGCTCTTTTCACCTTTTTATTGTGAAAGTTTTTTCACAGCATACCAGCTGGTTGTATGCGTCTATGAAACTTATAAAAAAGTCAAATGAATACAATGGAGAGATGGTGATTTACGTCTTTTGCGCAGCACACACACAGATACATTGTGTTGTGGTTTGTGTAATAGGGAAAACAGGAATGTGTGAAGCAGAGGTGAAGCAAAATGCATCCCATGCAGAAATACTTATGAGTAGAGTTGAGCGGACACCTTGATGTTCGGGTTCGGGTCCGAACCCGAACTTTAAAAAAAAAGTTTGGGTTCGGGAACCCGAACTCCGGACCCCATTGTAGTCAATGGGACACACACTTTTAAAAAAAAAAATGCGCGGAGGTCCCCGCAAATTCAATAACCAGACCCTTTAGGTCTGGTATGGATATTAAGGGGAATCCCGCCGTCAATTTAAAAAAAAAATTACGTGCGGTTCCCCCTAAATATCCATAACCAGACCCTTCAGGTCTGGTGTGGATTTTAAGGGGAACTCCACCCCAAATTTAAAAAAAAAATGGCGTGGAGTTCCCCCTAAAATCCACACCAGACCCCTTATCCGAACACGTTGATAAGCCTCCCGCCCGCATACCCCCGCAACCACCGGGCAAGGGTTGTGGGGATGAGACCCTTGTCCCCATCAACATGGGGACAAGGTGCTTTGGGGGGCACCCCAAAGCACCCTCCCAATGTTGAGGCCATGTGGCCTGGTGCGGTTCAGGAGAGGGGGGGGCGCACTCTGTCCCCCCCTCTTTTCTGCGGCCGGCCAGGTCAACGTGCTCGGATAAGGGGTCTGGTGTGGATTTTAGGGGGAACTCCACGCCATTTTTTTTTTAAATTTGGGGTGGAGTTCCCCTTAAAATCCACACCAGACCTGAAGGTTCTGGTTATGGATATTTAGGGGGAACCGCACGTCATTTTTTTTAAAATTGACGGCGGGGTTCCCCTTAATATCCATACCAGACCTAAAGGGTCTGGTTATTGAATTTGCGGGGACCTCCGCGCATTTTTTTTTTCCCGAACTCCGAACCCGAACTTTTTCCAATTATTCGGGTTCGGGAAAAACCCAAAGTCCGTACCGAACCCGAATTTTACAGTTCGGGTTTGCTCAACTCTACTTATGAGTTATATAAAGCCTTAACCTAGTGTAAAAAATGTATAATCATTAATCCTTACATGAACAGGGGTGTTTGAAACCTAAATTTAGCAGCATCAGATGTGTTGGTGACCTTGACAACAAATCTCCTAATCTGCCCACTCAAATCATTTTTATATTTTATTAGGAAAAAATAAAGGTTTTGATTGGTATACTGTTTCAATATACTGTACAGTGTAAAACGGTATACTATGGTACACTGTGGTATTCTGTTTTAATATAAAATATAATATTGGTATACTGTTTTAATAAATAAGTGCTTATTTATTATTATTTTTTTTTAATTTATTTATACACTGTGAACTGTATGAAAATGCTTTATTCAATGCATTTAACGCATAACAGTCTACACTTACCGAACACTTTATTAGATACGCATGTTCAATTGCTTGGTAACACAAATTGCTAATCAGCCAATTACATGGCAGCAACTCAATTCATTTGGGCATCTAGACGTGGTGAAGACAACTTGCTGAAGTTTCAAACAGAGCATCAGAATGAGGAAGAAAGGGGATTTCAGTTCCATTAGCGGCTGGTGCTCAACATTTTTGGGGGGGGGGGCGCAAACAAATGAAAAAAAAAAAAAAGACAATTGCAGCCTCACTGTGCCCATCAAAGGCAGCCACTGTGCCCATCAAAGGCAGCCACTGTGCCCATCAAATGCAGCCATCAATTGTCGCCACTGTGCTATGCCATCAATTGTCGCCACTGTGCCATCAATTGTCGCCACTGTGCCATCAATTGTCGCCACTGTGCCATGCCAAACGCAGCCACTGTGCCATCAAATGCAGCCACTGTGCCATCAATTGTCGCCACTGTGCCATCAATTGTCACCACTGTGCCATGCCAAATGCAGCCACTGTGCCATCAAACGCAGCCACTGTGCCATGCCATCAATTGTCGCCACTGTGCCCACATCAATTGTCGCCACTGTGCCCACATAAATTGTCGCCACTGTGCCCACATAAATTGTCGCCACTGTGCCCACAACAATTGTAGCCACTGTGCCCACATCAATTTTCCCCACTGTGCCCACATCAATTGTAGCCACTGTGCCCACATCAATTGTCCCCACTGTGCCCACATCAATTGTCCTTAGATGGGGTAAGTGCGAGGCTAGACAACGAACCGACCTACCGCCACTGCAACCACCAGCCACCACTGCAACCAAGGTATGCAGAATGCCATCTCTAAACACACAACACATCGAATCTTGAAGCAAATGGGCTACAGCAGCAGAAGACCACATCGGGTGGCAGTCCTGTAAGAACAGGGAGGAAACTTAGGCTACAATTTGCATAGGCTCACCAAAATTGGACAATAAAAGATTGGAAAAAACGTTGCCTGGAGTCTCGATTTCAGCTGAAACATTTAGATGGTAGAGTCAGATTTTGGCATAAACAACATGAAAGCATGGATTCCCCCTTGGGAATGTTGTGGTTCGGGAGATACACATCATGGATGTACAGCCGACAAACCCGCAGCAACTGCGTGATGCTATCATGTCAATATGGACCAAAATCTCTAAGGAATGTTTGTTGAATCAATACCACAAAGAATTAGGGCAGTTCTGAAGGCAAAAGGGGGTCCAATCCGTTACTAGGAAGGCGTACATAATAAAGTGGCCGGTGAGTGTTTACATGCATTGTTTTTTTTAGCTAGTGTTTTTTTTTGGTGTACCTTTAACAGCTTCTGCTGGCTGTCAGAGCTCCACGCTCTGTGTGAGGCACAAAGACAGTTCAGCCAGTGGGTTTGTTTTGTAAATGAACTCATGTGATCATTATGATTGGCTGCGATGATAATATTATGATTGAGATTGGTTTTCGATCGGTACAGATTGAGGGCAGAAAGGCATTAAAGTGCCTCCAGACTACTATTAAAGCTGGGCCTTCTTGGCTGTCACCATGCCATTTGCACATCAAATCTGGGTGCTACCTAATGGGTTTTGAATTTTTCACATCATCAGAGTTCTTTTCGATATCTCATCAAATATATTTGTTCTTGGTAATTTCCCAATATATGGTCTTTAAAAGTAGACCATATATCTACTTTTTTACAGAGCCTCAGATCATTCTGTAAAAAAAATCCATACATAGGAAAATGGCTACAGCTATACTTCAACCTAAAAATGTATGGTGTACAATCACAGCAGATTGCACTGTCTTTGATTAAATGGATTCATTTGGCAAATGATCGGCTAGGGCAGGGCCAGGAATGAACAGTTTTCTACCACTATGAGGATAGGTTACCAGCTGCATCACTGCTTTTTTATGCCTTCATGAGATTTAGCAAGGTTATAATGTACAATACCATCCTTAACTTAAAGGGGTTGTAAAGGTACATGTTTTTTCACCTTAACCCCCTTGGCGGTAAACCCGAGCGTGACTCGGGGTTGGTTTTTCATGTTAAGATCGGTATGCCCGAGTCACGCTCGGGGTGGACGTGCAGAGTGTGCAGCGGCGCGGCTTACCTTCTCGCTGGATCCACAGGCAAGTTACTTACCTTGTCCCTGGAAAAAAATACACACCCCCCTTGTCCCTAGTGGTCTGCCCAGTGCCCTACATGTACTTTTATATAATAAAAAATGTTCTTTCTGCCTGCAAACTGTAGATTGTCCAAAAGTGTCCCTTTATGTCAAAAATGGTTTTAGATCAGCTAGAAAACAGCGATAATAAATTATAATCACTTGCAGAATTGTGCGATAGCGATTTGTGGGGAAATTCGTCATAAAAAAAATAATAATAATGACAGCGACAATTCTGCAACTGAGCAAATTTCAGTGATTTTGAGTTGATTACATTATTGAATAATTTTTATTATAATTATATTATTATTTGTTATAATTATTTATAATTATTTATTATATTATAATTTATAATTTTGTTTTAAAAAAAAAAATCATACCCGGGATGCCTACAAGACTCTTGCTTGGTCAGATTTAAGTGAGTTATTTCTAAAAATTACAGGCCTACAGTATAAAACTCCAAATTTCCTTGCAAAATAATTGTACCGCTTTTGGTACGTAATTCCAGACAGAATCATACCGCCAGGGAGGTTAATGCATAGAATGCATTAAACAAAAAACATCCGAGCATTAGCGCCCCCCCCGAGCCCCCGTTTACTTACCTAACCTTTTTGAAAGTCCCACGCCGTGAACGCCCTGGCTTCTTGGTCGGCTTCTCGGCTCATTCCTTGGTTGATTGAAAGCAACGCAGCCATTGGCTTGCGCTGTTGTCAATTATATCCAATGACGCGGCCCGCCTGGGGGCGGGGCTGAGTAATACAGTGAGCGGCTATAGGTGTCGGCTGTATCACGAGAGCGCTCGAGAGCTCCCATGAAGGTGGAAAGTTCATGCGGGGGGGAGCCGAGACAGCCGCCGAGGGACCCCAGAAGACCAGTTTCGGGGCCACTCTGTGCAAAACGAGCTGCACAGTGGAGGTAAGTATAACATGTTTGTTATTTAAAAAAAAATAAAAAATTATCTTTAAAGAACCATTGTATCTTTGCAGTCTTAATAAATATCTATACGTACACATGCAAGATAATGCCACTGCAACCCAATCATGCAATCAGGGCCAGCAAGAGCTCTCTATTTCCACTCACTATGCCTGTCTTTCGGTCTCCACCCTGCAATACAAGAGTCCTTCCATGTAGATAAAGTTGGCAACCAGGTGAGGATGAATAAATTGTATCTTTTTTTTATCCAAGGAGTACACATGTTCCAAACAGAGCCAATACTAACACGTTTCAGCCTATCAAGGCCTTACTCATAGTTCATGAACTATGAGTAAGGCCTTGATAGACTAAAACACATTAATGTTGGATCTGTTGTGTACTCCTTGGATCTATCAATAAAACAAAAGACAATTTTAAGACAATATTTATTACATCACAGAGGAATTAACACAAGTGAATATGGAATAGCATACCAAACAGAGCTTATTTGGTGTTCTCATTAGTTTTGTGAGTACACTACTTACATTATGAGGGTTCATTCATCAAAGTTTTCACCCAAAAGAGGAAGTTCCACTCCCCCCCCCCCCCACCATTACCATATTTTCAATATTTCAATATTTTAGGGAGCGGGTAATTAGTTTTGGCACGTTTGCAGATCGCACATGAACAGTGGGAAGTTGGCTGTGAAGCCACAAGAAGTCACAGCTGGCTTCCCACAGTTAACATTGTGGCGGCAGGGACCGGAATACTGATGAAGAACTGGCCCAGGTGAGGACAGCGCTGGACTAGTGAATGTCTGTTTATTAAGATTCAGCAGCTACAGTTTTTGTAGCTGCTGACTGTTACATTTATGGAAACTTGCTCAAGATTTTTGTTAAGCTACGTTAAGCCCTGTTGAAATAAGTAGTAGATATAGAACCTGTCTGCAGATTCCTCTGAGTGGTCAGAAATATACTCTAAGTCTGTGTATTACTTTTTATTTATACAATTGAATTATGCCTGTCTACATCCAAAATCCATCAGGTAAGTATTGTGCTTGAGGGATTTGCTGCCTTCTACTGTCTGTATTTGTAAAAGCCTGTGCTGCTGATATATTATGTATGAACTTCCTGTCTCTGGGTTGGGGTGAAAACCCCAGAGGGAGGAAGGTGAAGAAGTAGAGAGAAAAAAAGCCTAACCACATGTCTTGTCCATGGAAAAGCTGCTGCTAAATCCAGACCAGAAGAGATCAATGGGCAAGTGTTCCCATGATTTACAGCAGTTTACTATTGTTGCCTATAGCTTCTGGGTGTGTATATATATATATATATATATATATATATATATATATATAAATATATATATATATCAGTAGTCACCTTGCTGCATTTTAGTAGGTGAACCTGTTTATATGCAGCTCTTGTTGTTTTAGGTAACCCTGTCCCTTCTGGTCAGGGATTCTTTACCTACTTTTAGCTTAGATTTCAATAACAAACATATCTAGAGCTAGGATAGGCATCCAATGACACTTTCTTGTAGTTAGAGATTCAGTTTCATGACAGATTAGAAGCTACTAGGGAATAAGATGGAGAGTAACTAATCAACTCTGAGTTCCAGTGCCACATCACGGTTTCTGCCTGTGAGAAGCTGCGTTCCAAGCTAGTTGAACAATGGTTGGAGGATCTTACCATCACTGCTGATCTTGTCTTCATGTCTCAGCAATATGGATTTCGATCATCCTCAGGAGTCAGGAACAGATAACAAATGAGTGCAACGCTAAGTGGACATAAATTATCGATAAATGCAATATGTGACCCTCCTGTCGTGGATGGTCAGTAGTGTACAGTGCTCAATACAATCTACCAATCCTCAGTAAAGTGCAAGTGCTCAAAGCTCCACATGGATTCCCAATCATAAACAAAAAATAAAGTAAATTAATTATTTAATAAAGTGAAAGGATAAAAAAACTATTGTCAGTATTTACTTTGCATGTGGGTGATGTGAGAGGAGGGCTCTGGTGACTATCAGGAAGGAGTATTACATGGTGGAATCGGTTGCCTAAAATATATACCAAAGGAAGGAGGAACAAATAAGAGGAATACCACAGAGAATTAACCACTATTACATGTGTTTTTAATAAGCCTTAAGGTAAGGGTCGCACAAGGAGTGATTTGTCACATGCACAGAGGTGGATCAAAGTGAAGAGCTTCGGTCTACAGCATCTGACCTTTATTCACTATACATCGGACTATTATATTGTCCATATTCACTATAGATTGGGCTATTTGTCATTGATTAATTGTTTATAAGAATATTGTTTCATTATTACATAAATTATTCACATTTATCTATATCACTTTATTCATTTATTTATTTACTGTATCTATTTATTTTTTGTTTATGATTGGGAATCCATGTGGAGCTTTGAGCACTTGCACTTTACTGAGGATTGGTATATTGTATTGAGCACTATACCCTACTGATCATCCAGACAAGAGGGTCACATATAATTTATGTCCACTTAGCACTGCACTCATTTGTTATTCAATTTTGCATTATCATATAAATAACAAGTGTGGGTAGTGCTGGCAGTTTTTTATCTATGTATTTGTTTGTTTTTTGCGTAGCAGCTCATGAGGTTCTAACACACCATCATCCTCAGGAGCTCAGGAAACTGAACTGATGCAACATTCATCTGGAGGTTTCTTTATAAATAACAATATATACAAGGTTATATGTGCACATTTCCACCAGGACTTCTATTGGGCCCTTTTGCTGATAATACTTGTTTTTCCATTGTTGTTGATCTCTTCCTATATAAAACTTGTATTTTTTCTTTACTGGTGTGCATCTATGTTAATGTTTCAAGCTGGTTGCAGTAGTTATTCTGCTCCTAACTACTTTGCTTAAGTTACTGATTAATTTTCCCGGAAGGGAAATCCCTCTGGGTGGAGGCACTGACAATTGTACAGTATTATCAAATCCTCTCTTCCTCTTAGTGAAGGTGGTGGTTCTCTGATTTACCTACAGGAATAGTGCAATATCCTGTTTGGCCACTTCTCATAAGCCCCCCCCCCCTTCCCATCAAAAAAGGACTACAGCAGTGTAAAGATTTGCAAAGCTGCAACAGGCAAAAGTTTGTATTTATTATCAATCTTTACATGTTGTATCTGAACACATAGATACCTTAAAAAACATTCTATTTTTCGGGGGGAAAGTGTTGTGGAGTGTAATGTGTTTGCCTGGTTTTCTCTGCTATACTATACATGCCTATTTGTTCCCATGAATCTCTTTGGTGCCAAACATTGCATTTTAAATGCTGTCTTAATACGACATCTCTACATTAGAGACTTTGCCTCTCTATATTAGCAGCCAGGAAATAGCCAGTGAAGACCAATGTGAGAATGCAGAGGATTACACAGTGTCACCCAGAAAGAAGAGGACTGCTGACCCAGATGCTGGAATAAAGAGGGTACCTGAGTCACAGTAGAAGGAAACAAGAAGAGGGAGCAATGTGTGGGAAAAGAAGCCAGAGAGAAAGGAAACTTGAGGTTCTTTTGTTCTATTTGCATTTGTAATTTAGAAAATAGTTTATTTTGTTTCCACAAGATTCAGATCCTCCTTAAGGCTTTAGTATGCAATGCCTTCAAAGCAAAATAAATGGCCCTGTCAGGTGAGTGATAGAATCTTTAAAGAGACCTTAACACCAATTTAAAACTTTGCAGGTAAAAGCGCAGAAAACCAAGTATTTTAAAAGCGTCCTTGCTGTGCTTGTCCTTTCTATTAATAATTTGTATTTACTTGCAGTGCGCCTTTCAACTGGCTAAAAAAAAATGGACTAATCAGTTCCCTAAGGCCTCGTACACACGACCAGTTTCCTCGGCAGAATTCAGCTTCCGACCGAGTTTCTGGCTGAATTCTGCCGAGGAAACTGGTCGTGTGTACACTTTCGGCCGAGGAAGCCGACGAGGAGCTCGACGAGGAAATAGAGAACATGTTCTCTATTTCCTCGTTGTTCTATGGGAGCTCTCGTCCCGCCGAGCTCCTCGGCGGCTTCAGTGCTGAACTGGCCGAGGAACTCGATGTGTTTGGCACGTCGAGTTCCTCGGCCGTGTGTACGAGGCTTAACACAGCTTTCCTTCAGTAAATCCTCCCTTTCATTCACCTCCCCACATAACCTTGCTTGTGGTTGCCAGGAAAGGAGTGAAATGTATTTTAAAGATGGCCCTTTGGTCAACCATGTTGAGCAGGAATGTCTGTACTTGTCAAAGCATTGGAGCACTTTACAATATCGTGCACTGCACTGCACATATGCCACAGGTCATACTCATACTTTCCAGTCTTGGGAGTACATTGTTATCGGAGATCTATAAGCATGTCACTGATTTGATAACTATAGCTAAATAAAGGAAAAATACTGAACTAGATTCAGATACATTTAGAATGTATAGGTTGTGATTAGGCAAGAAAAGTGAATCATTGTAATTTTGGGTTTCTTGGGACCTAGCCCTTATTGGAACCACTGGTTAGTTGTCAAAACTGCACTTTTATGCTCCATTATTACAGCTGAGTAGAGACAGAAAAGCTGCAAATTTTCTGAGATTATTGTACTTGGTGACCAGCAAGGGTGCAAATCTGTTGAGCTAATTGTGTTATGCATAATTGAGACTTTTCAGGTTTTGAAACATATTTTAAGTACTTATAGTAAAATGTTTACTTTCACAAGCATAATCGGTTAATGCAGTTTGCAGTGTCATCTTTGAAACTTCAGGTGAATGCATTTTCCTTCAGTGGAACAGGAATGAAATATTTGTTTCTTATAAGACTGGACACTGTAAAATGTGGAACTTTAGAAATTCTTCAGTAATACATACAGCATTACACTGAGAGATTTCTTTCTTCATTGCTTGAACGTGCACACTTATTGAGTCTTCCTAGACTTCATTAGATTTCTTGTAAGTCACGGAAGGTACAGATATCTCTTTTTTCCTGCAAAATAAAATTATTTTTACATAATTAATTTTGGTATATATTTGTCCTTCTCACTAATCAAAATGTAAGTACAAAGGAAGGTAGCTAGTGTGCATAAATATATTTCCCTGCATGCTTGCGTTAATTGGGAATTCTAAAATTGTTCAAGCAAATATTATCTGAAGAATAAAAAACTGTTGTCAAATTAGATGATTTATATTAAAAGTATCATGTGCTTTCAAGAGAAGGTCTCCTTCATTAAACAAGAAACACAATCGTGTATTTAACTAAAGACTGAAATTCCCAAATAAAGAAATCCTTAGAGCTGAACCACTGGCAAATAGCTGAATACTCTGATGCAATACATATATGATAGCTGTTTTTACTGTCAAAGATTTGTATTTCTGTCTATCCATTTTTTAAATGTACATGTGTCTGCTTAAAAGTACAGTTCTGTCTTGCAGGATAGGAGACTTAATTTTATTTACTACAGTAACGGTTACCGATCTTCTCCCTCCCCCACCCTGTGATTGAACAGTGAAAGGAGAAGCAGCTCACTGATGGGTTCATGTATGTCAATTTTCTTTCTCCTCTTATCAGCATGTTCCTTTTCAGCACATGAGTACTGCAGCACAACTGACTGGCTCGTTGTGCTGCTTCCCCCCTTCCATTCTAAGGTTCATTGCATAAGGACTGTGAGAGGCTGATGCCATATCAGATTCAAGTAATTAAAAAATATACATGCAGCTAGAAATGGGGCACACTTCACTGGAAGTAACAGATTTTATTTTTATTTTCATTGCGAATGTTTCCTTATACAAACATACTTAAAAAAACACATCACAAACACCAAAAATAAAATAAAAGAAATAAATAAAAGAAAATATAACAAATTTCAAAAACATCCAAAAAACATAATGAAAAGGAAAGCCCAAAAGGGCTGAATTATGCAGTATTCAAATAAAAAAAAAGAAAGAAAATAAAAAAACACCAACCCAAACCTGCTTTGAGAGTTATACTTGTACTTGTACCACCTGCCCCACCCTATTAGATTGTAAGCTCTTCTGAGCAGGGCCCTCTTAATACTCTTGTATTTTATTGTATTGTAACTGTTTTGTCTCCCTTTATATTGTAAAGTGCTGCGTAAACTGTTGGCGCTATATAAATCCTGTATAATAATAATAATACGCCTGTACGGCAGCATGAGCCTTATTTAAGTTTGGACATAAATATACCTCACTCAAGAATAACATAAGGAGTATATACAGCATATGAAAATATTACAGTACTTAATAATCTCGGATACCTTCCAGTAGAAAGGCGCTTTTAACCACGCTAACCATATTTTTCTATATTCATTAGGGCATCCTCTTTTTTTTACTACATCAGTTTTTCCCCAAAGAGAGAGACATTAGCCTCCTTATTCCAATCATGCACAGTTGGGGGAGGGGGGGCTTTTATGAGCTACTTCCTATTGTCTCCCAGTATCATACTTCAGCTTTAACAATGTAACAATGAATACATATCTGCATAATTTGTGTCTTTTTGCAGGGTCAGTGTCTTAGAAAGGACCAAAGGCAGAGACAGAAAGACATCAGTAATGTCTCCTTATTCCCTTCGCTATATATATTATTAACATAAGCGCTTTAGACTCTTGTACTCATTTAGGGCTATGCTATAGATCTAAAGTACATTCCTGGCATGATTGCATTCTTTCAGTGATTTCAAGTATACACAACTGTGATTATTATAACTACTGGAAAATACTTATTATTATGAGATTAATATTAGAATGTATAAAAAGAGTAAAAATTACAAACTTGCCAATGTAAGATTCCTAACATGAACGTTCATCAATCACAGACTTCTGTTATTACTAAAAATATATTCTTTTAAATAAATAATGTGGTCACTCACAGTTTTAATGTTATAGTTCAAAATAGCCCTTAAAAATCTTTCTTTGTATATTTACAAATCGGAGTAACTTCATGGTTCTGGCCACACAGCTAAACTGCAACATTGGTAGACCAAAATAGCTTGATCATGAGTTAAAAAAAAAAAATCTGTTGTTTTATAGGTGTTTTAAGCATTAACCAAGAAAGGAAATGTAGCTGCTAGAGATTGTGGAGCACTTCCAACCATATTCATCACGCCTTGCCCCCTTCTGCAAGTTATTTTGCCTTAATACAGTTGAGTTTGTGATACAATATTTATGTAAGGTTTTGTATCAATTGTCAAACACATTCTAAAATCTCATGAACATGTTGACATATTCTTTTTAATGAAATATGGTAATACAGTATACCCCCTAGCTAAAGCTCTCCTGAATTTCTTTCCCTTAGTAACACCTTTGGAAGATGTTGAATATTGTTCAGCCAATTATGACAATTATGACATTGATAATCTTCTAAAAACATGTCTACTGCCATGTTTTCTCTTTCTCTGTAATTACAGCAATGCAAGCAGCATGTAAAAAATGTGTGATAAACTTACAATATTACTGAAGGAAACATCAAGCCCTTCCAAAATGTAATTTAACAACAGCTAACATAAAATAAATAGATAAACATTCACTATAAATAATGTAGAGTTGGTTGACAGGGAGGTAAAAAGAAAAACTGGTACAGGAAGTGGGGCTTAATATAATTCTTCCAACATGTCCTCCTTTAGCCCTATTTTTACACCAGGCTGCTTGTGAGCTGTGACACCACTGGTGTTCTATTAAGGAGCAGAGCCTTCATTTTACCTGTGAGAACAGGACAAAATCTCTAATAAGCAATAGTGCCCCCACTGAGTTAGGTATTGTGGATAACAAGTAGAGTCCCAATTTAAATGGGATTAGATTGATCCACAATGTAATGTATTTTAACTTCCATGCATTGGATAATAGGAACAAGTAACTATCAAACTTTACATGTTCTTCAAAATTAACACTAATATACAGGCATACTACACAATGGGGTTTATTTACTAAAGCGCAAAACCAGGCTCACTTCTGCATATAAACCAATGAGCTTCTAACCCCAGCTTGTTCAATCAAGCCTGGTAAAAAAATCTGGAAGCTCATTGGTTTATATGCAGAAGTGAGCCTAATTTTGCACCTTCAAGCTTTAGTAAATAAACCACATTGTGTACTTAAAAGTGGGGTATGCCTATATATTACAGTCCTGACAACATGACCCAGTGAGGGATACTGCATCAGTCCTATTCCAGTCCATACATTGGTTACTTCTGTCTGTGCCCTTGGAATAACAGTCCACTTTCCTCTAGCTGTCTGTCCAAGTGTTGTCATAAGGGCATATCCAAAAAAGCCTTGCATAGGGAAGGTATGCTTGATGACCTCATTACAAAGTACAGAGGACACAGCAACCATAATTGAAAATGGCAAAACAAACACACTGCATCACAGGTCAGTTGATACTCTTATTAAATAAACAGCCGCAGCATTGATTTTGTGTATTTTGAAAGGGGGGAATGTCCCTGCTCTCAGAATACAATAGCAAGGTAGGGTAGATCCCTCCTCCCAAATTGCCTGGGTGGATGTGGGAATCTGTGAGGTTTTTTCATTCAACATTCTGGTTGAACAAAAAAAACACAAAAAAACAAAAAACAACGTGTTTAACCAGTTTAAGTTTCTGACTGATATAAGCAACAGGCCTCGGTCTTCCTGGATACTTCTGATGGAGGACTCATCCAGATATAGACTGTATGATTTTTTGGGGTCTACATAAGCCAACAAATAGCTGTAGAAAAAGCTTACTCACAAGCAGAAGTCCATTTCTCATTGAAAAGGGTTTTGCTGGTTTTGTCAGTGACAGGAGTTTTTTTTCAGGAAGTCATTAGGAGTCTGTGTAATCTTGGAATAGCTTCCAATGAAGCAGGAATAGTACCTACAAAACCTCAAACTTGTGGGATAAGGCCAGGTCACCACATCCTCCACAGAATCAGTTCCTTTTCCTTCTGTAGATACAGTATAGCCCACAAAGTTTACGGAAGAGTGAGCAAATTTACATTTGCTTTTACAGTTTTTACCCAGCTTAAGACTGCTTCTTGCTCTTCAACTTTGTCTGTGTCAATGGACGCAGCAGCGGGACTAGGGAGCGAACCCGCATGGGTGCCCTCAGCAAAAGCAGCTTTCCGTGGGGGCACCCAATGAAGAGGAGGGGCCTGGATCGCTGGCTGGGCACCCCAGAAGAAGAGGATTGGGGCTGCAAAATGATTGCACAGAGCAGATAAGTATAGGAATGTTTGTTATATTCATAAAGAAAAGGGTTTACAACCTTTTTAAGTATTGTTGGTAGAAGGACCAGTATAGAATATTTGGCAATAGTAGGTGTATCATTAACAATGGGAACAGAGGGTCACCAGACTGAGTGCAGTATAAATCATATATTTAATAAAAACAAGTAGTAACTCACAGGTTAAATTAGATGAGTTCAGTATGTGGTGAAAATAATCAGTCCTGGAGTCTCATAAATGTCCTATTTGGCGTCCTGTTTTCCCTTTGTAGCCTGGGGCACTGGTGTGATATTTGTGAGACTCTGGGACGGACGATTTTCACCACATACTAAACTCATCTAAATTAAAGTGGTTGTAAACCCTCTCCCAACATTTTTATTCCATGTAAATTAGCATAAAAAACCCTAATGAATACTGCTTGTAGAAATATGCTTACTTGCTTAGTATTGTTGTAATCCTTTTTGCTCTTTAGAATGACGTCACTGGAGCATGCCCATATCTCCTCTGATTTACGGCACACTCTGTTTTTACGGCACACTTTGCTTGTCTGTCTGTTATCAGGACTTTCTACGGCACAACAGTGAAATCCCACGAGACTGCATAATCACTCTTAGAGCTTCCTCCTACACCACTTGTGACCATGTGACATCACATGGAGTGTAAACCTGGGCATCGGACTGCATTACTGCAGTCTTATCAGCTGAAGCTGATAAGACTGACATAGACAAACACTAGATAATCGGCACAAGTAAATACTATGAAATTAAACACGTGGCTATGAGCAGGGTTGCCGTAGAAACGTTGGATTGAGAAGGAGGCTTGGTTAACAGTACAGGAAGTGCTCAATGTATGGGCGGAAATACACATGTGGACTCAGAAAACAATACTTAAGATGGCACTGCCTTACATCTGAAAAAAAGTTTTTTTAAAGTTTCTTTAAACAGTAAGTAATATGCCATTTGGGCTGGATTACAGTGGCTATAGATTGATAATTACTTAATATAATGGGCTAAATGAAAAGAAGCATCAGAGTGGGAGAGTTTACTTCCTCTTTAACCTGTGAGTTACTACTTGTTTTTATTAAATATATGATTTATACTGCACTCTATTCTCATTTCTACACAGAGTCCATCACTTCACTCTACAGTAAGGGAGCTGCCTCCAGGTGCTAATCATACAAGATCTCAGATCATTCATGGACATTATGTTTTAACAAATGTTTTAATATGATGTGTGCTTACTCATACACACATTTTATATTTCAGTTGCTATATCATTTTATGTGATCACCATATCTAGTGTCGCTGTTCACCCCTGTTTTTACTGTATCATTAACAAACAACAGGTGAATTTTTGCCATTTTAGCTTTCCTTTTCTTTTCTTTGCAACTGTCCAACTTTACTGTGAACTTTGGGACTATAAACCAACAGTAGACACTAATAAACTGTGCAGCCTGCTTGTCCATTGCATAGGGATTACATTGGGAAGAGAGGTTTATGACTGGAAGGTTTGTTTTCAGTAGATGGAGCTTTAAACTGCTAATGTTTACTAGCCTCTTTACTTTAGAAACAGACCAATGTTCCTGCTCAGCCAAAGAACTCATGCTCTTAGCAAGGGCACAAAAAAGTTTCAATGAAGTTTTTTTCTCAACATATTTTTTAGGATAGGTGACATAGGGTGATGTGGCAGTAGCCCCTATATAATCTTAGCAGTCCTTAACAACGTTTGCAGGAGAGATTAACTTTTTAGTGTACATTCTTACTAGAACACACAGAAACATGGGGGGTTATTTACTAAAGACAAATCCACTTTGGCTACAAGTGCACTGCAAGTGCACTTGGAAGTGTAGTCGCTGTAGATTCGAGGGGAACATGCAAGAAAAAAAACAGCATTTTTGCTTGCACATGATTGGATGATATAAATCAGCAGAGCTTCCCGTCATTTCAATCTTCCCCTAAGATCTACAGTGACTGCACTTCCTAGTGCACTTACAGTGCACTTGTAGCCAAAGTGGATTTGCCTTTAGTAAGTTACCCCCCGATGTTTCTGTGTGTTCTAGTAAGAATGTACATTAAAAATGCAAATGTTGTTAAGGACTGCTAAGATTATAAAGGGGCTACTGCCAGGGCCGTCTTACTGAGCAGGCACCCCTGGGCACAGCCACATCACCACCGAAGATACCAGCTAACTAAGGCTCTCCGCAGCACCAGAAAGTTCAGAAACACCTTCCGTCACTCGCGGAACATCCACAGCACACCCGGGAATGGCCAGGAAACCCGTAGCTTCTCCTCTTCTCCCCCTCCTTTCATGGCTGCTGAGCCTCTCCATCCTCCTCACTGCTCAATGTGCAGTGACAAGCGGCTCGGGAGGTGTGGCCATCCTGGAAGGGATCCCCACGCTGCTCCGTTCTGCACCCTTCAGCATATCACACATCCCATCTCCTGCCTCTCTCTCCCTGCATCTGGTGATAGGTGACGGTGGCAAGTGACACGCTGAATCTGGTGGCAGGGGATGGCTGGCAATTGACATGCTGAATCTGGTGATAGGTGATGGTGGCAAGTGACATGCTGAATATGGTGACAGGTGGCGGTGGCAAGTGACACACTGAATTTGGTGGCAAGTAACACACTGAATCTGGTGACAGGGGACGGTGGCAAATGACACACTGTAAAGTAGAAATATTGTACTTCCATTCTTAAGAGTAGGTGCGTAGATTGGGGTAACCTTGTAGGGGCCCCATAGCATTACTTTGCCCAGGGGCCCATGATGCTATTATGATGGCCCTGGCTACTGCCACATCACCCTATGTCACCTATCCTGTGTAATGCAAAGTGGATTTGCCTATAGTAAATCAACCCCAATGTCCCTCTTTACGCTTTTTCTGTTTAAAATTAGGGATGAGCTTTGGATTCAGGTTGAACATGAGTAGTGGGGAGAGTGAACATTGTTGGGCAGTGGGTCATTGTGATTGATGTGGATCTACATCACTATATGATGGGATTTTTCAATAAAGGACATTTTAATGTTTTTTTAAAATAATGTTTTTATTTACTTTTTACTTTCTTTGCAAATAAGTGGCAAGACTCTGCGCCTTTTTGAATTTTCCTAATGGTATACTGGTCCTTTAAAGGAGATCTATAGTCACACTATACACTTTAATTTTATAATATCAGCATTGTAATAGCAAAGCAAACTGTTATTTTTTTGAAAATTCAATATAAGCTTGTTTGAAAAATGTCCTCTTTTGTTGCGATTGCTACCTGTGTGCTGTTCATCTTTTTACACAACTTTCTGGATTCCCTGCATGCTTTGCAGCTTCTCCTCTGCTCATTCCTTTGGTTTACTTTCCTGTACTGCCTCCTGAAATGCCTTCTCTTGGCAGACGGGCTCTGTGAAATGTGTGACACAGCAGAGCACATTCACGTGGCATAGTGAATATGTGTCACATAATTAATGGAAGTAAATGCGTGGTATTCTTCAAAAAGTAAATTTTCAAACGTGTACAGATTGTATAGTTTATTAGGAGTAGACCATAAATAATTGGAATACATTGTGGAGAATAATATGTGATTAAACATTTTGGCCATAGATACAATTAAGTAAAAAAAAAAAACCACTGATGTGAGGTCCCCCTAAAAATGTATTAACCTCCTTAGCGGTATCCCCGAGCGTGACTCGGGGTGGGTTTTCCATGCTCACGCTCGGGGTAGATGTGCAGAGCGTGCAGCGGCGCGGCTTACCTTCTTGCAGCATCCACAGACAAAGTTACTTACCTTATCCCTGGATCCTGCGATGCCTTCCCGCTGGGTGAGCAGGTGGCGTCCTCGCTCGATTCACAGTGTCCCCGTGTGCTGCCGATCTCCGTTCCGACGCACGGGGCGGAGAACGGCGCCAAATTTAAAAAAGTAAACAAACACATTACATACAGTATACTGTAATCTTATAGATTACAGTACTGTATGTAAAAAATACACACCCCCTTGTCCCTAGTGGTCTGCCCAGTGCCCTACATGTTCTTTTATATAATAAAAACTGTTCTTTCTGCCTGCAAACTGTAGATTGTCCATAGCAACCAAAAGTGTCCCTTTATGTCAAAAATGGTTTTAGAGCCGCTAGAAAACAGCGATAATAAATTATAATCACTTGCAGAATTGAGCGATAGCGATTAGTGGGGAAATTCGTCATAAAAAAATAAAAGTAATGACAGCGACAATTCTGCAACTGAGCAAATTTCAGTGATTTTTAGTTGATTACATTATTGAATAATTTTTATTATAATTGAATTATTATTTGTTATAATTATTTATTATATTATAACTTATAATTTTTTTTTTTTAAATCATACCCGGGATGCCTACTAGACTCTTGTTTGGTCAGATTTAAATGAATTATTCCTAAGAATTGCAGGCCTACAGTATAAAACGCCAAATTTCCTTGCAAAATAATTGTACCGCTTTTGGTACATAATTCCAGACAGAATCATACCGCCAGAGAGGTTAAAGGCCGTTATTCAGGCATGCAGCCTGGTTAGCCAGGAAAAGGGGAGCAACAAGTGTACCCCCAATTTAAATCATACCAGGCAACATGTTCCACGGCAGGTAAATTAAGAGAAGCTCTGCTGACTTCAATCATCCAAGCACATGCAAACAAAAATGCTGTTGTTTTTATTGTCCTTGCATGTTATTAAGTGTACTTTGTAAAGTGAAACTTTACCCCATTTACCAAGCTCTGGACCAACTGTATTTTCAAAGTACACAGTCTATTTGCCTTTAGTAAATCTACCCCACTGCATCTCAGGTCAGTAGAAACACTCAGTAAAATAATGAGGCTAAGTATTGCTCGCTAGTTCACTTTTCACCTCCTCCCATCCCTGGCTCAATGATTTCTTCAGAGCCTCTCTCTTTCTCTGGAACTCCCTGACCTAATAACTCCATCTATCTTAGTCCAACCTTAAAGAAGAAGGAAATGCTCCATAATAAGTAAGCTTTAAATGTTGCCTTGCTTCTGCCTGTACATTATTTCTAATACCAAGCAGTGTAAATACTTTTTTTTTATCCGTTTCTTAGTGATCACATGACCACACATCTCCGGAGCCTGGACAGTAGCTGAGGCTGGTGGAAGGAGACCTTGACAAAGCTTAGAGCTTTGGCATTGATGGGGTGATGTCACTGCTCTAGGAATTCTTCATCACTGTCAGCTCTTGCAGCAGCCACCTAGGTCCATGCACTGTGTGGTCATATGACTGCTAAGAAACAGATTAAAATAAAGGTACTCTATGTACACTGCTATTTATTAGAAATGATGTGCATCAATAAAAATATATATATATTTTACAATAAGCTAATCCTTCACACTTATTCCCTTTGGTATCACCTGACCTTCCTTTGTAGATGGCAGGGCCTTTCTAACCCTTGTATTGAATTGTATTGTTTCTGTGCTGCTTCCTTTTAATTTGTAAAGTGTTGTGCAAACTGTTGACGCTATATACATTTTGAATAATAATAATAAAACTACAAACTCAAAAAAGAAATGCAGTTTATGCCTTCTTTATGTTTTTATTTTACCATTTATTATCATCTCTAAAACTTTGGGCCCATTTCAGACCCTCGTTGAAGAAGTTTCCCAATTTCTTGTTCAAAGTGGAAAAGTCCTAAATAGAATGAATCCAATGGCACATACTTCTGACAATGCAATCTCCTAACAGAAACGTGTGTGACTAGTTTGCCATGAAGTATAGTGGGTTTTCTCTGTGGCTAGGTCAAACATCCAGGTGTCACCTCATCACATTCACAGAATCTTCTTGAAGTTTGACTTTAAAAGGTGCAGAATGCACCTGGCAGTTTACGACATTTATTGAAATTCACTCCGCTGTGCAGCACGCTATAATTGGCTGCTACAAGTGCTTCTAATTATTGCATTTGGTAACTGGAGGTCACATTGTGTAAACCACGGGAGTTGAGACTACAAGTGTTGAACAGAGCAACAGCATATCAATTACCTCTCTTTAAATCTCTGTGTACAAGCCTCTGTCATTTTAAACATGTTCAGCATTTCTTCCCTAGGGGATAGGAGTTCATCATGTAAATTCCCTTTAGTGAATAGGTATGCAATATCTACTGCACAACTTTTATCACTACACTTTATCAATGAATGCATTTAGGGGGGGAACATTTGTTCCAAAATTAAGTAATTCTACCCTTTTAAAATTCTAAAAATAGTGTGTAATTTAGACAGACGTTGGATAGGCCTCCTCATATTTAAGAGTTTAGCTTCTGGCAAGAGTGCAGGGCACGGAAAAAAGGATGAGTGTAAGATTATCATATAACGATGCCCATGTCAACCAGGACTCAGGAACAAGCGCATTTATGGTTTGATATTTTGCCAGGATGCAGCATGGTTATAATCATTAATTTGATTATATAAAATTCCGTGCTGCAAAAGATTATAGCACCTAGAATGAACATTTGAGATATTTATCATTGTTACTGCTCGTATTTTAATGTTATAGTAAGTCAGTATATTCTCAATTGAAGCCATTGGTTTTTATATTAGTAAAATAATCTAATAGCAAAAGATTAAAAATATAATTTAAAATGAATATAATATGTAATACATATTGAAGTCCACTATGAATAAATATCTGTAGCAAATGAATAACTGTTCGATAGACAGGTAATTCGGAATGGTGGAGTTAACACAGAGAGCAAAAGTACACACCCGACAATTGGAACAGTCTTGTATAAAGTAATCAGACACAGTAATGGAGAAGTTGGTGTGAGGATTGCACATGCAGGAATTATTAACAAATGTAATGCACTTCCAAGAATTATGTAATGTTAAAAAAAGTGTAAAGCCTCGTACACACGACCGAGGAACTCGACGGGCGAAACACATCTTTTTCCTCGTCGAGTTCCTTGTTAGGCTGTCGAGGAACTCGACAAGGCAAGTTTCTCCATTCCCGTCGAGGAAATAGAGAACATGCTCTCTTTTTGGCTCGTTGAGTTTCTCGACAGTTTCCTCGAAGAAAATGTACGCACGACCGGTTTCCTCGGCAAAAAAATATCTCCCAGCAAGTTTCTTGCTGGTATTTGCAGAGAAACTCGGTCGTGTGTATGAGGCCTGACTGTTGGTTCTGTTTCTGGCCAGGTACATCTATCCATTTAGCATTGATGCATTTTAAAGTTTCTGACATACGGAAACTGAAAGCCTGGGGCACTATCATTTCACCTATGGTTTTCAGTTTAAAGTCCAGCTCCAACAAATACTTTTTTGTAGTATTGGAAAGTCTGGGAAGTAGGCCAAGAAATAAAGAGTAATATACATAGTTGGATAGAGTCAGAAAAAATGGGTATAATGGGGAACAAAGAAAACCTCTACTAGACTTTTACTGCTGCCTGTCCTTCCTGTTACTATGACATTCTCCATGAGACAGGATAGGAAATCTCAGTAGGGTGACCTACACTAACTAAAGCAGACAGAAGTTTAATCCCTGCCAAACTCTTTTCTAAACTAAAATACATTTTTGGATGGATTCGTGCTTAAATACATGCCATGTCTTTCTTAACCACTAAAGGACCACCCCACGTACATGTGTATACTGTGGCAGGGCAACCCTTAAGTGCAAAATCACATATCTGTACGTTATTTTTTCTTCAGGTCTAGGGCGTGCATGTGCCGCCAGAGCCCCACTTCCACTGTGATTGGACACAGTGGGAGCCAATCAGCGGGCCCGGCAATTTTCCCGAGAGAGGCAGAGCGGCGGTCTGCCTATGTAAACAAGGCAAATAGCTGTTGTGCTAGTAAGGAAGACAGAGATCTTGTGTTTCTGCTAAGCAGGAACACGGATCTCTGTTTTCCTACAGTTAAACGATCCCCCACACAGTAAGAAAGCACTCCCAGGGAATGCATTTAACCCTTAATTGCCCCTGATGGTAACCCCTTCCATGCCAGTATCATTAGTACAGTGACAGTGCATTTTCTTTAGCACAGATCACTGTATTAGTGTCACTGGTCCCCAAAAAGTGTTAGCTTTGACCACTGCAATGTCGCAATGTCGCAGTTCTGCTAAAAATCGCTGATCACCGCCATTACTAGTAAAAAAAAAATAAGAAAAAAAAAAGTTCATACATATATCCCACAGTTTGTAGACACTAGGGGGTAGATTCAGAAAGAAGTTACGCTGGCGTATCTATTGATACGCCGCACATTTTTTTACGTTGTTTACGTTAGGATTTTTCCGGCGTAAAGTTACCCCAGCTATATGAGGCGTATCCTATGTTAAGTATGGACGTCGTTTCCGCGTAGAATTTTGAAAATGTTACCTTGCTTGCGTAAGTAGTCCGTGAATGGGGCTGGACGTAATTGACGTTCACGTCGAAACCAATAAGTCCTTGCGGCGTACTTTGGAGCAATGCACACTGGGATATGTCCACGGACGGCGCATGCATGAATTAGGCGCGCTTACGCTGGCCCATTTATGCTATGCCGTCGTAACTTAGGAGGCAAGTGCTTTGTGAATAAAGCACTTGCCTCTCTGACTTACAGTGGCGTAGCGTATATGCGATACGCTACGCCTGCACAAAGTTAAGCCAGTCTCTCTGAATCTGGCTATATAACTTTTGCGCAAACCAATCATTATATGCTTATTGGGATTTTTTTTTCTTTTTACCAAAAACATGTAGCAGAATACACATTGGCCTAAATTGATGAAGAAATTCGATGTTTTACATTTATTCTTTGCAGACAGTAAAAAATATATTTTTTTTTTTCAAAACTGTTGGTCTTTTTTTGTTTATAGCGCAAAAAAATAAAAACTGCAGAGGTGATCAAATACCACCAAAGGAAAGCTCTATTTGTGTAAAAAAGCAGTTTTTTTGGATACAGCGTCGCACGACTGCACAATTGTCAGTTAAGGCAGTGTTTCTCAACTCCAGTCCTCAAGGCACCCCCAACAGGTAATTTTTTCAGGATTTCCCTGAGATGAAACAGCTATGGTAATCACTAAGGCAGTGAAAATGATCAAATCACCTGTGCAAAATAATGGAAAGCCTGAAAACAGGACCTGTTGGGGCTTTGAGGTCTGGAGTTGAGAAACACTGAGTTAAAGCAGCTCAGTTCAGTGAACCTTCTGGAGCTGAAGTGGTAAAACACATATATAGCACTCAGCATAATTACAGGCAATTGTAAGTGGAGACACAACAGGCTGCATTTGTCTCTAATCAGGCAGAAGTATAGTAAAGATGTTGATTAATGAAGCTGCATCAACCCAATGACGTATATATACAGTCTATATGCTGTATGGATGTATGGAGATGAGGTCTGTAACATGCACGCACAAGAAAGTCATTTACACAGTTAGAAAAAAACACAGAACCCTGAAGCATGGCAAGCAAAGTTTACAAACTGTACAGCTGGTAAGGGTGCTGCGGTGTCTAAAATCTGACCTCTAATTTTCCCCATTATTAAAAGAGGTAATATCCCAAAAGGGGAAAGCAGCCTTGAGTTGCTTGAGTCACAGTCACAAATTGGAGAGGAAGGGAAGCAATGACAGGCCAACCAACAGGTTTAAAGCAAAACAGTAAGCAAGCAAGAAATCAATGTGTACAGATAAAGACAGAGGAGAAATGGCCAAATATGTCCATCAACACAGGATAGTAAGAGGTGCAGATAGAGAATTCAGTAAAAGTGTAGAATTTGTTGCTGTGTGCATATGGTAAGTCTCAGTGGGGACTAATTATGCAGGGTGTGTTTTTGGATGACATCAAAGTAACATCAGTTCCTCCTCCATTGTGTAAGATAGAATTGGTGTATGTTGGTCGAGGAGGTTATGATTGGCTTGTGTATACAACCCAATTGACAGTCTGTGTTATGTAAAGTGCAATATTGAGATTGCTAGCCAATATGAATAATTATTTTGTGTTCTGGGCTAGCGAAGGTAGACATTATCAGTCTTCCAAAGGTCAGAGACCAAAACAAATTGAGTAGACTATGGCCTAGTAGACAAATTGAGTACTCTATGGGCATTGTGGCCTGTTGAGAAAATAGTATAGATATCAGTAAGAAGGGAAAATTGGTTTACGGTCAACAGCCTTCTTTACACTGGATGGCATTAATGACTTACTGAACTTAACTCTAGGAAACAGCTCAAATGTTTAAGCATACCTTCACTTTTATACAGGGACAGTTTTGGTTTAGGGGTGAGAAAATCACTTACCTACTGTGCTTCTTTTCATGTAGGCCAATCATTATTAGGAGGACTAGGAGAGTAAGGAATCCAAACACACATCCTAGGACTATTCCCAGGGTATTGTCTGAAAGGCAGATAAATTCAGATTTAGAAGGCATCATGTGTATATTCTGCACAATTTCACAAATAAAGAATTAAAAAATTTGTACATAATGTCAATAAAGTATATTCTTAGAACAATATGACTATTATTAAAAATACATATTTAGAGAGACAGACGTTGTAAACAGATGTTAAAAAACCTTTATGTGTAAAACTGCAGAAACTATAGCAACTTATTCGATTTTAGTTATGTGATGTCAGATTGGCAAGACAGAAATTCTAATTGTTTTAGGTGACTGTACTTTGCACAAAGGAGCTCCTTCTTCTTTTTGGGTGACACGCATCACTCGTAAATGTGAAGGTGTGTTTTTCCAATTGAAAATGGTGTTCTGTTCCGCAATTGCCGTGCAACAATCGTGGCAGGATTGCATCGTGTTTGTTGTGCCATTGTAGGGTAATGGCACGCAGATGCACACAGCGTGTTGTGAAGCGATTTCCATGTGATTTGGGATTGCGGGCAGAATTGCTGCCTGTGATCCCAAATCGCGAGATGTGAACGAGGCCTTCGAAATAATTTTGTGAAGACTGAGGTTGACAGTGGCAAGAATATCCTGAGTTTTTTTTTCTGTAGGCAGAGATTTTAACCCACATTTCTTTTTACACAAGTTCACATGCATCAGATTCAAAGATCAAACTCTTTTTCACCACCTGGACACATCTGAAGGGTGAATCTTCCACAAATAGCAATACAATCCTGACACACATCTGAAGGGTGAATCTTCCACAAATAGCAATAAAATCCTGCCCGAATGTCTAACCCTTCCCCACTCAATCCAAAATGAAAAAGTAAAGTTTTGGCTAGATACACTAACATAGAAACAGAACGTTAGTAAGTACCGCATTTATCGGCGTATACCGCGCACTTTTTCCCCTGGAAATCAGGGCAAAATCGTGGGTGCGTGATATACGCCGATACCCGCTTCCCGGGCCGAGTTTGAACCACTGCGCCGGCATATACCGAGCGCAGTACACTCGGGTATAGTCGGGCAGGCTCGGCTCCTCTCGCGGTTACGTCCTGGACGTACAGGACTCACAGGACGTGACCGCGAGAGGAGCCGAGCCTGCCCAACTATACCCGAGTGTACTGCGCTCGGTATATGCCGGCGCAGTGGTTCAAACTGAGCGCGGGAAGCAGGGATCGAGCGGGGAGGACACCGCAGAAGGACGCCGGACCCGACGAGGAGGACACCACCAAAGCCGCAGACGGATGCCGGACCCGACGAGGCCGCCGATGGACGCCGCGCAAGACACCGAAACTGTAAGTAATAAAATGATTTTTTTTACAGGAATGCGGGTCCACTTTAGAGGTACGCGATATACGCCGGAGCGCGCAATGCCCCGATAAATACGGTAAATACACCTGCAACATAAACAGGCATAGTATCATACTTGTGGGCCATGTTTGGGGTGCTTTGGGCCTTCAATGGTTCACCATCTAGATTAGCCCTTTAGTCAGTGCTTATCTGAGGCTCCTCCTTTGTTTCCCTTGTGACAATTAATAAACAGTAAATACTGAAACTGTACTAATACATCTGAGATGAGGCTAGTCATAAACTTTGGCTTATGCTTTTTAAATGTCAGGGTTAATTGTTAGTTCCTGTCTGGCCAAGTAGGAAAACTTTCACTTGGACATGCATTGTTATGTTCAGTGTGCTGTTTCAATGCTGTAATCTAATTTGTGTGGGCATGCACAATAAAGGGCCTCAGGCTAGACTAGTTTGGCAGAGTTTAAGCATACAGTGCTGGGCAAGATTTATTCAGACATTTCGCACTCTGGTTATGCACCACTGACATATAAGAAAGCACAATCAACGGTTATTCAGTCAAGATACTGGCTCATCTTTTATTTGAGCCTCTTCACTAATCAGCTTTATCATTAATACTCTGTGTTTTCCAGGGTGGAGACATGAACAGAATGTTCTACTCCTTCATAAGCATTGGGAAAGGATGAGGCAGTGGCTTACAAAGAATTAATTGATAAGTTCATGAAAAGTGAGTGATCAGAAGCCACCTGCCCACTAAGGCCCCATACTCACGACCAAACATGTTTGCTGAAACTGGCCCGCGGACCAGTTTCAGCAGACATGTTTGGTCGTGTGTAGTTACGAGCGTACAGAATTTCACCGTACATTTGCCCGCCGGGCCGTTTTTCAGCAGACATTTATTTCCAAACTTGTTTTAAAACCGTCCGCTCAAATCCTGTCCGAACGGACATGTTTGGTGGTGAGTACACAAAACCAACGTACAAAAACCCCGCGCATGCTCAGACTAAATGAGGCCACGGGAGCGCTCGTTCAGGTAAAACTCACGTTTGTTTGGGATATGGCACATTCGTCAATAGAAAGATTAATTCTAGCAATAGAACACTGAAGCAAACCACACAATAACCAACGCTTGATGCCGTCGTTTTATTAATTCTTCTCTTGCTATAACTAATCAGTTATTTAGCTCATGTTATTTCAACTGAGTTGTTCCATACTGAAAAGTGACATTTGTTAGCTGTGATGTAGTAAGATTTTTTCAAACTTTTATTGGCCCGACGTATCATATTTTTAGTGGTCCTCCACATTTCAAATGTTTTGCTTTTAATGTTTAATGGTTATCTTTCCCACTTTCTTTAGGTGTTTATAGTTATGTCACCATTTAGAATATTTTAATAGGAAATAGTTTTGATTTAGCTTTTGTTTGTATATTTAACAGGATTATTTTGAAGGTTGTTTAAATTGTCTACCATGTTGGCACACCAAATGCCCCCCCCCCCCCATGAGTTAGTGAATATTTTAGATTAAACATTTTATTTGTTTGTAATGTTTGATGCCTAAAATAATACCCACAGTATTACAAACAATAGGCACGTTTTTCAAATCAACAAAAAGGCTTTTATTTGAGCAAATTATAAAAAGGATCAAAAACAGAATGGCAGCACTTGAACAGCTAGCAAAATACATGCAAACTTGCATTTGAAACATGGTGAAGGATAAACTAGCCAACCTCAGGAAGCACACAAAATAAAATCTGAAGCAGCAGCACATAACCAAAGGAACCCAAGCTGTGGTAGTCCAAACAAGATGCCATTTGTGGGGGATCAAATGGAAGGCAGGGCATCAACGTCTCCTCTTCCTTGCAACCTTCCTTCCAGGCTGCCTTCCAGCGGGTCTTCCCTGGGCCCTTGCAGGTGGGGATGATGTGGCAGCAGGAGTATGATGTTCAGCAAGCCGGGCCGGGTCACATAGCCCAGTGTCTGGGGTCAGCAGCTCCCTCTGCATCCACCAAAGGGCCTGGTTGATGATGCCCTTGGCCAATTGCCTCTGCTCCTCCGTGCCTTTATTGAGGTCATGTGCCACGGAGGCACTGTAGGCCTCAGTGGGGTTGAGGGGGGCCCTCATGATGGCACTCGCCTCCTGAATCATTTTGAGGCTGGCTTCCTCCACTGCCCCCAATTTCTTCTTACGGCCTGGTGGCCTAATATAAAGGGGAGGAGCCTGGCTGGTGGTGCTTGTCCTGGGGAGCTGCTGAACGCCACTGGGCCCGGCCTCCTCCTGGCTGCCACTGACCCCTTCGTCCTGGCTGACAGTGAGGAGAGGATCTGCCACCTCCTGGCTGGTCTCTTCTTCCTGTGTAAAAAAAAAGGGACATGTAGTAATATATTTAGGAATATACTCACTCACATTTTCATGCTTGAATCTTATTTTTTGCCTTGAATTTAAACTTGAAAACAGACTCACCCTCTGACCCCTGCAGTTGTCATCCCTGACACCTATTTGTTTGCCCACGATTTTAGATTTTTTTTTTTTTTTTTGTAAATCTGTTTATTGAATTTTAAAACATTCAACAAAAAAAAAGAAAACAACAGACATTGGTCATGACAAAATTGGCTAAGGCACGTACAGAAATATGATACGAGGCAATCTGGTTACATAAATTAGGGTGGGGAGCTCAAGTCATCACAATGGTCTCAGCGGGCCATCATTCACGGGTAGAAGGACAACTCCGGGCAAAACAAAAAGCAAAAAGGGGGGGAAGAGAAAAAAAAAAGAAAAAACTCTGCAGCTCAGAGACACATGATATATTGCAGTCGTGGAATCCTATGCAACAGCAGGGAACAGAGAATTAAGTGGAGTTTGGGTCTGTGGCTGTGGAAGGATCCGCCAGCCATTTGGACCAAACCTTATCATATTTTTGAGGGCAACCCCTATTAGCATAGCAATCTTTGTAAAGAGGCAGGCTATTGTTGACCAGTTGCTTCCACAGGGAGAGAGGAGGGGGAGTAGGTTTACGCCAGCTAAGGGCTATGGCCTTGCGGGCATAAAAGAGAAGCAGCCCGACCAGAGTGCGACCTGCCACAGTGGGAATCAGTTGTTCTATGAGACCTAATATACACACTTCTATGGAGGGTTGAAGCGATATAGTGGTGATCTGTGTAATGACCCGTAATATCTCCTTCCAGTAGTCGACAATGGCTGGGCAGGTCCAGAAAATGTGGGTAAAGTCACCAGGTACTGTACCACACCGCCAACACCCCGGGGGGGAGGCGGGGTTCATTTTGTGCAACCTGTGCGGGGTAAAGTATGCGCGGTGAGCCATCTTGAACTGTATTAGTCGGTCTCGCAGGGAGACCAGGGATTTGAAAGGGAAGTCCCATATGTCGTCCCAGTCGTCATTGTCAAAGTCAGGAATGTCGTGTAGCCATTTGTTCCTGAGTTTTTCCAGAGTAGGGAGGGAGGTCATTATTAAGTGAGAGTACAGTCGCGAGGTGGGTTTGTCTGTACACCCTGACCTGAGGAGGGTCTCTAATGAGGACTGGACGATCTGAGGGGGAGAACTGGAGAATTGATGACCGAAGGCATGGGAGAGTTGCAAATATCTAAAAAAATAACTCCGCGGGATGTTGAAGTCCGAAATCAGTTTGGGGAGTGGGGCCAGAGACTGATTGGAGACCACCTGGGCCATTGTTTTAACACCAAATTTGGTCCAAGCGTGGGGTTCAGGCAATTTGTAAATGTGCTCAAGGGTGGGGTTCAACCATAAGGGGGCAGCTGGAGAGAGTGCATTTTTAGGGAATCTTTCAATCCTAAGTCCCGCCCCCCAAGCACGAAGCGTGGTGCGCATGGAGGGGGTCAATGAGTATGGGGCCTTGGGACCGCGAAAAAGCAAAAATTTCAGCGCTTCCAACGATTTTACCACCGCTGCCTCAACCATGGTGGCGGGGTTTGTCGTATCGGGAGTAAGCCACCAGGCCGCTGTAACTAGTTGGGCGGCCAGGAAATATTTATGTAGGTCAGGGCACGCCAGTCCTCCCTGGGAGGACGGGCGTGTTAGCGTTGACCATCCGTACCTGGGGGACTGGGTCCCCCAGATAAAGGAGGCGAAGAGGCTATGCAGCCGGGTAAAAAAGGATTTAGGAATCCACTGCGGAGACTGACGGAGTAAGTAAATAAATTTGGGCAGGATTTTCATTTTTATGAGATTTATCCGACCGAGCAATGATAAGGGAAGTGACTCCCACGCCTTCAGTCTCAGCCGTGTCTCCCGAACCACAGGGGATAGATTTAGGGGCAAAAAATCTGAAGCTTGCCTCGAGATCACCACCCCAAGGTATTTGAAGCTCTCAACCCATTGTAGGGGTATATCGGAGGGGGCGGTGGTGCGGGCTGCGGGGTCTATAGGGAACAAGAGAGATTTAGACCAATTAACCCTGAGGCCCGTGACAGCTGAGAAAGAGTTCAGGATCTGCAATGCCCCCGTGAGCGAAGAGTCTGCATCATTGAGGAAAAGAAGGAGGTCGTCCGCATACAGGGCGACCCTCTCCTCCAACCAGCCAACGCGCAGACCCCTGATGTGCAGGGAGGTGCGTAGGGCCTCCGCCAGCGGCTCCATCGCAATGGCGAAAAGGGCCGGAGAAAGAGGGCAACCCTGCCGCGTGCCCCTGGACAGAGGGAAGGGCTGTGACAGTCCCCCCCCGAGCTTGACAGCCGACGTAGGATGCTTATACAGAGTCTGTAACCACGCGATAAATATCATGGGGAACCCCATTCTACGGAGGACCTCCCACAGAAAAGGCCATTCCACAGTGTCGAAGGCCTTCTCTATGTCCAAGGAGGCCACCACACGGGAACCTTCATTGAGGTGTTGTGCGTGTATGTTGGTAAACAGGCGTCGCAGGTTGACATCAGTGGCTCTATTAGCCATAAAACCAGTTTGGTCAGTCTCAATTACAGACGGCAACAGGGGTTGTAGTCTCGTAGTCAGCAGTTTGGTGAGAATTTTGAAGTCTGCGTTAAGTAGGGCGATAGGCCTATAAGAGGCGCAGGAAGTGGGGTCTTTAGGGGCTTTATGGATTAGGATTATGTGTGCATGGCTCATTGATGTGGGAAGGGTGCCCTCCGTCAGACAGTGAGAGTAAAGCTGGGCTAGTTTGGGAGCAAGTAGGTCCCCGTGTGCTTTGTAGAATTCTATTGGGAGGCCGTCTGGGCCTGGGGATTTACCAGCAGGAAAGGATCCGATGGCCTTCACAACCTCCTCTGGGGTAATGGGTCTCACTAAAGTTTCTCTCTCCGCATCAGAAAGCCAGCCGAGTGCCAGGGGGTCCAGCCAAGGCGCCAAGTCCTGTGGCCTGAAATCCGAGGGCAACACGGAGGTGTAGAGGGAGCCATAGTATTGCCGAAATACGTCTAGTATGTCCGGGAGAGAGGAGACCGACTCACCCGAGGGAGACACCACACTGGGTATCACCGTCAGGGGTAGGTCATGCTGTGATAACATTGCTAGGAGGCGACCGTTACGGTCCCCTTGTTCAAAAAATCTCTGCTTGTTGCGGTAGAGGTCCAACCTAGTAAGTTCTGTCAGATGGAGATGAAGCTCTCGTTTTGCTGCAGCGAGGGCCTCAAAGTTAGAGTCAGTGGGGTCGGCCGCGTGGGCCTTAGCCCGGTCGTCTACCCCGCCCTGCAGCTCAGTTGTGGTAGTGGCCTGTTCCCTGCGGATCCCAGCTATTGAGGAGATGTACTGGCCCCTAGTGAAGGCCTTGAAGGCGTCCCAGGTGATCTCAGGGGAGGAGGAGCCTGCATTAAGTTCCCAGTAGTCTGTGAGGTGAGGTGGGATAGAGTCAGTCAAGTCTGCGTGGGAGAGCCAGTGGGTTCCCAGGCGCCAAAGGGCGGAGGTGCGGGAGGCAGGGGAGCGGATGGTAAGAAGGAGCGGGCAGTGGTCCGACAGCCCGCTAGGCAGGTATGTAGCATCTAGGACGTCCGTTAGCATGGACGGATTGGCAAAAGCCAAGTCAATGCGTGAGGACGTTTTGTAGGTGGCGGAAAAGCAGGAGTAGGCCCTAGTCGAGGGGTGTTTCCACCTCCAGACCTCGGACACACCCACTGCTTGTGCCCAGGTGGATAGGTCTGATGAGCAATGTTTAGGGGGGACAGGTCTGTCCAAGTCCGGGGCTAGGATGGCGTTAAAGTCGCCCATGAGTAGCAGCTTGGCAGGGCAGTATGGGGTAATTCGTTCCAGGACAGTGTATAGGGTGGAGGCCGAGAAGGGAGGAGGGATGTATATACTAACCACAATATATCTCGTTCCCCAGACTGTGAAAACCACTAACACATATTTGCCCTGAGGGTCAGTGTGAATCTGTTCCACTACACATGGAAAGGATTTGCTGACCAACACCGAGACCCCCCTGGCATAAGAGGAGTATGAGGCGTGAAAGGCTCTCTGGATCCACGGCTTCTTTAGCGCCAGTAGTTTACTGCCCGTAAGGTGCGTCTCCTGGAGCAATACCATGTGGGGGGAATGCAACTTAAGATACTTGAAGAGTACTGCCCTTTTGAATTTGGAATTTAGCCCCCGGACATTCCAGGATAAGACATTGAAGGTGGACATGTCACGTGTGGCCATTAGGGGATTCCATTATGACATTAAGGAGACGTGTGATGACGTCAACAGTGTGTAGCAAGAGCTGCATAGATCCAGAGAGCCCTCTGAAGGAAGAGTCATGACCAAGCATTAACCATACAGACAAAAAAAACCTTACAATAACAAGAAACAAAAGAACCCTTGCTGGTAGCAAGGTGTTAACCCTGCCCTTATCTGATAGCATCCCTGGGAACTTAGGAGCGAACAGATTGGGCTTATACCCAGAAAATAACAATGTAACCCCTTAAACTTTTCTCAGCAACAGTTCAGTGCTGCACGTGAGAACTTGTGGGAGTTCTCCGGGGGGAAGCTGGTAACAGTTGGTGGCAACACGTCGTGCTGTACCTAGGTCCTCGGAGTGGTTCCCAGCTCAGGTTGGCCTAAAAAAACAGTAGGCGAAGGCGGGGGGCGTGATTCCACGCTAGGCGCGCGGGGCCTGGTGAGCAGTCTGCTAAACGTGTAGAAAACACCAGGCCCCCCGCTGCTTGTGAAACAGCTGAACCGTGGGGGGTTCAATGCAAGACTCTTGACGATGTGCTGGTCAAGGTGAGATGGCTCCGGTAATTACAGGAAGTTTTTGTAGGATGCGACAGGCAAGGATAAAGGAAGTTCGTGCATCTGAAGGCTTCATGAGGAGGGGTCCTCAATGCAAGGTGGTCAGCCAGTCATCGGCATCTGCTGGGTTGTCAAAGAATCGGACCGCTCCATTGTGTTGGACTCGCAGGCGGCTGGGGTACAGCATGCTATATTTTATGTTCTTGTCCCTGAGTCGTCTACGAACATCGTTGAAGGTCTTCCTCTTCCGCTGTAAGTCGGCCGAAAAGTCGGGGAAGAGAAGAATGGTGGCGTTGCCGTAATTGAGAGTGGGATGTTTGCGGGCTTCGGATAGAATCTTGTCCCTGTCCCGATAGTTGAGGAAGCGGACTAGGAAGGGCCTGGGGAGGTTCCCCGGGATGGCGCGGCCGGTGGGCACCCGATGAGCCCTTTCAACCACGTAGGTGGGGGGACATCTGTGAGACCCAGGAGGTCTTTGAAGAACTCCTCCGCGAATTCGGCTGGGTGCTCTCCCTCCTCCCTCTCAGGCAACCCCAGGACCCGGACATTGTTGCGCCTGAGGCGGTTCTCAGCGTCGTCAGATTTTGCGACGAGGGACTGTACTGTGCGCTGCAGCTCGGCAATGGAGGAGGCATGGGTGGTAGTAAGATCTTCAGTAGCGGATATTCTGGTCTCCGTTTCAGCCATTCTCCCCCTTATTTTATCGAGGTCATTTCTGATAAGATTGCACTCCTCCGCAAGATGATCGATGCGCACAAGTAATGAGGTCTTACTCTGCTCGATCGCAGCAAGGATCGTGGCTGTGTTATCTTGCGACGGCTGGGCTGGTGCTTCCGCCACTGGAGCCCCTCCCGGATCCATCTCCAAGTCAGCCAATAAGGCCCGGAATCTGTCAATCAATACGGGGTCCGGCTGCGGGGTAGAGGGTTGAGGCCGCTGGGGCGATGAGCCGGTCCCCACGGCCCCGGAGTTCCCCTTCCTCCCCTTCTTGTTTGGGGGTGACATCAGACGGGATGCTAGAGGGGGACCCCAATGCAGGGGCAACACCTGTCCAGGGCAATGTCCAGGAGGCAGCGGGGGTGGCCCAAAGCGCAGTGGGGGATGAGCCCAGGAGAGCACAGTCCAGGGAGATAGGCTGCAGTGACCCCCAGCCCCCCACACACAGTCGCCCAGGCAGAGTCAGTTCAGTATGGGCAGTGAGGGGGTTAATCAGGGAGGCTCAAGCAGGGGGAACCCAGGCAGGAAAACGGCAGACACAAGGCTCCAGGGCACCACCACCCGCCCGCACAGTCAGTCACAGCAGGGCTCTTCAGGGAGGTGGATGGGCGGTGGGGCAGGCAGAGGCAGCAGGATCCCCGATTGTGGGCCGAGCGCGGTGCACCTCGGCGGGGCAGCCGCTCAGGAAACAGCGGTGGCCGGCAGGCTTTGCTAGGCCGCGGCCTCCGCAGGCCCTCCCGGCGGCCCGAGATGTCTCCGGAACACGCCAGACAGGTGAGGGGGTAGACCGGAGGACGGGGGTCAGTCCCAGGGGCGAAGGATGGCTGCTCACCACTCGGTTCGGCGGGGATTCGTCCGCATCGGCCAGGCGCTGGACAGCAAGATGGCGGCGGCTGGAGGCCGAGCAATCCCCCTGCTCCCGTTCCTCCACCACCGAATCTTCACTCAATTTCCTCACAGGGCCCACCCGGGGACAGGGAAGAGCAAATAGGTATGTCAGATTGCCAAAATTAGGTCGCCAGATGCAAGGATGGCAAGGGATTGCAATCAGGATACCCGGAGCTCCTCTCAAGCGCGTCCGCCGCTGTTCACATCCGGACACGCCCCCCTCCACGATTTTAGATTTTTACTTCCCAGCTTGTATTTTATTAACCAATATCAAGTCAAGAATCAAACAATAATTAATATTATTACATAACTAGTTATGAAACTACTATACCTCATCATCGTAGAGGCGCAGATCTGCCTCTCTGTCAGCCAGGCCCTCTTCATCTGACTCTGCAGGGCTGTGGTGATCTGGGGAAGTCCCGCTGGGAGGTAGCGTGGAGGAAAGGTTGGGATTCAGACTTGACATTGATGCCCTGCCTTCCAGTTGATCCCGCAAAAATGACATCTGGCTGTAATACCACAGCTTGGGTTCCTTTGGTGGTCTTGCTGCTGCTCCAGATCTTAGCTGCTTTTGGTGAGCTTTGTACGCTCTCCTATATGTGCCCCTGAGGTTGGCAAGTTTATCCTTCACCATGTTGGCACTGCATTCTGGCACCCATGTCCTCATGTATGCTGCTAGCTGTTCAAGTGCTGCCGCTCGTACGTCCTTATTGTGGTAGGTGGGCTGCTTTGAATCCCACAGGATGGGCATTTCCCTAAATTTATCCAGCAAATGCTGGATAATGTCTTGGGTCTGCAGGAGATCCATTGTGAAGTAATGATTTACTGTTTTTTATTCTAGATTGAAAAAATAAAAAGAAACCAAAAACACAATTAAAAAAAGCCTCAGCATTTACATTGATAGAATATGTTGTTTAAAAAGTAGTACCTATATAGAAATACAAACACAGTGTCTCTTGTTTAGAAAATGCTGGCCAGCTCTGCCCCATTGGTTGGTTTTAGCAAACATTTTTTTTATACATGCCGCCCCTTTGGTTACATTGCAGGAAATAATAGAAATCTACAACCATACACAATTATTACAAATGACAGCATTCATCAAGGCACTATTGCATGTGTAGATATCCTGCCCCTCAGCATTGATTACATGAAAGAAACTTCCTAATGACCTCTGTCCAACCAACACAGAACAATACTTGGCCTGATCTGAATACACCCTACATAATTGATAATGAGTCACAGCATTTTTGACCTCTCTATTTTGTGATGTCTACAAAAGCATTTGGGTACGAAAATCACATTCTGGTATCCAAGAGACATAATAGCTTAATTAAACTGTGCAACCAACAGACCAAACCCCCATCCCATGGCTCTACATTTTAGAGCCCGCTGCTGATCCCATGTTTAAATTTCTTACCTGCCTCTCTCAAAATCCTCGTTTCTTACGCTCGCTGAATTAACACGTAACCTACGTAATCACGTCAAGCGCCTTTTATCCACTCCGCGTATGTATGAAACGCCGCCCTCGTCACCTTTGCCATGCCCCTAATCAATTGAAAAAGTAAATATGGCGTTAACTGTGTAGGTTCTGGAATCGCGCGAATATTCTCCGCGTAACCTACGTCAATACGTTGTTGGCATTCGCGACACTCCGCATATGCAAGAATCCCCGCCCTCATCTCCGCCCCTGACGGGACATTTCCTCGTTTCCACGCCCCTAATCTCTGTGGGAAGGAAAGATGGCGATGTCACACGAGCGGGCACGGAGCTCTCATGGCGCAAGTGAAGGGACAGAGGCAGGACCGTCCCGATCCAGGCCTAAAAGATATAAAGCCACTAATATGGCGTTCGAAGAAATGGTGGAGTTGGTTTACATCATGAGGAGGAAGGATTATGATGGTGAATGTGGGCCCTACAAAACACCGAACCGTAGAAAGTCACACATAATGGACAAGGTGGCAAGGAGAATGAGGAGAATGTTTGGTGTCACCAGGTCAAAGGAGCAACTACGGAAGCGTTGGTCCGATTTAAAATTGAGGGAGCCACATCACATGAAGAAGATCCTCAAAATTCTGCGTAAAAGTAAGTCCATATTATTTAAGGGGGGGGGGGGAATGTCTGCAATAATGTGTTGACATGTATTTTTTCACATCTGCCTCCTTGGCCTGCTTGTACTTTTGAACACGTGTACATACTGTATTGTGTTTATGTCAAATAACAACCCTTACCAAATTTTGTGAAATAGTAAACACGCGTAATATGACATTGTTTAGCAAAAATGTGACGTTACTCCAGGAACAACACACCTGGACATGGCTGACTGGCCCCAAACTTGGTTTTCCAACATTGTTGAATAGCAAAATCACAGAAATTAAATTGAGTGAATGTGACAGGCAAACAAGATTCATTCTCCAAAATGCAAATAAAGATGATGTTTTAACATCTTGAAAAGCAAAGCACCTGTGTCTCAAAAATCAAAGGATATTTATTTGGAGGGTCGACGAGAATTAATGTTTTGGGGGGACATCCATGTGTGTCACTTCTTTGCAAAAAAGGGGCAGGATCAGAGCTTGGCCTAGAACTACGCCAAAAATGGAGGATTGCTGAAAGAATAAACAACCAAAAATCATCATAAATGTATCGTCTATGCAATGTGTGCGATTTATGATATCCAATATCTGTGTGCTGATGAGTATCCCTTTTGTTTTTTATTATTTCTTATAGGGGAAAGAAGACGCCAGCAATTGGAGGAGGCAGAGAGGGCCAGACACCCGCAAAATCAAACACCTCCACATGTTGAGCAGGAGGAGGCTGGGGAAGGAAGAGAGGAGGATGTGGAAGGAGAAGAGGATGTGGAAGGAGAAGAGGATGTGGAAGGAGAAGAGGATGTGGAAGGAGAAGAGGATGTGGAAGGAGAAGAGGAAGGAAGAAAGGAGGAAGGAAGAGAGGAGGAAGAAGTTATTTTGGACTTAGAATTTATAGCAGATGAAGGGCAAGTGGCGGAAGAACAATTTGGCGAATTGCAAGAAGGTGGATTGATGGATGAAGGAGGAGTCGAAGATGATGGGGAGGTGGTGGAAGAAGGAGGAGTGATAGAAGATGATGGGGAGGTGGTGGAAGAAGGAGGAGTGATAGAAGATGAAGAAATTGGGGATGTTGAAATTATCAGGCCATCAGGTCAGTGTCACCCCTATATTAATAGGGCCAAACATATGCAGATAGGCTGGAAATTATTTATATATTTTGAATGCCAATTTGTTTCTTTTTAGGGGATGAAGATGGTGTAGCACATTTTTCACGTGCAAGTGCTTCTATAATTGTACAGCAACTAATGGAGTGCAGCACGGAAATGGACATTATGCGGGAAAGGATGCTAGTCATGGAGCAGAATGTGCGAAATGTCATTTCAGAGTGTAGCACGGAAATGGAGAACATGCGACAAAGGATGCTAGTCATCGAACAAAATTACAAAAATATCATTGACATGATGGGCCGTGTCAAAGACTGAACCACAGAAGCCCATCCCCCGCCCATCCCCCGCCCACAAAACCCTTTTTAATTTTTGTACTTTATAATACGCCAACATTTCTAAATGCACACACACTGTGCCAATATGTGCTATCTGCCATCACAGACTATCTATTGTCTGTGCTTTGTGGGTACAAACCCCTCCTCGATCCTCAAGTAGTTGAGAGGAAGAAGGGTTTGCTCCCACAAAACACAGACATTGATCACCCATGATGTCAGATAGCACATGTGGCCATTTGTCTGTTTAACCAATGACATTTGGTGAGTTTTCACTGAATGTGTGCATTTAGAAAATTTGGCGTGTTCCAGTGTGAAAGCACACCATCCATATGACTGACTGCTGTTCTTTTTTTAAATTTTTGTTTGGTGTTGATCTTTTTTGGTTTGTAAATGTTTCCAGTTTCAGATCACAAAACGAACAAGAAATCTCACCTAAAGAAAGAAGTTAACTAATTTTTCTAAAAATAATAAAAAAATTTGTGTTGTGTTAAAATCTTGTTGAAAAAATTAGACACAAACAAATACAAAGCCAAAAAATGTTTTGTATAAAAACAATACACAAACATTTCTAAATGTAAATAAATGTCTTCGAAACAAATACCCAAAAAATAATTAGAAAATAAAAAATAACCCAAAAAATGTATACATAAATTAGTCTGGGTTATTGAAAACCAAACTAAATAAGAACTTTAATTTAGAACCAAAGTCTAAAAAAATTTGGTTTAGAAGTGTGTATATATCTAGAGATAGATATATAGGAGACAAGCACAAAAATTCTTGCGTATAGTTTCAGTGAAATTAATCTTACATTGTGTTTCGATCAGTATTATTGCTAATCACTGTCAATAAAGACAAAAAAATAAATAATTTAAAGCCAATATTTTGTTACAAAAATTTGCAGGAAATGTTTTCTGCCTAAAAATACACATTTCTTGTTAAAAAATGACTAAAAAAAAATCAAAATAAATGTGACATCAAAAGCAGAAAAATGAGTGGCTTCTTATTTCTAGACTGAATACCCAGTTAGTAGATGAGTGAATAATGTGCAAATGTGGTTAGTTAATACATCTGAGTAAGTAAATCTGGCACTAGAAGTGCACTATTTTTGGAGATAACCTGGAAGACAGAAAAATAGAGAAAAAGCAGTAATGACAAACAACTGTATAAAGTCCAATGGTCTAATTATTTATTAGTTGTGAGAATATTCCTTTCTTTGGGGGCCGAATTAGAAAGAAATATGATCTGGCATAGCAATGGCCCCCCGACCCATGAAGTACTCAACATATTTGTCGCGTACCTCACGAGCAGATTGGGGGGCCAAGCCAGCGCGACCAGTGTCCAGGCCAGGAATGTTCTCTGAGGGTAGTCCTGCCTCAGAGCCCATGGAGGCTAGGTACGTCTGGGAGTGCCTGCGTAGAAAATTGTGCAAAATGCAGCAGGCAAATATAATGGTGTTCAATTTATATTCCGCCAAATGTATCGATGTCAGGAACAGGCGGAACCGGTTGCTGAGGATCCCAAAGGCATTCTCGACTACCCTCCGAGCCCTGGACAACCGAAAATTGAACACACTCCTCTCTGAGGTGAGGGTCCTCTGGGGAAAAGGCCGCATTAGGTGAGGTCCAAGGCCGAAAGCCTCGTCCGCTAGGAACACAAACGGAAGTCCTTCCACATTATCTTCATCTGGTGGCAATGCCAGACCACCAGTTTGGAGACGATCATAGAAATCAGTCCGTGCGAACACTCCCCCATCTGACATCCGGCCGTTCTTCCCCACGTCCACATATAGAAACTCATACTGTGCCGACACCACCGCCATCAACACGATACTATGATAACCCTTGTAATTATAATAGTAGGACCCCGAGTGGGGTGGGGGCACAATGCGGACGTGTTTCCCATCTATTGCTCCACCGCAGTTTGGAAAATCCCACCGCTCGGCAAATTGGGAAGCCACAGACTGCCATTCCTGTGGTGTGGAGGGTAGCTGTGGGGACAAACAAAAAAAGAGATTTAGTACTTTGGCACATAAACATTGCAAACATAATCCTACAAGCATCCTTGTGCAACTTTACATTTTTAAAATAGCATTTGCAAATTATGAAGGGAGAATTTCGGCCCACAAATAGATAGGACCACTTAATTAATAAGTGACTCCACAGCCCTCTGATGGGGACAAAAACACTTTGAAGGGGGGGTGGGGGGTGTTTAAACTGTTTTTAGAAAACAAAAAAAAAAAAAAAAAGTGGCATGGTGGGGGTTGGCCCGAAGATAGCATGCTGGACAGGTTAATATTGGGTAAGATCAAAATATGCAGGTAGGCCAAAATAAAAAGAACATGTAAAAGCTGATATCAACATGCATAGTGAGAAAAGGGAACGTTAGTTAAACACACAGCATATCTGGGAAATAAAATAAAAAGTTAGTTTGCCACATTATTAAAGACACATTGTGAGGTTAAAATGAGGAAACTTACCTTCATATACTCCTCGTGCATAACTTTAATGATGGCAGCACACGTGTCCGGCATGATGACCCCAAGCGCCTGCGGAGAGATGCCTGTCGAGAACTTGAGGTCCTGCAGGCTCCTCCCAGTCGCCAGGTACCGCAACGTGGCAATAAGCCTCTGCTCGGCCGTGATGGCTTGGCGCATCACAGTGTCCTGCCTCATGATATAGGGGGACAGAAGATCCAGCAGACTGTTGAATACGGGGTCCGTCATGCGGAGAAAATTCCTATAGTCATTAGGATTATTCTCCTGGAGTTCCCTAAGCAGAGGCATATGAGAGAACTGGTCACGCTGGCGCAACCAATTCTTGGTCCAGAAACGCCTCCGCCCCCTGTTTCTGGCCAAAGTACTGGAATAATGAACATATCCAGCAGCCATCCCATAAACAGCACCAACTCGCGAAAATTGACGCTGCTGCTCCATCATGGCTTCAAACCGGCCGGCTGGTCAGTCAAGAACACACTCCAACAGAAAGCACAATCAAATCCAGCGGTACCTGCAAAGAACGCACGACACACAGATACGAACGCACAGTACGAATCTGCTAAGCAGAACGAACTGCACGCCTGTACCCGAATGCCAACTACGTACCCACAAGCACACGCACTGAACGAGAAAATACTACCTGCTAAAGCCTGGAGACCGAGAAGCGCGAATCAGCTCTAACCAAACCTTCACTAACACGAGCAAAGCCGTAACTAGCAAAAGCGGAACAGAGGGCGTCGCCATTGACTTTGGCCTTTCCCTTTATAGTGACGTCAAACGTGGATTACGTGCACGCGTTCAGGTCCGCAGGGAAATATCGTCCGCTGGTGTGTACAAGCCAGCGGGCCAAATGAAAAAACAGCCTTGTACGCCGGAAACAGCCCGTCGGACATTTCGAGCGAACATGTTTGGTCGTGAGTACTCGGCCTAAGGGTTACATATGGGAACCGGTGACTCAAACAGAAAAAAAGATGATTTGCCAAATTGTAAGTTGTATCAAGCTAATATATGCAAATCAGCAAAAACAGCATATTAAAATATGGTATTTAAATTATGTTTATAAATTGCACAAAAAAATATTTTTTGCTTTTACCATAATATAGTTTTAAACCATGAATACTTGAACTTACCATAACATGCACAATATAATGATTGAATTACATTTTTAAGACAAATGGTGATTAGAATATTGCTGTAAGGAGTTTTCGCATACCACGTTTTACAGCTATTACTCTTCAGGCAGTAGGTGGGAGAATATGAAGAAAATCCACTAAGTATAATTAATAATAACAAAAACAAAACTAAGGACATTATATCATTAAATAACATTAGTTAGATTTTCTCTCTTTGTGAAGTCTTGGGTAGTTTTCAAACAGTTTAGCACAATCTACAGGAAATGTCAATTTATCTAGAAAAACTAAATTGTTAAGAATTTTAACTAGCACATTTTTTTACAAAACAACCATTTGTGCTTTCTTGGCACTTTTATTCCACTAAAATTGTATAGATTTTTTTTATAAAAATATTGAATTTCATGTTTAACCTTTTCCAGATCACATAACCCACACACACATGTATATATATATATTATACATTTTTTCTCAGAAAATAGGTGCAGGAACTCAACCACGACCCCGTTCAGATTTCACAAACAGTAGAAGGGTCTTAAAGGGGCATTAAATACGAGGATTGCATTACATACAGAGTGCAGAGTTCAGGGGGTTATACACAGTGCAGAGCTGTCACTTGTAAACACAGAAACCAGACTTCTGTGTTTACAAGTGTTTGTGGTGAGCAGGCAACAAAGGGTCTGAGCCAGAGGTGGTGGAACTGAGTTCCCCCAAGTACCCCCTGAAAAAAAGCCCTGTATATATATATATATATATATATATATATATATATGCTCACAGCAGGGGTCAGGTGCGTCCTTATTTACTGATTAAGATGTAAAACGTTTCTGAATTATTGCCTGAATTCGAACCTATATCAGACCTGAAAACGCACTGGACCCTGTGCAAATGTGGACAGCAGCTGGCGCGGAGGTGGGTGAACCATTTCTATTGCAAGTACACTCCCCTGTCATGCGAATTGGATGTGGAGAAAATCATATCCAATTTGCATAAGTGTGAACCCAGCCTGAAGCCCACTTAAAAAATATTTAAAAACATTCATAAAGCAGTTTTCACCATTTTCACTTGGTGAAGAATCAATTACTGTAATTTAAAACATATGAACCTGGAAAATGCCCCTACAGAGAATGTCTGTTTTACTTCTGTAGCGCCCTGCTCCCATTGAGTGGGCACTATGTATTAAATTATAGTTGTCTGAGCAGTAGTTTGGCTCAGAAGGATTATGCTAAATTGTTGGTTCTGTTTCAGTTCAGCTGGATTGCACAACTTTCCCCTTGACGGTGGGTGTCGCTGTTACCACAGGTCAAGGTTGGAAAGACAGCAGGCTGGATGCATTGGGTATCTCTTTCCCAGAAGCAGCTCAGGGGGCGTGCATTCTGGGGAGGGGTACTTAAGGGACAGATGCCGTTTGACGGGGTTCATCTTCCGATCCTGACCTGAGGGCTCTCCTGGCCTCAGGGATGTGTGAGCTGTTTTGTAGCCTCGGGGCTGGCTGGCTCGAGGCCTCGCAACTGACAGTAGGCCCAGGAGTGTCTGGGGTCTACTTATCCAGTCTACTTGTCCTTCGCTACCTTATCTACGGAAGAAAGCTGAACCAGTGGGATTCAATTGATGGACGTACCCTAGCAGATTTGCCTCACTGTGTTGCCGGTCCGGCTGAAAGATTCTTGGCACCGTGAGTCGTGTAACTTCTGTTGGAACTATATCGACTGTGCAGTTGGTTGCATGATCTTGTGGCAGAAGATCGTGGGACGGCCTGACAACACTTATCAAGTCTGTGGCAGAGACTTTGTCGAGCTTCGCACCAGCTGCTAGGACGGTGAGAGGAGGCCTATCTGGTGGTTGCTGAAATCCAGTGTGGAGCTGAGTTAATCCTCTGGATCTAAGTTGTACCCGTGATCCTCAAAGCAGAAGTACTTGAGTCTTTCCCTATCCCTCTACCCCCTCTGTTGGAGAATTTTGTTTAAATAAAACCCTTGAAAGAGACTTTGTGTTTGGTGCAGACATTCTTATGGACAACTCTTCCAGGAGAACCCCTGAAACGAGCGTATGGAACAGTAAGGTAATGGCAAGCCCAGATCTAAACCAGCAGCTCCTTTGGGGGAAGTGCTACACTTCTTTATAAATATGACCCTAAAGATTTATTTTCCAAACTTCATCTATATTTAACAAATATAATGTTCATTGTTGAGGCGTTTGCATTTAGGCTCTCACAGTAACTGCATATGTGTGTTCCAGATGGATAGAAATGTTAAAAAAAACTTTGGTGACATTTAAATAATATGTTTTAATTACATTTTCTTTTCGGTTTCAATTTGATTTTCAAATTTTTTGTCTAGATACAGTTACCTTGGTCCTATTATGAATAAAAAAACAAAACAAAGATTATTTTTAAGCTATCTTTTAATAGAATTGAAAACAAATGCATTGTTGTTATCTATCTAAATAAAAAGTAAACTAAATATAAGACAACTGTAATGCTGCAAATGTTTTTCTGTTTCTAAAAGAAATGAAATGAAGACTAAAGTCAGAAAAATCGGGTTATTTTAATCAGTACAGTTTTGGTCCCACAAAAATCGGAAGAACAATACTGCACATGCTCAGAAACAAAAGAATACATTACCACACAATACAATACATTACATCACTTCCGAAGTTGTATTCTGTTGTTTGAGAATTTTTCATAACTTTAGTAACCTAATTGTTTTCGTTATGAAACTAGCATGAAAAAAAAAAAACAGACAATCATTCGTCCGATATTCTTATGATTTGTACAAGGCTTTAAGCTACAGTAGGCTCACACTATAGCAGATCCTGCGTGCCGCATTTACATGGGCACAGCAGCCTATTCATTTGAATGGACTGCTTTGCCTACGGTAAATGCAGGGAAAAAGTCCCTGATGCTTTTTTTAAAACAGCAGCCATATGGAACAGTCACATGGAACTGCATAATGCATGTTTTCGGGTGGTTTCATGCACCCGAACATGCGCTGCGTTTTCCGATGCCATTAAGAATTAAAAGGCACATGAGTATGTCTGCAAAAGAACAGTGCATTTTTCCTGCAGATTGGGGAACATGTGCGATGTACACGCAATCCTAAAGATTGGCAAGCAATATAATTGCAGCTTGCCAAAAATCTATTTGCAAAGTTAGTGGGACATATTGACATGTGGTTCTGGAGGCAAAGTAAAAGCATATATTTATGTGTGCTTTACCTTATAGCAATAGACAAGCATATATTTATTTATGCTTTCCCTTATAGCTATATGCTTTGTGAAATCAAATTTATTCCATGCTTGGTTCTGTGACAGGCAAGTGCACCACTTTACCAGACCCACCAAGCCAGTGGTGTTGTAATTACAAGCATATTAAAACTAATCATTACCAGAATGACTCCATGGAAACATTCATGAAATCAAACAACACTGAAAAGGAGTACAGATTATGCCTTCCAGGATTTTGTGCTTTTGCATTTTTAAATGGAAAGAAAAATGAGAGGAAAATGTAGTTTGTGGAAGAAGCTATTTTGCCTTTTTGTTCTTGACATGGTAAAATCATTCAATCATTTCTCATGGTGCTTACACTAAATTACACTGGAAGCGCACGCTGCGCACAGCAACTTGTTGATGGCTCTTGCTCATTGCTTAGATTTGCATTACCAAACAGCTGCACAGAAATAATTTGAATAGTCTGGACTGAGCATAAAAGTGCTTAGGTGAAATTAATGAAATAACAGCAACATTTATTGCTGATACAGAAATCTTTTTTAGAAATAATTTGTATAAGAGACTGTATCTAAAAGAGGCCTAAATACTGTCAAACAAAAAGTACCCATGCCTTCGTACAAATGTCCATGTGTACTGCAATATGACCATTTATTAACATAAAACAATTGGCAACAAAAAATGAGCGTTAACCACTATGATGTTGATCTAATGTCTTTTTAATGAAATATCAAATGCCTATTGTTTACAGCTTATTAATGTGAACCTGTAACATGCCTTAAAGGGGTGTTCCACTCGTTTTTTATGTTTATTAAAAGTCAGCAGCTACAAAAAGTAAGGGCATGTAAGGGGGCGAGGAGTGGACCTGGCATGTAAGGGGGCGAGGAGTGGATTAAGCGGAAGTTCCACTTTTGGGTGGAACTCCGCTTTAAGAGATAATTCCAATCATATTATGAGAAAAAGGTGTATAAGCAGATCTTACCTTCATAACAAACTGAAAAAGAAAACAGTTAGCATATTTAGAATTTAGACAGCTGCAGTTGTACCTTGTAGCTATAATTCTGAAGTCAGAGAACCAGGGTGATGGAATGGTGGACAACCCACCTGGGCCCTCCACAAATGGCAGACATGAATGACAATCCAACTCCTTCTGATGCCCACCAACTGCCTTCCCTGTCTGAGGTGACCAGGATAGCTGTGGACACAAAGTCCACATTACCAGCGGCCATTATGGATGCATTAACAGATCCTGCTGCCATGTCTGTCAGAGTCAAGAAGACAGCCCATGAAAGCAGGAAAAGGGATAAATACATGAAATCCCTATAACAAATAGAGATTCACAACACACATCTGATTCTTTCAATAGATACATTGAAGATCTCAACAATCGAGTTAGAAGGCACAATATCAGAATTAGAAGCCTGCCTGAATCGATTGCAGAACCTCTTGGAATACCTGCTAGGGTCTCCAATAGACTTTGACAGGTTACATCGGATCCCTGTGCTCAAGTGGTTTGACAGATGGCCCACCAAGGGATACGATTGATTACATCCCTCTGAGGGAAGAGATTTTAGCTGCAAAAGACAACAATCAGATCCAAGATTCTGAAAAACAACTATTCTAAGACCTGATGATGATCTTAGAATAGGGCACTGCACCCCCTATTGTCTCTCCTATGAGACAAGGGCACTGCGGTGGCGCCTGGCAATCTAGCTCTCTGAATGACACAAAAACATTTTTATGCCTTCACCTGATGCATAAAATTCAGATTCATCAAATGGTTCTCACAGGAAGCTCCTACCAAGCTCCTACCAAAGAACAGGAGAGCTTTTCCACCTGGCATCTAACCCATGCTACAATGGATCACTTTAGAAGAGTCCCAGTGCTTTGCTCAGGGCATTCAACTAATCATTTCAGTTAAGTCTGTTCAATTGCTTGGTAACACAAAATGCTAATCAGCCAATCACATGGCAGCAACTCAATTAATTTAGCCAATTTTGGTGGCTTGTAATCCTAAGCCTTATGCTTTAAAATCAAAGGTAGTCCAGGCCACCATGACCCAAAACGTTTTTTACCTCATATTTTAGCTAGGTTTTACTGTTATTGTTCAAGTATTGGACTGGTGGCGGCTAGACAAAACCATTCTCAACTCGTTTCTACTACTACAACCCCTACCCCTGCTACATCTCTCCCACTTCTCAACCCCCTTTCATACGCACTACCCTACTATTGGATTTCTCTTCCTTTTGATAATACATCTTTACCCTCGAGTTTCCTTTCCTGTTTTCTCACTAACTTCTTTCCTCCTTCCCTAAATACTCTATATTCCCCACAATTCTTTCCTTCTTCCCTCCTTTTTATAACTTTCCAACTTCGATCTTCTAAATCCCCTTCCTAGACTTGTTTACTAACTCACCTGACACTGGAGAAACCTGGTCCAACCTATTACAAAACAAAAAAAACTAAATGTTCCCCAGACGTGTTTCAGTGGTGTAACTACATCTATAGCTGCCAGCACAGCAGACCTTCACTTCCACAAAATGCTATATTCAATATATTTACATACACACAATTGATCTGTAATAAAGTGAAAAGTGAAAATATATATATGTAAAGATCATCTTTTGCAAAAGTTCCAATCTCGTATTTACAATTTTTTCCATTATTGCAAAAACGTCTCTTGCATTATCATCAAGATAGACAAACAAATAAAGTGCTCCAAATAAATATGATTCCACCAAAAGTGCCTCCAGTGCTTATACCCAGTGTGTAAAATCACTCACCTAAAAAAAAAAGGTCCCATAGCACTTTAAGTAGAGTATGCGTAATCTCCTGTCAACATCAAGATTTCCTCCTCCACACGCCTTACTATCAGCTCTTGATCTCCAACAGGACCATATAAAAACCAGGTCATAAAAGAGAGTTCAACGCATAAAAAGATGATGAAAGATTTCCTTGACTGAGGAAAATTTCACCTGAGAACTAGTTTTACCTCCCTTTGTACAGAAGGAACACTACCCTCTGTACATCCAAGTATGTCCAGGTCATGGACTATATAATGAACAATAACGCAAAACATTTTAAGAAGATCTGTGAAATTAGTACGATGACCAGACATACAATCTCATGCTGCTGTTTAAACTACATGTGAGGACATCCTGTACTTAATAACACTTATGGAAAAGGAACTAAAAACCACCTTTGGTAACGAACAACGAGAAACAATGAGGTTGATTTATTGATTTATTGCAGCCTCTATATTTTCCTTATGACTAGTGTACTTTAATGTTGGGTGAGATGCAAAAGAGAGAAAATGTGCCATCTACCTTTATTCTGGAAGCCAAATACAGCTTGAAGATATTTTATTATTTTATGAATTTTGTAATTTGTTTTACTGTATCTAACCTTTTTAAATAATAAGCATAATAACCTTCCAGTATATTTTAAGTTGTGTATTGAAAACAAAGCACCCATACAATAAGGAAGAACACACAAACACTATGCTTCAGGACTCCATGCTGCAAGGAAACAAAGTGCTCTACAAATATAAATAACCACCTTCCTTTTATTACAATATAATTAAAATGTTTATCATCATTGAGAGACTTTGACTATTTTTTAATCCTGTGTTTGGATATCCTTTAAATATTTTATGTGGCTATGCTTTTGCACCATGCGACTTACCTGCAGTTCCTGCACTGGCAAGCTTGCTGCGTTTTTAGGTATGTGGGCTATGCATTTAAAAACACAGTGCGTTTGCATGACACAGTTAACGCAAATGCACTGTGTTTTTAAATGCATGGCCCACATACCTAACAATGCAGCAAGCTTGCCAGTGAAGGAACTGCAGGTAAGTTGCATGGTGCAAAAGCAGGATGGATTTCAAGGCCACTAAAATTTAAAAAAAAGGCATGCACCTTTTTTTTTGTGGGAAACACAGGCATAGCAGCCCATTCAAATGAATAGGATGCTGTGCCTTTGAAAATGTGTCCCCCCAACTTGCATACATGTGAATCAGGCCTAAAGTAGGCCCATCAAGCAGTGCCTGGTCTGGTGGTGGCCCAGGCCATGCAAATAAATCCTTCTGGACACAGCCACAGCCTGGACTGGTCAGGATTTACTAACTAACTGTCTGGATTAACTACCTATATGGGGAGCAGGAGCCTAGGGAGGAGAAAGACCTACCTTGTCCGGTCCTTGCCAGCTCAGCTCGCTCTGATCAGTGGCTGCCTGAGCTGCCTCACTCACAGGAACACTCTGCTTTGGCTCCACTGCGCAGTCCGGCTCCTACCTCCCCGAGGCCTCCCGCAGTGTAGCGCACACACCATTCACAGCAAGGGGCGGGGTCAGAGCGTCAGTGGAGCTCAAGGCCCCGCCCACTCCTCTCTCCTCGCTCCTTGCTAGAGAAAATATTCAGCAACAGAGACTGCACAGTGCGCCAATGCCAGGCCCGGCTGGGTGCCGGCTTCTGTGCGCAGAAAGTGCAGTCAGGCGACGGGTAGACCGTGGCTTAAGGGGAAACTCTGCTTAAATTGGGCCCCTAAAGATTGACAGGGCCCTGGGCAGCTTCCCCTTTTTGCCCTGCGGTAAAGACGGCTATGCTAGGGAGGTATGTTAATACACAAAGCAGCATTTGAAACAAATCAGTAGGTGCAAAGCACAAATGCAATATGCAGCAACCCTTATTAAGCAATTGGGATTTACTTTACTAAAGTCTAGCCAATACAAGATTGATTGTGATTAGTTGGTATGGATACTGCACTTTGTTCCTTGTAATATTTTATTAAATTAGGCAACTGGAATTGGATGCCATGTTTTTCTGTCCTGATTAAAGTGACCTGGTAGAGTATTGTTTTGTGGATGATATGGATCCTTGGTAATCATGTACATGGGCAAAATGAATGTTATGGGTTCCTAGGGAGTCATGCACATGGCCAGTATGGATGATGTGGATCCCTAAGGAATCATAACATGGCCAGCTTGAATGATAAGAATCCCAAGGGAACAGTGGCCACTATCAAGCAATAAGCTATTCAGGGCCATTAAAGCACAGTGTCTACTATTGTCTTACAATTCACTCAGGAAATCCTGGTATTCTGTGACAGACAGCGTAGCAGAACCTTTTGGGATTTTAAAACTTTTCCAAAGCCCAAACAGGTGGACCCTCAGCACAGACTGGAAATTTCATAGATACATTGTTTGCATTCTTTGAGAAACTTCATCAAGCCTCATGAAATCCCTGACTAATGTGAGAAAATAACCGTCATGGTATGTTCCCAACAGCAGTGCACAATACATCTCTACAGTTGTCTTGTATAAACGAAGGAATGCATGCAATCTATCAGTGCCCCCCCATTCATTAACACACTCATTCTCTTTTCTGTTGAATAGCTATCTCCTGGCACACTTATAACACTTTGTCATTAAAAGAAACCGACTATATGTAAAACCATTTTTCAAAGGCAATACATAACAAAGAGTATAATACAGAGCATCTTAGAATTTGATGCTGACATTTTATAATATACTTACTGAAGATATACTGTGTATCACTTCTGATTTTAAATGTATGCTTTGCTTAAAAAAAAAACTTGAAAACAGCAAGATCCATTTATCTGTAAGCCCCCGACACTTATTAAAAGCGAAAAAAAATATACCATTAGAAGACAAAAAAAATTGCCTTGGACCCAGAATTTCTCTTAATTTCCTAAAAATGTCTTTAATATTACTTGTGTCTTATCTCTGCCTCCTTGGAGAGCTCAGTATCCACAATCTTGCAAGAATTAATTTCTGCATTATGCTGGAGCTCATTTTTACAATATTATGGGTACTCAGTCTCCCAAGAAGTAGCAGTGAGTGTTGTCATTGGTGTCTTTAGGAATGGGCAGAAGGTTGGGGTTGGATGGGGTATGTTTTTTTTTTTTGGAGACTATATTTTATGTAGTAGGATCTAACAGATACGCATTGCCATGCAAGATCCACTTGAATGATTATTTTTACTTAGGGCCCATTTACTTTAGCTTGTTTTTGTGCCATAAATTAAGTATTACTAAATACTTAGGGCCAGATTCACAAATGAGATACGACGGCGTTTCTCCTGATACGCCGTCGTATCTCTGTTTCTATCTATGCGACTGATTCATAGAATCAGTTACGCATAGATATCCCTAAGATCCAACAGGTGTAATTGTTTTACACTGTCGGATCTTAGGATGCAGTACCGCGGCTGCCGCTGGGGGGAGTATGCGTCGTAAACCAGCGTCGGGTATGCAAATTAGGAGTTACGGCGGATCCACAACGGTTTTTCGCGTTCGCTACGTCGCCGCTAGTCTAGTTTCCCGTCGCAAAGTTAGTCGTTTTTTTTGGTGCCCTAACTTTAGTCAGCAAGTGTATTGCTGTCTAAAGTATGGCCGTCGTTCCCGTGTCGAAATTCAAAATTTAACGTTGTTTGCGTAAGCCGTCCAGGAATACGGAAGTACACTACACGCGTCGCCGTTCAAAAAAATGATGTCATGGCGCGCAAAGCATGGCGGGAGTTAAGAAACGGAGCATGCGCAGTAGGTCCGGCTCGGGAGCGCGCCTAATTTAAATGGCACACTCCTATTTAAATTGGCCCGCCTTGCGCCGGAGGCCGCCGGCGTAGTTTTCATCGCAAGTGCTTGGTGAATCAGGCACTTGCGATGAAAAATTGCGGCGGTGTAACGTATCTAGGATACGTTACGCCACCGCGATTCTACGTGAATCTGGCTCTTAGTGATTTTAACCTTATAGGAGTTGTAAAGGCAGAAGGTTTTCTATCGTAATGCATTCTATGCATTAGGATGCAGCCTCCCCAGCACCCCCTAATACTTACCTGAGCCCCATATTTGTCCCGTGATGTCCACAAATCCTTTAAAATGTCTGGGACTCTCCCTCCTCATTGGCTGAGACACAACAGTGGCACCATTGGCTCCCACGGCTGTTAATCAAAGTCAGCTAGCCAATCAGGGGAGAGAGGGGGCAGGGCTGAACGGAAGCTCCATGCTTGAATGGACACAGAGAGCTGCTGCTCAGCTTGGGGGCCCCCATAGCAAGCTGCTTGCTGTGGGGCAACTCAACAGGATAGAGGGGCAAGAGCAGCAAAGAGGCACCCGAGAAGAGGAGGTTATGGGTTGCCCTGTTCAAAATCAACTGCATAGAGCAGGTAAGTATAACATGTTTTTTTTTTTTAAATGAGACTTTACAATCACATTAACCCCTTATTTCCCAGCCCCGTCATCCTTTTATTAGGGTCCAAATGCCCGGGATGGGAAGAATCAGCCGGTCACACTAGCTACCCTTCGTTAGTGTCGATCGAAAGCTGTCTTTGACAGCTCAATCTGTGCTGAGAGCTTGCAGTGAGCGTATTCTAAACACAGAAATATCAGCGCCCATTGACGCACATGTGCAAGGTGTGGGCGATAAAGTCCACCCATTTTCCACCGCATATACTATATGAGTTAGGCGGGTGACAAGAAGTTATTACATTTTTAGCAAGTACATTTATTTGCCCCAGTGCCCCACTTCCCCAAACCTGCAAGTAGGAAAACACATATCATGTGCCCTTTGGATGCACAGAGCACAAGCAAAGATAGTGCAAGCTCCAATTACTCTGTTGGAGTAAGGATGAGCAGAGAATTGGCTTGCAGCTGGGACTATGCATTGGGTACAAGGAAAATCCACTGCATTATTTAATAATACAACACAAACAGCAATACTGCATGGCAACTAAGCAAAATTTAGCTATCAACAATTAACATAAGTCAGGCATGAAAGTTAATTAGAATTAGTTGCTATGGATATAAAAAAAGGGCTTCTGGCTGTTTAGGGCTAATATTATACCAAAGCTACCCCAAGACTGTTTTGTCTTTAGGCATGCTTGTCACTCGTTACATAACAGGGGTGGCCCCACTGGCGCCCAACACAGCATTTGCCTTGATTACAGGGCCAGTAAGGTAGGTTTCAGTGGGTATTGCATCACCTATCTTGGTTTAGTGGAGAGAGAAGTACTTTCAGCATTTGTAAAATTGTTAAAAGTAAAAAAGACTATTTAAACCCACTGGACTTAACGCATTGTTCCAATATCAGATTTGTCTTTAGTTCCTTTTTCAATAAGTGCTGCAGGCAAGTACAAACAAAAAAGTTTAAGAAAATACACAAGGAATTATCAGGACAGGCTGCTAGAATAAATAGCATTAAATTCCTGAAAATACATCTGTATTCACCATGTCAGAAATTAAAACACATGCTGCTTCAGATTAAGAACATTTGATGAATAAAGTAAATGTCATAATAGATGTGAAACACATGGGGGGATTTTTGACAATAGTGTGTGTGCTCTCTCCACTTTGAGCCTCTAAGCAGAAAGAGCAGTAATGTTTTTTGTTTTGTTCCATTGTATATAGATGTCCACATGTCCATGGTTTAAAGTGAGGAGCAATAGGATTTCCTTCATTAGGGCCAAACAGAGCAGATTTAGAACATACTTTGCAGCCTGCGGACAGATTTTGTTGTAAACAAGTCTGTGGTTTTTATGTATTATTTCTTAATCAAGGAAAACCTACTGTTTTAAGTTTATGATGGGATTGGCCTTATTCATTCTGTTGTACTGGCTTACTATGACATCAAAGATTTTAAGGACACGTGAAAAAAAGAATCTTAGGATGCTTCATGCAGTACATTTAGTACTCAGGGACACTGAACCACCACTTATGACCAACTCCAGACAAATTAATTTTATTGATTTTGACTACATAAAAGCCAGAACGTCTTTCAAGTTTTTATTCCCATCTGTGTCCTTTGTCTGTGTAGGTTTTTCTCTCACTTCCTGGTGACACCATGTAAGAGATCCAGTTTGCATCCTGTACTGCAAAAATAGTGTAATGATGGTATAGCCTGACCTTTCTCTTACAGCTGATATACCTGCTGGTACTCTGATGCTTCCAGAACATGTGCACATTTTAATGAATTAACAAAGAATGGTGCAGGTTCTATGTCTACACCACTTTTATAAGCTGTGGAAAAGGAACAGCTTTTGCCTACAAAACAAAAAGGGCATGTGACAGACCCAACCGGGACATGGGCTTTTGGAGGGGACTGCAGGGTAGCCTCTTGCCTACTGACTATGGGCCCTGGCCAGAGCTGGACTGGGACAAAAATGTGGCCCTGGACTTCATCCAGACTGGCCCACTTTGACAGGTCTCTCCCACAGCGGTCGGGCAACTCCCGCCCCCCCCTGGCCACCCAAGCCCCTTCTCCCCCTTCACTAGCCACTAGCTGTTTTACTTTGTTAGAGTAAAACAGCTGGTACTGATACTCTTATAGGCAGTACCAGTGGGGAAGCTAGACATTATTTCACCCGGGACAAAGAATCAGTTTGGTGCCCCCCCTTATGGGACAAGATTAGGCAGAAGTGAGAAACTCCCAGGCCATAGCTGTTGAGTCAGCTGTCTGTCCCCTCCCCCATGCTCCTCTGTCACCCCCCCTGCTCCTCTGGTCCTCCCCCTGCTTCTCTGTTCCCCCCAGGTGAGCGCTGTGGGGAGGGAGAGGAGGTGAGCGCTGCGGGAAGGGAGAGACAGAGGAGCGGAAGGGGGCGGCGGTCCGCTGTCACTGAAGCCGGCCCACTGAGCCATCGGCCCACCGGGAAACTCCCTGTAGTCCCAATGGCCAGTCCATCCCTGGCCCTGGCTCTTGAGAAGGCTCTATTCTTTGGAAGGTGTGTGCCTTGGGGACCTTTGGAAGGTTTTTTCTTCAGATTCAGGTCCATGTCCCCTAAAACATACAGACTCCTAGGGAGCCTAGGACTCGGATACAGATTTGGGGCCTTTGTGCCCAAACCAGAATTGACTGCTACCCCCCCCCCCCCCCCCCCGACTCAGAGCAGATGTTAACATAATTAGCTCAAAACAACCTGATGATGGGTTCTCCTGTTTTAATCTGTTTACTAAAGTGTCTTTCTCTCATATAATTTTCCCATTGTGTGCCTGATAGGTGTGAATTCCCATTGTTAATTGAGTCACATACTGTTTCTGTCTGTCTGCTATTCCTCTTTGAGATGCGACTATTATTGTGTCCACTTTACCTTGTTACCAAACTATTGTGGGATGTTTATATGTTTATGGTAATTAGCTTACTGTTTATGTTTGTTTAAGGTAGCTAATATTACTGTTTAAACTTTGCATTGTTTAGGGTAATGGGATCAAGCTCTTTCCTGATTTTGTATGGTATATATTTTATTGGAATTTACAATAAAGAGTCCGTTCAGTTTGCACCTAAGCTAGTGTCATCTAGTTCTTGGGTGCAATTCTCAGCTTTAATATCTGGCTCCTGGTTCCAGAGTGGAGGAGCTGTATATTGGCAGAGGAACCCAGGCTGGGTGCCAGGCAGTCCATCAGAGGGCATAAACCCCTTTGTTAATTAGGACTGATCTGCTTTGTGTTCTATGTGGTGTCTGTCACAGATACAGCACAGAGTACAGATGGAGCTGCATGCTCTGATCCCTTTTTTCACCCCCACCCCCATGCTGAGATAAGATTGGGAAGCAGAAGTTCACCCCCTCCTGTGGCACCATTATGGCACATGTGCAAATGTAACCACTCTTTGGGTTTTAGGACAGCCTCTCAACACATCTGTGAACATGATGGTGATATCCCACAAAAGATGACAAAAGTTTGTGACTTCCCTAATAGCTGTCTTCATGCATGCACAGGATCCTGCGTATGTGCAGATATCCAGGGAAACCTACATATGCACATAATTCTTGCCTAGGTGAGAAATGCAGGACCCCAGAGGGAGAGTTCAAGTACTGTGCTAGATGATCCAGAAGGTATCCAGAAGGTAGCAATCCATGATCCGAGGTAGGTTCTTGGCAAGTGGCCATCTAAGGGGAAATGTATGACTCAAACTGTGGTCGGAGATAGCAGTGTTCAGAGAGAGAGAGAGTCTTTATCTAAAGCAAGGTAACAGTGGAAACAGGGCAAAGCAAGACAACAACGGCACAATTTTGGAGTAAAGCAGAAGCTGCCAGAAGTCCAGATTTCTGGGCCTGTGATGCTCAAATAGAAAGCCACATTGCCACAGGTAATCAGGTATGAGGAGGCAGGGTTGCTTGAGTGTACTTCTGCCTAACAATTGGCACTCTGCCTGTGGAGGCACGGCACTGATGGGCAATAAGAGCAGGGGGGTATGTCAAGCTGGAAAGGGAGCACTCCTAGAGGTGGCTGCAGCAGATGAAAGAAGGGAGAGAGTGCCCAGCTCTCCTAACACACCTGTAATGAAATTATAGAGAAAAAAACCTGACAGATGTTTTAACCATCCCCACCCCCACTCTGATAAATTAATTTCAATTAGTTGCTGTTTCTATCCAGAGAGAGATCCTATCACCTCCTGTCTATGAGTAAAAATATCTTCAATAGGTATGCAGAAAAACAACTAATTTCCTATTTTGGGCTGACAACACATAATTTTTTTGGACTGAATGGTGTCAGCCCTGCCCAGTTGTGGTTTGCAACATGACTATATATCTCTCACTGTCTTCATCCAAAAACATAGAGGCAGCCTGAGAGGAAGGATATCTCCCATGCCATGCTATGTCTAAGCACTTTGTAGTTCCACAAATGCCGCATACACACAATCAGGCTTTTGCCCGGTCAAATCACATCGGAATTCCATCGGAAAAAATAGAACATGTTCTATATCTAAACTCAGATGGAATTCATCGGAATTTCCGATGAAAAAACTCAGATGGGGCTACACACGATTGGAAAATCCGATGGAAAAAGTCCATCTGACTTCATCATCGGAAATTCCGATCATGTGTACGGGGCATTAGAGAGAAGCCAGCAGCACAAGGGACACTGCACAGTAAATGTAAGTGCTGTCCCTTGTGCTAATTTAAAAATGTAACAAAACTTAGGCTTTAATAGTCTCCTGTACAAGTTAGAGATTTCTTTCAGTGATGCTAATGTATTATGATAGTTTTAAACATGCTTAGGGTAAGTATTTCATCCTTTTACATATCTGATGTCAAATAAAACAAACTTTGAAGTAGTATTCTATGATGTCACATTGCCAAAGAAATGACAGTTTATTGTCCAGTTTCCTGCGTTATATCTGAGCACTAACCCTTGCTGCGAGTTGTACTTTTGCTTGTCTTGAAATAATCCTTGCTCTTGATCATCCAATGCTATTTTAACATGCTCCCCACTAATCAAAGTTGGTGGGATTTGTATTTTTAGAGGCATCTGTCTTCTCATGTTGCTCCTGTGGGAAATCTGTGCAGTTTTATCTTGTGGAGGAATGCATTGTTAAATCATGTATCCCACAGCTGTTCCCTTTAGAAACAACACAAGAAATTCTAAAATGTACCAAGCAAAACATGGATAGCAGACAACGTCTTGTCATGAGGAATACTTTCAAAATGGGATGGATTCCTTTAGGCGTCATGGGAGCATATAAAAGGCGTTCTCTCTGCTAGTTCAGTGATAATCATTCAGCCGACCATATGTTGTAAAACATTATTAATAACTAGATCTTTAAGCCCATTATTAATGTACAATCTGCTAATATCTATTTTATTTTAAATATCTAGTAATTTATCAGCAATATTAGAACTACATTTACAATCTCTTACACTATCAATCTGTAATGACTGCAATTTATTCACTTTTGTTCTATAGCAAGGTGATTGATTTGAGCACTGTTACTGATATCTCTTTTTCAAACTACCAGAAAAGAGAATGATCCTTCTACTCTGAACACCCTAATTATTGGAAAAAGCACCTCCCTCCCCCCCTACACCAATATATATATATATATATATATATATATATATATATATATATATATATATATACAGTATATATATTAGTTACTGGGGTAGCCACGGCACTCTATGCTTGAAGTGAATGCCCAGGTGCTCTTCCTCCTCTGTAAGACCCATAAGTGCCCCTAAACCAGTGATTTGTTAATACCCCGCTGCTCAAAAATCTGGATACCCTGGCAAAAAAAAAAAATTGAAAATGAAAATATGACTGATCATGCTGAAAAACTGTCTTTTATTAAAGGATACTGATCATATGAAGACATTTATTATAACTTAGTTGTTTGGCTACTTTTTGTATCATAATGATAATAGATATCGACCAAATAGCTCTGATGAAAAGTTTACATACCCTGGAATGTTTGGCCTTGGCACAGACATACAAAGTGGGAAAACACAGTTTAAAATGGCAATTAAAGGTTAATTTCCCACATCTGTGACTTTTTAAATTGCAATTAGTGTTAGGCATGTGCAAAAGGGAAAAATTTGTTTTGTTACGTTTTAATTCGTTATTTAATTAATTTCGTTAAGTTAGATTTGTTACATGTGTTAAATTTGTTTTCGGAATTCGTTCGTTTTCGACCAAATTTCAAAAAATTTGTTCAGATTCGAAAATATTTCGACCGGATTCGATAATATTTCAATCGGATTCGAAAACAAATTCTATTCGAATCGAATTCGAAAACAATTCGATTCGAAAACAAATTCGAATGAAAATTGAAAGCAAATTTGAATCAAAATCTAAAAAATATAAATCGATTTCTAAAAAAGAATACAATAAAATAAAATAGAATATAAAATAATAAAACAATAGAATGAAAATCAAAGAATAGTAAAGAACAGAATGGAATTTAATAGAATGTAATCAAATACAATAGAATATGACCTGGCTTCTTCTATCTATCTTCTATCTATCTTCCATTTTCTGAAATTCGAAATTCATATAGAATGAACTCAAATTCAAATAGAAAAATATTAGAAGAGTAGAATAAAAAAAAAAATATATATATATATATATATATATATATATATATATATATATATATATATATATATATTTTTTATTCTACTCTATTCTAATATTTTTCTATTCGAATTTGAGTTCATTCTATATGAATTTCGAATTTCAGAAAATGGAAGATAGATAGAAGATAGATAGAAGAAGCCAGGTCATATTCTATTGTATTTGATTACATTCTATTAAATTCCATTCTGTTCTTTACTATTCTTTGATTTTCATTCTATTGTTTTATTATTTTATATTCTATTTTATTGTATACTTTTTTAGAAATCGATTTATATTTTTTAGATTTTGATTTAAATTTGCTTTAAATTTTCATTTGAATTTGTTCTCAAATCGAATTGTTTTCGAATTCGAGTCGAATAGAATTCGTTTTTGAATTCGATCGAATTTCGTCCTCAGGTTTTTGATTCGAAAACGTTCGTTCGGATTCGGTTAAATTCATTATATTACAATTCGGGAATTCGTATGCATCCGAATGTCCGAATATTCAAAAATGTGTCCGAATTTCGATTAAGAACGAAACAAAATGCACATGCCTAATTAGTGTATAAATAGTCAATTAGTTTGTTAGCTCTCACGTGGTTGCACTGAGCAGGCTAGATACAGAGCCATGAGAACTATCAAAAGGCCTGTGTACAGTGCCTTGAACAAGTTTTGGGGGGGGGGGTTTATGAAATAGACCAACACAAAGTGTTAATGAGGAGGTGGAGACTCAGCTCCTTGCACATGTGGAAAGGGCTGTAAGGACTGGGACAGTGATAATAATGGGGAATTTTAACTACCCGGAAATTGACTGGAGTAATGGCACTGCTGGGACAGTTAATGGGCAAAAACATATAAACCTATTACAAGATAATTTTATGGTCCAGTTTATTGAGGCCCCAATTGTTGGACCTGGCAATCTCAAACCATGCAGAGCTTATTACCAATAATCATATAAAAGAACATCCTGGTAGCAGTGATCATAACATGATTTCATTTAATGTTAGCTGTAAGCAAAAAACACATATGGGAAAGATAAAAACAAACACTTAACTTTAAGAGAGCAAATATTCCAATGAGGGTTGCTCTCCAAGACTTAGTCTGGGAGGGAATATTGGCATCAATGAACACAGAACAGAAATGGGACTTCTTCAAAAAGGCTGTATGCAAACTTACTGCAAAGTATATTTCCATGGGCAACACGTTTAAAAGGCTAAAAATAAAACCTATGTTGCTCACGGCCAAAGTTAAAATGGCTTTAAATAATAAGAAAAGAACTTTAAAAGATATAAAAATTAAGGAACACTATCATTGTTTAAACGCTACAAAGAATATAACAGAATATGTAAAAGGGAAATCAAGGGTGCAAAAATTCAAAACAAATGGCAGATTGCAAAAGGTAGTAGGACAAACCCCAATTTTATTTTCAAATATATTAAAAGTAAAAAGGTCAGGTCTGAGCATGTAGTCCCTTTACAAAAGAAACTAGAATAAGCGGCTGGGGACAAGGACAAGGCAAATTTATTAAATACTTTCTTCAGCGCTGTGTATGCAAAGGAGCATGAGGAAGCTCATGTCCATAATGGGAATGGTATTGAAACAGCCCCAAATGATCCACAATGGCTCAAAAGTGACAGAATAAAAGTGGATAAAGCACCTGGACCAGATGGCATCCACCCACAGATCCTAAAAAAATTGAGCTCTGTCATTTTGAAAACCATTATTTCTAATTTTTAGGGACTCCATTAACCTCCCTGGCGGTATGATTATTTCAGAAAAAAAGGTGCTAAAAGCGGTACCATTATTTGCAAGGAAATTTGGCGTTTTATACTGTAGGCCTGTAATTCTTAGGAATAACTCACTTAAATCTGTCCAAACAAGAGTCTAGTAGGCATACCGGGTATGACAATTTTTTAAAAACAAAATTATAAATTATAATATAATAAATAATTATAACAAATAATAATATAATTATAATAAAAATTATTCAATAATGTAATCAACTCAAAATCACTGAAATTTGCTCAGTTGCAGAATTGTCACTGTCATTACTTACTTATTTTTTTATGACGAATTTCCCCACGAATCGCTATCGCACAATTCTGCAAGTGATTATAATTTATTATCGCTGTTTTCTAGTTGTGGATTCAGCGAGGCGAGCCCGAGTCTGACTCGGGGTTACCGATCGCAGCACAGAAATGTAACCCCGAGTCAGACTCGGGAATACCGCCAGGGGGGTTAATGACTGGAATGGTACCACAGGATTGGCATAGGGCCAATGTGGTGCCCGTATTTAAAAGTCTTTACCAAGTAACTATGGACCTGTTAGTTTAACTTCTATAGTCAGGAAGACACTGGAGAGTTTAATGAAAGACCACATAGACCAGTTCTTGTTGGAATTTTTCTTTTTTTAAGCAACAGACAGCATGGATTCATGAAAGACAGAAGTTGTCAAACAAACATGATTTCTTTTTATGAGGAGGTAAGTAAAACCTTGGACAGAGGGGTGGCTGTGGACATGGTATACTTGGATTTTGCAAAAGCGTTTGACACAGTTCCCCACACTCGACTAATGTGTAAGGTAAAGTCTACAGACTTTGAAAGATCAATGTGTAAATTGATAGAAAACTGGCTAAAAAACCCAATTCAGAGAGTAGTAGTTAATGATTCTTATGCCGCGTACACACGGTCGTTTTATGTGATGAAAAAAAATGACGTTTTTAAAAACGTCACTTTAATTGACCGTGTGTGGGGGAAAACGTCGTTTTATGTCTTCTAAAAAACGACCAAAAAAAATTGAAGCATGCTTCAATTTTATGTGTCGTTTTTCAAAACGTCAACTTTTACTTCACAGAAATTGACCGTGTGTAGCAAAAACGTTGTTTAAAATGACGTTTTTTCATCCGCGCATGCCCAGAAGCTACTTATGAAGCGAGCTTCAATGGAAAAACGTGGTGAAACGTAACCTCGCTTTGCTAGAACATTGTGAGAAAAACGATGGTGTGTAGGCAACTTCGTCTTTGAAAATTGAAGTTTCAAAAACGTTGTTTTTTACTTCACAGAAAATGTCGTTTTTTTTCATCACATAAAGTGATGGTGTGTATGCGGCATTACTCTAAATCAGGGGTGGGCAATTATTTTTTCGATGGGGCCACATGAGAAACTAAAAATATTTTGGAGGGCCGGGCCAAAAGGCTAAACTCAATACTGCATAAAATCAATTGTATTTCTTTATAAAAAGCAGTAAATATCATTGTTGGAAAACTGGTACGAGTACTTGTTATAGACATGGCACAGGAGGGGGACAGAGGCTGGGGACATGACACAGGAGGGGGACAGACGCTGGGGACATGGCACAGGAGGGGGACAGACGCTGGGGACATGACACAGGAGGGGGACAGAGGCTGGGGACATGACACAGGAGGGGGACAGAGGCTGGGGACATGACACAGGAGGGGGACAGAGGCTGGGGACATGACACAGGAGGGGGACAGAGGCTGGGGACATGACACAGGAGGGGGACAGAGGCTGGGGACATGACACAGGAGGGGGACAGAGGCTGGGGACATGACACAGGAGGGGGACAGAGGCTGGGGACATGACACAGGAGGGGGACAGACGCTGGGGACATGACACAGGAGGGGGACAGACGCTGGGGACATGACACAGGAGGGGGACAGACGCTGGGGACATGACACAGGAGGGGGACAGACGCTGGGGACATGACACAGGAGGGGGACAGAGGCTGGGGACATGACACAGGAGGGGGACAGAGGCTGGGGACATGACACAGGAGGGGGACAGACGCTGGGGACATGACACAGGAGGGGGACAGAGGCTGGGGACATGACACAGGAGGGGGACAGAGGCTGGGGACATGACACAGGAGGGGGACAGACGCTGGGGACATGACACAGGAGGGGGACAGACGCTGGGGACATGACACAGGAGGGGGACAGACGCTGGGGACATGACACAGGAGGTGGACAGAGGCTGGGGACAGGCAGCCACTGTTTAATCAATAACAATTGATTAAACGGTGGCTGCATGTGATGGCACAGTGGCTGCGTGTGATGGCACAGTGGTTGCGTTTGATGGGCACAGTGGTTGCGTTTGATGGGCACAGTGGCGACAATTGATGGCACAGTGGCTGCGTGTGATGGGCACAGTGGCAACAATTGATGGCACAGTGACTGCGTGTGTTGGCACAGTGGCTGCGTGTGTTGGCACAGTGGCTGCATGTGATGGCACAGTGGCTGCGTTTGATGGGCACAGTGGCTGCGTGTGATGGGCACAGTGGCTGCGTGTGATGGGCACAGTGGCTGCGTGTGATGGGCACAGTGGCTGCGTGTTATTGGCACAGTGGCTGCGTGTGATGGGCACAGTGGCTGTGTGTGATGGGCACAGTGGCTGCGTGTGATGGGCACAGTGGCTGCGTGTGATTGGCACAGTGGCTGCGTGTGATTGGCACAGTGGCTGCGTGTGATTGGCACAGTGGCTGCGTGTGATTGGCACAGTGGCTGCATGTGATTGGCACAGTGGCTGCATGTGATTGGCACAGTGGCTGTGTTTGGGAACAGTGGCAACAATTGATTGCACAGTGGCTGCGTGTGATTGGCACAGTGGCTGCGTTTGATGGGAACAGTGGCTGCGTGTGATTGGCACAGTGGCTGCGTGTGATTGGCACAGTGGCTGCGTGTGATTGGCACAGTGGTTGCGTGTGATTGGCACAGTGGCTGCATGTGATTGGCACAGTGGCTGTGTTTGGGAACAGTGGCAACAATTGATTGCACAGTGGCTGCGTGTGATTGGCACAGTGGCTGTGTTTGATGGGAACAGTGGCTGCGTGTGATTGGCACAGTGGCTGCGTGTGATTGGCACAGTGGCTGCGTGTGATTGGCACAGTGGCTGCGTGTGATTGGCACAGTGGCTGCGTGTGATGGGCACAGTGGCTGCGTGTGATTGGCACAGTGGCTGCGTGTGATTGGCACAGTGGCTGTGTTTGGGAACAGTGGCTGCGTGTGATTGGCACAGTGGCTGCGTGTGATTGGCACAGTGGCTGTGTTTGGGAACAGTGGCTGCGTGTGATTGGCACAGTGGCGACAATTTATGGTGGCACAGTGGCTGCATGTGTTGGCACAAGTGGCTGCGTGTGTTGGCACAAGTGGCTGCGTGTGTTGGCACAAGTGGCTGCACCCCCCCCCCCTCCGTGACATACAGACTGCCCCCCCATGACATACAGACTGCCCCCCCCCCTGGACATACAGACTGATCCCCCCCGTAGGTAGCCTATACAAGCCTGTGTCCCCCGCGGTCATCCTGATGCAGTGTTCCTCGGCAATAGCTCTCGGCGCGTGCAGAGTTAATCTGACTCAGCTGTGTTGTAGTGCAGCAGCTCTGCGCTCGATTTCAATGGACTGAAATCGGCACATGCTCAGTTGCTACAAGGGATGCCAATTTTCTTGGGATGCCGATCTTACTGCTACACCGGCCCTGCCTACTGTTATCACCGCGGCAGGGAACATTAGACAGCGTTCGTTTGAACAGCTGTTTTCCCCGCTGCGCATAGACACTCCCCCTTGGACGGATCTGTCCAATCGCGAGCAAGGGGGAGTGTCTATGTGACTCCCCCTTGCTCGCGATTGGACAGATCCGTCCAAGGGGGAGTGTCTATGCGCGGCGGGGAAAACAGCTGTTCAAACGAACGCTGTCTAATGTTCCCCGCCGCGGTGATTAACGTGGCAGCGGCGGCGGTTTCGGCGGCGGGGGTGGGCCGGATTAAAAGGTCCACCGGGCCGTATACGGCCCGCGGGCCGTAGTTTGCCCAGGTCTGCTCTAAATGGTCTAAGGTTATCAGTGGTGTACACCAAGGTTCAGCGTTGGCACCCTTACCTTTTAATGTCTTTATAAATTATATAGGGTCTGGGATTAAAAGTTACATTTCAGTCTTTGCAGATGACACCAAGCTATGCAGTGGAATAACATCCTTACAGGATGTCTCATATTTACAAGCTGACCTCAATGCACTGTCTAATTGGGCAACTAAGTGGCAAATGAGGTTTAATGTTGGTAAATGTAAAGTTATCCACTTGGGGTGAAGAATATGCATGCATTATACATACTAGGGGGAATACAACTAGGGGAATTTGTAGTGGAAAAGGATCTGGGGGTTATGGTAGATCATAAGCTCAATAATAGTCCTTTATTGTAATAAGAGAGGTAATAAGAGAGGTATGGACTCCAGAGAGCGAGATACAGACGGTCCCATACTTACAAACATCTGACTTACAAACGACTTAGAAAGTGAGAAGAAATCTACCCCTAGGAAGGGAAATTCTCTCCTGTATGAGTTAATATGGGAAAAAGGTGTCTCCACTGATGCTTTATCACCAATCCTTGTTTCCCCAATAACCCCAAATTTTCAAAATCCAATTGTCATTGGGACAGAAAGTGAGGTGACATCTTCTGAACAGGGGCACAGACAGCAAAACAAATGTTACAGGGGTGATAACCCTTCCCTATGCTATCCAAAAAGCTTAAAAATAGATTTTTTGGCTGAAGCTACACTTAAAAAATTTACCTGTTCCAACTTACAAACAGATTCAACTTAAGAACAAGCTTACAGTCACTATCTTGTTTGTAACCCGGGGACCAACTGTATCATTATTCCCCTGTTCAAATCATTAATAAGACCTCATCTGGACTATGTAGTTCAGTTTTGGGCACCAATTCTCAAAAAGGATATCGGGGAACTGGAGAAAGTGCAGAGAAGGGCAACCAAATTATTATTATTATTATTATATAGTGAACTTGGTGTTGAGTTATTCAATTTAAGGTCATCACACAGGATAAGGGGGCACTCTTTACGTCTAGAGGAAAAAAGATTTAATCTCCAAATACGGAAAGTTTTCTTCACAGTAAGAGCTGTGAAAATGTGGAATAGACTCCCTGCAGAGGTGGTTCTGGCCAGCTCAGTAGATTGCTTTAAAAAAAGCCTGGATTCTTTCCTAAATGTACATAATGGGCCAGATCCACAAAAGAGATACTCCGACTTAACTGCTGTTCAGTCTGTGTGTAACTTTGGAAACGATCCTCAAAAGGCTTTTTCCAAAGTTAGGCAGAAGATCCGGCATGTGTAATTGAATTACACTGCCGAATCTTAGGATGCAGTACCGCATCCGCCACTGGGGGCATTTCGAGTCGAAATGCCGTTTCTAGTATGCAAATTAGCACTTAAGGCGATCCACAAAGCTTTCCAGCTTCGTTTTTGCGCCGTAAGTGTTATTTTGCAAGTGTAAAATTAGGGCTGGTTCTACAAAGTGTAAACTAGTCACACCTTGTAAAAGCCCATTCCAGCGACGGCATTTGGTATGCTTTCCCGAGGGAGAACTCCACGGCAATTTGTAAAAACAAAACCGGCATGGGTTCCCCCCCAGGAGCATACCAGGCCCTTAGGTCTGGTATGGGTTGTAAGGGGACCCCCCCTACGCCGAAAAATCGACGTAGGGGGTCCCCCTACAATCCATACCAGACCCGTATCCAAAGCACGCTACCCGGCTGGTCAGGAATGGGAGTGGGGACGAGCGAGCGCCCCCCCCCTCCTGAGCCGTGCCAGGCCGCATGCCCTCAACATGGGGGGGTTGGGTGCTCTGGGGCAGGGGGGCGCACTACGGGCCCCCCCACCTCAGAGCACCCTGTCCCCATGTTGATGAGGACAGGACCTCCTCCCGACAACCCTTGCCATTGGTTGTCGGGGTCTGCGGGCGGAGGCTTATCGGAATCTGGGAGTCCCCTCAAATAAGGGGGCCCCCAGATACCGGCCCCCCACCCTAAGTGAATGGATATGGGGTACATCGTACCCCTATCCATTCACCTGTAGGCAAAAAGTAAAAGTTAATAAACACACAACACAAGGCTTTTTAAAATATTTTATTATTCTGCTCCGGATGCCCCCCCTGTCTTCGTTATTAGCTCAATTACCAGGGGGGGCTTCTTCTTCCGCTCTCCGGGGGTCTTCCACTCTCCGGGGGTCTTCTCCGCTCTCCGGGGGTCTTCTCCGCTCTCCGGGGGGGCTTCTCCGGACTCCGGGGGGCTTCTTCCATCTTCTCCCCTCTTCCGCTGTTGACTCGGCGAACCCCGGTTCTTCTGCAGATGTCCGGTGCCTTCTTCTTCAGCGCTGGCTGCCTGCTATGTTTGTGTGTTAGCTCGATTTCAAACAGGCAGCCAGCGCGGTCTTCTGTGACGTCATCTTCTCTTCTGTTCTTCTCCCCTCTTCCGATGTTGCCTCGTCGCCTGTTGTCGCTGTAATGATGGAAGCGCGCCTTGCATCCCATTTATATAGGCATCACCGTCCCATCATGCTCCGGCAGGTACCCACGTGGTGGGTGCACGTGGGTAGGCACCCACCACGTGGGTACCTGCCGGAGCATGATGGGACGGTGATGCCTATATAAATGGGATGCAAGGCGCGCTTCCATCATTACAGCGACAACAGGCGACGAGGCAACATCGGAAGAGGGGAGAAGAACAGAAGAGAAGATGACGTCACAGAAGACCGCGCTGGCTGCCTGTTTGAAATCGAGCTAACACACAAACATAGCAGGCAGCCAGCGCTGAAGAAGAAGGCACCGGACATCTGCAGAAGAACCGGGGTTCGCAGAGTCAACAGCGGAAGAGGGGAGAAGATGGAAGAAGCCCCCCGGAGTCCGGAGAAGCCCCCCCGGAGAGCGGAGAAGACCCCCGGAGAGCGGAGAAGACCCCCGGAGAGTGGAAGACCCCCGGAGAGCGGAAGAAGAAGCCCCCCCTGGTAATTGAGCTAATAACGAAGACAGGGGGGGCATCCGGAGCAGAATAATAAAATATTTTAAAAAGCCTTGTGTTGTGTGTTTATTAACTTTTACTTTTTGCCTACAGGTGAATGGATAGGGGTACGATGTACCCCATATCCATTCACTTAGGGTGGGGGGCCGGTATCTGGGGGCCCCCTTATTTGAGGGGACTCCCAGATTCCGATAAGCCTCCGCCCGCAGACCCCGACAACCAATGGCAAGGGTTGTCGGGAAGAGGTCCTGTCCTCATCAACATGGGGACAGGGTGCTCTGAGGTGGGGGGGCCCGTAGTGCGCCCCCCTGCCCCAGAGCACCCAACCCCCCCATGTTGAGGGCATGCGGCCTGGCACGGCTCAGGAGGGGGGGGGGGCGCTCGCTCGTCCCCACTCCCATTCCTGACCGGCCGGGTAGCGTGCTTTGGATACGGGTCTGGTATGGATTGTAGGGGGACCCCCTACGTCGATTTTTCGGCGTAGGGGGGTCTCCTTACAACCCATACCAGACCTAAGGGCCTGGTATGCTCCTGGGGGGTGAACCCATGCCGGTTTTTTCTTTGAAAATTGGCATGGAGTTCTCCCTCTCAGGAATGCATGCCGAGCGACGCTGTCATTTTTTTTTTTTTCCCCGACGCAACTTTTTTAAGCCGTCGCGATCCTCAAAACTCGGCGTAACGTAACTTCGCGCATGCGCAGTACGGCCGGCGCGGGAGCGCGCCTCATTTAAATGGGACTCGCCCCATTTGAATAGGAACGCCTTGCGCCGGCGGAATTTTAGTTACACAGCCTGAAATTTCTAGATAAGTGCTTTGTGGATCAGGCACTTAGGTAGAAACTTTAAGGCAGTGTAACTTAAATCGGATTTTTTAAGTTACGCCAGGTTTTTGTGGATCTGGCCCAATATAACTGGGTACTGACATTTATAGGTAAAGTTGATCCGGTAAAAATTCGATTGCCTCTCGGGGGATCAGAAAGGAATTTTTTCCCTTGCTGTAGCAAATTGGAGACAAACAAGGAGAGAGGCGCCTCTGGGTGCAATACTTTAAAACAGTTTAATTTTTAAAAAGCCAAAGGTTAAAAACCACTCACATTTTGGTGGTCAAATAAAGGCATGTAGATGCGATTCTCCAGAAGGAGAAGTGGGTGTCATCTGGTGCGTCTGGTGGATTTCTTCCTCGGGTCCCTGGTATGGCGCTGTGAAGTGGAGGGGATCAGTCCTTCTGCCGCTGATGGTATCCGGTGGTTTGCGGTAGACGGGGCGATCCTTAGCAGACACTGCATGCGCAGGTATACCGATGGGCGATGGGAGATGACGTCACCAGGTAAGCGACGCGTTTCCGAATGCTTGGCAGCGAATGACAGGGCTGCCGCATTCCTTTATCAAGCTAGTGACAGGGGAGCAGGAGCTAAACTTTGTATAGTAAGGAAGTGGGAGGGGCAAGTTGGGAGCAGACTGCGATAGGTTAAAAGGCTAAAAATAAAACCTATGTTGCTCACGGCCAAAGTTAAAATGGCTTTAAATAATAAGAAAAGAACTTTAAAAGATATAAAAATTAAGGAACACTATCATTGTTTAAACGCTACAAAGAATATAACAGAATATGTAAAAGGGAAATCAAGGGTGCAAAAATTCATAACAAATGGCAGATTGCAAAAGGTAGTAGGACAAACCCCAATTTTATTTTCAAATATATTAAAAGTAAAAAGGTCAGGTCTGAGCATGTAGTCCCTTTACAAAAGAAACTAGAATAAGCGGCTGGGGACAAGGACAAGGCAAATTTATTAAATACTTTCTTCAGCGCTGTGTATGCAAAGGAGCATGAGGAAGCTCATGTCCATAATGGGAATGGTATTGAAACAGCCCCAAATGATCCACAATGGCTCAAAAGTGACAGAATAAAAGTGGATAAAGCACCTGGACCAGATGGCATCCACCCACAGATCCTAAAAAAATTGAGCTCTGTCATTTTGAAAACCATTATTTCTAATTTTTAGGGACTCCATTAACCTCCCTGGCGGTATGATTATTTCAGAAAAAAAGGTGCTAAAAGCGGTACCATTATTTGCAAGGAAATTTGGCGTTTTATACTGTAGGCCTGTAATTCTTAGGAATAACTCACTTAAATCTGTCCAAACAAGAGTCTAGTAGGCATACCGGGTATGACATTTTTTTAAAAACAAAATTATAAATTATAATATAATAAATAATTATAACAAATAATAATATAATTATAATAAAAATTATTCAATAATGTAATCAACTCAAAATCACTGAAATTTGCTCAGTTGCAGAATTGTCACTGTCATTACTTACTTATTTTTTTATGACGAATTTCCCCACGAATCGCTATCGCACAATTCTGCAAGTGATTATAATTTATTATCGCTGTTTTCTAGTTGTGGATTCAGCGAGGCGAGCCCGAGTCTGACTCGGGGTTACCGATCGCAGCACAGAAATGTAACCCCGAGTCAGACTCGGGAATACCGCCAGGGGGGTTAATGACTGGAATGGTACCACAGGATTGGCATAGGGCCAATGTGGTGCCCGTATTTAAAAGTCTTTACCAAGTAACTATGGACCTGTTAGTTTAACTTCTATAGTCAGGAAGACACTGGAGAGTTTAATGAAAGACCACATAGACCAGTTCTTGTTGGAATTTTTCTTTTTTTAAGCAACAGACAGCATGGATTCATGAAAGACAGAAGTTGTCAAACAAACATGATTTCTTTTTATGAGGAGGTAAGTAAAACCTTGGACAGAGGGGTGGCTGTGGACATGGTATACTTGGATTTTGCAAAAGCGTTTGACACAGTTCCCCACACTCGACTAATGTGTAAGGTAAAGTCTACAGACTTTGAAAGATCAATGTGTAAATTGATAGAAAACTGGCTAAAAAACCCAATTCAGAGAGTAGTAGTTAATGATTCTTATGCCGCGTACACACGGTCGTTTTATGTGATGAAAAAAAATGACGTTTTTAAAAACGTCACTTTAATTGACCGTGTGTGGGGGAAAACGTCGTTTTATGTCTTCTAAAAAACGACCAAAAAAAATTGAAGCATGCTTCAATTTTATGTGTCGTTTTTCAAAACGTCAACTTTTACTTCACAGAAATTGACCGTGTGTAGCAAAAACGTCGTTTAAAATGACGGTTTTTCATCCGCGCATGCCCAGAAGCTACTTATGAAGCGAGCTTCAATGGAAAAACGTGGTGGAACGTAACCTCGCTTTGCTAGAACATTGTGAGAAAAACGATGGTGTGTAGGCAACTTCGTCTTTGAAAATTGAAGTTTCAAAAACGTTGTTTTTTACTTCACAGAAAATGTCGTTTTTTTTCATCAAATAAAGTGATGGTGTGTATGCGGCATTACTCTAAATGGTCTAAGGTTATCAGTGGTGTACACCAAGGTTCAGCGTTGGCACCCTTACCTTTTAATGTCTTTATAAATTATATAGGGTCTGGGATTAAAAGTTACATTTCAGTCTTTGCAGATGACACCAAGCTATGCAGTGGAATAACATCCTTACAGGATGTCTCATATTTACAAGCTGACCTCAATGCACTGTCTAATTGGGCAACTAAGTGGCAAATGAGGTTTAATGTTGGTAAATGTAAAGTTATCCACTTGGGTCGAAGAATATGCATGCATTATACATACTAGGGGGAATACAACTAGGGGAATTTGTAGTGGAAAAGGATCTGGGGGTTATGGTAGATCATAAGCTCAATAATAGTCCTTTATTGTAATAAGAGAGGTAATAAGAGAGGTATGGACTCCAGAGAGCGAGATACAGACGGTCCCATACTTACAAACATCTGACTTACAAACGACTTAGAAAGTGAGAAGAAATCTACCCCTAGGAAGGGAAATTCTCTCCTGTATGAGTTAATATGGGAAAAAGGTGTCTCCACTGATGCTTTATCACCAATCCTTGTTTCCCCAATAACCCCAAATTTTCAAAATCCAATTGTCATTGGGACAGAAAGTGAGGTGACATCTTCTGAACAGGGGCACAGACAGCAAAACAAATGTTACAGGGGTGATAACCCTTCCAAAAAGCTTAAAAATAGATTTTTTGGCTGAAGCTACACTTAAAAAATTTACCTGTTCCAACTTACAAACAGATTCAACTTAAGAACAAGCCTACAGTCACTATCTTGTTTGTAACCCGGGGACCAACTGTATCATTATTCCCCTGTTCAAATCATTAATAAGACCTCATCTGGACTATGTAGTTCAGTTTTGGGCACCAATTCTCAAAAAGGATATCGGGGAACTGGAGAAAGTGCAGAGAAGGGCAACCAAATTATTATTATTATTATTATTATTATTATATAGTGAACTTGGTGTTGAGTTATTCAATTTAAGGTCATCACACAGGATAAGGGGGCACTCTTTACGTCTAGAGGAAAAAAGATTTAATCTCCAAATACGGAAAGTTTTCTTCACAGTAAGAGCTGTGAAAATGTGGAATAGACTCCCTGCAGAGGTGGTTCTGGCCAGCTCAGTAGATTGCTTTAAAAAAAGCCTGGATTCTTTCCTAAATGTACATAATATAACTGGGTACTGACATTTATAGGTAAAGTTGATCCGGTAAAAATTCGATTGCCTCTCGGGGGATCAGAAAGGAATTTTTTCCCTTGCTGTAGCAAATTGGAGACAAACAAGGAGAGAGGCGCCTCTGGGTGCAATACTTTAAAACAGTTTAATTTTTAAAAAGCCAAAGGTTAAAAACCACTCACATTTTGATGGTCAAATAAAGGCATGTAGATGCGATTCTCCAGAAGGAGAAGTGGGTGTCATCTGGTGCGTCTGGTGGATTTCTTCCTCGGGTCCCTGGTATGGCGCTGTGAAGTGGAGGGGATCAGTCCTTCTGCCGCTGATGGTATCCGGTGGTTTGCGGTGGACGGGGCGATCCTTAGCAGACACTGCATGCGCAGGTATACCGATGGGCGATGGGAGATGACGTCACCAGGTAAGCGACGCGTTTCCGAATGCTTGGCAGCGAATGACAGGGCTGCCGCATTCCTTTATCAAGCTAGTGACAGGGGAGCAGGAGCTAAACTTTGTATAGTAAGGAAGTGGGAGGGGCAAGTTGGGAGCAGACTGCGATAGGTTAAGAGCTAAGAACTGGGCGAAGAGAAAAATAAAAAAACGGAAGTAAAGATAAAAGTGACAGTAGAGCAAAAACGACATATGGGCACGAAAGAAAGAATGTATGTAGTAAAAATGTAAAGCTATATTATGGTGATGAACTAGAAAAAGAAAAGGGGTTATATGACTGAGGATAGGATTAATGTATAACTAAAGCGGGTCAAGAAAAACGGGGGAAGGGGGGGAAAGGGACTATACACGCAACATCTCGCCACATCCCCTCCCATCACTCGCTCTTCACTCAGACCCAAATCCATCTTTTTCCCAACACACTCCAAGGGCCCTCATATAGAGAGCTTCTATAGAGTGGTTTACGCAGACCTTGTCAAAATGTGCAACTCCACATCCATGTCCAAAACTAACAACTTATCTCCGTCTGAAATAAAAGCCCTAGACCAATTCATCCATACCGACAATATCATAATAAAATCAGCCAATAAAGGAGGAGGAATTGTACTCTTGGACAAAACAGCCCACCTAAAGGAAGCCTCCAGACTACTCTCTGATGAAACCACATACACCAAACTCCATAGTGACCCCACGTCAGCCTTTGCAAAAGAAGCTGAGACCCTCATACTACAGGCACTCAAAGATGACATTATTACAAAGATAGAAAGTTCTTTCCTACGGAAAAACATCTTTCAGATTCCGTACTTCTATTACCTTCCCAAAATACATAAAAACCCATCAGCCCCTCCCGGAAGACCTATCATGGCAGCCATGGATAGCATCACAACAGGGTTCAGCTTATACATTGATCAATTTCTGCAGCCCATTGTTTTCCAACTAGAATCATATGTTCGTGACAGTACACACTTACTCAAGCTTCTATCCCCATACCAGTGGGAGCCAACGTATACATGGCTCTCACTTGATGTCTGCTCCTTATACACATCCATCCCACACTCCTTTGGACTGATGGCACTGGAACAATTCCTGTTAAACAAACCTCTTATCAATCCCCGACAAGCTACCTTTATCATCACAGCCACGCTTTTTTGCCTAACACACAACTATTTCATCTTCAATGGAGACTTTTATCATCAAATACAGGGCACCGCAATGGGGGCCAATTTTGCCCCCTCGTATGCAAATCTGGCCATGGGCTTCTGGGAAAACAACCACATCTACCGCAACAACACGTTTTCCGCCAATATAGTTTTCTTCGGACGCTACATTGATGATATCATCATCATCTGGGATGGCCCCCAAGAACTCATTCCTCCATTCATCAACCATTGCAACAGCAACCAATATGGCCTATCGTTCACATCCGCATCAAATTCCACCTCCATGACATTTCTCGACCTTGAATTGGGACATGACGGATACTCCATCTGGGCCAAGAATTATACACAACCTACAGCAGGAAACTCATATTTACATTTCAAAAGCTGTCATCTGCCTAGTTGGAAAAACAACATCCCCAACAGTCAATTCTGTCGCCTAAGACAAAATTGTACTAAAGATTTGGATTATATAGAACTCAGTCAACATCTCAAAAAGAAATTTACCGAGAAACAGTACCCAGAAACCTTAACTGATGAAGCATTCAAACTTTATCTGAACGGAAAACCATCCAAACCCAAAAGAACTATGGATGACCATCCAGTCAGGTTCATGACCACATTTCACCATAAATATAAAAAAATGGAAAGCATATTAGTCAAACACTGGGATATTCTTTTACAGGATCCTCATCTCAAACCCATCCTCCCAGCTCATCCAAAAATCACCTATCGAAGAGCTCCCAACCTCAAAGATAAAATTGCTCCGAGCAAACTCAAACCTACCCCCACCACATCCTCTATACCAACCCTCATACCCTTAGTCGGCATGTATCAATGCCGAACATCCCGCTGCAAAACATGTAATTTTGTCCAACATGGACAAAAAAACTTTCATACAAAAGGTAAAACATATCCTTTAAAAGACTTCTATAACTGCTCCTCGGAGTTTGTTATATACGGTCTCAGCTGCCCTTGCGGCCTCCTCTACATAGGGCGAACCATACGACCTCTAAGAGAGAGGTTTGGAGAACACAGGAGGAACATAGAGGGTGGCACGGACCCGCACAGTGTCTCCAGACACTTCACTATGCTACATCAACAATCTACTTCTGGACTTCAAGTTTGGGTAATAGAACAAATGGACAAAACACTCCCCCCAGCTGAAAGATTCAAAAAACTGTGTGCTCGCGAAACATACTGGATCTACAGCCTGGAAACCCTCTTGCCCGGCGGCATCAATGAGAGCATTGAAATCTCCACCATTTTATAACTATCTATTTCCCACTTATTCCTTTTCCTTCCTCTTTCCCCCCCAAACCCCCCCTTTCCCCCCCCTTTTCCTTCTTTCCCCCCCACCCCCCTTTCTCCTCTCCCCCCCCCAAAAAAAACCCCTCCCTTTACAGCTCCTCATCCCCCATCATACCAGATAAAAATCCATTGCTAATACCTTCATTACTATTTTTTACTTTCAGGCCTCTTTATAGTCTGGGTTATTTGGCGGGTGTCCTTTTATAGTCTGGGCCTCTTGGCGGGTGTACGTATTACCTCAATATGGAAAACGAATACCCTGTCCCCACCCCCCCTTTCTCCTTTCCCCCTCCTCTCCCCTCCCCCTCCTGTGCCCCACTTCTTCTCTTTCCTCTCTCCCCTCCCCCCCACCTCCCCATTACCTTCGGTACAATATAAACAAGGTATTTTACATATATATATGTATATATATATATATATATATATATATATATATATATATATATATATATATATATATTCTTGCAGTTCTTAAGAATATTGTTTGTTCATAATAATGTTTTTGTTCCGACTGTATAAGCTTTCATCCTCTGGCATGTAATGTTTCACTTCATTTAATGTTTCGGATCAATATTGCTTTTATCTTATGTCAACTCCTATATGTATGTATATCTCTCCCCACCTTGGTGTGACTATACACATACATCCACATAGACAACTAGATCCCTTCCCTACTCCCCCCCCCTGTTTCCCATCCTATCCCACATATAACCCTTCTTTATTTTTGGCCAACATATTATACATATATATGTGTATATTTTTATATGTATATATATATATATATATATATATATATATATATATATATATATATATATATATATATATATATATATGTATACATACCTTTGACTAAATTCACTTTTCACTATCATTAAAACCTAAATCCCATTTTTTCCATTTTTTCAAATCAACCCCCCTAAAAAATCCTATAAATAACCCCTCCTTATTATTATTTATTTATTTTGGCCACATATTATTAAATATATATGTATACATTTAATTTTCTTTACCCTCTTTTTATAACCCAAATCCCCCTTTTTTCCAAACAAAAACTCCCTTCCCCCCCTTCCCCTGTTTTTCTTGGCCCACTTTAGTTATACATTAATCCTATCCTCAGTCATATAACCCCTTTTCTTTTTCTAGTTCATCACCATAATATAGCTTTACATTTTTACTACTGACATTCTTTCTTTCATGCCCATATGTCGTTTTTGCTCTACTGTCACTTTTATCTTTACTTCCGTTTTTTTTTTTTCTCTCCGCCCAGTTCTTAGCTCTTAACCTATCGCAGTCTGCTCCCAACTTGCCCCTCCCACTTCCTTACTATACAAAGTTTAGCTCCTGCTCCCCTGTCACTAGCTTGATAAAGGAATGCGGCAGCCCTGTCATTCGCTGCCAAGCATTCGGAAACGCGTCGCTTACCTGGTGACGTCATCTCCCATCGCCCATCGGTATACCCACGCATGCAGTGTCTGCTAAGGATCGCCCCGTCCACCGCAAACCACCAGATACCATCAGCAGCAGAAGGACTGATCCCCTCCACTTCACAGCGCCATACCAGGGACCCGAGGAAGAAATCCACCAGACGCACCAGATGACACCCACTTCTCCTTCTGGAGAATCGCATCTACATGCCTTTATTTGACTACCAAAATGTGAGTGGTTTTTAACCTTTGGCTTTTTAAAAATTAAACTGTTTTAAAGTATTGCACCAAGAGGCGCCTCTCTCCTTGTTTGTCTCCTAGATCTGGAACATGGTCCCTGAGTACAAACCCCCATCTAAACATACCCGCACATCTCCCATCACCACCCTAACAGCCTGAACTTTTTCTGACCCCAGATACTTGTTCTATGTGCTGCTTTTTACACTGACTATGCTGCTCCAATAACAATATTCTGAAAAGTTCTTGCGCAAAATTTACTTTTTATACTGTAGCAAATTGGAGCATGCCTTGCTGGGGATTTTCGCCTTCCTCTGGATCAACTGTGGGTGAAGGATTGTGTATATGGGACTGTATTTTTTTTGTTTTTCTTTTTTTTTTTTGTTTAAGTATTTTATTGGTATTTCAGAAAAAGAATAATACATATATAAAGCAATACATATATTAAAATATATCCAGACAAACCGTATACAACATGAGGTGAATCAGCAATATCCACAGAACAGAAAAAGCCATTCAAAAACACATCATATTAACATATCAATGGAAACAATTAAAAAGGTCCATTAGGATCAGATCGAAGGATATGACTGTATATTACATCGGAAATAATGCAATCAAAATAAACAATAGTATATAAAAAAAAAAAGGGGACAAAAAGGGGAGAGAAAAAAAAACAAAAGGGGGAGGGGGAGCGGATCAGTTGATATTATAAAATTTTAGAAGAAATCAGAACGATTTCAAGTAATGTCAGAATGGTGAGTCAGTGTTCGAAACTCAGCAGATTTAGTAAAGATTGTCCAGCAATTCCATCTATCATGGAACTTATTGGGGGAATCCAATGATTGAAAGATCAGGTCCTCTATTTCCGCAATCCGTTACATTCTTCGGAACCATTCCAAAATGCTAGGAGGGGAAGCGTCTTTCCAGTGTGTCGGGATGCAGAGTTTGGCTGCATTAATCAGTTGTAAAACTATTGAATTTCTGTATAAGTGATGGGATAAGGAGGTATGGTGTAGCAGGTATTGGGCAGCGGAGAAATTTGGAGAGTGAGAGGTAATGAGAGGGATAATACGGTGAACTTCTTTCCAAAAGGTTTGTATAGCGGGGCAATCCCACCAAATATGCAGGAGTGTTCCTAAAGAGGATTTGCAGCGCCAACAAGTAGGTGAAGTGGTAGGGCTGAATTTATGAATGACATAGGGTGTCCTATACCACCTGGAGAAAAGTTTATAACCATTTTCCTGAATAAGCACATTCATTGAACCTTTATGAATATTAGTGAAAATATGATGCCAATCAGTGGTAGAGAGGTGTAAATCAAGAACTCTCTCTCAATGCAGGACATTTCCATCCTTCTCAAGTTCCGTATCAGAAAACAAAAGAGAGTATGTTTTCGAGATAAGATGTCTTTGGGGATGATTATCAACACATAATTTTTCAAATATGGTTTTGGGCCTATTCCAAAGTAGAGGAGGGATAGATTTTACTACAGAATTTAGAATGATCTCATAGTCCATTTTAGAAATATTGAAGTCAGGAAATGTAAGACAAAAGATGTCGTAAGCCAAAGGTTTGCCATCAACAAAAAAGTTCCGCTCTTATAGTGGAAGTCAAGGTAGGATCAATGGAGAAGGAACTTGCGGAGACAGGAAAAAGATTTGGAATCACAGGGATAGGGGTCATCGGACCCGGGGAGGACGAGATGTTAAATTTAGTACATAATGATCTAAAAATTTGAAGCGTGGGACCCGTAAGGGGGTGGACACTATTTTCACGGGGTATTTTATGTGGCTTGGTCCAAGGGAGTCGATTTAATGGGATTTTAGATGATAGTCCCTCCAGGTCAACCCAAGCTTTCGTCTTACTATGAATGTGCCAGTCAATGATGCGGGATAGATGGCAAGACCAATAATATTTCTGTAGATTCGGAAGTCCCATCCCACCCAACAGTTTAGGATTGACTAGAATATCCCATTTAATCCTAGGTTGCTTGGAATTCCAGACAAATTTCAGGCATATTCTTTTATACAAATTAAAGAAGGATGCTGGCAATTTAATCGGGATGGCTTGCAAAAGAATCTAGGGAGGATATTCATTCTGATTATGGCTATTCTCCCAAACCAGGAGAAAACATCTCTGTCCCACCTCAGCAGGTCTTCTTGAATGGATTTAAGAATAGGTAGGAAATTGGAAGAATACAAGTCTTTTAGTTGAAGAGGTATGTGTATGCCTAAATAGGACAGAGACCGTTCCTCCCACTTAAAAGGAAAATTCTGTTTACATAGTGATATCACATCAGGTCTCAGAGTGATATTTAGAGCCCTGGATTTATCAAAATTAATGGATAAGTTGGAGATCTAAGAGAAAGTGGAGAAGTCCTTCAAAAGATTAGGTAAAGTATTAATCCGATAAAAAGAGCAGGATGTCATCTGCATAGGCGGCCAATTTATATATTTTGTTGTTGATGTTAATACCATTAATATCTGGGTTATTTCGAATTCTATTAAGAATAGGTTCCAGAGTCAGAATAAATATGATTGGAGATAGGGGGCACCCCTGGCGGGTCCCGTTTGACACGGAGAAGGCGTCCGACAGGCGTCCATTAATTTGAATCCGTGCAGTGGGAGACGAGTAAAGGGCAAGAATATAACGCAATAAGCGGTCTCCAAGTCTGATGGTCTTTAGGCATTCAGTCATATAATCCCATGCAACCCTGTCGAACGCCTTTTCCGCGTCAAGAGAAAGAAAGAATCCGGGCTTAGAGTGTTTAGTTAGCCAATGATTGACATTGATAGCCTTTTGAGTGTTGTCCCTAGATTCACGACCAGGGACAAAACCAACCTGGTCAAGTGAGATTAAATTCGGGATCAGGGGCAGTAATCTGTTCGAAATAATTTTGGCATAAAGCTTTAGATCTAGATTTAGGAGGGAGATGGGCCTATAATTAGAGACTAGGGGCCAGATCCACAAACAGCAGCGCAAATTAAGTTACTCAAAACTTATGTCATTTAAGTTACGGCGCCCTAAGTTGGTGTCGTAATTGCCGTATCCACAGCGCATTTGCGCACAAAATTGCGCTTGCGTAACTTAAATTCTGAGGCGTAAGGCGGGGTTATTGCAAGTGGGAAGGAAGTGGGCGTGCTTCATTGTAATGAGCCGTGACCCCATGCAAATGAAAGTCCGGCCGTACTGCGCATGCGCGCACGAATCTGCTTCTCACTGGGCATGTGCAGAACTTTGCTCGGCGCAATCAGTGAGATAGGTAAAAAAGGCCAAGCGTACTTAGTTTGAGGATCGCCCTGTGTATAAATAGCCCCAGTCAAACACACTTCCCTTGCAAAAGTATTACCCTGTGTTACCCTTCCTAGAGCAAGTTGCTTCTGCTCTGAATGTTTGTCGGTGTTTGTTGGTGAGTTGTGTGTGATAGAGACGTTTTGGAGGAGTATTAGATAGTAGTTTGTTTCTGCTAAGTGTATTTTTTTTTTTTTCTGAGTGTATTTTTTTTTTTTTCTGATTGTATATTGTGTTTGTTTTTTTCTGATTGTATTTTGTGTTTGTTTTTTGCGTGTTTGTTTTTGAATTTGTAGTAGCTGTCTGCTTGTGTGTTTTGCTTTTTGTGTGTTTCTTCTGTGAGTGTCTTTGTTTGTTTGTTGTGTGTGCATTTTTGTTTGTTTGTCCTGTGAGTTTCTTGTTGCTGAGTGGTGTCTGTGATGGCACCCAAGCGCAGGAAGCTCAATTTTAATCAGGTTGAGAAGCAAATCCTTGCTAGGTCCATCGTCCTATATGGGCGCTATTTACATGGGCCTGAGAGCCGGAACACCTCTCCGGCCCAAAGGAAGGCGATTTTAAAAAAGATCACAGATCAGATCAATGCGGCGGGGGGGGGGGGGGAGACGAGGACCCCCGCTGGCATACAAAAAAAGATAAATGATCTGAAGAGCGTGGTCCGGAACAAGGTGACTAAGATCACTGCCCATACCAGGGGCACTGGAGGAGGGGGACCCTGCCCCATCCGTCTGAGTGAGGAGGAATGGGCAGTGGCCCGGTGTTTCCAGCCAGAGCAGGTGGTGGGCCTGCGTGGATATCAGACAGGTGTTCCTGTGGGGCCAGGTAAGTTTTTGGTTTTTCTATCTGGTGATTAGCATGTGTGGGTGGGGGAAGGGAAGATGTGCCAAGTGTGTGGATCCTCAAACCTGTGATTGTTCTGTGTCCTCCACAGATGACCAGGAGGTTGCTGGCCCATCAGGCCAGGCTGCTGCACCACCACAAGGACAAGAGGCTGCTGATGAGTCCCAAGAAGGGCAGGAGTCCCCAAGGGAGGGGAGTGGCCAAACCTCCCCTCATGAGGAGGTTGAGGGGGAGGAGGATGAGGGGGAGGAGGATGAGGGGGTGGAGGAAGAAGATCTGCAGATTGGCCAGGAAGTCCTTTTGGCCTCTGATATGATGACCTTTGAGGATACCCTTGAGGCTACACTTGAGGCTACCCCTGAGGCTACCCCAGAGCCTACCCCAGAGGCTGGCAGCAGTCAGGCCACCATCAGGGTTAGCCCCTCCCACTCCTCCCCCAACAGGCCGCCACCCACAAGGGTCACTCTCCCCCCTCCTCCCAGGCCACAAGCCTCAGGGGCAGGTAGGATGGGGACCCAGGAGACCAGGGGGGTGGTCGAGCGTCTGCCGGCCAGTCTTCAGAAGGACAATGCCCGGCAGACCCGCAGTCTGGGTCAGATAAAAGTCACTCTGACCCAGATGGAGCACAGCCTGGGTGTAATGAAGGAGTCACTCGGTGATGTGGCCACCAACTCATTGGCGGTCATCACATGTTTGTGTGACCTGCAGACCGCCACAACAGGCGTGGCCCAGGAGGTGACTGCCCTGACCCAGGCTGTGCAGGACAATACCCGGGCTGTCCAGGCCAATACCCGGGCTGGCCAGGCCAATGCGGCTGCCCTCACAAACTGTCTGACAAGGATAGCAGTGGCCTTGGAGGGCAGGCCAGCAGGAGGACAGACACCAGGGGAGGCTCCTCCTTCCCCTGCTCACCCACCCCCCCATGAAGATACTCCCTCCCCTGCTCACACCCCTCCCCATGAAGATTCTCCAGTCGGCCATGGCCGTGCCCGTGTCCGTGCCCGTGGGCAGCCCAGACGGAGAAAACGCTGCCGCAATTAATTTGCAGGGATACTTTTGATTTTTTATTTTTTTTATTTTTTTTTATATTTTTATGATTTTGTTTTGTATACTGTACTTATGATTTGGTTTATGTGTGTGAATGATGTGTGAATGTGGGGGTGGCATTCCTGATTAAATAAGGGTGTCACCCTCAGTTTTGGTGGAGAAGGGATCCCCAGGACCAGGGAGAAGTGATCCCAGGTTCCTGAATGGTGTATGAATGCACAGTAACAGAATTGGAGCCGTGGCGTGGCGTTACTGCTCCCAAGTACCAATGGGGGGGGGATACTTGGATCTAATCCAATTAGATGTGCATGTGATATGTCTGTGCTAGGGACCATGCGCATGGATGCCCCTGGCATGTTGGCATACAGATTGTAGTCCAGCAAGTGTGTGTGCTCAGCTCTTCCTTAATGGTTAATGGTTCCTTAATGGTGTTGCTTTAGCTGACCATTACACGGCATGTGTAAAATTAGGGCACCTTTTATAATGTGTAAATTTACACATTGAAACTAACAGAAGCGCACAGGGCGTAATCTACGGCGCACACACTTAATTTGGTGGATCGCCCTATCTCCCTCATTTGCATCTTTGCCTATCAAAACAGCGGCGTTTCTAGCGTAATTTGCGCACAGAAAAGCGCCGGTGTAATTATTTTAGGTAGGACGGAAAAACAGGATTTTAAGGCGTATCTCGTTTTGAGGATCAGGCGCAAATATACGCGCCGTGTAAATTTCAATTACGCCGCGTATCTCGAGTTAAGTCGGCGCATTTGCTTTGTGGATCTGGCCCTAGAAGTGTATCTTTGCCAGGCTTAGGTATCATCGTGATGTGTGCCTCTAAAAGATCCCTGTTGTTGTCAGGTGGATGATCGGGATTGAGTTGAAGGCTTTTAAAAAATAGGGGAGAACAATGTCGGTGAAGGATTTATAATAGCCTACAGTTAGTCCGTCAGGACCTGGGCATTTACCAGTATTCAATTGTTTGAGAGCTAATAACGATTCATCCCATTCAAGAGGACCATCCAATTTGTCAGCTTCTATTTTAGAGATTGGATTAGGGCAATTAAGCTTCAAGAAATCAGTGATCAATTGTTTCCTGTGGGTGGATTGGTTTGGACCTGGGTCAGTAGAGATTTTTCCCCTGAAGAGTCTAATACGGAGTGGATAGTAGAGTTTGCTTTTTTAGTTCTTAGGGCATTTGCAAGCAATTTCCCGGACTTGTTGCCATGTTCGTAAAAAAAGCTTGCGGAATAGCATAAATTTATGTTTAGTCGTTCTGTCTAATTCTTCAAGTAAAAGTTCCCTGGCATGAAGAAGTTCATTATATGCATCAACCGCTAGTGAATGTTTGTTTTCGAGTACATGAACTTTATCAGTCAACGCAGTTATACGAGCCTGTCAAGCTTTTTTTCGTTTTGAGGCCATGGAAATAAGTATGCCTCTAATGACGCATTTGTGAGTCATCCAGAGGTTCAAGGGTTGTATGTCTGAAGAATCATTCTCTTTAAAAAAGTGTGTTAGGTGGGAGGTAATCGAGGACGCATTTTCAATATTTCTAAGTAGGGAATTGTCTAATCTCCATATAAACGATTTGATAGGTCTAGTGGAAAAAGAGAGGGAAATAGAAATCGGATGATGGTCCGAAAGAATCATGGGTTCGATAGATGCGGAGATTAACGAGTCAAGTTCTATTTGGTTCAGGAAAAAGTAATCTATTCGAGAGTACTTGTTATGAGGTGGTGAAAAGAAAGTGTAATCCTTGGTGTTGGGATGCAAAGTGCGCCATGTGTCATGTAGAGTTAAATCTCTAAGTACATTTTTAATTGAACGAAGTGCGGAATAGGGTAAGGTGGAGGTACCCGATGAGGAGTCAATCAAAGGATTAAGAGCAACATTGAAATCTCCACCCAATATTAGCAATCCAGACTGAAAACGGTGGAGATAGTCAAGGGTGTTTCTGATAAACGGAACCTGTTGCTTGTTAGCAACATAAATGTTAGCTAAAGTAACATTTTTATTGTAGAGAATACCTTTCAGAAAAACATAACGGCCATCAGGGTCTATCAAAGAATCTAGAACTTGTAGTGGGCATTTTTTAGAAATAAAGATAGAAACCCCCGTTGACTTAGAATCAGGATTGGTGTCGTGATATTTAATAGGGTACAAATTATTATGAAAATTCGGTATATTGTTAGATTTAAAATGTGTTTCCTGTAAGAAAACTATGTCAGCTTTAGTAGTAGGAATAGTTTCGATCGTTTTTCAGGAATATTAAGGCCCTTAACGTTTAAAGAGTACAAATTAACCTTTAGAGGGGGGTCGGTGGAGTTATTTGATTGAGGCATTATACCTCATGACCGAAAGGGAATAAAAACTGAGGAAAGGAAGTAGATCAAATCAGATTACGTTAAGGAGAGGGAAAAAAAAAGGGGGGGGGGGGATTAAAAAACCTACGGAGGAAACGGGTTTAGTTCTCTAAACCGTAAATAAGAGGGAGGTTCCGTTCAGAATAAAGCAAAGGGTAAGCAATCGGAGAGAGCAGTACCCAGAACTCTATCACTGAGAGGGGGTTGGAATGTCCGAAACAAGAAGGAACTAAACAATAGGACCCATATCCCGCCGCTACAGTCAGTAAAAAAAAAAAGAGTAAGGAATATTAGAACGGAGAGGATTCTCAAGACAATTGAAGTACCTATCTTGAGAAAACGCAAAAATAGAAGGAGTCTGAAGGCAGATGCTATCATTGAGTTAAACACAGAGAAATCCGATATATTATAATATAATATCTCGTTTGGATTGGCATTAGAAGTAGTATCTTAAAAAAAAAAAAAAAAATATGAGGAAAGGTTAGGACGTGTTATTTTAAACAACAATAACAAGATCTCGCCTCAATGACCAACATAGGAGAATAATGTAATGTGAGCAAACATTCTAAGTGACACACCAATATGCGGAAATGTGTACCAGAAAATAATGAACAGTTACTATAAGGAAGAAAAATCGATGAGTACAGCGAATAGCATTCAAAGATACATTTAATAGTAAAGGTTCAGACAGAAAAAAATTAAACCGATATTACTAGTGTGAAATAATTCAATATAAATGTGTAAACAAACATTACTGGTGAATAGGTGTAATGACATTAATACTGAAAAGAATTAAATGTAACTAGTCATCCTGAACTACCAATGTATCAACTTGTCAATACCCAGAGTTAAAATCCAGTTAAAATCTATGTATGAAAATAATTTCAAGATCTAAAAAAAAAAAATGAAAAAAAAAAAAAAAAGAGAAAGCAATCACTGAAAGCAATCACAAGAGAGGGCAGAGAAAGTATAAGGAACCTTTAAAAAGCAAAGGCATTTTACACATATATGCATAGATACAACCTACGATGCTCAGGTCTGTAGGTCAGCTATAAACCCGAACAGTTTTGACATGTTGGTAGTGGTGAGTAGAAAGGGATAATTGGTTGAGCGCGCGGGTCACGTGATGCATGGGAGGCAGCGTCATCGGATCACATGTGTGCAAAGTCCTCCAGTAGTTTTCGATGCAGCAGCCGCTTGTGGGGATAGATGATAGGGGTAGCGCGCGGACTGCATGATGCGAGGGAATGCTTGCATCGGATCATACGCGCGTGAAACAGCTGTGTTCCTCAGTAGTCCTGGCGTGATTTCCGCGAGCGGGGAGAGTTAGTCGGTTCAGCACTGGATGAGTAGGAGTTCTTGTCAGAGGAGGGAGAACGCCTCCTACGGAGTCTGGCAGCTTGTGTATCCATTGGATCAGATGACATAGGGTATTTCTTCCTGTGCACCTGGCGAAATTCCGCGTACCAGTCGGGGACATCAACAAGTGGTATGGTAAGTGCGTCACAGAAGGCTCTGAGTTCCTCAGGTACTCTCAATAAGGCTGTGTGGCCTAGGTGTGTCGCAGAGAGTGCAAATGGGAATTTCCACCTGTAAACAATGCCTTTGTCACGAAGAACTCCAAGTAGAGGTTTAAGATCCCTTCTGTTCTTAAGAGTAATGCCAGACAGATGTTGGAAGATTTGTATGCGTGAACCATTGTAAGTGAGGTTGTCTTTGTTTCTGGCACATTTAAGAATATCCTCTTTCAATCTATAATCAACCAAACAGCAGATTACATCCCTTGGGGGGTCGGTGACTTTCCCCCTGGGTTTAAGGGCTCTGTGGAAACGTTCCATATTAATAACGGTACGTGGAGGTCTATCCAACAACCCATTAAACAGTTCAGTAATACAGTCAAGGAGGTGACCATTGTCAACTTTTTCAGGAAGACCTCTAATACGTATATTATGTCTCCGTCCTCTGTTCTCCAAGTCCTCAGTTTGACGTTGGAGATCTCTCAATTGCAATGTGTGAGCGTCCATTTTTAAAGCCATATGTCGGATTACCGTATCATGTTGAGCTGTAGAAATTTCAACATCCTGCACGCGTTTAGCTATGTCGTGCAAATCAACCCTCAGTTCAGCAATGGCTGCCGACAGTGTTTCTTTGATGTCTGTCGCTACAGATTTAAGATCCAGTAGGCTGGGTTGTATAGACCCAATGTTCAAAAGGCCATCTGTTTTATCAGATGCCATTTTGGAGCGAGTATTAATCAAAAAAGTGGGTGATACCTGTGGTAAGTCCCAGGGAGAATTTCCAATGGTCTCCAAAGTGGTTGAGGTGGATCAAAGGTTTTTACTCCAAAATCGATAATCAATTCCCATAAAAATCCGTATATAGGATCAGCGGTGTTTAGGGAATCTTTTAGTACATCCAATTTGCATCAATCACGGATATTTATCCTCCGGTGGATAAAAGAAGATCTGTAGCAGCGGGAGCCAAGGAGTTAAGCAGCCATCTTCCAGTACGGCCAAGCCACCTTCTTTTTCTTTTTTAACTAGATGGACTTGTGCTATTTTTCAACCTGACTAACTATGTAACTGTCATGTCCCTGGGTGTATTCGAACCGGGACCTTTCTAGTCTCACGGCCGTAGCCTTACCTGCTGTGCTACAGAGGAGATCTGGTCCTTGGGAATGTCCTTGCAGTGTTCAGCATTACCTCGGACTCACTAGCTCCACCTGCTGCCAGCTGTGGACAATTTAAATATCTATGCAGCCTATAAATAGGAAGTGATGCTATCACTCAGCGCCCATTTATGTGGATTAGTTCCCTGGGTGTTGTGACTGCTCTGTGATCTTGTCTTTCGTATGGAACTCCTGCCTGAATTCCTGACTACTCTCCAGCTTGCCGATTTAGCACTTCACCACCAGCTCGTGTATGACCTTTGCCTGCCTGACCACTCTTTGGATTTCGATTGTGTACTACTTTGCCTGATCTGTTGCCGACCGAATCTGCCTGACGATGTTTTGCCTGAATCCTCAGCATACAAGCTCCACTTCGGACACTACCTTTCACAGGTACCTTACAGTAACTATGTAACTCTGTAAGTCAACCCTCTAGTGCAGTGGTCATCAACCTTGTCCTCAGGGCCCACTAACAGGCCAGGTTTGCATGATAACTGAAATACATGGCAGGTGATATCATTTGCTGCTCAGTGATTGCAGTATTCCAGTCTGCATCTTCCCAAGGTAATACATAAAACCTGGCCTGTTAGTGGGCCCTGAGAACAGGGTCGATGACCACTACTCTAGTGGTTACATCAGCAGAAAAATTTGAAGGTTCTGAAGTGGACATCACAGCCTATTGCATTAGGGTGTGCACCCCAAAACTCAAACACACATGCGTGCATGCGTATGTATCAGTGTTGCCAACCTACCAGATTGAAAGACACAACATCCAAAATTTACTGGCACAGCCAAGTTTTTACTGGCATTTCCAAAAGTTACAAAATTACAGCTTTAAGTGCAAATTAGAGTATTTAGGCTACAAACAAATACAATAAGCAATTAGCAATATGATTTAAGGTAGGTAATAAGGCAAAGAACATATTTCCTATTCTATTTTCGATATAGTAAATAGGTAGCTCAGGGACAGGCTTTAAGAGGGCAAGAAATCAGAATGGGCGGCACACACACACATAAAATTGACTCTCACAGTGACACTGACAGCAGTGTGCAGTAGCACAGATGATGATGAGACCTCACTGACACAACATATACCATGCTCTCTCCAAGCCAAGTAATCCCACCTGTCAACTCCAGTCTAAACAGCACTGATGGTCCCGGTCCCAGTGTGCCTTGCTCCTATACCACAGACCCGCACACGAGGCTCTGGATGCTCTGCTTGGCTCCATTGCACAATTTTCCTCAGTTTAGACCGATACATATTTTTGGTAATAAAAAATCACAAAAAGTGTACTTTGATTGGTTTGCTCAAAAGAGTCTGCAAAATAGGGGATAGATTTATAGATTTTTATTATTTTAATTTGTTTACTAGTAATGACAACAATCTGCAATACAGCAATACAGCGATTAGTGCTATAATAATGCACTGATTACTGTGTAAATGTCACTGGCAGGGAAGAGGTTAATAGGGGGCGATCAAGGGGTTAACTATGTTCCCTAATGTGTGTTCTAACTGTGGGGGTGGGACACACTATAAGAGATGACAGATCTTGGTTCCCAGCTTGTAGGAACTCACGATCTGCATCTGCTCTCCTCACAGAACAGGGATGTGTGTGTTTACACACACGTGTCCCTGTTCTGCCTCTCGTGCCTGTGATCACTCATGGCAAGCGGTCATCACGAGCACCACTCATGAGCATCGGCACCTCCGCTGTGCAGCAGGCGTGCATACGCTATCCAGCTTAAAGGGACTCATGTACAGCTACGACGGTTTGTAGGAACAAGCCGACCTGCCGCAGTAAAATGACAGCGACTGGTCGGCAAGTGGTTAAGCTGGCCACACACCAAGAGAATTTAATTACAACGTTTCTTCGAAATGTTAAAAACATGTTCATCAGAGCATTTGATATTGCCAAAATTGAGACAACTAATTTTGTCTGAAAGCGCTTAAAATTTCATCTAGACCTGCTGCTTGAATAGAATCCCAGACGTATTAAACAAGTTTCTTTTGTGCCTAGAGAATGTACATTACAATATGTATAATTTTTCCTGAATGAAAACCATATTCACAGTTAGAGTTTCTTTTGCTAAGAAATTAGTTCCATCGAGTCTTTGAATTTTCTCATCACAATGGTTAAAAAAACAATGTCTACTTAACCCCGTTACCCCAATAACTATTAGAAAATTTAACAAACATTCTGAAAAATGTATTGTCAAACAAAATTCTACTGGTGTATGGCCAGCTTTAAAAACTAGTTACATTTAAAAAAATCAACACACGGGATGGTACTTGGAGGAGTTAATACAGCCAAGCCCACTATGCCCACTCTTTGCACCCCCTCCTCTATTCTTAAGGGCTGTACTATAGCTTCCATGATTTAAAAAACAGCTTTTCGATTAGATAAAGTGGACCTTTCATTCATCCACCCATCCACCGCTAGAGCGCTTTTCATTGATAGAATATTTAGTACAATGGCTATAAAGGAGGGGCAGAAACGGCAGGCACAGTTGGCACTCTTGATGAATGTGACAGGTTCAGCAGTTGTATTAATATGTTACTAAACACACAACAGTAAAATCACTCTGTATATGCAGTAAAGCATGCTTGTTATACTCACTGTGGAACCAAAGGGGTTAATCAACTGCATTGTGTAAAAAGGCTGTTTGATCCTGTCTCCTCTGATCCTCCCCACTATATCTCTTGATAGTACAAATGCTATGTTGACCCCCCAAACCAACCACAATGCATTGCGGTGCTGAACAGTGCATTGCAAGCCCTGATTGGCTGAAGCAGTGAAAGCTTTAGCCAATCAGGGCACAGAGCACTGTCAGAGTCATGATTTATCCAATTGTGGCTCATTTCCAGCCCACAGTATAAAAGTATTCTTTCAATGGCAGACATTTTCAGTGTTATTTCAGCGTGGAGAGAGATAGAACAGGGCTCTGTCCAGTGCTATTAGTTAGTTAGTGTGCTAAACTGTGCTACTGTGCTCAATTGTCAATGTAGAATGTAGTCCAGATTAGGAGACTTCAAAAAGTCCAGAATCAGGCGGTAAGGCTTGCATTAAATCTCAGAGGCCACTGCCCCACCGCGAGACTTCAGGCTGCCCTGCATTGGCTGCCAGTTGGTCAGAGGGTGCGTTTTAAAATTCTAACACTTGTTTTTAAAGTGTTTCACGGGCTAGGACCCGCCTATCTCTGTGAGAAATTGAATAGACATGTTACTTACTGCTACCTTAGATGGAGCTGCCAATTCCGTTTGGAACAGCCAAAGAGTCGGCTGAAAAAATGGGGGGGCAGGGCTTTTTCTGTCCTTGGCCCGAGAGAATGGAATCTACTTTCCCTAAGTCTTAGACAGAGTCCTGACCTACCCACATTCAGGAGGGATCTAAAAACCTATCTGTGGGCAGAGGCAGATTGATAGGAAGAGTGAGGTTAGGGTCATTCTGGCGGGAAGCACTGCTAGATCTGTTGGGAATTGCGTGTTGTCTCTCCTTTGGTCTTATGTGATTTCTATGTTTTTTGTACTGTATTGGTTTTATGGTGTTATATTTTTGTTTTATTATTTGATTTTAATTGTGGTACATATTTTATATGGTTACTATGTTAATTTATGCCTGTAACACTCGGTCCTGTTGTGAATTGTTAAGGTCTGGAAGCGTTTCGATACCTTCGGGTGATTCTACGCTATACAAGCAATAAGCAATAAACAATATTAGTTTAGTGTCAGTCTAGGGATAGTGTGAGTGTAGTGAGGTGGACCATCATTAAGCTTTGCATAATGTGCAGCTAGAGTAGGGACAGCTCAGATAGTTTCATTGTAGTGTAGTGAGACTGTGTTAGTAACATAGGTGTGCACAGTCTATTGCATTAGGGTGTGCACCCCAAAGATCAAAAACATACTACAATGTTCATTCAAAAAGGGAAGGGGATGGTCAATTACATATTTACTGGCCCCTTCCTCCACTCATCCTAAAACATCCTTGCAGCAACAGCTGGCGGGAGAGGAGGGAAGCCGGCAGCACTGCAGGGGCAAGGAGGGAGCCAGGGAAGTAGGAGGGAATCTGTGTTGTAAAGGGTAATTAGGGTGTGCCTGGGCACACCTGGCACATCCTGTGCGCACGCCTATGGTTAGTAATCTTTACATTAGTCTATAGCTAGAGTAGGGACAGTTTAGATAGCATCAGTGTAGTGAGAGTTGAACACTGTTTATTTGATTGTGTTACTGCCAGTTTAATGCCATTTACGTATGTGTGTTACTACCAGTTTAACGCCATATAGTTCTGTGTGCGTTACTGCCAGTTTAACATCATATAGTTTTGTGTGCGTTACTCACAGTTTAATGCCATATAGTTTTGTGCGTTACTGCAAGTTTAACGCCATTTAATAATGTGTGTTACTGCCAGTTTAGCGCCATATAGTTTTGTGTGTTACTGCAAATTTAACTCTATTTACTTCTGTGTGCGTTACTGGCAGTTTAAGGTCATATAGTTTTGTGTGCGTTACTGCAAGTTTAACGCCATTTACTTCTGCGTGTGTTACTGCAAGTTAAATGCCATATAGTTCTGTGCATCACTGTATGTTTGGCACATTATATTGCAGTATATTATAGTGTATCTGTGGAGTATGTCTGTGTAGTGTGAGTACTCAAATTAAAGTGCACCAAACACCACTTTACATTGATTAAAGTGCATCTACGTACAGATTTCCCCTTCTTCTTTACATTTGCTTTTAACCACTTAAGACCCGGACCATTATGCAGGTTAAGGACCTAGCCCCTTTTTGCGATTTGCCACTGCGTCACTTTAACTGACAATTGCGCTGACGTGCGACGTGGCTCGCAAACAAAATTGGCGTCCTTTTTTTCCTACAAATAGAGCTTTCTTTTGGTGGTATTTAAACACCTCTGCGGTTTTTATTTTTTGCGCTATAATCAAATATAGAGCGACAATTTTGAAAAAAAATGCAATATTTTTTACTTTTTGCTATAATAAATATCCCCCAAAAATATATAAAAAAACATATTTTTTCCTCAGTTAAGGCTGAAATGTATTCTTCTACTTATTTTTGGTAAAAAAAAATAGGGGATAGTTTTATTGCATTTTTATAAAAAAAATGTACTACTAATGCCGATTTTATTTTTTTGAGACTGCGACATTATAGACGGCAACACATCGGACACTTTTGACACATTTTTGGGACCATTGTCATTTTCACAGCGAAAAGTGCTATAAAAATGCACTGATTACTGTGAAAATGACAATGGCAGTGAAGGGGTTAACCACTAAGGGGTTAAGTGTCCCCTAAGGGAGTGATTCTTACTGTAGTGGGGCGCGGTTGTAGGTGTGACATCACTGATCGTCGTTCCCTATAACAGGGAAGAGACGATCAGTGACACTGCCACACAGAAGAACAGGGAAGGTGTGTTTACACACACCTCTCCCCGTTCTTCAGCTCCTGTTACCCCGATCGCAGGCGGCGATCGGGTCCCACGGGCGTGGTTACTAAGCTTAGGACCGGGTCGAGAGCGCACCGCCGCCGGCGGCGAACACGCGACCCATGGCTGGGCTCTTAAAGGCGACCTACAGGTACGTGCCTGTGCCCAGCTGTGCCATTCTGCCGACGTATATCGGCGTGGTTAAGCACTGCCCTCTCCCTCCCAATAATGTCTGGGAGGACAACAAGGAGAGGCAGACATTCCCTTGGTACTGTAAGGGGGCCAGCAACAAATGTGTCCACAGGCAAATGTGGACATGGTCCTCAGGCAGAGCATAATTTCCTCTGTTTAGTGAGTTTGCACATGCTATCCAGCCACAGCATGCTGAGGTGGTGGACTTGGTTACTAAACCTGTCTCATCCTCTGTCACGCAAGCAGAGACAAGTGTGCAGTTTCCTGCAGTTGCCAGAGTGGATAAACCTGCCTCCTTGTCCACATCTACTCCTGCCATAGCCCCAATATCAGCCATGAAGGAGTCAGCTGAGTTATTTGACCACAGCATCAGCCACTTTCTTCTTGATGATGCCCAGCCATTACTGGATTCAGTAGTTGGTTCTAAGGTTGAGGATGACACGAACATGAGCCTAGAGAGAGGGGAGAACACTGGTAGACCAACGCACCGTCGTCACACCGGAAGTGACGTGGAGCAAGAAACGGAGCTCCACGTCACTTCCGCTCCACGCTGACACACACGCAATCTCGATCAGCGGTTCCTGCTTCCCCCGTGGCTTTCCAGGGACACTGGAATTCCATCATTACCAGCTTCCCTGTCTGCCGAGGACATTGTTTGGGACCAGGGATCGCTAGACACTTGAAGCGACATCGGATCAGAAAAGTTTATATGCCTTGTATCCCCTATATCTTGTGAGTAACCATTTGGCTGTGTGCTATACACATTTTTATTAACCTCCCTGGCGGTATGATTCTTTCTGGTTTTAGGTGCTAAAAGCAGTACAATTATTTTGCATGAAAATTTGGCGTTTTACATTGTAGGCCTGTAATTCTTAGGAATAACTCACTTAAATCTGTCCAAACAAGAGTCTAGTAGACATCTCGGGTATGATAAAGTTTGAAAAACAAAATTATAAATTATAATATAATAAATAACTATAAATAATTATAACAAATAATAATGTAATTATAATAAAAAATTATTCAATAATGTAATCAAATCAAAAACACTGAAATTTGCTCAGTTGCAGAATTGTCGCTGTCATTACTTTTATTTTTTTATAACGAATTTCCCCACAAATCGCTATCGCTCAATTCTGCAAGTGATTATAATTTATTATCGCTGTTTTCTAGCTGCTCTAAAATCACTTTTTACATACAGGGACACTTTTGGTTGCTATGGACAATCTACAGTTTCCAGGCAGAAAGAACAGTTTTTATTATATAAAAGTACATGTAGGGTACTGGGCAGACCACTAGGGACAAGGGGTGTGTGTATTTTTTACATACAGTACTGTAATCTATAAGATTACAGTATACTGTATGTAATGTGTTTATTTACATTTTTGAATTTGCCACTGTTCTCCGCCCCCGTGCATCGTAACGTCGCAGGGAATGGAGATCGGCGGCACACGGGCACTGTGAATCGAGCGAGGAGGACACCGCTCGCTCACACAGCACGGTGGCATGGCAGGATACAGGGACAAGGTAAGTAAACACTGCCTGTGGATGCTGCGAGGCGAGCCCGAGTCTGGCTCGGGGTTACCGATCGCAGCACAAAAATGTAACCACGGGAATACCGCCAGGGGGGTTAAAATTTTGATTCTGCTGCACTTAGATTGGCACATCCTCTTTTCTTTTTGTTCCAGGTGCTAGCAGCACATCTGCCAGCAGCACACCACTAGCTAAAGACTGTAGCTGGCAAATTTTTCTGCCCCATGTGCTGCAAGGGGGGGAAAAATACAGTCCCTGCCACCCACAGGTCCAGCGTCCAAATTCAAGCTTGTCAAAGCTGTTGGCTCTCCAACTTCTGCCTTTCAGCCTGGTGGATTCTGCTCCCTTCCATGAATTTTCACAATGTGCTGTACCACAATGGCAGGTTACCAGTCGCTACTACTTTTCACGTAAGACCATTCCATCTCTCTACCATCACATGGAAGGGAATGTTCTGGCATCATTGGGAAAGGCACTAGGCCGTAAAATCCACCTTACTGCTGACATGTGGTCAAGCAAGCATGGGCAGGGATAATATATTTTGTTCACAGCACACTGTATAACACTGCTTGCAACTCGAAATAATGCAGGACAGGGCTCGGTGCTGCAGCTTGTTGTGCCCCCACATCTCCATACAGCTGGTGGTGGTGATGCCAGACCTGTGAGCACTACCCCCTCCTCCATCTCCACCTCCATGCCCTCCTCTGCAGAATTGTCCTATGAAAATCAGGTACCCCCTAAGCGTTTAAAGGGCTATTCCATGAGTCAGGCTAAAAGGTGCTACGCAGTGCTTCAGCTGGTATGTTTAGGGGACAGGAACCACACCGGAGCAGAGAATCTTGCAACTCTGCAGGGACAGGCCCAGAGTTGGTTCACACCATGCCAGCTGGAGCTAGGAAAGGTGGTGTGTGATAATGGCTTCAACCTCCTGTCCGCCCTTAGACAGGGAACATTTACACATCTGCCATGCCTGGTGCAGTGTTTACTAAATACGTACCCAGGGTTGCAAGATGTGCTATAGCTGGCCTGAAGAGTCTGTAGCCATTTCAGGTGGTCATACACAGCCAGTGCTCTGTTGGCTAAAATTCAGCGGGAATTCCACCTGCCCGTAAACCGCCTGATTTGTGTCATGCCCACCAAGTGGAACTAGACTTTGGCAATGCTGCTGCGGCTATACATGCAGCAGAGGGTCGTCAACAAGAACCTGTGCGAGTACGGCACAACGACAGGCTCAGGCCACCTCTGCTTATTTTCCCCATGCCAATGGCTGATCATTAAGGATGCATGCACTGTATTGTCACCATTTGAGGAGGCCACAAGGATGGTGAGCCGTGACAGTGCATACATTAACCCCTGTTGTGTTCCTGGTGGAGCAGACTCTGCGTGTCATTATGAACAGGGCACTGGAGGCAGAGCAGCAGGAGGAAGAGGAGGACTTCCTTTCCTCTCAAGGTCCGCTTTATCCATACACTATCATTCCTATGTCACAGAACACACAGGAGGAGAGAGTGGAGGAGAATGAGAAGGAGGATTCTGGCACTTTCACAGGCTTTGAAGGAGAGAAAGACATGCGTCAATCTTTAAGCAATGGCTTTCCAACCCCAGTACCCCTGGGAGTAGTATGTGGCTGGGAGGAGGAAGTTCCAGATTTTGTCATTCTGAGTGACCCTGAGGAGTGGTGGCCAACCGTAGCTGAAGATGGACGCTTGATCTCACAGCTCTTCAGCCAGGGGACAAAGTACAACGGTGCGGGCCATAATCCCGACGCAATACACGGCCATCCTTGCTCCAGAATCAGCGGTGGACCTGGCAGTCATGTTCAGGAAGAGATTCACCGACTACAAGCCCCAAAAACTCACCGAATTCACCTACAAGCCGGCGGTGATGTCTGGCGCAATCCAAGATGGCGCCGGCCCGGCCGCATCACGAGCCTCTTACACGGACCTCCCGGACGATCTACCTGAGGATTCACCTCAAGCAGGTACCACATCCTTGCCCCCACACCCCCCAGAGAGTGACCCCCTCCCCAGAAGTCCGGCGAAAGCCAAAATGCGGCTAGACACGCCGCCGCAGCGGCCGCTGCATACACAAATTGAGGCGCAGGCTTTCAATCCCCTTCTCTCCAACCAGGCCTTACACTCCTCTATGGCATCCTTCCCCACTTCAGGCCAGCCTGTCATTGATACTACCTTGAAGGACATGCTGCTCTCACTACAGACATCCCTCATGACGGATCTATCCTCTCTGTTTGTTAAAAATCTCCTCAGACATCCACTCCCTGGATAGCAGAGTGACCACTGTGGAGAGGGGAATTACTGAATGTACAACCACAGTGAATGAAGTCATAGACTTTTTATGATGATTTGAAAGAGGAGCAAACATGGGTGCGCGCCAAGCTGGTTGATTTAGAGGACAGGTCCCGCAGAAATAACGTTAAACTGCGTGGAATCCCTGAAACTGTTACCTGCGGACCTGCCACGATATGTAAAAGAGCTGATACATATCATCATCCCAGAAGCGCCCGCCGAGATGTTGTAATTGACAGGATTCACAGGATTGCTAAACCATCCCATCTAGCCGCCTCTGTTCCTAGGGATGTCCTGATGAGGATCCACTTCTACCACATCAAAGAAAAGCTTCTAATGGGGGTTAAAGCTAAAACACCCTTGCCTGCACCCTATTCGGAGGTCCAATTCTTCCCAGACCTCTCCAAGTATACGCTTCAACTTAGACGCCAATTAAATCCAGTCACCAAAGGCCTACAGAACCATAAGATACCGTATAAGTGGCGCTATCCAGCAACATTTCTCATCACGAGGAATGGCCAATCTAACACCGTCAGTGATCTTGACAAGGGCCTGCGACTCCTGTACTCATGGGACATACTTCCAGAACCGCCCAAATCTTCTCCACAGAGTGGAGGAATCACCGCTCCCCGCAGGAACCTGGACCGCGACCGCAACTAAAAACCCTGCAGTATCTCCACTACGATGGCCCAAACGACACCTTCACAGCTCCCCTGTGCTCCGAATTTGGAACCTTTGTTTCTCTTTTTTCAGCTCCCCTCATTACTAACTGTTTGTACCCCCGCTTAGAGGATATCACGATGCTTTGCACTACCTCTCGGAACCTTCTTCACGCCATATCTGTCTTTTTTTCCACTAACGGTTGCTTCTCATTGTTTTTTTTTCTCACGATTTGTGTGATTAACATATTGCTCTATCCGCAGCTTTCCTTTCACCACAACACAGACATTCTTGGACTGCCACACTCCTGATCTTCCATCTTCTCTCCAGGTACCCTCCAGTCTGAACCACAGCATCTAATACACTGTGGCAACTGTGGACAGACTGGACCGATGCTGCGACTACCACCTAACTATATAGATCCAAGGTTATGTCTTTCTTGACCAAGCAATGTTCTTGTACTAACCATGCAATATTTAGTTCCACTAATTCTAGAAGCTCTCATACGGACTGTTGGGAAATAGTTTAATCTCAGGCAGAGGATACTCAGTGATACTCGGCCTCTCCACTTCTGTGGCACAAAACAGACCCCATTTGGGGTGTCACACCGGTGGAGGGGATCAAATGATGTTTGTAGACCATTAGTTTGCGTTCTCCACCTTTTGTTTGCATTGTATGCACTGTTAGTGGCTACTTATAGCTACTGTCTTATTTTATGTTCAAAAACGTCATTGCGCAACGTGCAATGATTAATTGTACCTTGTACTTTATCGTGAGTTTTTTTCTTTTTTTTTTTTTTTAATACCCCATTACCATTTCACACAGGGGAATGGGGGTCAGGATCTGGGGGTCCCCTTTGTTAAAGGGGTCTTCCAGATTCTGATAATCCTCCCGTCCGCATACCCCCACAACCACCGGGCAAGGGTTGTGGGGATGAGACCCTTGTCCCCATCAACATGGGGACATCCTCCCCATGTTGAGGGCATGTGGCCTGGTGCGGTTCAGGAGAGGGGGGGGCCGCACTCTGTCCCCCCCTCTTTTCTGCGGCCGGCCAGGTCAACGTGCTTGGATAACAGGTCTGGTTATGGATATTTAGGGGGAACCGCACGTCATTTTTTTTAAATTGACGGCGGGGTTCCCCTTAATATCCATACCAGACATGAAGGGTCTGGTTATGGATATTTCGGGGGAACCGCACGTCATTTTTTTTAAATTGACGGCGGGGTTCCCCTTAATATCCATACCAGACCTAAAGGGTCTGGCTATTGAATTTGCGGGGACCTCCGCATTTTTTTTCCCGAATTCCGAACCCGGGCCACTCTCCACTACAACAGACACCTTACGGGGTAACCCATTAGTAACAACTGCTGTATCTGTGGGGTTTGGCTCATGTGTTTTTACTTATTTTTGTATCATTTTATGTATATTAAATCATCGGTACTGATGACAACTAATTGTTTGTCATCAGTACCGAGACAGTCCATCAAAATACTCTCCTTTTTCTGGGTGATTGTTATTGGTCTAGGCAGTACTAGCAGCCACCACCATATCATTACCTGGTCCAATCCTTCTATATGTTATTTGGATGATGGTACGTTTAATTTTATTATTAACTAATCCTACTTGAGGCTATACTCAAATTTTGCTAAACCTGTCATAAGATAAATAGGGATGCTGCCATCACTGGCCTTCTTCTAAAAATAATACCTGGTTGTCATGCTGATCCACTGTCTTCAGTAGTTTTGAGCCACTGACCTGGAACACGTATGCAAATCAGAAGCTGTGCTTTACTGAAACTTTTCTTGCTGCATATTTTCTCCAGAAATATTAAAAAGTTTGCAGAATCATCTTCTTTACACATTGCATAGACTAAACACGCATTTAACCCTTACTATCTGGGAGGGTATCCACGCAATACATATTTATAAAGGCTGATGGGAATTCAGCTTTAAAAGCTAGATAAAAGCCTGAACAATTCTTAATGCTACAATTTCTTCATTATTTTCTTTTGTCATGTCTCTCCATGGAAATCCCCGGCGACACAGCAGTAATTGAAGTCTGTACTTTCTGCTTTAATTAAAAATAGAAAATATTGACACTTGTGGCTGTCTTCATTTGTAACTCACACCTACGTTCAATTGGGGCACAGTGCTGCACTTGTATCCTGTAGTTGTACACCAAACAGCTGCAGCTGCTTAATAAACAACGCGAATGTTCCCCCCCATACAAATGGCAGTGGATGTTTCCAGTGCTGTACTAATGAGGTGTAATGTGTGCATCAATAACACATAACTATAAGATTTGTCACACAATCTTCCAGTTGTCCTGGCAGCATTGCACTGCCATTCAGCACATTTATTTAGACAATAGTGGCATTTTGACTCTTGCATTGCTGCAATAACTTGTGTCCCCCAATTAAAACAACACAGAAAGGCCATATTAACAACTTGTCTTCTATTTCTCTTTCCACGTGTTCAGACAAGTTGGAAACATACAAATGACTTTTGCATTTAATAAACTCTAAAAAGTGACTGGTGTTGAGGGTTGCAGTCACCCTCTGATATTATTGTGCAGAGTATTGCTGTAATGTGCTGGAAGCTTCTTGTATACAGCAATACGTGTTAATTTCATGGAGAAATATCAGAACATTTATTTTCATGTAACAGGAAGCAGGAATATAAGATAACACATACACTGAGAAAGATAATACTTCCTCTGATTACATTACCGTAGAATACACACTATAATGCTGCAGTGCCACCTGCTGCACAGATATGCATACAGTATTGTCAGTTCATGCTGTTCTTCCAACACCTCTTGTTAACAGCATTTGCTTTGTAAAATTATATTCAGCTTCTTCTGGAAATAACTATGACGTTCCTTCAACGAAGGTTTGGTGAGTGCAATAGCAGTCATCTCCTCTGACAGGCAGTATTAAATGCCAATAACACCTTGTTTTTGATTATCCCTCAGTAGATGATACTTGCCGTCGATGTATTTGGTCATAGGATTGACCCGTCCTGATTGCGTAAGCTTTATACATCCCTGGTTGTCTTCAAAAATGGGAATTGGTTTTGATATGTCTACCCCAATATCCACAAAATGTTGACAAATCCATATCACTTCTTGACACGCATGTGCTGCTGCAATGCACTCTTCGGTTGAAGATAGAGCAACAGTTGCTTGCTTTTGATTAGACCAACTTATGGTTCCTTCCCCATACTGGAATATGAATTAACTTGTGGATGTGTGGTCTGTGCAGTCCCCAGCCCAATCAGCATCCACATATCAGACCAGTTTTGTATCTTATGTTGCTGGTAATGTAACTTCATCTGAATTGTTCCTTTGAGGTATTGCATCACTCTTTTTTTATTACATTTCAGTCATGCTGATGGGGAGCTGAGTATGCCCACTGCTGCAGCTATGTCTGGTCTTGTCACAGTGGCAACATATAGCAGCTTACCGATACATGTCCTTGTTGGATAGCAAGTTTTTTGCTTCATTGCTCTTTTGATAGCCTGGTTCCATAGGAGTTTTCACTTCCTTTGCATCTTGCATATGGAATTGTTCCAAGATTTTGGAGATTTTCTGAGATTGGTTGAGAAGATAACTTCCATCTTCTTCTCTCTCTATTGGGATTGGTAGCTAATGTTCTCTAGCTCTTTGATTTCAACATTTTTCTTTCAGCTTCTGAACTATCTGATTGAAATCCTCTTCTTGTTGAAAACAATGTAATGTTATAATGTCATCAACATAGATAAGGATGTATATCCATCTGTCTCCTTGATTCCTGGAGTAGAGACAGGGGTCTACTTTACTTCTTGAGAATCCCTCTCTGGTAAGTACTTTGTACTTTGCCTTTCAGATTGCTTAAGATTGTAGATGCTCTTCTAAAGTTTGTCAGGTTGTCTTCATGTTCAAACCCTGGTGGTTGCTTCATGTAGAGATCTTCCTTAACCACTTAAGGACCCGCTCATGTACATACAGTATACATCGGTACTTTTCAGTGAGCGGTCCTCTAAACGATAACGGTGGTCTCCGCGGCAGATTCAGCGCAAGATCACTGTTATCGGCGGCGGGGGAGAGGCCCCCCTCCCACCGCTCTCCCGCACCCTCCGTCGCTTACCGGAGCCGTCGGCAGCGACGGAGGCGATTGGGTCCTATCTCCTGCTCGGCTGGGATACGAGTAAGGGCAAGATGGCCCCCCACCTGCCTCCGTAGCATAGCAGGGCGGAACCGATGTTAAAATGTCACTTCCACCCATGCTTTTTAAAGGCAAATTTTCTTGTTGTCATTTTTTCAAATGACACATTTTTTTTTTTTGTTTGCATTTTAGTCTAAATATAAGATCTGATGTCTTTTTAAATAGCCTTGTCCCGTTGAGCTTGCACGCAGAAGCGAACGCATACTTGAGTAGTGCCCGCATATGAAAACAGTGTTCAAACCACACAAGTGAGGTATCACCGCGATTGTTAAAGTGAGAGCAATAATTCTAGCCCTAGACCTCCTCTGAAACTCAAGGGATGCAACCTAAATAATTTTTTAAACTACGCCTATGGAGATTTTAAAAGGTAAAAGTTTGACGCCATTCCACGAGCGGGCGCAATTTTGAAGCGTGACATGTTGGGTATCATTTTACTCAGCGTAACATTTATCTTTCACAATATAAAAAAAAATTGGGCTAACTTTACTGTTGTCTTATTCTTTTATAAAAAAAAGTGAATTTTTTCCCAAAAAAGTGCGCTTGTAAGACCGCTGCGCAATGCTAAGAAGCACTCTGGTAGAGTGTTTTACGACATGAGTGTTTCATCGTTATCTTCACCAAGTTACTGGGAGTAACCCATGGTAACAAGTATTTGTGGATATTCCCTTCTGTGTCTGACTTTACTTTGAAAGTCCACTTACTTCCTATTTGTGGTTAGGAGGGAGCTCTGTGGGTGTCCAGGTTTTATTTTCTTGAAGTGACTTTAATTCTTCTTCTGCTGCCTTTTTCCCTTTATTATATGATGAGGGTGCAGCGCTGTATTAAATATTGTCCATAATACATAATAAGTTCATAAGCCTTTCAGAGTGATGTTCCTGATCTGTTGTGATAATAGATGGAAGCTGTCATCAACACCCAATCACACTGACTCTTACCCTAAGGCAGGGGTCTCCAAACTATGGCCCTCCGGTTGTTCAGGAACCACAATTCCCATCATGCCTTGTCAGATCTGTGAATGACCATTTAAGCGGTATGTAACATCTCAAGGCAGTCTCAGCAGTCCTCAGCTCCAAGAATATCACTTCCTCCTGAGCGAGATTAGACATGCACCAAATAGAGAGGTAATGGAGAACCTAGAAAAACCTTCATATGCTCTGAACTTGGGAACGTGATGTGGAGGTCAGTTGGGAAGCAGAAACCTTGTTCTCTATATTTCAACAAGCTTTTAACCTCCCTGGCGGTATGATTATGTCAGGTTGTTGATGCTGAAATGGGTACAATTGTTTTGCATGGAAATTTGGCGTTTTATATTGTAGGCCTGTAATTTTTAGAAATAACTCCCTTAAATCTGTCCAAACCAGAACCTAGTAGACATCCTGGGTATGATAAAGTTTAAAAAAAAAAAAAAAAAAAATTATAATTTAATAAATAACTATAGATAATTATAACAAATAATAATAATAATAATATAATAATAGTAAAAATTATTCAATAATGTAATCAAATCAAATACACTGAAATTTGCTTTGTTGCAGAATTGTCGCTGTCATTACTTTCAGTGTTTGTTGACGAATTTCCCCACAAATCACTATTGCTCAATTCTGCAAGTGATTCTAATTTATTATCGCTGTTTTCTAGTTGCTTGACATAAATGGACACTTTTTGGTTGCTATGGACAATCTACAGTTTCCAGGAAGAAAGAACAGTATTTATAATATAAAAGTGCATGCAGGTCACTGGACAGACCACTAGGAACAAAGGGGATGTGAAATTATTTTATACAGTACTGTAATCTGTATGATTACTGTATGTGTACTGTGTTTTTATTTACTTTTTATTTTGTACCGATCTCCGCCCCGTGCGTCATAACGTCGCAGGGAACGGAGCTCAGCGGCACTCGGGGCACTGTGTGAATTGAGCAAGGCGACTGCCCCCCTAAAACAGCGGGGAGACATTGCAGGATTCAGGGGACAAGATAAGTAAACTCTGCCTGGATACTGCGATGTGATCCCGAGGTAATTCTTTCATGATGCGCTAGTATGCAAAGCATACTAGCACATTATGGCTTTACCTTGCAGGAAGAGTTTTTTTTCTAAATCCTGAACTTTACTACCACTTTAATGCTTTCAATCAACATTCAAATTATCATATCATATAAATGCAGTACATATTTTTCAGCAGAACTCATGCACATTGATTTGGAAGCATGCATCTGTAGCGGTACCCTCGCAAGGGCCTCAGATGTTACCAGGTTCATTCCCACTATAGTACAGAGGCCGCCAGGCACACAGCTACAGTCCTTATAATACAGCTCATTGACCAGTCTAAGAGTTTGTCTTTTTCTGTATTGTATTGCTTAAAGGACCGGGGAGGGGATCTGGGGTGGTGCAGGATACTCCAAAAAGCTGGAACACAATTGTCAAAGGACAATTTCTCTAAAGTAGCATAGTTTTACTCACAGCTGGGGACCATGAGATATTTAATAAATCAGATGCAGCAAGACTGGAACAGTCTATAGGTACAAGGCTGGGGGCAATGAAGCGGCTTGTAGAACAGATAAGCTACACTGGAATAGTCTATAGCCATGATGGAAAACCTTGGCACCCCAGATGTTTTGAAACTAAATTTCCCATGATGCTCAACTACACTGCAGAGTGCATGAGCATCATGGGAAATGTAGTTCCAAGACATCTGTGGTGCCAAGGTTTGCCATCACTGGTCTATAGGTTCATGGCTGGGGACCATGAAGCAGCTTGTAGAACAGATAGGAGGCTCTACTCACAAAACCGTGGAACAGAATCAGTCCATAGGTGCCTCCTCTTGTAAGTGGCCTTACATCCAGACCCATGGGAGCCAGGGGCTGGCAGCCCCTCTCTTCCTATAACTATTTAATAGCTCGCCCAGCCACCATCCTCTGCACACCTCACCCAAGGATTGGCTGGGGTCTGCTAAATATTCAGACTGGTCATTTAAATTCTGTCTTCCCAAACTCCAAAAACTTCTTCCAGATGAAGGGTGGAACAATAAAACTCCCAGCCAGTGCAGCCCTGAGCTGACCAGAATAAACATTTTTTAGAATGTGATTTTATAACATCCCCAGTTTGCTCTTCCGAGGCTGACTTCTTCATGTCCTGCTCCTCAAGGTATGTCACTGTTTGCTAATCTATATTGTAAATAGAAGTTTTCTGTAGAGTGTGCCCAAAGTCTTTATAATATTTGATAATTCACTGCAGGTCTGGTCAGTGTTTTAAAAAGTTCCTCTATTTTACACATGGCATGGCATGGGGGTCACAGCACCGTCTGTCCATTCTGCTTTAGCACCATGGGACCCCATGCCATGCCATGTGTAAATTAGAGGAACTCTTTTAATCACAGACCAGACCTGCAGTCCAGGCTTAGTAAGGCCTCAGAGCACATGGAATTACTGTTTGTATTTAACTGCTTGATGGGCTTATTTTGGGCCTGGCTAGTTCACATGTATGAATGGGCCGCCATGCCTGCGTTTCCTGCAAAGAAAAGAGCATGCCTCATGTAATAGGCTGCGCACATGGCACACCTATGCCCATCAAGCACTGAAATACAGCACTGTCTGTCCATTCTGCTGTGTGCTGTGACTTATCTGCAGTTCCCGCACTGTCAAACTTGCTGCATTTTTAGACGTTTAGGTCACGCTTTTAAAAACACAGTGCGTTTGTGTGTGCAAGAACTGCAGGTAAGTAGCATGGTGCAAAAGCAGAATGGATTTCAAGGCAACTGTATTTTTAAAATGCTGAATGCACCTTTTTTCTGCAGGAAATGCAGGCATGGCAGCCCATTCAAATGAATGGGCTGCTGTGCCTGCACAAATGAGGGCCGCCAAAACACATACATGTGAACCAGCCAGGCCCAAAATAAGCTGGAGGGGGGCCCAAAAAAAATGTTTGCCCAGGGCCCAAACCATACTGTATTAAAGACGGCCCTGAGCTTACTACTTGTAAACGTACTCAGACCAGGCAGATAGATTATACCACTTCATAATGCTGAATGAATTCTTACTATTATAAACAAACATGCTTTACTGTTCATTCATGAGAGTAACAGTCAGCTTAGAGAGAGGGTGCTGGCTGCATTTTCCTGCACAGAAACGCCCATAAAGTGGGTTTCAGAATGGGAGGCAACTACAGACAGCAAAATAAATGCTTTTAATTCGCAGCAGAGTAGCTAATCAAAATTAAATTAAGTGCTATATGAACTTGTTCCACTGGGGGAATAAATAAAATATGAGTTCAAGTCTAATAATCTTTAGATTGGCTTCCATCAAGGAAGCGTTTACCATGCCTTTAACCTCCCTAGCGGTAATCCCGAGTCTGGCTCGGGGTGGAAATCCAGTACCATTAGCGGTATCCCTGAGCCAGAATCGGGATCACATCGCAGTATCCAGGCAGAGTTTACTTATCTTGTCCCCTGAATCCTGCAATGTCTCCCCGCTGTTTTAGGGGGGCAGTCGCCTTGCTCAATTCACACAGTGCCCCGAGTGCCGCTGAGCTCCGTTCCCTGCGACGTTATGACGCACGGGGCGGAGATCGGTACAAAATAAAAAGTAAATAAAAACACAGTACACATACAGTAATCATACAGATTACAGTACTGTATAAAATAATTTCACATCCCCTTTGTTCCTAGTGGTCTGTCCAGTGACCTGCATGCACTTTTATATTATAAATACTGTTCTTTCTTCCTGGAAACTGTAGATTGTCCATAGCAACCAAAAAGTGTCCATTTATGTCAAGCAACTAGAAAACAGCGATAATAAATTAGAATCACTTGCAGAATTGAGCAATAGTGATTTGTGGGGAAATTCGTCAACAAACACTGAAAGTAATGACAGCGACAATTCTGCAACAAAGCAAATTTCAGTGTATTTGATTTGATTACATTATTGAATAATTTTTACTATTATTATATTATTATTATTATTATTATTATTTGTTATAATTATCTATAGTTATTTATTAAATTATAATTTTTTTTTTTTTTTTTTTTTAAACTTTATCATACCCAGGATGTCTACTAGGTTCTGGTTTGGACAGATTTAAGGGAGTTATTTCTAAAAATTACAGGCCTACAATATAAAACGCCAAATTTCCATGCAAAACAATTGTACCCATTTCAGCATCAACAACCTGACATAATCATACCGCCAGGGAGGTTAAAAGCTTGTTGAAATATAGAGAACAAGGTTTCTGCTTCCCAACTGACCTCCACATCACGTTCCCAAGTTCAGAGCATATGAAGGTTTTTCTAGGTTCTCCACCAGTGCCGCATAGATTAATGATATTTCTCCTCTGATCCATGGCTTCAGAACACCATCTTATCTTTTCATATATACTGTAGTAATTCTCGGTTGGTCAGGTTTTGAGTCCCAAATGGATTATAAGAAATGGGGAATTTGGTGTAGCCTACACCATTCAGAAGAGGGCATATCCAGCTTACTGACACAATTATTTAGCATCAGAGGTCCCATAGAGGACATGAAGTGGCCTATTCTGTATAAGCCCTTGTCCGTCCACCATTTATATGCCCTAATGTCCATACCAGGTGGAAACTGTGGGTTGTTAAACAGATGGGTTAACGGGCAGATACCCGATATCAAGTGAGGAGATTTGTATAAAAACTCACATAAAGCCAATGAATGTGAAAGGGTAGGGGCCTCTGTTTGGGGGAAGCCCATATCAAAAAGTCAATCGCGTGTAATAGAACCATCTGTCTCTACATGTCAACCCAATCTGGTTTATTGCCAGAAGCATAGACAGTAGAGAATTGTGCCAATTGAGCCACCTGTGTGCGTCTTCTATATAGTACGATTTTAAGGCATTGTTTCCCCAAATACATTTTGTAATCTGAGATTGAAGCTTCTCTAAATGCTCTAAATGCTTCTTTACCGGAATTTGAAGGGAGCGAAAAAGATACAAGATCCTGGGAAAGAGGATAATTTTGTTCGAGTACACCCTACCCAGGCATGGCAGGTTACCCTGTCCCAAGCTGGGCATGTCCGCACCCAATTTTTAAAACATAGGAGGGTAATTGCTATTATATAGTTGATCTATGTTGACTGCCAAGTTGATATCCAGGTAAGGAATGTGTGACGAATGCCAGACAAAATCAAAGTGGTCTTTTAGCCATTCAACCAATGCACCGGGGTGGAAATATTTAACAATTTGGACATGTTTACTTTAAGTCCAGAGACCCTCCCAAAGTCCTGTAAGAGTTTAACAATATTAGGAGTAGAAATAAGGGGGAGGTGATGAACAGTAGCAAATAGGGCACATTTATGTGAACGTTGGCCACATCTCACCCCATGAATGTCAGGGTGCTCCCTAATTGCATTTGCCAGGCTTTCGATTGCAATGGCAAAAAATTATAGGGGGAAGAGGGCATCCCTGTTGAGTCCCCTTAGACATTGAGAAAGGGTTTGAGTAACAGCTTTGAAGCTTGACCTGGGCTCTTGGTCGATCATATAGAGCTTGTATAATTTGCACAAATCTTGGGCCAAATCCCCATCTATTAAGGACCTTGAATAGGTATGATCAGTCAACAGTGTCAAAAGCTTTCTGTAGGTCTACTGTTAGCAGGAACCCCTCCTGATGCAGAACCCCAGCCCATTTTGACTGTAAAAGGGATACTATAACTACTGCTCTATGTATCTGATTTGGGCCTTGTCTCCCCAGGATGACGACCACCTGATCTTTGTGTATAGCTTCCTATAAATTTATATAATCTATTGACCTGTATCTTTGTCAGTATCTTTAGATCATTGTTGATTAGAGATAAAGGCCTGTAATTGCTGACATCAGAGTGGTCCTTACCCGGTTTGGGGATAACTGAAACATAAGAAAGATTGGCCGTGTTGTCCAGGAGGGACCCCTCATGAAGGGAGTTGAAGTGTTGGTAATTCAAAGTATTGTAGCCAAAATCTCAGCATAACAGCTATGTAACAAGTGTTTTTAGAGAGACCAGTATCATTTAGCTAAGCCCCTTAAAGCGGGAGTTCACCCTAAAAAAAAATGTTAACCTTAGATTGATGCTCATTTTGTCTAGGGGAATCGGCTAGTTTTTTTAAAATCGAAGCTGTACTTACCGTTTTAGAGAGCAATCTTCTCAGCCGCTTCCGGGTATGGTCTTCGAGACTAGGCGTTCCTATTTTGATTGACAGTCTTCCGATAGGCTTCCGACGGTCGCATCCATCGCGCCACGAGTAGCCGAAAGAAGCCAAACGTCGGTGCGGCTCTATACGGCTACTTTCGGAAAATCATGACGCGATGAATGCGACCGTCGGAAGCCTGTCGGAAGACTGTCACTCAAAATAGGAACGCCCAGTCCCGCAGCCCATACCCGGAAGCGGCGGAGAACATCGCTCTCTAAAACGGTAAGTACAGCTTCAATTTTAAAAAAAATAGCCGATTCCCCTAGACAAAATGAGCATGAATCTAAGGTTAAAAATTTACATTTTCGGGTGAACCTCCACTTTAACCATTGTGGGCACAGTCTCTGTATGTTCTCTTAAAATTTCCACTTATTTTAAATGTGTAGCTTGTGTTGTGTAGTTAACTACTTCAGATCCGCGGTATAGCCGAAAAGATAGCTACAGCGTGGCCATAATTTGCCGGGAGGGCGTCCCTGGACATTCTCCCATGCTCGAGCAGCATGCTCTGATCAGCGAGTCTCTGAGACTCGGCTGATCACAGATCGGAGTAAGGGGTCGTTCTCAACCCCTTACCACGTGACCAGCTTTCGGCTAATGACAGCTGATCATGTGATGTAAACATAGTCGGTAATCGGCTCCGTGTGAGGAGAAAAAAAAGCCGATCACCGGCGGCTGTTAGAGGGCCATCATTCCTGATCAAAGAGAGCATGTGCACAACAGTTTCGCCTAATCTGTGCCTATCAGGACCCACCAGTGCAGCCTATCAGTGCCCACAAGTGCAGCCTCATCAGCGCATATCAATGAAGGAGAAAAATTATATGTTTGCAAAAAAAATAACAAACTATGAAACTTGATTTTTTTTCTATCTTTTTTTGTTTGTTTAGCAAACAATAGAATCCCCTGGGGTAATTAAATACCACCTAAAGAAAGCTCTATTTGTGTGAAAAAAATAATAAAAAAAATGATTTGGGTACAGCTCTGTATGACCGCGCAATTGTCATTCAAAGTGCATCAGCGCTGAAAGCTGAACGTTGGTCTGGGCAGGAGGGGGGTTTAAGTGCCCAGTAAGGAAGACACTTGGACATTTGTGTGTGGATCCAGAAAAAGAACTGCAGGGGAAAGGTGTGCTGATGCTGAAGAAAATACATCTCCACCTTACATCATATATTCTGTATATCAGATTTAAGAGGTCTTATCCAACCTTTATCCAAGATAAATGAAGAATGACTGTAATTGCTCTTTTTAAAGGCCAGCTCTTTGTTTGTAACATGTATTGGTTCTTCCTCCATCTGCTCACTGTTCAAGAGGCACACTATTGAATATACCATATGAATATTTCATGTGTGACAGTATGTCTGGGATGCAATATTGCTAATTTCTGCATATCTCATTATCTGAGAACTTGTATCTAAACATTTTCAGCAAGTAGGCTTCTGTCCGTCCACTCATTAGAAAACTATTCATCAGAGCCCTGAACAGTGCCACGCGACAAGTATGGAACATTTAGGGCTGGCCAGCTTCTGAAAAATAAATGCTTAGTCCCATGTCTGGAAGCATGGATGAATGACATAGAGCAGCCTTTAAACTGAAGCCAAGCCTAGCTTATCTATAAAGCTGCTGCTTGAGCAGAGGGGACAGCTGCAAGCTTCATGTGGGGACAGACACCATAAATATGGTGTGTGAAAAGGAACACAGATTCATCATTTACTTTGATTAATGTGTCTCTTATTATGCTTAATATACTGTATATTTCCAACAAGCTGGCCATTTATATTTTTTGTTGCATGCATGGGGAAACATCTGTTCACACACTTTGACTTGGCTCATTATTTCTTCTGAGCTTGTTTCCTTATCCGCTCACTTAAAAGTCAGCTATTGTTATTAAAAATCAGCACTGACGAGATCTATTTTTAACTGAAGGTCTTTAATGAAATATAATGTAACATTTTATAATAAACATGTAGAATGTGAAAAATTAAACTAACAGAGCCTGCCCAAAAGCTGTCAGCCTGTGATTTGTACTGCCAGCTCTGTCCCCTTGGACCCACCTGGATCTACAATGAAGTTTCTCCACTTCTTGGCCCTCCAGTTTTCGCTATGCAATGGTTATGCATTGGCTTTCCAAAACTTGCTTTTTATATGTTAAATCAGGCACTGGCATAGTCTGGGGCATTTTGCTGACACTTGGAACTGAAGAAGTGGCTTAGACAAGCTGCAATACATCTTCAACATTACAGAAAAAGTCCAATTGACTAGGACTAACTACTTCTAGATATTGAGGTGAAATTTATAAAGGGTGTCATAAACACCTTTTCTATTGATAGGAATAGGCAGTGCATATATAGGGATTGATTCAGGTAGGGGGACGTAAGGTTATGCGGGCGAAACGTATCCTATTTACGCTACGCCTCCACAACTTAGACGGGCAAGTGCATTATTCACAAAGCACTTGCTCCGTAAGTTGCGGCGGCGTAGCGTAAATCTGCCGGCGTAAGCGCGCTGAATTCAAATTGTCAGAAGGTGGACATGTTTTAATGCAAATAAAACATGACCCCACGTAAATGACGTTTCTCACGATCGGCCTTGAACGTATCCCAGTGCGCATGCTCCTAATCACGTCGCAAATAGTCAATGCTTTCGACGTGAACGTAATTTACGCAAAGCCCTATTCACGAACGACTTACGCAAACGACGTAAAAATTTTAAAATTCGACGAGGGAATGACGTTCATACTTAACATTGGCTATGCCTTATATAGCAGGAGTAACGTTACGCCGGAAAAAGCCTTACGCAAACGACGTAAAAAAAATCGCCGGGCGCACGTACGTTTCTGAATCGGCGTATCCAGCTCATTTGCATATTCTACGCTGAAATCGACGGCAACGGCACCTAGCGACCAGCGTATATATGCACCCTAAGATACGACGGCGTAAGACTTACGCCAGTCGGATCTTAGCCTAATTTCGGTGTATCTTGCTTTCTGAATACAGAAAGATACGCCGGCGCAGATTTGAATTTAAATTCTTTCTGAATCTAGCCCATAGGGTTTACTGGATGGTTGAAGACAATTTCCTTCCTCCCCATCCTGGGCACTCTTTGGAGCCTTTACCACGGCTGCAACTTTAAATATCAATACACTTCCAGATATGAGGAAGCATGTGCCACGTCAAGTAACTCCTCAGGATTCAGTTCTTGGGATTTAAGCAACTAATTAACAGGTCCAGCTGTGTGGCCACAGAGGTGCTGCAAAGACCCTGCCATAAGCTGGAGTGTCCATTGCTTATAGTTAAGGCTGGCTACAGCCTTGCTGCAACATTAACTCTGATTGTTTAAGTTATCTGGTTTTGCTGGGTTTTCCCTAAGCTCCAGAACATTCTGCTACTAGGGAGTGCTCTCCAATGGATAAAAAAGATACAATATTGTAGGCTATAAAGGGTCCAGACCCTTGGCCTTGACAAGTTGATTACCTTGAGGCATTCCTTCTGCCCAGAGTAACGGCCTGAATCAGTGTTTATTATTCTATGTGAATGTCAATTCATGTGCCTTTACTTGATTGGTCCCTGCTCTTGCATGTAGGGGGACCTGGTGCTGCGGTCCTCATCCTGTAACTGTGGTGGACCTGAGGATGGGCATGTTTTGCATATTGCACCTTCTACATTGATCTCCTGAGGAAGCAGTCACCATTAAAATGCGTAAAGAGAACATTTTTGGATTAAGCTACGTTCAATATGCTTATACTTATGTACTATAGGGACTGTCATCTGGCTTAAATATATGGGTTGGAGTTACCATATATGATTATGTGGTGTTTAAAATTATCTACACTTGCATACATTTGGAGACATGGGGTTGCTTTCTCCTAGCACCATTCTGTTCTTGTTATCAATTAATTTCAATGGTTTTAATTTGATTTTCATGAGCACCTCTAAAGTCTTTTTTTATTAAACTACATTTTTCCTTAAATGATCTTTTTGGGCATGGTGCTCCTAGTATTGCCCTTTAATAACCCCCTTCAGTTAACAAATATATTTAGGGGCCCCTAGATACTTAACTGTCGCTGTCTGTTTGACCTACCAATTCTGTATTAGCCCATAGCAGAGGTTAAAGGTGCTACAAGATACTACAGGATGGAGGGACTTTTTGTTGCTGTTTTTTGGGTATACTGTAAACCCATCCCTCTCTTCCCTAGAACGTTGAGCAAATGAAATTGCAAAAAGAAGACCGATAGTGTTAAAGTCTGTCTGTCACTGTCAGTGGGTCAGTGAGTGTTTGGTGCAGCTACAGGACAATTGCCCAGTACAAAGGCTAAAGGGGCCCAAAAATTCCAGCAGCACCTTTGAGGTCAGGGCCACAGTGAGACTGGGAATCATAGCTTGAGGGGAAAGGCCACTATTTTAGAGACACATCAAACTCAGTACTTGCAATATATCTATGGCCCCGTACACACGACCGAGTTTCTCGACAGAATTCAGCCAGAAACTCGGTCGGAGCTGGATTCTGCCGAGAAACTCGGTCGTGTGTACACTTTTCAGCGAGGAACCCGTCGAGGAACTCGTCGGGCCGAAAAGAGAACATGTTCTCTATTTTCTCGTTAGTCAATGGGAAAAGTCGGCCCGCCAAGTTCCTCGGTGTATTTTGGTAAGTGAGAACATGATGAGGGAGTGACAGTCAGAATTTTTCGGACCACAGTAAGTGTCATTGGGTAGCTAATTGTCTGCAAACTGTACAGAAAAGTCAAACATTGTTTTTTGTATGTGGAATGTATACATAAATCATTATGACTGGGAAAATCTGTTACTTAAAGATGCCAGTTAACTTTGCTGCAAGAAGTATGTTACAACAAAGACTACTAAACAGGGTTGGTTTTTGAAAAAAATGCTTATATACATTTAGCTTTGAGATAATATTTGATATGATCCACCGTCTCAGTTCTTTTCTTTGTAAAATTAAGTTTGTACCTACTGCTCTACCTTGCTATGACCCACTTCGTGAATATATTTATAAAGTTGTTAGTTCTTTAAAAATGGTTGGTCAGGATGGTCATATTCAAGTAAAGAGAAGAAGAGGTGGATGAGACAGAGGTCTCAAATAATGTCTTTGAGGGAGAATCAGCAACAGGGTCGGATGGAATGATACCAGAAACTTTATTGATGAATACATACACAGTTTAATATATACAGGTCCAACTGGGGTGGTACAAAGGCCTCCCGAGTGGGACCCGTTCCTCCAATGTAGAGTTATCTATAAAAGCTACATGCAAAATGACAACGTGTGGTTAAACGTTTGCTAAAAGACAGACCAACCGCTGCTGACTGAGGAGATAAACACAAACCTCCAATATGGAAACTGATCGCTGACAAAATATATATATATATATATATATATATATATATATATATATAGATATATGTATGGCTGACCCCACTTATATGGATGAAAAAAAGGGGGGAAGCAGATGCAAATTCAAACAAACATATTGAATGTGTACAGCCGATCAGTTTAAGGAAAGTGTCCAGGAAGTGCTCAATTGATTGCTGGATGTCTCCAAATGCTCTGGAACAAATTGCAAGATCACAAATTGATAAAGATCAAACAAAAATAGTCCTTATGCGCATTCTATGCAAAATAGGCTCAGACAGGTCCATTCATAAAGGCATGTGGCTGCCATGAATATACAAGGAATAGATATCACCGTCGCTACCAAACTTGAAGCAATTATCAAACCTCAATATGAAGTAATATGAAGTGATTTTGCTGCTTGGAAGGTAATACATTTCCCTTGGACTCGTTAGGCCCCGTACACACGGTCGAACATGTCCGCTGAAACTGGTCCGCGGACCAGTTTCCACGGACATGTCCGACCGTGTGTACGGACTAGCGGACAGGTTTCCAGCGGACAAAAGTTTCTTAGCAAGCTAAGAAACGTGTCTGCTGGAAACATGTCCGTCGGACATGTCCGATGGTTAGTACACCTAATCGGACATGTCCGCTGGTTATGACGTGTAACCAGCGTACCGAAATCCCGCGCATGCGTCAAATTGATTCAATGCATGCGTAGAAGCATTGCACTTCCGTGTTTGAGAATGTCGGTGTCTTCTACGTCACCGCGTTCTCTGTCCGAGGGGATTTTGGTCTGATGGTGTGTACACACATCAGACCAAAAGCTCCCAGGAGACATGTCCGATGAAAATGGTCCGTGGACCGTTTTCATCGGACATGTCTCCTCGTGTGTACGGGGCCTTAGACTGCAGGTTCAGCTTGAAACAGCATAGACACAATGAATAGTCTCGGTGTTAATGCAGGCAGGAGAGGAGGGGGGGATGCAATCAACTGGTGATTAGTTCAAAAGGAATATATATCCTATGTAGTGTTAGAGGATTGTTCTCACATACAGATCATGAAATACCTAGATTTATAGAGGGTTCTTACCCTTACTGAGGTCTGACACAGTTCTCTCCATAAAGTCCCTGTAAGCCATCTGTCTGCTTGTGTGATGTTTAGGCAGTCCTGGCAGACACAGTTGGCGTTTGTAAACACTTGTGGAGATGTAAGGTGTCTTTCCTGGTACAAAATTAGAGTGAGTGTTCCTCCAGTGGCCAGTAGATGGCACTCAAGATCCAGGAAAGCTGAACCGCAGATTAAGGTGAGCTGTAGCACTTCCGTGTTTCACAGGAGCATAACGCTGACACTGATAGGGTTTTCAGTGAACATAGCAGTGGTCGTCAGGTAGCAAAAGCATCTGGATCCAGACGAAGTGACCGTTCTAGGTCACAAAACTAGTCGATGTACGATGCTTTTGCTACCTGACGACCACTGCTATGTTCACTGAAAACCCTATCAGTGTCAGCGTTATGCTCCTGTGAAACACGGGAGTGCTACAGCTCACCTTAATCTGCGGTTCAGCTTTCCTGGATCTTGAGTGCCATCTACTGGCCACTGGAGGAACACTCGCTTCCTTCACCTGGGTGTAATTTGCATAATGAATGTCATTATCTATGAAAGGTGCACAGGGCAACCAAGGTGTAGAGAGGCTGACTTCTTTCAGAATGAACAAGATCTGAATGGTCTTAATGGACCTGGGTAAGCAAAGTCTTTCAGATGCTCATCCCCAATACCACATAATAGTTGCACAGCTACAGTATCACACTATAATCTGGCCAGCTGTCAATAACCAAATAAACGACTAAATTATCAACACCTAGTCACCACCAATGTGTTATTCTTATGTGCTAGTAGTAAAGAATCTTCTTGCTTACTGACTGCACTTATCAACTTTAATCTTCACATTTCCAGGTTCCCAAGTATAGAAAAGTTGCAGAAAACTAGGAAATTGCAAAGGATCTTCACCTCTCAGAATTTTTATATTGCTAAGGAGCCGGGATGGACTGGCCGTCGGGACTACCGGGAGATTCCCGGTGGGCCGAATGCTCAGTGGGTGAGTTTGAGTGACAGCCTGTCAAAGTAATGGCTGGGCGGCTTGCGCAGCCATTACTTTGAGCAGTGGCGGAATTACCAGGTTCGCAAGGCACCAGTCGCACTTGCACTTGTGAATGACACTGGTCATTCACGGTGAGTCCCCGCCCGCAACCTCTCCTCCTGCACTCATGGGCACAGTTCCCGCCCGTTCCGCCCATCTTCTCCGGCTTTGCCTGCAAGCACTGGTACTCACAGGCCCTGACCATCCTCTCTGCTCACCTAGCAAGGAGGGGGAACCAAGTTATCTGCAAGTTAGTGGCACCCATCCCTCAATATCAACACTTTCACTGATCCCCCCCACACTAACACCACTACTGCCACTAATACCCCCCCACACCACCACCACTACTGCCACTGATACCCTCCACACCACCACTACTGCCACTGATACCCCCCACACCACCACTGATACCCCACAGCACCACCACTACAGCTACTGATACCCCCCACACCACCTCCACTACTGCCACTGATACCCCCCACACCACCACTAGTGCCACTGATACTCCCCACACCACCACTACTGCCACTGATACCCCCTACATCATCACCACCACTGATACCCCATACCACCACTACTACTGCCACTGATACCCCCCCACACCACCACCACTGCTGCCACTGACTCCCCCACACCACCACCACTGCTGCCACTAATCCACCCCACCATGAACACTACTGCTACTGATCCCATCCTGCAACCACCATTCTTGCCACTGATGCCATCCCCCCACCACTCATCCCATCCCCAACCCTTGCCACGGATCCCATCCTCCCACCACCGTTGCCACTCATTTCATCTAATGCCCTCCACCGCTGCCACTCATCCTATCCAATCCCCCCTTCCACTACCACTTATGCCATCCCATCCCCCAACCACCACACTTGCCACTCATCCCATCCCCCCACCACCACTGCTGCCACTGATCCCACCCAACTGCCACAACTGCCACTGATCCCATCCCCACCCAACCACTGCCACTGATCCCACCCCCCACTGCTGCCACTCATCCCATCTGCAGAGCAGCAAGAGAACCCCCCGGATCAAGAGGGAGACTCGGCGCTGCCACTGCTGGACATCAGGTACCCAGCATCTTGTACATACATGCCAGCACACTGAAAGGGGGGAAGGGCTGCAGGAAGGGACAGTGCTATGTGGTCTGTCTGTCTCAGCCCTCTCCTCTGTCTCTCAGACACCCTCCTCTGTCTCTCAGTTCCCGCTCCTCTGTCTCTCAGTCCCCGCTCTTCTGTCTCTCAGACTCCCCTCCTATGTCTCATTCACTCCCTGACTCTTGGGTTGCTTTCACACTGGGGCGGGCATTGACGGTAAAATGCTGCTAGTTTTAGCGGCACTTTACTGTCACTTTAGCAGCGCTATTTCGCCTCTAGCAGGCGCCTTTAACCCCCACTAGCGACCAAATCAAGGGTTAAATGCTCCCATGTAGCGCTGCTGCCGAAGTGCTTTGCAGACGCTTCAGCAGCGGTGGCCATTCATTTCAATGGGCAGGAGCGGTGTATACACTGCTCCTCCACCGTCACAAATGAAGCTGCTTGCAGGACTTTTTTTAATGCCCAACCTGCGCAGCGCCCCAGTGTGAAGGCACTCTGGCTTTCACACTGGGACTTCAGGGGAGCCGTTTTTCAGGTGCTTTACATGTGCTATTTTTAGCCCAAAAGCGCCTGAAAACGCCTCAGTGTGAAAGGGGTCCAATACTCACTCCCTCTCTCACACTCACCCCCCCTTTCTCTCTCTCTCTCTCTCTCTCTCTCTCCCACCCTCTCATGATATATAATGTAGGGTCCTTTTGTTGGGCGTGATTTTTTTTTAAGCGGGGTGGGCAGCATTTTTTTAAATTAAAGTGGGCCAGTCTGGATGAAGTCCTGGGCCAAATTTTTGTCCCAGTCCAGCCCTGCTAAGGAGGTAGATTTTTAAGTCTCCGCTTTGCTGCTAATCAATGGCATAGAAGTAGTTTTCCTTGTTTATTTGTACTTAGCACATAAAAATACACCTACTAATATCTGGAATATTTATTAATTTAGTCCAAGATTAAATATTGACATTAACAGTTATTACTATATCTCTACTCTCACAATCCTGACTAACTCTGTGGCCTGTGAGATACATGCCTGTGCTTGTATCCACAGTAAGCAAACAGTGGGATCTACATATTTTTGTTGTGATTATAAAGGATTACAGTAATTTCCCCTGTGATCTAGGGTTCATCAGAAGCTAATCCATGTACAGCCAAGTGGAACCGGTGCCAAGATAAATATGGAGACTACCATTGCTGACCTTTCTTTTATAAAATGCTAGATGCCTGGCTTACATGTCCTGAGTTACTGACCTGGAATAAGTAGGCAGATCAGGAGTTTTAATTTCAGTCTGATTTCACTTTCTTCATACTTTTCTGGGTTAGTGACTCAGAAATATTAAAAGATAAACAAAGTAACAAAAAATAACTAAAGACAATTGTTTTAGTTTTTGGATAATGTGAAGAGGGATTCGAACATCTAGTAAGTTTTTAAAAAATTTCTTTCTGTGCTCCTAATAGGGAGATTTACACTGTCTGTCATGTTTACTGGTAAACATGAAAGTAAAAGAAAATCCCAAGTTTTGGTTTGTCCGCAGAACAGGAATAGAGGGGAAATTTTCCAGTGGGGATACTAGTACTGGTGAGCCTGGTGACAACCAGGGATTTCTTCTCACTTCCGGTTATGGCTACGAGACTGAATGGCTCGGGGGTTACCGCTCTTGGTATGGAAAATTCACCCCGAGCCACACTCGGGAATACCGCTAAGAAGGTTAAGAACTGGGGTATGCAAACTTTTGATCGGGGTCATTTGGGTAGTTTCTGTTGTCATTATGATTTAAAAAGAGTAAACACAGTTGATTGATAATAAATGGCTTCAGCCAAACACTAACCATGAGTGAAAGAAAAGTTTATCATTCATATTCTCATACAAAATGGCCAAGAAATCATAAATTCTACCAGGGTATGTAAACTTATGAGCAGAACTGTAGATAGATAGCCAGACAGACAGACAGACAGATAGATAATCTAAGCATAAATTACTGTAATTGAAACTAAATGTATTAATTTCGTAATCAATTTGGAACTATTTGAAAGTTGCAGTTTAATACAGTGGTATCTTGGTTTACGAGCATAATTCATTCCAGAAGAATGCTTATAATCCAAAGCACTCATATATTAAAGCGAGTTTCCCCATAGGAGTCAATGGAAACTCAGATAATTAGTTCCACAGTGACTGCTATTGTATGCAATACCGCATGTGGCCAGAGGTGGGGGGCCCAGGAGACATGCGGAAACACTTGGAGACCGCTCGGATGCACGTGAAGACAATTTAGAGAGGCTCCAAGACACTCAAGAACGGAGTGTTTCTGAGTGTTTCCAAGTGTCCACGCACAGCATTGAGTGTCACCGCCCCCCCCCCCCGGACCTCTGGCCAAATGTGGTACTGCACACCCCAGATAAGTCAGGATTTAAAAAAAATAATAGCTCATATTGCGAAACACACATTACTCAGAATCCAGGGTATTATCGTATGTGTATTTTACCTGGAGTTAAATGTTTTAAATGTTGTGAAGAATAATTTTTATAGCATAAAATGTACAAATACAAAAGCACAGATCCATTGACAATGAAAACATATGAACCCCTTCCCACCGAGCATACTTATATGCAGCCTCACATGCAGCCTCAAATGGGTCTTAATCCTGTGTAGCCACATATACAGCTGTGCTCATAAGTTTACATACCCTGGCAGAATTTATGATTTCTTGGCAATTTTTTTGAGAATATGAATGATAACACAAAAACCTTTCTTTCACTCGTGGTTTTTGTTTGGCTGAAGCCATTTATTATCAATCAACTTTGTTTACTCTTTTTAAATCATAATGGCAACAGAAACTACTAATCATGTCTTGAGAAAAACAAGGTATGATTCTCCTGCATACACTAAGTAGTTGTGTACAATTTCACTAAGGCCCCGTACACACAGACGGTTTGGTCCGATGAGAATGAACCAAAGTTCATTTTCATCGGACCAAACCGACCGTGTGTATAGGCTATCGGTCTAGTTTCCTTCGGTCCAAAATTGCTAAACATGCTTCAAAACCGAACCGATGGACCGCTGCCCCATCGGACCAAACCGATGGTTAGTACAGAAAAGCATCAGTTCAAAACCTGCGCATGCTCAGAATCAAGTCGGCGCATGCTTGGAAGAATTGAACTTAGTTTTATTCAGCACGTCGTGTGTTTGACGTCACCGCGTTCTGACCCGATCGGATTTTGGACTGATGGTGTATACACATATCAGGCCGTACGGCCACTTCAGAGGTGAACCGATGAAAACGGTCCGACGGGCCAGTCTCGTCGGTTTGGTCCGACCGTGTGTATGGGGCCTAACAATTCAAAGTTGCAAAGCTGTGTTCAGAAATTAAGATTTGTTTGACATTCTGTCATGAAGGGGTTAATAATTTATTACTTAAACTCTGTGTGATAGTGAAAAAACAAAACAAAAACAAAGTACAGATTTGCATTTTATGGGTTCATCTGCACTGCAAGCTCAGATAAAGGGAATCCTCGGGTGTGATTCAAGTACATCATACCAGAAAGATGCTTAAAGCAGATTTTCACCCTCCCTTCGCATTTTTTGAACCCCTACCTATTTGGTTACAAGTTCTGCACATTTCGGATACTCATCCACCCAGCAGATCCAGCGTTGTCCAGCTGAGAACCTATTCTCTTCTGGGAGCACTCTGTCGAGCACCGCCATATTTTGGTGCGATGTCAAGAGCCTGCCGGTTGTTCCAGGCTTGGCTGATGATGCGCATCTAGGCCCACCCTCCTTCTTTGCTGAATGGAAGGGTTTGCCTTCTGGTATATGTGACATGCATATCCCAGGAAACAAAAGGAGGACAGTGCAGATCATTTGCCTCACTAGGTGAATGATTTGCAAGGAGTGGTGTGGCCAGAAAATTTCTTAAAAAATAAAGGTAAGTAAATAAAAAGTGATATTCGTGCAGAGGACCAGAGGAGAGGTAGTGAGGAGGAGGGATAATGTATTTGAGGAAGAAGATCTCACATTGTTTTCTTGTCTCATGTCCCTTCACATCCAACATGAGCAAAATTAATATCCACACATTTCAACAATGTTGTTGTTTTAGGTTTAGAAGTGACAATTTTGCTTTGTGTAAGATCAAGAAACTTGCAGAAGCCCAATATCCCAAGACTCCAAATGATTGTGTGCAAGTTAATATTCATTGTTTCTAAATGTAATAAGGTAAGCATGAATACACTGAATACAAAGGTTCCTTAAGCTGGCCATACACTAAGAGAGATTGTTATACAATATGAATAGTGACAAAGGTGGCCTGTGTAAAAAGTACCAAGAGGAGTATTGAGTTTGAGTTGAACACCCCTCAAAAAAACAAACTTTGTAATTTCAGAGAAAGTCAAGAAATCCTTATAAGAAGTTAATCATTGATTTTGACACAATTTCACAGCAATTCCTGACTGAAACATATTGTAGAATTCAAATTGTAGATCTGCTATTGCATTTGCTGTTGATGTAAGCCAGTGCTGCACTTTACTTACCCATTTCTCTTGTGGCTTATAAATGGGTCCCATTATGTATGGCCATTTTTTATGCATAATGCCGCGTACACATGACCGTTTTTATTGGTCTAGAAAAAACAACGTTTTTTTCAACCCGATTATTGTTAAGCCGGCCTTGCCTACACACGATCGTGAAAAAAAAATGCTCTAGCAAAGCAAAGGGGAAGTTCCGTTCGGATAGCGCCACCCTTGGGGCTGCTTTTGCTGATTTTGTGTTAGTAAAACTTTGAGAGACCATTCACGCTTTTCAGTCTTCGTGCTTTTCAGTCTGTTACAGCGTGATGAATGTGCTATCTCAATTACGAATGCTAGTTTTACCAGAACGAGCGCTCCCGTCTCATAAGTTGCTTCTGAGCATGCGCTTTTTTCACGTCGTTAAAGCCCACACACAACCATTTTTTACGACGTTAAAAACGTCAACGTTAAAAACGACATGAACATTTAGAGCATGTTCTAAATTTTTAATGGCCATTTTTTATGTCGTTAAAAAAATGCTCTGGAGGCCACACACGATCGTTTTTAATGACATAAAAAAAAAATGACATTTTTTACATCCCGAAAAACGGTCGTGTGTACGCGGCATAAGAGTTGACCACCAGACTCCTACAGTAGTTAGAACAAAGCAAAGGCAACAGAACACTTACCATTTACACACTGACTGGTCTGCCCATTCCATGTGCCATCTTGCTGACATGTGCGTGAAGAGGAACCCTTTAACACGTATCCTTTGTTACAGATGATTTTAACTTGAGAGTTAACCAAGTAGCTTGTTCCCTCCTTCTTTCCATTCTTTGGGGGTTCTAACCAGCCGCATGACACCACTGAGAGAAAGCAAAGATGATATTCAGTTAATAATAACAACTTATATGATGATGGGTATTATATGCGTCACTGCCCTCAACGTTAATCATTCATTTTATGAAAAAACTTATGAAACTCTCTATTAAAATATGTGGAATCAAGTCTCAGCATGGGAGGCTATTTGGAACATTCCCTACACTCAAGCTTCCAATGAAAACTATTCACGAGTATCTAACATTATTTTGCTGTTGTGAAGAAATTGCTTTTTGTGTATGTGTAATTGTGTATGTTAAAACCGTAGGGGCTATATAAATACTTTAATTTCAATGAAATTCCAGTATGATATAAGGGAGTATTGTGATTTATTGTATTATATTGAGATGTACTGTATACTCTAAAATATGCTGATAAACACATTTTCCAGACCCATTAAATTATTTTTATTGTCCTACCTGGTTGCAGAACCTGGACCAATTTTTGGTGATTGTCATGTGATAATTTTGTTGCATTTCCAACCCTAAGGGATCTTGTGGTAAGAGCATCAAATCTACAGAAACGATCATTTCCACACATTTTAATCACGTCTTTTGTAAATTGGTCATTAGGATCTTCTTGGACTGAAAATGTGGGTAAAAAATCATGGTCATGTTTAACCTGATAGTTATCTAATAGGAACTTTGAATCATAGGTGAAGAGGGAGCTGTCACTGGTCACTTGCCCTGAAAAAAAAGAGACAATATAAACAAATGAAAAATGTTACCACTTTATTTTAACTTTTATGTTGTGCACCCAAGCCATCAATAATCCACAAATAAAAAAACACAATAAACTGTAGTTTCTCTTTCAACACAGGTATGGTGTGACTAATCCATTTGTGTATTTAAATACTGATATACTGTATGGATTGATGTATGGGGGAAGGCCATGCTAACAAAGCCATTGACGATTTTTGTTCATTATAGCTGAGAAGAAAAAAAAATACTGTAGTCAATTTAAAGACTAAGTTTAGTCAAAATAAAAAACAAACATTTGCATACAAGACATTAATTACTATTGATCTTATGTGTCCCTTGTGCTGCTGGATCCTGCTTTCCTAAGGATCTTCATCTTCCGATGTCCCCCTACCGTCACAATCTTTTGGTTAATAGAACTAAGGCTCCATTCACACCTAGGCGTTTTCACGCCCGCCGCCCGCCGCTATTGCAGCCTGCAATACACTGGAGGGGTGATTTAACATTGTCGGCTATGGAGATGGTTCACATGTCCACGCCGAACGCCGAAACGCCTGAAGCTCAAAACAAGTCCCTGACCCTTTTTTTCAGGGGTCTTCGGCGTTCGGCCATATTACACAAAGTGTAATCACCCCTCCAGCGAAAATCGCGGTAAAACACGCCGAAATTTGTCGCGGCAAATCGTGGTAAACGCCGCAAATCGCCTACGCCTAGGTGTGAATGCAGCCTAAGGGAGCTGTGACAGGCAGTCATCAAGAGTGCCCTGCTATGCCCAGCCCAGCTCCTCCATTCACATTCTGTAAGACAACTTCTATGAATGAAACATGATCTATGAAAGGTGGACCTTTCAACCATCCATCTGTTCTCCATTCATAGATCAGGTTTTTATTCATAGAAACCGTAGTACGCTCTTGGGGGACCCCAGAAGAGGAATTTTGGGGCTGCAAATATGACATGTTTGTAAAGTTTTCTTTTTTTTAAAAAACAATTACTTGCAAAAAAGCTAGATCATCTCACTGCTTCCAGCTTGTTATTGAATAGCGACTGAGCAGTGGCAGCCCATCCCTTTTTTTTTTTTTATTTGATTTCTCCTTCTGTAAGCTTGTACATATACATTTAACATAAATGATTGGCTCTTAGTGCTTCACGTACCTCTCTCAGTTTAATGGGCCGTACACACAATCCGAATATCGTACGACAGATCGTACAACTTTTTTCACTTAATAGTCGCAAGTAGAAATTGAATAGGTTATTAAAGTCACGAAAATTCTCGTACGACAGAAAAGAAAAATTGGAAGTGATGTCATGTGTTGTAATGTATTTGTATTGTATCTTTGAACGACAACTATACTGCCTAAACGAAAATCGTACGATCTTGCATCGTACGAGGAAAATTTTTGTGCTTGTCCGAGATGAACTGTCGTGATCGGCTCTCGAAAGTAGTGTACACACGAATCGAAAATCGTACGATTCTTCCTCGGACGATCGTTTTCGTCCGATATTCGGATCGTGTGTACGGGCCATTAATGCCACTATAGAGGGGATTAAAAGAGGATGATATTAAGCCAAATTCAGGTGCTTATGCTCTCTACATTTAAAATACATTTATTTGGTTACAAGGAATACATAACTGCATAAACTGCATTTTGTATAATATGTGCCTGCATTGCTTCTTTAACTGCATATATGTTAAGTAATGAGCAAGTGTAATTCAAAGAGTTGTAGTATAAACTTGCTTTCATTTTCCGTCTTTCTCTGACAACTAGAACCATCTTTATTCAGGTTTTTGTCCTGTGTTACTTTTTACTGCTAAAGCCCCATACACACTATCAGTTTTTCCTGCAGGTTTTTCTCTTCAGGTTTACCAAAACCATCTAATACTGTATGAGGTCAAACCTCAAGAGTTTCAATTTGTATGCAATCAGACAGGTCCTTGCACTACATGGTTTTGGTAAACCTGAAGAGAAAAACCTGCAGGAAAACTGATAGGGCCAGATTCACAGTGGAGATACGAAGGCGTATCTGCTGATACGCCGTCGTATCTCTGTTTCTATCTATGCGACTGATTCATAGAATCAGTTACGCATAGATGGCCAGAAGATCCGACAGGTGTAATTGTTTTACACTGTCGGATCTTAGGATGCAATACCGCGGCCGCCGCTGGGGGGAGTTCGCGTCGTAAACCAGCGTCGGGTATGCAAATTAGGAGTTACGGCGATTCACGATGGATTTTCGTGTTCACTACGTCGCCGCTAGTCTAGTTTCCCTTCGCAAAGTTAGTCGTCGTTTTAGCTGCCCTAACTTTAGTCAGCAAGTGTATTTCTGTCTAAAGTATGGCCGTCGTTCCCGCGTCGAAATTTAAAAATCAACGTCGTTTGCGTAAGCCGTCCGGGAATACGGAATTACGCTACGCGCGTCGCCGTTTGAAAAAATTATGTCACGGCGCGCAAAGCACGACGGGAGTTCGGAAACGGAGCATGCGCGGTAGGTCCGGCGCGGGAGCGCGTCTAATTTAAATGGCACACGCCCATTTAAATTGGCCCGCCTTGCGCCGGAGGCCGCCGGCGTAGGTTTTCATTGCAAGTGGTTGGTGAATCAGGCACTTGCGATGAAAAATTGCGGCGGTGTAACGTATCTACGATATGTTACGCCGCCGCTCTCCTATGTGAATCTGACCCATAGTGTGTATGGGGCTTAAGACTAAGGTGCCGGCCCAATTATAACTCAGTCAATGTAAATTCTAATGTTACTGGTGGGCCCACTTTGAAAAAGAAAAAAAAAAAGAAAAAAACATAATGCAATAAAAATGTTTTTTTTTTTTTTTTTCAATGCCCTGAACAAAACATTGGTGTGAACAATACCTATTGAAAAACAATGTATTTTCTCCAGCCCTTTCGAACATGATGAAAATTGCTTATATCACACATAGCTAAAGTTACTTCTAATGTGACCATTACTTACAGTTGGCGCCAAGCTGGAAAAACTCCTCAGGGCTGGCATTAGTTGGCAAACTAGTTCCATTTCTGAATGTAAAATCATCTGTAGCATCATTGTTCATATTTCCCATAAGTCCTTGTGTTTTATTCATAAACTCATGAGGTAGAAGAGCATTAATGCTTATGAACCCTTCTTCTCCTCTTACTTCCACTCCAGCTCCAGAGGAAAACATTGCTGTTATACTTTGATTAGAGCCAGCAAATAAAAATACCCCTTTGGGAAATACAGATATACATATTATTTTTTCTTTTCTCGTCAATGGCTGTTGCTGTTTTAAAGATATGCAATAATACATTTAAAGGCACTTGGGTTGGCTTAGTAAAGGCAAATAGATTATTAATTTAGCAAATGCTGTTGAATTCTGAAAGTAAATTATCCCCAGAGCTTAATGAATGAGGTGAAGCTTTTTTTTTTTGTTTATTTCCCTTGCTTGTGATTTGGTATTCTTTGTAATGTGAGGATTCATCGCCTTCACTAAGTTCTGAGGAAAGGAAAATGCAGAGTGCAGCTGCCCTTGCAAAGTGAACAGTGTATTTACCTTTAGTAAATCAACCCCACTGAGTTAAAGTATATTTCCAGTACACTTCTGAAATACATACACATTTATCTATGTTTTTTTCTCTTTAAAAATGCAACAAATACATAACAATGCCTGCCAAAAACAATCCAGTGAGCTTCCAACTTCCTGGTTGACATGACAATGCATTACCTCTGCCTGCATTCAAATCCCAGTCAGTGCTGGTGCATTGACTCCCAAGAGTATGTCCACACACAGAGCCAGATCCACGTACAGCGGGCGCAACTTAAATATTCGGATTTAAGTTACACCGCCGCAAAATCTCTACCTAAGTGCCCGATCCACAAAGCACTTACCTAGAAATTTGCAGCGGTGTAAATTAAATTTGTCCGGCGCAAGGCGTGCCCAATCTAATGGGGCGAGTCCCATTTAAATTAGGCGCGCTCCCGCGCCGGACGTACTGCGCATGCTCCAGACACGATTTTCCCGACGTGCTTTGCGCGAAGTTATGTTGCTCCGAGTTTTGAAAATCGCGACGGGCGTAAAAGAAAAAAAAAAGAGTTGCGGCGGGAAACAAAAAATTAAAAAAAAATTTGACAGCGTCGCAGGAAAGAAGGGTCTACTTTTACATGGTGTACGAAGTTTACACTTTGTAAAAGTAGCCCTAATTTTGCGACGGCAAACTAACACTTACGGAAAAAAAACGAAGGGAAAAAGCTTCGTGGATCTCCGTAAGTGGTAATTTGCATACCCGACGCGGAATTTCGACGAGAAATGCCCCCAGCGGCGGCCGAGGTACTGCATCCTAAGATCCGACAGTGTAAAAGTATTACACCTGCCGGATCTTAGGAATATCTATGCGTAACTGATTCTGTGAATCAGCCGCATAGATAGAAACAGGGATACGACGGCGTTTCAGTAGATACGCCTGCGTATCCCTTTTGTGGATCTGGCCCACTGTGTATAGGTAAAATGAGCTCAGTAGGTAATGAATTACCAGTAACTGACCATGCAAAGCTTTTCCAAGCTTGGTAATGATATCACAGGGAGGAATAAAGCTTCTTACTACAGGAACAAGGTAGAAGAAAAGATGAATGCTATGGCACGATCTAGAAGGGTTAGGGAGAATAGTGGGGTCAACTACACAATTCCTTTATTTTGTAAACCCAGTAAATGTGACCCTGTGCAAAAAGACATGAAAATATTGAGATTAAAATTCAAATTCAAATGAAGACACTTAATGTAGACTGGATATTAATAAGTCAGGAAATGTCCAATCTTTTTGGTAAAAAAAATCACAATAAGCGTTTAACGATTGGTTTGTGCAAAATTTATAGCGTTTACAAAATAGGGGATAGATTTATGACATTTTTATTAATATTTTTTTTTTACTACTAATGGCGGCGATCAGCGATTTTTTTCGTGACTGCGACATTATGGCAGGCACATTGGACAATTTTGACACATTTTAGGGACCATTGTAATTTTCACAGCAGTTAACCACTAGGGGGCGCTGTAGGGGTTATGTGTGACCTCATATGTTTTTCCAACTGTAGGGGGGCGGGGCTGATCTCGTTTCCCTATATCAGGGAACACACGATCAATGAAGCGGACACTGTGAAGAACGGGGAAGGTGTGTTTACACACACCCCTCTCCGTTCTTCAGCTCCTGTGACCGATCATGGGACACCGGCGGCGATCAGGTCCCGCGGTCACGGAGCCTCGGACCGGGTCGTGGGCGCGCGCGACCCACGGCTGGGCACTTAAAGGGGACGTACAGGTACGTGCCTGTGCCCATCCGTGCCATTCTGCCGACGTATATATGCAGGAGGCGGTCCTTAAGTGGTTAAAGACAAGAGAGGTGCTTCTAAGTGTAGCAATATGGTTACATTTAATGAAAGTACAACATTTAGCAACTCAAATTTTTGATGATTAAAACAGGCATATCTAAGTAAAGCTATCCACATAGACCGTCCTCTGCACTGCTGGCTCTCACCGCTGTCAGTCTGCAACCGTGAACGGGAAGACTACCCTGCAGTAGAGCGATCTGAAAGTGAGGCTTGAAGCGCTCGTGGAGCACAGTGTGGACGGGATGACATTGATGGTGGTGCGGAGGGCGGTCTATGTGGACAGCTTTACCCCAGATGCCTGCATACTTAGATGTGCCTGTTTTAATCATCAAAAATTTGAGTTGCTAAATGTTGTACTTTCATTAAATGTAACCATTTTGCTACACTTAGCAGCGCCTCTCTTGTCTTTTATACTTGACGCTTCTTGTATATCAAGACATCGCTTGTATATCAAGTCAAGATTTATAAAAACAATTAGCTTGTCTTGCAAAACGCTTTCAAACCAAGGTTTTACTGTGTTCCCAAAAAATGAGGATAAGCATGGTACTTATGTTGGCCTTTCATGTGACAGTTACCACCACATTTACCTACCTTTCAGTAAGGCCTTGTACACACGACCAGTTTCCTCAGCAGAATCCATCAAGAAACTTGGTGGGAGAGTTTTTTTTGCCAAGGAAACTGGTCGTGTGTACATTTTTCATTGAGGAAACTGTCGAACTTGTCGAGCCAAAAAGAGAGCATGTTCTCTTTTTCCTCGGTGGGAATGGAGAAAATTGGCTCGTCAAGTTCCTCGACAAGCCTAAAGCCTCATACACACGACTGAGTTTCTCGGCAAAAACCAGCAAGAAACTTGCTGGTATTTTTTTTTTGCTGAGGAAATCGGTCGTGTGTACACTTTTCGACAAGGAAACTGTCGAGGATCTCGTCGAGCCAAAAAGAGAGCATGTCTTCTTTTTCCTCGACAGGAATGGGGAAATTTGGCTCGCCGAGATCCTCAACAGCCTAACAAGGAACTCGACGAGCAAACCGATGTGTTTCGCCTGTCGAGTTTCTCGGTCGTGTGTATGAGGCTTAACAAGAACTTGACGAGGAAAACGATGTGTTTCGCCCGCCTAGTTCCTCGGTCGTGTGTACGAGGCCTAACACAAACATTAAAAAATATCAGGTTATCTTACTATCTTACTGCCAATCAATGTATATCGAGATATGTTTGTTGACTGCATAATCCATGTTGTCATTATTTGACAAAAAGCTTGGTGAAAGTCGTTGTAAAAAATACATCCAGCACAAAATACATTAAAGTAAGTTTGGCTAAAAATCGGATTATATATAGATTAAAAATAACCAGGACACCATTGTTCAGCAAAAAGCTGTAGTGAGAAAGTGAACATGATTTCCCATTAATAGTGTATGTACAATACCACACATCTATATTTATATCAAAGTTAAAAATAATGACTGGTTGTAAATTAATGTACTATGTATATGTTTAGCAATGTCTAAGATTATACTAGATTGAAAACTATACTAAAATATTTTATAACAACTAGGTTTTACCTATGTACAATACTTAGACCAGATATTTTATAGATATTTTATGTTAAACCTTGGCTAGAGATATATGATTTTATCCAGAGTTAGGGAGGTTGCACGCCAGTAAATTCTATGTTCTACTTCACTGTAGAGTTCTGCTGATTATAATGACATAAACAACATTTGTCAGACTAATAAAGCAAGTCTGCTGGAGCACTCACCCTTCAGGTCCAACCAGGTTCGATCAAGGTGAAGGACTTCCTGATTTAGGAGAACCTCCAGAGTTTTGGAGTCTTCTGCTAGACGTACCTCTATCAAATCTGAACTTTCCTCTTGCATAGCCACAGAGGAAAAGCCAGTTACTGAAGTAAAAGAACCTGCAGAATAATAGGAAACATACCTATATCAGGTAGAGCAAAATGTCCAGATGTTGACAATACCTTCACTCCTAAAAATGGTTACATTGACCTGCTGATCAGAGACTTTTAAAATGTAGCATCCTACTGGCAAGTCAGAATTCCATATACCGGTAACTTTTTTAAGTAGGGCCAAGCACATCATTTTTTGGGGGTAAATCTACTAATTTAGATTAATTGTCCGTGACGTCACCGGATCTCAAACAGAATTCCTGAAGGCCCAGAAGTCGGCGGAGAGGTGAGTACCAATCAAAATAATTTTGATCGATCAAAAAAATGTAAGATTAATCGATGAATTAATAGTTAATTTCCACAGCCCTAAAATTAATAGCATTATTATAGTACAGAAGCTTCTGTTAGTACCTCAGGTAGTAGGGTTAGTCCAGATTTGGCCATCCCTTTAACCTCCCTGGCGGTATGATTCTGTCTGGAATTACGTACCAAAAGCGGTACAATTATTTGCAAGGAAATTTAGCGTTTTATACTGTAGGCCTGCAATTCTTAGGAATAACTCATTTAAATCTGACCAAACAAGAGTCTAGTAGGCATCCCGGGTATGATTTTTTTTTAAAAACAAAATTATAAATTATTATATAATAAATAATTATAAATAATTATAACAAATAATAATATAATTATAATACAAATTATTCAATAATGTAATCAACTCAAAATCACTGAAATTTGCTCAGTTGCAGAATTGTCGCTGTCATTACCTTTTTTTTTTTATGACGAATTTCCCCACAAATCGCTATCGCACAATTCTGCAAGTGATTATAATTTATTATCGCTGTTTTCTAGCTGCTCTAAAACCATTTTTGACATAAAGGGACACTTTTGGTTGCTATGGACAATCTACAGTTTGCAGGCAGAAAGAACAGTTTTTATTATATAAAAGTACATGTAGGACACTGGGCAGACCACTAGGGACAAGGGGGGTGTGTATTTTTTACATAGAGTACTGTAATCTATAAGATTACAGTATACTGTATGTAATGTGTTTGTTTACTTTTTTGAATTTGGCGCCGTTCTCCGCCCCGTGCGTCATAACGTCGCAGGGAACGGAGATCGGCGGCACACAGGGACACTGTGAATCGAGTGAGGACTCGCTCACACAGAGGGGATGCATCGCTGGATCCAGGGACAAGGTAAGTAAACCATGCCTGTGGATTCAGCGAGAAGGTAAGCCGCGCCGCTGCACGCTCTGCACATCTACCACGAGTGTGACTCGGGGATACCGATAATAGCATGGAAAAACCACCCCGAGTCACGCTCGGGGACACCAAGGAGGTTAAGTGGTCATGAAATCTGAACAAAGTACATATATCTGTAGTGTTTACAAATCTCCCTTCAACGCTCTAAGTGTCATTTCTCCCTGATGCTTTGTTCCTCCGTTAACAGCATGTGTGACTTCTGAGAAGTTTTCCTGGCACATAAGATACATTTTTGATGGTGGAGGAGAGCTCACCACACAGATTGTCTATTCACAACACATCTCTGCATGTTCCGTCATTCCTGTGTGACGGGGGGGTGTCCGCTTATTTCTATCAGCTTCCACACATTGTACAAGAGCTCTAACTGCAGCTTCCTCTGTGATACTGACAGATGAAGGTGTGTATCTAAAGTCTGCATTTTGAATGGAAGTAGAGAAGAGAGGTTTTGCAGATATACAAATAAAACTTATGTAGGAGGATTTGTTTTATCTATGTGTATCATCTGAGTCTGTTCACTTCACAGGTTATATGTGAGGGTTTACATCCACTTTAAACCTTTTGTGATTCTGTAGGCCTGAGAAGCATTATACTGACAACAGAGTAATTTAAAATCAGTCAAATATTATATCAGGTGGCAAACACTTACCATTTTCAAACCTAGCAGCCTGAGTGCGGCCTTGAATCTTCAGTAAATGATTAGTGGATTCAATCAATATGTATTCACCTCTACCCTTAAAAGTGAAATTAGACCCATCAGAAGTGATAAAGTGTGGATCCCCAAATGAAGATGCTGCAACATAAAGACATAACAAATGCAGTTACAAAAATTGATGTATTGTGTACTCTTCATCTCAGTATAGTAGCTCAATAGTTATAATCATTATCTTTACTTTTTTAAACCCCCATAATTCTCTGTACACAACACACAAAATAGGGAAAATAAAATAATAGGACCCTGCCCAAAAGAGGTGGTGCAATGATTTGTCGTAGTGGTATGGTTATTGATAAAGGCAAAGAGGGAAAAGAAATAGAAAATGTAATGAAAAAGATTTGAACATTTGAAATTTAGTTATTCCAAAGAGAAACAAAAATCTTGCAGTAGTGTATGGGATGAGTACAAGTGGATCTGAAGAAAGGAATATTTATAGATTGTTTAAGAAATATAGTTTGGGAATAAGTTATGTATTTTGAAAGTGAAATATAAAAAGTTGACTCCTTTTTCGTGTTGACCTGCTTGCCTTTTCATGCATACCTCCCAGTGGTGACAAGACATTCTGGGGCTGATTTACTAAAACTTTAGAGAGCAAAATCTGGTGCAGCTCTGCAAAGAAACCAACCAGCTTCCAGGTTTTATTGACAAAGTCTAATTGAACAAGCTGAAGTTAGAATGTGATTGGCTACCATGCGGAGCTGCACCAGATTCTGAGTGCTCCAGTTTTAGTAAATCAACCCCAATAAGTGGAAGAGACTTATTATATTCACTATATATAGATACTCAATGGGGGTTATTTACGAAAGGCAAATCCACTCTGCACTACAAGTGCACTGCAAGTACACTTGGATTTGCAGTCGCTGTAGATCTGAGGGGGACATGCAAGGAAAATAAAAAACAGCATTTAGCTTGCACATGATTGGATGATAAAATCAGCAGAGCTTCCCCTCATTTCAGAGCTTCCCCTCAAATTTACAGCGATCTACAGCGATTGCACTTTCAAGTGCACTTTCAAGTGTACTTGCAGTGCACTGGTAGTGCAAAGTGGATTTGCCTTTCGTAAATAACCCCCTAATGAGGTTAAGGAAAGCAGCACCCGGTCTGTAATCAGTGTAGTGCAATCTGGTCCCCCCACTGACCATATAAACCAAAAAGTCCAAAGGATTGCTGCACTTAAATTCAAGCAACGTTGCTTGAATGTATCGGAACAATACATGTTTAAGTGCAGCAATCCTTTGAGACTCGTGTTCTATCTATCTATCTATCTATCTATCTATCTATCTATCTATCTATCTATCTATCTATCTATCTATCTATCTATCTATCTATACTGTATATTGATCTTTAGTGGTTGAATTATAAACAAAAATATCTTGCATATTTGGAGTGTTGGTTTTAGTTAATAGTCTTTTTCTTTATAAAAAGATGAGTGGTTTGTATACTGTATAGAGAGAACAGTTTCCCACTATGTATCTACCAAAATGATAGTTCAGAGGCCAGGTTAACACCTAGTACCTTGGCATGCAGGAACGGGTTAATAGATGTGCCACGATTTTGCCAGGGAAGTCAGAGAAAGAGGTATGTGGGGGAGGAAATATTACGAGTTCAGTTTTGAGTTTGAGGAAGTAGTGTGACATCCAGACTGATATGTATGTTAGTAAATTAGCAATGCATGTGTTAGGTTACATTTTTGTGTTCCAGCTAGGGAATTTCACCCTCTCTCTATTTGTCTATTTGTCCTGGTGACCATTGTTACTGTACTATATACTTTTACTAATAGGTGTCCCTCGTTCCCATCTCAAAACGTTGGAAGGTACTGTATTATTATTATTATTTAGGTACTTATACAGCGCCATCAATTTATGCAGTACTTTACATATACAATGTACATTCACATCGGTCCCTACCCTCAAGGAGCTTACAATCTAAGGTCCCTAACTCACATTCATATACTAAGGCCTATTTTAGGCAGAAGTCAATTAACCTACCAGCATGTCTTTGGAGCATGGGAGAAAACCCACGCAGGCACAAGGAGAACATGCAAACTCCAGGCAGGTAGTGTCATGGTCAGGATTCGAATCAGCAACCCTTTTTACTGCTAGGCGAGAGTGCTACTCACTACACCACTGTACTGTATGGTTTTTATATATTCTACACTGTTTGATTAATGGACCAAATGTCCAGATCAATTTCTATAAATTAGAGATTACAGTACATTTGTATTAAATGTATTAAATTGGGACGTTATCTTGCAGCAGCATATTTTTCTTTAAGGTAATCATTATATTGAAGAGCTTGTTTTACAAATTGAGTGTAATGAAACCTATTTTTACCACTAGATGGAGGTATTGTATAAACAAAAACAGTCACAGGCTGTGAGCAGTTCAGAGCACACATCTCACTTGATATGTTCTCCTTCTACAACAGGTAGAAAAGAAAACTTTCACTACACTGTTTACCAGCTGAAGGTTGTGATAAAGCCCTTGGCCCAGATTCAAAGAGATTTGCTCTTTTTTTGCGGAGGCACAGGGCAACAATTTTGCCCTGCGCCCCCGCAAATTTGCGCAGCTGCCCTCGATTCACGGAGCAGAAGCTCCGTAAATTGCGAGGGCGCGCCGGCAAAATTGCCCGGCGTAAGCGCGCGCAATGAAAATGATCCCGCCGGGGGCGGGAATCATTTAAATTAGGCGCGTTCCCGCGCCGATCGTAAAGCGCATGCTCCGTCGGGAAACTTTCCCGACGTGCATTGCGGCAAAGGACATCATTTGCTTCAAAGTGAACGTGAATGGCGTCCAGCGCCATTCACGATTCACTTACGCAAACAACGTAAAATTCGAACGTCGCGACGCGGGAACGCCGGGTATCCTTAGCATTGGCTGCGCCTGCTATTAGCAGGAGCAGCCTTACACTAAGCACGCCGTACGGAAACGACGTAACTTGCGTACGCAGGGCCCGCGCAACAATTGTGAATCGGTGTTAGTATGCAATTTGCAAACTATACTCTGATCACAATTGGAGCGCACCAAAGCGGTCAACGCAAGAATGCAGCCTAAAATCTGCGTGGCATAAGAGCCTTATGCCACGCAGATTTTAGGCTGCAGTCGGCGTTACGATGTTCCTGAATCAGGAGCATTCGTAACCCTGGAGCAAGTAAGCAATTGCGCTGCGTAACCTATGGTTACACAGGCGCAATTGCTTCTTGAATCTGGGACCTTGTATATTGCTAACTATAGGTGCATACACCCTAGTTCACCTGAAGGTGTGAGAATGTGTATGAATGTGCTGCACAAAACTACATAAAGAACTAAAGATTCCCACAAATGCAATTTAAATCAAATGCAATAAAAATCTCTATACAAAAAATGTGTAAAAAGTTATCCAAAAACAACTCTTATGTTACCTAAAACATTTCATATATTGCAGACAAATAAATTGTTGAAAATATATTCATATAAAGTCTAAAAGTATAAATAGTCCAAACTGAAAGAAATCATGAATCCCAGTAGTTCAAAATCATACTTCATCAATGAAAGTGTGCTCCAAGTGACAATCTTCCATATTTTATTGGTAACAGGTTCATAGGAGCCCTAACTAAATTTGCAATCTGCAAGGAATATCTTCCATCTGGTTTTCTTTTTTGAAGGGCCTGACCCTTTTTTTTAACCAAATTCTTCTACCCCTATTTTATCAGTTGTCCTGCTGTCCTTTTTAGTACAGAGGATTTCCATAGCGAATATTGGGGGCGCTGTGTAGAAACTGAAGTGCATCCCTACTACACCATATAATAGTGAAATAGTGTTTGAATATATGTAGTGTAGTAGGGATGCACAACAGTTTCTACACAGCGCCCCCTATATTCACTATAATTGCCATTGGGAGTGTATTATGCCACGTACACACAATCATTTTTCAGCATGAAAAAAATGTCATTTTTAAAAAACGTCATTTAAAATGATCGTGTGTGGGCTGCACATCGTTTTTCATGTTCTGAAAAACGACCAATTTTTTTCGAACATGCTGCATTTTTTAACGTCGTTTTAAACTATGTCGTTTTTCGGGTTGTAAAAAATGATCGTGTGTGGGCTAAAACGACGTTAAAAACCCGCGCATGCTCAGAAGCAAGTTATGAGATGGGAGCGCTCGTTCTGGTAAAACTACCATTCGTAATGGAGTACGCACATTCATCACGCTGTAACAGACAGAAAAGCGTGAATCGTCTTTTACTAACACTGAATCAGCTAAAGCAGCCCAAAGGCAAATGGAACTTCCCCTTTATAGTGCCGTCGTACGTGTTGTACGTCACCGCGCTTTGCTAGATCAGTGTGTGGGCAACATCATTTTTAATGATGAAGTTGGGAAAACTTTGTTTTTTAGACATGCTGAAAAACAACGTTTTCTTTCATGCTGAAAAATGATTGTGTGCACGCGGCATAACACTTTTTTAAGGGGAGCGGCAGTTTTTTAATTGTAATTTGTTAAACATTTATATATTTAGATTTGCCGCGCAGTCATTTTGCATTCATTCAGAGGATTTCCATACACAAATTATTATAAAGTATTATTTATTTATCAAAAGTCTTTTACTACACTAAACATTTCACTCAGAGTCGGTTCACACTAGGGCGACACGACTTCCAGCGCGACTTTCAGAGGCGACTCCGACACGACTTGAGCATGAACCACAGGGCGATCTGGGGCGATTTACAACACGACTTGAAGTCGTCTCCAGGACAGGAGACTTTTCAGTGGCCAATCAAACAACAATCAGCTCTAGGGGAGGGAGGGGGAGGGAGAGGTTTGCCTGAGAAATGTATGTTATCTTCCTGGAAAGTCGCTTTAGTTAAGACAGACTTGGATCAGACTTGGAGGCGACTTCCATTGAAATCAATGGGTACAAATCACCTACAAGTCGGATTGAAGTAGTACAGGAACTTCTTTTGAAGTCGGAGCGACTGGAGTCGTGTGTATTAACACCGCTCCCATTCACTTGCATTGTTTTTCTCGACAGCGCGACTTGGGACAACTTGAGGCGACTTCAAGTCGGATCCCAAGTCGCCCCAGTGTGAACCAGCTCTCAACCTCTAACTTTACATTGTTAGTTTAAAAAGCCAATATGAAGGAAAAGTATTGTTAAAAAAAAAACAACTTCTAAACCTTTGCACAGTTTTAATAAGTTGCTTCCACCCAGTTGAGGGCTGTTCACTAGGTCTCGCTACTTACCTTTTGCCCTGATCCAGCAATATGTGTAGCCCCTTTTGGACCCGCACAGCATTTCTCCCCAAAAGTGAGTAATAATTCGCACTGCATATGCAAGCTGTACCCCCATTTCTAGGAAACCACCATACTCATGGCGACCTCAAGTAGTAGCTCGCAGTACGAATTGGCCAGCAGAGCAGTGAATCACAAAATGGATCACAAAATGGAGGCTCAAAGTATGTATAATACAAGTGGACACCGTGGGGGCAGCCTAATAAAGTAAGACAGTACAAAGGTTTAGATGTACTTTAATCAATATTTTTTTGCATATCACTTTTTCATTATCCACATAATGAGAGAGTGACAGGGATGTATTATTTGCCTATAGTTTTTGCTATGTGTCTGTTTTTTTAATCTTCAAATGTTATGAAACATGGCAAAGTACTGCAGTACATAGCATTAAACTAAAATATTTTTTTTTTGGGGGTGTGCATCTCCTTTGACTCTCATATATGTGTTTTTCTATGATAAACTAAAATTGTGTTGCCATTGGCCACTCCGCTTTGCACATCATCTTTTACTTTGAACTGTCAAACGGGTCACTGTTTATAATTGTACTGTATACAACTTTTACAATGGTCTTGAAGGTTCATGTAACGGTCAGGGGCTTATGGCCATGTTTTCCCATATGGTGTCTGTAAGCCAGTATTTAGTTGAAGAGCTATAGGTGGCACCACCAAAGAAAAAAACACATGTAGCGCTACCCCCGAAGGAGCCGCTGTTTGATTTGGGATCGGCCTATTAAGTTACCCTGGCGTTGTCTAGGGGTGCAATTGTAGAGACAAACAGTGAGCGAAGGTCCAGACAGTGAATAAAGGGTTTTTCCAATGCTTTATTTTCCAGGCCAACACGGCCAACATCAACATCAATTGGGAAGGACAAAGTTGATGAATAGAGGAAGAACCTTGCAGTATCAGGCCTGGATATTAAATAGAACAGTCAGTACTGCTCTGTATAGTACCAATTTGTAACTCGTCCCCACTCCAACTGAGTAAGTAAAGTGCCCCCGAACAGACCTCTTTTTACAGGCCTGGCAGCCGAGATGCCACTTAGGATTTCTGGGAGGAACAGGCCACTTTCACAGGCCCGGCTCGGGCCTCTGCCACAGGCCAATTACAGTAACTGAGCTAGATAGATAGATGGAGCGAATCCTCCCAGTAGATTTCTGCATTGGTCACCAGATGACAGCAAACATACCTGTCAGTACTCTGGTCACCGGATCCCCAATTGGTTTGTTCAGGCTCTGTTAGACGACCTGCCTCAGGGTCCCCCTCAAACCGACTCCCCAATCGAACGGCACCCAGCCTGGGATCCTTTCAGTAGAATCGGGAACCCAGCAAGTCGCTGGGGTCCCCTGGTACCTCCGGGTGAGGGTCCAAGCGGTCTGAAACTATGACAAGGTGGGCCACGACGGCGGGGTCCATGGATGCGCGCACCCTGAAGGTGGATGCCGCACCTGGAACAGGACCCCGCGAAGAATTTAGAACACATGACACCTGTCACAGATATACTCCTCTCGAGCACACCCCGCGAGGTAAAAGAACTCCACTAATTGGCTGCTGGAGAAACTTACTCTGCCAGAACCCCTCTGGCGCTAACTGCTGGCCAGGGATGATATTGCATCCCTGGACCACAGACTGACCCAGTGGACATTTCTGGAATGACGGAAGTCCCACAATTTGAACAAAATAGTGAATGGGAGCAAGGTAACTCTCCCATTCCCCACTAACTTTAGCGTAGTGCCCATACTGAAAGTAAGGGGGCGCTACACACACATTTGCTTTGTCTGGTTGCCTATGCACAATTTTGGGTAGCAAAAAACATTAGGGAGAAAGGAATGAAGAGGCTGTAAGGGGGAGTCAGATGGTGAGCTCTGGGGGATGACAGCAGATGTGTACATTCATTTTTTTACTTTGTAAAACAACTTCATAATACGATTCCACAGCCAAGCACCATTTACCCCCAGCCAGTCCACAAGTGGATGAAAGCACTTTGGCAACTCAGAATGTGAGCTCACATACAGAAATTCAACACCAATTAAGCTCCTGCTTTAACTGGTGGTCAGGTTTGCTACCATCATCTCTCGCCCTGATGAACACTACTTGTATAATAGATATGGCTTGGTGGTTTCTGCAATTGAAAACTAGCTTTGCATATAAAGCAGACAGCACGCTGCTTCAAATATTCAATTCTTATTTCATTTTTAATAATGGTAATTACATGATAAAATGGGTGGAGCCTGTACAAAAGAATCATCATTCATGAGTGCCTAGGGCAGCATCATGTCTCTGCGCGGCACGAATAATAGCTGTATTAAACTGGGTCAACGTTATACATGTTTTTAAATGGGTCAAGCTAATATTTATTAATTTATGAGATTCTTTTATTATAGCCTGAAAACTAATTTTGGTAGCATCTCACAAATCTTTCGTTAGCTTTCAATTCAGCAATTTCTATTCCAGGCAGTTTTAACATTTTTGGAAAATAAAGACTCTTGTTACAGATCATTCTGGTTAAACTCTAATGGTGCATATGTGACTCCTGCTCTGATTGCACAGTGTTAAAGGCTGAACCTCTGAGTATTGTATTATTATTTCCTTTTTGTAAGATCTCTTGTCTTGTTGGAGTACACAATAAAAATGTAACTTTAAACAAAAAAAAAACTCTAGTGGTGCAGATATGATTTTTTTAATACAACAAATCTTACTATTGTTAACAATGTTGGGTGATTTATGTTTCAGATATATATGTGTTTTAATTTTTTAAATATTTGAATTAACCCATGCATGCAATAATATGAATCTCCCAGTATCACCATGTTGCAGACAGCTCACACAACTACTTTCTATAAAATTAAAAATAATTGCAAGCAGACTGTAGCATTAACTTTATCTAGTTTATGCTGATATAGAAATACATCTTTAGCTTGTGCCTTCTCAAACCTGGCACCAAACTCAATTCTATATTTGTAACTGGTAACAGATAGGTACTTACCAACTTTTGGGGGTTTGTACTTGCGACAGTCACTAGAAGGCCTGAGTTTCATGTAGTAGTCACAATTATCTGACCACAGGCAACAGTAATAAAAAGAGATGACATCATAGAGCCAATGAGAAAAGCCTGGTACTCTGGGGGGCTTCTTGTATGGCGGGGAGCCCCAGTCATGACCTCGGTCAGGGGTGCTACCCCCTATAGAATCACTAGTGAGGACTTGGAAACCATCTTTATCATAACAGCACTGCTGACCTGCTGCAAAGGTGGGACTGGAAAAAAATTAACATTTTTATTGTTGGCAGTATATTGCTTTGATCTAGTTTTATTTTCTCATGCATTTCTATGTATCTCAAAACTATTATTTTTATATAGCTTGTATATTTCACATATTACTAGAGTCATCATTTCATAACAATATTTTAGATAAAGATTTGTAGCAGACAAGGCAGAACAGTTGACTGTTGTCAGAATGACTAAGGCCGCGTACACACGATCGGTCCATCCGATGAGAACGGTCTGATGGACCGTTTTCATCGGTTAACTGATGAAGCTGACTGATGAAGCTGACTGATGGTCAGTCGTGCCTACACACCATCGGTTAAAAAAACGATCGTGTCAGAACGCGGTGACGTAAAACACAACGACGTGCAGAAAAAATGAAGTTCAATGCTTCCAAGCATGCGTCAACTTGATTCTGAGCATGCGTGGATTTTTAACCAATGGTCGTGCCTACTAACGATCGTTTTTTTTCTATCGGTTAGGTATCCATCGGTTAAATTTAAAACAAGATTGCTTTTTTTTAACCTAATGGATAAATAACCGATGGGGCCCACACACGATCGGTTTGGTCCGATGAAAACGGTCCATCAGACCGTTCTCATCGGTTTGACCGATCGTGTGTACGCGGCATAAGTTTCAGGTTGAGCAACATTATGAATGGGTTCAATCAGAGGATCTGCAACTTTTATGATTAAGCATTCCCTATTCTTTGTGGTCATTTGCAATCTGCCTTAATAATTCCTTTATGGGAAATCATATAATTACACCTATGCTATAATGGTTGTGTGAAATGATGCACAAGTCCATAAAGGTCTGTTACAGATTATGATATAATGTATTACAGCAAATATTAGAATACTGGAATAAAAGTTACCTGCCGTAGATGCCTCTAACACAGTGCACAGCTCCAGGATGGTAAGTACATGTGCTTCCAGTCTCTATGTTACATCCATAATCCGGCTGCAACATAGAAGCATAATTCTGGTTATTAAGTATTGGAAATTTTACTGTATTATAGCATTACACATATTGTAAATAGTATGTTTTGTTGCACTGTTACCAGGGATAGATTTTTAGAAAGTTGACAGAGGCCAAATGTTTGGGATACACAATTTCAGCAATTTTAATTATACATTATAGTACAGTATTAAAACTGTCCTTCATTTTCCAGCTTTAAAGAATTAAAGTTGTGCCCCTAGTAGACTTATACTCTATGATAAAAGGTGATACCTGTCTGGATTAGGTAATGAGCAAAAACAAGCTGAAATACCTACCCTTACTGGAGAGCATGCTGCTGCAGGCTTTTTCCAGTGTTTGTAACATGACCAAAAGCCTAGCTATTTCATTGTGGGACCTTATTTAATAGGATGAAATACCCATTCTGAACTCTGGTCTTTTCCTATGGTAGATGTCACATAAGTAGTGCTTAGGCCATATAGTAGATATTCCACTAGGTTTGGGCCAACCTTTTTGAGGCATTTGTATGAATACCAGTTGTTCAGCCTTTTTAGGCAGATAGCAGATATCAATTATAGCAATGTCTTTTTCACCTGCTACTATATATATGGCAGCTTCCTTCTTCTGTTTATAGTTGTTATGTAAGTAGTTAGAGCCTGCACCTGTCATGGTCTTAGTAACCAGTGACAATACCTGACCTCATTAATTTCAATCAATGTATTACTTAATTGCCGGGATCCACAGCCATGTAAATAAAGGATCTGCGGATAGTAAAAAAAAAAAAAAGGATGTAGGGGTTCCCCTGACAATTCATATCGGGCTCTTCACGTCCGGTATCATTTTTAAGGAGGCCCCCATGCAAAATAAAAAAGAATAAAAAATTTAAAAAGGGGTGAGTTCCCCCCAAAAAATCCTCACCAAACAATTATTTGTTCATGCAGCATGGCAGACCATAAAAGGAGGGGGATGCATTCTTTCCCTCCTGAACCATACCATATCTCATGCCCTCAACATATGGGGCACCTTCCCAGGGGGCACTGCCCTGGAAAAGTACGGTGTCCCCTTCCCCGCAACCCTGGTCCAGTGGTTGTTGGGGGTTTGTGGGCAAGAGGCTGATTGGAATCAGAAAGTCCCTTTTCATCCTTTTAATATTCACACATTTTTTTTTAAAGTGTAAACATAACACATATAGACAGTTTTTGAGAAGTCCTCAAAAAGTTCTGCAATGAACATCTATCATCAATCAGATCATCCAGCAATGCAGATCCACATCAATCGTGATGCCGAGAGCCCAACAATCGGGCAAAAGAAAAAAATGCTCAATGACCACCGACACGGGCCTGTTCCTATCACTGGAAAGACTGATCAACCACGATACTGAAGTTTTTGCCTCCTGTTCCCCCAGAGAAACTACTGCCACTGGAGGTCTTCATTGGCCATAAGCAAGTATAAATGGTCTGTAGAGTCATGCATGTTTATGCCTTAGTTCTATTACAGGCTGACCATGTGGCAAGTGTATCTTCCTACTGCAACTGGGTAACTGCAAGCACTTGGGGGTTGAACTGACCTAATCTTTACAATGATTCAGTAAAGATTGTCCATCTTTATTGAATACAAGAGAGCATTTTTTTTTTTTTTTACCTCTGGTGGTGCTCATTATTGCACTAAGAGATTTTGTGTCTTGTTGGAAATCTCTGCTTGAGAGGACAACAATTGTCCCCTTTAGTATAGAAAAAAAAGAAACATAATTGTTACAATGTATGAGCTGCAGTAACACACAGGTCCTACAGAAAAAAATCAATGAAGGCTGTGGTGCTGCTGCTCTTGGTAACACATCTTGCTGGTTCGATCACACTTAAAGAGGAAGTAAACCCTGATGTGGTTTACTTCCTCTTTTTTCCACTGCAAAGTAAAAGCATAGTGGGCTAGTATGCATCGCATACTAGCCCATTATATTGCACTTACCTGCAAACGAAGCCTGCGATGTCCCCGTTGTCTCCGCTTCACCCCTCTTCCTTCCGGGGCCGTGGACTCTGGCTCTGTGACTGGCCAGAGTCGCGTAACGTCACTCACGCGCATTGCACGTGGGAGTCCCTGGTCACCAGTCATGACACGGGACGTTTCTTCAGTGCACATGCACTGATGATGTCAGCACAAGCGTATATGGTAAATATCTTCTAAGCTACAAGATACTTACAAGAACAAAATTATTAGAAATATACAATTAAATGTATCACTATGCCATGCACCAAGTATTCTATTATGACCACAGAAATAGTTTGTAAATAACGTACATGAAATCTCCCAGTATCAGCTCTGGCTTGTTCCATAGTGCAGGGACAATCAATAATTTCAGAGAGAAAATCAGGAAGACTCTTGTCACTTTCATGCCAATCTAAACATTTGTTATATGCCCAGGTAGCAGAGTCTTTGCGAAAGTCTTCACCCAGGTGCCATGCCATGGCATGATCCACACTCCATAATGAATGGACATCCCTGTGATCACAAACAAAGTCTGGTTTACATTATATAAACCCATTTATTGGGCATTTATTATACTTTCATTATTTTGATAAGTAAGGAAAGGCAGAAAAGCACAACAAATAATGTTAGCCATACATTTGTCAATCCCGACAGTGGGCATCCCAAACAGTAATGCTAATGCATTAAAATAATCATCGCCATTAATGACCAATTATGTTTAATGCAAATGTAAGCCATCTGTAGAACACTGGTTTTGCTCACTACTAACTGGATATGGTCCTGCAGAAGTTGGACAGTAGGTTTACTAAACAAAAACAAAAGACAGCCCAGTTAGAGGCCCCTGTTGGTTGCTATAACCCCCTTCCACAGCTGTGGGGGTTAATGTATTAGGTGTATGGAGGCCTCAGATTTCCCTTTAGCATTGGGTTACCTGCTGAGGCTGGGGGGCGCCTACCCCATTAAGACACAAATGTATGGCAGGTATTGCAGCTTAATGGTTCTAAAAAGTGGAGTCACTGCTGGATGCTAACGTGGAGACTTCTGTGCTTTTGAGGTGCCTGTAAGACATGACTCTATGGCCACAGAGGGAGTGCCAGGCTCTGCTTTGTGTGTTTTTTTTTCTTTTGAAGAAGCAGCAGTGGCCACCCCTATTAGGTCTTCTGTCCCGAGAGGAACAGGAAATACTGAATGGAGGAAGGGTGGTCCTGCAGTACTCACTTCCGTTTTTAAATCTACATGGCTGCTTCTCCTATGTTTTCTGCTGACTGCCTTGTTTTTAGACACTGTGGAGGCAAATTAACTATTTACCAAGGCCATATCAATTCTGTATAGGGTCATAAAGGTTTTAGAAAACCATGAAAACTGAGAGTCAACAGGATTACAAGACCACCATAGATCTATTAAACTCAGTTCCAAGATGGTTTTAGCTAATGCTGAAGAGCTTGACGAGGTTGAAATAGTCGGGGCTAGGAGAGGTTCAATCAGTGGGTACATCACACTAATAAAATCACCCAAATATTAATGTATGCACGTTCTGTTTACCCATCCAGGATTGAAAAGTCCTGTTATTGTGCAGAGGACTATATAAGAAGTTGTACTCATATTAACTGATTCAAATATTTGCAGAGGAAGAGGGCTACTGTAACTGCTTTCTCCCAGTGATTTTATTGTAGCTCTAGAGGCTGGAAAACACTATAAGAAAATCAGGTGGACGATCATCTGGTTTTCCTCAATGTTTCACAACAAGTCGGAACCGAGGAAGCAAACACAAAAATTCTCGCGCGACAACATTTTTTCTTTTGCCGTTTATTGTATCTGGTCAAGCGCGAAAATCATACGAAAACGGTACACATTAACCGCTCGCCACGGTCATTATACAGCGGCAAGTCGGCACGATCCTGCCAGCCGCCGTAGCTGCCCTAGAACACAAGCTTACTCTTTTAAGATTTTTTTTTATTCTTTGTTATAATTTCAAATGCAAAATGAATTGGGTGTGTTAATTGCAGCAATAGCCGATCACACCTTATTATAACAAGTAATACTTGTTATAAATTATATGTTCAACTAACTTTTTTTTTTCAAGGTCCTGCATAAATAAATATATTTGCAGACCAACTGGTTACTTTTGTCATTAAAGTTTAATTAAGGACATATACAGTACATATACTCTAAGGACATGTTGGTAGGTTAACGGGTTCCTATCTAAATGGGCCCTAGTATATGTATGAATCTGTGTTAGGGACCTTAGGTTGTAAGCTCTTGAGGGTAGGGACTGATGTGAATGTACAATGTATATGTAAAGTGCTGCGTAAATTGATGGCGCTATATAAGTACCTGAAATAAAATAAAATATTAAAGGCAGGTTTGTTTTTTCTTAAAAATAACAAACATATCATACTTCCCTGCTCTGTGCAGTGATTTTGCACAGAACAGCCCCGATCCTCCTCTTCTCGGGTCCCTCGCCGGCGCTCCAATCAGTTTGCAATGGGAGCACCTTAGCAGGCTCCCTCCTGAGCCGCTGCTCTGTGTGTCCATTCACACACAGAGCACATTTTAGGACCATGTACCTGATCTCGCCTCATTGGCTTACTAGCTGTGATTGACAGTAGTGGAAGCTAATGGCTCAGCCAATGAGGAGGAAGAGACTCGGGAGAGCCACTGCTCTTGTACACATCGCTGGATCGAGGGGTAAGTATTTGGGGGCGAGGGAGCTTGAGGGGTTGCTGCACATAGAGGGTTTTTTACCTTCATGCAAAAAGGTAAAAAACCTTGAGCCTTTACAACCATTATGGGTTTTAGTATTATTTGCAAACTCTGAGGTAAATTAGTTAAAGCCCAACTCCAGCTAAAATTTGTTCTTTTAGTTTTGGACATACTTGAGTATCTTTTTTTATTTTTTATTGGTGTTAATAATCTCACTGGGATAATTGTAATTATTGTGACACCAAGAAATAAATCAGGGGAGCGGTTGTCACTGGATCACAAAGATGTTGACAGCAACAGCAACCAGATAGTGACATCAACAAATAAAAAAGCATTTTGTTACCATCTGTGTCCACATTAGAAGGATTTCCCATCACATTCTATCCCATCAGAAATTGAGGATACATCTTTTAAAGGGTGATATAGACTACTGGTAAAATTTAACAGGGGTTCTGAGCCCTTCCCACTCTTTCAAAATTAAAAACATATAGCACAATTCAAATAGTGTCAATGTATCTGTTTTATTTTTGTTTAATTACCTCTCCCCATTAGAATGTTGACTTGGCACAATCCTTAGGCTTCCAACCTCATATATGCTATGTTCTGGCAATGCTGGATTGGGGATAAAAGTGTAACTCCCGTTGTTGGTATATTTATGTACCAAGGTATAGAGATATTTCCAGGCTGCTGTCCAGGACTCTGTATAAGGGATTCCTGTCCATTATAGAAAAGAAGACAATACATTTAATTTCCTACTTTAATTTGCATGCTCTCTAAAAAAAGAGGAAAACAATCACAACTGTTAATGACTGGTAAGAATGATAATCTCACAGATAAACACAGACATTAATAAAACAATAAATATTTTAACTATCCAAAACCAAGCTTGTGATATTTCCTCCCCCACGTGCCTCTTCTCCTGATTTATATCAACCCGTCCCCCTGCGCCAAGGTCCTAGGTGTAATCCTGGACTCCGAACTATACTTTCGGCCCCACATTCAATTGCTGTCCAAAGCTTGCCGTCTCAACCTCCAATACATCTTCAAGATATGCCCCTTCCTAACCAATGTCACCACAAAGCTTCTTATCCACTCCCTTGTCATCTCTCACCTCGACTACTGCAACTCACTCCTTATTGGCTTACCTTTAATTAGGCTATCCTCCCATCAGAACATCATGAATGGTGCTGCCGGGCTCATCCACCTTACAAACCGCTCAGCGTCTGCTAGTCCTCTCTGCCAAACCCTCCATTGGCTGCCATTAAACCAGCAAATTAAATTCAAGATACTAACAACAACTTACAAAGCCATCCACAACCTGGCCCCCAGCTACATAACTAACCTGGTCTCAAAATACCAACAAAATTGTTCTCTTTCCTCCTTCCAAAAACCTCCTGCTCTCTAGCTCCCTTATCACCTCATCCCATGCTTGCCCCCTGGAGTTCTCCCAAGCCTCTCCAGTCCTCCGGAATGCTCTAACTCAATCTGTCCCACTATCTCCTACTTTGTCCACTTTCAGAGGATCCCTGAAAACTCATCTTTTTAGAGAAGCCTATCTGGGCCCCCACCTAACAACTGTACATTTATTTTCTCTATCAGTACATCTCCCACAGTTATTACCTCTTGTATCTCCTGACCCTCCCTCTTAGATTGTAAGCTCTAACGAGCAGGGTCTTTTAATTCCTACTGTATTAAAGTGTATTGTATTTGTACGGTCTACCCTCAAGTTGAAAAGCGCTGCGTAAACTGTCAGCGCTATACAAATCCTATCATACTATTACTAATAATAATAATAATAATAACTAAAAGAACATAATGCATTGCTTTTAAATGTTACCTGATTCCCCATAGCCCCAGACCTCAATGTTAATTGAGTTCTCCTTAAACGTGTTTGGATCCCATTTAACTGTCAAGGTGCCATCATAATTGGGTGTGCCATAGTACTGCCATTTTGTGTCATTCTCGAGAGTGCATTTTTCTGACTCAGACACTTTCCCAGGATGCACTGTAGTGACAAAAGGAAAAAATATGAGTTCTCAAAACAGCCCCACACATTCCTTATTGAGTCACAATATTTTAAAACCCAACTCTAGAAATTTCTATTCATTTTCTAACAATACTCTTTATTCTAGCATGCAAAGAAAAGTGAGTATTTCAATTGTAATTAAGGTCCACATCAGAATAACTTTCATAAATGCCATCTGTGGTCAGCAAATATCTGCAGGCTGATTTTCAAGACCCCCATCTACGTATGTCCATGCAGATATATTTTTACTAGCACTATGGCACTGATTGTTCCTGGCTGTGTGAGTATGGTACTGATTCTGCATCTACGAAAATATAGATCTGGTTCTTTAATTGCAGTATTGGTGGCAGCTCTATGGAAACATTTTAGGTTATGTCAGTGTGTCTCTGCAGACATGTTTCTAGTTGTGTCAGTATGCTGATTATGCCTCCATGGGCATGTTTCTAGCTATGTCAGTACTGTACTGATTGTGTCTCTGCAGATAAGTTTACTTGTCCTATTATTCTATTTTTCAAAACAGTTAACTAAATAATTAATTTATGTACTGTGTTTGTGTCCGTGTGTGTAGATTTGTGGACAGTGTGAAAACCATTTATTGGGGTAATCACTATTGTAATCACTATTACTTCTAAAATTGTAATTGTAGTAAATTCAGTGCTGGGCATTTCTTTTGAAAAAAAAAAAAAAAACGTTACCAGCATATCAATAATTTTAGGCACAATGTATATTCTACAATAAAGATCGGAAAATCTTTTCAAAGTGTAGTTTTTTTTTTTTTTTTCATTAAATGGAAGTCCTCCCAGAGTTTTGTTCGAGTTTAGAATAGAGTAGGCAAGAATATGTCACTTTATCATTGGGGAGTTTATTAATCACTTTCTGTACAAGAGTCACCACAATAATTGAAAAGAAATCTCACCAAAGTAAGCAGAAATGTTATGTTTGAGAGTTTGTCTGGAAACCTGATTTAAGATATTATAACCATTCTGTTCATAAATAGTAAAACATTTTTGGCTGGAATTCAAAGGATGTAAAGGTGCCCTGTAAAGCATAGTATGGCCCAGTAACAAGATGATGATAATCTTCACACTGAAGCTACTCTTATCTTGGATATACACTGCAAAGGTTCACATAGTTACCTGACAGCCAAGTGCCAGAGTGGGGATATGTTGTTCCTCCATCCCCAGATATTTCAAATGGAATACGTCCAGTTTCATACAATAGAGGTGACACACAATGGACTTTTCTCATATCATCCACATAACCATTTACAAGGATTTCTAGGTTAAACCTGATAAAAGATACAGCATGCAATAATCATAAATGTATACTTTTTGTACATTTTTTACTTCTGAAAAGTTAAAATCAAAAGAGAATACAATACAAAGTGCCTGTGATTATCATTATTAGTTCTAGAAACTGTTGTTACCTTTATTAGTTCTAGGACCATTCTCTGTGTTCTCCTCTGAAATTGGTTTAATTTTGTTATTATTGGCTTGAGTTCCTTCAGTAGGGGTAAATTCCACCCAACCACCATCTCCATGTCCAGCTAGAGTTTCCTAGTTGGTTATTGAGGCTGTCTGACTGAACAGAGGGACAGTAGTCTGGTATAGCCTTATCCAAAAAAAACTCAACCCTTTGTAACAAAATGGGTCATGGTCAAGGTGGTGCACACTTTTCTAAAGACTAGACTTTGCTAACGTCAAAAAGAATAGGAACCACCTTCTGGTGCCTGCTCGTTTACAAACTTTTACTTTTATTTAAAAAAGTAGTATGAAACAAAAAAAAAGTATTTGGCAGGTTTTCTTTAGGTTGAATTTTTGAGTGGGGAAGGATTAGAAGACCTAACTGATTTTATTCATGTCTGTGTCCCCCTAGCTAGAATAAACCTCTCAATCCTGGTGACCATTATCACCAAAGAAGAACGTGATCTAAATTCCAAAAATTACACATTTTCTCCAGAAAACTTTGGAGAGATTTTCTCCTACTTGCTGTTGCATGTACAGGAGGGAAAGTGAACGGAAAATTCTTCAAGGAAACACAGACAGCAAAAACATCAACTTACAAGGGTTTTAATAATTTCCTACTCAATCTAAAACAAACAAGCTATTGGACCTAAATACATGGTAAATTAAACTTAATTATTTTGAAGGCTGGCAAGCTAATCAAAAGGCATATTACTTTATCCAATGTGAATTAAATTATAGGCCCAGTGTTTTTTATTTATCATGGAGATTGGTGATGTATGTTTAAATTATGCAGAAATTTCAAAACTTGCTAATTCCAAATGAGCACTAACATTGCAGTTTATTTAGAAGCGTACTTTATATTTTAGTCCTTTATCAAGTTTGATCAGGTTTTTTTAGAACAAACTTAAAGCGGAGTTCCACCCAAAAATTGAACTTCTGCTTTAAGTGTAGGTGACCCCCAGAAATGCCACATTTGGCATGTCATTTTTTTGGGGGGAGGAGCAGGTACCAAATCACAGCGTGCAGCGTGGCTCGCGCATTCGCAGTGCGCACCTGGCTGTGAAGCCACAGCCGGTCACCCACAGTAACAAAGCCGGTGCATGGCTGGAGCGTGGGATAGGTGAGTGTCACTTTTTGTAGCTGCTGACTTTTAAATGGATGGAACACCGCTTTAATTCTGTTAGAATATACCTGAAGACTTGATTTCTATGACTATACTGCAACATTATCAACATGTTTCCTTATATTATTCCAGAACTATCCTTTCATCCTAAAACAGGCTTATCAAGAGAGGGTAAACATATTTTCTTAAATGTGGCACTTAAAGAGTGGGGTATAGGGATATCAGAAGCAGATGTCCTATATTGGGTTATGTGTGCTATATGTCTACATATATTACATATAAGAAAATAACAAATATTCGTGTTGCTGATAGTTTTCCAAGCTTCTTTTATGAAACAATGTTTATAGAGTTTTTGTTCTATCTACATCTTGTGAATGAACTGCGGAATGGAAAACTTTTATTGTTAAAAGAGCTTACAGTAATATATAATCTAATTCACTACCGTTGTTTGGCTATGCCTTGTGTGTGCTTCCTGCTAAACTGTGTTGGATGACTTCTTTGTGTTTAAAAATTACACTCTTGGTAAATCCTACACAATAATCTCAAAGGAATGCAATGATATTTTTAGTTACATTCCTAGTTTAACTTTTTACATACCATACCTGCATTTCACTACAGAGCTTTCATCAAAGGTCACACCCAAAATGACAAAGTCTCTGCCCCCCATCAACAAGCCAGACTCTGGTGTAATACGCACACAGTATGTGCGGTAGTCTGGACAGCAGTTGCCAAGATTCTCACAGGTTACATGACAGGAGCATTGACGCAAAAGTTGTCCACACTGCATAGAACAGGAATTGTCACTTCCTGGTTAATAAAAGAATAAATCAGATTAATATACCAGCCTATATTTCCAACCTACAGTACATATCCAGGTATAATATATACAATAATTAGATTAAACACACATTATTTTTGATTTTGAAAATGACCTATTACTTTATAAGTTGAACTATTGATAATGAATCAAGTGCTATGTGTGTTACAATTGTTCCTGAGTCCCAAGAACTTGGAGCATGAGACTTCACCTGTGACTTAGATTGGCTGTTGACACCATGCTGATCCAGAATCTGTTAGAAGGTCTGTGATAACACAGAAAACTGTCACCTTCATTAATAAAATTAAAATCTTTTGGTGCCTTTGGACAAATTGTATAATGCTTAATTTAGTTACCTCCAAAAATTATAACAACAATCTAGGAGCAACTTAACAGAAAGACACAATCAATAATCCTCTAGTGTGTAACCTCATCACATTAATGATTTGATTATCTACAAGACAAGTCTTCCCTTTCTACAACATTAAGGGAAGCAGTCTTCTACAGTCTTCTGAGCAACCCTTACTGGGGTTAGGTCTTGGTCCTACTAAGACTTGAGTGCTAGTTTTGATTGCAGCACTGAATATTAAAAGATAAATGCAGCATGTGTACAAGTAAACAGAATACTATGTATATAAATCATCTTGATAATGAGACCTGAAAACAGTAGCCTTTATGAAAACATGTGAAGGTGTTAATAATAGATTACCCCCAGTTCCAAACAGCCGCAAACAATAGTATAATAAAACTTAAAAAAAGTTTAAAAATTGTACTATGTAGGCTTACATTTCTTACCTAATAAACACTGAGCTGGTGCCCCAGACCAATTTCCATTAGATTGGCATGTTCGCTGTTTGGACCCAGACAGTACAAAACCACTGTTACAACTAAATGTGATGGTAAAGCCAGCTAGGTAGTTTGTTCCATTCTTAGATCCATTTGCTGGTGATCCAAGCCAGCCACATGTGACCACTGATAAAATAACACAAGGAAATAATTTCAGTTAATACAGAGAATACAATGTGCATCTAAGTACTACTGCATGAACACTGTTTCACATAAAAATAGTTTTTGAAGTAGATATTGTTATGTTTTTGTTAGCTTGTCTGTTTTTGTCCTGAAAAATAACTTGTCCATTCTTCCATTAGATACAAAAGAAAATGGTCTGTTGTTGTCAGACACACCTCCATCCCCAAATTAAATGAAACAAAGAAGAATTATGCCCTTGGTTTAAATGAGGTGAGCACAACATGGTCAATGAGAGTATATAAAGTAAACATGGTTTTATAAATTGTATAACATTCATTGTATATGAGATACATGAACAATGATGCCAATCAACTTGGCAGTGATAAAACACATTACCAAGTAGCCACATACATATATATTTAGAATTGTTGATGTACAGTAATACACAGGCATTGTGTAACTTGACGAGTTTCGCGAGCCGATGCTCGCTTCTTCAGGAGTAGATGTAAATTCAGTGAATATTGGACTGAGCCAACGTCCCAAAAGCCAATAAACCAACAGGTGGCAGCAAGGTGTGTCTAACCCAGGAGTTGAAGGAAAGGAACCAACAAGGACCCACTGGGGGACAGATGGAGGGCAAGCATAACATGGGAGCTAAAGAGTGTGACCTTTGATGTCCTTCAATGTCCAACATGATTTGCAGCATGATCCATGTGTCCTCAACATGTGAATTGTGGGGCCATGAAGAGAGAAATCCCATGATGCTAATCAGTCCTTACCTCCACCTGTTGGTTGAGGCAACAGATAGAGGCAAGGAGTGAAATTCTTTTTCACCATCTGTGCCCCATTGTGGAGATTTCCCTTCACTTCCTGTCCCATATCAGAACAGAAAGAGAGTGGAAATCCCTGCAAATTAAAGGAATTCCCTGGCAACCTAGGCTCCAAGTCACCATAAGTAAGATCTGGTAAGATAGCGCAGGGGGCTAATGCTCCTTTGCAGCAGTCTGTGATTGCCTGTTTACCAAGGGTTGCAGGATCGATCACGGCGGGGTCCACTCAGCCTTTCATCCTTCCGAGGTCGGTAAAATGAGTACCATTGAGTTGGGTAATAATGACAACCATTATCAGCGCTTAGACACATCGGCAATGGTGTAATTGGCGCTATATAAGTGTAAACATTATTATTATTATTATTATAAGTAGCGTCCCCTTTGGACAATTCCCCCTCTCAATTAAAATGGTAAACAGTGCAACTAGAGAAGGGGGATCTCCCAAATGGGCACAGACAGCAATACAAACCTGACAGGGTGTCTAATCCCTCTCCACTCCAAAACAAAAAAAAAGTTGTGCCTTTAAATCAAGTTCTTAAAAAAGTGATGCATCAACAAATAGGCACAATCTGTTAACCCAATGTGCAATAATTCAGGCATTTTTAGGCACATCTTTTGTGAGTCTAACTTATTGCATTTGCTCAGCTTTATTGTGATTCTGCATTTAGAACATGCTCATACAGCATAGATAATAAGGAACATTTAATCTACCTGGTTTAAGGTTCTCCACCAAGATGTGGTGACTTTGATGTGAAACCTTGGTAGCATTACCAACTTCCAGTTTTCTTGTAGTAAAGGCATCAAATCTGCAGAATGAATCATTGCCACACATATTTTCTACCTCTTGGTACAGTGGATCACTTTGCTCATCCTCAATATGAAATATAGGTATGAAACTAGGATCATGCTTCAAAGCGTACTGTTCAAGAAGTATTTGAGAATCATACTGAAAGAGTGAAGTCTGATTGGTTACTGACCCTAGAGGAAGAAAAAAAAAGTGTTTTGAAAATGCAAGAGAAAAAAAGAATTAAAAAATGTCACCAATTCCTTTGGCAAATAAATTAAATTAAAGGCCAATTATACATACTGTAATATACATTTGCCAAATTTTTAAGGAAATCAACATAATTATAAGAAAGACCTAATGGATAGAGCACTTACTACTAGAGGAACTTCATGTGTAGACAAAGGCCAACTACAGAATTGAAAATCCACTAACCTACTCTAAGGTGTTGATGTTTAATATTAATATACCGGCTGATGGGAAGTCATGTAGGCACCACATCCCCAGTAAACTTGTGTAAGTATGCTATTACACCAGTGACTGAGACCAGCTCTCTTTGCTTTAGGAGCTGGTATATTTTATAGGAACCCCTCTCTGTAATACACCCTGCTCACAGCACCCCCCCCCCCCTGGGCTGGCTCTTCATTCTGATTTTAAGGTAGGGTACTTGGTCCTTGTCTGCTTCTCCTGCTGCTCACTTATGCCCATGCCCGGGCAATGGTGGCAACTGTCTCAGAGTTGTGATCTTTGACAGCAAGCCTTCTCCTTGAGTGATATGACACAATCTTGTCAAGTAGTATTTCTTTCTGAAGAAGCTCATCATGAAACTTGTTGAAAAAACTACTTGTTAAAATTCCATCAACAATTATTTGTCATAACAAAGTTTAATTAAACAAGTTGATGGTATAGATTATGCCTAAGACAGTATGTACATAATATGTACAAGGGTTTGGTTACAAGCATCTAGGTACCCTAAAAAAATTTGTTATGATATTTGTAATAATTGTAACGCAGTATCTTTTTAACATTTATTATGGGTTTTATTTCTAGCTGGCACCTATAAAATCCCATTATTTATTATAATTATTTCTATGTTTATTCCGTCACTACTCCCTAGACAGCAATAAATTTTCTGCAAATATTCTGCTTGTAAGGAAGCAACTTCCTTCAGGTAAAGTGGTAGGTGCACCTTGGTAAGGTGTAGCCAGTTGCATATTTGGCAGTGTGACATTGGCCTAAATCTGGAAGAACAGTTAAATGATTAATGATCACATGATCCATCCTTAATTGCATTAAAAGTTATTTGGGTCCCAATAAAAACAGAGTGAGATGTCAACCCCACATCTTTATTTTTTGTAAGACCAATATAGAAAATCAATACTGCCAAAGTAGACATTCCAGTAATGTAAACATGTTTATCAGAAGTGTCATAGTGGTAATAGCATCAGGTATATATATATTTTTTATTTTAGGAGCATGCATACTTAGTAATGTATAAGAGTAACTCTAAGGCCCCATACTCACGACCAAACATGTCTGCTGAAACTGGTCCGCGGACCAGTTTCAGCGGACATGTTCGTTCGTGTGTAGGCAGTAACGGACAGGATTCCAGCAAACATTCGTCGGCCAGACCGTTTTCCAACGAACAACTGTTTCCTGGTCTTGCTTTAAAACAGTCTGCTGGAATCGTGTCCGTCAGACATGTTCGGTCGTCTGTACACAAAAGCAGCGTACAAAAACCCCGCGCATGCTCAGTCCAAATGAGGAGACGGGAGCGCTCGTTCAGGTAAAACTCGCGTTTGTTTGGGATATGGCACATTCGTCATTAGAAACCTTTTATTCTAGCAAGAGAACAATGTCTTAAAAAGGCGCACTAAACCACATTTTCTTGCCTCGTTTTATTAATTCTTCTCTTGCTAGAATAACCCCGTTCTCTTGCTGATGCAATTTCAATAGAGTTGTCCCATACTGAAATGTCACATTTCTTGCTTGTGATGTAATCCTTTAATAATGTTTTCTATGCCAGACGTGTGTTTTGGTTGGTGGTCCTCCATAATTTATAGTAGTCATTTTTGTAAAGGAATGTGCATCTTTTTTTGTTTTTTGTTGTTTCTAGTTATGTCACCATTTAGTTTAATATTTTTTAACATGTTTTTTTATTTGTAATTTTTTTTTTTTTTTTTTGGTGTTTCATTTGAGAATATTAAACCATGTTGGCACACCAAATGTCCCCCCCCCCCAAGGAGTGTGTCCTTTGTAAATGACCCATTGTATATTTATTAAAGGTTTGCTGCCTAATAATCCCCACAGTATAACAAACAATAGACATGTTTTCAAATGAAAGCAAAAAGCCTTTTATTTAGGCAAATGTCATCACAAAAAAAAAACAGAACGGCAGCACTAGAATAGATAGCAAACTATATGCAAACTTGCATTTCCAACATGGTGAAGGATAAACTTCCAAGCCTCAGGAGCCAAACCCAAAAATATGAAGCAGCAGCACAGAAACAAAGGAACCCAAACTGTGGTAGTCCAAACAATATGTCCTTTATGTGGAAGGAAATGGAAGGCAGAGAATCAACGTTTCCTCCTCTTTCCAGCCTTCCCTCCAGGCAGCCTTCCAGCGGATCTAACACGGGGTCTTGCAGGTGGGGTCGATGTGGCAGCAGGAGGATGGTGTTCCGCAAGCCGGGCCGGGTCACATAGCCCAGTGTCTGGGGTCAGCAGGCCCTTCTGCATCCACCAAAGGACCTGGTTCATCAGGGCCTTTGCCAGTCTTCTCTGGTCCTCCTCCCCTTCATTCAAATCGTGGGCCAATGAGGCACTGAAGGCCTCTGTGGGGTTGAGGGGGGCCCTCATGATGGCGCTTGCCTCCTGTATCATGCGGAGGCTTGCCTCCTCCACAGGCCTCAACTGCCTCCTTCGGCCTGATGGCCTCACCTGGGGGGGAGAAGACTGGCTGGTGGTGGTTCTCCTGGCCGGGGGGACCTGCTGCAGGCCACTGGGCCCAGCCTCCTCCTGGCTGCCACTGACCCCGGCCTCCTCCTGGCTGCCACTGACCCCGGCCTCCTCCTGGCTGCCACTGACCCCGGCCTCCTCCTGGCTGCCACTGACCCCGGCCTCCTCCTGGCTGACAGACACGTGAGGATCTGCCACCTCCTGGCTGATCTCTTCTTCCTGTGTGCAAAAAAAAGGACATTTTTTACAATTTCGCAAAATAAAACCACACTCATTTTCATGCTTTTCGTTTAGTATTTTCTGTTCATTATTACTTGAATACACTCTACTTCTGACCCCTGCAGTTGTCATCCCTGACACCTATTTGTCTGTACACCTTTTTTTTTTGCTTTTTCCCAGCTTGACTTTTCTTTTACAATATCAAATCATTAATCCACCAAGAATTATTTACGCCAGAAATATAGAGGAAACTACTATACCTCCTCATCGAAGGGTGGCAGATCTGCATCTCTGTCAGCCAGGCCCTCTTCCTCCGACTCTGCAGGGCTGTGGTCATCTGGGGAATGTCCGCTGGAAGGTAGCATGGACGAAAGGTTGGAAGAAAGACTCGACATCGTTTTCCTGCCTTCCATTTCGTCCCGCAAAAAAGCCATCTGTTTATAATACCACAGTTTGGGTTCCTTTGCTTGTGTTGCTGCTGCTCCCGATTTTTTGCTTTTATTAGCTTTGTATGCTCTCCTGTATGTGCTTCTGAGGTTGGCAAGTTTATCCTTCACCATGTTGGCAGTGCATCCTGGCACCCATGTTTGCATATAGTTTGCTAGCTCTTCTAGTGCTGCCGCTCGTACATCTTTATTACAATATAACGAGTGCTTGGAATTCCACAGGATGGGCGTCTCCTGATATTTTTGGAGTAAGGCCTCTATAGCTTCCTTTGTTTGTAGGAGGTCCATTTCACTTTTTGAAAAATGATATTTCTTTTGGAGTCTAGATTTGCAAAACATAAACCAAAGAAAAATAAATATTCAAAAGGATCAGCGTTGACCTTGATATAATATGTGTCTTCAAATTTATAACCTATATCTAATTACAAACACAGTCTATCTTGTTTAAACAATGATTGGCAGCTCGGCCGCATTGGTTGTACCAAACATTGATTTGCTAGATGCAGAGCCATTGTTAACATTGCAGTAAATATTTTGAATATACAAAAATAAACAATGCTTACAAATGACAGTATTCATCTAGGCACTCTTTCATGTGTAAATCTCATGCCTTTGACAATGGATGACATAAAAGACACTTCCTAATGACCTCTGTACAACCAACACTTGAACAATACTTTGCCTGATCTGAATACACCATTCAAAAACTTGTCAATGTGGTACAGCATTGTTCACATCTCTATTTTGTGAGTTGTCCAAAAGCATTTGGATACCAAAATAACATTGTGGTACCCCATAGACAGAATAGCTTAAAAAGGGTGCAACCAACAGCCCAAACCCCCATCCCATGTGTCTACATTTTCCAGGCCTCTGCTGATCCCATTTTTAATTTCCTTACCTTCCTGTCTCTCGCTCCTCGTTTCTCACGCTCGCCTAATTACCGCGTAAGATGCGTAATCACGGCGTGCACCTTTTAAACACTCCGCGTATTTATTAAACCCCGCCCTCGTCACCTTTGCTAGGCCCCTAATCAATTAGTTTAGGAAATATGGCGTTAACTGTGTATGTTCAGGATGCGATCGAAGATTCTCCGCGTAACCTACGTAAACACGTTGTTTGCATTCTCTACACTCCGCGTATGTATTAAACGCCGCCCTCTTCTCCGCCCATGGCGTAAGAATTCATCTTTTCCACGCCCATAATCTCTGTGGGAAAGGAAAGATGGCGATGTCACACGAGCGGGCACGATGCTCTCATGCCACAAGTGAAGGGACAGAGGCAGGGACGTCCCGATCAAGGCCAAGAAGATACAAAGCCACTAATATGCGGTTCCAGGAAATGGTGGAGTTAGTTTACATCATGCGAAAGAAGGACTATGATGGTGAATTAGGGCCATACAAGACCCCTAACCGCCGAAAGGCACATATTATGGACAAGGTGGCCAGGAGAATGCAGAGGATGTTTGGGATCACCAGGTCCAAGGAACAGCTGAGGAAACGCTGGTCAGACTTAAAATTGAGGGAGCCACATCAGATGAAGAAAATACTTAAAATTCTGCGTAAAAGTAAGTAAATATATATTGGGGTTGGGGGGGGGGTGGGTGATTGTCTGCAATAATGTGTTGCCATGTATATTTCACCATCTGCCACCTTGGCCTGCTTGTAATTTTAAAGACATGTTGTCATTTATTTTTTATGACATAAATAACTACATATTTACAAATAGTGTTCTTAGTAAACCACGTAACATCACATAGTTTCTCAGAAAGGCTCGGTTATTCCAGGAACAACACACCTGGACATGGCTCACTGGCCAAAAACTTTGTTTGTAAACATTGTGTAAAAGCTAGTTCTAAAAAAAAAAATTAGGAGAATGGGAAAGGCAAACAGGATTCATTCTAAAAACAGTGGTAATAAAGCAGATGTTTTCACATCTGCAATGCAGAGCACCTGTGTCTCCCCAAATCAAAAATGTGTTTTGGTAGGGTCTCCCAGAAATACTGTTTAGGGGGGACATCCATGTGTGTCACTTTGCTAAAAAGGGGCAGGATCAGAGCTTGCCATAGAAGTAATTCCAAAATGTAGGTTTGGTGAAAGATAAAAGTAACTAAATGAAAGCCTCTTCTAAGCAATGTGTGCGATTTATGCTCTCCAATATCTGTGTGCTGATGAGTCTACAATTTTTTTTTTTTATTTCAGGGGAAAGAAGTCGCCAGCATTTGGAGGAGGCAGAGAGGGCCAGACAAGGCCAAAATCTTCCATCTCGCCATGTGGAGGAGGAGGAGGATGTGGAAGGAGAAGAGGATGTGGAAGGAGAAGAGGATGTGGAAGGAGAAGAGGATGTGGAAGGAGAGGAGGATGTGGAAGGAGAGGAGGAAGGAAGAAAGGAGGAAGGAAGAGAGGAGGAAGAAGTAATTTTGGACTTAGAATTTATAGCAGATGAAGGGCAAGTGGCGGAAGAACAATTTGGCGAATTGAAAGAAGGTGGATTGATGGATGAAGGAGGAGTCCAAGATGATGGGGAAGTGGTGGAAGAAGGAGGAGTGATAGAAGATGATGGGGAGGTGGTGGAAGAAGGAGGAGTGATAGAAGATGTCGAAGAGGTGGAAAGGAGAAGCCCATCAGGTCAGTGTCACCCTAGCTTGATTCAAAAAAACATATGTAGATAGGCCTCCTCGAAAACTAATTTTGGAAATGACCATTTTTTTTTTTTTAGGGGAGGAGGATGGTGTGTCAATATTTTCACGTGCAAGTGCTGCTATAATTATTCAGCAGGTAATGGAGTGCAGCACTGAAATGCACAATATGCGTGAAAGGATGTTTCTCATGGAACAGAATGTAACAAATGTCCTTTTGGAATGGAGCACGGAAATGGACAATATGCGGCAAAGAATGATGGTCATCGAATCTAATTTTAAAAATATTATTGACATGATGGGCCGTGTCAAAGACTGAAACACCCCCCGCCCATCCCCCGCCCCCACAAACATTTTTACTGTTTTAATAATGAATACGCCAAAATTTGAAGATACACACACAGTGTGCCAACATGTGCTATCTGCCATCACAGAATATCTAGTGTCTGTGCTTTGTGGGTCCAACCCCCTCCTCCATCCTCAAGTAGTTGAGAGGAAGGGTTTGCTCCCACAAAACACAGACATTGATCACCCATGATGTCAGATAGCACATGTGGCCATTTGTCTGTTGAACCAATGACATTTGGCGAGTTTGCACTGAATGTGTGTATCTTCAAATTTTGGCGTGTTCCAGTGTGAAAGCACACCATGACTGACTGCTGTTGTGAGTTTTTATATTTTCTAAATTTTATTTTTTTACTTTTTGACCATGTTGTACATTTTTGGATACTATAAAGTTTAGACCATAAAGAATAAACACCAAAAAAAAAAAAAAAAAATTCTAAAAAAAAAAATGTAAGAAATATTGGTTTTGGTGCATAAAAAATATGCCGAGAAAAAAAAATACTAAGGCGGTAAACACCCCACCAAAAATATTCTAGATATATATATATATATATATGTAAACAATAAATCGAACTATATTTGATAAACAAAACTGTGAAATTGTTAAAAAATGTATAATCTTCATAATATTTTTTGTTGAATTACCTGAAAAAAAAAAATTTTTTGTAGACTCCTAAGTACAAAAGCAGGGAGTAATGAAAAAAATATAAAATAATTTTTGGGGTCATGAACAAGCAAAAATTAAAAAAATTGACCTCAAAATTAAAAAATGGAGTTGCTTCTTATTTCTAGACTCAATACCCTGTTTGTAGATGAGTGAATACTGTGCTAAATGTGGTTATTTACTAAAAGTGGAGAAATCAATTATGCAGTAAAATTGAAGAAGTTAGTTAGAGAACCAGGAAGACAGATAAAAAGAGAAAAAGCATTAATGACAAACAACTGTATAAAGTCCAATGGTCTAATTATTTATTATTTGTGAGAATATTCCTTTCTTTGGGGGCCAAATTAGAAAGAAATATGATCTGGCATAGCAATGGCCCCCCGACCCATGAAGTACTCAACATATTTGTCGCGTACCTCACGAGCTGATTGGGGGGCCAAGCCAGCGCGACCAGTGTCCAGCCCGGGAAGGGGATCTGAGGGTAGTCTTGCCTCAGAACCGATGTCGGGTAGGTACGTCTGGGAGTGCCTGCGTAAAAAGTTGTGCAAAATGCAGCAGGCAAATACAACGGTGTCCAATTTATATTCCGCCAGATGTATCGATGTCCTGAACAGGCGGAACCGGTTGGTGAGTATCCCAAAGGCATTCTCGACTACCCTCCGAGCCCTGGCCAACCGAAAATTAAACACACTCCTCTCTGAGGTGAGGGTCCTCTGGGGAAAAGGCCGCATGAGGTGAGGACCAAGCCCGAAAGCCTCGTCCGCTAGGAACACAAACGGAAGTCCTTCCACATTATCTTCATCTGGTGGCAATGCCAGACCACCAGCTTGGAGACGATCATAGAAATCAGTCCGTGCGAACACTCCCCCATCAGACATCCGGCCATTCTTCCCCACGTCCACATATAGAAACTCATACTGTGCCGACACCACCGCCATCAACACAATACTATGATAACCCTTGTAATTATAATAGTAGGACCCCGAGTGGGGTGGGGGCACAATGCGGACGTGTTTCCCATCTATTGCTCCACCGCAGTTCGGAAAATCCCACCGCTGGGCAAATTGGGAAGCCACAGACTGCCATTCCTGTGGTGTGGAGGGTAGCTGTGGGGACAAACAAAAAAAGAGATTTAGTACTTTGGAACAAAAACATCCTACAAGCATCCTTGTGACACTTCAAAGTATTAAAATTGCATTAGAAAAATGTGCATGGAGAATTTGGGAAATGAAATATATAGGGCCACTTCATTAAGAGACTCCACAGCCCTCTGATGGGGACAATAAAAGTTTGAAGGGGGGGGGGACACAAAAACCAAAAAGTCCTGTTTTAAAAAATGGCAAGGTGGGTTTGTCCCTAGGATAGCATGCTGGACAGGTTAATATTGGGTAAGGGACAAATATGCAGGTAGGCCAAGAATAAAACATGTAAAGCTTATATCAACATGCATAGGGAGAAAAGGGAACGTTAGTTAAACACACAGCATATCTGGGAAATTAAAAATAAAGTTAGTTGGCAACATTATTACAGCCAGGAAACTTACCTTAATATACTCCTCATGCAGAACTTTAATGATGGCAGCACACGTGTCCGGTATGATGACCCCAAGCGCCTGCGGAGAGATGCCTGTCGAGAACTTGAGGTCCTGCAGGCTCCTCCCAGTCGCCAGGTACCGCAACGTGGCAAAAAGCCTCTGCTCGGCCGTGATGGCTTGGCGCATCACAGTGTCCTGCCTCGTGATATAGGGGGACAGAAGTTCCAGCAGACTGTTGAATACGGGGTCCGTCATGCGGAGAAAATTCCTAAAGTCATTAGGATTATTCTCCTGGAGTTCCCTAAGCAGAGGCATATGTGAGAACTGGTCACGCTGGCGCAACCAATTCTTGGTCCAGAAACGCCTCCGCCCCCTGTTTCTGGCCAAAGTACTGGAAAAATGAACATATCCAGCAGCCATCCCATAAACAGCACCAACTCGCGAAAATTGACGCTGCTGCTCCATCATGGCTTCAAACCGGCCGGCTGGTCAGTCAAGAACACACTCAAACAGAAAGCACTCGCAAATCCAGCACTACCTGCGACGAACGTGTGACAAACAGATACGAGCGCACAGGATGCAACTGCTAAAGCAGAAACAACCTGCTAGCCTATAGCCGAATGACAACTACGTTACCGCAAGCACACGCACTGAACCCGTGAATACACGCTGTCAAAGCCTGGAGACCGAGAAGCGCGAATCAGCTCTAACCAAACCTTCACTAACACGAGCAAACCCGTAACTAGCAAAAGAGGAACAGAGGGCGGCGCCATTAAGTTTGGTCTTCCCCTTTATAGTGACGTCGTACGTAGTTTACGTGCACGCGTTCCGGTACGACGGTAATTTGGTCCGCTGGTGTGTACAAGCCAGCGGAACCAAACAAAAATCAGCCTTGTACGCCGGAAACTGTCCGGCAGACAGTTTCCAGCGCACAGATCCGGTCGTGAGTACAAGGCCTCACGTGTATTTATTACTACCTCTCACAGGGATCACAGAATTCCACCTGACAATGCCTTCACCTGATTTTCTCTAATTATTTTCGCCCCAGAAAATGCTTAAAAAAATGCTTTCTTAGCTTTTTAAACAGAATGTCATTAAGTTATACACCCTGTAACTAGTATTTGTTTGCAATGTTAAGATCATTGACCTGTGAAGCAATTCATTCTTAACATTCAGAATGGAAGCCCTAAAGTGGTTGAAGTTGTTCTCTCAGAAGTTCAGCTCTCCCTGCAACGAGTCAGCAGCCTTTAAGCCTTTTAATCTCTAAAGTTAAAACTCAGGTGCTCTGTGAGGGGAAGCAGAGGGAGCTGAGCTTTTAAGATAACTGCTTCAACAACATGTGCTTCTCCTTTGAAGGAAGATGTATTACTCTACAAATACTTGACTGTCCATAGCCCGACCACAGATTAATTTTAAGGTTTTAAATTAAAAAAATGTCTTTGCTTCTCCTAACTCACTTGTAGGCAGGTGCAGGTTTTCTACATCCATTAGGTAGTGCTGTGCCATCATACAGATGGAGGCAATTTTGTTAGGGGAAATGGTCCCTCATGGACTCCATCTGTGTCTCAGAGGTGAGAAGCTGTGTGGTTGGATGTTACAACCTCTGGTGGCCATCTTGGGTAAGGGAACCTTTTGAATAAGAGGCCCCATATCATTTTGGTACATTTCTAGCAATTGAATGGTAGGGAGAGTAACCTGCATGTGAGGGACAGTGATTAGTTCAGGGTCAGGCTCCTGGCAAGGAGAGATAGCTTAGGAGAGAGGCTCCCTTCTCACTATGCACATGGTGAACGGTGCAGAGATGTGGAACTGGTGCAGATTGCAGGAGCATTATTTGCCTTTTCCCAGAAAGGACACTACCTCTGATAAAGGATGCCAACCTCTAGTAAAATGTACTGTTTTTCTGAGGATCTGTAATTCCCTAAACTGTTGATAACAGTGCTGAAGATCAGTTTATCTGTTGCTGCAAACCAACCGTACAAGAGTTATATAAAAGGCATTAGTACCATCTACACTGTATTTCCTCCAAATACAAGGTACTCAACTTAGGCCCTACAAACTGGTGTGTGACAGTAGGTATATTTTCAGCTTCCTTGTGCTTTGTTACTTTAATAGGTGGAGCTTATTTAACCCTGGGAACACAAGTTAACTGGTCAGACTGTATAGACCACTTTGATGCCAGAACATTCTGTTTATACATATACACATTACTGGAACTGCCATATGCAACTAACAGAGGAGAATATCTGAGAAAGTACTCTATATTAAAAATAGTGTATGCTTGCCATTCATCCTGGCGCTTACTCACAATCTGCACCAAACTGGTAAAGTTCCTCTGGGCTGGCAGTAGAAGGTAAAACAGTGCCATTTCTTAGCGTGAAGTCATCTGCAGGATCATCATTCATAACTCCCAGAAGTCCTTGGGTTTTGTTTTTGAAAATCTCAGGAAGAAGAATTGACAGACTGAGAAATCCTCCCATTTCTCTCACTTCTACCCCAGCTCCTGAGGCAAACATTACTGTGACATTGGTCTTATAGGGTGAGAATAAGAAAACCCCTAAACAAAATGAACAGAAAAAAAATGTTTTGCTGAAAACTGGTAGACAAGGTAAAATAAAACAAAGACAAATCTCCTGCGCTCCGGTATTTTTTTGGAAAGGTGTTTGAAGAAAAGGTGAAACTCAATAGCAACTCAATTAAAAGGTATCTTCCAAAGTCTTGCAGCCCTCCTCTGAATCGTTGGAATTCATAAAACTAAAGGAAACAAAAAAAGGGAAAAACGGAGGGCGCACCGACCTAGTGTGATACTGATTGGTGGATTTTATTTAAATAGTAAAAACAAATCATAATACTCACAAAGGCAGTGTTAAAAACAGGCCTTGAGTAACAATGCAGCAAAGAACCAACACCATCGGCATAACACGATATTCTTTCGATCCGTGATCGTGGCTAGGGCTGACGCGTTTCAGGGGAGAACCCCTTTCCTCAGAGCTAAATGGTCTGCAGTGCTTCCTCACCAAGGGACTTGTCTCAATAAATACTAACTTTAGGTAAGTGGTAAAGACACCCCTCCCATAAAGTAGGAGGTGCATGGCCGGAGACCCACCCACATGTCCACCACATTTTCCTTCCCCTCTCTCCATGTCTATATCAAGCCATTTGTAGTATGAATACACAGTCCATAATGCACTAAACCCAGCAATGCATACAGAAATTTGAATACAAATAACTACCACAATATGGCATCAATATATATACACACACACACCACAATATGTAAGACCTTTTCAATCAGAGCACTCAGCAGGTTGCTGCCTCCAGGTACATGGTTAATCAAATCAGTAAGGTGCCAAAGTGTAGTGAAGCATCTCATAATCAACACTTCCAATAAGGGGCTATGTAGTTGCTCATATGTGCCACACGAGCCCCACTTGCAGTGCTATGCCTACCTTCCTTAGACGAGGTGGCTGCTGGAACGCACGCCCAACGTGGAGGAAGTCTTTTGCGCTCCAGCCGAGTCTGCGTTCTACTGCGCATGCGCGTGACGTCATCGACGCCGCGCGCGGCGTATGTACGGTGACACTGCGCTCCAGCTTGCAGAACCAGCAGGCTGGAGCGTCTCGTTCCCTGCTACATAGCCCCTTATTGGAAGTGTTGATTATGAGATGCTTCACTACACTTTGGCACCTTACTGATTTGATTATCCATGTACCTGGAGGCAGCAACCTGCTGAGTGCTCTGATTGAAAAGGTCTTTCATATTGTGGTGTGTGTGTGTGTATATATATTGATGCCATATTGTGGTAGTTATTTGTATTCACATTTCTGTATGCATTGCTGGGTTTAGTGCATTCTGGACTGTGTATTCAAACTACTAATGGCTTGATATAGACATGGAGAGAGGGGAAGGAAAAGGTGGTGGACATGTGGGTGGGTCTCCGGCCATGCACCTCCTACTTTATGGGAGGGGTGTCTTTACCACTTACCTAAAGTTAGTATTTATTGAGACAAGTCCCTTGGTGAGGAAGCACTGCAGACCATTTAGCTCTGAGGAAAGGGGTTCTCCCCTGAAACGCGTCAGCCCTAGCCACGATCACGGATCGAAAGAATATCGTGTTATGCCGATGGTGTTGGTTCTTTGCTGCATTGTTACTCAAGGCCTGTTTTTAACACTCCCTTTGTGAGTATTATGATTTGTTTTTACTATTTAAATAAAATCCACCAATCAGTATCACACTAGGTCGGTGCGCCCTCCGTTTTTCCCTTTTTTTGTTTCCTTTAGACAAGGTAAAATAGCCACTTTCAAATGTTTTAGAAATTTAGACAGATTTTAAAAAATCAGCAAAAAAAAAAAATTGTCACAACATGTACAGGTTATCACCAAAGTCAATATGCTTGTATTAACTGTACCCTGCATTTAGCAGCAGATGATAGCTAAAATACCAGAGCATTCCGTTTTGGTGCAGGGAACTGGACAGTGGACACGGGTAATGTTTGGCCCAGACCTGTATGGAGTTGTTGCTGGTACATATGGTACCTGATAACATTAATCTGGCCATTTAAGAAAAAAGGACCTTACTGTAAAATCATTTTCTTGGAATACAGTACAGTAGACACACTTTTTTGTACTGCCACTCTCAGGTGAGGACACTGGCAAACAAAGTTGTTAGGACAACACATATTATATCTCCCACTGCCAGCAATCCTTAGTTTTTTGCTAGTGTCCTTTTGTGATGGACTACCTCTTTTTACTGAGAACAGCTTTCTGACTTGTAATGCTCCAATATTCCTGGAAGATTGCTGTTGGTTCTTCAAATTGAGATATCCCTTCTCCCCCTGGCTGCATTCACAATACTGCGGAAATATGATTGTAGCTTCTAGAATGGTTGCCCCTTAGCAGCACTTCAGGGAATTGTACCTAGACCTATCCACGTGGAAGGTGGGGCCGGCCTATAATGTTGTCTTTGCCACTAGAATCTGCATTTGGTGCTCACTCTTGGTACATCAGTACAACATGTACTGGTGCAAGTAGCTGCAGAGTGCTCTACAGGCCCAGGGCAGTGGCAATCCAAATCCTGGTAGCTGCAGTCCCTGAAGACCCTTTTCATGGGGTTTGCCCTCCTGTAGAGGTCTAAGAAGGGAGTCTCCACCTGGTGGGTTCTACCCTGGGAAGGAGCCAGTACCCTGGCGTGGTAAGTGTGGGGGTTAGATTATTTCTGGATCTAGTAGCAGATGATAGCTAAATTGCCAAAACATTTTATTTTGACACAAGGAATCGGGCACAGGTAATGCTTGGTACAGAACTGCATAGAGTTGTTGGTGATACATTTGGTACCTGATAAGGTTAATCTGGTTGTTTAAAAAAGAAAAATGTATGAATTTTCTATAAAATACTTATTATGGAATACAGTACAGGACACATGCTCTTTCAAGTCTTGACCATGGGTTATATGCTGGGCATCCTTAGGTGAGGGCACTGGCAAACAAAGTTGATAGGACACCCATATACTGTAACCCCTCACAGTCCCTGAAATCCTCAACTTTTTTTTGCAAGCAGAGGAGAATGCCAAGACAAAAGAAAAAATGGCCTGTGTTCTGTACTGTAAATTTACAGGTAAATCAACAATCCCCATTTCTTAATCTTACATCACAGGGCACAGGCTCCTTTAAATCTTGACCTAGGCCTGGATTGTCAGGCAGCTCATGTGAGGAGCCCTGACCAATCCCCACTTGGTATTGGCATGGGGCAGGCCTCCCATATAAGCTGAGGTCACATGCCACTGAGGAGGAGTTGTCGGCCGGAAGACATGGAGAATGGAGCATTAGGCAGCAGCAGGAGGCCATCCCCATCTGGGGGGGGGGGCAGGAGAGCTGGGAGGGAGCTACTTCCTTACACGGTCATGGATGCAGTGTCCTGGATCAGAAGGGCTGGGGAAGCTGTCGGAACATGTGTCCAGTTAAAGTACTCCATTATGGACTCGGGGCAGGAAAAGGTCAGTGAGTTAATCACAGTGGATTTCTGGATGACGCATGCCAGGGGAGCTGGGTGTGAGGCCAGAGGAGAGACTGTGGGAAAAGTGTCTAATCGATGCGGCCCCAGGGCGCAGGATTTGCGGACCAGACTTTCTGGGAACAGTAGTCCGCCATATTACATGTGCTACTAAATTAATAGGCCACCAGGGAGAGGTATTGCAAACCGCTGGCCTAGTATCATCACATTTAATAGCCAGCCATTGAGACTGTTCAGAGCGGACTCTTTAGCTCATATGAGGAGGATGTGACAGGAAAGATAAGGATCTACAGTGAAGTTTGTGCAGGAGGAGAGAAGTCCTGGGAGCAACAGTCTGCAGGAGTTATGCAGAGGAGGAGAAATGGTCTGCATGGTGATGCAGGGGAAGTGACTGTAGATATTATCTGTGCACCAGTACTTCAAGGCTCAACCAAATTACAAGTTCTTTAATATGATGGCAAAGCAACATGTTATATGGGCATCCCATATCCCCCTTTTCCCCAACCAAGTTATATCCCCCAATAAACAAAACAACGCGAATGACTGTTCATTGTCTCTGAGGTGATAGATGGAGGTCTGGCAGCAGGGTGATATGGTGGATGCTAGTTACTTGTAGCAACCAAGCGCTACATAATGTACTCCTGAAGAGTTAATTAATGAATTATTACATGAGTAAGGATATATTGCACCATTGGTAGGCAATGCATTTATCCTAAATAAATGTAAACCTTCAAATAGTGCAATATATCCATTCTCATGTAATAATGTATTCATTTACTCTTAAATGTACATTATATTTACTTTATATCTCCTATTTTGGAGTGTTGATTTTGCAGTTGTTTAGCACTTTTAGGTTGATTTTCTGTTTCTCCTTTCTTTTGCAGCATTCTTTAGAGCCAGTGTTGTGTACAGGGACAAGAGTTGTGTCTCCTTACACTGTGTATCAATACAGCCCCAAGACGGCAAATTACTCCCCTACTCCTCCCTCCTCCTTCCCCCTCACTTCTCCAAGCTAACTTACTGACTTGAGACTGCAATGTCCACTGCTAACTATTTACTGTAAAGACCAGAAGAACAGGGAAGCAGCACTGAGAGAGCAGGAACCTGTAGCAAGTTGTAAAGTGCATGTGCTGTGGTACGAAATGTAATAATTTTTTCACAAATGTTTATTTTATTGTGCTCTATGTGTTAAGCATAAAACTCTAGGGGTTAATACTACTTTATTGGTTTATTTTAGCTTAGGGGAGATCAAGGGCAACTGTGCATCTTCTCAGGAGGAGTTCTCAGACTCCAAGTATTCTCCTTTCAATTCCTCATCTTCCTCCCCCTCCTCATCTTTATCAGGAAAACTGCTGTTATGGAAGCTGAAAATTCCTCTCTAGTTAAAAAGGAGGAATTGGGAGTACCCTTGGAGAGCCGTGGTTGAGTGCAGACTGAATTCCAAAGACCTAGGTGCAATTTTTAGAGGAACCCTAAATAACCTCATCATGGCACACAGTGTGTGCTGGCCAGCTCCTTCATCTCATTTCCTTTCTGACATCCGCCATGAGGTAAGGGGTCCCTTGAGGAGTACTCACAACCTTAATCAGATTGATGGCTGCTGGGTAATCCGGTAAAGGCAGAGACCTGGACCACAATACAGAGCAGGGTAGCTGAGGCAGCAGTGGTGTGCTTGTCTGAAGCAGAGCAATGTGCTCAAGATGGCACCCTGAGTCAGGTGGAGGGAGGGACTTTGCAGGGACTGTGCCAAAATCTCCTTAACATGGGTAAGATAGCACACATTTTGTTCAAGACCATAAAACTGGGTAGTGCTCACTAGGCTATGGCCAAAACAGACCATTAAAAAGTGCAGCCCCTCTGCAACAGGGTCAGTGCCCATGGACTACTCCAAGGCTGGGCCTGGTAAATGAGAGGGTTTTTGGGGGGACCGCACAGGTGAAAGGGACAAAGCCCTAGACTCACTATACCAGGGTGCTGGCTCCTTCCCAAGAAAGAACCCACTGGACAGGGGGAACTCCCCACTTCATGCACAGGGTCTTTAAGAACTGTAACTACTTGGTTGCAGTTCGCCACTGCCCTGAAGAGCACTCTGCAGCTAACTGAACTACGTTGCAACGCTGTACTGTGGATTAACACCAATCACAGAGTCCAGTACCAAAGGCAACATTATAGGATCTGAGTATAGTTCACCAAGAAGCAATCAATCTGAAAGCTGCACATACTGCCATAGTGACATCAATGTAGCCAGGGAGAGAAGGGATATCTCCATGTGAAGAACAAACCATAGTTTTTAATCTTCCATTATTATTGGAATTACAAGCCACAAACCTGTTCTCAGCAGAGAGAGGTCATCCATCACTGGGATTGGAAAGGGTTATATGGGCTGTCCTAGCAACTTTGTTTGCCAGTGTCCTCACCTAAAGGTGGCAGCATATAACCTACAGTCACATGGAGCTGTTCGCTTACAAAATAAGGTTGGTTTTAGAAATGAGGATAATCTTTGAATGAACACTGCAAGTATGGAAAAATACCCATGGTCCTTGCAGACATCAAGTGTGCTGTTTATACTGATGATGTTACAGAGTTTTTAACTACAAGAATAATGTAAATAAAAAAGAAAAATGCTGAAACATGCTCTGAGGGGAACTCGGAAGCATGGGAGTATGATTGAGACGTGTCTGTACACATTTTTTAAATGGATTACCTTGCTAAAGAATACAGTATGTATATGTATACACTGCTATGTATAAGTACATGCTGCTTGCAGTTTACAGAGAGAAGGTTATGTCTAGGCTACTACACTAGATCTATAGACTGACTTTCATAGAAAGGTTTCCGGTATGTGGCTGCACACCAAAAAATTGGACCATCTAATGATTGATTTTTTTCACCTAATTTTACCTAAACCTAGTGCACTTTGGCCAGCTCTGCAAAAGTATATAATACGTTAAACATGCTTGTCTTAAAAAAATGTCTGACTGTGGTTTGGATTGAGTGAATCTGAAGGGATTATCCCCATAACATACAGTACATGGACAGAATGTCACACATTTGCATTGAAATTGGATTGTTTGACAACGCCTGCATATTGATACCCAAGTCTGCTTGCATGATTGAGCAAGAAACAATACTGAGAGTGATTACGTCAGTTAAATATTTACTTATTTTTATTGTTGATCTAGTTAAACAATCTACACACCTACAGCAACTCTTTTTTATGTTCATATCAGGATCAAATCTGTCCATCCAATGAAGAGTTCCTTGTAAATGCTGAGTGCGATACATTCACATGAATGTCAGGTTAACCTACCTTTCATATCCATCCAACTTTGCTCTTCAAAGCTAATGCTCTCCCCATTCACTAGAACTTCCAGTTCATTTATGAATTCATCATCATGGCGCACCTCAATTATATCAGAATCCTCTTCTTGCATAGCCACTGAGGAAATGGCTGTTATATTAATACTATTAGGGAGCGACCTCCGAGATCGAATACCATCATCTAGATGGATGGTATAACTGTGCGGTAGTGGTGCTTTAATAGAAGAGGCATGAAAAACGTTAATTGTATTTTTGTTCAATATTGTATGTCCCAGATATACATGACAAGAGTGCCAAACTGTGAGGGGAGCTAAGGTCTGAATAAAATAGATGAGGGCATGGGAGGGTTAGACTAGGCATCTACTTTTACCACAAAATTATAAAACCTCTATATGCCATCATAAGTAGTAGTAATACCATTACAAATTAATTAAAAAGCATTATCCTGTCCAGTTACAAAGTAAGTGATGCAAACAAGGGTGCGTTATACAGATTTCTACATAAAATCACTGCAAATGACAACTTACAATAATAGTGCAAAATACTATATAACGAAAAATAGGCAATACAAATTGGGAGAGCCCCACTCACATAATATAAAGGGTTAAGGAGCAGAAACATGACATAAGGAAATGAGAGACGCTAGGGGCCAGATTCAGAAAGATTAGCGTATCTTTCTGCGGGCGTAGCACATCTTATATGCGCTACGCCGCCGTAACTCAGTCAGGCGAGTAGTGTATTCTGAAAGATCTTACGCCCGAAGTTACGGCGGTGTAGCATATATGGGCGTAAGCCCGCCTAATCCAAATGTGGATAATGTGGGCGTGTTTTATTTAAATTACTTGTGACCCCACGTAATTGACGTTTTTGACGAACGGCGCATGCGTCGTCCGTGAACGTATCCCAGTGCGCATGCTCCCAATTATGCCGCAAATAGTCAATGTTTTCGACGTGAACGTAACTTACGTACAGCCCCATTCACGGACGACTTACTCAAACGACGTAAAATACGACGCTGTTCGTACGTTTCCGACGTCCATACCTAACATGACTTACCCCTGCTTTATGAGGGGTAACTTTACGCCGGAAAAATCCTTACGTAAACGACGTAAAAAAAAGCGCCGTGCGTACGTAGGTTAGTGAATCGGCGTATCTACCTAATTTGCATATTCCTCGCGTAAATCTACGGTAGCGCCACCTAGCGGCCAGCGTAAATATGCAACTAAGATACGATGGCGTAAGTGGCTTACGCCAGTAGGATCTTAGCAAAATTCCGGCGTATCTTGTTTTCTGAATACAGAAAAAAGATACGCTGGCGCATCCTAGAAGTTACGCGGCGTATCAATACTTCTTTCTGAATCCGGGCCTATGTATTCGCTCAAATTGGTGCTTTGTAAAATAGTGGAGGAAACCTTGCCAGAATCAATGAGTAAGGATGGAGAGTACTGAATAACATCTAGATGATATTTTTAAAGAAGCAGAGATGTACGTGAGAAGTCTGGTTTGGTAGAGCATGAAGAGGTGTCCGAAGTAGGGGAGAGAAGATTATGTGAATACTAAAGGTTGCACTAGGGGTAGCATCAGGAAATGTATGGGACAGGAAGGATATGAAGAACTTTTTAGGTAAATTAGTCCATCAATGTGAGATGATGGTCAATCTCAATTTTTTTTGGGGGGGGAGGGGGGATTAGGGTACACTGATAATCTAATGATCTAATGGTTATTGTTATCCCTGGAACAAACTGAATGGGGAACACCTGTAATCTCAGCTACAATTTTGAACTCTATTACCTAAGAACATGGTAGCCAATGCATAACTAAGAAGAAACAGTACCCGAGTGCAGAGAGGGAACAGGAAAGGAAAGGTGTTGAACAGGAGTATTCTGGAAGGATTAAAGTGGTTCCAGCTTTAACTTTGGTAGGCTATAATGGATAGGGTGTCAAGCTGGGTTAGGTAGACTCCATGCATTAGCATTGACTTACAGTATGTAAAGCAAGAGGAAGGGACAGGGCGCAGAAAAAGTTTTTATGTTATAAACCACACAGAATAGCGTGGCCTCTGGTAAAGGGGAAATTACATCCAGGGCCGAGGCCTTTTTCTTATACTGTCCTGGGGTAATTAAAAGACACTCATAGGAGTTCTAGAGTGAGAGTAAAGGTGTAAACTACAAATATTATCGTATAGATGTAAGCCGCAAAAAGTGTGGAGGAAAAATTACAAGAGCTTGTGGGAAATAAGACTTTGATATATATATGTATATATATATATATATATATATATATATATATATATATATATACAGGGCTTTTTTTTAGGGGGAACTTGGGGGAACTCAGTTCCACCACCTCTGGCTCAGACCCTTTGGTGCCCGCTCACCACAATCACTTGTAAACACAGAAGTCTGGTTTCTGTGTTTACAAGTGACAGCTCTGCACTCTGTATGTAATGCAATCCTGGTATTTAATGCCCCTTTAAGACCCTTCTACTGTTTGTGAAATCTGAACAGGTCGTGGTTGAGTTCCTGCACCTATTTTCTGAGAAAAAAAGCTCTGTATCTATATATATATATATATATATATATATATATATATATATATATATATATAGACACACACACACAAATGTGCTGTGTTTCAAAAGGGTTGGGTGAATGGGACAAGGCTATTAACAACAATAACATTATTAAAATCATCTGTAATGCTTTTAGAGATATTAGTGGAAAGGAAATGAAGAAGGCATTCAAAGAAACAATCAAATAAATAATTAGTTAGCCCAGGAAACAATTTAAAAGATAATGATTACATTTGGATAATCAAAGAAGATAACGTGGTAGATGTGAGATAGTGTTAGTGGAAGTCAACAAAGGAACGTAAGAATGATGTTAGAAATTAGGTATCTGCGTTAACGCAGATACCAAGTTATTCGTGAAAGTACTCGCAGGGAGACTGAAATTAGTTATGAATGAGCTGGTGCATTTTGACCAGGTGGGGTTTATACCAGGAAGAAAAGGAAGGGATAATGGTATTAGAACCCTCCTAGTGGTAGAGAAAATTAAAGAAAGTAGGGCCCCAGGACTGTTCCTGTCAATAGATGCCTATATATTTAAGATGGTATACACTGCGTCAGTGGACTGTAACATGATAGAATAATGTTATAAATGTATTTAATGTATTAGCCAGTTGTAATGTATGGAAAATGAGATGATAGGTCGAGAAAAGTCGGCCGGCTTGTTGTGTAATCGTATACTTTTAAAGAAAATGAATAAAGAAATTAGAAACAGAAATGAAGAGGTCATGGATCTGAGTCAGTTTGCTACATAGAGTGAGAATTCCAGAATATGCTTATTTTTTTGTGCCAAATGAGGAATGACAAGAAAGGGTATGCTATTAGGATTATTTTGGTTTCAGATGTTGGCAGAGATGATAAACTGGCCGGTATAGGATATTAGCTTATGAATAAATGAAGATGACTGAAAGTGCTCCGTTCAAATGGAAATCCCTGTTTACATTGGATTTTTCCAGTAGTAACACAAAGCTCCCTTGCCTGCTGTTTCATCAGGACTTTGAGGTGTACATCCATGAGCAGGCTGTATGGCCATATCTGTGTCACAGCATGAAAGGTTCAGAAGTAATTATAGCATTTCTACTCATTATTGAAACTTCCTTTAAATTAGTTAATCTGAATTTAGTACTGTCACACTTGCAATGATGAAATCTGCCCTGCAACAAACATTGGAAATAATGCTTTTGTGGGTTGCCAGAAAACATTACATGCATTCACTTTACCTCATTAAATATATGTATGTATATAATATCTGATGGTGGGGGCACTGCAAAAATATAAGTGCACCTACTCTCCCTCCCATGCCAGTATATCTTTCCCCAAAGAATATTTGTTAATCCATCAATAGATGGAATGTGCATGCTTTCTTTATGCAGATAATTAGCGTCTAATACTGCATTCAGCTAAAAACACATTTGTCACCACTTGCCCTAACCACTTATAAAACAGCATGTGTGCATTTACCCCTCAGTTAAGACACATCAAAGTTTGTGCTGAAACCATTCATGATTAGTCCCCATGTGTATCAACCTCTCAATAAACACTTTCAAATTATGTGGATTGACCCCTCAATGAACCGACTCCACAGTAGGGATGAGCCGAACACCCCTCCGTTCAGTTCGCACCAGAACCTTTGAACGGACCGAACGTTCGCGCAAACATTTAGAACCCCATTGACGTCAATGGGACTCGAACTTTCAAATTCAAAAGTGCTCATTTTAAAGCCTAATATGCAAGTTATTGTCGGAAAACAGGTCTGGGGACCCGGGTCTTGCCCCAGGGAACATGTATCAATGGAAAAAACGTTTTAAAAACGGTCGTTTTTTCTGGAGCAGTGATTTTAATGATGCTTAAAGTGAAAAAAAAAATCCTTTAAATATCGTACCTGCTGGGTGTCTATAGTATGCCTGTGAAGTGGCACATGTTTAGAACTGTCCCTGCACAAATGAGATTACTATAAGAAAAAAGTAATTTAAGACTGCTTGCGGCTTTAATGTAATGTTTGGTCCCTGCAATATGGATGAAAATCACTGAGAAAAATAGCATGGGTTTCCCCGCCCCCCTCCCCCCAGGTCATTACAAGCCCCTTTGGCCCTATATACTTTGAACAGCAGTATACAGGCAGCGCACACAAGACAGGGACTGTAGGTTTGTTGTTAAGCAGAATCTGTTTGTAATTTTCAACTGGTACTTCTTTAAAGTGTAGCTTCAGCCATAAAATCTTTTTTTAAGCTTTTCTGAAAACATAGAGAAGGGTTATCACCCCTGTAAAATTTGTTTTGCTGTCTGTGTGCATCTGTTCAGAAGATTGCACCTCACTTTCTGTCCCAATGACAAATGATTTTTTGAAAAAAAAATTTTTTTTGTGAAACAAGGATTAGTGATAAAACATCAGTGGACAGGAGACACTTCCTGTTGTCTCTTTCCGTTTGCAAGTAGAAGTCGTTTGTAAGTTGGATGTTTGAAAATATGGGCCTGCTTTATATACTCTGCATACATTTGGGCCCTAGGTGTTGGTGTTGCCACAACACTGTAAGCCCTCACAGTTAGTCTTGGGGGGCGCTGGAACGCCCTGCTGTGAAATATTAGATCAAAAAAATTGGGCCTTAGGCACTGGTGCCACAACACTGCAACCCCTCACAGATACTCTAGTTGGAGTGCAGGAATGAGCCCACTGCAAAGCATTGCACCAAAAATTGTAATTACATGCCTCTGTTAAACAGGGGCAGAACAATTGAGCCTTAGGCACTGGTGCCACAGCACTGCAACCCCTCACAGATACTCTAGTTGGAGCGCAGGAATGAGCCCGCTGCAAAGTATTGCATTAAAAATTGTAATTACACGCCTCTGTTAAACAGGGGCAGAAAAATTGGGCCTTAGCCACTGGTGGCGGTGCCCAGAACCAACAATGTTCTTACAAGCTATCAGCAAGATCATTGAGGAGGAAAAGGATATTCACTCAGCATAACAGGATAGTCACTCAGCATCAGCATAGGCAGTCTTGACATTTCAAAAAAAATATTCAGTTACATCAGCATCAGGTGCTTGGTAGCTGGTGGTGATCCAAGCCTGATTCATTTTTATGAAGGTCAGTCGATCGACCGAGTTGGTGGAGAGGTGCACCCTGTGATCGGTTACAAAGCCTCCAGCAGCACTGAATGTGCGTTCTGAAAGAACGCTGGATGCAGGACAAGCCAGTAGCTCAATTGCGTACTGTGCAAGCTCTGGCCAGTGATCCATCCTCAAGACCCATTAAGCCAGAGGATTTTCGGTGGGAAAGGTGTCCAAGTCTGATCTTGCCCCTAGGTATTCCCGCACCATGTAAAACAGACGCTGGCGATGTTTGCTGGAACTGGTCATACCTTGGGGCTGCGGACTAAAAAAATGTCTGAACGCATCGGTCAGACGACCACCGCTCCTTCTGTGACTGACCAAAGCCTCAGCAACACGTTGTCCAGGAACAGGATTTTGTAACCCCCCAGTCTCTGGAAACGCGTTGCACAGACCTTTCTGCAAGGCCCCCTGAAGATGTTTCATCTTCTGCTCCCTCTGCGCCGGCAAAGATAAGGTCCGCAACCTTATTCTTGTAACGTGGATCAAGGAGAGTTGCCAGCCAGTAATGATCCCTCTCCTTGATAGCATTAATATGAGGATCCTTCCGCAGGCTTTGCAGGATCAGGGAGGCCATGCAGCGTAGGTTTGCTGAGGCATTCGGTGCGGAGTCCTCTGGGTCACTGAGGACGACATGATCCGCAGCCACCTCATTCCAGCCACATACAAGTCCATGGGTTCCTTGGGACTGTAATTGATCCCTTGAAGACTGCTGCTGATGCTAAGTGCTAGGCTCCACCTTCATGCTGACACAATCCTCCTCCTCCTCCTTGTCCTCTTGTGTTATAGGTGGGCAAGCAGGAACACTGTGTGGATAAAGGGGGTCTTGAGAGGTAAGGAAGTCCTCCTCTTCCTCCCTCTGTTCTGCCTCAAGGGCCCTGTCCATTATTCCATGCAGCGTGTGCTCAAACATGTGAATAAGAGGGACAGTCTCACTAATGCATGCACTGTCACTGCTCACCATCCTCGTGGCCTCCTAAAATGGTGACAGGACAGTACATGCATCCCTGATCAAGGCCCACTGGCGTGGGGAAAAAAACAAGCTCCCCTGACCCAGTTCTGCTGCCATATTGGCACAGATACTCATTGATGGCCCTCTGCTGTGTGTGCAGCCGCTGCAGCATGGCCAACGTAGAGTTCCACCTGGTGGGCATGTCACAGATTAGGCGGTTCTTGGGCAGGTTCTATTCCCTTTGGAGGTCAGCCAGCTGAGCACTGGCATTTTATGACCGTCGGAAATGCACACAGACTTTCCTGGCCTGCTTCAGGACATTCTGTAAGCCTGGGTACCTGCCCAAGAACCGCTGCACCACCAAATTAAGGACATGAGCAAAACAGGGCACATGGGTCAGTTGTCCCTGTCGCAGGGTGGAGAGGAGGTTGGTGCCATTGTCGCAAACCACCATTCCTGGCTTAAGCTGGCGTGGCGTCAACCACCTCTGAGCCTGCCCCTGCAGAGCTGACAAAACCTCTGCCCCAGTGTGGCTCCTGTCCCCCAAGCACACCAGCTCAAGAACCGCATAGCATCTCTTTGCCTGCGTACCTGCGTAGCCCCTTGAACGCCTACGGAGCACCGCTGGTTCCGAGGACACATCAGCACAGGAAGAGGCCACAGAGGAAGAAGAAGGGGAGGGGGTGGAGGAGAGAGGTGTGTCACAATCAGTAGTAGCATTTTGAAGGCGTGGTGGCGGAACAACCTCTAACACTACTGTACCTTGTCCTGCGTCCTTCCCAGCTGCCAGCAGAGTCACTCAATGCGCCATGTGAAAGATAGGTAACGTCCCTGTCCATGCCTGCTGGACCATGAGTCAGCAGTAATATGCACCTTACCAATGACTGCCCTGTCCAGCGAGGCATGGACATTGCCTTCCATATGGCGGAATTGCCTTCCGTGAGAAAAAGTGGCGTTTGGGAACTTGCCACTGAGGTACCGCATATTCCACAAACTCACGGAAGGGGGCAGAATATACCAACTGAAAAGGCAGCAGTTGAAGTGCTAGCAATTTAGCTAAGCTAGCATTCAACCGCTGGGCAGGTGAATGGCTGGGATAGAACTTCTTTCGGCACTGCAGCAGCTGGGGCAGGGAAATTTGCCTGGTACAATCTGCCATCGGTGTACCGATAGTAGATTGCCCGTATGAACTAGGCTGTGACACACCTAATTCTACACCTTCAGTCCTATCAGTGCAGGCTTCAGAGGGGACTGAGGGTATAGTGGGGTTGGAGATCCCAGCTGATGAGGGGCAAGGAGATGTCCGCTTTGTTCTTTGGTGTGGGTCTTTGAGGTACGCTTGCCAACGAACTGCATGGCAGGTCGACACATGTCTGGTCAAGCATGTGGTGCCCAAGCGGGTGATGTTTTGGCCACACGAGATACGCTTGAGACATATGTTGCAAATAGCAGCGGTGCGATCTGATGCACTCGTCTCAAAAAAGGCCCACACCAAAGAACTTTTGGAATAATGCTGAGACACAGCAGCGCCCTGCACATGCATAGCTCTGCGTTGTGATGCAGTCGGTGTGCTGCCCTTAAGCTGGCCCCTGGAGGGAATCCTGCTTTGTTGGAGATGTGCCTGTGCCTCCTCCTCCTCCTCTCTCCTATCAGGCACCCACGAGTCAGTGACCTCATCATCCCTTTCCTCCTCATCACTGTAGAAAACCTGGCAGTATGCTGCAGCTGGGGGAACATGACTGCCAGATTGCTGTCCTTCTTGGGCACCCCCTCTCTCTGGGCTCACGTTACTGCCTTCCTCTAGCTGTGTACCATCATCGGAGCCTTTTAAACGCTGCGCATCCTCATGCAACATGTACCCAACACTGTGTTTAAACAGTTCGGGGGACTTCTCAGGAGGACATGGTGGGGCTAGGGAAGGAGTGACTGATGCCATTGAGCAGAGGGAAGAGGACGCCTTGGCAGCTGCTTTGCCAGACAAAGTACCCTGAGCCTGGGTGAGAGAGGATGAGGAGGATGAGGACGGCTTGGTCATCCACTCTACCAAGTCTTTGGTATGTTGCGGCTCAACACGGCCAGCTGCAAAAAACAAGGACGAGCGTGTCCAACGGCCACGTGCTGATGAGGATGCACCGTGTCCACGGCCAGCACTGTTGCCTCTAGACACAGAGCCTGCTTGCCCTCGTGACTCTCTGCCTCTCCTTGTTGTCCTTCCAGACATACTAATGGCCTGCAGAGGACAAAGGCAGTACACACACCTCGTAGCTTTAGGTGCAAACTGCAGAGGACACGGGCAGTACACACCAAGTAGCTTTAGGTGCAAACTACAGAGGACACGGGGCAGTACACAACAAGTAGCTTTAGGTGCAAACTACAGAGGACTCAGGTAGTACACACCAAGTAGCTTTAGGTGCAAACTACAGAGGACACGGGCAGTACACACCAAGTAGCTTTAGGTGCAAACTACAGAGGACACGTGCAGGACACACCAAGTAGCTTTAGGTGCAAACTACAGAGGACTTGGGCAGTACACACCAAGTAGCTTTAGGTGCAAACTACAGAGGACACGTGCAGTACACACCAAGTAGCTTTAGGTGCAAACTACAGAGGACACGATCAGTACACATCAAGTAGCTTTAGGTGCAAACTAGTACAGAGGACATGTGCAGTACACACCAAGTAGCTTTAGGTGCAAACTACAGAGGACACGTGCAGTACACACCAAGTAGCTTTAGGTGCAAACTACAGAGGACACGTGCAGTACACACCAAGTAGCTTTAGGTGCAAACTACAGAGGACACGGGCAGTACACATCAAGTAGCTTAAGGTGCAAACTACAGAGGACACATGCAGTACACACCAAGTAGCTTTAGGTGCTAACTACAGAGGACACGGGCAGTACATGCCAAGTAGCTTTAGGTGCAAACTACAGAGGACACGACCAGTAGTGAATTATGGGCCGCGACGCGCCACTCGAATTTGGCGCGAACAGCCCGTAACATTCATATTTCGACGAACGGTCGAACATACGATGTTCGAGTCGAACATGGGTTCGACTTGAACACGAAGCTCATCCCTACTCCACAGTACTGTATGTGCATTAATTCATCAATGATGAGTCTCCAGTGTACAGTATATCCATTAACACCTCAGTGATCAGTCCCCGCAGTAGGTATGTTTCTCCCTCAATGTCCACTCTCCTGTGTGTGTTAACCAGTCTCCAGAGTACTTGATAACTCCTCGTGATTAATTTCCATTTTACTGTATGTTCATTAATGGCTCATAGACTTCTCAGTTATCAATCTCCAGAGTATGTGCATGAACACAGAATTAAAGTGATATTAAAGGTTCAAGTTTTTTTTTTCTTAAATAACAAACATGTCATACTTACCTTCACTGTGCAGTTTGTTTTGTAAAGAGTGGCCCCAATCATCCTCTTCTGGGGTCCCACAACGGCTATTGCAGCTCCTTCCCGCATTAGATAACCCCCTCTGGGAAACTCTGGGGGTTACCTTGCGGGCGCGCTCCTGTGTCATATACTTGGCGTCCATAGACGCCGGGTGTATAATTTGTCCCCGCCCCCCGGCGGCCACGCCATTGGATTTGATTGACAGCAGTTGGAGCCAATGGCTGCGCTGCTATCAATCTATCCAATAAAGAGTCAAGAAGCCGCGGAGAGAGCAATGCAGGATCATGCCCATGGAAGTTCGGGGCTCAGGTAAGTAAAACGGGGGGCATAGGATGCATTAAGGTGTAAAAACACGAGGGTTTACAACCCCTTTAAGTAAAAGTCTCCCTGCTGCATGCTGTTACTGGAAGAAATATAGTATGTCATTACATGTAACTATCACTCTTTAAAGGAGTTGTAAAGGTTTGTTTTCTATTTTCTAAATAGGTTCCTTTTAGCTAGTGCATTGTTGGTTCACTTATTTTTTCCTTCGATTTCCCTTCTAAATAATTTTTTTGCCTCAGCACTGTTCCCGGGTGCTGTGCTGTGTGAACGTGTGTGTGTGTGTGTGGGGGGGGGGGGCTCTCCCCACTGAGCTCTGACAGCTTAGGCAAGCATTATAAATTCAAGATTTTAAACAGATATAGGAAGGGAGCACTGCAGATAAATAGGTACAACTTATGTTGGAGGATTTGTTTAATCTCTGTGTATTACCTGAGGCCAATCACTTTACTGGATGAATGTAAGGGGTTTACAACTACTTTAAAGTGTCATGAAATACTTTTTAATGATACCATTTTTAATCCAACATAAAGCAAACAGCTGACAGAGGAAGGAGTGTGGCATACAACTTGCACAGAGAAAAGGCTTTGTGAGCTGTCTTATGTTGTGAAGTCATATAGCAAAGATGATTTGGGAAGATTGCCTTCATGAGTCTTAGGTTCTGGCTGCTAAAATCTAATGTATTTGTGCTTTAGCTGTGTATGAAATTGTTTGTCTGCATTTGCTCTTTGATATACCGGCAAGGTACAGTAGCCCCCATTCTGGGGATGAAATCTCCTGCTATCCGTTGGCTAGGAGGAGCATGGATGTCCTTTGCAGACTTCCTGGTTGGTGGTGGCTGCCTTCTCCCGCTAATTACACAGCTCAAACGAGCGTATCAGAGGCAGGCTTCAGAGGTGTGTTGATCAAACAGAGCCCATCTGAGCGCAGAGCGCATGCATCCATGTGAGGCAATAAATAAATATAGAAATCAAATGTGTGATGAGTCCATATAGCAGAGAAGACACTGTGAAAGCTTCAAAATGCTGTTGCTAGGCACCAGACGTGAATTCACCACCAATCATGCAGCTGCTTACCAGAAATCAAGGTCCTGCCGGACCACTATCAACATATCTCTCAACCATAGATCTTTAAAGCAGCAGTAGATCCTCCACTTGCGCTAGAATCATGCCGTGCTCAACGATGGATATAAAAAAACAAAACAGAGCTCCACATAGCATAAAATCCGGGTAATTTATTTAAAACAGGAGTAGACAGATATACAACTCACATTTGGGTTGATAAAAACAGCATTTGGCCTGTAACGCCGGCCGGACGTATCCAGGGACAAAGCCACTCGTGGGAGTAATGAAAGGGATGGCGTCCACACGTCACTCACTCCACCCGACGCGTTTCGTGAATAGATCACTTCGCCTCGGGGTACGTACCCCGAGGCGAAGTGATCTATTCACGAAATGTGAGTTGTATATCTGTCTACTCCTGTTTTAAATAAATTACCCGGATTTTATGCTATGTGGAGCTCTGTTTTTTTTTTTTATATCCATCGTTGAGCACGGCATGATTCTAGCGCAAGTGGAGGATCTACTGCTGCTTTAAAGATCTATGGTTGAGAGATATGTTGATAGTGGTCCGGCAGGACCTTGATTTCTGGTAAGCAGCTGCATGATTGGTGGTGGATTCACGTCTGGTGCCTAGCAACAGCATTTTGAAGCTTTCACGGTGTCTTCTCTGCTATATGGACTCATCACACATTTGATTTCTATATTTTTTTTTTTTCATTTTGGATTTCATGGACTTCACTCATCACTTCTGTGGTCTATTTTTATCAGCAATTAGTGTTGTCACATTTTTTCACATTTATTTGTGTCATTGATCACTGGGCTTACACACTATTGCTCAGCAGGGCCAGGCGGCTTCAGGCCCCCTGACTCCATGCGATACATATAAGTATTCATTTTTAGAGTGTTAATTTAGATGTTTAGCACATGCACTTTGGCACATGCCTTAATTGTTCATTTGATACAAGTGCACAGTTTGGTTTAGCGCAATTATCCCTTTTTTTCCTGTTATTTACTTTGTTTATACACAATTTAATTGCTGCTTGTCAATCCGATTTTTCAACCTAGCGCAGTTGTTCCCAATTTTTCTCTATCCATGTGAGGCAGCCTACCAGTGATGATGTTGGCGTCACAGCGATGATATTTTACCCGACATGTTTCAACCAATAGCACTGTTTTTTATCAAGGGATATGTAGGTGTTACCTATTCATGCAAATGCAGCCTGCCCACTCACCCAGACTAACCAAGACCCATCCCATTGTTTTTGAGAGGAGTACTGAAGCAGGGAGCTGTGAAGTATTCAGGAAGGTATGCTCAGCACCCTGCTGGCCCCTCCCACCAACGTTGATTAGTTTTCATTCCACAGAGAAGCACATTAAGCCAGTGATGACATCACTGGGTCAAAAATAAGGTATGTAATGAAAACAGAAATGTTTTGTTTAAGAAAAAAAAAAGTTCTTAGCATTGATTGAGAGAGGAAAGAAGGAATCAGGCAAATATAGGCTGATTAAACCTTTGCATTTACATAAAAAGATGGTGTATTATCCTGCCCCTGCAAACATCTTGACTTATTTTTAATAATTAAGGCACATAGGTTCACTTGTGTGAATTTCCAAAGATCCATGGTCAGAACATGCATCTATCTGATTAACATACCATAAAAAGGTGACGTCCGACACTGAATCCTTAGATTTGGGTTTGTAGAAACCACCATGTCATATTCCCCTTTACCTTTAAAGGTGTAAGGCACATCATCAAATGTATAAGCATGAGGCTCACCAAATGCTGAAGCTACAGAAGAAGAGACACAAATATTATTTTTCAAATTAAAAATATAAATTGTAAAGCAATGTCCTAGAACAAACGTTCTAACATACCGACTTTTGGTGGTTTATAAGTGTGGCAGTCGCTGGAGGGTCTAAGTTCCATGTAGTACTGGCAGTTATCTGACCACAAACAACAGTAGTAGAATGTGATTACGTCATACAACCAGTGAGAGAAGCCTGGTATTCTGGGAGGCTTTCTATATGGTGGGGAACCCCAGTCATGTCCACGGTCTGGTGTGCTGCCCCCTATTGAATCACTTGTAAGAACCTGTACTCCATGGGCATCATAACAGCACTGCTGCCCCGCTGCATACCGAGGGCTATAGAGAAAGAAAAAGCCCCAGATAAGCAACAGAAATTTGTTAATACACGCTTGGGTAACAATATGATTTAGTTTATATTAATGATACATTAAACAGTGCTTTACAGGAAGCAGGGAGCTGTGAAGTATTCAGGAAGGTATGCTCAGCACCCTGCTGGCCCCTCCCACCAACATTGATTAGTTTTCATTCCATAGAGAAGCACATTAAGCCAGTGTCCATGTGTCCAGTCATTCTAGTTTCTATCGTTAAAAGAGTTTAAAGCATAACTCCAATTCTAACCCTTTGTCTTCTGCCTTTGTTCAAAGATAGCTTCTTGGTGTAAAAAAAAAAATAAGAAATTGCAGTCACATAATCAGTTAGTTCCACTTCTCTCTTCTCTGGCAGTGGGTGGGAGGACTACAGCACTTTCATTTAATTTATGTGGGTGTTACTGGGTGAGCATCAAAAAATATGACTCCACCACAAATAGCACCCATTAGCTATGTTAGCCATTCAATTACATTGCCTCTGTATTCTGTGAAACTACAGGAGAGTGTGAACTCGACAGGGTGGTGTAGATTCGGCAACTGGCCAGGTTAAAAAGAAGCTAAATGAATGTTACAGCCAAAAGTATATTAGAGCCTATGCATGGAAGGAGAATTTCCGAGACTAGCTGAATACATGCAAAGGGGCATTTCCAGAAATGTTTAGAAAATATGGGAATGCTATCAGGACACTATAACATTTGAGGAACCCCATCAAACAAGAATGCTTTAAAACTATGGGGTTCATTTACTAAAGGCAAAAATGTGGTTTACTTTGGTATTGAAGTTGCACTTTGCAAGGGAAATTGCTCCAGAGCTTAATGAATGAGGTGAAGCTCTGCTGACCGCCATCATCTTATCATGTGTAACCAAAATCGTGTTTTTAATTTTCCTTGCACATAATTTGGTATTCTTTGCAAACTGAAACTTCATATTTATTAAAGAGGAGTTCCACCCAAAAATGGAACTTCCTCTTAACCCACTCCTCTCCCCCTTACATGCCACATTTGGCATGTAATTTTTTTGGGGGGGGAGTGGGGGCTTCAGGAGAAGGGGACTTCCTGTCCCACTTCCTCCTTCCGCCGAGGGGCTGCAAAGGCGATTAAGCTTAATCGCCTTTTGGCAGCCCCTCCCTGTAGGCGATCGCCTAGGACACGTCAGGTCCTAGGCGATCGCCTGTCCAATCAAACAGCGCAGCGCCGGGCCACGCCGCGCGCATGCGCAGTGTTACTCGCGCATGCGCCGTGGGTGCCCGGCCGTGGAGCCGAAAGCTGTCACGGCCGGGTGCCCACAGTGACAATGAAGACGCCGGCGCTTCGCTGGAACGCTGGAGCAGGTAAGTGTCAGTTTATTAAAAGCCAGCAGCTACACTTTTTGTAGCTGCTGACTTTTAATAAACTTAAAAAATGGGTGGAAAACCCCTTTAAGCTCTAGGGTAAACTCCGTTGCAAAGCAAACAGCCTTTAGTAAATGAATCCCTATGTCTCTAGAAAATGTACCTGGACACGTTCACACAAATCGGTTGCATATCCATAATAGCACTTGTACCCTAGCACCTAGGGCATCAGGGTAAGATGGATGGTATCAACATTTAAAATATACAAACTGTGACAATTTCATTCTTATTTAGTTTCAATCTTCTGCAAATTTATGAATAAAAAGAAAAGCTGTGGAGCTTGTATTAAAAGTCTCTATCATTCATGTGTGGAAAGGTCAGAATGTCTAAATACAGCACTAAACATATACAGTATGTTTGAATTGAGAAACAAAATTAAAATAGACATTAGGAATCATTATACAAAGAATATATGTCAATGCTGATTTACAAAGAATAGGAACATTATAAGCAAAGAATATTGAGGGAGATTTACTAAAACTGGAGCACTCAGAATCTGGTGCAGCTGTGCAAGGTAGCCAATCCGCTTCTAACTTCAGCTTGCTCATTTAAACTTTGATAATAAAACCTGGAAGCTAAACTACACCACATTTTGCATGCTCCAGTTTTAGTAAATCCACCCCCTCTATTGGATGCAAGCCCGAGCAAAATTGAGAACATACATTTTTCTTATACCAAGTCAACCACTCTGAGGCCTCGTACACACGACCGTTTTCCTCGACAAAATCTATCAAGAAAATTGGTGGCAGAGCTTTTTTGTCGAGGAAAACGGTCGTGTGTATGTTTTTCGTCGAGAAAACTGTTGTGGATCTCGACGGGAAAAAAAGAGAACAAGTTCTCTTTTTTCTCGTTGGGAGTCTCAATTTCCTTGTCGTGTTTCTCAACGGGCTGGTTTACGATGAGAAACGCGTTCGTGTGTATGCTTAGAAACCCGCGCATGCTCAGAATAAAGTATGAGATGGGAGTGCATCTTCGGTAAAAGTAGCATTCGTAATGGAGATAGCACATTCGTCACGCTGTAACAGACTGAAAAGCACGAAGACTGAAAAGCGTGAATCATCTCTCACCAAACTTTTACTAACATGAAATCAGCAAAAGCAGCCCCAAGGGTGGCGCCATCCGAATGGTACTTCCTCTTTATAGTGCCGTCGTACGTGTTGTATGTCACCGCGCTTTGCTCGAGCATTTTTTTTTTTCACGACCATGTGTAGGCAAGGCAGGCTTGACAAGAATCACGTAAAAAAAAAACGTTGTTTTTTCTAGACCATTAAAAATGGTCGTGTATACGCGGCATTGAGGTGTTTAAAAATAAATAAATAGAATACGTGATGGAACGAGGCATGTGAATACCTTCTGTTTTAAGAAGACTCTACCATGCTACACACTGTTTCAACTGGGGTCCTTTTAAATCCTGTAGTTCCTTTCCACCATAGCTTTCATGGATATACTTGCTTGTGTATATATAAAAAAAAGTTTCCCATTACATCAGGGTGAAAATTGTTTGGATTTATAACTGGGATTAAAATTGGTGTTGCTTGAAATCTAGCAAGAATATCTGACATTTCTGACACCTGATACGCATGTGCTGGTTCTGACAACTGATAGCACATTCGTCACGCTGTAACAGACTGAAAGGCACGAATCGTCTCTCACCAAACTTTTACTAACATGCGGTAACACGAGATTAGCAAAAGCAGATTTCCCTATGGGAATTTTAGTAAGTAGTTTAGCTAGGCTATTATACTGATACAAGACATCATGAATGACATAATTTAGTGGAGTATGACTCTACACATTACCTTGCTTGTATGCTCCTCACACAGTGCACAGCACCAGGATGGTAGGTGCACACACTTCCCTTTTCAATGTTGCATCCATAATCTGTCTGAAAGATCCAGAAGAAAATATATTAATTTCATATACAATTTACTTTTCTATTTGTGTAGAATGATCTGTCCTAAAGTATGAACTATCTCTGCCTCAATTGTCTGTGCTGTTGGTATTTCTTGTGAAGGACTGACAAGGGTACAAATGATGAAAATTGCATATGATTATCTTGTTCTCTACTAAAATTAGGGTGCTTTTTGGTCCATTTCCAGTAGACACACAGTTAACTTTTCCTTCTGCACATGATACTTATTTTGTTCTTTAGTTGAACCCACTTTCAGCCTTGGCTCACATTGGTACGATTTGATATGTCAAATCGGCGGCAATTGCCAGCAATGGCACTTTCCTTAACATTTGCGGCATTGCACCGATATCAAAAAGTAGTTTCTGTACTACTATTTGCAATTTCGGGGTGCGATTTCTATTGACATCTGTACAGAAACCCTGCCAAAATCGGGACTGACATGTGGGAGTGAAATGGTGCGAGTTCAGCTAAACTCGCATAATTTCATTCCTGCAGTCAGTGCGAACCAGGGCTCAAAGGCACAATCTCTTGGTGCTGCAGTGCAGAAGCGTAGTTATGGATAATGTTATAATTAGTGAGCACTTATATTTGTATGTTTGTATCACTAGAGAAGTCTAAATTTTAGCTCTAGCTTGGATCTATGAAATCCCACCAACCATCCCATGATGCAATGCAATGCACCTTGTATTGGATGGTGAAACAGACAAGGAGCACAGCATGAGCTCTGAATATGGGCTTAAGTTAAAACCTACCTACTGGGATAGGGGGTCTCAGAATACACCATGGAAAGTTTAGATTCACATTGAAAAGTATATATAGACACTTTGCAGTAATATCAATCTCCCGTATACTCTGAAGTTACACACTATTTTTAGTTTTCTCCCAGTCTCTAAAGAAACTTCACTAACTCTCTAGAGTTGCTCCAAAGACTTGCATCACCCAGTCTCAAGACTCCCAGCCAGATCCCATCTCTGATTTAAGTGAACTGGTAAGAAATAGAGTTTTGACATAGATACTAAGTGGGAAGCGAGTAAGGCTTAGATGCTGCATTTGAAAGACTGTACAACCCTATAAGTAGGGGTGAGACTTTAGTTGAAGGGAACCCAGACTGCTTGAGATTTGCAGACCCAGTAAACTAATGCATGATTTTACTGCCATAGCAACCAACTAAACATAATGCACTTCCTGGCCTTTGAACTTAGGTCAGACCATTTAGAAGGACCAATCAGTTGGTGTTTGATAATGTTGGGTTCGGAGCAACAATATTGATAATGTTCTTATCTCAGATAAGGAAAGCATAGAAAGTGCTGCTGATAAAATTCATAAGAACAAATTAGTGTAGAGCGTCTAGGCACTGTAGACCAGAGTGTTTTAACCCCTCTGGCACAACACATATATGCGGCCTCACTGCACTGGGCTTTTTTCCGTGAGGCCGCAAATATGTGCATCTCCCTTTGTGATGGGAACACGCCGCAAAGAGCACTGGGCCCACTACTAACGACCGGGATCTGGAACTCCTGATTCTGGGTCGCCTGATCGCTGTGGTAGCCTCTGATTGGCTACCCCAGCAATCAGTCACTCTGAAGCCCACCCCTGTGTTTCTCTCTCTGTGAATGGAGAGGAAAGATACAATGTATGTTTCTCTTTCCTTGCAGAGAGGAAAAAATGTGTGTAATATATATATATATATATATATATATATATATATATATATATATTAGGGCTGTGGAAATTAACTTTTAATTAATCGATTAATCTTAAATTTTTTTGATCGATCAAAATCTTTTGGATCGATTTAAAATTCTTTTGATTGGTACTCACCTCTCCGCTGGCTTCTGGGCCTTCAGGGAGTTCCGTCGGAGATCCGGTAACGTCACGGACACAGGCGGGGCTTGCCGTGTCCATCTGAGGGGCTCCTTTGCTGTGCCTTCATATCTGCATGCCGGCGGGACCTCACTTTCTGCCACACACAAGGGCTGTTACACTTCCCTCTATCACTTCCCTCTATCAACCTGGGATTCTACAACCATCCACTGGGAGTTGTGATAGTTCCCTTCACGGAACATCTACATGCCAATGGACTGATGTTAACCTCTCCTCATCTGGATTCAGCAGTGGTATCGTTGTACACATTTTTATACCAGTATCATACTTAGCTACATGTTTTTATGACTGCTTTTGGTACCGTTGGTATTACTCGCACCATTTTTACAGTTTATGTAGCTACATCGATTTTATCTCCAGTGCAATATTTATTTGGTTACCTACTTGAAGACTATGAAAGTTTTAATGCTATTCCCATCGAGCACTGCCTTTGTGTGTTTTTTGTATCCTGCTATCCATTTTCCCTGTGGTTGGTAGCTGCACTGGGAATCGGCCTGCAAGGAGATCAGCTAAAAGTAGTTGGATCTGTATATGCTTTATAATTAATCGAAATTAGTCGATTAATCGATAAAAAAAAAACGATTAATCAAACACAAAAATTTTGATCAGTAACAGCCCTAATATATATATATATATATATATATATATATATATATATATATATTACACACTAACCTAGATCAAACCTTGATCTAGCAATTTTATATATATATATATATATATATATATATAATAGCTAGATCAAGGTTTGATCTAGGTTAGTGCCAGGGTTAGTGTTTGGGTCAAAGTCAGGGCCTGGGTCAAGGGTCAGGGTCATTATATTTTGAACAGGATTTTTTTTATTAGAATCAGTGTCAATTAGTGCCAGTGTATTTTAGGTAGGACAAAAAAAAGAAGCAAAATGTGCACTATTGGACTGTACTACGGGTACAAAAAAAATAATAACATACACATACATTATATCACGGCAATCGTCAGGAAAAGGAGGAGAATTTTTTTTGGGTTGTTCTTTGGTGGTAGGTTATGGTAGTAACAAGAAATATACAGCTACATTTAAAAAAATATATATCTTTTTACTAATTTGGGCCAGTATTCCTTTGATAACAATAATAAATAAAATAAGGAGAAATACATAACCATTCACTACCAAATAAAAGCCCAATTTGTCCTGGAAAAAAAAAACTGGATGCAAAAAGTAGCTGTAATATGTATGGTTTTACTAACACATGTCAAATTAGCAAAATTGTGCTTAGGCATTAAAATTTGTTTTACCCCTAGGTGTGAAGGGGTTAAGTAGATGTAAACTTACTAAGTTTTTTTAAACTGCAGTGCTGGGGTACACAGATCTGTACACACACAAATCCATTATCTGGTGGAAAAACGGATGCCTGGCTCTTCAATTGTCAACACCTAAGCCACTTTTTCTATTATAGGGGTCTTTTCCCTTGTTTTGCATTGTTTGAAAAAAAGTGCATAAAATAGTGTGCATCTAAACCACCTTACATAATATGATTCACATTTCCTGCACCCCCTATACCCATAGATACAATAAAAGTTAGACATATGTCAGGTTAATAGTATTAATTATTCTTAATGAAAACTATCCTGTTGCTGGCCCCTTTTTTTTATAATACTGTATCCTCTACAGCAGCATAAGAAAAAATAGATGCTTAGCACCATTGAAGAGAAATAGGAGGAGAGAAATAATGCATTAGCAGCACTTGCAGACAAGTGGCTGCTCTGAACCCTTTAAAAGAAGGAGGATGAAAGGGTGCATTAGCAGAACTTGTAGGCAAGTGGCTGTTCTGTGGCCTTGAGGATTAGAGGAGGACAATTTAAGAAAGAGAAGGATTACCTTCACATGAAAGCAGTGGTGTATTTAAGTTTTGTGCTGCCCTAGGCCTGACTAAACTTGTGCACCCCCTAATTTAAATATGACCCACCCCCTTCCTGTCAAGGCCACACCCCTTTCTGACATTTTCAAGTGGGGATACTAGTTCTCAATGCCTGGGTGGGGGGAATGGATTCCTTTAATTTGCATAGGTTTCCTATCACTTCCTGTTTAGCTATGGGGCAGAAAGTGAAGGGAAATCTCTGCAATGGGACAGGGATGGTAAAAAAATAAACGGACAGGGGCTATAACCCTCCCTTACTCTATCTAAGATGCCTATAGTTCTACTTCAAGCACAAATTTCTGATAATTTTATGGAGAGGACTAAGAAGATAGAACAATGCCAATGGTACAGCAGAAAACATATAGCACAGTGATGAAGGTTTGTGGTCCAGGATGATAGGACAGTCAAAATTAGAAACAGCTTGCATTACACCAACAGTGTAGCACAAGCCAGCGGGGACACTTTCCGTGCTGCCCCCTGCAAAGTGCTGCCCTAGGCCAGGATACAGCGTTGCATGAAAGTACAGGGCAGGCTTTATCTGCTTGGCAGAGGATTGGTGGGATTGGAAGAAATAGAGGAGGGGGTGGACTGGTGGTTGTGGAGAAGAAGATGAAGTTGGAGATGAAGTAATAAAGAACAACGTTATGGAAAAAGAGGAGGAAGAGATCACATCAGTCAGTTTATAGCTGACATCCCAAGGTTTGACAAGAGTAATTCTAGGTTTTTCTATCACTGTAAGGTTGAAAATTGTGAAAATATGCCTTGTGTCTTTCTATTTACTGCAAATAGAAAGACACCAGGCAGGTTTTATCTTGCAATAAAAATTTGAGTGATTTGAGACACAATAGCCACAAATATTGTGAAGTCACTGGACAGCATGTAAGCCGCTTGGTTAGGCCTCAATATAAGAGGGAGAGATGGGACAGGTGTTGGTTTGAATTAAATATTAGAGTGCATGAAGTACTGTGAAAAAAGAAGTTCACAGACTATACCAGGATATCAAGGCCTAATCTAAGAGGAGCTGCATCCACTTCACTTGGTCTTCTCTACCACTCTCCTGGCCCTCTTATGTGCCCCCTTAAATGATGGTTAGGTTCTAGCTAGCGCAATAGCTTTTTCATTTTCTTTCATATCACACTTGCCCATATTTCTGTTAAAGCAGGGGTCTCCAAACTTTATAAAAAAGGGCCTTTCAGACTTTAGAGGGCTGGACTGTGGCCAATGGAAGAAGAAAATATCCTGGCATTGGTGGGGGAGAACGATGCCCCATCATTGGTGTCAATTAAAAGAATACAGCCCCATAATTGGTGTCAGAAAGAGGAATTGTGCCCCCTTATTGGTGTCCATGAGAAGAATAGTGTCCCATCACTGGTGTTCATAAGAGAAATAGTGCCCCATCGTTGGTGTCCATGAGAGAAATACTGTCCCCTTATTAGTGTCAATGGGAGAAACAGTGCCCCATAATTGGTGTCATCATTGTAAATGTCAGTGGGAGGAATAATGCCTCAAGGGCCGGATAAAAGCAAGCAAAGGGCTGCATCCGGCTCCCAGGCTGCAGTTTGGAGACCAATGTGTTAAGGTATGAACCTCCACTTAAAATGATACTCATTTAACTATACCAAATGTATTGTTTGAACCCATTAGGCACATACATGGTATCTACCAGTGTCAGCTCTGGATTGTTGCAAAGTGCAAGGACAGTCTGCAACTTCTGTCAAGAAGTCAGGCAGTTTGTTCTTCTCATCAGATCTCCATTCCACACACTTATCTGTTGCCCAGCGAGCAGGATCAGCCCTGAAACTTTCTGATAAGTGCCAGGCTAAGGCATGGACAGGACTCCATATCGCGTGGACGTTCCTGTGTATACAAAAACAAAATGCTGTATTGAGATTATTTGCAGGAAACTCATCACACTGAATGTGTTAGAAATGTGTTAGAAAAATGATAGCACCTCCCGTTATCTTTGCTCAAATACTTACAACAAATACTTTATCAGCTTCATGCATGAGAGGTGTTTTTAAGAAATAAGTAAATAAGTAAATCTGAATAGCAAAGGAACAGGGTAATGTTCAGCTGAACTACATGAACACAAAACAAAATGAATGGATCTGTATAGTATGTAAGTTGCATACATTTGTAGCCTCATTGCATATTATGCCAGTTCCAGTAAGATCCCTCTGAAATGTGTGTCAAAAATGGCACTCGACAAGAGTACATTAAATATAAATTTGTATAAGAAAGTGTAAACCGTGCCTTCTAAATCCAGAGAGAACTCAGAAGGCGAGCACTTAGCACACTTGGAACAACACTGGCACAGAAATGGATCTATGTGTGCAGTAGTCTAAATGTGCAAAGAGAAACCCCCCTTAGGGACTTTAAAGTCCCAAATGGTAAAAATGATGATGTATAAAAGTTTACATAGTATCAAATATGAGTGCAAGCTTTATTAGGACAATCAACACATTGTTAAAAGCAGATTGTGGCTGATGTAGTACAATAACATAAAACAAAAAAATCCAAATTATCATAAACAGGTGTTCCACAATATCCGTTGACAAAGTGGTGGTCACCTAGGGACCAGTCAAGCAGAAATCAATCAACGCGTTTCAGAAATAAATTTCTTTCTTCATGGGTGTAGAATATGCAGAACAACACCATTCTAGGAATAAGTGGATATGTAATAAATCCATATGGCGGATAATAGATATAATATTATATAAAGAATCTCAACCTGGCTTGATTTTAAGTTTGCACTTACAATATGTGATTTATAGATGGCACATATACAGCAGCCGACCAGATTAAAAGCAGAAAATAACACAATATGTAATATACAACAAAATAATACATAATGGCCCGGATTCACAAAGGAGTTACAACGGCGTATCTCCATATACGCCGCCGTAACTCTGAGTGCGGTCCGTCGCAACTCGGCGCCTGATTCATAGAATCAGATACGCCTCACAGTTGCCTAGATACGAGCGGCGTAAGTCTCCTACGCCATCGTATCTTAGGGTGCATATTTCCGCTGGCCGCTAGGTAGCGCTTCCGTATATTTCCGCGTTGAATATGTTAATTAGCTAGATACACAGATTCACGAATGTACGTGCGTATCAAGATACGTCGTTTACGTAAGACAGACGCCGGCGTAAAGTTACCCCTCATAAAGCAGGGGTAAGTCATGTTAGGTATGGACGTCGGAAACGTACGAACAGCGTCGTATTTTACGTCGTTTGCGTAAGTCGTCCGTGAATGGGGCTGTACGTAGGTTACGTTCACGTAGACTAAGCATCGAGCGGGCGTAATTTACTTTCAAAATTCGACGTGATACTGAGCATGCGCCGTTCGTTCGAAACGTAATTTACGTGGGGTCATGATTAGTTTGCATACCTCTTCCTCATTTGATTTAGGCGCGCTTACGCCGGCACATTTACGCTACGCCGTTGTAACTTCAGATGCAAATGCTTTGTGAATACTGCACTTGCCTCTCTAAGTTGCGGCGGCGTAGCGTAAATATGAATTTACGCCGCCCTACGTGAATCTGGGCCAATATGTCTACAATAGTGTCACTCAGTTCATGTGAATATTTTATCCTCAACATTCTAGAATTCTATTGTGCTTTACAGATTAATTTTGAGTGTATCCAGAAATTACTGTAAATAATAGGAAAAACAAATCTTTTAATATACCAACAAAAGATTCTACAAATTTGACTATGCTATTTTCAGTGTAAATGTGTCAAAACAACTAAACTGTTTATTTTGTTAACTACAGTTGTAAAAAAACATTTTTGGACTTTTTGGATTTTCTGTTTCTCTGCATAAATGGCTTCTAGAATGTGACTGTACCTTAAGTACTTAAGTAATAATTATGTAATAGTAATAAAACACATTTTTTTTTTTATCAACCAGCATTGACACCAATTGTTATAGTCTGTATTTATTTCAATTTATAATTAAGACCTCATTCACACCTAGCGCTTTTTTTTAAACGTGTGTTTCACACATTTTTCTGGCACACATAGGGCAGACAATTGATTTCAATAGGCTGTCCTACATGCAACAAACATGGCAAAGAAGCCCATGGAGCATTTGCTACGATCCGGTTTGTGCATTTTTTTGCTGCGTGTTTTAAAGCGTCTGCCACACATTTCTGTGTGCATCAAAATGCGTGTTTGCTTTCCAAATCTGGGGTGCCATTAAAAACAAATGGATGTGCATTTTTTGTGCGTTCTCTGAATTTGCACTTTCCCCGAAGGCACAGATGTGAATGGCGCCTTAAAGAATCAAGTCACTGATGGTATAGGCACGTGAGAGACTAGATAATAATAGTAATAAAACCTTGAAAAGAGAAAAATTGGTGTCAATATTGCAATTACTAAGTGAGTTTTCTAATCATTTTAGGAGTTCACTCACTCTTTCAAATAAAAAAGTTGCACAATTTTGGTTACTACCATGTTGCAAAAATAACTGCAGGCTATACAATCATTAAAGCCTAACTTTGAGTGAAAAAAATAATTTGCTGTGGGGCCCCCCACACTATAAGGGTAAATGTTCCCTAAGTCAAGGGGGTTGCAGAAGAGACTGTATTTCTTACCAAACATCCAATTCCGGCAGGCTTTTGTGATGTTCTCTCTCGGAAGCTTGGTCTTTGGGCTGAACCTTGGCGGCATCACGTTTAGTGCACCGCCATTAACCCTGTACCAAATGAGATGTAGGCAAGAGTGTAATGGCAGCAGGTCAGAGTGACTGTGGTAGATTGGTCACTCAAACTGAGGGAGCCTACTAGAGCTAGGAGAAGGTATTACAACCTCTTTTGCAACACCCTAAACTTAATGAACATTTAACCCTTGTAGTGTGTGGGGCAAAAAAATTTATAAAAAAAACAGAAGGGGATCCGTTCTTCCGTCTGAGCAGATCCAGGGGTCAAGTCCTGGGGAAAAAAGTGTGGGAACTCCCACCCAAGATCCACTCCCCCACCAAAAAAAAAAAAATGATAAGCTCATATGCATAATTACTAAACCGCATGTTTTTTTTGTTTGTTTTTTTCGATCCACTGTACCTTAGTAATCCTTTATGTTACTGGCCGCTTCCTGTATATGGATTCATCGAGTAGTGTGCGGGTATCCCGTCACTTCCTCAATGCCGCAATGTCTCCTGGGAATTTTTGTCATTGGAACACACTACCCGATGAATCCATATACAGGAAGCGGCCAGTAACATAAAGGATTACTAAGGTTCGCCTGCCCCTGACAGTGACTCGAGCTGGGCATCGCCGCTTGGTGAAGGATCGGCTCGGGCGGCTCGGCTGCTTTAGTCCTGCAAAGGGAACTGCGTTCCTGCGGTGAAAAAAGTGCAGGAACTCCGTTCCCACGCGTTCCCGCAGGACTTGAGCTCTGAGCAGATCAGATTGGAGGCCCCATAGAGTAGAGCGGGCTGTTTCCTTGTCCCCTCTGCATAAGCAGAGTCCGCTCATTGGCTGGTTATCCAGTCGCTAAAGTGGCCCTCGCTCTTTAAAACGTTGGGCACCGCTGTCTTACACATTGATTTGTCAATTAATTACAGTCCTCACAAACGTAATGTTCTTGAAACAATTCTATTTGTTAGAAGCTACCGTAATCTGCTTTAACGCGTACTGTACCTCTCCCCAGGATTTTTTTCACTTGCTATGATCCTCAACATCCCTACATCCCACTGATCAAAGGGAGATTGTGCAGGAACTGGAGTGAATGTTAGGTTGCCGTTATTTGGATGACTTGGATCAAGTGTGTAGAGGTAGGTCCAATCAGCTTGCCATGATTCAGTGTATCGTTCCCCTGCAAAATTAGATTGGATAATACCTTACTAGGCAGGGCTGATGAACTGGCACAAGCAAGATTTACAGCAAGCAAAATATACATTTACATTTTATAAGTTGTTTTACTCTCTTTCAGGCCTGTAACAATGGCAGTAAAATTTCAGTCACTCTCAAATAGTTTAAAGTAAATGCTATTTTGTACACAGTGCAGGAAGAACCCTGTATAATGGCTTTCAGACCCACAAATGAAGATACATTATCTCACCAATAACAGAAATAAGAAATTGTCAGGTAGTTATACTTTCCTAGATCTAACAAAACCTGGTATAATAGTTTTGGGTGGATTCATGTTTTTAAAGAGCCTGAATTTAAATGGGGTTGTAAAGGTACAATTTTTTTCCTAAATAGCTTCCTTTACCTTAGTGCAGTCCTCCTTCACTTACCTCATCCTTCGATTTTACTTTTAAATGTCCTTATTTCTTCTGAGAAATCCTCACTTCCTGTTCTTCTGTCTGTAACTCCACTCAGTAATGCAAGGCTCTCTCCCTGGTGTGGAGTGTCGTGCTCACGCCCTCCCTTGGACTACAGGAGAGTCAGGACACCCACTAACACACAGCTCCTTTCTTTATCTGCAACGTAGAGAGTGTACTGACTCTCCTGTAGTCCAAGGGAGGGGCAAGCACAACACTCCACACCAGGGAGAAAGCCTTGCATTACCGTGTGGAGTTACAGACAGAAGAACAGGAACTGAGGATTTCAAAGAAGAAATAAGGACATTTAAAAGAAAAATTGAAGGATGAGGTGAGTGAAGGAGGACTGCACTAAGGTAAAGGAAGCTATTTAGGGGGGAAAAAATGTACCTTTACAACCCCTTTAAGCTTGAACATCTACCTTGTAGAGAACAACTAGAAATTATAATTTTGCCAAAACTGAATATTTTTTCTTGAATTCTTCCTGAAATTACATAGCTAACTTTTTGACATGTGACTGTACCCTGGTATGCCTGTCATGTAGCCTCATAGCTGCAGTGTGAGATCATCTAAAACACTGTGGGGCAGATCCATGTACATCGGCGTAAAATCAGGTGCCCCTGTAGCAAGCTGCCTGCTGAAGGGGTACCCTCAGAAGAAGGAGCCAGGAGAGCAGAAGAGGGACCCGAGAAGAGAAGGATCTGGGCTGCTCTGTGCAAATCCAATTGCACAGAGGAGGCAAGTGTAATATGTTTGTTATTTTTAACCGGTTAAAGACCGGCTCACACACATATACGTTGGCAGAATGTCACGGCTGGGCAAAGTGACATGTACATCCATCACTTTGAAATTCCCATCGTGCAAGCGCGTGTGTGCCCCTACCGCGAGCCCCGTGACCAAGAATGCGGGACCAGCAGACTCAATGTCTGCCGGTGTCCCGCGATCGGGTCACAGAGCTGTAGAACGGGAAGAGACAAGTGTAAACAAGCATCTCCCCATTCTGCCTAGTGACACTGTCACTGATCGTATGCTCCCTCTCATCGGGAGCAGCGATCAGTGACGTCGCACTCATAGCCATGCACCCTAACAGTTAGAATCCCTCCCTAGGACACACTTAACCCCTTCCTAGGCCCCTCGTGGTTAACCTCTTCTCTGCCAGTCACATTTATACAGTAATCAGTGCATTCTTATAGCACTGATCGCTGTATAAATGTGAATAGTCCCAAAATAGTGTCAAAAGTGTCCGATGTGTCCACCATAATGTCGCAGTCATGATAATAATCGCTGATCCCCGTAATTACTAGTAAAAAAAAAAAGATTAATAAAAATGCCATAAAACTATCCCCTATTTTGTAGATGCTATAACTTTTGTGAGAAGCAATCAATAAACGCTTATTACATTTTTTTTTACCAAAAATATGTAGAACAATACGTATCGGCCTAAACAGAGGAAAACATTTGTTTTTTTATATCTTTTTTGGGGATATTTATTATAGCGAAAAGTAAAAAATATTGAATTTGTATCTAAATTGTCGCTCTATTTTTGTTTATAGCGCAAAAAATAAAAACCGCAGAGGTGATCAAATACCACCAAAAGAAAGCTCTATTTGTGGTAAAAAAAAAGGACGTCAATTTTGTTTGGGAGCCACGTCTCACGACCGCGCAATTGTCAGTTAAAGCGACGCAGTGCCGGTCATTTGGCAGCCATATGGTCCGGGGCTGAAGTGGTTAAAGAAAAAAAGAAAACCTTTACAATCACTTTAAGTATTCCCCATCAATTTGTGTATTACTGTGTCTATTATGGGCAAAGTACAGGTTTACTACTAGGTTTACAGGTTTTACTATCAGCTTTTAAAATCATAAATCAATACAATGACTACTAAATTACAACTTACAGAGTTGATTTTCTCATCTTTTCTTATTTAGTCAAGTTTGACAATATGTAGAAGAAGGTGGAATTACCCTTTTAATAAACTAAGTCATAGTAAATGCATTTGTTATTATTTAATTTGAGTGGTGATGTGTGCTTATGTTATTTACAGTATATAATAAACAAAAGGTTATTATCATGTTTCATCACATCATATCACCTGTCTCATTATAGCCCCAGACTTCTATACGGATGTGTTGAGTGGTAAGAGTTCTACCATTCCAGGTCATGGAGAGTGTCTCATTATATCCAGGTGTTCCATAATATTGCCATTTTTTTGAATTAACCAGCACACTCTTTTCCAACTCTGAAGCTTTGCTATGATGAACTAGAGTAAAACAAATCAGAAAAACAATAGGCTTTATAATGACAAATTGTGTATATAGCACCAACAAAATTATACAGCACCACAAGTCATTCTTGTTAGTCCCTGCCCTTAAAGGAAATCTTTGATCACACAGCATACATTTTCATTTTCCAACATCAGCATTTTAAAAGCAATAAAATCAATAATTGTATTTGACAATCCAATATAAATGTACTTAAACATTTCCTTTTAATGTTACCAGTGCTGTCTCTCTGCTGGCCATCTCTTTCCACAGCTTCCTGGATTCCCAGCATGCTTTGCAACTTGTCCTCTTCTGTTTCTAAGGACTACATACCCCATGGCCCCTTGTTGTCTGCAAACAGTTATTCCTGTACTGACTCAGCCTCCTGAAACTCCTCTCCCCAGCACCTATGTAGATCAGAGGGCAGGCTCTGTGAAATGTGTGACACAGCAGTGCCTACTCCCAGGGCACAGTGAACATGTGTCACAGTACTTAAGGAATTAAATGTATGGAGATCTTCACATAGTAAGTTCACAATTTTCAAGATGGTTCGGATTAATAAGAGCAGGCTAGAAATAATTGAAATACAATGCCGAAATAAATTAGTAATTTTATATTTTGATCATAGATATGCTTTAAAAGCTCCTAAAAAATTGGATGCTCTACGAAAGTCCCAAGTAAACAGTGATTTAAATTTTTGCAATTATAGGGGCTCAGACTGTCTGTATACAATTTAAAGCAGATCTCCACCCAAAAGGGGAAGCTCCACTTTTTTCGCACCCCCCCTCCACTGCCACATTTGCCACTTTTTGGGGGGGAAGTAGGTACCTTGTTTTGCCAGGTACCCGCTCCCACTTCCTGGTACGATTGCCACACAGTGATCTGCGTCATGCCTGACCTATCCTTCTTCCCCCCATTGCATTCTGGGACCTGTGTGTGTCCCAGATGACGACGGGACTATTTAGACAGTGCAATGCGACTTGCACATGTGCAATAGGAAACTGGCTGTGAAGCCTACTTACAATCCCGGCGCATGCACCTGAAGCCGATTGACAAATCGGCTTGGGGTGCCCACATTGTGGGATCCTTGGACAGGTTAGTGTCCTTATATTAAAGGGGTTGTAAAGGTACATTTTTGTCCCTAAATAGCTTCCTTTACCCTAGTGCAGTACTCCTTCACTTACCTCATTCTTCGCATAGGGGGGAGCTGGGATCTGGGGGGCCTCTTATTAAAGGGGCTTCCAGATTCCAAAAAGTGCCCTGCCCACAGACCCCCACAACTACTGGGCATGGTTGTGGGATTGAGACCATTTTTCCTATCAACATGGGGACAAGGTGCTCTGGAGTGGGGGGACAGACCCCCAGACTCACCCCCTGCTCTAAAGCACTCTAAAGCACGTATCCCCCCATGTTGAGGGCATGTGTCCTGGTATGGTTCGGGAGGCGGGCTCTCACTCGTCCCCCCCCCCCATTCCCTGACCTGCTGGGCTGCATGCTCAGATAAGGGTCTGGTATGGATTTTGAGGGGGACCCAACAATGTTTGTTTTTTAATTTTGCCATGGGGTTCCCCTTAAAATCCATTCCAGATCTGAAGGAAATCTTTAACAAATTTGGCCATAGACAAATGTGAAACATGAATGTAAATGGGTGAAATATCCATGCTCAGTTTAACATATATCAAGCAGCAGCTGAACACTATAACCTGAATACTAGGCACAAAGTCAAAATGGATAAAAAGAAGTGCAGCGCTTGTAAAACGCGTAGAAGACGTGTTAGCACCACGCTCACACGCTCTGCGCATATGCGATCACTTCTACATGTCTGTGTTGAGGATTTTTTCTACTTGTAAGGAAGCTCCTTGTTTTTACCTTGTTTTATGCAAATTGGAGACTCAGTGGAGTCAGATTACCGCCCGGGATACGGAGGCTCCTGGTGGGAGACGCCCAGGAGACTTGAGACGCCCAGGAGATCTTGATGTCCATGGTTGAGGATCTCTGATCCAATTAACTCTTCGTGACCTCCCTGAGTAAGGCCTCGTACACACGACTGTTTTCCTCGACAGAATCCATCAAGAAACTTGGTGGCAGAGCTTTTTTGCCGAGAAAAACGGTCGTGTGTATGTTTTTCGTCGAGAAAACTGACGTGGAACTCGACGAGAAAAAAAGAGAAGTTCTCTTTTTCCTCGTCGGGAGTCTCAATTTCCTTGTCGTGTTTCTCGTCGGGCTGGTTTACGACGAGAAACACGTTCGTGTGTATGCTTAGAAACCCGCACATGCTCAGAATAAAGTATGAGACGGGAGCGCACCTTCGGTAAAAGTAGTGTTCGTAATGGAGATAGCACATTTGTCACGCATTAACAGACTGAAAAGCGTGAATCGTCTCTTACCAAACTTTTACTTAATACGCAGTAACATGAGATTATCAAAAGCAGCCCCAAAGGTTGTGTCAGTGGAATCGAACTTCCCCTTTATAGTGCTGTCGTACGTGCTGAACGTCACCGCGTTTGAGAACGACGAGATTTTGTCTTGACAGTGTGTACGCAAAGAAAGCTTGTCAAGATTCTCGACAAGCCTAACAAGGAACTCGTCGAGGAAAACGATGTTTCATTTACGACGAGTTCCTCGGTCGTGTGTACGAGGCCTGAGGGGGGGGGTCGCTGGAGTTCCAGTAAGCCTTTCATCTCACTGGGGTGACGGTTCTCACGGGTTCAAGCATTTGTACCAAGTCACTTTATTTCCACAAGGATTTTTAGTCTTAATTTTATTATTGCACTTCATTGTTGCATCTTATTATATGGCACATGGTTTTGTTTACGCATTAATTGATATATGCATATCTAATTTGATGTAGCTGCATTTCTCTGCACTTTATTGACACAGGAATATTGATACATGTTTTACAAGTGCTGCAGTTCTTTTTATCCAAATGTGAAACATGAATATTTACCATACTGTATTTTACAAATACGTGAGGAATATTTATAGCGAACCATACAATTTAGACTTTTTTAATGGAGTTTTTATTTTTCTAAATGTAAAATGCAATGCAGGAAAAGTACATTACATTCTTTTATTGAAGATCACAATTGATGTTAAGTGTACCAAACATAAGGCAACAATGTGGGGGGACATAGTAGTAGTTTAGCTATTGTAAATAAAATAAAAATGTTTCAGCGTTTGCATTTTCCCTTTTTTCTTAGACTTGCTTGTGTACCAAGCTACCCTTCTGTGACAAATCCTCTCTTAGTATAAAAACCTGAATTAATGTTTATGTAAACACAGAAAGTATTGTTCTTGAAATAGCTCCCTTTTGCCTTGTGGTTGCTGATGTGCAGCGATTTTAGAGTTAGTAAAGCCTTATTAAATACCTGTTGATCCTGCTAATTTCTGCTTGTGGCCTTTCTGTTTTAAAGTAAATGCTAAACAAAGGCTTCTGTGGTAGCTTTGTCCCCCTGATGCTTCTGCCTTGGAACTACAACACACCATGCCTTTTAGCAGCATTCCTGTAAGCTTGTGTTTTCAGTATTCAACATCATTCAACATCATAGGCAGCCATACCTCCTGGCCTGCAAATGTTTCGTCAAGACAGCTGGCAGGGACAACACATACACAGATGACTATCACTTCAGTTTGCCCACAGTCCTGGCCTTGAGACAGGAAAGAAAGTGAACTTTCAGTCCCATTACCGCTGAGGCCTCGTACACACGACCGAACATGTTTGCTGAAACTGGTCCGTGGACCAGTTTCCGCGGACATATTCGGTCGTCTGTACGGGCGACCGGACCGGATTCCCGGCCGAGCGGACAGGTTTCCAGCGGACAAATGTTTCTTAGCATACTAAGAAACATGTCCGCTGGAAGCCTGTCCGTCGGACATGTTCGGTCGTCTGTATGACATGCTCGGCTGAAAGCCCTCGCATGCGTCAAAGTGATTCGACGCATGCGTGGAAGCATTGACCTTCCAGGGTCGCGCACGTCGCCGCATCATCGGCGCGGCCACGCCGCGGCCACGTCACTGCGTATCCTGTCCACAGGGAATTTGGTCTGATGGTGTGTACAGCCATCAGACCAAATGATCCCAGCGGACATGTCTGATGAAAACGGTCCGCGGACCGTTTTCATCGGACATGTTTGCCCGTGTGTACGAGGCCTAAGAAGTTCAATTAATTTTTTTTAAAATTTTTGTTATTTGAAATGATATGATTGATATCATAAACAAAAGTAGTTCATGAGTGTCTAAAAACAGTAGGGTTCACGTATGCTTTGGAATTGCTGACTTAACCATAGTGGTAATGTTTCCCTGCACATCACTGAGGCAGCGTACACACGATCGGTTAAACCAATGAGAATGGTCTGATGGACCGCTTTCATCGGTCCAAACCGATCGTGTGTGGGCGCCATCGGTTATTTATCCATCGGTTAAAAAAAAGCCAACTTGTTTTAAATTTAACCGATGGATTCCTAACTGATAGAAAAAAAACAATCGTTAGTAGGCATGACCATTGGTTAAAAATCCATGCATGCTCAGAATCAAGTCGACGCATGCTTGGAAGCATTGAACTTCATTTTTTTCAGCACGTCGTTGTGTTTTACGTCACCGCGTTCTGACACGATCATTTTTTTAACCAATGGTGTGTAGGCACGACTGACCATCAGTCAGCTTCATCGGTTAACTGATGAAAACGGTCCACCAGACCGTTCTCATTGGATGGACCGATCGTGTGTACAGGGCATGAGAGTTTGTGGAATGCCTTTTCTATTTGCTTGGGGATGTTCTCATTTAGAAAGTTTCCTGTAAAAATCATCTGCAGAACCTTACCAGCTAACCATGTTCCTGATGGTCCAAAGTTTAACCCCCCATCTAACGACAAAGAAAATTTGACATGGCCAGTCTGGAACAGTAGTGGAGAAATGCAGTGAGCATATCCAGATTGATCAACATAACCCTGAGTATTTACTTCATTGTTGAACCTGTTAATAGAGAAATATAGAGTTAATTTCTTAGCTTAGCCCAACGAAAGTTGACATTTCAGCTTTAATTAGATGCAAAGAGATAAACCAGTTGACAGTTTCTTATATTTTTGTTTGTGAGATCTCTGCACATAACCTGGAACTTTAATGCTAGTAGCTGTGGCAGCATTTCACGTAATGTTGGGTAGGAAAGATGAATAGCGGCCCACTGACATGTCAGTGGGCCACTATTCATCTTTCCTGAAACAGTGAATGCCAGTGACAACTGTGGTGGGTAAGGGTGGACTGACCTGGAGTGACACCATATTTTGTTGATAAAGCTGGGTAGGGGCAGGGGGGACTGCTTTACCCCACAATCAAATGACAATCTCCAGTTCTCCCATCCTTATGACTCTACTACCACAGATCAAAAATCATTCCCTTCCCCATCAAATCATCTTTGTTGTGCTGGCTCCTGAATTATTTTGCAGCCATAAAGATCTATATACTTTGCATAAATTAAGTGTTAGGCTGGGTTTACACTAGTGCCAATTAGATGCGGATATATTGCATCCAATTTGCAATAGCAGGAGATTTTGACCGTCTCTCTATGGTGCCGCTTTCACATATCTCCGAAGTGGCTCCGGTGTGAGGAACGCTGTGTGTCTTTTGGTTCTTTTCAGGTCTGAATTCAGCCAAAAATTCAGGCTGTAATCGCACCTGAAACGGTGAATGAGGAGGCACCGGACTTGCCGGTGCATGCTCATATGTGAACCCAGCCTAATATATACATATTTAAATATTCGTTATGGCCTCATTCCCATCAGGAAAAAAAACAAGGGTTTTCCCAGCGGAATTCCTCTCAAGCCTGCCTTGCATACACATGGTCACACTTTTGACTGCCAAGAACGCGGTGACGTAAAAGACTAAGATGAGCCGAGAAAATTAAGTTCTATGCTTCTGAGCATGTGTCGATTAGTTTCCGAGCATGCGTGGTTTTTTGCGCGTAGAAAAAGCATAGAGACGAACGGTTTTCCCGCTAAGATTTTTTCCTGATGGTAAAAAAGAGATCCTGCCATTTTTTTTTTCCCCCAGAAGTTTTCCTGTAGGAAAAAGTCTGATGGAGCAAACACATGGTCGGGATTCCTGGCCAAAAGCTCTCATCTGACTTTTTCCAACGGAAAAAACGGTCGTGTGTATGGGGCATTATATATATATATATATATATATATATATATATATATATATATATATATATATGAACGTCAAAATGCAAACAGGGACAGCCAGAAACATTCTGGAATGCTTGCTACTCTAGCCACTTGAGACCCGCGCTATTGACAAAAGACGTCAACAGCGCGGTTCTCAGGTGCCAAGTGGATGTCTTTGGACGTCATTTTAAATGCATTACCCGCGCGCGCCACTTTTAAATGCATTACCCGCCGCATCGCTGGGGACCCGATGCGTGTACCTGGCGGCCGCGATGTCCGCCGGGTACACGCGATCGTCGGGAACACAGCCGGTAACAGCAGAGACGTGGAGCTCTGTGTGTAAACACAGAGCTCCACGTGCTGTTAGAGGAGAGGAGACCGATCTGTGTCTCTTGTACATAGGGACACAGCATCGGTCACCTCCCCCAGTCCCCCCCTCCCACCACACAGTTAGAACACACCCAGGCTACACAGTTAACCCCTTCCTCACCCCTTAGTGTTAACCCCTTCCCTGCCAGTCACATTTATACAGTAATTAGTGCATTGTTATAGCTCTGATCGCTGTATAAATGTGAATGGTCCCAAATTTGTGTCGAAAGTGTCCGATACGTCCGTCGCAATATTGCAGTCCCAATAAAAATCGCAGATCGCCACCATTACTAGTAAAAAAAAAATAATGAAAAAAAATCATAATTCTGTCCCCTATTTTGTAGGCGCTATAACTTTTGCGCAAACCAGTCGCTTATTGCGATTTTTTTTTTTTTGTTAAAGCGTCAGTCAGTTAAAGCGACACAGTGCCGGAAGCTGAAATTTCGCCTGGGAACGAAGGGGGTTTATGTGCCCAGTAAGCAAGTAGCTAGACAAAGGTCTTCCAAACAGCCAGCACTATCCAGGATTCATCACATTGAGGGAAATATGCTGAACAAGTATTGTGTTGCCAGCTTCGGTGGAAAAATATAGCCAATACCACTTTCATGATAATTTGCCTGAATATTCTCCAAAACTTACATGACAAAATATATTTAGTTAGCCAAGAAAGGTCATCACTTAAATGTGTGCTTTCCTGCTATTGCCTATGGCACAATACTTTACTCATTTTAACAAGTATTAAAAGTGTCAATACTCACCGGCATGTCACATTTACAGTAGAACTGTAAGTTATGTTTAGAATTTTAAAGTCTTTCCCTCCCATTAGTGTCCCTGAATGGGGTGAAATTTGGAGGCACATTTTCTGATAATCTGCACAGCAGATACTTTGTTTCAAACAACTTGAATGACAGGAACAATTCTGGAGCTGTTTACCACACTGTGAATTGCATGACTCCAGTTGACCTATAAGAGAACAAATATTTAGAATACATTTCACTGTACAGTGGCTCAAAGTGGTTTAAGTACAAATAAGGAAAGTTCTGAGAAAATTAAGAGCTGTTACTCAATTATCACATTCAGTTGGTTGTTTTTAAGAGTACATATGACTTTAAATGCTTCTGGATGGTTACAGAAGTTTCCATTATACTCTTGGACCTGTTATTGCGCTACAAAATGGCCCATATTAGACTCATTAGAGAAGAAAAATAGTAAAAAAAGATAAAATAAAAAAATAGAAGCCATAGTTTTGCTGAAGGTAAAAGATCATTTTACTTTGTGTCAATTTCACCAAAATGTAATCTCTATTCTTAACATCTTTCCATTACTCAGAAAATATATTAATGTGACTTTTTGCTGACTGCCACAATGAATTTGAACATAGTTGCCACATACACTACAGTACATTCATAATCGCTTCAATGATTACACCCATGCCATTGCCAAGTATATTTAATTGCTGAAATGAATGTGCCTGTCTAAATACCTAATAGAAGTTCCAGAGTGAGTTGGCCATATCGCCAGAACAAGGTCCCCATTGTATACAAATCAAGTTTTTACAATAGAACAGGGTTAGCACTTGTTATTCCTTTCTATGTCCCCACTGGGGAGATTATTATTGTTATTATTATTATAATACAAGATTGCACAGTTTGCACAGTGCTTTACAACATGAGGGCAGACAATACAATTCAATACAGGAGGAATCAGAGGGCCCAGCTTGTTAGAGCTTACAATCTAAAAATAATCTTTCATTTGTCCTGTGACCATTTTGGCCAGGACTGCAAGTAAGGTTCCTAGGACACAGGCCCATCGCTACGAGACACCTTTCCTCCTTGCAGGAGCCGTTTGGCAGAAATACACTTGATGGTTGTAAATGCGTCTGTAGCACTACCCCCAAAGGAGCTGCTGGTTTGATTTGGGTGGCACGTTACCTCTACAATATCTTCCCGCCGTCTAGGGTACTGGATGAGAGCTGTAATAAAGTTAATGTCCACATGACAGGTGTCTTTTCTGTGCTTTTATTACCCAACGGGGTAAAAATGGTAAATGGTAGAGAAGGTGAAGGGATAGAAGAAATGGAAGGCGAAAGATTCAGGTGTAAATGATTACAGAAACAGTCCTACTTCCAACGACAACTTTCTTCGCTACTCTAGCCAGAGTGGGTATAGTGCACCTGGATAGGCCTCTCTCACCAGCCTAGCAGCCAGAGTGTCACCCAGAAACTTTAGGGTGAAGTCTTTGCCACAGACCCTCCTAAAGGTGGAGATAGCTTCGGTCCAAAATCCTTCTCAACTGGATTCAGCCCCCGAATCTCCTTCAAAACAGCTTTAGTTATGTCATGAACTGATAGGCAACCTCCGTCCAGCCTCTCAGAAACTAAGTGTCCTTCGATGAGCAATTAGGCCTATCATAAGACACCAGCCTCGTGCTCGGTATCTCCCAGACAGGTTCTCCATCGATCTGCTTCCTCCCATGGGACGGGCAGCCCAGGACCACTTGCAAATAGCAGACCCAGTCTACACACCTGGCCCACAGGTAGATTAGGTGCTCCAGACCAACGTGGTCCCGGAGCCAGGAACACTGGAACACACACACACACACACCCCGGCCAGGAGGGCCACACACGTTGGTGGTGGGACGACTGCCCAGGTGGATGGCGGCAAGGTGACGACGCACAACCAATGGCATCTGCCCTCTAAATACCCCTTCCCAGCATGCACAGCAAGGCAATCAACCTTCCTGATTGACTGCTGAGGAGAAGTATCCACACGACCCTGACTCCACCTACCGTCTGGGGGTACCTGAAAGTCCACCTACCGTCTGGGGGTACCTGAAAGTCCCCAGACAGCAAGCATGGGCACACAGCACAGCCAGAGCTGGAACAGAGCCAAAATAAACATGGTCAGAGGCAACTAACTCTCTGACCCCCTCTAAATTTACAGCAGCACCGGCTATGAAAGTAGCCAGGCGCTGCACATCTAAGCACATTTAGGCGCATTAAATGCTTGAGAGTGAATACATTTTAATGGCCAAAGGTTTTAACTACCCCCTACTCTAGCAAAAAATAAAAAATAAATCATGGCTTTAGATATAGATTAATGCAGACATACAGTGGCCAACGTGAAATTAATAAGTGATGATATTTAGCTCCATGATAGGAGAACAAAGATTTATTGCGTTCCCTAGTGTCTGATCAACACACTCTGAATCCTCTCAGATTAGATATAAAAGTGTATTTCTAAGGAGGCATATCACCAAATTATGGTTATTTGTAATTGTCAGAACATTTCTCTATTGGTTGGGTAGATAAATCTGCACGCTTATTTGCCTGGATGTTCCATTCTTCAATAGTAACTCCAAGATCCATGGAATCTTTACAATGTAGTCTAGTGCTTGTGGTCAGTTTGAATGGTATTCTGTATAGCATTGAGTTAATAAGTGAATTACCATTCTGCTGATCTTCTGTGCTAAATTAAACTCTCACCTTAGAGCTGAGCTTGCAAACAATTTATAGTTAAGATATTTAAGATATTTAATATTGCAGATATTTCGTGTAGTAAAATTGAGCAGCAATTAGTTGTGTTTTAGGCTTTAATGAAAAGTAGCAAAAAGACATTTAGTTACAGATTATTCAGTTAATGAATGACTCCTACATATCACCATTTTATTCTCACGGAAGTAATAACAGCTCATTTACTTGCACAGAACAAGCTTACTTGTCTTCTTAAGTGCCGGTTCACACGTGTGCGATGCAGGAACCCTGCAAATCCATTGCAGGTTCCTGCATCGCACCCGACTCACACAGCAATGTCTCACAGCGCACAAGTGTGAACTGCCACTAAAGCATAGGGCCAAAGAAATCCTCTATGATCACAGCAGCAGATTTACTGTTTCATACACAATTCAACACTGGTAGGATTTTACAGTGGACACTTCACCTTAAAGTGGAAGTTCACCTTAGAATTACTCTATGAACATTAAACAACCCTATAACAAGTGTAAATTTATAAAGGTATAACCCCATGCTTGACTTATGTCTAGTTGTAAAGCAATCAACATAGGTAACGTCCGGCCATATACCAGCAACACCATGTAGCTTATGGTGCCACTCAGTCTCTCTTGTGCTATCTACAACTTTGATAACATCAGGGACAGAGGAAGCATTTCCCAGTCAGGCTTAGACCCCTTTCACACTGGGACATTTTTCAGGCGCTTTTGTCCTAAAAATAGCACATGAAAAACACCTCCCTGCAGTCTCAGTGTGAAAGTCTAAGTGCTTTCACACTGAGGCAATGCAATGGCAGGACATTAAAAAAACTCCTGCAAGCAGCATCTTTGGGGCAGTAGAGGTGCGAAGGAGTGTGCGAATGCACGTGCAAGACATTTACTGGCACCAAATGGCCTATATAGGGGCAGCAGCTGCACTAGTGCATTGCTGTCTGATCTGCAGCTTTACCCATGTTCCTGTGCCATGTATTTTGATTCCTGTGTTTGATAACGGCTTATCCTGACCACACTTGCATTCCACCTGTCCTAACCTCGTCTTGCCCTAAAGTGGATTTAAACCCTCCATATACCCAGTGAAGTGAACAGCCTCAGATGATACAAAGAGATAAAACAAATCTCACCAAATATGTTTTACATGTATATCTGCTGTCTTCAGCTTCCTAGACTCCTTAGAAAGTGCACATTGTGTTATAATATTTTCTTTCTGTTTCAGCAGTGGGAGGGGAGTTTGGATACTGTGTGTGAGCTGATTGGAGGAAAGGCACACCCTACCCTTCTACATAGGCAGAGGAACAAAGAAACTTGCAGAGATGTGCTGTGAATAGACCAGCTCTCTGCTAATCTGTCGCTAAATTACCTCCCCGACACAAGGCAACAGAAATACACAGGTCAGATTTCATGAATGTGATTTACATCCACTTTAAAACTTTGTTTATATCTTCTCATCTGCCTGTTATCCTGTTACCAAATTCTGCCTGCATCTTGACCATTCTCTGCTTGCTGTTTATGCTTATATCTGGTCATCCCTGCTGACCTGGCTTGTCTGACCCTGCATCCAGTCATCCAACTGTGCTGCATAGTGCCTGGTAACGCTGATCCTCCATCTGCTGTATGCCTGCATTGCTGTTCCTGCTGTCATCCTCTGCTTCAGCTATCTAGCCCAACTCTACTGACGCACCTGCCACACACCTCTGCAATAACAGAAGATCTTGCAGGCACTCCTACCTCACCCTGCTCTCAAGGCCACACCCCCCACCCCCCATAGCACAATCGATTGTGGATTTTCTCACCCACCCACTACCCCAGCACTTACCCCAACCAGGTCACAGATTCCCCAATTTGCTAATGTCACACAAGTGGGTGGGCTCGGGGGAACAGTGCTCTGTGCCCCAAGTCCACCTTTTTTGAAGCTTATTAAAGCCTCAGTCGCTAATTATGTGCTTAAAAAAACTCCATTGAAATCCATGCATCTGGCACCCTGAATGGAGATTAGGGGCCGGGCGCATGGATTAGGGGGACGGCGCCCTGAGCCCCTTATGAGCGGCCACCACTGTACATGACAAACACACACAGGTTAATAAGAAGCTTCACAGAACGCTAGTCTGATACAGGATTTGTTTTATTTATGTGACTATATAAGATGTTAAAAAACGGATTGAGTTATTTGTATGGTATCGCACTACTTTTTTTTTTCTGGTATCTACATATACTATCAACCTGATTCATCTCTGTGAGAGCCTGGAGACGAGATAAGGCTGTGGGAGCTGTGATTCATCTATTCATACCCATAATATGATATATTATGCTTTTGGTGTCCAACTTGCAATTGCTAGGCAATTTTAGTGAGTCGGTGTGTGTCCAAAATTACGTGGTCGGCTGTCTTCTGGTGATTAATACACAGCAGGTTAATAAGATGTTTCTAAGCAACAACAAAAAAAAACAGGCACATGGGCATATCCAAAGTAGCATGTAAGGGAAAGGATAAGGGTTAAACCTGGGTCTCTGCTCCCTAACTCATGAGACCAAATGAGGGGCAAAACATTTTCAATAAGGGGGCCCTCTTCCAGCGAGTAGGCAGAGACAAATTGCTGAAAAGTTCAATGCAGTAAACACTTTATTGGAGAACTTGACAGGAAGATAACTCAATAGTACTGGCATACTTTTGAGTAGCAATCTCTGAATGGACATTAGGTCTACTATGCCTGTCAAATTCTCCAATAAAATGTTTACTGCATTAAGCTTTTCATCAATTTGTCTCTGCCTACTCCCTCGAACAGCGCCCCCCTATGGAACATAATAGAAAGCTTTACAGAGTTTGATAGTTCAAGTGTGTGAAGGAAAATGTGGACTTTTTCACAAAAAAATCATTAAAAAGTTACTTTGTTACATAGTTACATAGTAGGTGAGGTTGAAAAAAGACACAAGTCCATCAAATCCAACCTATGTGTGTGATTATATGTCAGTATTACCTTGTATATTCCCGTATGTTGTGGTCGTTCAGGTGCTTATCTAATAGTTTCTTGAAACAATCTATGACCCCCACTGAGACCACCGCCTGTGGAAGGGAATTCCACATCCTTGCCGCTCTTACAGTAAAGAACCCTCTACGTAGTTTAAAGTTAAACCTCATTTCTTCTAATTTTAATGAGTGACCACATGTCTTGTTAAACTCCCTTTCATGAAAACGTTTTATCCCTATTGTGGGGTCACCAGTATGGTATCTGTAAATTGAAATAATTTCCCCTCTCAAGCGTCTCTTCTCCAGAGAGAAGAAGTTCAGTGCTCGGAACCTTTCCTCATAACTAATATTCTCCAGACCCTTTATTAGCTTTGTTGCCCTACTCCCTCCATTTCCAGTACATCCTTCCTGAGGAGGACTGGTGCCCAGAACTGGACAGCATACACCAGGTGCGGCCAGACCAGACCAGAGTCTTGTAGAGCAGAAGAATTATCGTTTTATCTCTGGAATCCCCTTTTTAATGCATGCCAATATTCAATATTGTTGATACTGTTTTTTATATTGTGTTTAGTGCTGTATTTCAAAAGGAATAGCCTTCAGAAGGAAAAGCCTTACAGTCACTGATTAACTTCCCCTGCCTTTCCCCCTTGATCGGTTACCACTCGGTCTCACGATGATTGCTAGCAGGAAGGTGTTTCTTCTGTAATAAAAGCTTATTACATGCCTGCTTACAAAAATCTAAAAAATTTACACTGAGGGTTCGCATGGGTGGGATTTACATGATCCAGGATGTTCAAAAATGCCAAACCTGGGCAAAAATGTTGGCCACGGCAAGAGAGCTTGTGGACATCACATTGATGGTGGGGAGATGAGAGTTTAGTTTCATTAAGACATAGATAGACAATGCATTAATTATTCAAAAGACTCAAATATTGAAACCATTTGAAAAGCAGCCCTGTCCAGAATAGATATATTTCGGCAGTAATGCCCAAAAGGTGAAGCTGTTTCAGCTGACTTTGGACAGCTTTTTCTGTACTGTATTTGCTTTCTTTTTAAAAGCAGCTTCAAATGCAAAATCAAATGGGAAAGCAGTTACTTGGTTTCATAGTAAGCCGCGGCTGGTCACTTTTAGTACAGAGCGTGTGTGCTTATTCAGCTGACTTCAGCTAAATATGTGTTTATTACACACGGTATCCAAGGGTGCCTAAGCCTGAAATGAGTTTATGATGTGTGTTATGCTTAATTATGTGAAGCAAAACACTGAACTTACATTTCATATTATAAATAGGATCCACATTATTAGTATTCACTTCCTGTTAATGCATGGATTGAGGTACTTACTTAATAAATATAAAACTGCTACCTGTTATAATTAAATGTTGGACATTAGACATTAGATAAAAACAATTGGATGTATATGCATTATTCAGGTGTCAAATAATGTTGTTGTCTTTTCAAATAACATGTACAAGGACATTTATATTACAATAGAATGCATGATGGCCCATTTTATAATCTATTTTATAGTCTATTGTTCTTAGTCAGGTAGTCTCTGAGTCGTAGGTATACAGTGAAATAAAATGAACAGAGAGCAGAGTCTGCTAAAATAATTGCCCCATGCATAAATCTCCTTGAAACAAATACACAGAAATGTTTTATTTTTTTTAAACATTAAAAAAATTGATATGTAATGTAACAAAGCACAAAAAAAACAAGTGCAGTACAATTGATGGACTCCTCATGATGCTTCTGCTTCTCCTAGTCTGAGCTCTGTGATTAATACCAAGTGCCAAAATTCAGCTGGTTTCATAAAAAAAACGAAATAACAAACAAAATGGTAATAAATAATAACATTAAGTGGGGGGTTGCCTAACTTTGACGGCAACTTTGGCAAACGGGGGAATAATATATTTAAATGTAAACAAAAACAATAAAACAACAAAGCCTACAAGGATGTGTGGGGTGGGGGAGTTGGGCAGGAGCTAAACAAAAACTGCAGTTTTTCTAAAAAAGACATTAAGTCCCCTTTCACACTTATACGACTTGTACCACGATTTTGGACGGCAAAATCGTATGACAAGTCATTCTTCATGATTTTCAATGTCTACCATTCATATTGGCATGACTTTAAGTCGTGCCGACTTCAAAGTAGTTCCTGCACTACTTTTTTTCTGAAGTCGGATCAAAGTCGGATTAACAGATCTGACTTTGGCATGCGACTTGTACACGACTTGTGCATGAAGGGGAACTCCACGCCATTTTTTTTTAAATGAGCATACCGGGCCCATAGGTCTGGTATGGATTTTAAGGGGAACCCCCACGCAGAAAAAACTGCGTGGGCCCCCCCAAAATCCATACCAGACCCTTATCCGAGCACCAGCCCGGCCGGACAGGAAAGGGGGTGGGGACGAGAGAGCGCCCCCCTCCTGAGCCGTACCAGGCCGCATGCCCTCAACATGGGGGGGTGGGTGCTTTGGTGCAGGGGCGCCCCCCCACCCCAAAGCACCTTGCCCCCATGTTGATGAGGACAAGGGTCCCTTCCCGACAACCCTGCCCGTTGGGGTCTGTGGGCGGGAGGATTATTGGAATCTGGGAGCCCCCTTTAATAAGGCACTAATACTAAGATACTAAGGAACAGTCACTAAACAGTCACTAGAAGCCTTCAGGTACATAGACACCTTCATCTAGACTCAGTGAGACAATTTCCTCTGTGAATCTTCCAGATATGGTCCCTAGTAAACCACTCTCTTAGCTTCAAAGAATTAGCAGAAAAGGGTCAACAGCTCTTAAAAAGCTGAGACCTTGATAAGTACAAGCAGAATCTTCATCTGGGCTACCTAGAAGGACAGCAGCACTTCTGGCTGGGAAACTCTCCTCCCCCATGGAAAAGAACCCTGCTGTCTTAGGCTCCAAACTATTCATGCACACTCTTAGCCACCTTCTGGGTAACCTCCCCCAGGGATTATCTGGAACCACATAATTATTCAGACGGCTCATTTTACTCTCCCACCCACCTTATTCTGGAAGTATCCAAAAGGCAGGGGGAGACAATCAAAAATGCACCCTCCAAAGCCCAGAGCAGCCCAAAGTAATCACAAGTTGCTTTATGGATTACATGAGATTACAGGAGAGCCACAAGACCTAAACTTACCTAAACTAGCAAAATATCTAGGAGGGTGCTACATCCTAAAAAGTACTGTTGGTCTCTGAATTGTGAACGCAGGGGTGCACAAGAACATGCAGCTTACCTTACTGCAGCTTCTAATAATCTTTCATAATATAGTACACTACAGAAACAAATTCTCCCTACACACAGATTTACATCTTTCCCTGAATTACCCCATTGCATTTATAAATGGTAACTGGGATCCATGGGTTTGCAGCACGCCACTGGAGGGCTTCATTCTAAGGTAAGTCTTTCAAAAGTGCTAGTAATGTACTAGTATGTGATACATTCTAGCATATTATGACATTGCCTTGCAGGGGATTTTTTTTTCCATCCACTGCAGTTTACTACCACTTCATGTTCTACATGTCACAGTACATTGGCATTCATGGTTCCCTCAATGAACTGTAGCTCATGGTTCCCTCAATGAACTGTACTCATGCAGCCCCAGACCATGACACTCCCACCACCATGCTTGGCTGTAGGCAAGACACACTTGTCTTTGTACTCCTCACCAGGTTGCCGCCACACACACTTGACAACATCTAAACCAAATACATTTATCTTGGTCTCATCAGACCACAGGACATGGTTTCAGTAATCAATGTCCTTAGTCTGCTTGTCTTCAGCAAATTGTTTGCCGCCTTTCTTGCACATCATCTTTAGAAGAGGCTTCCTTCTGGGACGCAGCCATGCAGACCAATTTGATGCAGTGAGTGGCGTATGGTCTGAGCACTGACAGGCTGACCCCCACCCCTTCAACCCTGTGCCCTGTGCAGCAATGCTGGTAGTATTCATACATCTATTTCCCAAAAGACAACCTCTGGATATGACGCTGAGCATGTGCAATCAACTTCTTTGGTCAACCATAGCAAGGCCTGTTCTGAGAGGAACCTGTCCTGTTAAACCACTGTATGGTCTTGGCCACATGCTGCAGCTCAGTTTCAGGGTCTTGGCAATCTTCTTATAGCCTAGGCCATCTTTAACCTCTTGACCACCGCCCCATGTCAAAAAGACGTCCTCCTTTTTAAAGTTGAATATCTCGATAACGGCAGCAGCTGCTGCCACAACCGAGATATTCATCTTTTCAGGGGGCGGTGTTGTACACGATAACGGCGGTCTCCGCGGCGGATTCGCCGCGAGATCGCCGTTATCGGTGGCGGGAGAGGGGCCCCCCCCCTCCCGCCGCTCTCCCGCGCCCTCCGCCGCTTACCGGAGCCGTCGGTAGCGGCGGAGGGGATCCGATGTGTCCGGCAGCTGAGCGGGGACGGGACTGAAGGAGAAATCTCCTTCACCCGTCCTCCTAGCTCTGCTGGGCGGAAGTGACGTCAAAACGTCAGTCCCGCCCAGCCTCTTAAAGAAACATTTTTTTTTTTGTCATTTGAAAAAATGACATTTTTTTTTTTTAATTTTTTTTTTTGCATTTAAGTCTAATTATGAGATCTGAGGTCTTTTTGACCCCAGATCTCATATTTAAGAGGACCTGTCATGCTTTTTTCTATTACAAGGGATGTTTACATTCCTTGTAATAGGAATAAAAGTGATCAATTTTTTTTTTTTTTTTTTCAGTGTAAAAAATTATAAAACTAAATAAAAATAAATAAGAAAACCCAAAAAATTTTTTTTAAAGCGCCCCGTCCCGACGAGCTCGCGCGCAGAAGCAAACGCATACGCGAGTAGCGCCCGCATATGAAAACGGTATTCAAACCACACAAGTGAGGTATCGCCGCGATCGTTAGAGTGAGAGCAATAATTCTAGCCCTAGACCTACTCTGCAACTCAAAAAATGCAACCTGTAGAATTTTTTAAACGTCGCCTATCGAGATTTTTAAGGGTAAAAGTTTGACGCCATGCCACGAGCGGGCGCAATTTTTAAGCGTGACATGTTGGGTATAATTTTACTCGGCGTAACATTATCTTTCACAATATATAAAAAAATTGGGCAAAATGTATTGTTGTCTTATTTTTTAATTCAAAAAAGTGATTTTTATCCAAAAAAAGTGCGCTTGTAAGACCGCTGCGCAAATACGGTGTGACAAAAAGTATTGCAATGACTGCCATTTTATTCCCTAGGATGTCTGCTAAAAAAAATATATAATGTTTGGGGGTTCTGATTAATTTTCTAGCAAAAAAATTGTGATTTTCACATGAAGGAGAGAAGTGCCAGAATTTACCTGGTGGGCAAGTGGTTATATAGAGCAAAAATTATTTTTTTCAGAGTTCTTTGCCATGAGGTGTCATATTGAACTTCCAGTGACCAGTATGAGATAGTGATAACACCAAATTTAACACACCTGCTCCCCATTCACACCTGAGACCTTGTAACAAGTTACATGACACCGGGGAGAGAAAATGGCTAATTGGACACAATTTTTACAATTTTACTTAGGTGTGTACTCACTTTTGTTGCCAGCGGTTTAGACATTAATGGCTGTGTGTTGAGTTTTTTTTTGAGAAGACAGCAAATTTACACTGTTATACAAGCTGTACACTCATGTGAGATACTGTGTGTGTGTGTAATATATATATATATATATATATATATATATATATATATTTACATATATATATATATATATATATATATATGCAAAGAAGTGGAGGAGAACTGCACTCGGTATCAGGGGCGGACTGACCATTGAGGCACTCGGGCACTGCCCGAGGGCCCCATGCCAATAGGGGGCCTCATCAGGGTTGCCAGGCTCAGTAAAACCAGGGACAGTATGTAAAAATCTGTGTTTTTTTTACATCTGTCCCTGATATGTCCGAAACCGACATGCTTTTGATGTGAAAATCTCGAGATTTTAGCTGCCCCGCCTCTGCACTGCCTCCTGGCATGGTGGCCATCTGTAAGCCCGGGGGCCCCATGAGTTTTCAGTCCGCCCCTGCTCAGTATACAACAAGTGCCAGCAAACAGGTCTTCCCACCGACCATATATATATGAGAAAGAGTTCAAGAGTTGCTGCACTTAAAATGATTTTATTTTTCCAAATATTCTCGTTAAGGTTACATACCAAAAAAGTATTCAAAATATTGCAAGAATATATATTGAAAAAAGTAAATGCAGACCCATATGCATCGATAAAAAATTATGAATCATAAAAATAAATCCAAATCTGTGTTTAATCCATTAGGAGTGATAGCATTGAAAAAATGTATCCAATGTACCTCACGTCTCCTCAAGGTAAGTTCACGATCACCACCTCTCCCATTTCTTTCAATGCCTTCTAATACCATATACTTTAATTGTGAGACAGCATGTCCTTTCTCTACAAAATGACGGGCAAGTGGTAGCTGTATTAGTTTATCTCTGATTGAATACTTATGACGGGCTATTCGATCCTTTCCTTTTGGGTGGTTTCTCCAATATATAATAATCCACATGGACATTTGATAGCATATACCACATACGATGATTGGCAGGTGTAGTGTCCCTTAATGGGAATATTAAAGCCTTTGTGGGGATATGAAATGTGAAATATATTTACCTTTAATCATAGAGTTACATTGGATACAAGATAAACAAGGAAAAGATCCCGGCGTAGCGCAGAGCGGCGAGCACTGGCCTGGATTCTCGTACGAGTTACGCCGGCGTATCTCCAGATACGTCGTCGTAACTCTGAGTCCGAGCCGTCATATCTATGTGCCTGATTCTTAGAAACAGTTACGCATAGATTTGTATTAGATCCGACCGGCGTAAGTCCCTTACGCCGTCGTATCTTAACTGCATATTTACGCTGGCCGCTAGGGGCGTGTACGCTGATTTACGCCTAGAAATATGTAAATCAGCTAGATACGCAAATTCACAAACGTACGCCCGGCCGACGCAGTACAGATACGCAGTTTACGTTAGGCTTTTCCCGGCGTAAAGTTACCCCTGCTATATGAGGCGTACATGCGGCGTACCAATGTTAAGTATGGACGTCGTTCCCGTGTCGAATTTTCAAAATTTTACGTTGTTTGCGTAAGTCATTCGCGAATAGGGCTGGGCGTCATTTACGTTCACGTCGAAAGCATTGGCTTCTTGTGGGTTAATTCGGAGCATGCGCACTGGGATACTTTCACGGACGGCGCATGCGCCGTTCGTAAAAAGCGTAATTTACGTGGGGTCATATAAAATTTACATAACACACGCCCACATCTACCACATTTGAATTAAGCGGGCTTTCGCCGGCCTATTTACGCTACGCCGCCGCAACTTTCGTTTGAGAATACGGCACTTGCCTGTAAAAGTTGTGGAGGTGTAACGTAAATAAGATACGTTACGCCCGCACAAAGATACGCCATTCTACGTGAATCCGGGCCACAGTATTCACAAAGCACTTGCTCCCAAATCTACGCTGGGTTCCCTTGGCGTAACTCATCGTAAGTGGCAGTGGGCGTGAGCCATGCTAATAAGGCATGACCCCATGTAAATGATGGGCCGAGCGCCATCAAGATACGAATAACAAACGGCGCATGCGCCGGCTCATGGACGTATCCCATTGCGCATGCTCAGAATCACGTCGGAACGAACGCCTAAGATACGTCGAATCACTGCCTACGACGTGAACGTAACCTACGCCCAGCCCTATTCACGTACTACGTAAACGACGTAAAAAAACTACGGCTGTGTTCCCTGGTGCAGTCTTTTGCATTGATGCTGCTGACTTACACCTGCTTTATGAGGCTTAACTTTACGCCAGACGTACGACTAACGTAAACCGCGTATATTAATGCACCGGGCGCAAGTACGTTTGTGAATCGGCGTATCTCACTCATTTGCATATTCGAATCGTAAATCAATGAGAGCGCCCCATGCGGCCAGCATAAATATGCGCCAACGATACAACGGCATAGGAAACTTACGTCGGTCGGATGAAGCCTAGTTTCAGGCGTATCTTGCTTTCAGAGTCAGGAGCAAAGATACGACAGGGCATATGTGCACTTACGCTGCGTATCTCATATGCACCTGAATCGATCAACAGCCGCTGACATGCTTCACTCCTTAACTCATGAGGGATTACTGTGTAAAGACTAGAAACGTCCCATGTGACCAGAATGGAATCAGGTGACAACTGTATATTTTGGATTTTATCAAGACAATTTGTAGTGTCTTTTATATATGATTTTGTATTACACAATAAAGGTGTAAGGCACTTATCTAAATACTGTGCTAGTGGTGTTGTCACAGATTCCATCCCAGAAACAATAGGGCGTCCTGGAGGGTTGATGGGGTCCTTATGAATCTAAGGTAATATATATATATCACAGGTGTGACTGGATGTTCAGAAGTAAGGAATACTACAGTTTCATCCCCCCTTGTCGGCCAGTTTGATAGTAATATCTCGCCGGGACAACAAGGAGTTTAATGCCGTAATTTCTTCTTGATTTAAATTGTTTGGTGTATGGTCGATTTTATTACTATCACTTAGAAAAGTTTTAATATCATTATCCACTTTCTCAATGAACACCTCAATGGCAGAATAGGAAGTAGGGGGTACTCTGGTATTCTTAGATTTTAAACCCAAATCACTTATAGATAATAATAAAAAAAAATATGGTTCAATAACAGGTTGACCCGAAAAATGTGCTTTAAATCTTAGTTGTCTATAAAAACGATAAAGATCTTGCTTTAAGACAAAGCCATTCATTTTATCCTTAGGACAAAAGCCTAAACCTTTATTCAACACACATAACTCAGTCTCTGTTAAAGAAACTGAAGATATATTATGTACCACATTATCGTTCACCGTCTCTGGCGATTCTGACGTCTTGTAGTCACTCCTCTCGCTACGCTTCATCTTTGATCTCCTGCCTCCCCTCCTGGTACGGAATTGGTTGTTGCCGTGGGTAAAAAAGTAGTAGATACAGTCAGGCCCGGACTGGCCATAGGGCAGACCGGGCATATGCCCGGTGGGCCGACCCGGCCAGGGCCACCCGCGCCGTAGCCTGTTGCTGTTCAGGCCGCACAGCGGGAGGTAAGCGCCGACCGCGGCCTGAACATGGTTAACACAGGCCGTGGCCGCCGCTCGCCACTACCGCTATGCGGCCGTGTCTGTGTCTCCAGCGGGACTTTCGGCTGCATCGGCTGAGCTGTGTGTCTCTCTCACACACAGCTCAGCTTCAGAGCCGATACCAACAGTTCCGCTCCTCTGCTCCCAGGGGCTGCTCCTCCAGCCAAGGTGTCTGCACGGTGGGGAAAGGGGGAGAGCTGCAGGCTGCTGGCAGGACGTTTCCCCCCCTCACCCCCTCCCCTTCTCTTGTCGGGACTCAGCAGCACATGTGAGGAGATGTCCCCACAACAGCAGCCAATCAGAAGAAATAGAGTGGCATCATGGGAAATGTAGTCCCAGAGATAGGTGTGCAGAGATAGCAGGGAGCTGATTACACTCCCCAGCATGCACTCTGCTGGGGGGATCCCAAAAACACGCAGAGGACTCAGTGCTTATAGCAGCTATTATAGGAGACATGCACAATGAAAGAGGACTGTGCTGGGGGAACTAATAGCCCAAGCACCACCAGAGAGAGCCACCATGTACCGCACCACCAGAGAGAGCCACCATGTACCGCACCACCAGAGAGAGCCACCATGTACCGCACCACCAGAGAGAGCCACCATGTACCGCACCACCAGAGAGAGCCACCATGTACCGCACCACCAGAGAGAGCCACCATGTACCGCACCACCAGAGAGAGCCAACATGTACCGCACCACCAGAGAGAGCCACCATGTACCGCACCACCAGAGAGAGCCACCATGTACCGCACCACCAGAGAGAGCCACCATGTACCGCACCACCAGAGAGAGCCACCATGTACCGCACCACCAGAGAGAGCCACCATGTACCGCACCACCAGAGAGAGCCAACATGTACCGCACCACCAGAGAGAGCCACCATGTACCGCACCACCAGAGAGAGCCACCATGTACCGCACCACCAGAGAGAGCCACCATGTACCGCACCACCAGAGAGAGCCACCATGTACCGCACCACCAGAGAGAGCCACCATGTACCGCACCACCAGAGAGAGCCACCATGTACCGCACCACCAGAGAGAGCCACCATGTACCGCACCACCAGAGAGAGCCAACATGTACCGCACCACCAGAGAGAGCCACCATGTACCGCACCACCAGAGAGAGCCACCATGTACCGCACCACCAGAGAGAGCCAACATGTACCGCACCACCAGAGAGAGCCACCATGTACCGCACCACCAGAGAGCCAACATGTACCGCACCACCAGAGGGAGAGCCACGCTGTACCGCACCACCAGAGAGATCCACGCTGTACCCACACCACCAGAGAGAGAGCCACCCTGTACCACACCACCAGAGAGAGCCACCATGTACCGCACCACCAGAGAGAGCCACCCTGTACCGCACCACCAGAGAGAGCCACCCTGTACCGCACCACCAGAGAGATCCACGCTGTACCCACACCATCAGAGAGAGAGCCACGCTGTACCACACCACCAGAGAGAGAGTCACACTGTTCCTGCACCTCCAGAGAGAGAGAGCCACGCTGTACCGCACCCCCAAAAAGAGAGCAGGTCAGTGTCACTGGGCAGTGTGGGCACAATAGGAGACAGACAGTACTAGCATTGTATGGCCAAAATAGGACTGTGACACTGTAATATAAAGGGGACTGCACTGTAAAGGCGCACTGTAATCATTGCAGTACCCCTTTACAATGCAGTTCCCTTTATATTACAGTGTCCTCTGCAGTGGTGGCCCGTCCATAGGGACGCACGAGCGCCGCCCCCCCCCTCCCACAGTCGCACACAAAAAAACGGGCCCTTTAAGAACTTTTATTCGGCTAAAATGTCATTTTAACATTTTAACCGCAGTTCTGGCGGCCGTCAATGCAGCGCCACCCCCTCTCGCAAATAACACACATTCGTGCATGAATGTATGTTATTGGTTGGTTGCCAGCTGCCTGGTCTATTCATATAACCGGACGTGGGTCGCCGGTTACCCGAATAGCGGCAGCTGGTTGGCTGAGGGGAACTGCCTATCAAAGCCAGCGGCTCTGATAGGCTTTTCCAGTACCGCCCTCCGGCTCTCGGATGTCTATACTCGGAGCACAGGCAATCTGCGGTCCTTGCATAAGACAAACAGCCGTTTCAGCCAATCAGGTTCCCGGATTCTGGTTATCAGGAACCTGATTGGCTGAAGCTTCACCACGGCGGCAGAAGACATCGAGGGAGGACATAGAAGCTTCAGGTAAGTGCTTTTTACAGGGAAAGGGGCGACAATGGGCACAGTGGCATCATGGGGCACAGTGGTGACAAAGGGCTCAGAGGTGACAATTGGCACAGTGGCATCATGGGGCACAGTGGCATCATGGGGCACAGTGGTGACAATGGGCACAGTGGCATCATGGGGCACAGTGGTGACAATTAAAGGGCACAGTGGCATCATGGGGCACAGTGGTGACAATTGATGGAACAGTGGCTGCGTTTGATGGCATGGCACAGTGGTGACAATTGTTGGCACAGTGGCTGCGTTTGATGGCATGGCACAGTGGTGACAATTGATGGCACAGTTGCTGTTTGATGGCATGGCACAGTGGTGACAATTGATGGCACAGTGAGTGCATTTGATGGCATGGCACAGTGGTGACAATTGATGGCACAGTTGCTGTGTTGCATGGCACAGTGGTGACAATTGATGGCACAGTGACTGCATTTGATGGCATGGCACAGTGGTGATAATTGATGGCACAGTTGCCGTGTTTGATGGCATGGCACAGTGGTGACAATTGATGGCACAGTGACTGCATTTGATGGCATGGCACAGTGGTGACAATTGATGGCACAGTTGCTGTGTTGCATGGCACAGTGGTGACAATTGATGGCACAGTGGCTGCGTTTGATGGCATGGCACAGTGGTGACAATTGATGGCACAGTTGCTGTTTGATGGCATGGCACAGTGGTGACAATTGATGGCACAGTTTCTGTGTTTGATGACATGGCACAGTGGTGACAATTGATGGCACAGTGGCTGCATGTGATGGGCACAATGAGGCTGCAATTTTTTTTTTTTTTTCGTTTGCACCCCCCCAAACAATTTTGAGCACCAGCCGCCACTGGTCCCCTTGTACATTACAGTGTGGAGGTTCGACACCAGCCACCCACAAATGTCTACCGAGCCCCCCCCCCCTGCAAAAGTTGGCTGCTCAGTCTAAAATGCCTGGGCCTATTTTTTGTCCCAGTCCGGGCCTGGATACAGTGGTTCATGACCCAGTAGATGCAATAGATGAGTTGTTGAACTGTTTAAATCATATATAAAAGACACTACAGATTTTCTTGATAAAATCCAAAATACAGTTGTCACCTGATTCCATTCTGGTCACATGGGACGTTTCTAGTCTTTACACAGTATTCCCTCATGAGTTAGGGATTGAAGCATGTCAGCGGCTGTTGAACGATTCAGGTGCATATGAGAGTAAACATATTGGGGTAGATCCACGTACATTGGCGCATATATAGACTGGCGTAGCGCATCTCATTTACGTAACGCCGGCTCAACTTAGAGAGGCAAGTGCCGTATCCTCAGAGTATTTGCGCCCGACGATGTGCCGGCGCAACGTAAATTACGAGGCGTAAGCCGGCGTAATTGAAAGCAGGAAGGAAGTGGGCGTGTTCCATTGAAATGAGCCGTGACCCCATGCAAATGAAGGGCCGACCGGACGGCGCATGTGCAGTGACGCTGACTATGTTCAGCGCCTCTCTGCGCATGCTCAGAACTCGGCCCGGCGTAATCAGTGAGATAGGAACTAGGCCTGGCGTAATTAGTGAGATACGCCCAGGGCATAAATGTGCCCAGACATGCGCCCGTCCAGTGCAAAAGTACATCCTCTTGTTTGCCCCCCTGAAGCAAGGTGCTTTTGTTCTGTTGTTTGTCGGTGTTTGTCAGTGTGTTTTGGAGCCATGTCAGCAGCTCGGAAAAAGAGGAAGCTGAATTACTCCCTACAGGAGAAGGCCATCATTGTCAGGGCCATTGCCCTGAATGATCGTTATCTCCATGGGCCAGAGAGTGTCAACACCACCCAGGCCAGGAGGAGGGAGATCCTGCAACAGATTGCAGATGATGTGAATGCATTGGGGAGTGAGACCAGGACCCCCAATGACATATTAAAGAAGATTAATGACTTGAGGCGCGTGGTTCGAGGTAAGCTGGCTAAGATGACCACTCATGCCAGGGGCACTGGAGGGGGACCAGCAACTACCCTAACGCTCACTGCTAAGGAGCGTGTGGTTGCCCAGTGCCTCCACAGGCATCAAGTGGAGGGAGTTCCAGGCTTTGACTCCATTGAGGAGGTCTTGAGGACAGGTAAGTGTGTTTTTTTTTCTATCTGGTGTGTAGCATGTGAGGGGGTGGAAGGAAACATATGACAAGTGTGTGGATCCTCCAACCTGTGAATGTTTTCATCCACAGATGTGCAGGAGGGTGCTGGGCAATCTGGCCAGACCACCTGAGCCACGAGTCATCTGTGGAAGGGAGTGGCCACAGCTCTCCTCATGAGGAGGTTGAGGAGGAGGTGGTGATGAGTGGCAGTGAGGTCCTTCTCCATTTGGAGGAGTCTTACCCTATGGCTGGCACCAGTCAGGCCTCCATCAGGGGTAGACCCTCCCACTCCTCCCCCAACAGGGCTTCCCCCCAAGGGGCTCCCCTTCTCCTAGGCCCCAAGCCACATCAGGACCCAGGAAGGCGACCAAGAAGACAAGGGGGGTGGCAGACGTTCTGCCTGAAAACCTACGAAGGGACCAGGCCCGCCAGAACCGCCATTTGGCTCAGGTTGCCCAGAGTATGGAGCACATGGCAGACAGCATTGCCTCCATAAAGTTGTCTGTGCAGGATGTGGCATGCAACTCCTTAGCTGTGATCACCTGCATGTATGATCTGCAGACCACCACAGCAGGCGTGGGTCAGGAGGTGCGTGCCCTGACAGAGCCAACACGGCAGCCATCCAGGCGGGGGTGAGGCTGCAGGAGGACACCAATGTGGTCCTCACCCGCATCGCCCTGGCGTTGGAGGGCAGGCCGCCAGGTGGGCATAGACCAGGGGATGCTCCTCCTTCTCCTGATTTCCCCCCCATGAGTCTCCCCTGAGGAGCCTGGGCCGTGGCCGCCGCAGGCGTGGGACACGGCAGCGCCGGTAGTTTTTTTTTGTTGTTTTATTCTTACTCAGGTTATGAGTGTTTTATGTTTCTTTTTTAGTTTACTCAGGTTATGAGTTTTTATATTATTTTGTAGACCCATCACACGGTTAGTAGTGCTGGCTACAGTGTGAATGATGTTTGAATGTGGGGGTGACATTCCTGCCGGAAAAGGGGTGTCACCCTCGGTTGTGGTGGAGAAGGGATCCCCAGGACCAGGGAGAAGTGATCCCCAGGTCCGTGTGAATGGTGTATAAATGTCCAGCAACATAATTGGAGCCTTGGCGCGGTGTTGCTGCTCACAAGTCCTGAATGGTGGACTTGGGCTAATCCAATTAGATGAGGATGTGGGGTGTGTGTGCTAGGGACCACAGGGGTGTGCATGCGTGCATTCTCCTTGTGCCATGATGAATGTGTGTGTTTAACGTGCAAAGATGCCTACTGTAAGGCAACTCCTGACTGCTGTTCCCTCAGCAGACGGGGTTGCCTCGGTTATGGGGGGATTGTCTGGTTCGGGGGTCAGGTCATCACGTATGTCAATCTCCAGGCCCTTTCTCATAGCGTAGTTATGCAGCATGCAACATGCACCGATGATCTGGCACACAAAGTTTGGGGAATACAACAGGGTACCCCCAGACTTATCCAGGCATCGGAAACGGGACTTCAGGAGGCCAAAGGTGCGTTCCACCACTCCACGGGTACGTGCATGTGCATCATTGTATCTTTGCTCTCCTGGGGTTTGGGGATTCCGGTATGGAGTCATGAGATGGGGTCCAAGTGCATATGCAGAGTCACCTGGAAGGGAAAAGACAGGAGGATGTTAGTCGTGCATGTGCCCCTCGTGATGTCTGCATCATGGGGGCAGACAGTCATGCCTGACTCCCATGTCACTCACCAACCAGCCAGCTGTCCCCATACACGTTCTGTTCAAATTCTGTTGGGATGGGGCTTTGACGGTATATGTAGCTGTCGTGGCTGGACCCTGGGTGTTTGGCACGGATGTGCCATATGAGGCATTGGGCATCGGCTATCACCTGTACGTTGATGGAATGCCAGTGCTTCCGATTGCGGTATATGTGCTCTGTGTCATTGGGAGGCCGTAGTGCCACATGTGTGCAATCAATGGCCCCCACGGTGCGTGGGAATTCTGCAGTTCTGTAGAAATCACGCATTGCCTTCACCCGCAGATGCTCCTGGGTGGGTCTGATGATTTGGTTGGCCATGTGTCTGAGGATTGCGGGGACAACCTGGTGCACACATCTGCTAATGGAGGATTGTGCCATCCCAGCCACAACTCCCCTTGTACGCTGAAACGAGCCACTGGCAAGAAAATGGAGTGTTGCCAGGACCTTGACCAGTGGCTCCACTGCATGTGAGCGGCGTGTCTGGCTGGTGATGTCATCTTTCAGGGTTGTGGTTAATTCCAGGATGGCAGTAGGGCTGAATCTGAAGATGCGATACACCTCCGAATCCCCCATGCCAAAGACGTTTATGCGCGGTCGGTATATCCTCTCCCGTGCCCTCCTCCTTCGTGCCCTCCTCCTTCTACGCGCATCTAAAGCCAGTAGAATAGCTTTGACCATGGATGCCCCTGGCATGTTGGCATACAGATTGTTGTCCTGCAAGTGTGAATGCTCAGCTCGTCCCTAACGGTGCTGCTAAAGCTGACCTGCACACGTCTGGTGCAAAGTTAAAGCTGCTTTTATGAGGGGTAACTTTAGACCGGACGTACAGCTTACGCACACAACGCGTAGCCTGCGCTGGACAAACGTAATTTCGTGGATGGCCGTATCTCCCTCATTTGCATAGCAAAACAATGGTGCGTCCAGCGTATTTTTGCGCCCAGGATGCGCCGGTGTAGAAAAATTACGTCGGTCGGAAAAACCTATTTTTCAGGCGTATCTCGTTTTGGGGATACGGCGCATAGATACGACGGCGCATATTTACACTTACGCCGCACATCTCGAGATACGCCGGCGTAAGTGCTTTGTGGATCTGCCCCATTGAGTTTTTGTTGAATTGAATTTATTGAAAATAATACTTCAGGAAAATTACTTCCTTTTCAAAGATACCCATTTTTTTACAGCTGAGAGGGGCATCGATGGGTTCTAATGTCGCACCCCCTATGCAAATGCGTTCATGAACATGATTGAAGTCTCATTGATTTATGTCAATAATGTATTTTTTGAACATACCAGGATGGTATAGATTTGTGGACGATATTTTTGCATTGTTTGGTGGCGACATTAAATCCTTATTACTATTCGATTGTTATCTCAATTATCTTATCCCCGCTTTAAAATGTAATATGGAATTTAATAAAACTGAAATTTCTTTTCTAGATATCACTCTATGTATTAATAATATGAAAATCATGAATGATCTATATGTAAAAACCACTGATCGCAATCAATTGTTACACTTTGAAAGCTTTCACCCACGTAGCGTTTTTAATTTGATTCCTAAAAGCCAGCTGATGCGCGTTCAGAGAATAGTTATTGATCCTCAATGTTGTCAACAAAGAGTAAATGAAATGGAGAAAAAAACTTATCCAGAGAGAATATCCTGAAGCATTAAATCAAAAAAGAACGATTAAATCTAAACACCAACAGGATGCCTAAAAGATCGTTTAACCACTTGACGACCTGCCGCCGTAAAAGTTTTACGGCGACAGGTCGGCTCTCCTGCACGAGAGCACGTAGCTATATGTCGCGCGTGTGAACGGCGAAGGGGCGGCGTGCGCCCCCCCCGCCGTTCCCGATGATCAGATTCGTTTTAGAACTGATGAATCTCAAGACCCAGGCCAATGAAATCTGGCCTGGACCTGGTAATCACTCCTAGCCAATGGTTGTCTTCCCCTGTCTCTGTAACTGTAAACATTGACAGGGAAAGTGATGTTCTCTCCCTCGTGTCGGTCTTTTCGTTCCAGACCGAGAGGGAGAGAACATCTAAACGTGAGTTGCACAACACTACACTGACACCAGGTCACGTAGGCACACAATTCACCCCCCGATCACCCCCCTAATTAACCCCTTCACTGCCTGTCACTGTGTCACCCAGTACAGCAATCAGATTTTTTTTTTATCGCTGTATTAGTGTCATTAGTGACTAAAATAAGTGTTAGGGTAATTAGTCTTAGGCCCTAATAGGGATAGGGACCCCCCTAACCCCTACAATAAAGGTTTAACCCCTTGGTTACCCCCTGTCACTAGTGATCACAGTATAAGTGTCATGGGTGACGCAGTTTAGCTAGTTTATTTTTTATAGCATCAAGGCACCTGCCATATTTTTCCCAATAAAGGTTTAACCCCCTGATCGCCCAGCGGGTGATCAAAGTTTGGTTTTAGTGCCAGATAGGGTCTGCGTCGCCCCAGGCAGCGTCAGATTTGTGCCAGTAGCGATAACACCCACGCACGCACCATACGCCTCCCTTAGTGGTATAGTATCTGAACGGATCGATACCTGATCTGATCAGATCTATACTAGCGTCCCCTGCAGTTTAGGGTTCCTAAAAACGCATTGTTAGCGGGATCAGCCCAGATACCTGCTAGCACCTGCGTTTAGCCCCTTCGCCCAGCCCAGCCCAGCCCACCCAAGTGCAGCATCGATCGATCACTGTCACAAAACACAAAAACACAAAAACTGCAGTGTTCGCAGAGTCAGGCCTGATCTCTGCGATCGCTAACAGTTTTTTGGTAGCGTTTGACTCAGTCGCTGACAGGTCAGGTGCTTTTTTACCTGTGAATCTTACTACTGTACCCCTAAATTTAGAGCCCAAAATGGCAAATCGAAGGTACAGTAGAGGCCTACACGTTTCTGAGCATGACAGATAGTGAGGAGGAGGTCATGCATCTGTCAGATTCTGTCTCAGAATACGATCCTGTAGACGACAGCGGCTCCCTGACAGATAGCTCTGACGACGGAGTTGTGGTCCCTGCCAAGGTCAGGCGTACCAGGCCCCGATCTTCTGCTGTAGCTGAGGTGCAAGAACCGCAGGGCTCTCGTATGGAGCAGAGAAGTACTAGCGCCGCTGTTCCTTCTGGTGAACTGGCAAGCACCAGCAGGCCAAGTACATCCTGGTCGTACATCCAGCACTGCAGTATCACGTGGTGACATGGCGAGTCCCATAAGTGAAGTTCAAGCTGGCGAGGTGGCAAGCACAAGTAGTGTCCCGCTGCCACCAAGAAGAAGAAGACAAAAGACAGGCCCGTCGTGCCCTTCCTGCTGCATTCGCCAATCCTGATCCGGTACCTACCCACGTCGGTAGGTACCGGAGCATGATGGGACTGTGACATCATAAGAGGCCTATATAAATTGGTGCGAGCCTCGCACCCAGCATTACAGTGGGAAGAAGCGTTGCGCCAACATCGGAAGAAGAGAAGAAGGCAGAAGACGACAAAGAAGAGCGGGCTGCGCCGCCGCTAGTAATTGAGCTAACACGAAGATATCGGTGGCCAGCCCCGAAGGAGAAGGCACCGGAGAGCGAGCGGGAGAAGAAGAAGCGGGGAGCGCCGAGACGACAGCATAGAGCAGAGAAGATGAGAGCGGAAGAGAACCAGACGGTGGTGAAGACCGACAACCCCCCCCCTGCCGAAGACGTTGAAGAAGAAGGCCCCCCCTCGTAAAAGAGCTAAAGAAGAGGGGGGGGCCCTGGAGCTCACTAATAAATTACTTTAAAAACCCTGTGTCGTGTGTTTATTTTCTTTTACACTTTGCCTCCAGGTGAATGGGTAGGGGTACGATGTACCCCATATTCATTCACCTAGGATGGGGGGGCGGTATCTGGGGGCCCCCTTATTAAAGGGGGCTCCCAGATTCCGATAAGCCCCCCGCCCGCAGACCCCGACAACCAACGGCCAGGGTTGTCGGGAAGAGGCCCTGTCCTTATCAACATGGGGACAGGGTGCTCTGGGGTGGGGGGGACGCAGTGTGCCCCCCTGCCCCAGAGCACCCAACCCCCCATGTTGAGGGCATGCGGCCTGGTACGGCTCAGGAGGGGGGTGCTCGCTCGTTCCCACTTCTTTCCTGACCGGCCGGGCGGCGTGCTTTGGATACGGGTCTGGTATGGATTGTGGGGGGACCCCCATGCCGGTTTTTCGGCATAGGGGGGTTCTCCTTACAATCCATACCAGACCTAAGGGCCTGGTATGCCCCTGGGGGGGAACCCATGCCGGTTTTTTATTTAAAATTTGGCGTGGAGTTCCCCCTCATGATTCATACCTTTTGCCGTGGGTAGAATTGGTGGGAATCCAAGTCGGATCCCCGTCGCTTCTATGGTGGCTTTTTCCCCATCGCGGCAAGCCAGCTCGGCGCTGGCTCCCGCGATGGGACTCGTAGGTGGTCAATCTCGCCTAGAAAGGGAGCAAGATTGACACAATGGGCCAGATTCACATAGAGATACGACGGTGTATCTCCTGATACACCGTCGTATCTCTGAGTTTCGTCGGTCGTATCTATGCGACTGATTCATAGAATCAGTTACGCATAGATATGCCTAAGATCCGACAGGTGTAACTGTGTTACACCGTCGGATCTTAGGATGCAATTCCAGGCCGGCCGCTAGGTGGCGTTTCGGTTTATTTACGCGACGAATATGCAAATGAGGAGATACGCCGATTCAGAAATGAACGACCGCCGGACGCTTTTTTTTTACGTCGTTTGCGTTCGGCTTTTTCCGGCGGATAGTTACCCCTGGGTCTATGAGGCGCAGCCAATGTTAAGTATGGCCGTCGTTCCCGCGTCGCAATTTAAAAATTTTACGTCGTTTGCGTAACTCGTCCGTGAATGGGGCTGGATGCCATTTACGTTCACGTCGAAACCAATAACGTCCTTGCGACATCATTTAGCGCAATGCACGCTGGGTAAATTTGCGGACGGCGCATGCGATTTACGATCGAATAGTACACTCCCCCTAGCCGCGGAATTTGAATTCCGCCAGGGGATTTACGATATGCCGCCGCAAGTTTTGAGGCAAGTGCTTTGTGAATTACCCACTTGCCTCAAAAACTTGCGGCGGCGGATCTTAAATCACATAGGTTACGCGGATCTAAAGATCCGCTAACCTATGTGAATCTGGCCCAATATCACGATCACCCACTGTATTGGTCCACGCACCCAATTTCTCTGCCTCCATGGCCAGGACACGATACGAGCAGATCTTGCGGTTCATGCATTTCAGTGACAATGAACTCTGTCGTCCTCGGGGAGACCCTGGATACGATCGGCTCTACAAAATTCAAACCCTCATAAACCACTTCAACGAACGTTTTGCAGCCTTGTATAATCCCCATCAAGTTGTCTGCGTTGATGAGTCCCTGATTACGTTTTCTGGCCGCTTGTCTATCAAACAGTACCTTCCCAGCAAGCGTGCCAGATACGGGGTCAAGATGTATAAGCTTTGTGACAGGGCAACAGGCTATACATCTAGCTTTATGGTTTACGAGGGAAAAGATAGCCACGTAGAGCCGGAGAACTGCCCAGATTACATAGGGAGCGCTGGTAAGATAGGGGTACCACTTGTACATGGACAATTATTACACAAGTGTGCCACTTTTTAGTCACCTTTTTGATTGTGGAATTGGGGCATGTGGCACCGTGCGACCTAATCGCCGGGGCTTCCCCCAACGGCTTGTAGAATCCCGTTTTAGTCAGGGGGAGAGAGCCTGCTTACAGTGTAATAATTTGTTAGCAGTTAAGTGGAGGGATTCATGGAATGTTTTCGTTCTGTCCTCGCTTTACGCAGACACGGCAGTCCAAATTCCTACGACGACTGGTGTTGTGGAGAAACCCCTCTGTATCCATGAGTACAACCTTAACATGGGAGGGGTGGACCTCAATGACCAGTTGTTGTCGCCGTACCTAATTGCCCGTAAGGCCAGACGCTGGTACAAAAAAGTGTCTGTTTATTTGTTTCAATTGGCTTTGCTGAACGCTCATGTGCTATACAGAGCTTCAGGACGGACAGGATCCTTCCTAAAATTCCAGGAAGAGATCGTCGCAGCCCTTCTGTTTCCAGACGGTGCTGTTCCCCACCTTCCCAACGCAAATGCAGTTTAACCCGGCTGTATGAGAGGCATTTTCCTTTTGTCCTCCCTGGTACCCCTACCAAAAGAACCCCCCAAAGAAGATGTTGTGTCTGCAGCAAACGCGGATTTAGGCGTGACACCCGCTTTTATTGTCCCTCCTGTCCTGACCAGGTTGGTCAGGACGTGGTAACCTGTAGAGGCTTTTAAAGGCTTTTAAAAATGTATGTGGTTGGGGGGCGTGGCTAGCCATCGAGCTGTATGGACGGCTGAATCTCCAGCTCCTGCACTGACCGGAGGATTATCTGCATTTAGCGCTGATCCACTCACCCAAAATGCACCACCAAGACCCCCATGCAGTGGGGAACCAGCCCGGAACCTCCCGCAAGCGGAAGGAATACAGGATCCCCCGTAAATTGACGGATTTCTTCTCCACAACGCCCGGAGGGAATATCCAAGATGGCGCCCGCGACCGCTCCCCGCGAGGCGATCGGGCCTACACGGACCTGCCTGATGAGGAGGATTCGTTTGAACGGCCGCAAGCGACACCCGTGATCCCTGGACCGCCATCCACCTCCAGCAGCCCGGCAAAGACGCGGATGCGTCTCGACTCGGGGGTACAGGCCTCAGAGGTAAGGCCTAACATGGACGCTCTCCTCACACTGCCTTCCGCACCATCCCCTATTGCGGCCTTCCCCACATAAAAACCAGCCTGTAGTTGACACGCAGCTGAAGGATATGCTCATTACCCTGCACAGCTCCCTTCACAATGACATATCCACTATGTTCTCCGATTTTAAACTTGAGATGGGGCATATAGGGAACAGGATGGGGCACATTGAGAACCAGATGGGAGCCATGACAGAAACGGTGAATGACCTGGTGGATGCACATGACCATGTTAGAGATGAACAGCGGTGGGTGCGGGCCAAAATGGCGGACCTCGAAGACAGATCGAGACGAAATAATGTAAAAATTCGTGGTATACCTGAATCGATCATTCCCGCCGATCTAAACATGTACGCTAGAAAAATGATCTCCACCCTGCTGCCCGAGCTTCCCCCTGTGGAAACCATAATTGATCGTATCCACCGCCTACCAAAGCCCCCCCATCTGCCTGCAGAAATCCCCCGTGATACACTGATGAAAATTCACTTTTTCCACACAAAAGATATGCTCCTAGCCAAAAACAGACGTCTGGAACAACTGCCACCGCCCTATTCCAAACTGCAACTGTTTGCGGACATTTCTCAATACACCAGACAACAAAGGAGGCAGCTCCAAACCATTACCAAGCCGCTTAACAATCACAAGATACCCTATCAATGGGGATTCCCGACCAAGCTACTAGTGACCAAAAATGGGGTGAAACATGCCATTCACACAGTGGCTGAAGGAATATCCTTACTTAGGAAATGGAAAATTATCCCTGAAACTGAAGACCTGCACCACCCACCAACTGGGGAGAAACATCGTCCCCGCTCACAAAGTCCCCACTTTGGCGAGATCAAGTGATCATGGATCAGTGCAATCCTCTAGCTAGTTACGTTAGCACTCCGGTCCAGTGCCTGCTCGTTGCAGTTAGCCTACGAACTCTTACCCCCTGATAACGCTCAGTGGTCCTGTTGTTATACCACTGACCCTCGTTAGTGTTCTGCTGCCCCTTCTCCTCCCCACCTACCCTGTTCCCACTGCACTTGTATACCCTACCAATAACTGTTATCCTTTTCTCCTTATACCCGTCCTGATCCTGGAAGAGTACCTACACGCTTGAATACTTTTCACTGAAGACACCGCCTTCGTGACCCACCGGATCCTCTGGGCCTGCAGAATCCTCCTCTAGCCCATCTTCACACCAAGAGAACTGTGAGTACTACCCTTTCCTTACACACGACGCACTACCTCACACGATGCCGAAGTTCCTATCACTCAACGTGAAAGGACTGAACCACCCGGCCAAAAGGGCCTCAATGTGGAAAACCGCTCGAGACTCTGGGTGCGATGTCCTCTGTGTACAAGAGACACATTTTAAGCTCTCTGCAGAACCATCCTGCACGAACAAAGACTTCCCTCACCTGTATAAGGCTTCGGGGCCTGATAAGAAAAATGGAATCTTAGTAGCCTTCAAGTCCACGGTCTCACTGGACCTGCACAACTCCCTCATTGACCCAAATGGTAGATACTTGGGATTAGACTGCTCCCTGAATGGAATAAGACACACCATTGTAACGGTGTATGCACCCAACAAAAGACAGATCCCTTTCCTGTCCAAATTGATGAAAACACTAGATCGCTTTAAACACGGCCGCCTTGTCATATGCGGAGACTTCAATATTGTACCAGACAACTCTATTGACGCCTCATCCAGACCTGGCAGGACTTCGTCACCCATGGGCAATTTCATTCGCTCGCACGATCTGTATGACGTGTGGCGTTGCCACCACACCACCGAAAGAGACTATACCTTCTACTCCCCCTGCCACAATACCTACACCCGCATTGATTATTTTTTGATTGATAAATGGACCCTTCCTACTGCCTCAGCCTCTGAGATCGGAACTATCACATGGTCAGACCATGCGCCAGTCATGTTAATCACCAGCGACTCACCAACCACACCTGCTACGAAGATTTGGAGAGCTAATTCAACTCTCATGAACTCACCGCTTTACCTAGATCACATCAAAACATGTCTAGAAGAATTCTTTGCCTTAAATGCTAATTCTGTTGCCGATAACTCGGTTCTTTGGAATGCCCATAAGGCATTCATACGAGGGATTCTTATCCAACTAGGAGCTAGAGAGAGGAGGAGGAGATCACAGCGCCTAGATTCCCTGACAGCTGATATCAAATCGCTGGAAGCCCAAAATCAATCACACCCTAACGACACTATTAAACACAAACTGGGTATCCTTAGGCAAGAACTAAGGTCCCATCTTTTAGACTCCTTTGAGAAAGCCCACACCCGCTTCAAAGCCACGCATAACTCTACAGGCAATAAAGCAGGGAAAGCTATGGCTGCAAGAATTAAAGGGCACTACTCAAAAACAAAAATTGCCCATCTCTACCACCCTGCTTCCAAACAAAAGCTTATAGACCCCTCGGCTATTGCCGACGCCTTTCGCCATTATTACGATACATTATATAACCTGAAAAGTGACACCTCTGTACCACAACCCTCCCCCCAGGACATTTCATCGTTCCTGGCTGAGATCAACCTTCCTAGCCTGTCCGAGGAACACCTTTTAACGCTAAACGCCCCGTTCACTTCCCAGGAGATCTTACAAACCATCTCGAAATTGCCTTCTAATAAATCCCCAGGTCCTGATGGACTCACTAGTGAGTATTACAAACTTTTTGGCCACACGTTAGCACCCTTCCTCTCGAATGTTTGCAACGACGCTGCCTCATCCTCCTCTCTCCCTCCGGAAATGTTATCTGCCCTGATTGTTACACTACCGAAGCCAGGCAAGGAACCCACCCATGCGCAAAATTTTCGCCCTATATCGCTGTTGAATATAGACACCAAGATCTATGCGAAACTCATCGCCAATCGACTGATTGACTTAATGCCCCTACTCATCCATAAAGACCAGTCCGGATTTACGAAAGGGAGGCAAACTTTCGACGCCACCCGCAGGATTCTCAACATCATACATAATGCCGGATCCACAAGAACGCCTTCTCTGCTCCTATCTTTGGATGCAGAGAAGGCGTTCGACAGAGTCCATTGGGACTACATGAGAGCGGCCCTTATCAAATTTGGTTTCCAAGGCCCTATTCTGTCGGCCATACTGGCACTATATTCCTCCCCTTCGGCCCAGGTTTACACCTCAGAAATACTTTCACGCCCGTTCTCTATTACCAACGGTACCCGCCAGGGGTGTCCTTTGTCTCCCCTCATATTCAACCTGGTCATGGAGCCCCTCGCGGAACATGTCAGGTCCCACTCCTCTATAACAGGCTTCCAATTGGGCTCTAAAGAACACAAAATTAATTTATTTGCGGATGACGTAATACTGATGCTGACGGACCCAATATCATCCCTGGCTTCGGTACAATCACTATTGCACAGATTTAGTACTGTCTCATATTACAAGGTGAATGAACAAAAATCCCACATCCTAGACTTGGGACTGGACGCAATTACAAGTAACATACTCAGAAACAATTATCCCTACTCTTGGGCTGACGACGGTATAACATACCTAGGTGTGACACTTTCCAAATCAATGACGGACCTATCAAAACGTAACTACGCCAACGTTAAGCAAGTACTGCTCAAGGACACTACTGACCTTTCTAGACACGAATTCTCATGGGCAGGTCGCCTGGCGGCCTTTAAAATGATGGTGCTCCCCAAACTTCTATACACTTTCCGTACGCTACCCATTCCTCTCTCACAAACATATCTCAAATCGCTACAGGCCATCTTAACCCACTTTGTGTGGCAAGGCAAAAAATCTCGGTGCGGACATTCTAAACTCATTAAACACAGATCGATGGGAGGGATGGGACATGTAGATATCAGAGACTACTATTTGGCTTCTATTCTTGCCCAGATGAAAGACTGGTTCACCAACCCACCCACTACACTATGGGGGGACATAGAAAACTCCATGACACCAGGCCCCACCCTATCTGGATGGTTGTTCAGCGTGGCCACTAAAAACACACCATTGACCCTCTACTCTCCTACCATTCAGGCCTCTGTCAAGGCTTGGAAAATCCTTCACACTACCCGATGGCCGAACCATCTGACCAAACCAATACCCGTCCCGCTAGAAACCCTCACACTACTGTCACCTGACTTAGCTATTCCGACCTGGCTTTCAGACCGGATAACTTCCACTTCTGACCTGCGCTCCCTTGCGTCTACTACCTCCTTCTTACAATTGCAACAAGAGCTCCACGCCCCTGCCAAGGACTATTTCACTTACTACAGATTACAAAAATGCCTAGCGGCGAACCCTTCCCTAGAAGGAACTCTGCCCACTCACATCTGGAACTACTTCCTAACTGACACCAACAAACCAAAGGGCACCTCCATATTGTACTCTACCCTACAAGACAAAACCATTTTTCATAAATCAAAACCCCTGATCGATTGGGAAACGGATATTCAGGCTCAATTCACTGACGAGCAATGGCAAAAGGCAATCAAGGGTATTTACAAATGCACATCTTGCACCTCCCTTTGGGAACTCACCCAAAAAATACAAATGAGATGGTACATGACACCTCACAAGATAGCCAAATTCTTCCCGCAGGCTTCTAACCTGTGCTGGAGGGAATGCAAATTACCTGGCACACTCATACACATCTTTTGGACATGCCCATGTATACGTAAACTTTGGACTGCAGTAGAGACAATACTGCAGGACATCCTCCACTACCACGTAACATTGTCTTCCTCCCTGGCCATCCTCAACTTGACTATTGACGATCTACCACCACACCTACGACTGGTGACCACACATGTTCTTCTAGCAACGAAACTTTTGATAGCCAGAAAATGGAAAACAACAGAGGTCCCCACACTAACAGAAGTAATTAACTTAGTACAAACCCATTGCACATATGAAACTATCTTAGCCCGGGGGAAACCCAACTACTCTAAACTCCTTGCCCTCTGGAATCCGTGGACCCTTTGGTACACGAACACATACACCAAGTGATACACTCTTGATCTTTGACCCTTGACAAGACCCTTAACGGTACTCTTCCCCCCCATCCTCTACCTCCCCACATCTGTCCCCCCTGTCCCCCCCTATTCCTGGTCTTCCCTGCCCTCTCCCACTATGTGTTTTCATAATAACACAACGCACTCTATGTTGAAGCCGAGACCCTTTTGGTTAGATTTTCGTTCATTCACATGTTACCTGTTACCTGTTAAATATTACGCTAGATCACTTTGACACATCTTGAATGTGTGCTCAACATCACTCTATACTCATCATAGGTACGCTGTCATTTATATTGCATTGTTTTTGCACTATTGTCGTACCTGTAACGTTGAACTTTGAAATTTCAATAAAAACTATTTGAAATAATAGTAAAAAAAAAAAAAAAAAAAAATGTATGTGGTTTGTCGCCACTGCCCATTTGTGCGCAATTTTAAAGCATGTCGTGTTTGGTCTCTATGTACTTGGCCTAAGATCATCTTTTTTATTTCATCAAACATTTGGGCAATATAGTGTGTTTTAGTGCATTAAAATAACAAAATATGTATTTTTGCCCAAAAAAATGCGTTTGAAAAATCGCTGTGCAAATACTGCGTGGAAAAAAAAATGCAACACCCACCATTTTAATCTGTAGGACCTTTGCTTTAAAATAATATATAATGTTTGGGGGTTCAACGCAATTTTCTTGCAAAAAAAAAATGTCTTCATGTAAACAAAAAGTGTCAGAAAGGGCTTTGTCTTCAAGTGGTTAGAAGAGTGGGTGATGTGTGATATAAGCTTCTAAATGTTGTGCATAAAATGCCAGGACAGTTCAAAACCCCCCCAAATGACCCCATTTTGGAAAGTAGACACCCCAAGCTATTTGCTAAGGGGCATGTCGAGTCCATGGAATATTTTATATTTTGAAACAAGTTGCAGGAAAGAGATTTTTTTTTTTTTGCACAAAGTTGTCACTAAATGATATATTGCTCAAACATGCCATGGGCATATGTGGAATTACACCCCATAATACATTCTGTTACTTCTCCTGAGTATGGGGATACCACATGTGTGAGACTTTTTGGGAGCCTAGCCGCGTACGGGACCACAAAAACCAAGCACCGCCTTCAGGCTTTCTAAGAGTGTAAATTTTTGATTTCACTCCTCACTGCCTATCACAGTTTTGGAGGCCATGGAATGCCCAGATGGCACAAAACCCCCCCAAATGACCCCATTTTGGAAAGTAGACACCCCAAGCTATTTGCTGAGAGGTATGGTGAGTATTTTGCAGATCTTGCTTTTTGTCACAAAGATTTGAAAATTGAAAAAAGAAAAATATATCTTTCTTAATTTTCAAAAATAAATGAGCGCTGTAAAATACTCACCATGCCTCTCAGCAAATAGCTTGGGGTGTCTACTTTCCAAAATTGGGTCATTTGGGGGGGGGGGGGGGGTTTGTGCCATCTGGGCATTCCATGGCCTCTGAAACTGTGATAGGCAGTGAGGAGTGAAATCAAAAATTTGCGCCCTTAGAAATCCTGAAGGCGGTGCTTGGTTTTCGGGGTCCCGTACGCGGCTAGGCTCCCAAAAAGTCTCACACATGTGGTATCTCCGTACTCAGGAGAAACAGTAGAATGTATTTTGGGGTGTAATTCCACATATGCCCATGGAATGTGTGAGCAATATATAATTTAGTGACAAGTTTGTGCAAAAAAAAATATTTATAAAAAAAAAAGTTTGTCATATTCCAGCAACTGGTGGCAAAACATAAAATATTCCATGAACTCAACATGCCTCTCAGAAAATAGCTTGGGGTGTCTACTTTCCAAAATTGGGTCATTTGGGGGGATTTTATGGCCTTCAAAACTGTGATAGGTAGTGATAGGTAGTGAGGAGTGAAATCAAAAATGTATGCCCTTAGAAATCTTGAAGGAGGTGCTTGGTTTTCGGGGTCCCGTACGCGGCTAGGCTCCCAAAAAGTCCCACACATGTGGTATCCCCCCGTACTTAGGAGAAGCAGCAGAATGTATTTCGGGGTGTAATTCCACATATGCCCATGGCATGTGTGAGCAATATATCCTTTAGTGACAACTTTGTGCAAAAAAAAAAAAAAATTGTCGTATTCCCAAAACTTGTGGCAAAATATAAAATATTCCATGGACTCAACATGCCTCTCAGCAAATAGCTTGGGGTGTTTACTTTCCAAAATGGGGTCATTTGGGGGGGGGGGGTTGTGCTATTTGGGCATTTTATGGCCTTCAAAACTGTCATAGGTAGTGAGGAGTGGAATCAAAAATTTGCGCCCTTAGAAATCCTGAAGGCAGTGCTTGGTTTTTGGGGCCCCGTACGCGGCTAGGCTTCCAAAAAGTCCCACACATGTGGTATCCCCTTACTCAGGAGAAGCAGCAGAATGTATTTTGGGGTGCAATTCCACATATAACCATGGCATTTGTGAGCAATATATCATTTAGTTACAACTTTTTGTAATTTTTTTTATGTCATTATTCAATCACTTGGTACAAAAAAATTAAATTACCAGTGGGCTCAACATGCCCCTCGGCAATTTCCTTGGGGTGTCTGCTTTCCAAAATGGGGTCATTTGGGGGGGTTTTGTACTGCCCTGCCATTTTAGCACCTCAAGAAATGAGATAGGCAGTCTTAGCTTTGTAAATTCCAGAAAATGTACCCTAGTTTGTAGACACTATAACTTTTGCACAAACAATAAATATAGGCTGAATACATTTTGGCCTAAATGTATTATTAAAATTGAGTTTGTTCGATTTCTCTTATAACAAAAAGTAGAAAATATATTTTTTTTCAAAATTTTCATTTTTTTTTCCGTTTATATCGCAAAAAATTAAAATCGCAAAGGCAATCAAATACCATCAAAAGAAAGCTCTATTTGTGGGAAAAAAAGGACGCAAATTTTGTTTGGGTACAACATTGTATGACCGCGCAAATACCAGTTAAAGCAGCGCAGTGCCAAATTGTAAAAACACCTCTGGTCTTTAGGCTGACAAATGGTCCGGGGCTAAAGTGGTTAAAAGAATTCCTTTTGTCTCACAGTATCATCCTTTTTCACATAAAATTTGTAATATTATTAAAAAACATTGGAATACACTTAAGACTAGTTATCCTACTATTGATGAATTTTGGAGTTTACCCATGCCTTCATATAGGAAAGGAAAAACACTCAGGGATCGATTGGTAAAATCAGATACATTTTCCCTACCTGTTCCCAAATTGACATTTCTGGGACCGAAAAATATGGGATCTTTTCCTTGTTTATCTTGTATCCAATGTACAGTAACTCTATGATTAAAGGTAAATATATTTCACATCCCCACAAAGGCTTTAATATTCCCATTAAGGGACACTACACCTGTCAATTTTCTATAGTCGACGCTTCGAAAGCCTCCTGTGCTAGAATTATTGCTCTCACTCCTGCCTGTGCGACAATATGTAATGTGTAAAAAGTTTTCCTTCCTACAAGAGGGAGGAAAAAGACACTGCGCTAACACAATAAGTGAACTAAGAAAACATACGTGAATGTATAGAGAGCTGCCAGTACTATTACTCAAGATACCCAAGTAAATAAGACAAAATAAAAACAAAAACAAAAAAGTACGGCGCTCGGTGAACCCAGACAATCAATATACCATTAGGTAATATTGGTCTGTTTGAACAATGACAGCCAATATATAGTTAAAATTATTGGTAAAAAACGTGACGTATATGAAAAGTAAGCACCAAAATTCCAGTGCTCGGCGAACAATGATAACCAATATACAGTTGAAAAATAATGGTAAAATCATCTGTGATATCTGTGAAAAATAATAAGGAAAGTCCATAAACGTAATCCTTATTCAATTGAATGAATGGAAAAAGTTCATGAAAAGCTGATAAGTGGATAAGGGTGAAACAGAGATCCTCCACCGGAAAGAACACCCAATTATTGAAATGTAGTCTCCTTACCAGATCGATTGACCGTATTTCAGCGGTCACATGAGGCTCAGGGATGTTTAAAGTCTTCCCAATGGGACTATCTCTGAATGTGGAAGGTGTAGAGGACAATTCCAAATCGTTCAGAAACAGATCAGCAGGAGGACAGTAAAATGAATGGGCCGTGATTTTGGGAGCCTAAATGGTTACTGTCCTACTGAAGTTTCTCTGAAGTACACACGATTTGGAATTGTCCTCTACACCTTCCACATTCAGAGATAGTCCCATTGGGAAGACTTTAAACATCCCTGAGCCTCATGTGACCGCTGAAATACGGTCAATCGATCTGGTAAGGAGACTACATTTCAATAATTGGGTGTTCTTTCCGGTGGAGGATCTCTGTTTCACCCTTATCCACTTATCAGCTTTTCATGAACTTTTTCCATTCATTCAATTGAATAAGGATTACGTTTATGGACTTTCCTTATTATTTTTCACAGATATCACAGATAATTTTACCATTATTTTTCAACTGTATATTGGTTATCATAATTCGCCGAGCACTGGAATTTTGGTGTTTACTTTTTATATACGTCACGTTTTTTACCAATAATTTTAACTATACATTGGCTGTCATTGTTCAAAAAGACCAATATTACCTAATGGTATATTGTAGGGATGTCCCGATACCGATACTAGTATCGGTATCGGGACCGATACCGAGCATTTCCCGAGTACTTGTACTCGGGGAAATGCTCCCGATGCTTCACCCGATACTTGGGCGGGCAGGCAGGGGAGTTGCAAATCTTCTCTCCCCCCGTGCTGTTGACTTCCCCTGTCCGTGCTGCTCTCTCACCTCCCCCTGTCCGTTAGTGCCGTTCTCTCTCCTCCCCCCGTCCGTCCGTGCCGCTCTCTCTCCTTCCCCCGTCCGTGTCGTTCTCTCCCCGCCCCCCCCCCCGTCCGTGCAGTTCTTTCCTCCTTCCCCCCCCCGTCCGTGCAGTTCTTTCCTCCTTTCCCCCCCCCCCTGTCCGTCCGTGCAGTTCTTTCCTCCTCCCCCCCCCCCTTTCCGTCCGTGCAGTTCTTTCCTCCTCCCCCCCCCCCGTCTGTCCGTGCAGTTCTTTCCTCCTTCCCCCCCCGTCTGTCCGTGCAGTTATTTCCTCCTTCCCCCCCCCCGTCCGTCCGTCCGTGCATCTCTCCGTCAGTCCGTGCAGTTTTTTTTGCAGTGCCGCTCTCCCCCCTCAATCTGTCAGGGGGGAGAGCGGAGGTAGGAGCCGCTAAGCCCGGCTCCTACCATTTCTGAATGAACAGAGTCGGTGGTCACCGACTCTGTCCATTCATATAACTGAGCATCGTAACCTCCTGTGTTTACGATGCTTCAGTTTATGAATGGAGGAGCTTCCCTCCATTCATTTCAGCTGAAGCTGCTGAGAAAGGGACTGGGGAATCTGTTTCCCTAGTCCCTTTCTCTGTCTTAAAGGGGAGATGCCAGAGGTCTGTTAAGACCCCTGAAATCTCACCAAAGCCCCCCAACAGGGCTGATTAAAAAAAAAAAAAAATTGCAATAAATATTAAAAAATAAATAAAAATAAAATGTAAAAAAAAAAAAAAAAAAAAAACACACTGACAATTCACCCCCCCCCCCTAAAAAATAAATAAATAAAAAAATCACTGTAAAAAAAAAAAAAAAAAAATAGTGAAAAAAAAAAAATACTGTCACATGACATTTAAAAAAAGTATCGGTATTCGGTATCGGCGAGTACTTGAAAAAAAGTATCGGTACTTGTACTCGGTCTCAAAAAGGTGGTATCGGGACAACCCTAGTATATTGATTGCCTGGGTTCACCGAGCGTTGTACTTTTTTGTTTTTAACCACTTGAGACCCGCGCTATTGACAAAAGACGTCAACAGCGTGGCTCTCAGGTGCCAACTGGACGTCTTTGGACGTCATTTAAAGTGCATTACCCGCGCGCGCCTCTGGGGGGCGCGCATCGGGTAAACACTGTCCCGGCGCATCGCCGAAGAGCCAATGCGTGTACCTGGCGGCCGCTATGTCCGTCGGGTACACGCGATCGTCGGTAACACAGCAGGGACGTGGAGCTCTGTGTGTAAACACAGAGCTCCACGTGCTGTCAGAGGAGAGGAGACCGATCTGTGTCCCTTGTACATAGGGACACAGCATCGGTCACCTCCCCCAGTCACCCCCCTCCCCCCACAGTTAGAACACACCCAGGATACACATTTAACCCCTTCCTCACCCCCTAGTGTTAACCCCTTCACTGCCAGTCACATTTATACAGTAATTAGTGCATTTTTATAGCACTGATTGCTGTATAAATGTGAATGGTCCCAAATTTGTGTCAAAAGTGTCCGATACGTGCGTCGCAATCGCAGATCACCGCCATTACTAGTAAAAAAAAAAATAATGAAAAAAAATCATAATTCTGTCCCCTATTTTGTAGGCGCTATAACTTTTGCGCAAACCAGTCGCTTATTGCGATTTTTTTATTTTTTACAAAAATACGTCGAAAAATACGTATCGGCCTTAACTGACAAAAATGTTTTTTTTTTTTTTTTTAAATATATATATTTTTTTTAAATTGGGATATTTATTATAGCAACAAGTAAAAAAAAAAATATATTTTTTAAATTGTCGCTCTTTTTTTGTTTATAGCGCAAAAAAATGAAAACCACAGAGGTGATCAAATACCACCAAAATAAAGCTCTATTTGTGGGGAAAAAAGGACGTCAATTTTGTTTGGGAGCCACGTCGCACGACCGCGCAAATGTCAGTTAAAGCGACGCAGTGCCGGAAGCTGAAATTTCGCCTGGGCACGAAGGGGGTTTATGTGCCCAGTAAGCAAGTGGTTAATATGTAACGTGTATTGTTCGAACGTGTTCGAACGTGCATCAATTCTGGGGGGGATTTTATGTGTATTTGTATCTATTTTGGTTTACCTTTATTTGTTTGCATAAAAAAAAAAAATGGGGAGTTAGCTTTTTTTTTTTTTCACATAGGAAACAAAAATACCTTTATGTAATGATTTTTATGTGACAAAATCTCTTTAATGAGACCCTAAAAGACCCTACATGTCTCCTCTGGGCTCCACTGAATGTATTACAATCCACACTGCATTGCAATACATTCCCCTTCCAGGCTACGCTAGCTAGGGAAATAGACAGGATGACCCAGATGTGATGTCATACATGTCGCTTTCGGAGTCACAGTAAGAAGGGGATGTGTGACCGCATTTTTTCTCCCTCTCCTCCACCTGCTGGCACCCACCATGTTAGTCCCGGGCCCAAAGCAGAGCCAGGAATACATGGCAGGGGCACCAGTACCGGGGGTGTGTGGAAGCAATCAGGCAGCAGCACAGCGGCCCGAATGCTTCCACCTGATAGGCAGAAATCTGTATGTCAGTTTTATCCAAAATCCCGGTGGCTGCAGTCACCCAAATGTGTGTGGTAAACTCCCGCTGTCAGGTCCCTAACCACATAAAAAAAAAAATCACAAAGACAGGTACATAGTGTGAAATCTGGCCCTGCCAGAGGAGCTTACAATAGTTATATTTTATTTATGTGATTTATGCTTCTTTTTTATCTCGCTGTAAATGGTCAGGTACCCTTTTCGGTCGGCATGTAAATATTGACCAAATGTGGTTATGGGAATGCAATATTTTTTGTTTTGTAGAACAATGGTCAGCATTCAAATGTGAAGAAAAACAGAAATGTGAAATAAGAAAAGGATTTATGATTCTAAATGCTATAATTATAAGTATTAACCAAATGTAGTTACCATATTGCAAAATTTTTTGTAATAGTGGTCCTTTTAAGTACAACAGGAGGGCAGAATATTGCAATTACAATGATATATATGGAAATTGGCTGTAAAGGAGACATCCAGCTGAGGTGTAATTTTCCAGAAATCAAAACCGAAGAAACAATGTATGATACTGACTGCAAACAAGGTTCCCATTTGGATGCTCCAAGTGTTTCAGGAAGCTTAGCAGTAAATAGCTTTCACTTAGGCAGTAATGTAAATATCCTACTTTGGCAGAGGATGAAAACACAGGGAGTGTCTAAACAATGCCTGTATCTTAACCGGATATGTGCTTCTTCATAAATTGTGCACATAACAAAGCATATAGTTAAAGAGTCACTAAAGGAATTTTTTTTTTTAGCTAAATAGCTTCCTTTACCTTACTGCAGTCCTGGTTTCATGTCCTCATTGTTCGTTTTTGCTTTCATGTTGCTGTAAATCCTCTCTGTTCTGGACACTTGCTGGTTGCCTGTTTCCTGATAACCACAGTGCTGGGAGATTTCTCACGGTGGTCACTAATGTGATTATTGTGTGTAAAACGAAACTGGATTGGTGCTGAGGAGTTTTAGACAAAGTATCACTGCTCTCTATTGGCTGACTGCCCTCTAGTGGCTCTCTGTACATCAGAGAACCAGAAAACAACAGCAAAAACGAAACTACACTGCAGGCACATTATATGATTGTTTTTTTATCAATTTTTAATCATTTTTAAAAGGAATCAGTTAACTATTATGTCTCTATGCCCTGTAAACAGTCATTTCAGCTAAAAAAAGTTTTTCCTTTAGTGACCCTTTAAGTACTTTATTCCTTGATAGACCTGTTTCACAATGCTGAATATTAAACAGACGCATGTTGCGCACAATATAAAATACACACGTTGTGCACAGTCTGGAAACAATGAGTCGTTGCAAAGCACTGCTCAGTGCTTTAGTCATTTATTTCTTGCTGTTTTTATGAAGACAAAAAGATTCATGCTGAACCCTTATTTCTAAATGAAAGTGGAATGCTAAGAGGTGTCCATGGTTAGGATTAGTAAAAATTGTTCATTGGTATAAAAACTTCTTTAGGAATAAAAATCCAGCATGATGTTAAAATATATGCTATTTTTAGTCCAGATATTTAAGTAATTTTTGATTCGGAGACATTGGTCTTGACTGAAGACTAAAGCCTCGTACACACGATCAGTCCATCCAATGAGAACGGTCTGATGGACCTTTGTCATAGGTTAACCGATGAAGCTGACTGATGGTCCGTCGTGCCTACACACCATCGGTTAAAAAAACGATCGTGTCAGAACGCGGTGATGTAAAACGCAACGACGTGCTGAAAAAAACGAAGTTCAATGCTTCCAAGCATGCGTCAACTTGATTCTGAGCATGCGTGGATTTTTAACCGATAGTTGTGCCTACTAACGATCGTTTTTTTTCCCATTGGTTAGGAATCCATAGGTTCAATTTAAAGCGGAGGTTCACCCAAAAAATTATTTTTTAACATTACATTCAGCCGAGTTGTCCTAATGAGAATCGGCTGTTTTTTTTTTTTCTTTGTACATACCGTATTTTCACCGCCGCTTTCGGGTATGTCTTCTGCGGGACTGGGCGTTCCTATTTGATTGACAGGCTTCCGACCGTCCCATACTGCGTGTCACGAGTTGCCGAAAGAAGCCGAACGTCGGTGCGCAGGCGCCGTATAGAGCCGCACCGACGTTCGGCTTCTTTCGGCAACTCGTGACGCGCTGTATGCGACGGTCGGAAGCCTGTCAATCAATTAGGAACGCCCAGTCCCGCAGAAGACATACCCCAAAGCGGCGGTAAAAATACGGTATGTACGGGGGAAAAAAAAAACAGCCGATTGTCATTGGGACAACTTGGCTGAATGTAATGTTAAAAATTTATTTTTTGGTGAACCCCCGCTTTAAAGCAAAAAAAGGGTTAATACCGCCGGCAATGCGCCTCTGCAGAGGTGCATTACTGGCGGTATAGCTGCGGTTTTCTATTGTTTTCAATGGGAAGGAGCGGTGGAGGAGCGGTAAACACACCGCTACTCTCACTGCTCTAAAGATGCTGCTAGCAGCAATTTTGGAGCGGTCCTGCTAGCGCACCGCTCCAGTGTGAAAGCCCTCAGGCTTTCACACTGGAGAAACAGCAGCCCCTGTTTAGGGTTAGTTTGCAGGCGTTATTTTTAGCACAATAGCATCTGCAAACCGCCTCAGTGTGAAAGGGGTCTAAAGTTGCAATTTATTAGGTGAAAGTCAAAGAAACTTCATAAAACCCATACAAAGCTGGTCCAATTTGCTCAGTAAAAAGTGGCCTTCCTATTTCCAAATCGTAATTGCATAACTCTTTGGATCAGCATTTTATAACGCTACTATTTATAGATATATGGTATACAAAAGTGCAGTGCTAAAAATATTATTTAAATCCCGTTAGGGCAAAAGAGAAATTTCCTTTCCCCATACATATATATGCAAGCATATAAATTTTACTTCACTCCACTTATTCTGTGCAAACAATAATGCTGTGATCTGAGTTAACTCCCAAGAGGAGAGTGTGCTGGCTGTGTCTGAATACAATCTCCCTGCAGATGGGGAACCGCCCGAGCCATTGGCCTAGAACAGGAGGGAGGAAAGAACTTAACATTTTTTCCTCACATATTTTTGCCTCAACAAAGAATGACCCTAAAAAATGAACCCAGAAGTTAGACATGGACATGCAAATTTGGCATTAGTTAAAAAAAATCAACTGTCCAAAAAGGAAAAAGCCAAACAAAGATGGGAACAGTGGTTGCAAAGCGAGCTGAGCTATGAGTTAAGCCCTGTACACACGATTGGTTTGTCTGATGAAAACCGACTGTTGGACCGTTTTCATCGGACAAACCGATCGTGTGTGGGCCCCATCGGTTGTTTTCCATCGGCGAAAAAAAATTGAATTTTTTTAAAAAATTTCCTAAGGATAAAAACGTATAGAAAAAAACGATTGTCTGTGTGGAAGTCCATCGGTCAAAAATCCATGCATGCTAAGAATCAAGTCGGCGCATGCTCGGAAGCATTGAACTTCATTCTCAGCACGTCATAGTGTTTCACGTCACCTCGTTGGACACGGTCGGATTTTTGACCGATGGTGTATAGGCAAGACTGATGAAAGTCAGCTTCATCAGGTATACGACGAAAAAATCCATCGGATTAGATTCCATCAGATATCCGATCGTTATACTTACCTGACCCCTCAAAGTCCTGCGCGGTCCCGATATCCTCTTTGCCGCTCAGCCTGGCCGCTGATTGGCTAGAGCGGATGGGATTGAGAGCAGCGCAGCCATTGGCTGGCGCTGCTGTCAATCACATCCAGTGACGCGCCTAGGGGCGGGGCCACGTGATACAGCACTCGCTGTATCACAGGAGCGCGCCCGCAATTAATGACCACCATGCGAGCTCTCGCATTACTGTGGTTACTAATTGCGGGGAGGAACGAGACAGCCGCCGAGGGACCCCAGAAGATGTGGATCAGGGCCGCTCTGTGCAAAACGAACTGCACAGTGGGGCTAAGTATGACATGTTTGTTATTTTAAACGAAAACATTTTTTTCATGTACAAACGCTTTAAGTGTGTTGATGTTGTGGATGTTTGCAAGCTGACAAGCTGCTGTTTTCATAGAATAGAATAAGTGGCATAAAGTAAAATGTATATGCTTGTGTATATATATATATATATATATATATATATATATATATATATATATGGGAATTCCACACAGACGACCAAATTTCCCATCTGATTTTTTTCCATCGGAAGAATTTAAAACATGTTCTATTTTTTTACACCCATGGAAAAAAGTCTGATGGGGACCACACACAATCGTTTTTTCCGATGAAAAAAACATTGTGTGTACACGGCATAAGTCTTTTAAAACCAGTTCCTGTGGAAGAATAGTCCACAGTTTCAGAGCTCTTAAAATACACATGAGAATGAGGTACATTTCTTTTGCATAGCATACTGAAATGGACTGTATGGTAAAGAGGGTGCTGGAATGACTTCCAACTGGTCGTGATGTATACATGATTAACACATGTCATCGGCACATTACCAAGCATGTTTAAAAGTGCAAAGCTCTTCTCTACTGCATCATAGAAAAATAACATTCGGGGAGTACAGATGCCTGATAAATGTCCTTGTATGGTCCTGATATGCACTATATATATATATATGAGTAGAAGCCTCCTGGATAGGCTGCTAGGATGTCAGGTACATTTAGTTATTTTTTAGGCTCCTATGTAATCATTGAAATAGCTATTGAGTTATCTGGGCTGTTCTGCTCTATTCTCACAGGTTGCAGTTTTGACTATTTCACTCAGCCTTCTGGCGGCTTCTAGAACATAAGGGCTGGTAGAGTCAAATTGGCAACCAGAATAGCTTTCTTTCTGACCAACTCTTACCGAGTCCTGGCTTTGGCCTTTCCCCATTGCCCCTGGATTAAAGACTGCTCAGAGAAGTTCAGCCTAGAGAAGTGTGTTCTACTGTTGCTATTCGGGATATCCAATAGAACCCCTACCCCAAAAAGTTCTACAAGCAATAAAGCATACAAAGACAACCCCTAAACGATTTATTGAAGCCAGAGGAAATAGACTGCTGATTGGGTTATTGGTGGCCTCTGCACTGTTTGGGGAAGATTCAGTGAAAACCATTATATACCCTTTTATTTGCCTGTTCTCAAGGGTGAAACTATTCAGTTTAATTATGCTTTCCATTAAGCTGAGAGCCTCCATCCATTTTGTTATTTAGTTACTTTTCTTTGTACCCTTTCCAGTTTCCAGACATTTTTGTGAAATGGTGCCCAATGGTTTACTCATGATAAGGTCTTTCTAAGACTTGGTATGGGTGCAATATTTTTTCTTAGTGGAGGGACATAAAATATTTAGGACACAACATTTGACACTGACCTTTTTGCTTTGAGTACTGCTACACTGTCTACACATCATACATATGTCACAGTCAATTTATGACTGTGCCACACGTGAGAGTCTAATGCCCCATACACATGATCAGACTTTCCATTGGAGGAAAAGAGAACGTGTTCTCTATGTAAACTCCGATGGAATTCATTGGAATTTCCGATGGGGAATACACACGGTCAGAATTTCCGATGGAAAAAGTCTGTCTGACTTTTTCCATCAGAAATTCCGATCGTGTGTATGGGGCATAACAAACACATACAAACCATAGCACATTCATTTAAAAAAATGTAACTATTCTATTACATATGCTTTTCTGCAGCGAGCCCACCTTAAAAAATTATTTCTGTAGTATATAATATGCGCAGTAGTCCAGAGTTAGTCATATAAACCTAAGCATACTGAGTGCAGAGGTCAGGAGTATGAGATTGTGAAGGGGTCAGAAGTGCATTAGTGAATTAAAGCGGGGGTTCACCCTAAAAAAAAAAAATAATGTTGTCTATCATGCCATCCAGCATACTAGCGTGAGATACAGTATGCCTTTATTTATTTTTTTAATAGCTGTACTCACAGTTTAATCCGTTAGTTAAGTTTCAGACTCCCCGCGGGGAGTAGGCGTTCCTATGAAGAGGGGAACATGATTGACGGCCGGCTATGGCGCGTCACGCTTCCCGAAAATAGCCGAAATAGGACTTGGCTCTTCACGGTGCCTGCGCAGTCAGCTCCTAGTCTGTGCGCAGGCGCCGTATAGCGCCGTGAAGAGCCGAGTCCTACTCCGGCTATTTTCGGGAAGCGTGACGCGCCATAGCTGGCCGTTAATCATGTTCCCCTCTTCATAGGAACGCCTACTCCCCGTGGGGAGTCTGAAACGAAACTAACGGATTAAACTGTGAGTACAGCCCAACAAAAATAAAATAAAGGCATATTGTAGCTCACGCTAGTATGCTGAATGGCATGGTAGAAAGTTTTATTTTAGGGTGAACCCCCGCTTTAAGGTTGCAGGAGTGCAGAACACATAGCGTGCAGGGATCAAAAGTGAGTGGCTCACATTCTGCAGGGATCAGAGTGCATGGTTCAGAAGTGGTCATTGTAAAGAGTACATAGGCCAAGAAAGGTTATTGTCCAGAGTACATGGGTCAAGAGTGCCTAATACGCATAGTACAGGAGTCAGAGATTGTATGGTTCAGATTTAACCCCCCCCCTCCTCCTGACAGTACATATCTTCTTTCCCCAAGCTCATTTTCCCCTCCAATATAGATTTCCCCCAACAGTACAGATCCCTCTCCCTGCCCCTTCTCGGTACCGACCCCCGCCCACAGTACTGACGCCCTCCTTCCCCACCAGTGCTTAACTCCCCCTTTGGTACAGAGCCCCATACAGTACAGACCCTCTCCTGATTTTCTGCAGCGAGCCAACCTTAAAGAAGAATTTCTGTAGTATATAATATGCGCAGTAGTCCGGAGTTAGTCATATAAACCCAAGCATACTGAGTGCAGAGGTCAGCAGTATGAGATTGTGTAGGGGTCAGAAGTGCATAATGCACAGAATTAAGGTTGCAGGAGTGCAGAACACATAGCGTGCAGGGGTCAGAAGTGAGTGGCTCACAGTCTGCAGGGATCAGAGTGCATGGTTCAGAAGTGGTCATTGTAAAGAGTACATAGGCCAAGAAAGGTTATTTTCCAGAGTACAGGGGTCAAGAGTGCTTAATACTCATAGTACAGGAGTCAGAGATTGTATGGTTCAGATTTAACCCCCCCTCCTCCTGACAGTACAGATCTTCTTTCCCCAAGCTCATTTTCCCCTCCAATACAGATTTCCCCCAACAGTACAGATCCCCCTCCCTGCCCCTTCTCGGTACCGACCCCCGCCCACGTACTGACTCCCTCCTTCCCCACCAGTGCTTAACTCCCCCTTTAGTACAGACCCACTCTCCAGTACAGAGCCCCATACAGTACAGACCCTCTCCTTCTCCACCAGTACAGACCCCTCTCCAATACAACCCCTCTCTCTTCACCAGTACAGACCTCTCTTCCATCCTTGCCAGTACAGGCCTCTCCCCTCACCACCAATATAGACCTCCTCCCTTCAGTACAGACCCCCTCCCTCCTGAAAAGTGGAAACCCCCTCCCACCTAAGCTCACTCACTAGATGTAATGAAAAGGCCGGTGGCATCAATAAGTCCTCCCCTCAGCTGTGCAATGTGACTGGAGCTGAGGAGGAGCTTCCTCTGATTTGCATATGGATGAGCAGATCAAGTTCATTCATATGCTAATCTCACCACTGGCTCATTCATATGCAAACCACACACCAGTTTATTCATATACAAATCCCATGCTGATTTGCATTTGTCTGAGCTATGTGCACAGTGTAAAGGGGCACATGCACATGCACAATGGGACATGGCAGTAGGTTGAAGAGGTGAGGTTTCTTGCTCTAAAGGATTACCAGAGACATAAAGGAACAGAGCAACCTTTACAACACTTTCTTCAACAAGTATTTAAAACATATAAATTACGTGAATTATTGTTTTTTTTAAATGTTACTTTAAGCTTACAATAGCAATAAAGTGGAAGTAAACTTCCATGTATTGTTTGTACCTATAGGTAAGCCTATAATAAGGCTTACCTATAGGTACTGTTAATATCTCATAAACGTGCGCCGTTTAAGATGTATTTACTGTAAATGCAACTGATGACATCATCGGTGCATGTGCTCTGAAGGAACGGTCATCCGTGCCGTTTCTTGAAAGCCATGTGTCTTGACCGGCGGCTTCCGCACGCATGCTCGGGAGTGACGTCACGCGGCTCTGGCCAGGCATGCAGCTGAAGTCCATGGACCCGGAAGGAAAATGGGCGAAGAAGGATGCAGCCTCCAGTGGTGACAACAAGGCCTTCATTTGCAGGTAAGTTTCACATAATGTGCTAGTATGAGATACATACTAGCTCATTATGCCTTTACTTTTGCAGGTCAGAAAAAAATCAAACTAGCGACTTTTAGAAATGTGGTTAAGTAATACATGGCACTTTCCTTCACAAAAAAATTAATGTTAAGAAATATAATCTTACATTGTTTAAAAAATACTTTTCAGCATTTTCATATGAACAAAACAGTTTATTAATATTTTTTTCATAATCTCTTTAATCTAATTAATGTTTGTCTGCATTATATATACTCGTTGGGCCCTTTGAGCTCTATGTGTTTTATTGTGTATAGACAAATAACAATACATATCTTAGCACCTAGATTCTCCTACATGAACCTTGCTTAAAAAATTAACAAGGATAATCGGTTCTTAAGGCCCATACACACGATCTGACTTTTTGACAACAACGGTCCGACGGACCTGTTTTATCGGACAATCTGACCGCCTGTATGCTCCATCGGACAATTGTTGTTGTTTTTTCAACGGACAAATGTTCGCTGTGCATGCTCTCAAACTTTTCGACAACAAATGTCCGATGGAGGATAATCCGATAGTGTGTACACAAGTTCATCAGACTAAAGTCCAAACACGCATGCTCAAAACCAATGCTAGACATCAGCCAACAATAGCAGAAGTTGCCAAAAGGGTGGCAGTAAAGAGCTGAAAAACCATGTGATTTAGTGAAAGTTGGCTGAAAATTTTCTGCCGTATGTATGCAGAACAAGTTTCACGGTCAACACCCATCGGACACAAATCCACGGAAAAGTCAGATGGAAGTCCGATCGTTTGTATGAGGCTTAAAGGGTCACTATAGGAAAAAAGTTTTTTTGCTGAAATTACTGTTTACAGGGTATAGAGACATAATAGTTAACTGATTCCTTTTAAAAATGATTACAAATAGATAAAAAACAATTATATAATGTACCTGCAGTTTAGTTTTATTTTTGCTGTTGTTTCCTGGTTCTCTGATGTACAGAGAAAAAGAGCCAATAGAGGGCAGTGAAGGTTTTGCAAAACAAAACTGGATTGGTGCTGAGGGGTTATAGACACACCTTCTTGATTAGTCACCACAGTGAGAAATCTCCCAGTACTGTGGTGATCAGGAAACAGACAACCAGGAAGTGTCCAGAACAGAGAGAAATTACAGCAACATCAAAGCAAAAACGAACAATGAGGACATGAAACCAGGACTGCAGTAAGGTAAAGGAAGCTATTTAGTAAAAAATAAATTCCTTTAGTGACCCTTTAAGAATTATCTGCAATAAACGTACTGCCCCCTAGAAACGTATTTGTTCCATTAGTCATAAAGAAAAACAATAATTTTATCTTTCAGATTCTTATAGCTCTACAGAATGCTACCTTGTGCAATTTATGATGTTTTCCACAATCTAAAGAGGGAAAATGTAAATGGTATATGCACTTACGCAGTTTGTAATGAACTTGTTGGCCTTAGAAGAATAGTTTAAAGCCTGTTGACTAACCGAGCGTCTGATTTTTGTCAAAAGGGCGTGTGCCAGGATCTTGTCTTGAATACTAACGGTACACAATTGTCGTGCCACAAACACAAATGTAGTGACGTACTACAAGGAATTTCAGCTCTTGAGTGCCACCCTTTGGGCCCCTTATGCTAATTTCTTGTTTGGTGAGCACTGATTTTGCGTGTTTGTACTTTTGACTTTTGTGTGACGGATTTGTGTACTATCAAAAAATCTGACGACAAACCGCTGTCCGCTGAAAATTTACTAGCCTGTCATCCAACATTTGTTGGCTGAAAGTTGGACACCAATTGTCAAAAGGAGCGTACTAACGGTAAGATTTTAGAACAACAGTCCGTCAACAGACAATCCACTGCTAACAATTGGATCGTGTGTATGAGGCTTTACAGTTATTTAAAAAAGAATACATTTATATTATCATCTAGACTTCAGATGATGGCTTTGTGATGGAGATTTATCAGGTTATTTTTTATTAAAAGTGCTATTGCAGATCTAGAGAAAACAGCAATCAGCGCACAAATGTTACAAATAAAACTAAATTGATTGCAAGCTGAACACCAACAGAGGCAATCGCAAAAAAACTCAAAAAGTACAAATGATAAATAATAATAAAAAGTGCAGCGCAAAATAAAGTCCTTGGCCCAGATTCAAGAAGCTATTGCGCCCGCGCAACCATAGGTTGCGCGGCGCAATAGCTGTTTTGCTCCCGCGTAGCGAATGCCCCTGATTCAGGAACATCGCTACGCGGACTGCAGCCTAGGATATGACAGGCATAAGCCTCCTTATGCCTTCATATCTCAGACTGCATTCTTGCGTTGGCCGCTAGGGGGCGCGGCCATTGTGATCGGCGTATAGTATGCAAATTGCATACTACCACCGATTCACAAAAGTTGCGCGGGCCCTGCGCACGCAAGGTACGGAGTTTCCGTACGGCGACTTTAGCGTAAGGCTGCCCCTTCTCATAGTAGGGGCAGCCAATGCTAAAGTATAGCCGCCCTTCCCGCTCGTGAAATTTAAATTTCACGTCGTTTACGTAAGTGATTCGTGAATGGCGCTGGACGCCATTCACGTTCACTTAGAAGCAAATGACGTCCTTGCGACGTCATTTGCCGCAATGCACGTCGGGAAAGTTTCCCGACGGAGCATGCGCTGTTCGCTCGGCGCGGGAGCGCGCCTAATTTAAATGATTCCCGCCCCCGGCGGGATCATTTACATTAGGCGCCCTTACGCAGGGCTAATTAGCATAGCGCCCGGCGCAATTTACGGAGCTACTGCTCCGTGAATCGCGGGCAAATCCAAATATTTGCGTGGGCGCAGAGCAAAATCTTTGCCCTTTGCCCACGCAAATATTGCGCGGCTCTACCTGAATCTGGGCCCTTGACTGAAGAATCAAGAATTAAGATGACACCCAGTGAGATAGCAAAAATCTTCGGCAAATGTGATGATATCCTTCACCAATATAAGAAGTGCCTCCTTACCAGATGAGTTGGACGATATGTTTTCACAAGTGGTCAAAGACAGCTTGTTCTCACCATAAGGGTGATGGTGCAGTGGAGTCCAATGCAGCAGTGAATAGTAGGTCCAATGTGGAATAAAAAATAAAAACACGTTCTAAGTGTAGACTGTATTTATTCCAGGGATTGGTAAAATACATCACTTCATCATACTACAGTCAGTCTGATATGACTGCAGACAATCTGCCAGAAAACAACTGGCCAGTAGGCGATAGGCAATGTAAAATAAAATAAAAACTCAGAGCAACAGCCACGAGCAGCAGCAGAAAGGACGCGGGTGACGTCACAGGAAAAACTCCTCCCCCGTTACATCCAGAATGGACTTCATCAGCGGTGGGTGGAGCTGGTACGTCACCCAGCGTCTATAAATGCCAGTCTGGTAACCAAGGAGAGAGTTATGGTGATTCGGCCGGCCCCCACCGGAAGCACAGGCAAAATCACACACCCCATCGGCTGAATTAAGACACATCCATCCCTGGGGTCACCATAAGACTAGCGTAAATACTAAAAATACCCATGTGTATCATGGAGAATTTTAATCATAGTATACTGTAGACATACACCCGTGACCTTTCATGCAAATATATGCAAATATACACCTTAAATATGCATTTTTAATAAAACACAAAAATAACCCTAAAAACTAGTTAAGAATATTTTAAAATATATAGAGCAGGGCTAGATATATAAAACTATATATTATCTTAACAGGAAACAAGAGGATGGGTAAGGTAACATACTGAAAATATTTTCTCCTAACAGTATATAAAAATACAATAATGAAAACCATAACCCTATCATTTATTGGAAATAAAGCAGTTCAGGTTGAACTTGACGTTCAGGCCCCCCGGAACAAGAACCCGACTTTCATGGATCCAAAAGGATTCGCGCTGGCTGAGTTGGCGAATAAAATTCCCCCCTCTCCAGTGAGGCTGCACCTTCTCAAGTCCCCAAAATGTTAAGCATTTATGGTCCCTATTATTAAACTGTCAAAAATGGCTGGATACATTATGGTTTCTTAAACCTTTTATAATGTTATTAACATGCTCTCCAATGCGTACATGGAGAGGTCTAGAGGTCCTCCCAATATACTGTAAACCACAGTCACATTGGAGAACATACACTACTCCTACAGTATTACAAGTAATGAGACTTTTAATAGGGTAGGTATTCCCAGTAGTCAAAGCTACAAACTCCTTACGTTTTTTTAACCCTTTGTCTACACTTCTTGCAGGGTGGGCACCTCCCACACGCATCAAAGCCAGTTAAAAGGGGAAAAATCTCTCCTACTTTTACAACCGGAGGGTCTACTACACTCGGGGCTAAAACATCCCTCAATGTGGGTGCCTTCCGATAAATAAACCTGGGACGTGGCGGTATGATTGTACCCAACACCTGATCCTTCTGCGAAATATTCCAATGCTTCATAACAATTTTCTCAAATTGATTATGTTGGATATTATAGTCAAGAATGATCCGGAGTTGGGTATCGCCTGTCTTTGATGGTAATGGTCACCCACCGCTGACGAAGTCCAATCCAGACGTAACGTGCGTACGGGGGAGGAGTTTTCCTGTGACGTCACCCGCGTCTCTTCTGCTGCTGCTTGTGGCTGTTGCCCTGAGTTTTTATTTTATTTTACATTGCCTATCGCCTACTGGCCAGTTGTTTTCTGGCAGATTGTCTGCAGACATACCAGACTGACTGTAGTATGGTGAAGTGATGTATTTTACCTTTCCCTGGAATAAATACAGTCTACACCTAGAACGTGTTTTTATTTTTTATTCCGCATTGGACCTACTATTCACGGCTGCATTGGACTCCACTGCACCATCTCCCTTATGGTGAGAACAAGCTGTCTTTGACCACTTGTGAAAACATATGGTCCAACTCATCTGGTAAGGAGGCACTTCTTATATTGGTGGAGGATATCATCACATTTGCCGAAGATTTTTGCTATCTCACTGGGTGTCATCTTAATTCTTGATTCTTCAGTCAATGACTTTATTTTGCGCTGCACTTTTATTATTATTTATCATTTGTACTTTTTTAGTTTTTTTGTGATTGCCTCTGTTGGTGTTCAGCTTGCAATCAATTTAGTTTTATTTGTAACATTTGTGCGCTGATTGCTGTTTTCCTTAGTATTGCCATTTATCAAATTTTCTTTTAGCTGCACTTATGGATGTTTTTCACTACCTGGAACACAGGGAGGTGAAACTTAATGAGGTGTTTTCTGATTCACCATCACCTATAAATCCAGATGATTTATCTGTGCGTTTTAAAAAATTGGGATTTGTTTTTGAGAAAAAAATCAAAGCTTGGTGGGATATTGAAAATGGGGAGGGTAGTGCTGCGCTAATCAGTGGTGAATGGATAAGTGAATAAACAGGTGGGGGAGGGGAATGAAAGTAGGTGTAATTGAAATGAGGAGCAATATAGCCCAAATGGCATCAGCATAAAAATAAATATAAATGATCAGTGAACAATAACAGTAATGGTGCAAATCATATAACTACACAGGTTCCTCTTAATGTGATGAAATACACTATAAGTAATGGTGCAAAAAAAATTCCAGGTAACTGTGCTAAGTGACACTCCTATACTGGTGATAAACAGTCCATCAACAGAGTTTGAAAAATATTAGCAAAAAATATAAGTAAAATTTCAAAAGTCCAAGAAAGCAAAAGTGCAAGTGTAGGTCCGCAATATGGAGTGAGAGGAAAATGGGTATCCAGTGATCCTTTTAGGGTAAGTAAGGATGTCCCCTTACCTTACTGCTGTAAGGTAACAGCATATAGATCCAACCACATTAGATGGTTCACTCGATGGGCTCTGATCCAACAACGGCAGGTCCTCCTTGGAGTTCTCGTCCCAGATTGGTCAGTTTCTCGCCCCAAAGAAATAAAGCATCGATGGTGTGATACCGTTTTAAAAATTTTAATTCTCAAAGAAAATAGACAGGGGTACTCACATAATCCAAAATACAATTGAGCATGTAAAAAAGAGGGGCAATCTGTCGCCAACGTCACCTCCGATACCTCTCAGTGGACTCATGCGCATTCGTCACTATCATGTGACTTCCTCAGGAGTAGTGAGAGGCATAAATGGGATCCTTTTTATAAGGTGACTTGTTTAGTAGGCTGTAAGTAAACTCAGCTGTTTGCCATGTAAATAATGCAGCTGCAGCCATTTTCCCGTAGTCTGCTAGGCATTTAATAGTAAAATCAAAAAATCAAAAAATTTCGCCCAGCATATAAAATATTTAAATTAGTAGCATTCAAATGGTGGGTGACAGATATGACATCTCATTTATATGGTTAACAATGAAAAAAATGAAAAAAATTGAAAAAACTTAAAAGCTACAGCCAGGGGACGGAGACCATGGGGGGGGTAAACACAGAAGTCCCATTGTACCATCATAACATCCTGTGTTGACAGTACACAGCGTTCTACAGGAAGTCTGGCAGCCGCCATTTTGTTGTAGCTCAAAAGACGTCCCCAGCATCTCACAGAGCGCTGGGGATACGTCTTACAAAAGTGAGCCATTCTGTCTGATGTCTGGTCGGGGGCCTGCATGGGGCCCCCCGACCTCGGCCAGCATCACAAATAAGCTTCCATCACGTATCGGCGGCGTCTATCAAAACGAGCGCCGCCGGAAGTGGAGCTGCAGTCACCTTGCAGCCACCGGAAGTGGAGCCGCGGCCATTTTTTTGAAGCCAATGCTTGTTAAATGGTGACACACGGCGTCCTCACAAGAGAGCACTCGAGGGAAACAATTAAAAACACAGGGGAGCAGGAATTTATGTGTATATACACACTCATAATGCACCGAGAAGATTGAGGCTCAATTGGTATATTAAAAAATATTGAGAGCCAGAATAATTTGTTAAAAAATATATATATGTTAAAAAGTATAAAAAATTTAAATGAATGTATGTCGACATATTTAATTTCATTGAATGGATATGCCACATAAGGTTAAAAGACGTAGATGACGTGTGCGAACAGATCCACATATACAGATTAAAAACAATCTACGTCATCAATATTAGATAGCGAAAAGGAGAGAACAGAGAGGGTAAGTGAAGCAAGAAATAAATCAAAAAATAAAGTCTTATCGGTCACTTAAAAAACAATTAAGATCAAAATCTATGTTAAGACCTCGGGGAGCAAAAGTATCCAGAGTAAATATCCAGCGAGATTCTAACTGGCTCAATGTTCTAACTTTATGCCCGCCTCGCCAGTGTCTCACATAGGGCTCTATGCCCCAAAATTTAAGATGTGTCGGATCTTTATTGTGGTGGGTAAGGAAGTGTCTTGATACACTATGTTTATCGAAACCTTTAAGGATGTTTTGGACATGTTCTTTTATACGCACTCGTAATGCTCTTTTTGTCCGGCCTATGTATTGTAGACCGCAACTGCATTCGAGTGCGTATACAACTCCCTCTGTGTTACAGCAGATAAATTCTTTTATTTCGTATACATCTCCTGTACTAGTTGCAGTAAAATCTTTCCTCTTCTGGTTCGGTTTGTGAGTTCTCAAACATGCGTAGCATCTTTTGCATGGAAAAAAACCTTTACCAGTGAAAAAAGAGAGGAAGTTGTTTTTATTTTTAGGCGGATCAGGCACATTTTTAACAATTTTGTCCCTAATAGTAGGTGCCCTTTTATATACGAACTTTGGAATCGGTGGAAGGACACCCCCCAGTTCTTTGTCAGCCAGTAGTATATTCCAATGGCGTCTAATGACTTTTTCAATGCATTTATGTTGTATACTGTAATCGAAGATGATAGGCATCAAGTCTTTATGCATTTTTTGTTTAGGCTTATCACTCATAAGAGTCTGTCTATCCATTGTTGCCACTTCTGCAATCTTCTGGTTAATAAAGGAATTGTCGTATCCTTTTTGTTTAAACCTTTCTCCCATGTCTTTTGCTTGGGTGAGAAAAGTATCTTTGTCTGTACAATTTCGTCTTAGGCGCATTAATTGCCCTTTTGGAATGTTAAAAAGCCAGTTTCTGTGATGACAACTTTCAAGCGGCAAGTAGCTATTACGATCCACATTTTTAAAATGAGTTTTAGACCGGAGTTCGTTATTTTCTTGTTCCACCTCTAGGTCTAGGAATGTGATCTTTTTGTTGCTGATTTCCCAAGAAAGTTCAATGTTTCTGTCATTGGTATTTAAATCTTGTAGAAAATCTGCTAGCGTTTCTTTCTCGCCCCTCCACAGTATGAAGATATCATCAATATATCTTTTATATATGTACAGATCATCAGGAGGTTCAGAGAAGATTTTCCCTTCTTCCCATTGGGCCATAAAAAGCCCAGCTACACTAGGGGCAAATTTTGCCCCCATGGCTACGCCGGTTTTCTGGAAAAAGTAATTGCCGCCATACCAGAAGTAGCTATTTTTAAGACAAAAGTCCAAACTTTTTACCAGATATTTTCGTTGGATGCAGGGCAACTGGGAATATTTCCTGAGGCCCCATTTGACTGCTTCGCATGCTTGATGATGTAGTATGATCGTGTATAACGACGATACGTCTGCTGTTGCTAGCCAAAAGGGTCCATCATCTCTTGGTATATCATCCAGGCATTGTAACATCTGTTTTGTGTCTCTAAGATACGCTCTTGTACTCTGAACTACTGGCTGTAAATAGAAGTCAATGTATTGCCCCATTCTTGCAGTTAAGGAATCAATTCCATTTACTATAGGTCTGGGCGGTGGATTCGTGCTGTTCTTATGTATTTTGGGGAGTGAGTATACAATAGGTGTGCGACATGATGTAGGGATCAGATATTGTGCTTCTTTCTTATCCAGGATTCCTCTTTTTAGTCCTAAATGTACAATCTGTTCCAAGGCTTTTCTGCATTTAAACATGGGATTACTCAGAAGGCGGTTGTAGGTGTTGGTATCTCCTAGCATTTGTTCCATGCTCATTTTATACTGTTCCTTGGAAAGTACCACAATGCCACCACCTTTATCGGCTGGTCGAACTACTAGATCCTTTCTTTTCATCAATTTGCGTATTCCACTCCTAATATGTTTCGGTTCTTCTTGTTTTTTCACTTTCAGGTCCATTAGTTCTCCTGTGACCAATCTTTTAAAGACTTCCACACATTTATTATCTTTCACAGGCGGATTAAAAATAGATTTATTCTTCAGATTACTATGTCTAATTTCTTCATCTGGATTGGCAGTCCTAGTTTTGTAAGGGTTACTGATCATATACTTTTGAATATTTAATTTCCTTACATACTTTTGAATTCCTATATATGTCTGGAATTTATCCAGATTTTTCGCTGGTGCGTATTTGAGGCCTTTATCTAGGACGCCAATCTCTTCATGTGTAAGTGGGAGTCCACTTAAGTTGAAGATTCCCTCTCCCTTTCTGTTCTTTTTCTTTTGTGTTCTCTTTCCTCCTCGCTTTCCCCGTTTCTTTCTGGGGTTCTTCTGTAGGTTCTTATTTCCTCTGTATGTCGAGGCGGATGGTATTCTTGACCTCTCTCTAAAAAAGAAGAGGTATTGGGATTTTGATGTCTTTCCACTCTATCATCCACTGTTCGCTGTTCTAGGGGTGCATAATAGTTCCGTGTAGGGATTGGACTCCTATCCTGTGGGTGATGAGTGTAATAACCTCGATCTCCCTCTCTTCGATCATTTGAACGAACAGGGCTTCTTCTTCTCTGTTCATGTGTATATCCTCTGTTCTCATGGTATTCATTTGGACGTCCCTGATAATAGTTGGTTTCCTGTGGCCGACCTCTATTCTCATAGCCTCCACCTCTATTATCTCGTTGGTTTTGGGGCTGGGGTCTATTATCCCTCTGGTCTTGTTGTGGTCTTTGTCCATAGTTATGGCCATTGTTATTATTTCTGCGTTTTTTCCAGAAGGGTTTCTTCCAACCATTCTGTGGTGTCCGCTCATTTTGGGGTGGTCTTCTCTCATTTTGGTAGGGAGTGTGTTGATTATAGTTGCCCTGTCTCTCTTCATTTCTGTACTGCCGGGGCGATTCGTGCCTATTCCTATCATGCGTTTCTTGGGTGGGCCCTATATAGTTGATCACTCTTGGGGGTGAATAGACCCTCACATTTCTCTCTGGTGTGGAATAGGTTGAGATGGGATCTGGTCGGCCCGATTGGCTCTGCCATTTAAACGTATGATCCGTTTTAAAATCATTCATATCGCGACTGTATTTTTTACTTTTCCTGTGTTGTACTTCCTTGTCTTTCTTTGTTAAATCATTATTCAGTTGTGTTGTGTATCTTACGAGATCTCCTGAATCTTTATATGCTTCTAGTTCTTCCTTGACCTCTAGGATGATCTGTTCGATCAGTTTCAGCTTTCTCTTTTTCCTGTCTAGTAGGAACATCAAAAGTTCTGACCCCTTGATGTTAAAAAATTTAAACCATTCGTCTATTGAGGCCTGATCTAATAGGCCATCATTAGGGGTTATATCCCATCGTAGACGCCGTGGGACAATGTTATCCTTAATATAGCGTTCAAAGGTGACTATGTCCCACCATAGGCTGATCTTTTTTTCCATATTATGCCCTAGCTTCCTCATGAGGCTCTCTAGGTCACTGTTTTTCTTAACAGGTGCAGAAGCATTAAAAACATCTTCAAGATTAACCTGCCTCTTATCAAGAAATGAGAAGACATCCATGATAGCTGCGGTAATGAGTGCGAGACAGTGATAAATAGTGGAAAAATGGATATTACCGCGCTTATCAAAGGAGGGGAAACAGAGAGGGGAAGAAATGCGTACATGGAGAGGTCTAGAGGTCCTCCCAATATACTGTAAACCACAGTCACATTGGAGAACATACACTACTCCTACAGTATTACAAGTAATGAGACTTTTAATAGGGTAGGTATTCCCAGTAGTCAAAGCTACAAACTCCTTACGTTTTTTTAACCCTTTGTCTACACTTCTTGCAGGGTGGGCACCTCCCACACGCATCAAAGCCAGTTAAAAGGGGAAAAATCTCTCCTACTTTTACAACCGGAGGGTCTACTACACTCGGGGCTAAAACATCCCTCAATGTGGGTGCCTTCCGATAAATAAACCTGGGACGTGGCGGTATGATTGTACCCAACACCTGATCCTTCTGCGAAATATTCCAATGCTTCATAACAATTTTCTCAAATTGATTATGTTGGATATTATAGTCAAGAATGATCCGGAGTTGGGTATCGCCTGTCTTTGATGGTAATGGTCACCCACCGCTGACGAAGTCCAATCCAGACGTAACGTGCGTACGGGGGAGGAGTTTTCCTGTGACGTCACCCGCGTCTCTTCTGCTGCTGCTTGTGGCTGTTGCCCTGAGTTTTTATTTTATTTTACATTGCCTATCGCCTACTGGCCAGTTGTTTTCTGGCAGATTGTCTGCAGACATACCAGACTGACTGTAGTATGGTGAAGTGATGTATTTTACCTTTCCCTGGAATAAATACAGTCTACACCTAGAACGTGTTTTTATTTTTTATTCCGCATTGGACCTACTATTCACGGCTGCATTGGACTCCACTGCACCATCTCCCTTATGGTGAGAACAAGCTGTCTTTGACCACTTGTGAAAACATATGGTCCAACTCATCTGGTAAGGAGGCACTTCTTATATTGGTGGAGGATATCATCACATTTGCCGAAGATTTTTGCTATCTCACTGGGTGTCATCTTAATTCTTGATTCTTCAGTCAATGACTTTATTTTGCGCTGCACTTTTATTATTATTTATCATTTGTACTTTTTTAGTTTTTTTGTGATTGCCTCTGTTGGTGTTCAGCTTGCAATCAATTTAGTTTTATTTGTAACATTTGTGCGCTGATTGCTGTTTTCCTTAGTATTGCCATTTATCAAATTTTCTTTTAGCTGCACTTATGGATGTTTTTCACTACCTGGAACACAGGGAGGTGAAACTTAATGAGGTGTTTTCTGATTCACCATCACCTATAAATCCAGATGATTTATCTGTGCGTTTTAAAAAATTGGGATTTGTTTTTGAGAAAAAAATCAAAGCTTGGTGGGATATTGCATCATTTGAGCAATACACCAAAAATAAGCTAATCCCAAGACGCTTGAGATGGGATATCCGACTTAATGATGGTCTTGTAGATGACGAGTCCATGCGTGAATGGCAGAATTTTTTCTGTCAGAAAGGTTAAGATCTTTTAGATTTACTTCTTATTAGGAAACATAGGAAAATGAAAGGGTTAGATAAACAAATCGAGGAAATTAAACAGAAAATTCTACCCTTCCAGGATTCTTCTGATTTCCTCAAATTTACAGGAGAACTTAAAAATAAAATGATTAAATGGGACAAAGAAGTTCAAGATAAAAAGAAAACCAAATATATCAGAGACTCAGGAGACTTTGCTGGAGGGGAAATCTTTAAGTGGCAAAGTAAGGCACCTGTTTCCTTTCAGAATCGCTTTGCACCTCTATCTTATGATGACAATGGTCAAACTTATGATTTTTTAGGACAGTGCCAGCCCCACTGGGAAGACCAATGGGGACATACCCCAAAGGGGAACCAGTTGGGCGGCAAAAGAAGGGTAAGAGAGGACGAAGAGCTGGGAGAAGAACTCAAAAGGCAAAGACGGTAGTAGGAGCTGGCGTTTTTAATATTAGTGGGCTAGAATTGTCTGCAGACGAACTTAAGGTCCTAGACAAAGGACTTAAGTTCGCTCCTGTTCGCAATTTTAATAAATTCCAGACCTATAGTAGCCTACAAAAATTTGTCAGGACTCTTAATATTAAACGGTATTTTCTTTCAAAGCCTGGAACACCTCACCCAACTCCTATTTCTGTCCCTGTTCACATTGTCTTTCAAGGAGTACACTCCAATTTATCTAATAAATCTGTGTTCAATCCTCCCAAATATGATCATAAGCACATAGAAGTGTTTAAGAACATGGTTGCCAGTGATCTGGAATCTATGAAAGTTAAATAAGTTAGGGATCCACAATACCTCAAACTGGGGATTGCATCCTTGGAGAAAAATAAGAATGTGGTGGTCAGACCCGCCGATAAGGGGGGTGGTCTGGTGGTTATGAGCAAAATATATTACAATGAGGAAATGAATAGATTGCTATCGGACAGGTCCACTTACAAACTATTAAACAATGATCCTGTATTCCTTTATAAGAATGAGCTTCAATCACTTATTAAACAGGGCCTCACTACAGGGGTATTAAACAAGAAAGAATCGCTATATTTGGATCCCAGTGCGTGCAGAAGGCCCATCATTTATTTTTTGCCTAAGGTGCATAAAAATGCTTTGACCCCTCCGGGTCGACCCATTGTTAATGGGATTGATTCGGTTACTGCAGGCCTGGGTCAATATATTGATCATTTCCTCAAACCATTGGTTTCTACTACCATTGCTTATCTCAAGGATACAAGACATGCTATCCAAATCACGCCAGCCTGTGATAATAGTCTTCTTGTCACGGCTGACGTGGGCTCTCTATACACAATTATAGGTAACCAGGACGCTATTAAAGCAGTTAAGTGGGCCTTGAGTTCTTCTGATTTACCCATCTCACTGCAGGGCTTCCTTGTGGATGCATTGGATTTCTGTTTGTCAAGGAATTACTTCGGGTATGACCATAGGTTCTTCCTACAAACTCTTGGTGTCGCTATGGGTGCACGTTTTGCACCCAGCGTCGCCAATCTATTCATAGCATTATGGGAAGAAGAGGTCATATTTAGTGAGAGACCAGCACAACTAAAACGTTATTTTCGTTATATTGATGACCCATTTATTATTATTCATCTCTACGCTCGTCATGTGACAAGACACCGGCGCCGGACAATCCCCCGATGGCACGGGAGAGCCCAGAGAAGCACTGGATGGCCTCCCGCCGCCTATAAGAACGATCAAGCTGTAGAACTGCCGCCATGATCATTCGTATCGTGTGCAGACCTGCCGGCAGAAGAGGAGGATATCTGAATGATGCCTCTAGCTGCAGGCATCATTCAGATATCCCCCCACAAACCCAGAACATAATATGACGTCCACCTTGGATGCTAGATCCCATCTGTGGATGTCATATATCTACTGCTGGGTATTGAAGTGGTTAATATTCTATCCAAATTTGTTCCTATCCAAATTTGTTCCTGCCAGGCGGATGGTAAAGCCTGGTACACACTACAGTTTTTTTTGTGGGTTGTACAAGAAAAACTGACAGCTCCGGTCGGAGACACTATACTAACCATGCAAGGTTAGTACGGTGATCTCCCCCTCTGAGCTGTGTTCTGACAGCCCCCACCCAGAACACTCTAATCAGCGCTCTGTCATTGGCTTAGAGCACTAATTGGGAGTTGGTTGGCTGCTGCTGGTTTTCCAGCATGCATGTCCAACAGTAGTTGGCGAACTGCCTGCTTCCGTCGGTCAGACCGACATACACACGTGTGTACAGGCTTACCTTTGAACTTTTAATAATGTGTCATTATTGCAAACATACTGGGGTTCTTGCTTTTTGCAATTAGATCTACCTATCTTGGTCTATCATGTTTTTTCAAGCTTTTTATAGTAAACCAGTCACAAGATGAACACAGGTACTTCATTTCTGGCTACCTCCTTAAAAAAGCCAGTTCTCTGGGTCTTATGCTGACTTGGATCAAAATGCTAAGTCATTACTTAGATCTCTGCTCACACCATGCATAAATGTAATAAAAAGAAAATAAATAAAACCACACATTGGGCAAAAATGTATAAATGTACTTAAATGCTTTCACCTACCCAGTGCCGGGACAAGGTCATACAGTGCCCAGGGCGAACATGCCAAACTGCGCCCCCCCCCTCCCTCCCAGTGTTGCGCATGATCAAGCATCTTACTCATGTCTAATAAACACACCTGATCGTTATACCAACATAAAGAGTGCAGAAGACACGTGGACGTGGTGGGTTTAGAAGATCTAACATTTTTTTAGGACAGGCAGGGTCCACTGATCTGCTTATTCAGATGAGTGGACCCTGCCTGGTTCACGTAAAGAAATATTAAACCCAAAACCAATATTTAGAGTGCCCCCACTCTGGATGAAAAAGCACAGGGGGCAACTTTAAACAGCAGCAATGTCAGTCTTGGAGGAGGGGACTGTTATATGTACTAGCAGATGTAAATGTACCAACAAATTAAAGCCAACCTGAAATCAGTTACAGTGAACAGTTTTTATTCTGTAACACAGCTTGTTGGATCACCAAATGAAAGAAAGCCTAAAAAGAAAACAAATGCAGCTTTCACATCTAAGCTGCAATATAATAGTTTGCTTTTGGGTTTAATACAGCTTTAATGTCTATTTCACACTTGTGATCCTGTTGTTGGTGAGAGCAGAGAAACCATCACCTGAGATTGTTACCATGCTGACACAAACTGTGGAATGTCATTTGCCAGTCTGGCTGGTGGGGGATTGGTGCTGTAGGGGCAGGTGGGTAGTATACCTGCCCTCTCTGGCCAACAACAGGACCATAATTGTGAAATAATGTTTGGTTTGCTAGGAGTTAAGTAATCCTGAGAGTTTAAACGGTTACTACATTCCCGGTACAGTAGTTTATTGGTTAGTTCAGAACATACTTTACAAGCCTATAGAAAACAGGATCCACCATTCCACACTTTAGCACACTGGACTCCTGAATCAAACTGGGAAAGACATCTCTGACACAGGGAGCTCTGATTCCCATCAAACTCCATGACATTTGCAGTTTGCTGAAATACAGTAATTCTACAGCTTCTAGAAACGCCCAGCCTTTTGCCCCAGCCTGCACATGTACAGAGCTCTCACTCCTCAGGACAGCTCCTCCATTTCTGCACCTTTCCTGTTCTTGCTCTGAGCTGTAATGGGGAGGCAGGGGATGAATGAATCAGGTCACACAGGAAGGAGATCATGAGAACTGATGCTGCCATGTTCACACATGCAGAGTACAGAGGAAAGAAACTTACACATTCAGCGGCAAGGGGCGGGGCAAATTGACACTGTGCTTCATCACCACTATATCATATTTTACTGAAGTGGTAGAGGGGCGGGCGATGACTGGTGGTTGGCCATGAGGAAAGAGCTAAATAGACTGACAGGAGGCTGGGCTAATAAGAACAGGTAATTTGTTGTTTTCTTTGTACCCAGCAAAGAGTACGTTCAGAATGGGGGACAGCTAGGGGGAAGTTAGATGAGTACTGGATCTCCTCCCCATCTCCTCTTAATGGAACAGGTTTTTTCCACACTCCACAGAATACATCTATGTACCAAATTAAAAGTCCCACTATACTCCTGAAATATAAGGAATGTTACCTTTTCTTTCTTTGCAAAGTACAGGGCAGGTTTATGGTACAGCAAAGTAGTTTGGAAAGTAGTGTAGTCGGCACTTACAGGTGAAGAAGACATGTCTGACATGCATCTTCATGCTGGGGTGAGCTGTGATGTCTGCAGGTCGGGAAGCAAAGATCAGGGCTGCTGTGTTCTGTTGTCTTCCTGCTCCGCCCACCTGTAGAGGAGCTCTGTAACAGGCAGCCCCGATCTAGCTGGCCAGACTGATAGAAGATGAAACCTGGGAGAGAGAATTCTTCTCATGTTTGTGATGGGACGTAGCTGAATGAATGAATGAATGAAAAACTTAGCGCGGCACATGCGAACTAAATCGCCTCTGGGCGCTTGTTGTTCCTGTCTCTTGACATCAAAAGAGCAGAGTTTTAATCTGTCTTCTGAAGGTCAGGTGGTTTTCCTCCAACCGAATGCTGGTTGGTAAAGCGTTACATAGTCTAGGACCTTGGAAAGCAAACCTTCTTTCTCCTTTGGACTTGTATCTGGCTTTGGGTACCTTGACTAGATTTTGGTCGGTGGATCGCAGAACGCGATTGGAATTGTGGGGTTCTATCTTGTCGCAAAGATACTGCGGAGCCTTCCCATGGATGCACTTATGGGTCAGACAGAGTGCTTTAAAAGCAATTCTGTCCTTTACTGGCAACCAGTGAAGGGTTCTCAACGAAGGCGAGATTGATTCCCATGTTTTTTTTCCCAGTCACAAGTCTGGCGGCCGTATTCTGAACGACTTGCAGACGAGAGATTTGGTACTTTGGGAGTCCGAGGTAAAGGGCATTTGCATAGTCCAGTCTGGAGTTCACAATTGTTCCTACCACGACTGCTACGTCTTCTTTGGGGATAAATGGAATAAGTCTGCCTAGTTTTTGGACAGGCTGCTGCAACTACAGATGGGATCATAGAGTGGTGTGATGTGCACAGATTCTTGTGCATGCTGCTGCTGGCAACATGACGCCCCCTCCCACACCACGCCCAGGGCATCTGCCCCTCCCACCCACCCTAGTACCCTAGTACCTAGTACCGGTGTAGTAAAAAATCCGAGGATTTTTTACTACACCGGCCCTGCACCTGCCTCCCCTGCACTACTAACCAATTCCCTTTTCTTAAAACATACAAACAAACACCAAAATGGTACTAATATACATAATCAGCTGTTTTGCTTAATAATTCCATATCATATAATAGAAGACAAATCCACTTCATCAAGCCCAGCGCTAAAACTTTTAAACACACCTAACTGTGACAAAAAAAAAACACATACGCATGTATATTATTTCCTTCCTACATAAAAAACAAACATACTGTAAGTGAATAGCAATTCTTTCAGTGACTCTGAATATTAATCACAGTCTCTTAAAACAGCTCGATTAGAGTGTTCATAATCATCCAAAGTACCTATATAAACATCTCTGTGTTAAATAAATATTGACAAAACAGCTTCCACCAAGTGATTATTCACTTCATGCAAAGAGTCCGCTGTGTTCTCTTCCACCGGTGCATATTCCTCACTCAACAGATCGCTGTCTGTCTTTTTTCAAGAGAACATGAGCCTAAACGGCTTCCAGGGAGAGTCTCCCCGGTCTGCATACAATCCTACTTCAGGATCCCAAACCAGTGTAGTATGTTTAACGGATCATTTATTGAAAGCCAAGATAGAACACTTACAAAAGCCAGCAATATAAATTAAGAATTTAAACAAATCAATTCCAACACTGAACCAGCAACCTGTGCTACTGTAACAGACTTGGGTATGCAGCTGACCGCTCTTTGTTAGTTGCAGGCTCCTAATCTCCAGCGTCAGTAACTTCTGCCCTAACTTCTGCCCAATGCTGTTGTTTTTTTCCCTGATTTTTTTGCTTTTATTGCTATGACAACTTTCTCAAGAGGATGGAACTACAGTATACCTCCTAGCAATATATACTCTCTCTTCCCACCTGCCGATGCACTCCAGACTTAAAAACCGGGACCAAAACACAGCGGGAAGTGGATAATCAAGAGATACAGCATTCCATCAATATAAAGCAGGGGTCTTCAAACTACAGGGCCGAATGTGGCCCTTTGCTAGCCTTTAGCCAGCCTTTGGGGCACTACTTCTGCCAATGATATGAGGCAGTATTCCTTCCACTGACACCAACAATGGGGAACTATTACTCCGAGTAATAACAATGATGGGGCACTACTCCTCCTCCTACTGACCACAAACCCTAAAGCCATGTTTATTCTCACTGATGCCTGGCTCAGGAAATTTAATACCCTCACTGGCCACAAGCTGCCTCCCTTAAAGTGGAGTTCTACCCAAAAGGAATCCTGACCCCTTGACATGCCACATTTTTTTTGGGGGGGGGGGCAGGTACCTAGTTTTGACAGGTACCCAGCTCCCACTTCCTCTCGAGCTGCCTAAGTGGCCCCTTTCTCTCTACAATCTTCTGGCACACATCACAGAATGTGTCCCAGAAAAGTCCCATTCAGGATGTGCAGCGCAACTAGTTCATGTGCAGTGTGCACCCAGCTGTGAAGCCGCAAGCTGTCACAGCCGGGTGCCCACAGTAGTGATGCTGGTCCCGCAGAGAGGAGAGGGAGAATGTACAGAAACATCCTTGATGAAAACTTGCTACACAGTGCTCTGGACCTCAGACTGGGGCGGAGGTTCATCTTCCAACAGGACAACAACCCTAAACACACAGCCAAGGTAACAAAGGAGTAGCTAAGAGACAACTCTGTGAATGTCCTTTAGTGGCCCACACCGAGCCCAGACTTGAACCCAATTGAACATCTCTGGAGAGATCCTAAAATTGCTGTGCACTGACCCTCCCCATCCAACCTGATGGAGCTTGAGAGTTCCTGTACAGAAAAATGGGACAAACTGACCAAAAATAGATGTACCAAGCTTGCAGCATCATACTCAAAAAGAGTTGGGACTGTAATTGGTGCCAAAGGTGGTTCAACAAAGTATTGAGCAAAGGCTGTGAAGTATTATGTACATGTGATTTTTTTTTATTTTTTTTTTTGTTTTTTATTTTTAATAAATTTGGAAAGAATTCAAACAAACGTCTTTCACATTGCAATTTTGGGGTATTGTTTGTAGAATTCTGAGGAAAATAATTAATTGAATCCATTTTGGAATAAGGCTGTAGCAAAAAAAAAAAATGGAAAAAGTGAAGCATTGGCAATACTTTCCGGATGCACTGTAGAATAGAAAAATGAAGGTATACAATAAAATTATGTAATATCTCTGAACACATGGAAACATGTACCTATACAAAAATCTCACTAACATAGATATAAATAGGGATAATATTAAAATATTCTTATGGGAAATATTAGGGATAAACCTATAAAACTATCAAATCTAAAGTGCACTCTATTAACCCTATCTCAAGGTAACTGTAAAATTAGAAATTGCTCTAATATTGCCAACATCCCTGATCTCAGTAACACCAGCACTCCCCCAGCTGGGATATTATACTATATATATATACATATATATTGTATATTACGCTGTGTTAAAAAAAAAACATGTCTGACAATCTTTATTGTATACAAAACAATAAAAACAAATCTAAAATCAAATCATGGCTGATTTTTTGTGTGTACATGCATCATGTTTTACAGCAAAATAACACATGAATACCCAACATTCCTAGTCAACATATACAGTCCAGTTTTAAATAGGTTCATCCAACATTTTTTTTTTAAATGAGCTCCTTCTTTTTCAGGGGTGAACAGTAAATAGGGTATGTCGTATTCTGTAAATAGGGAGAAAAATATAGCCATCACTTTAAAAACAATACAGACTTGCCATCACCCACTATACCTATTCAGTGCCGCATTCGAAGTTCCACATGGGACCACCAGATAACCACTGATACCACCCACATAACTTGGAAATGTTCCTCTCCACCAAAACATGGACCATCATCAGAGCTGGTAGCTTATCTAACTAAGCAGAGTGGCTCTATCTGGCAAAAACCTCAGAGCAAGAGTTAATAGTAACGATGGACATAAATATAAAACCAAATACCTCCTAAAAATAAAAACAAATCAATAAAAGATCCAAAGAGGTCTTTGCACATACTGTATATCCTCAGACCATCTCAAAGGTAACCATAGTCGGTGGTCAATATTCTATGATAATTAGTGGTCTGAAAGAACGAATAAACAAATAAATTACTTTAAAATAAGTAAGAGAACAATCTATATATATCACGCCTATCACGGATGCCCTATCATCCCCTCGTCTATCACGGACGAGAGGGCGTCCATGACGGGCGGAACACTGAACACAGTGTTTGCTGGGAAACCGAGTGTTCCACCTATCACGGAACAGCACAAGGAGGACCGCAAGTTTTTAACACTGCACGGACTCGGGTACACAGATCGAATTCTGCAATGGGCATGGTGAGGTGGCACGGCAATGGACTCTGACACGCTGACTCGAGTATAAGCCGAGGGAGTCATTTTCAGCCTGAAAGGGCTGAAAAACTTGGCTTATACTCGAGTATTTACGGTATATGTTTGTGACTTGCTATTCACTTATATGTTTGTTTGTGACTTGCTATTCACATATATATATATATATATATATATATATATATATATATATATATATATATATATATGTTTAAGACTTGCTATTCACGTATATGTTTGTTTTGTATGTGATAAGGAAATATACTGTACATGTTTATGTGTTTTTTTCTCATGATTGGGTGTGTTTAAAACTTTTAGCGCTGGGCTAGATGAAGTGGATTTTGGCTTCATTGGTATAATATATTATAGGGGATGTTTAAGCACAGCAGCTGAATATTTATATTAGTGGGGTTTATTTGTTTGCATGTTTTAAGAAAGTTCTTATTGCAGGGTGGGTTTAAGTGTTTATTTTTAAAAAGCACTCTAATATCCATTAGTAAGTGAGAGATTCAGAAAAATCTGCAGTCATGAACTTTTTTTTTTACAATACAGAATGGTTTGTGAGATCTTTTCTGATAAGGGGAAACATAAGGAAAGTGTGTTCAGATCTCTTTCTAGGCAATGCTCTTGAAAAAAAGGGGAAAGACTAGTGGGATATTGTTAGACTGGAAAGATATTTGAAAGAAAATTTAATTACAAGGAGACTAAGGCCGCGTACACACGACCGAGGAACTCGACGGGCAAAACACATCGTTTTGTCATTCGAGTTCCTTGTGAAGCCGCCGAGGACCTCGGCGAGCTGAAATTTCCATTGAACAACGAGGAAATAGAGAACATGTTCTCTATTTCCTCGCCGAGGTCCTCGTCGGCTTCCTCGGACGAAAGTGTACACACGGCCGGGTTTCTCGGCAGAATTCAGCTCTGAACCGAGTTTCTGGCTGAATTCTGTCGAGAAACTCGGTCGTGTGTACGGGGCCTTAGATGGCAAAAGGCAACACAAGATGGTTTGAATGATAAAGAATCTGAAGAGGTGTGGTTGGGTTTGATTCTTAAATGGAAAATTAAGAATAAGACCTTATTGGAAACCAAAATTCTATTTTTGAAAAGCAAGTTAGAACCTATTAGATACTCCGGAATACAAAAAGTTCAATGACACTTTGTAAAGGAGATTGCAAAAGGTGTCTAGAGAAACACAAAATAAGAGAAAGAAGTATAAGAGAGATTTAGCAGATTTATATGCTTGGCAAATTAAAGGGACAGAGAAACCAGTGCAGTTCATTTCCACTAAAAAGCGTTTCAATTTACCCACACTACAAAAGGATGTATTGACCACTAAAAGGAGTGGGAAGAATATTGGAGAAGGACAGCAGAGAACCATACAGAGATTTAGGGTACCTATGAGAAATAACCCTGGCATCCCATTAACTCCAAAGTATAATACAGCTTTATACAATCAGGTGATAAGAGACCTCAGGAGGACAATCATTACCAATATGGAGTTCCAACTATAAATACATATGAACCCCCTACATGAGGAGAAGGAGGAGGATTATAGATATATAGCCAGATTCAGGTAGCGCGCCACATCTTTAAGGCGGCGTAGCATATCGTATGTACGCTACGCCGCCTTAAGTCAGAGAGGCAAGTACTGTATTCACAAAGCACTTGCCTCCTAATTTACGGAGGCGTAGCGTAAATGGGGCCGGCGTAAGCGCTTCTAATTCAAATGAGGATCGGGGGCGTGTTTTATGGAAATGATTGGTGACCCGACGTGATTGTCGTTTTTTACGAACGGCGCATGCGCCGTCCGTGTACATATCCCAGTGTGCATTGCTCCCAAGTAAGCCGCAAGGACGTATTGGTTTCGACGTGAACGTAAATTACGTCCAGCCCCATTCACGGCCGACTTACGCAAACAACGTAAAATTTTAAAGTTTTGACGCGGGAACGACGGCCATACATAACATTGGCTAGGCCAGCTATTTGCTGGAATAACTTTACGATGGAAAACGCCTTACGTAAACAGCGTATCTTTACTGCGACGGGCGCACGTACGTTTGTGAATCAGCGTATCTAGTCATTTACATATTCTACGCTGAACGCAACGGAAGCGCCACCTAGCGGCCAGTGGAAAAATTGCACCCTAAGATACGACGCCGCAGGCCGTCGTATCTTAGCTAGGTTTAAGTGTACAGTATCTCAGTTTGAGCATACACTTAAACTTAAGACGGCTTAGATTCCGAGTTACGTCGGCGTATCTACTGATACGGCGTAACTCTTTGTGAATCTGGCTAATAGAGATTATGGACATTCACCTGCTTTTTTTGGGGAAGAAGTGAAAACCTGGACCAACACAGTGGGGGAGAGGAGCGAAAGGTTATGTAGGGATGCTCAAGGGAGCAGATAAACAAGAGAAGATATAGAGATTGTGTGTGAGTAAGGTACAATACCAAAAAGAGAAGGAGAGAATGGTAACAAATGTTATTTTTCATTTAAGGAGAACTAAATATTTTGAATCTTGTTTTAAATATGCACCCAGGAAAACACTAAATAAATTTGAGGTCTTTATAGACACACACAACTACATTAGGAAACTAAACATGAACAAATATTTTCTAGGCAACCCTCAGAATAGGGAATACAGTCATTTGATGAATAAATCCACTTTTAATCCCCAGATTAGTGACAATCATTATGTTGACACTTTCAAAGGAATGGTTTTAAGAAAGTTAGAGTCAGTGATTCCAGGAAGACATGCCTCAAAGGCCTACTTACCCAGTTACAAAATGTATTATTGGAGGGAGATGATATATATCTAGTTACAGCAGATGTATCATCCCTCTATACTAATATTGAACACAAGGATTCAGTGCCGACCTTAAAATGAGGTTAGAATAAGAGAGATGATATCCTATTGGTACAGAAGTACCTAGAAAAGGTACTTCAGTTCTGTTTAACTAAGATCCAAAGGGGAGGCCATGTCTTGAATACTGTTACTTATTTCAAGGAAACAGACAGGAATATTTATTTGTTCCTGAATAGCCGCCTCCACCCTTTCTGGCTTAGGCCCCGTTTACACTACTGCGACTTCAAAGTCATGCTAATTTACTGTGATTTCGCAGCTGAAATTTTGCAGCGATTTCAGGGAATGCCTGTGTAAGTGGCATCAAAATCGGACCAAAGTAGTTCAGGGACTACTTTGAAGTCAGAACAACTTAAAGTCGTACTAATATGAATGCTTGTCATTGGAAATCATGGGAAACGACTTGTCAGGCTACTTTGCCATCACAAATCATGGGACAAGTCGTATAAGTGTGAAAGGGGACTTAAAGCGGAGCTCCACCCTAAAGTGGAACTCGCGCTGATCGGAACCCTCCCCCCCTCCGGTGTCACATTTGACACCTTTCAGGGGGGAGGGGGGTACAGATACCTGTCTAAAGACAGGTATTTGCACCCACTTCCGGCCACACGTTCGGGCAAAAGACAGGTTTTTCCCGACTTCCCGTCTGTCCCCCGTTGTGTGCTGGGAACACTCGGCTCCCAGCACACATCGTGTGAGCCAATCGGCGGGCGCAGCACGACTCACGCATGCGCCGTAGGGAACCGGGTAGTGAAGCCGGAGCGCTTCACTTCCTGGTTCCCTCACTGAGGATGGCGGGGGGAGCAGCAGAGAGACGAGCGATCGCTCATCCTCTGCTGCGGACGGCGCTGGACTCCAGGACAGGTAATTTTTCTAATATTAAAAGTCAGCAGCTGCAGTATTTGTAGCTGCTGGCTTTTAATATTTTTTTTTAATGGCACATCCGCTTTAAGAATATTCCAAAGAGGCAAATAATGCACGTGCACTGTACTTGCACTAGATATGAGTACTGCTTCTCCCAGACTAGGGTTCTTAAGGATGGATTTGTACAGAAAGGAATTCCTCTAGACAATTAGATAAGGTCATAGAGGATATTGCACTGATTCCTAATGAACAATTATTATGTACAGAAACTGAGAGAGATAGAAACAGGCATATGCACCAGTAGAGTTGTGTTACCGGCTTTAACATACATTATAAATAAATTGAAAACATCTATGAGAAGTATTGGCCCATTCTTTTGAATGATGAGGTAGTTGGTCCCCTTTTATTTAAAACACCTAAGTTAATTTATAGGAGTCCCCTATATTTTGGCAGCCACAAGGTCAAAAATATCTTAGACCCATCAAGGAGAACTCTTATGCTGCGTATACACAACCGTTTTTCATGACGAGAACATTTTTTTTTTTAAATTGGTCATTAAAAACGACTGTGTGTAGGCTCCAGAGCATTTTTCTCTACGTGAAAAATGGGCATAAAAAATTTAGAACATGCTCTATTTTTTCTCGTCGTTTTTCACGTTGTCCTTTTTCACGTCGTGAAAAACGGTCACGTGTAGGCTTTAACGACGGGGAAAAAAATGCCCATGCTCAGAAGCAGGTAATGAGAAGGGAAATTTGCATAATCAGCCCAAAGGGTGTCACCAATCGAATGGAACTTCCCCTATAGTGCCATTGTATGTGTTATACGTCACCACGCTTTGCTCGAGCATTTTTTTTTTCACGATCGTGTGTATGCAAGGCAGGATTGACAAGAATCACATCGAGAAAAACTTTGTTTATTAACATGACATGAAAAATGGTAGTGTGTACGCGGCTTTACTTTTTAAGACCAAAAAAAGTTCTTTGCTTGTGGAAGATATATTAGTTGTCAGTCCAGTGGGTTGAATGTAAGAATAAAACATTTACATCTATACAGGGGAGAAAGACCTATAGGATGGAAGATAGAATATGTGATACCACTCATGTAGTGTATGCTTTATGTGCCCCTGCAGGCTTCAGTATATTGGCTGCATTTAAGAGACAACTTAAAGGGGTTGTAAAAGTTTGTTTTTTATTTTCTAAATAGGTTCCTTTAAGCTAGTGAATTGTTGGTTCACTTACATTTTCCTTCGATTTCCCTTCTAAATGTTTTTTTTTTTATTTGTTTTCTTTGTCTGAATTTCTCACTTCCTGTTCCTCCTCAGTAAGGTGTTCAGTAAGCTGTTCTAAATGACTTTCCACCACTCGGATGATGGTGGAAAGCTTACTGAGGAGAAGCAGGAAGTGAGAAATTCAAACAAAGAAAAACAACATTTAGAAGGGAAATTGAAGGAAAAGGTAAGTGAACCAACAATGCACTAGCTTAACCACTTGAGATCCGCGCTATGGTCGAAAGATGTCCACAGCGCGGCTCTCAAGTCCCGGGTGGACGTCCCTGGACGTCCTGTCGTTGTTGTTCCCTGTGCGCGCCACTGGGGGCGCGCAGCGGGGAAACAACGTGCCCGGCGCATCGTTCGGGAGCCGATGCGAGTGCCTGGTGGCCGCGATGTCCGCCAGACACACACGATCGTCGGTTACACAGCAGGACGTGGAGCTCTGTGTGTAAACACAGAGCTCCACGTGCTGTCAGGGAGAGAGGAGACCGGTCTGTGGCCCTTTACATAGGGACACAGCATCGGTCACCTCCCCCAGTCAGTCCCCTCCCCCCACACAGTAAGAACACAATGAGGGAATACATTTAACCCCTTCCTCACCCCCTAGTGTTAACCCCTTCACTGCCAGTCACATTTATACAGTAATTAGTGCATTTTTATAGCACTGATCTCTGTATAAATGTGAATGGTCCCAAAATTGTGTCAAAAGTGTCCGATACGTCCGCCGCAATATCACAGCCCTGACAAAAAAAAATTGCAAATCGCCGCCATTATAAATCTATCCCCCATTTTGTAGGCGCTATAATTTTTGTGCAAACCAGTCGCTTATTGCGATTTTTTTTTTTTTTTACAAAAATACGTCGAAAAATACGTATCGGCCTTAACTGAGAAAATTTTTTTTTTTTTTTTTAAAAATTGGGATATTTATTATAGCAACAAGTAAAAAATATATATAGATTTTTTTAAATTGTCGCTCTTTTTTTGTTTATAGCGCAAAAAATAAAAAATGCAGAGGTAATCAAATACCACCAAAATAAAGCTCTATTTGTGGGGAAAAAAGGACGTCAATTTTGTTTGGGAGCCACGTCGCACCACCGCGCAAATGTCAGTTAAAGCGACGCAGTGCCGGAAGCTGAAATTTCGCCTGGGCACGAAGGGGGTTTATGTGCCCAGTAAGCAAGTGGATAAAGGAACCAATTTAGAAAATAAAAGATAAACCTATACAACCCCTTTAAGAAACATATATATATATAAACGCATAAATAACATCACAATTGGTTATAAAAATGGTAGTAGTCTCTTTGCACTATAGAGAGGTTTACAATCAAGACCCTAATTCCCGGAAATTCTGGGGTATAGAATGTGTCAGACCTTATTGGAGAGTAGTGATGTACAGAACTGTTCACCGGCGAATAGTTCCCGGCGAACATCGCTTGTTTGCGTTCGCCGCCGCTGGCGAACATATACGATGTTCGATCCGCCCCCTATTCATCATCATTGATTAAACTTTGACCCTGTACCTCACAGTCAGCAGACACATTCCAGCCAATTAGCAGCATACCCTTCCTCCCTGACCCTCCCATCTCCTGGACAGCATCCATTTTAGATTTATTCTGAAGCTGCAGTCTTAGTGAGAGGAGGGACAGTGTAGCTGCTGCTGATTTAATATGGAAAGCGATAGCTAGGCCAGTGTATTCAGTGTCCACTCCAGTCCTGAAAGACTCATCTGATCTCTGCTGTAAGGACATCACCCTTACAGCACCCCAAAAAGCCCTTTTTAGGGCTAGTCCATCAGTCTGCATTTTTTTCTTCTCTGTAATCTAATTGCAGTTGCCTGCCAGGCAGCGTGTGTGTGTCTCAGGCTCCCAGCGCATATAGTACAGATCCCGAAGGGACTGACAGTGGGCGATACATTTGACTAAAGGCCTGATGAGATGAGCTTCCTTGGGCTAAAAATGGTCCACACGCTGCTGTATTTTATCTCTGCATGCCGGATGACTTGCGTGACTTATCCGCCACCAACTAAGGTTCAAGCCGCAATGTTTTAGCGCACTTTCTGCCTGGAAAACATAAATTTTTCTGTAGCAGCGGCTGAAACAATACCTACTTTTTCAGGCATGTGTACATGCCTAATTTTTATGGCCTCTGGTGCTGCACTGTGGCTGCAAAAACAAACCAAAAAAAAGGCACATACATGTGTCAATTCCCCTTCGTGATCGTTACCTTGCTGTGGTGAAGGGGCTTGCGTATCACAATGAAGCGACCACCTCTATGAGTGTGTTGGCAATGGCAATGTTGGCACACCCCAGATGATAAGGTCGTTGCTTCATTGTGAACAGACCAAAAGCGATCGGCTGGATAATTTTGCATAGAAAAAACATAATTTGTGATCATCTAAGGTGATCATTAAAGCCTACTAGGCCAACAATGGGCCCACACTGCAGAATCATTGTTTTCTGGGTCACTTAACTGTCACTTAACTGTCACTGAACTACCTCAGCATGACCATAGGCTTTGAAAAACCCCCATCGCCTGCAATCTCCCAAACGTGCGCATGAGCACAGTCATCACTACACCAAGATTGACGCATAGAAGAAATAAAATTTATGTCATGAGTGTGTCAACTATTGACAACTTTTTGCAGTTGTCTAAATTCTATTCCATACACGTCTCCTGATAGGGGACGTAACAGGGATTAAACTGATATGAATAGTAGTACTTAACATACCACTCAAATTGGGATTGCACAGTACATTACACGGCGCACGCGCAGTGCCCCAAATTGAAAGTAAGAGGACCGACTAAGCATATTTTTCCATCTCCCGGTTCCTAAAATCTATTCGATACACCGGCCCCTGATAGGGGACAAAACAGAGATGACTGTTAAGAACAGATTTTTGTTAATTTAAAAAAAAAAAAAGAGCACAGCCTCTGCAGAGCTGGGTATTTTTTGGCCGCGTTACTGAACGCTCATGCACAATGGCTATAAGCTCATGCGTCCTTTTGCGGAGGTGACAAACCTGGTCAGTCAAACCCAAGGAAACATCATCGACCTCATCCCATATGCGTTCTTTCTGGAGTGTGCCCTGCGAAGAGTGCTGAATAAGGCCATAGATGAGCATGAAGAGGAAGAGTTGTGGTCACCATCACCACCAGAGGCAGCCTTGTCGTCGTCGATTGCTGGACCTGCGGCAACGCAGAGAGAGGAGTCTGAAGAAGAGGAGTCAGAGGAGGAAGGTGGCTTTGAGGCAGTGGAAGACCAACCACAGCAGGCGTCCCAGGGGGCTTGTTGTCACCTTTCAGGGACCCTTGGTGTTGTACGTTGGTGGGTGGAGGAAGAGACATTCAATGACGTCAGTGAGGACAAGGAACGGGACATGGCTAGCTTGGTATCTGTCAGGAATGCTGGTAGATCAGACTGTGTGACCGCACAGAGGAACCAAACAAGGTGAGTAGTGAAATAAAAGGTGTTTATTTACAAATGTGTGAACCACCAGTGCACAATAAAACGACAAACAGTATGTACAAATAAAGGGGAATACCGTATTCATAAACGAGCCAAGCCGAGGTCATACACATGGGAGGTCAGTAGATGGGTAAGGATGGGGACAGGAATCAGGACACAGGGAGGACAAGTCCAGGCAGGGATCAAGGATCGGGATCAGGATCAGGTCCAGGGATCAAGTCCAGAAATCAGGGTCAAATACAAGCTCAAGATCAGGGTAAGTAGATCGATACCAGGGCGAGGACTGATTGCACACGCCGGGTATATATAAGCCTGTTAATTACGTTTAGGTTACACCTGAATGCAGGAAGGGCTGTGTGCTCCACACTGCTAAGAATCCCCCGCTGGTGGACGCCAGTACTGCAGCCCAAGGATAACATAGCACCACCAGGGAAGAACTCCCCCGACAGTCCAAGACTGTTGGGAGACACCTGGTGGTGGGCCACAGTACTGCACGCCAAATACCAGGCATTAACACTAGCAATGGGAACCTTCCCTGACAGTATCCAACCTTGTGTAAATGGGGAGTTTGCGGTTGTGCAAATGGACTGTTTGCAGTTGTTTGCGGTGCGTTAAACGAGGAGTTTGGTCTGTCAGAGTTTGGTCTGTCACTGTGAACCCTAACCTTGTTACAGACAGGGTTAGGGTTACAGATAGGGTTAGGGTTACAGATAGGGTTAGAGTTAGGGTTACAGACAGGGTTGGGGTTAGGGTTACAGATAGGGTTAGGGTTAGGGTTACAGACAGGGTTAGGGTTACCCTAACCCTGTCTGTAACCCTAACCCTATCTGTAACCCTAACCCTAACCCTGTCTGTAACCCTAACCCTAACCCTTACACTACCTGATCGATACAGCATCATACCTGATGTTTTAAAGCACGTTATTCCAAACAATTTATGAATGCTAGGTGATTTATGCCCTTTATGGATTAAAAACGGACTCTGTGACAACTACGTAATTTTCCATGGGAGTTTTGCCATGGATCCCCCTCCGGCATGCCACAGTCCAGGTGTTAGTCCCCTTTAAACAACTTTTCCGTCACTATTGTGGCCTGAAAGAGTCCCTGTGGGTTTTAAAATTTGCCTGCCCATTGAAGTCTATGGCGGTTCGCCCGTTCGCGAACATTTGCGGAAGTTCGCGTTCGCCTTTCGCGAACGGAAAATTTTAGGTTTGCGACATCACTATTGGAGAGGAATTAATAGAGTGAGCTGCATCTCACCTAAAGAAACTAAGTAGATTCCTAACATGGACACATTACGTTTTGAAGGGTTTGAATGTTTAACTCAATATAAACTGTTTTGTCAGCAATCTTTAATTGGTCTGTATTTTCACATGTATTTGCCTTACACATGTGTATGCCCTTTACTTATTTTATACAAGTGCATTTATTTAGACCACTAATTATCATAGATTATTGACCACCTACTATGCTATGTTACTATTGTAATGATTTATAGATATACAGTGAGGAAAATAAGTATTTGAACACCCTGCTATTTTGCAAGTTCTCCCACTTGGAAATCATGGAGGGGTCTGAAATTGTTATCGTAGGTGCATGTCCACTGTGAGAGACATAATCCAAAAAAAAAATCCAGAAATCACAATTTATGATTTTTTTAACTATTTATTTGTATGATACAGCTGCAAATAAGTATTTGAACACCTGAGAAAATCAATGTTAATATTTGGTACAGTAGCCTTTGTTTGCAATTACAGAGGTCAAACGTTTCTTGTAGTTTTTCACCAGGTTTGCACACACTGGAGGAGGGATTTTTGGCCCACTCCTCCACACAGATCTTCTCTAGATCAGTCAGGTTTCTGGGCTGTCGCTGAGAAACACAGAGTTTGAGCTCCCTCCAAAGATTCACTATTGGGTTTAGGTCTGGAGACTGGCTAGGCCACGCCAGAACCTTGATATGCTTCTTACAGAGCCACTCCTTGGTTATCCCGGCTGTGTGCTTCGGGTCATTGTCATGTTGGAAGACCCAGCCTCGACCCATCTTCAAAGCTCTAACTGAGGGAAGGAGGTTGTTGCCCAAAATCTCGCAATACATGGCCCCGGTCGTCCTCTCCTTAATACAGTGCAGTCGCCCTGTCCCATGTGCAGAAAAACACCCCCAAAGCATGATGCTACCACCCCCATGCTTCACAGTAGGGATGGTGTTCTTGGGATGGTACTCATCATTCTTCTTCCTCCAAACACGGTTAGTGGAATTATGACCAAAAAGTTCTATTTTGGTCTCATCTGACCACATGACTTTCTCCCATGACTCCTCTGGATCATCCAAATGGTCATGGGCAAACTTAAGACGGGCCTTGACATGTGCTGGTTTAAGCAGGGGAACCTTCCGTGCCATGTATGATTTCAAACCATGACGTCTTAGTGTATTACCAACAGTAACCTTGGAAACGGTGGTCCCAGCTCTTTTCAGGTCATTGACCAGCTCCTCCCGTGTAGTCCTGGGCTGATTTCTCACCTTTCTTAGGATCATTGAGACCCCACGAGGTGAGATTTTGCATGGAGCCCCAGTCCGAGGGAGATTGACAGTCATGTTTAGCTTCTTCCATTTTCTAATGATTGCTCCAACAGTGGACCTTTTTTCACCAAGCTGCTTGGCAATTTCCCCGTAGCCCTTTCCAGCCTTGTGGAGGTGTACAATTTTGTCTCTAGTGTCTTTGGACAGCTCTTTGGTCTTGGCCATGTTAGTAGTTGGATTCTTACTGATTGTATGGGGTGGACAGGTGTCTTTATGCAGCTAATGACCTCAAACAGGTGCATCTAATTTAGGATAATAAATGGAGTGGAGGTGGACATTTTAGAGGCAGACTAACAGGTCTTTGAGGGTCAGAATTCTAGCTGATAGACGGGTGTTCAAATACTTATTTGCAGCTGTATCATACAAATAAATAGTTAAAAAATCATAAATTGTGATTTCTGGAATTTTTTTTTTTGATTATGTCTCTCACAGTGGACATGCACCTACGATGACAATTTCAGACCCCTCCATGATTTCCAAGTGGGAGAACTTGCAAAATAGCAGGGTGTTCAAATACTTATTTTCCTCACTGTATGTGCAAACATCCCTTTGGATCTTTTTTTTATTGATTTGTTTATACAGTGGGGCAAAAAGGGATTTAGTCAGCCACCAATTGTGCAAGTTCTCCCACTCAAAAAGATGAGAGAGGCCTGTAATTGTCATCATAGGTATACTTCAACTATGAGAGACAAAATGTGGAAACAAATCCAGACATTGTCTGATTTGGAAAGAATTTATTTGCAAATTATGGTGGAAAATAAGTATTTGGTCACCTACAAACAAGCAAGATTTCTGTCTCTCACAGACCTGTATCTTCTTCTTTAAGAGGCCCCTCTGTCCTTCACTCATTACCTGTATTAATGGCACCTGTTTGAACTTGTTATCAGTATAAAAGACACCCGTCCACAACCTCAAACAGTCACACTCCAAACCCCACTATGGTGAAGACCAAAGAGATGTCGAAGGACACCAGAAACAAAATGGTAGACCTGCACCAGGCTGGGAAGACTGAATCTGCAATAGGCAAGCAGCTTGGTGTGAAGAAATCAACTGTGGGAGCAATAATTAGAAAATGGAAGACATACAAGACCACTGATAATCTCCCTCGATCTGGGGCTCCACACAAGATCTCACCCCGTGGAGTCAAAATGATCACAAGAACGGTGAGCAAAAATCCCAGAACCACACTGGGGGACCTAGTGAATGACCTGCAGAGAGCTGGGACCAACGTAACAAAGGCTACCATCAGTAGCACACTATTCTGCCAGGGACTCCTGCAGTGCCAGACGTGTCCCCCTGCTTAAGCCAGTACATGTCCGGGCCCGTCTGAGGTTTGCTAGCCACTTCCAAACCGCCGCATGTGGATGTACGTCCACAGAATGACACGTACAGGCACATTGGCGTACCTGTACGTCCCTGCCTAGACGTGGGCCGGGGGTCCGATCGGGACCCCCCCCCCCCCGGTACATGCGGCGGTCGGATTCCCGCGGGGAGCGATCCGGGACGACGGCGCGGCTATTCATTTATAGCCGCTCCGTTGCGATCGCTCCCCGGAGCTGAAGAACGGGGAGAGCCGTATGTAAACACTGCTTCCCCGTGCTTCACTGTGGCGGCTGCATCGATTGAGTGATCCCTTTTATAGGGAGACTCGATTGATGTCGTCAGTCCTACAGCCACACCCCCCTACAGTTGTAAACACACACTAGGTGAACCCTAACTCCTACAGCGCCCCATGTGGTTAACTCCCAAACTGCAACTGTCATTTTCACAATAAACAATGCAATTTAAATGCATTTTTTGCTGTGAAAATGACAATGGTCCCAAAAATGTGTCAAAATTGTCCGAAGTGTCCGCCATAATGTCGCAGTCATGAAAAAAAAAACGCTGATCGCCGCCATTAGTACTAAAAAAAATAAAAAATAAAAATGCAATAAAACTATCCCCTATTTTGTAAACGCTATAAATTTTGCGCAAACCAACCGATAAACGATTATTGCGATTTTTTTTTTTACCAAAAATAGGTAGAAGAATACGTATCGGCCTAAACTGAGGGAATTTTTTTTTTATATATGTTTTTGGGGGATATTTATTATAGCAAAAAGTAAAAAATATTGCATTTTTTTCAAAATTGTCGCTCTATTTTTGTTTATAGCGCAAAAAATAAAAACCGCAGAGGTGATCAAATACCACCAAAAGAAAGCTCTATTTGTGGGGAAAAAAGGACGCCAATTTTGTTTGGGAGCCACGTCGCACGACCGCGCAATTGTCTGTTAAAGCGACGCAGTGCCGAATTGTAAAAACCCCTTGGGTCATTTAGCAGCATATTGGTCCGGTCCTTAAGTGGCTAGAGAGCATTTGGATGATTCAGAAGAGGATTGGGAGAATGTCATATGGTCAGATGTAACCAAAGTAGAACTGTTTGGTAGAAACACAACTTGTCATGTTTGGAGGAGAGAGAATGCTGAGTTGCAACCAAATAAAACCATACCTACTGTGAAGCATGGGGTGGCAACATCATGCTTTGGGGCTGTTTCTCTGCAAAGGGAACAGGACGACTGATCCGTGTACATGAAAGAATGAATGGGGCCATGTATTGTGAGATTTTGAGTGCAAACGTGCTCCCATCAGAAAGGGCATTGGAGATGAAACGTGGCTGGGTCTTTCAGCGTGACAATGATCCCAAAGACACCGCCCGAGCAACGAAGGAGTGGCTTTGTAAGAAGCACTTCAAGGTCCTGGAGTGGCCCAGCCAGTCTTCAGATCTCAACCCCATAGAAAAACCTTTGGAGGGAGTTGAAAGTCTGTGTTGCCCAGCGACAGCCCCAAAACATCACTGCTCCAGAGGAGATCTGCATGGAGGAATGGGCCAACATACCAGCAACAGTGTGTGACAACTGTGACTGAAGACTTACAGAAAACGTTTAACCTCTGTCATTGCCAACAAAGCATATATAACAAAGTATTGAGAACTTTTGATATTGACCAAATACTTATTTTCCACCATAATTTGGAAATTAATTCTTTCCAAATCGGACAATGTGATTGTCTGGATTTGTTTCCACATTTTGTCTCTCATAGTTGAGGTATACCCATGATCACAATTACAGGCCTCTTTTTAAGTGGGAGAACTTGCACAATTGGTGGCTGACTAAATACTTTTTTGCCCCACTGTATTTGTAGGAGGCATTTGGTTTTACTTGTATACTTATGTCAGTCTCATTACTTTTATCTCCCTGAGGGTTGGCAGAGAGCTAGTCTGCTTAGATAAGTTTAGATAGATATTATTGGGTAAGCTTAGTTTGTCCCTAATATTTCCCATATTAATATTTTAATATTGTCCCTATTTATATCTATTTTAATGGAATTTGGGTACAGGCATACCCCACTTTTAAGTACATAATGGGGTTTATTTACTAAAGCTGGAAAGTGCAAAATCAGACTTCTGCATAGAAACCAATGAGCTTCTTACCCCAGCTTGTTCAATTAAGCTTTGGTTATAAAACCTGAAAACTCATTGGTTTCTATGCAGAAGTGAGCCTGATTTTGCACTTTCCAGCTTTAGTAAATAAACCCCATTGTGTACTTAAAAGTGGGGTATGCCTGTAAAGGGAAAAATATTTCCATGTGTTCAGAGATATAAAATTGTATTGCATAGCTACATTTTTGATTCTATTTATTAATTTGTTATTTAGATTTGCTTAATTGTAATGATCAATTTCATATTGTTTTTAATTATTCAGTTTTGTAATTTACTTTTTAATTTGTCTTTCATATGATTCATAGTATGTTTAGCGTCTTTTTAAAAGTAATCAACATATATTATCTGAAGTTTTGCATTAGTATTGATTGGACTTATGTATTTATTCTATTTAGCCACATATGTTTCAGATTTGTTCTGATACTTTACATCAATGGAATTCTCTAAATCTTTACTGCCTTGTGTGTTTTGTTAGCTGAAGTAGTACTGTTTTTTTTTTAGCCTGGAGCACTCGGTGGAAAAGAGCATATATATTGAATGTCATACCAACCTCTGGAGAAAGTTGCAATAGCAACGAAATTCGAGATTTTCCTAGCTTGTGACGGAAAATATTAATTATATGAAGACAGGAGGCGAGTATCTTATGCATTATCTTTCTTTAATAATGCCCATAGCAGAAATACAGTAAACATTTATTGTAACTTAAAAAATTCAAAGAACTACCCTTCCCAGCAGTCCCTGGGCCAGTGTAGCCCCTCCCAGACCGTAGCCTATATAAGGGACTGTCTGAGGTAACCTATTCCTCTTTCTTCATGTGAATTAGTGTAAACAGGAACCGAAAGTCCAATTAGACATCTCCGCGGCTGCCGGGAACCTTCCGACCGGAACACAACATCCGAATCTGGAGGAAACGAAAGGACAAGGCCAACACGGACCAACTTCATCCGGACCAACTTCATCCCAACGGGGACTATAGGAAACCCAAACCATTCGGAGCCGACCGGTCAGTTGTCCTCAGGAACATGGACCAACGGATTCAGTCAACGGCATCCCGACTCCGGATCTGGAACGCAGTAGGAACCTCCATCTGCGGTGAACTAAACCCATGGATCGAAAAGGACAGCAATCCCAACGGGGATAGTGAAAACGAACTCCCGGGGCGTATCAGCCTCCGACTTGCAGGGTGTGTGGTTCATCAGTCTAGAACGAGAGAGAGACAACCTCGTGACAGGGTTGGGTTGGGAGGGAAGATACTCGCCTCCTGTCTTCATATAATTAATATTTTCCGTCACAAGCTAGGAAAATCTCGAATTATACATCAGACAGGAGGCTCATATCTTATGCAAGTTCAAAGCTATAACAATGCATATGACCAATAACAATCAAAATAATCCACAACACTGACATAGATATGTGTACCTCCTGTTCAAAGCGGGATTGGCGGAAAAGCGGTCGCTGACAACAGTCCGCCGCTATAGTAAGTCACAGAGGAAACCGGGAAGAGAGGATTAACGTAGGAAACGAGGAGTTGAAAGACTTGCGAAGATCGCAGCGAGGCTGTCAAGGACATATAAGTCTGTAGACAGCGGACCACATACAGTTGTGGATGTGCGGGGAAGAACGGGTAGAAAACCGATCGAAGTACCGTCTGGTCCAACGCACGACGGAAAAAGACTTGAGTCTCTGAGGCGAGGAATGACGCCTGGATATGTCCAAAGCCTTGACGTCTGACCCACGATGATGGAAATCAGACACAAGAAGACAGTAAGCTCGAAAGACAGTAACCTCAAAACAGAGTGTCAACGTCCCCCAGCCCGAGAACATGATCATGACCTTGGAAAAATCCCAAGTGTGCTGGTACATTGGGCGATTTAAACTTAACGCCTTCAAAATTGACACACCAACGGATCCAAAGAGTCCGCCAGATAATTGGCTATTACAGACCCTGGCGCTTGAACGGGGTCGACCCGTCGTTGATCACACCAAGTAACCCAGAGTCCCCAGGTAGATCGAGATGCCGATCTAGTCCCGGGGCCCAGTCCAAGGCAGGGAATCCCTAGCTGTTCCCGAAAGGTCGTAGTCTGCGACCGGAACCCCGATACTAACCATGTGAGGAGAGGTAGGATGTGCTTCGTGAGTAGAGGGTGCAGATCCCCGTTCGGACCAGCGAGGAGGTGGGGGGAATGAGGAAACAACCTGGGGAGTTCCACCGTCATCCTCAGAAGGAGGGGAAACCATGGCTGCGTCGGCCACCACGGAGTGAACCGCACGACTGATGCCCTCCGGCTCGCTAAGTGAAGGAGGACCCTGAGGGTCACCGGGAACAGGGGAACGCGTAATGTGTCCCCTGTGACCACGTTTGGTGGAGGGCGTCCACATGGTGCGCCTCCGGATCCGGCCTCCGGTTGTAAGAGCGCGGAAACTGGTGGTTGATATGGGGAACGAACAGGTCCATAGAGAAGGATCCGCAAAGTGAGCGAGGATCAGGGACCCTGACCGGTGCGGTCGCCAATCGTTGGAATCGGTCAGGTAACGAGAATCCAATCTGCCACCCTATAGGGATAGTCTGTGGCATATCCCGCAATCGGGACGATGTTGCATTCCAGGCAGAAGTGCCCGAAGTCTTACTAGATCCGCTAGGATTCTGGATCAGGGGCCCACCAAGCGATCGACGTACCGGACTGCGGGTACGTTGTCCGAACGCAATAGCACACAGCAGATGGACGTGCGCGGCAACAGACTTCCGATGGCAAAAAAGGCCGTCAGGGGTGTACGTGTTGATGTGCAGCCGAGGGTTCTCTGCGGACCACGTCCTACCGGAGGACGAGGGACTGCACCGAGCACCCCAGCCGAGACGGCTGGTATCCGACCCTATGACGAAATCCGGTGAGGAGTTGAAAATGTCTCGCCGTTCCGTTTGACGGCATGACGTAACCACTACCGTAGGTCCACCATGGCTTCACTTAGTTTGTATAGCGAAGCCCCTAGCGAAGATGTAGAGTCTCGAGTCTCTGGAGGGTTCGACAGTGAAGAGGGGCTGGAGAGTGGCCTGGATTGACACCGGGAACAGGCCGACTAAGCGAGTCAGTCCGCGTAAGGACACCCGCTGCTGCCCAGCATGATACTGATGTCTTTGCGGATGGCGGCTAATTGGGTATGGGTAGCCGAAGGATCGCTCGATTGGTGTCCACCAAGAACCCCAAAAACTCTATCTCCTGAAATGGGGAGATAATAGGTGTTCGTGATCTATGAGGAGTCCCAGATTGCGAAGCGATCCGACCATCCAGGAGGCGTGTTCGCTCGCTAGGCGAGGGGAACCAGCCATTAGAAGTAGGTCGTTCAAGTAGATGTTCAACCTCACCCTTGTTCCACAGGGCAGTAAGTTGGTGAGATTTCTCAAGCTCCCACCGGACGAAAAACCGCCTTTCTTCTTCCTGATCGGGAAGATGTTGTTGAGGAAGTTCAAAGAGAGCGGGTCCATCTCTACAATCGGCTGTTTGGTCCAAGGTCCAGCAACCTGTTGTCCATTAGGACGGTGTTTAGGTTTGAAAAACCGAATGGGATGGTGAACCAGGTATACGCCTGGTAATATAACTCCATTTGTCCTACCGTCTTAAAGATATCATCAATTAGCGTGATCCCATTGTGCTAGGTCAACCGGCTTACAGAGGCGGTAGCCTGCTCACTAAGGCGTAGGGTTAGGTGATAGGTCCAGAGATCTAAGACCCAGTACTGTGAGGTCCCAAAGGCCCTCTCTATTCCCTTCCTGGAATACTGAATGATTATGGGATCCACCTCTGGAGTGAGCACCACCGTATTTGGTAATGGAAGGGTGAGTATTCCACCCTCAACTTGTCCGGTTAGCGTACCGATCGATCTCCGGGTCCAGCATTCGATCTATTGGATCACCTCAGGTAGAGGTGCCCAGTCACGAGTGTGGGTGGCCAATCACCTCCTGATCGAAAAATGGTACTCCACAAGAGTCCAATAAGGTTTTACCCTGGGACCTAGGGTTGGCGTCGTCATGGAGCGCCATGTGCCCACTGCTCACATAATCATCATCATTATCATCATCATTATCATCATCATTTTCATCCTCAGACTCAAAGGTGTTAGCCGCCTCGTACTCCGCGGACGACTCTGGAAGAGTCCACGAGGAGTCTGGCTCAGTCCGTCTAGCGGACCGCTGCCTCTGCATGTGCATCTCCCCGAGGCTCGGGGGTCGATTGGAGTCTGGGAAGGCAGTGGGTCGGCAGGCCCGGGAGGGTACTGCCTGGGGCATGTTATTTACTTCCCCTGCCGGGGAGTCCGTGGGTCGGCAGTCCTGGGAAGGTACTGCCTGGGGCATGTTATGTACTTCCCCTGCCGGGGAGTCAATGGGTCGGCAGTCCTGGGAGGGTACTGCCTGGGGCATGTTAATTACTTCCCCTGCCGGGGAGACGGAGGCCACATTAATGTGACGGCGCATACGGGATGCCATGCCCTACTCAGGGGCGTTATATCCTTGCCGGGAGATCCGGACATAGGGGTGCATGTGGGTTGGAGCAACCGATGCCCTGGTAGTCTGGACGGACCAACCAACCAGCTCAGGAACCAGTGCAGCACTGAGGTAGGTAGGGCCTTCCAGGGCTGCGTCCACCACTTCAGTGGCACCAGTAGGGAGTAAAGGATCTGTCGCCAGCCACAGGAGAGGAGTCAGATGTCTGCCGACAGCACGGCCGTGCAGCACAGGAAGATACGGAAGTTATGTACTATAACTTGTATAGTAATTTCTATAATTCATTCAATTATTGTTATAATTTGTTTATTTATTTTTATATATATATATATATATATATATATATATATATATATATATATATATATATATATATATATATGTATTTATTTATTCAATTATATATAAAGTATAGTTTAATAGTTTATATTTAAAATTTGTTTATTATATATATTTATATATTTATTTATTTATTCAATCATATAGATTGTATAAATTATTTATTTATAGACATTTATGTCCATTGATTTATTTATATTTATTTAATAAGTCAATAATTTATTCATTCGAATAATTATTTAAATGTATTATTTATTTACATCTATTAATATATTCATTATATGTAGAATAGACTACAGGGGAATAAATTCCCAGAACAAGAACTGATGTTTAATGTGACTGAAGGTGAAGGAGTGACAGAAGCAGGGGAGGGGAGGAATTCCCCACCAGCTAGGTGTGAGTGACAGAAGTTAGATGAGGGGAGATATTCCCCACCACAAGGGGAGCTAGACGTGAGGCTCGGGGGCCGTAGTCTCGCGAGACTACGGCCTAACGTGATTCGCATAGATCAGTGAGATCTACACAGAGTTCCAACCATACAGCCGCCCGCACCCTGGCGTGGCGGCGATGGGGAGAGACGGCCTAGCACACGGAGGATGGGGTCCCCAGGACAGGTCCGCAGCAATGGCGCCGTCGATTCGCGACAATAGCGCGATTGGTGCAGGGAGATCCTCACCGCCACGCCCCCCTCAGAGATGAGACGCTCTGAGGAGAAGAAGGGAGGTAGGAAAAAAGGCGCCGAGATGTTAAAATGGCGCCGTCCTACCTCCAGTCAGAAAACGAGCAGTGTGCAGAGCGCACCGGGGGGAAACAAAAGAAGCAAAGCAGCGGTATATTGTAAAATAAACAAATAAAGAAGCCCAATGACTGTAAGATGTACACATCAGAGGAAACCGCGTTCTCTACAAAACGGGTGGCACAGATAGCAAAGTGGGAAAAACATACAGCAAAAACTAAACGTTTATCATTTTTAGAAATATCAGTTGTGCTTCATAAGACAGAAGGTTGATAGAACAACACACAGATGAAGGTCTGAGGGGATCAGAGGGTATATACAGATACAGGTGGAAGTTGAAGGGAATAGCGGAGGAGGGGAAAAACCTCCGTAGCTGTAATAAAAGCCGGGGTGGGAGGGGGGGGGATCCCCAGCACCCTGTGGAAAGACGATGTGACATTAGGATCTACACAAATTAAAAAAGGCTGCTGATAACCAAATAACAAGCAAGCCTACATAAAAATTATAAACATAGAGTAATGTACTTATCTGAGTTCTGGCTATGAGCAGAAAGAAAGAGGAATAGGTTACCTCAGACAGTCCCTTATATAGGCTACGGTCTGGGAGGGGCTACACTGGCCCAGGGACTGCTGGGAAGGGTAGTTCTTTGAATTTTTTAAGTTACAATAAATGTTTACTGTATTTCTGCTATGGGCATTATTAAAGAAAGATAATGCATAAGATATGAGCCTCCTGTCTGATGTATAATTCATCAGTGGCAGAATGACATATCTGGGGGGAAGTAACCGGCATCGGAGACCAGGAGGTTGTAGAAAATTTAGCAGGCCACCATAACTAAGCAAATTTGCAGGAATGGTTCAGCGTAGAATAGTTTAGAAAACTGGGGGGGGGGTTATATATTAGTGAAGGTGTTCTTATAATTATATTTGAAATATATATATATATACATACATATATATACATATAAAAAGGAAAAAAGTGCGCTTACCCAAAAAAAACAACAAATAGTGAACAAGCTGCTAACTCAAAAATGTTATACTAACATAAAATCTTATACAAAAATGTGGAGTAGCGCTAAAAAACTGAAGGCCTTCAGATGACAGAAGGCTATGTGAAAGACCAATGTCAATCAAAATTATGTGGTACAAATAAGTGAAAACAAATGGTTAATAGTCCAAGTGTGTATCAAATTTGGAGCGTGACACCCCAATGTGAAACAGAGAAGAAAGATCTGGCTCCAACATGGACAATGCAACTTGCTGACCCTTACCACAAAGGAAGGTCCTAACGGACCTAGTCAAGCTGAAATCCCTGGGTATGTTGTAGTAGAACTTGTCTGTTTGACGATCCCTCCAGGGGTCACAAATCCACCAATAAAGCAACCAGAAGAGAAAAGAAACTCATATAGTGTGAATCCGTGTGATAAAAAACACATAAGTGCATCCCCCAGTGACTGGCAACAGACAGTGTGAACACGAAGAAACCACCACCGGTACACACACTGACCCTTACCAGAGCATATGATCCATCAGGATCAGTCAGAGCAGAGGGGATATACACAGTAAGCAGCAATGGGACGTCTCAGCCAATGGTGGAACGGAAGAATCGGCAGGTCTTTTTTATACTACACCATGGGAGCTCTATTTTTCTTTTTCTGAGGAAATTGGATATATGCCACCATTTACTTTCTGAATTTTTTTCCTTAAAGATGAACTTCATTCGTTGCAAACTACGCAGCACAGCAACGATCAACTGTTGACATAGACAATCCTGGAAAGTTGGAAATCTACCTTTTGCTGGGAATAAATAGCTGCTCCTTTCACTACACTGATTGTAGACTGATCCTGTCTGGCAGGGGCTCTTTTTTAGCGCTACTCCACATTTTTGTACATATATATACATACATATATCTATCTGTTTCTCTATAGAGACAGAGAGAGAGACTATAAATATACAAATACAACTTGCCTAATAATTCTGCACTCCCTATATATATATATAGTTCTAAACAAGGTGTAGTCATCTTCAAGCTTCCAGAGGCTTTTTGTAATTAAAGTATGATTTTGCCTCAAGCTCCTAAGTTCCACCTTGGTTACACAACTTTGCCTATGCCTTTAGGCAAATAAAAAATAAACAGAGGTGAGGTGAGGTGTATATTACAAAATGACATCCTGAAAAAAAAAATTAACCACTTCCTATCCGGGCCAATTCTGGCACTTCGCTCCTACATGTAAAACATGTTGCAACTTTTTATGTCACACAGTATTTGAACAGCGATTTTTTTTTAAAGTTTTATTTTTTGGAATTTGTTTTCATGAATTTTAAAAAACACTGTATATTTTTTTTTTGTATAATGTACAAGATGATGTTTTGCCGAGTAAATAGATACCTAACATGTCACGCTTTAAAATTGTGCACACTCGTGGAATGGCGCCAAACTTTGGTACTTAAATATCTTCATAGGTGGCGCTTTAAAATTTTTATAGGTTACATATTTAGAGTTACAGAGGAGGTCTTGGGTTAGAATTGTTGCTTTTGCTCTAATGCATGTGGCGAAACCTCATATGTGTGATTTGAATGCCGTTTACATATGTGTGCGCAATTTACGTATGCATTCACTTATGTGCGTGAGAGTGCAGGCACTTTAATTTGTTTTATTCTTTATTTTACTTACATTTTTTTATTTTTACACTTTAAAAAAAAAAAAAAAATCTGATCACTTTTATTCCTATTACAATGAATGTAAACATCGCTTGTAATAGGAATAGTGCGTGACAGGTCTTCTTTATGAAGAGATGTGGGGTCAATAAGACCCCACATCTCTCCCCCAGGCTGGAAAGGCTGAGATAGGCTGAGGTAATCTCTTGCCTCAACTACTGCAACTCATTCCTCATTGAATTACCTTTACATAGACTATCCCCTTCAGTCCATCATAAATGCCGTTGCAAGACTCATCCGCCTTACCAACCATTAAGTGCCCTCCACCTTTCTCTGCCAATCCCTCCACTGGCTTCCACTCACCCAATAAAAAAAATTCAAAGTACTAGCAATAATTTCCAAAGCCATCCATAACTTTGCCCCCAGCTACATCATTAACTTAGTCCCAAAATACCAACCAAACCTCTCTCTTCGGTCCTCCCAAGACCCCCTGCTCTCTAGATCCCTTGTCACCTCCTCCCATGCTCGCGTGCAGGATTTCTCCAGAGCTTCTCCCATCCTTTGGAACTCCCTATCCCAATCTGTCCGACTGTCCCCTGTAAGATTGATTAATCGCCAGCGGAAAGTGGTGATATCTGGATGATGCCTGTAGCTGCAGGCATTATCCAGATATCCCCACTCAAAGTACATGACGTCATATGACAGCGGGAAGTGGTTCAAAATTCTGCCTAATTCAAACTGGTGTTTTTATTTTATGCTTTGTGATCAATAAGAAGTAATGGGAGTGAATGATATTGTCAGCTGATGCCAGTAGTTTTGCATATGGTGCAGCATCAGTTTTTCAGAAGCCAATGAAGTTTCTGCAAAAAAAATGCTTTACAATAGATTAATATATAATTTAAGCAAATGCAAAACAGTATAAGAGCACAGTTGTACCATTCCCATTAAATGCAGCAAAGGAATAATACCAAGAAAATGGTTAGACCCAGAAAAACCTACAATAAAGGAACGGTTTAAAAGAATTGACTACATATATAATATGAAGTATTTGAGTAGTACAGAAGAAGACCGGATAGAAAATGTTTCTGGAATCTATGAGGATAGACTTAAAAAAAAATATATATATATGGAGAACTACATGGGGGTGTAGGAGTCTAGAAAGAAGGGTGGGAGAGAGGGGAGCGTCTGGCATAGGTGGGAGGTGGAGGGACTTTTTCTTATTTAGAATTAACACAAATGTTTCTTGTTCAAAGCATATTAGAAAGACAATAATTATGGCTGACATGAGATTACTATAGATTAAAATATGGGTCCAGCCATTATCCAAACATACTTGCAAATCCCCTGCTTACCCACTAGAGCATGTCCCTTTTTTTTACCTTGTTCCTGTAGTGCAAAATAGCTTTTATTTCTCCCTGTGATATCATCTCTAGGCATGTATAATTAGTGGAGGGGTAGTTGATGGGTGCTCATTTCTGTACTTTTTAAAGTTAGTTATAGGCTAATCAAATATGAAATGTTATTTTATAAAGACTCCCACACTTTAGTCCTTTTTTTAAAAAAATTACAAAATGTAATCCCCCTAAAATGTCCGAAAAACACAACCCAAAGACTCAGCGCACATGACCGATTCCAACGTTACCATTAGCCTAATGACCTCTCGTCAAGCTGTCATCAGCTATATAAGGGAAGGGGCAGAAATAGTGGTGACATCAGTGCCCAAATATGCTATGCTATCCCCACCGCTTTGCTTATGAGGCTGGGGTAATGTACTATGGCATTAGCAGTTCCTAGGTATGTGTGATTGTGATTGTCTGAATACCTGAACATCCCTAGTTGGGAGCTAAGTATAGGAAAAAATACACTGGTCTAACACTGGTTATCTGCAAACGTGTGCTGTTTTTAACACAAATTGTTGAAACAGTTTAGACCAGTGTTTCTCAAACTTGACATTTCTGGACAATCTTGAGGAACCCTCCAAAATATGTACAGTCTTGAGGCGCCCCATTCTAAAATGTAAAAGCCATTCTAATAGTTTTACATAATGCAGCAACATCAATACACATAGGACACCCAAAGTTAGAGGTGATTTATTCTTTCAAGGCTTTTGAAAACTGACTAGTAGTGTTTCTCTTCTCCTAAGGTTTTCCTCCATCACTTAGCTAATGAGACCCAAAAAGCTGATGTAGAGAGGCAAGGGTGGGTCAAACAAGGATGACATCTTCCTTATCAACTAATGATGTCATTGGTCATTAGGAGGTTGGTAGCTAGAAGGTTGTAATAGTGTACAATGAAATCCTGTGGTTTTGTGTATCTAAAAAGGCAGGTTTCATACACCCACTGGCTTGTATACAATTTTGGGGCAATTTTTAGGCATTTTACCGAAGCACTCATAAAGAAACCCCAAGGCACCCCAGGGTGCCTGGGCACCCTGGTTGAAAAAGGCTAGTTTAGACTTTGTTAACTTGCTAGCTAGCTGGCACATGTGCTGGGGAATTTTGTATTTCTTAGTTCCTACTGACCAAGACACACTCTCCAGAACTACACCACCCAAGAGATTTGTCCCTGTGCTGGCAAGTTAATTTGTCTTGTGAGTCAAGATAGCTGCATTGTTTACCTGGAAAATAATTAATAAATGCACAAAGCATGGGACAAAGAGGGGCAGGGGATATGCAGAGTTATGTAGTCCAGCAGCCAGGACCGACAATGTTGGTTGGGATTTTAGAGCAGCAAAAGCACTTTGTTGTCAGCCCTATGCAAGGAAGAGAACACGCTGGGTTTCTGTTAGATCAACAGGACATTTTCTGTACTTGCAATTATTTTAAATTGATAAAACATAAGGAACTATGCATAAACCGGAAAAATGTACTGAATATGTTTTTTTTTTATGGTGCCCTGACATACACTTCAAGCAATTATTTCTAAATTGGCTTTGTACAAAAACAAAACCTAGAGATGCTTTATTATAAACAACCCCCTGTAAATATTTATTCTCCAATAATTTCCCAATATAATACGTTTTTAAATTTGAATTGAAATTTGAATGTTGTGTTCTCACACTTACATAAATCACATTCTTGAGTTCATAGCTTGAACCAGGGTCACTAGGGTAGGGATTCACCTCTTTGTTATCAGTACTTGGATACATAATCACCACTGTATCTTACACTTGACTGTTGTCTAGAGTAGTTACTTATTAAAATAATACGACCATATACAATGTGAATTATACTTTTGAACCTTTTTTTCTTAGATTACTCACAGACTTAAGATAACAGCCTGAAAAAACAGATGATGTCTACCTGAATGTTCTTTTATGTGATTTTTTATTAAATTTTTTTATGTAGACCAGTGTGCCATTTATTTGTATTAGTCAAATGAACACCATTTTTTCCATCTTAAATGGCTGCAAAAAAGGAAGAAAATTAAAACATAGCCGGTGAATGGAACCTTACCTGTCTTACCACCAGAGACTTTTAAAAGTAACACTTTAACAAAGGGTTGTCTTAATAGCATCATGGGCCCCTGGGCAAAGTAATGTTCTGGGGCCCCTACAATGGAGACAGTGCAGGTAAACAGAAATCAAGTAGGTAGGAGGTAGGGGATATCTAGGGTGAAGAGGGGTCAGAGTGCTGGGGGGACATCTGGGATGTAGAGGGGCAGCCCGGGCTGCCCCAATTTTGGGGTAGCCGGGGCTCAAGGACAAGCTGCTTTGGGGAAAGTGCAGGGGCCCCCCATGCAGCTGGGGCCCCTGGGCAGTGCCCAGGTGTGCCCTCTCATTAAGACAGCCCTGCTTTAACAACCAACACCCTCCAGAGTATTCCAGAGCTCTAAAATCTACCTCTGTACACGAGTTCCATGGTCCCTGACAGGGACTTTTGCTCTCGGTATGAGCTGAAGCAAAACTTGAATGGAATACAGTATATTGTGGACAACATGTGAAGATATCAATATACCTGTAGAATAAAATTCTCATGCTCATCTTCCATACGTAAATACAGGAGATCAAAATGTCTGGGATATGATTAAATAAAACATTTAACCACATAAATTTATTGCTGTACATACAATATACCACTTGCCGACTGCAATACATACAGTATATATACGTTGTGGTTTGGGAGTGGTTTACAGGGAGATTATTGCTGAAGATATCAGCAATAACCCCCGTATTGTTTTTTTTCAGCCGGCAGCTGACTTACTCTTAAAAGTGCTCTGAGTTGCTCATGAGCCATTGGAACGCTTTCAGAAGCGTCGGGAGGGGTCGTCCTGCCACTCGCCATTGTTTTTCGGGCTTACTATTTCCACACAGGCAATCAAAGAGTAGATCCACTTTGATCACCTCTATGTTCTTGGAGAATTAAAGTAAACTTTTTTTTTCTAAACACTTGCTGCCCGCCATATAGCAAAATGACGTTGGCAAAGTGGTTCTGTTATCCTGACCGGACATCACATGACGGGGGCGCGCATCACGGCGATCGGTGGTGCAGTGTGTCAATCTGACACACCACAACTCCGATCTAGGTAAAGAGTTTCCGGCGGAGACTCTTTACCACGTGATCAGCCGTGTCTAATCACAGCTGATCACGATGTAACCAGGAAGAGCCGATTTGATCGGTTTTGCTCACTCCCGTCTGACAGACGAGAGTAGAGAAGAGCCAATCAGCGACTCTCCTGGCAGGGGGGTCTGTGCTGATAGTTTATCAGCGCAGCCCTCCCTCGGATGCCCGCACAGAACCACCAGGTTTGCCCCCCCTAGACCACCAGTAAATGTCAATCTTTACCCAGGCAACTGCCAATTAATGCCCAGGCATCTGCCAATCAATGCCCACCTACAACGCCTATCACTGCCAGTGCCAACAGGCATGCCTATCAGTGCCATCTACCAGTGCCCATCAGTGCCACCCATAAGTACCCATCAATGCAACCTTTCAGTGCCCATCAGTGTCGCCTATCAGTGCCCATTAGTGCACACCAATGCCCACCAGTGCCACCCATGAGTGTTCATCAGTGCCGCCTATAAATGCCCATCAGTGCTGCATATCAGTGCCACCCATCAGTGCCGCCTATCAGTGCCTATCAGTTCCCATCGTGAGTGCCCGTTAGTGCCACCTAATTGGTGCCATCTCATCGGTGTCGCCTTATCAGTGCCCGTCAGTGCTGCCTTATCAGTGCCCATCAGTTAAGGAAAAAACTTACTTATTTACAAAATGTTATAACAGAAATAAACGCAAAACTTAATTTTTTCAAAATTTTCGCCCTTTTTAAAAAATTTTAGCAAAAAATTTAAACCGCAGAGATGATCAAATACCACCAAAAGAAAGCTCTATTTGAGGGAACAAAATTATACAATTTTTGTTTGGGTACAGTGTACCATGACCGCAAAATTGTTATTTAAACAGTGCAAAAAGCTGAAACAAATTGCCTTGGGCAGGAAGGGGGGAAAGTGCCTGGTTTTGAAATGGTTAAAGCCAATGATCTTTTGCTTTTAAAGGAGAGATTTGAGGTCTTTTTGACCACAGATCTCTTTATAAAGAGGGCATGTCATTTCTATTACAAGGGACAGTGTAAACAGTGGAGTGCCGACATTGGGGCTCCCTGACAGGTAAGTGTCCATATATTAAAAGACAGCAGATGCAGCATTTGTAACTGCTGACTTTAAATTTTTTGTGGGGGGCTGTATCAATGCAAAAAAAAGTTTTAAAAACTGAAGTTTTTTTCGGGAGCAGTAATCCCTGCCTTTGGCCAATTATGACTCTCTCAGCAGAGCGTGCTGTAATTGGCCAAACATGCAGGTCAATCATCATACAGAAATGCACTGCCATCTTGCAGTGCATTATGGGGCACCCGGCCGATGCAGTACAGATACGCCGTTTACATAACGCATTATCAGGCCTAAAGTTGTTCCATCAAATAGCTGGAATAGTAATGTTTAGTATGGCCGTCGTTCCCGCGTCGAAATTTGAAAATTTTACGTTGTTTGCGTAAGTCTTCCATGAATAGGGATTTACGTCATTTACGTCCACGTCAAAACCAATAGGACCGTGCGGCATACGTAGCCGCAATGCACACTGGAATATGTACACGGACGGCGCATGCGCCGTTCCAAAAAAAACGTCAATCACGTCAGGTCAACCCAAAATAACATAAAACACGCCCCCTCAGCCTATTTTGAATTAGGCGCGCTTACGCCCACCGCATTTACGCTACGCTGCCGTAACTTAGCAGGCAAGTACTTTGTGAATCATGTACTTGCCTCGCTAACTTATGGCGGCGTAGTGTAAACAAGGATAAGCCTGCCTACCTGAATCTAGCTAATAGACTGAGTTTTGTAGCAACAACCAGAGAACATTCAATCTTCTTCTTGGAAATGTGAGCAAAGTCCATTCACTAAAAATTAAGTAGACTGAGCTATTCAGGACACTAGACACAATGTCCCCTTTAAAACATGCTGATTCTAGCATAGAGGGATATCAACAGCACACAGTCTATATCATCTTTCACACCAGTCTGTACTTACTAATGTCCTTGGATAATTGGTTGCCTCCTTCAAATTTCTTCCAGACACTTTCACCCTGTGATACCAGGCTTCTCGGACAGCTCATCAGGTAGCTTCAGAAAACTCTCAGCAAAGTAGTTCTCCAGCCAGCCCAACTGACAGACCTTGATAAACCACAGACACATGGCAGAATTGCCTAGGGGGCAAACAGTCCACCTAGGCTGTGATCCCCTGCTCAAGGAAAAAGACCTTACTGCTCTGTCTCAGTGCATTTATACAAACTCCCAGCCACCATCTGGGAACCTCTCCCCTGGGATTGGCCAGTGATGCATAAATATTTAGCTGCTAATTAGACTATCTTCCAGAATATTTCTGGACAAATAAGGGAAAGCAGTTAATCCTGCAGCCACGGAAACTCAGAACGGACCAGAGAAATCAAACACAGCTACACAGAATAAAAAACGAAATTTGCCTAACAATGAAAAGCAACTCCAATGAATACAGTGGCCCAGAACTAAATGTATTTAACCTAGCACCTATCTAGGATTTCTACACAATGAAGAGACATTCTACTAGGAATAATGTAGTTGGTAACATCAGTTGCAGAGCAAGAAGCAGATCAGGAACAAATTAATGCTGCCCTTTGATCAACACAAAATAAGAAAAAAAGGCCTGATCAACATAGAATAAAAACCAAGAAATCCCCTAAAGAAATTAAAATGCCAAAATAAAGTTAAAAGGGTCTTTCAACATACAATAGAAATCAATACATCCCCAACAGTGCCCCCTAAAACAAAAGCACACCTTTTTAAGAAATACCTTGCTTTTTTAAAAGAAATGTAAACTCAAAGACTCTAACATCATGAAGTAAAAATAATATACCCCCAAATAAATAAAAACTCCAAGATACTGATTCGAAAGTTAGTTTTGGAAATCCTTGCAGCAGAAAACAAAACAAAAACAAAGTTGTTATGGATAAGAGCCCATTCACACAGGTGCAACACGACTTCTAGCACGACTTTGGGAGGCAACTTGGACACGACTTGAGTATGAATCATCAGGCAACTTACAAGGCAACTTCAAGTTGCCTCCAGGACAGTACAAGGCAACTTCAAGTCGCCTCCAGGACAGGAGGCTTTCCAGTGACCAATCAAACAACAATCAGCTCTGTGGGAGGGAGGGGTTTGCCTGAGAAATGTATGTCATTTTCTGTATTGTTGCTTCAGTTAAGACAGTGATCCGACTTCTGAGGCGACTTTCATTGAAATCAATGGGCACAAGTTGCCTAGAAGTCGGATTGAAGTAGTAGAGGAACCTTTTCTGAAGTCGGAGCGACTTCAGTAGTGTACATTAAGATGGCTCCCATTCACTTCCATTCATTTTCTCGACCGAGCGACTTAGGGCAACTTGGGGCGACTTGAAGTCGGATCCCAGGTCGCCCCAGTGTGAACCGGCTCTAAGACAGCATGCTAAAAAGGTAACGCTGACCTCAGATTAACTAAAACAATAAATACCATATATCGTTTATACAGGGAAATTAGATGATGTGGAGGAGTACAGTAGTTTTGCAAATAGTAAGCAGTTTCAATCCGTGCACCTTTCACCAAAACTTCACCACATGCGTGTGTCTCCCCTCTAGGGCATGCACTCACCAGAATTCTGAATAAAATGCGCCTAATCTCACTGATCATCCACCGCTGTACATTCCACTTAATAATAGTCTCACTTATGAAGAGGATTTGGTAAACGTATGTGGAGAAAATAAATAAATTGCCCACATAGTGTGATATTGCCTTTTTTTAAAGTTTATTTACAATCCCCAAAACCCCTTACATAATATGCGTAACAAAAACACAATTTCTCAAGCAAAATGAAGTTTAGAGCGTAATCGCTCGGTTAGCGCAGTTAGCATGAGGAAACTTATATATAAATCAGCCGTTGATGTTTTGTTTCTTGGTTCCCATGCGGTCCGTGGAGCGCAAGCGTCACTTCTTGTTAGAGCCATCGAGATCACCCTTGGTGGCTCTAACAGGAAGTGACGCGTATTACAATCAGGCATTCATATGATATTATGATTGGTTGTAATCCTATTTACATTTTTTATATACAGTATCTCACAAAGATGAGTACACCCCTGACATTTTTGAAAATATTTTAATATATCTTTTCATGTGACAACACTGAAGAAATTACACTTTGCAACAATGTAAAGTAGTGAGTGTACAGCTTGTATAACAGTTTTAATTTGCTGTCCCCTCAAAATAACTCAACACACAGCCATTAATGTCTAAACCACAGGCAACAAAAGTGAGTACAACCCTAGGTAAAAATGTCCACATTGGACCCAATTAGCCATTTTCCCTCCCTTGTCTCATGTGACTAGTTAGTGTTACAAGGTTTTAGGTGTGAATGGGGAGCAGGTGTGTTAAATTTGGTGTTATCGCTCTCCCTCTCTCATACTGGTCACTGGAAGTTCAACATGGCACCTCATGGCAAAGAACTCTCTGAGGATCTGAAAAAAAATTATTGTTGCTCTACATAAAGATTAGACATTTAGTTTCGTAATTTCGTTTTCATCCGAAATTTTTTTTTATTTAGTTACTCCCGAAATTCGTTTTTATTTATTTCGTTTTTCGTTAAAAAAATGCATTCGTCCGAAAATCCAAATTGAGGTTGAATCTGTCATTGAAGGCTTATGGTGTCTGTCGAATGTTCTCCAAAAAAAAAAAAAGGAGATTCGACAGAATCTTAAAAAAAATAAAAAAAATTTGACTCTTCATGTCTCTCTATGTCGAATCTTTTCTCTCTATGTCAAATCTTTTCTCTCTATGTCGAATCTCTTCTTCATGTCTCTATATTGTCGAATCTTTTCTCTCTATGTCGAATCTTTTCTCTTTATGTAGAATAATATTGGACTAATAGAGTTAAGGTTAGGCACATTCGACCGCAACGAAAACGAAAATAAAGCATTTGTTTATGTTGGATCTTTCGGTTTTCGTCCTCTGTACTTTCGTTATCGTTTGTTAAAAATACCTGAAATTCGGACGCAAATGCATTCGGACGAAAACAAATGCACATGTCTAATAAAGATGGCATAGGCTAAAGGAAGATTGCAGAGACCCTGAAACTGAGCTGCAGCACGGTGGCCAGGACCATACAGCAATTTAACAGGACAGGTTACACTCAGAACAGGCCTCCTCATGCTCAATCAAAGAAGTTGAGTGCACGTGCTCAGCTTCATATCCAAAGGGTGTTTTGGGGAAATAGACATATGAGTGCTGCCAGCATTGCTGCAGATGTTGAAGGGGTGGGGGGTCAGCTTGTCAGTGCTCAGACCATACGCCTGACAGTGCATAACATTGGTCTGCATGGCTGTCATCCGAGAAGGAAGCCTCTTCTAAATATTATGCACAGGTAAGCCTGGAAACAGTTTGCTGAAGACAAGCAAACAAAGGACATGGATTACTGGAACCATGTCCTGTGGTCTGATGAGACCCAAATAAATATATTTGGTTCAGATGGTGTCATGCGTGTGTGGTGGCAACCAGGTGAAGAGTACGAAGTCAAGTGTGTCTTGTGTACAGTCAAGCATGGTGGTGGGATTGTCATGGTCTGTGGCTGCATGAGTGCTGCCGGCACTGGGGAGCTACAGTTCACTGAGGGAACCATGAATGCCAACATGTACTGTGACATACTGAAGCAAAGCATGAACCCCTCCCTCCAGAGACTGGGCCGCAGGGCAGTATTCCAACATGATAACGACCCCAAACACACCTCCAAGATGACCACTGCTTTGCTAAAAAAGCTGAGGGTAAAGGTGATGGACTGGCCAAGCATTCCTCCAGACCTAAACCATATTGAGCATCTGTGGGGCATACTCAAATGGAAGGTGGAGGAGCACAAGGTCTCTAACATCCACAAGCTCTGTGATGTCATCATGGAGGAGTGGAAGAGGACTCCAGTTGCAACCTGTGAAGCTCTGGTGAACTCCATGCCCAAGAGGGATAAGGCAGTGCTGGAACCACTCTTTCTTTGCAAACTGCTCCAGGTCTCTCTTATTGGAAGGGCGCCTTTTCCCCAACAGCAATTTTAAGATCTCTCCACAGGTGTTCAATGGGATTTAGATCTGGATTCATTGCTGGCCTCTTTAGAACTCTCCAGCGCTTTGGTGCCATCCATTTCTGGTGCTTTTTGACATATGTTTGGGGTCATTGTCCTGCTGGAAAACCCAAGATCTCGGACGCAAACCCAGCTTTCTGACACTGGGCTCTACAGTGCAACCCAAAATCCTTTGGTAACCCTCACATTTCATGATGCCTTGCACACATTCAAGGCACCCAGTGCCAGAGGCAGCAAAACAACCCCAAAACATCATTGAACATCCACCATATTTCACTGTAAGTACTGTGTTCCTTTATTTGTAGGCCTCATTCCGTTTCCAGTAAACAGTAGAATGGTGTGCTTTACCAAAAAGCTCTATCTTGGTCTCATCTGTCCACAAGACGTTTTCCCAGAAGGATTTTGGCAAACTGTAGTCTTGCTTTTTTATGTCTCTGTGTCAGCACTGCAGTGGGGTCCTCCTGGGTCTCCTGTCATAAGATTTCATTTCATTTAAATGTCGACCGATAGTTCGCACTGACACTGATGCTCCCTGAGCCTGCAGGAAAAGTTGAATTTCTTTGGAACTTGTTTGGGGCTGCTTATCCACCATCCAGTCTATCCTGCGTGGCAACCTTTCATCAATTTTTCGCTTCTGTCCAAGCACAGAGAGATTAGCAGATTAGCTACAGTGCCATGGGTTGCAAACTTATTGATAATGTTGCTCACTGTGGACAAAGGCAAATCTAGATCTCTGGAGATGGACTTGTAACCTTGAGGTTGTTAATATATTTCCACAATTTTGGTTCTCAATTCCTCAGACAGTTCTCTTCTCCTCTTTCTGGTGTCCATGCTTAGTGTGGCACACACAGACACACAATGCAAAGACTAAGGCCTTGTACACACGACCGAACATGTCCGCTGAAACTGGTCCTTCGGACCAGTTTCCGCGGACATGTCCGACCGTGTGTAGGGCCTACCGGACAGTTTTCCGGCCTAGCGGACAGGTTTCCAGCGGACAAAAGTTTCTTAGCATGCTAAGAAACTTGTCCGCTAGAAGCCTGTCCGTCGGACATGTCCGATGGTTAGTTCAACTCATCGCACATGTCCGTTGGCCCGAAATCCCGCGCATGCGTCAAATTGATTCGACGCATGCGTGGAAGCATTGACCTTCCGTGTCACAGAATGTCGGTGTCGTCTATGTCACTGCGTTCTCTGTCCGCAGGGATTTTGGTCTGGTGGTGTGTACACACATCAGACCAAAACCTCCAAGCAGACATGTCTGATGAAAACGGTCCGCGGACCGTTTTCATCGGACATGTTCGCTCGTCTGTACAAGGCCTAAGTGAACTTCTCTCCTTTTTATCTGCTTTCAGGTGTGATTTTTATATTGCCCACACCTGTTACTTTCCCCAGGTGAGTTTAAAGGAGCATCACATGCTTGAAACAATCGTATTTATCCACAATTTTGAAAGGGTGCCAAGAATTTTGACCAGACTATTTTTGGAGTTTTGTGTGACATTATGTCCAATTTGCTTTTTTCCTCCCTTTTTTTGTTTTGTTCCAATACACACAAAGGGAATAAACATGTGTATAGCAAAACATGTGTTACTGCAATACTTTTCTGTGAGAAATGCTTGGTTTTCTAGAAAAAATTCTGGGGTACCAACAATTTTGGTCATGACTGTATATATGGGATGATACTATGACAAACCACACTCATGCTATAGTAATACACTCCACCCTATACTAACATATAAACTGATATTGATTGCACGAAGAGATAGCAATCAGAATTAAAGTACAGTTTTTTCCTAACTGACACTGAATCTTTCCCTTTGCAGTTTGAGCCCAGGTTCACACTGGGTACGATTTCCTCCGATTTGAGATGCGTTTTCACATGTGAAATCGCATCTCAAATCGGCGGCATTTGCCGCCAATTGTCGGCAATGACACTATCCTAATCGGTGCGACGCCGCATTTCAAAAAGTAGTTCCTGTACTACTTTTTGCGATTTCGGGCCGCGATTTACATAGACATCTGTGCATAAACCTGCACAGATGTCCCTTAAATCGCGGCCGAAATCGGGACTGCCGGCGGGAGTGAAATCGTGCGAGTTCAGCTAAACTCGCACGGCTTCACTCCTGCAGCCCAGTGTGAACCAGGGCTTAAAGTCTTTTCTATTCTTTCCCTGCTACAGTTTCCAGTACATTGACACTATAGCTGCTCCATGCCCCCCTTTTGTAGTGAGAAGCCTGGCAACACACTGACAGGCTTGTCCTGCTATTGTCACTCTCAGCAAGCCAGTCCAGAGCAATGATGTGCAGATGGCCCTGGAGCGAGCCCATGTAGATAGGAAGAGTCAGAAAATAAAGATGTAGACAGTCAGCAGCACCAAAAAAAAATGTTATAAAGGTAAAAAATATTTTATTATAAATCAAAATCAGGGTAATTATTTATGATACAGTATGTTTTAGTCAATTAAATGTTATCCAGTTAGGGTTTAGGCCTTCAAAGGCATACTGGGAGCTAAGCTGGTAAGTAGATCAGGTTTCTGCAGACATTGTTGTACTGTAACAACCCACCTCACAAGCTTATTGTCAGTAATCTTAACCCTAGAACACTCCTGCTGGTGATCGTAGAACACCTTCCTTGCTATGTCTCATACACAGAAAACCTAATGTAAAAAAAAAAAAAAAAAATGACAGCGCCAAGACATTTCTCAGAGCCATCAATCAAATTCAAACCATATTTGGCTGTCTTGATGGTGATGCGAAAGCATTTACCCCTTTGGGTCAATACAAATACTGTATGTGCTGGTCCTTCTACCTTCTTACTGGTGTGTGCATGCTTATACTACAGGGGGCTACTTATACAGAATTCAGGTTAGGGTGAATCTTCTGAGCCTATTAGAGCTGTAAGCATAGGCGTGCGCACAGGGTGTGCCAGGTGTGTCTGGGCACACCCTAATCACCCCATGTGCATTAGTATTATCAAGGGACAGCACCAGGTGGGTGGTTGGGGATGCCAGTGGCCAGTGTAAATGCCCCCATTATATTAAAGGCTAGGTTCAACAGTAGGAACAGGTTACACCCGTATTTCGGGTGTAACGTAATATGCTCCCAATCAACTATCTCCCACCACCAGAGCCTCCTTTCTGTGACAGCAGGCGGTATTCATTTGTGAATGAATGAATGAATGAAAAACGTATAAAGCGCGGCGCATGCAAACTGAATCACTTCTGGGCGAGAATTGGGGTGCACACCCTACTGCAATAGGCTGCGCACACCTATGGCTGTGAGTATAGAAAATTAATATTTTTATTGCCTAAAACTGTCCTTTAGTAAAAATTAATGTTTAATTGTACAATAAATTATGCAGACAACTGAAAATACTAACTAGTGTCTTTCAGTATTATCCTGTAGGAAAAGCGTTTAAGAGCTAAAAATTAATGCTTTATCTATTTGGGTAGCTCCTCACTAAAGGACCTTTGACCGTGTGTGAATCTCTCCTTTTGCCTAACAGATCAGATGTAAGTTTCTCAACGTGTACAAGACACTGAGAGGAGTCATACAGAGCAATTATTAAACACATTCCAGATTTGAAAGTACTTTATGCAGTTATCAGCAGACAGCATGAATCACAGAACCTCATTTAGCTGGAGAAACGTAGATTAAAAGAACTATGCTGAAATATTTAAAACGTATTTACAGTTAAAAAGTAATCAAAGTGGCATAATTTGAAACGATAACTAAAACGTCAGACACAGCAGCCTACATCAGCAGATTGGTGTAAATAGACCTAAAAATAGGCAAATTAATGTATGGCTTACATCAATAAATAAGGCTGATAACACACAGTCAATTTTCTTGCAGCGATTACCCCCTCTCGATTTGTCGTCAAAAATGTCATAATGATTTTCCAAGGGATCAGTAACAGTGACAGTGATCTGTTGTTCTGTTGCTCAGAAATCAAGATTCATTAACATTTCAGCTTGGTGGCAAAACTCTTAGCGGCAATTTCCTTTTTTTGATCTACCGTATTTGCCGGCGTATAAGACGACTGGGCATATAAGACGACCCCCTAATTTTCCAGCCAAAATGTTGGTTTTGGGATATACTTGCAGTATAAGACTACCCTCTTCCTACTAGTCATGCCTCGCCTCACGGTGCCACCATTACATGCCAGACTGTGTCACTACATGCCAGACTGTGCCCCATTACATGCCAGACTGTGCCCCATTACATGTCAGACAATGCCCCATTACATACCAGACTGTGCCCCATTACATGCCAGACTGTGCCCCATTACATGCCAGACTGTGCCCCATTACATGCCAGACTGTGCCCCATTACATTCCAGACTGTGCCCCAGTACATGCCAGACTGTGCCCCAGTACATGCCAGACTGTGCCCCAGTACATGCCAGACTGTGCCCCATTACATGCCAGACTGTGCCCTTACCTTATCCTAAGACATGCAGAATCGCGGCCGTACGAGGGCCTCCGTGATAGGCGGACACTGAACACAGTGCCTCCTGGGAAGCTGAGTGTTTCCGCCTATCACAGAACAGAAGACGTAGGAGGCGCGGCTTTTGAAAAATCGTACGGCCGCGATTCTGGGAAAAGGTAAGGTTAGGTTACCGGCGTATAAGACGACCCCCGACTTTTAAGAAGATTTTAAGGGGTTAGAAAGTCGTCTTATACGCCGGAAAATACAGCATTTTATTGATAACTGTAATGCTGCGTACACGCGATCGGAATTTCCAGTTGGAAAAAAAAATATGGTTTTCCAGAAGTTATCTGAACTTTCGTGCACTAAGAACGCAGTGACGTACAACACTACGATGAGCCGAGAAAAAGAAGTTCAATACTTTCGAGCATGCGTCAAATTGTTTCCGAGCATGCATGGTTGTTTTCCCATCGGAATTCCATACAGACAAACCGTTTTCCCGCTAGGATTTTTTCCTGACGGGAAAAAAGAGATCCTGCTCTCTTTTTTTCCCCGGTAGTTTTCCTGTAGGAAAAAGTCCGATGGAGCATACACACGGTCGGGATTCCCAGTCAAAAGCTCTCACTGCAGTTTTTCCGACGGGAAAACCGGTCGTGTGTATGGGGCATCACAAGAAACTTCCATACATGGAAATGGTCAGGAATTGGGTGTCACTCCAGTATAGTCACCAAAAATAAAACTTGCAAGTAATAAACAATGTTATTTTCCATAATTTAATTCACATACAACTTCAGAAAAGAATGACAGACTAACAAGTGAAGACTCCAAATCAAATCTCAAGACAGAAAAAGAGGAAGAAATAAGAAAAGCAATAAAAAGCCACCTTGGTCTATTGGTCAGAGCAATGTACTTTTCCCATTCCCCTCCAAATGACAATGGCAACCACTTTCAGGGAGCCAACATGATCATTTTACAGTATATGCTGTAGAGGAGGTAAATTCAATCCAAGAGTAGTATAAGCCAAACAATCCTGAGTTTGCTTTGGCAGGGGTTTGCGGAGCTTCAAAGAAGTTTGGATGCAGAACCCAAACCTCATTGAAATTAATGAGTCGAATCTGTCAAATAAAAAATGCCAATTTTGTGGGCTAATACAGTATGCATAGGGGTGTCAAAAACTAAAAAAAATTGTGTGGGGGTGGGCACTGCACTGGGGAACATATACCAATAATAATAATAATAATAATAATAATTAAAAAAAAGTAAAAATTCCATGCAACCAGAGGCAGTCATTTTTACTGACATTTACATAAGAAAAGTTGGCAAACAACCTGGCTTACCTTTTCCAGGCAGGTTACTGTACTTACCTTGTCCCTGGATCCTGCGATGCATCCCCGCTGTGTGAGCTAGCCGCGTCCTCCATTCGATTCACACAGTGCCTGCGTACCGTCGATCTCCGTTCCCTGCGACGTTACGACGCACGGGGGCGGAGACCAGCGCCAAATTCAAAAAAGTAAACAAACACATTACATACAGTATACTGTAATCTTATAGATTACAGTACTGTATGTAAAAAATACACACCCCTTGTCCCTAGTGGTCTGCCCTGTGTCCTGCATGTACTTTTATATAATAAAAACATTTTTTTTTTGTGCCTGCAAACTGGAGATTGTCCATAGTAACCAAAAGTGTCCCTTTATGTCAAAAGTGATTTTAGAGCAGCTAGAAAACAGCGATAATAAATTATAATCACTTGCAGAATTGAGCGATAGCGATTTGTGGGGAAATCCGTCATAAAAAAATAAAAGTAATGACAGCGACAATTCTGCAACTGAGCAAATTTCAGTGATTTTGATTTGATTACATTATTGAATCATTTTTATTATAATTACATTATCATTTGTTATAATTATTTATAGTTATTTATTATATTAGAATTTTATAATTTTGTGTTTCAAGCTTTATCATACCCGAGATGTCTACTAGACTCTTGTTTGGACAGATTTAAGTGAGTTATTCCCAAGAATTGCAGGCCTACAATATAAAACGCAGAGTTTCCATGCAAAATAATTGTACCGCTTTTGGTACGTAATTCCAGACAGAATCATACCGCCAGGGAGGTTAAAAAAATAAATAAATACACAGACCCATATTGCACCCCCCCCCCAAGAGTCTTCTATGATATGTATTTTGGGGGGTCTCTGGAGTACTTTCTGTGCTTGTAATAAATCAAATGCCATTGGCCAAAAATGTACATGTTTCTCCTAAAATGCATACCAGACCCTTTGAGTCTGGTATGGATTTTAAGGGTATACCTCTAAAAAAATGCATACTTTCCCCCACGAATCCACACCAGACAATGTAAAGTAGTGAGTGTACAGCTTGTATAACAGTGTCAATTTGATGTTCTCTCAAAATAACTCAACACACAACCATTAATGTCTAAACCGCAGGCAACAAAAGTGAGTATACTCCTAACTGAAAATGTCCAAACTGGGCCAAATTAGCCATTTTCCCTCCCTGGTGTCATGTGACTCGTTAGTGTTACAAGGTCTCAGGTGTGAATCGGCAGCCAGTGTGTTAAATTTGGTGTTATTGCTCTCCCTCTCTCATACTGGTAACTGGAAGTTCAACGTGGAACCTTATGGCAAAGAACTATCTGAGGATCTGAAAAAAATTATTGTTTCTCTACATAAAGATGGCCTAGGCTATAAGAAGAACAAGACCCTGAAACTGAGCTGCAGCACAGTGGCCAATACCATACAGCGGCTTAACAGGACAGGTTCTACTCAGAACAGGCCTCGCCATGGTCAACCAAAGAAGTTGAGTGCACATGCTCAGCATCATAACCAGAGGTTGTCTTTGGGAAATAGACATATGAGTGATGCCAGCATTGCTGCAGATGTTGAAGGGTTGGGGTCAGCCTGTCAGTGCGCAGACCATACGCCACACACTGCATCAAATTGGTTCCCAGAAGGAAGCCTCTTCTAACGATGATGCACAAGAAAGCCTGCAAACAGTTTTCTGAAGACAAGCAGAGTAAGGACATAAAACCATGACCTGTGGTCTGATGAGACCAAGATAAGCTGATTTGGTTCAGATGGTGGTAAGCGTGTGCGGCGGCAACCAGGTGAGGAGAACAAAGACAAGTGTGTCTTGCCTACAGTCAAGCATGGTGGTGGAAGTGTCATGATCTGGTATTGCATGAGTGCTGCCGACACCGGGAGCTACAGTTTATTGAGGGAACCATGAATGCCAACATGTACTGTGACATACTGAAGCAGGGCATGATCACCTCCCTTTTGAGACTTAGCCGCAGGGCAGTATTCCAACATGATAATGACGCTAAACACACCTCCAAGATGATCACTGCCTTGCTAAAGAAGCTGAGGATAAAGGTGATGGACTGGCCAAGCATGTCTCCAGACCTAAACGCTATTGAACATCTGTGGGGTATCCTCAAACAGAAGGTGTAGGAGCGCAAGGTCTCTAATATCCACCAGCTCCGTGATGTCATCATGAAGGAGTGGAAGAGAACTCCAGTGGCGACCTGTGAAGCTCTGGTGAACTCCATGCCCAAGAAGGTTAAGGCAGTGCTGGAAAATAATTGTGGCCACGCAAAATATTGACACTTTGGGCCCAATTTGGACATTTTCACTTAGAGGTGTACTCAGCTTTGCTGCCAGCAGTTTAAACATTAATGGATGTGTGTTGAGTTGTTTTGAGGGGACAGCAAATTTACACTGTTATACAAGCTGTACACTCACTACTTTACATTGTAGCAAAGTGTAATTTCTTCGGTGTTACCACATGAAAAAATATAATAAAAAAATGTACAAAAATGTGAGGGGTGTACTCACTTGTGTGAGATACTGTATATGCATGTTAACTGCCTATGCTGTTTAACCTATCAGTAAACATTCCTAAGTTAAATATAAGCTCAGAGTAAAAGTGATGAGATGTGTAAATTTGCTGTCAGAGTGTACAGGTCAGTGGGAGGTATGCGAACACTGCAGCGTCAACATCTTACTTTTCTTATCTGTAAAATATGCAATAACATCAAACACAGCATGTATACAAAAATAAAACTAGTTTGTTTCCCACACTTTCCGTAGTAGATAAAGTGGTTTGCAGAGAAAACCTTGAAATCTACAACACTAAGGCCGGGTACTCACGAGCAAACATGTATGGTGAAAGCGGTCCGTCGGACCGTTTCCACCATACATGTCTGCCAGAGGGCTTCTGTACGATGGTTGTACACACCATCGTACAGAAGTCCGCGCGTAAACAATACGCGGGGCGTGTCCGCGGTGTCGCCGCGTCGATGACGCGGTGTCGCCGCGACAATGACGCGGCGACGTGGGCGGCCCGCCTTTAAAATGCTTCCACGCATGCGTCGAAGTCATTCGACGCATGCGAGGGACGGCGGGCGCCTGGACATGTACGGTAGGTCTGTACTGACGACCGTACATGTCCGAGCGGGCCGAATTCCAGCGGACTGTTTTAAAACAAGTCCACGAATATTTGTCTGCTGGGAAAAGGCCCGGCGGGCAAATGTTTGCTGGAATTCGGCCCGCTCGCGCCCACACACGACCAAACATGTCTGCTGAAACTGGCCTGCGGGCCAGTTTCAGCAGACATGTTTGGTCGTGAGTACGGGGCCTAAGGGATGTATTTATACATCATTTTCGTAGAAATTCACCCAGTAAAAGTACATGTACTGTACATTCATGCAAGTGTGTAAGGGACCTGGACAGTGTTTCCACCAAGCTGGCCCAGGTCCCACTCTGCTTCTTCCCCAGATAGGATACAAACAAGGGCGGACTGACAACTCATGGTGCCCCCGGGCAATAGGAGATTATGGGGCACCCGGGCAATAGGAGATTATGGGGCACCCGGGCAATAGGAGATTATGAGGCCCCGGGCAATAGGAGATTATGGGGCCCCCAGGCAATAGGAGATTATGGGGCCACACAGTATACACACACACATACAGTATACACACACAGACACACAATATACACACAGAATACACATACAGACACACAGTACACACACACACACTATACATACACACACTGAGAAGGTACTGGAGAGGCGGGCAGCTATAATCTTGGGATTTTTAGACCAAAAGGATGTCGGTAAGGGACATTTCAGGGACAGATGTAAAAAAACACAGATTTTTACATACTGTCCCTGGTTTTACTGAGGCTGGCAACCCTGATGGGGCCCCATAGTGGCATGGGGCCCTCGGCAAGTGCACGAGTGCCCGAATATCAGTCCGCCCCTGGATACTGTTGTGGACATTTTATATATGTGGACATTTTATTCTAGGATGTGTGTTTTATAGATTGTCATCTGTCTCCCTGTGTCTGATGTTTAATCGAGGAGCGCTCTTGCAGAGCGCACTTGGGTTGAATCTAGACCAGCGGTAAAAACGGTCAGTATTAAAACCTTCTTATGGAATTGAAACATGTTCTTTGTGTGTGGGGGCTTCGGTTGGTTTGTAGATATCAAGCGCAATGCGCTGGACTGCTTGGTTTCCAATGACTATACACATTAGAGAAGCGAAGTCCGCATAACAAGAGAAACCTATTATATCTCTCTTGCGGACTTCGTTATCCCCTTATGGATACATATCTGTTTAAAAGGACATTGATATCTGCCTTGTCGGTGTACCGTATATTGACAACAGCAGTAGCAATGTCCCCGCAGATTGTCTCAAGCCTGTAAGAACAAGTAGAATGATCTTATTTAGATATTGTTTTACTTTGAGCAGTATCTGATTGGGCTCCATGCTGAATAAGATTTGGTGTGTGCACTCCCTCCCCTGCCTTTCTTTGAGTGCCCTCCCCTTTTACTGTTTGTCATTTCCTGTCATGTCATTTTGTATTAAGGGAAGCGATTGGCTGTTGGGGCCATCCCTTCCTGCTTTGTTATTCTTTTGTTTCCAATGAATAAAAGAACCTGAGTTTCTGTGCTCTGCCCAGAAGCTTGAGATTCCAGATTGAAGCAGGCAGCATCGTTTCTGATTCTACCTGGTGCCATGAAGTACTTCACATTCCTTGTACCAAAGAGCTTGATACAAACGTGCTTTTAAGCACAAAGGAATTGTTTTGTGCGTTGTGTGCATTAAGACGATGAAGTGCACATTTTGGCGCAGTGTGGATTTGCGTACAAAGCCCAAGGGAATTCTTCCACCACAATACAAACAAACCAGTCTTTTAGAGAGACTTTGAAAGACCCACCCTCTACACTGTGTCCACATGTTCCTGTCCGGAGACCTGTTTCCCAGAATAAAGAATGTACATTTAAGATGCTGTTTCAATGCTTTTCTGTAAAAAAACTCACTAACATAGCGACATACCTTCCTCTGTAAAGCACACAACACCACAGTTCCATTAGTTCTTACAGTGCGTAGCATAATGTTTGCAGACGTGCAGCTTTTTGAACAGCAGCCCCTTTCCAAGTACTCTCTCCTGAGTTCTTCAGCTTTGGATCCCCTGTTCCTGAGCCCAGGCACAAAAGGCCTCCACACTCCAGTCTACAGACCTGTAGACTGAAGTATGTCAGGGGTAGACGATATCCTTCCACCCACTCCTTTGTGAGTCCCTCTGGACAGTCCAACCCCATAGGGGGTATCAGTCTGACACAGATCATGGACCTACATGACGTTGGTCAGGAGTGACCTGTTCCTATACTCCCTTCTGCTCAGGGCTCCACCCACAGCTTATACCAAAGGGTACTTGGTCCACCCACTAATATCACCAGAGGAGTGGCATCTCTAAAAAGGTACTGCACTTACCAAAGAGTGGGGCAAAAAATGATTATTATTAGGCTATTTCCTATGCTGGTCAAATGTTTATTATTAATGACAATGGGGCTCTGCTGATTGTGAGATTCCCATTATATCTGCTATTTGCTATGGACGTTGGATGCTGAAAAATCAAGAGCATAATCCTGCAGTAGATGTCCTGGGCAGGAATTGGGACACGCAGCTAAGCTACTGAGAGCACAATGGTGTTCAGCCAAGAGGACATTGGATAGCCTTAAGCTTCCTCCCAGAGTGGCTCAGGGCAAAGCCAGAAGATTGCCAAGTGGCCCTGTGTACCAAGTCATTGGGTTAAATCAATACATTTTGTCTATACAGGAGGCTGCAAAGAGTTCATTCTAACATCTGCCAACTTTTATGTTACAAGGGATTTCAGATTGCTGTACTGCTTGAACTAACATATGACCTGACCTTCTATTGGTATTAGACAGTGGTCTTAAGAAATGAGCAACTGTGAGTGGAATGTTAATTCGCCTAAAAAAAAAAGATTATACTGTGCATATGAAAGTTGATCAGCATCACCAGAAAAAAAACTGGAATCTTGTTCTTTGTCCCATTGGATGAACAATCTTTTTGCTGTTTTCTCTTCTTATAATCAAAATGGTGTATAATAGGCAAATCATATGCTTTAAGTCTGTGCTTAGAAAATCCACAAAAGAAACAGAGAAAAGCTGTCAGCACTAATATTGTGATATTCACACATGAAAACATGAGCAACATTAAACTCACACAAAACTCAACATAAATTGGTGACGATCAGTGTACGCTGTATACACAAACATGAAATACCAGTAAAATGAAGTAAAGCTGGAGAATTAAAATGAAAATATATTACCAGAATTTATAACCCCTTTTTAATGAGTGGGTATAAAGTGCTCAGTGGTAATACATTCTTCACATAATAAATTGGGCACACAGATAGAAAAATTCAGCTTCGCAAAAAAACTTCATATGGTAAAAGCATGACAGACGTAAAAAGAATAACATATGATGGTGGTGTAATGGTGTGGGGGATATTTTCTTGGCAAACTTTGGGCCCCTTAGTACCAACTGAGCATCGTTTAACCACTTCCATACCGGGCAGTTATACACACATCCATACCAGGCCTATTCTGGCACTTCTCTCCTACATGTACAAATCATAATTGTTTTGCTAGAAAATTACGCAGAACCCCCAAACATTATATATGTTTTTTTAACAGACACCCTAGGGAATAAAACTACGGTCATTGAAACGTTTTATGTTGCACGGTATTTGCGCAATAATTTTTCAAACGCCTTTTTTTTGGAAAAAAATTGTTTCATGAATTAAAAAAATAACAAAACAGTAAAGTTAGCCCAATTTTTTTGTAAAATATGAAAGATGATGTTACACCGCGTAAATAGATACCTAACATGTCATGCTTTAAAATTGCGCACACTCATGGAATGGCGCCAAACTTCGGTACTTAAAAATCTCCATAGGCAACGCTTTGAATTTTTTTACAGGTTACCAGTTTAGATTTACAGAGGAGGTCTAGTGCTAGAATTGTTGCTGGCACTCTAACGCACGTGGAGATACCTGACATATGTGGTTTAAACGGCGTTTACATATGTCGTGGGACTTGCATGTGCGTTCGCTTCTGCGCGAGAGCTACTGGGGACAGGGGCGTTAAAAAAAAAAAAATTATTTCTTTTTTTTTTTTTACATATTTATTTATTTTTTTACACTTTTTTTTTTTTTATTATCAGTTTTATTCCTATTACAAGGAATGTAAACATCCCTTGTACTAGGAATGTGTGTGACAGGTCCTCTTTATGGAGCGATGTGGGGTCAATAAGACCCCACATCTCTCCTCCAGGCTGGAAAGCATGAAATCGGTGAAAAAAAATTCACCGATCTCATGTTTACTGTTGCTTAGCAGCCGCAATTGCGGCTTTGTTTACTTAAGGGGACCTGGCCTTGACGTCATCACATCGCGCCCGGGTCCTCCGACGGTCATAGAGATGACTGGTGACCATCTGGTCACCAGTCATCTCTATGCTTCCTGCCAGCACCGGACGATTCGTTCTCCGGGCCCCCGGTGGCACGGGAGAGCCCGGAGAAGCACCGGATGGCGGCGGGAGGGGGGGGGATGTCCCCTCCCGCCGCCTGTAAGAACGATCTAGCGGTGGAATCGCCGCTATGATCATTCTTACGTTGTGCAGAATCGCCGGCAGAAGAGAAGGATATCTGAATGATGCCTCTAGCTGCAGGCATCATTCAGATATCCCCCCATAAAGCCCAGGACGTCATATGATGTCCACCCGGATCGTTAGAGGTCCTTTGTGGACGTCATTTTACAATGGGCTGGTATGGAAGTGGTTAAACACCACGGCCTACCTGAGTATGGTTGCTGACCATGTCCATGCCTTTATGACTACAGTGTCCCCATCTTATGATGGCTTCTTCCAGCAGGATAATGCACCATGTCACAAAGCTCAAATCATCTCACCACTGGTTTCTTGAACATGACAATGAGTTTACTGTACTCCAAGATCACCAGATCTTAATCCAATAGAGCACATTTGGGATGTGGTGGAACAGGAGATTTGCATCATGGATGTGCAGCCAACAAATCTGCAGCAACTGTATGATGCTATCAAGCCATTATAGACTAAAATCTCTGAGGAATGTTTCCAACAACTTGTTGAATCTATGCCACAAAGAATTAGGCCCCTTTCACACTGGGGTGGGAGGTGCTGTGGCGGTAAAGCGCCACTAATTTTAGCGATGCTATACCGCTAATTTCGCTGCGCTATTCGGCCGCTAGCAGGGCGATATTACCCCCGCTAGCGGCTGAGAAAGGGTTAAAACCGCCCGCAATGCGCCTCTGCAGAGGGGCATTACCGGCGGTATAGCCACGCTGTCCCATTGATTATAATGGGTGGGAGCAGTGAAGGAGTGGTATACACACCGCTTCTTCACCGCTCCCAAGATGTGGCTAGCAGGACTTTTTTCCCGTCCTGTTAGCGCACCGCTACAGTGGGAAAGCCCTCTGGCTTTCACACTGGAGAAACAGGCTTTAAAATTCTCATTGAGATTACAGTAAACACCTATTGTATATTAAAGAAATGCTGACCGATAGGCTTTCCATGACATGAAAACCTATACTGTATCTTTCTTCTGTTATGAAAAGCTTCTCACTCCCTGTCAACATTTTTATGCATACACTGAGCCTCACATGCACAGCTCAGTGTAGAAAACTGTCATGATTCTTTGCTCGGAAAAAACTAAGTCTCATATAGGCATGCATTGGACTTCTGTCATCTGGGTCTGACCAATTAGGGTGACTGAAGACACCAAACCTAGAAAATAACTGCGTAAAACACAGATGATAGAGGGTAGCATGGACAAAGTAGCAAGAATTGCCATGGCTCAGTGTGTGAATAGATACACAGAGCTGTGGGTTGGGAGCGACCCTGCTTAGCTGCCCCCACAGCAAGCTGCATGCTGTGGGGGGCACCCAGCAGGAGGGAGGAGCCAGGAGAACCAGCATGGGACCTGCGAAGAGGAGAATCTGGATGGCTCTGTAAAAACCACTGCACAGAGCAGGTAAGTATAACAGGTTTGTTATTTAAAGAAAAAAATACTTTAATATTACTTTAAAAATACATGCTGCTTGTTTACACTAATGGAGGTCGGTAACCCATTGACGCCCATCGGCCTGTCGACCGCAGACGGGTGTCGAGTCGATCAGGAACACTTTTCTACTTTGCCAACCCCTGCTACTTTAGCGTCAGTCCTTCCCCCAGCCTCCTCGCTCATCCTTCCTCACAGGAGAGCAAGATCCTACACAGCTCTGCACTGATGATGGAGGACGAGAGCTGGCCAAGTTAACTGGCAGATGATTGGTTGCTAGGACATGGGGCAGTCCTAACAACCAATCACCAGCTTGGTATTAAGGAAAGCTATGGGGGCAGAGGTTATTTCTGTGTGGGGGGCAGAGGACACTACTGTGGACAGGGCCAGCGCCAACATAAGGCCAGCGCCAACATAAGGCTGCTTAGGCAGCAGCCTTAGAGCGCCAGAATAGGGATGGTGGTGTTAAAAATAGAATCCCCAGCCACTTGCAGCTGAGGGGCCTCAGTTTCTTTCTCTGTCTCAAATGTGAGACATCAGGGGTCTGTTTAGACCACTGTTATTTCACCAAAGTCCCCCCAACAGGGATCCTAAAAAATACAAAAAAAAAAATGGTAACATTTAATTTTAAAAAGTTGTAAAAATTAAGAAAAAAAATAACATAATAAAAATAAAAACTACTGACACCATCCACTGCCCTACTGACTGACACCATCCACTGTCCTACTGACACCATTCTCTGCTCTACTAACTGACACCATCCACTGTCCTACTGACACCATCCACTGCCCTACTGACTGACACCATCCACTGTCCTACTGACACCATCCACTGCTCTACTAACTGACACCATCCACTGTCCTACTGACTGACACCATCCACTATCCTACTGACACCATCCACTGCTCTACTGACTGACACCATCCACTGTCCTACTGACACCATTCTCTGCTCTACTAACTGACACCATCCACTGTCCTACTGACACCATCCACTGCTCTACTGACTGACACCATCCACTGTCCTACTGACACCATTCTCTGCTCTACTAACTGACACCATCCACTGTCCTACTGACACCATCCACTGCTCTACTGACTGACACCATCCACTGTCCTACTGACACCATCCACTGCTCTACTAACTGACACCATCCACTGTCATACTGACACCATCCACTGCTCTACTGACTTACACCATCCACTGTCCTGCTGACATCAACCTATGCCCTACTGACACTATCCACTGCCCTACTAACATCACCCACTGCCCTACTGACACTATCTACTTTTAAGCTAGGCTAAGTTTGTATTTTTACATTTGTTTTATCATATGTTTCTATGTTTTTCTTACTATTTAGTTAGACCTTGCTAGTTAATTTATTTAAAAAGTATATGGGCGCGGAACCCCTTGATCTTTGATGTCTTTTATGTTCTTCAGGTAGATCTCCATCTCTGAAAAGTTGCCTACCCCTGCACTAGAAGGCTGGGGCACAAAAAACTAATAGGAAAGAAATAAGATTTCAGTTCCTCTGCTGTATATTTTTAAGTGAAGTTTCTCCACAATGCTTATAGTTACACAGGGGGGCTTGCTTTAAAGTGTGTTTACTGCTTGTTTAGAAAATGTAAAGGCATAGTCTGGGCACAGGCTCACTTTAAATGAAAAATACTTTATGACTTGAGAAGTATAGACTCATAGAGTTGTTGATTTTCAGTATCCAGGCATACTCATTACTCAGTCATATTTCATCTGCCAGTTCTTATATTAAGGTGACCAGATTTTTTAAATGAAATCTGGGGACATATTTTTTTTTTTCTTTACTAGTAATGGCGGCAATCAGCGGCTCTCTCCCCGTCGCCCCCACCTCACAGCCTGGTAAGTTCTACTACTGGGTGGAGAGTGGAGGAAGATCTCTCCGCCAGGGAAGACAAGGAGATAAGCAGGCAGGCGGCTGGCCAGGGCTTGAGCCAAGGCAGAAGAACATGTGAGTGGAGCTGAATGGGCACCCGAAACTGAAGAAATATTCCCTCCGCTCCGACCAGCACATCATCATCAGAAAGGGGCACAGATAATGGAAAAAAATACACCCCCCCCCCCTAAACTAGTAGGAGCGGCTGACCGGGGGGTGTAATTCAGTTTTTTTTTATTCTGCCCTGACTGTCTTTGAAATTGCCCCATCCCCTGTTCAAATCCAATCCGGGGACAGACTTGGTCTGGGGACAGTGTCCTCAATCCGGAGACTGTCCCCAGAAACCGGGGATGTCTGGTCACCCTATCTTATATGCATCCTATTTGTACTGATATTACATTACTGTATACAAATGTTATCAGTATTAAAAATTACATTTTTATATAATTATTAGAGAAGTATATAATACAATGGTAACAGAGGAAAAAGCTAACGGCATAAGTCAGGATCCTGGCATATCACACAAACGCACACAAATGCGCATATATATCTATATACCGTATATTGGCTCTGTGGACTTACCTGAGATTTCATAGGCACAGTAAAACAGAGTGAGCAGACACAAAGTGAAGTGCAACGATAAAGACATGTTGTACTGCAATCTCTCTCACATCAGCTGCCAGGCTGGAACAAGACAATAGACCTGCAGAATCTGATGCAGGGCTGCCAGTTGGGTGAAGGATGTTGATACCACACAGATGTTGCTGATTCACACATGAATTAGCCCTAGTTCTCAGCTCTATAGGGAGAAGCACACAGCGACTCCCTAAAACAAAAAGGAATGGCTGTAGTAGTACATGCCCAGGCTCTAAGGCAGCAGAGATTAGACTTTACACAGTGAGCCTGGCAGCTCTCCCAGGGAACAACTGACAGCATGAGCGAAGTTCTAGGTTTTATACTCTGCTGACAGGAAGCAATTCTATGGTACAGAGACCATTCACTCTGAGTCAGGCGCACACAGCAGAGGCTGGTAAACATCTGAGACACAAGTTATTCTGATCTGGATGTACTCTCTTTATCATAGCTAAAGTCCATGAAAATGTACTGTACTCCTAAACTAAATACTTATTTTTTCCCCATTGCTGTTTATGCACACACAAACATGTACATTATAATATTAGATTTTGTTTGGTCATTGTAAAAATTAATTCTCTGATTTCCTGGAGAGACAAAGCTTCACATCAATCAGTACTAGTGGGTTCAGCTGCCTATTTCCAGCAGTAAAACGATAGGTGCCAAAAACAAACAAACAGAGAGAATGGCTTAATCCCTAAATTTCTCAATCAATCTCAGCATGGGTCTAAACAAAAAAAGAAAGGCAACAGGACCAAGCAAACCAAAATGGTGGGAGCTGTGTCTCTTAAATAATGTGGAGGAAAGAGTGGCTGTGGCCCAAGCTCGCAATCCAGGTGCAGTGAGCCAGCTGCATGAGAGACATTTTCCTGATGCCATTCCTGGTTCCTTAAAGTGGCTGTAAAGATTTATTTTTTATTTTTTTATAAATAACAAACATAACATACTTATCTCTACTGTGCAGTTTGTTTTGCACAGAGTGGCCCCGATCCTCCTGTTCTGGGGTCCCTCGGCGGCTGTCTCGGCTCCTCCCCGCAACAGCTAACCCCCGTTCTGGGAAGTGCTCTCCCACAGGGGTTAGCTTGCGGACGCGCTCCTGTGATAAAGTCGGCGGCCATAGCTCCCTGGCACGCTGCGTCATTGATTTGATTGACAGCAGCGGGAGCCAATAGCTGCGCTGCTATCAATCTCCAATGACAAGCCACCTCAAGTTGGGGGAAACCATTGCGGGATCACACCCACAGAGTTTCGTGTCTTAGGTAAGTAAAACGGGGGTCTGGGGGGCCCGAGAATGCAAGGTGTTTTTTCACCTTAATGCATAGGATGCATTAAGGTGAAAAAACATAAACCATTACAACCCCTTTAACTTAAAAGTCACCAAAATAAGGTGTTGTGCCTGTAGAAGACACGGAAAAAGAAGAGACATATGCTTTTTCTGTCCCTCCTGTCCTGGCCAACCTGGTCTCTGCATTCCATCGCAACAACACACTAGTGGAGTATTAGTATAGGGTACAGCACGACACAGTCTAGGGTACACATTCCCACAAGGTGGAAAGTTTACAGTTTAGAAGTAACAAAAAAGTAGAAAATAAGTAAAAAAAAAAAAACACAGAAAAATCACAAAAATAGTTGTTTAATGAGTTAACGTTCTGTTGTTACTGTATTTTATTGTTAACTGTTGTTTGCTTTGCAGGAATGCTATTGTTCAGTCTGACAGCAACAGTGGCTGGCAGCACTGCTGGAGGAAATTTCTCATCTGCAGTTAAAAAAAAGAATATATATGCCCAAGCATGGGGGCCTGGGGTGGTCAGTGGGTGGATCGTTCCTATGCTTCGACATATATTTATTTTTCTCTTTTTTTTGGCACAGATTTTAATTAAAAAGAAAAGTTGTTTTATTGAGTTCAGCACTGGATCTGTTTATTTTGACAGCAGCAGGGTGTGCTTTTATATGTCAGTGATTTCAGCACTACATAAGGATGTTTCTCCTTTCATAAGGAGGTTTCTCATTCGCAGTCGAAAAAGAATGTAAATGCCCAAGCATGGGGGCCTGGGTTGGTCAGTTGGCGGATCACCCCTATGCTTTGGCGTAATTTTTCTTTCACTTTTTCTGGCAGCGATTTCTTTATTCACATCGATCTAAGTGAATTGAGGGATCTGTTAGGTTCTTTTTTTTTATTCAGCCCACAAGCTGCATGAAAGAATAGAACATTACATACTGTATATGCCCAATAAGGACCAGCAATGTACTGGTACGTCACTGGACTTTGAGTGGTTATACCAGAATGATGCCTGCAGGTGCAGGTTTTTTTCAGCCAGCGATCAGCTTTCATGTAAAATCAATCCTAGTGGCTAATTTGTTGCTAGATTGCTTTTACAAGCATTGGGAGGGGACGTCTTCCCCCCTCCTGCCGCCTTCCACAGTTTTCTCTGACTCTCCCTCCCCACCAGGGAACACAAGAATGCATCCGGCGGTTCCGCCAGCTGACCATAGAACTGATCATCCCTATGGTCTAAGAAACCTGAAGCTAAAAGCATTTTCATCACGCCAGTTTCGCCGGATATAAACAGCGCCGCATTTAAATTGGAAAGGCATCTGATCACACCAATCTTGGTATGATCAGATGATTTAAGAGCAGAGGAGAGAGTCTAATACGCCCCATATATCTTAGAAAAGAGTACCTGTCACTGCCTATTGCTACCACAGTGTACATTTACATTTCCTGTGAAAACAATTAAAGTGATCCAAAAGAAAAAAGAAAAATGTGTAAAAAAAAAAAGAAAAAAGAGAAAAGGAAATTCTGAACCTTCAGGCTTTCAAAGGGGTCATTGAATTTCGGGTCGTTTACGTGGCTAGGCTTAAAAAAAAAAAGTCTCACACGCGTAGTATCCTCATACTCGGGAGAAGTAGCAGAATCAGTTTTGGGATGTAATTTCACATATACCTACAGTATGTGTGAGAAATATCTTATTAAAGTGACCACTTTAAAAAATGTCTCTCTGCAAATTCCTTGGGGTGTCTGCTTTCTGAAAAGGGGTTATTTGGGGGGTTTTGTACTGTCAGAAAGTAAAAGCTGCGTAAATTCCAGTATATATACCTAGGGCCAGATCCACATAGAAATAGATCGGCGCAGCGTATCAGAGATACGCTACGCCGCCGTACCTTACCTGGCGTAATTTCGAATCCTTAAAGATTTTGCGCCGTAAGTTACGGCGGCGTAGTGTATCTCTGGCGGCGGAATTCAAATAGGCGATTAGGGGGCGTGTTTCATTTAAATGAAGTGCGTCCCCACGCCGAATGAACTGCGCATGCTCCGTTTCTAAACTTCCTGCCGTGCATTGCGCTAAATTACGTCGCAACAACATATTTTTTTTTAACTTAGACGTGAATTACGTCCATCCCGATTCACAGACGATTTACACAAAAAAAAAAAAATTTAAATTTCGACGCGGGAACAACGGCCATTCTTAACATGGCAAGTCTAACTATAAGCCGCAAAATACCAGCTTTAACTATACACCGGAAAAAGCCATCTAGAGACGCCGTAAAAAAATGCGCCGGCCGCTCGTACGTTCGTGGATCGACGGAAATAGCGAATTTGCATACCAGACGCGGAAAACGACGTGAACGCCACCCAGCGGACGCTGAAGTATTGCATCTTAGATCCGAAAGGTGTACGACGACGTATACCTGTCGGATCTAACCCAGATGCCGTTGTATCTTGGTTTGGGGATTCAAACCAAAGATACGACGCGGGTAATTTGAAAGTACGCCGGCGTATCAGTAGAGTACGCCGGCGTACTCTGTCTGTGGATCTGCCCCCTAGTTTTTAGAGGCTAAACATTTTCACACAAGCCAATTAATATACTATTTATTGACATTTTTTACCAAAGACATGTAGCAGAAATAGGATTTTTTAATACAGCTTACCTGTAAAATCCTTTTCTTGGGAATACATCACGGCACAAAGGCCTTAATTACTTATTGGGTTATGTAGTCACCACAGGTGATTGGACACTGGCAAACCCAATTAGAATTGAGTTCCTCCTCTATAAAACCCCTCCCAAATGGAGAGTACCTCAGTTTTGTAGCAAAGCAATAAGTGTCCCACGTTTAACTCCGAAGAGGGGCGGGAGCACTGTGTCCCATGATGTAGTCCCAAGAAAAGGATTTTACGGGTAAGCTATATTTAAAAATCCTATTTTCTTGCTCATACATCACGGGACACAGAGCCTTAATTACGCAATGGGATGTCCCATAGCAATGCTTAAATTGAGGGGAGGGAGATCAGAATAAAGACTGACATTCAGCCAGAGGATCTATACTGCTGCCCGCAGTACACTATGCCTGAAGGCGGCATCCTTGTACCCTCTCACATCTACCTGGTAGAACTTAGTAAATGTATGGACCAAAGACCAAGTAGCAGCCTTACAGATCTGAGTCATGGAGGCCTGGTGATGCACTGCCTATGAAGCACCAACTGCTCTAGTCGAGTGCACTTTCACCTGAAAAGGAGGAATCTTGTTTTCTAAACCATAGGCCTGAATAATGACTTGTCGAATCCAACATGCAATAGTAGATTTTGACGTTGCCTGGCCCTTCATTGTGTGGCAGAATAAACAGACCATCAGTCTTTAGTATCTGAGCCGTAGCTTGCAAATAAACTCTTACCGCTCTTACAACATCTAGAGAGTGTAGACTCTCTTTTTCCGCAGACTGCGGATCTGGAAAAAAAAGACGGTAGTACTATATCTTGATTCAGATGAAATCCTGAAACCACCGTAGGTAAGAAAGTCGGTTGACAAGGCTGAGATTTGGCCCTTGATAGTGCTTAAGGCCAACCTCATATTTAAGCCCAACTGAACAAAGGAAAGAATCCTATTAATGACATTCTTCCTAGGATGCCATCTTCTGGGTTCACACCAGAAAACATATGCCTTCCAGATTCTGTAGTAGATGAGCCTGGAGGCCAGCATCCTAGCATTAACCAGAGTGGATAAGACTGGACCTGAGAGCCCACGTTTTCTCAGAATGTGGGTTTCAACAGCCAAACCATCAAATTTAGACTTTGTAAGGCAGGATGGAATATTGGACCCTGCGATAGTAGGTCCGAGCATAGTGGGAGAACCCAAGGTCTTCCTTCTGCCATCCTTACGATTTCTGCATACCAGGGTCTCCTGGGCCAAGCCGGGGTGACCAAAATCAACGGCTTTCCTTCCCTCTTGACTCTATGAAGAAAACATGGGAGAAGCGGAACTGAATGGAACACATAAATCAGAGAATATTGATCCCACTAAATTGTCAGGGCATCCGACCCTTGAGCAAAAGGATCTCTTGTTCTTGACACAAAGTTGTCCAGTTTTGTGTTGAACCTAGAAGCCAACAGGTCCACATCTGGTGTACCCCATTTCTGACATATGATTTGAAATATGTCTGGGTGTAGAGACCATTCTCCTGGACTCAGCTGCTGGCAGCTTAAAAAATCCGCCTGCCAACTTTCTACCCCTGGAATGAAGACCGCAGACAGGCAAGGAATATGCCTTTCTGCCCAGGACAAGATGTGATTCATCTCTCTTTGAGCATCCAGACTTCCCCCTCCCACATCACATACCACCCATCTCCTGTTATTCATTCACACAGGTCTTGAAGTGGGAATAGGGGGAATGGGATTTTGTGCTGTTTTTGTATTATTGATCTTTTGCCTTATTGGAACAGATTAGTTCAGTACAGTATATGGCACAAATTCCATGTCATTGTTCAAAATCCTTGTTGGAGGAAGTGAGATTGAAATTGGAAACCTTAGTATGTAATTATGTTCCTTATGAGGTATAAGACTTATAACATCCAGCTTTGGTCAATTACAGCATTTCTGCATATTTTATTGGTACAATCCAAGATGGCAACACTTTTTGAAACACTGTGAATGTCAAAGCATTTTTCACCTTTTATTCTTCCATTTTTTATTTCTATTCTTTATTTTATTTTTAGATGCACCTGTGGACTGCGTCTATGGTTTTTCTGCACATGATCCTGTGCTGTTTGCATCATTTAATTTATATAGAAAATGGAAGATGGAAGACAATGGGGTCTTAGAAGAGTTCTGCCCTTGACGCATACCATAATGTCATCTCTGGTTTGTTCATTATATTCCATGCTACATTAGTATGTGTTTCTTTGAGCATTTTTTGCATAATATTATGAGGATATATAGATGCTTCAAAATGGCATCCAAACCAGAAAGACATGGTACAGCGTATAGTATCATAATCATTTATATACTATTTTTATACAATACCATATTTTTACATATTTGTGATTTACATATAATTCTTTTTTTTATTTATTTTTTAATGAGCTCTATATTTGATATCATTCATCAATGACCATTTAGACCATTATATGAGCCTAATACATCCACTTTAAAGCGGAGGTTCACCCTAAAAAACAACTTTGTACCATGCCATCCAGCATACTAGCGTCAGCTACAGTATGCCTTTATTTTTTGCGCTGTACTTACAGTTTAATCCTTTAGTTTTGTTTTGGACTCCCGTGGGGAAAGTCGTTCCTATGAAGAGGGGAACATGATTGACGGCCGGCTATGGCGCGTTACGCTTTCCGAAAATAGCCGAGATAGGACTCGGCTCTTCACGGCGCTATACAGCGCCAGCGCACAGACTAGGAGCTGACTGCGCAGGCGCCGTATAGATCCTTGTCCTATCTCGGCTATTTTCGGAACGCGTGACGCGCCATAGCCGGCCGTCAATCATGTTCCCCTCTTCATAGGAACGCCTACTCTCGCGGGAGTCTGAAACTAAAGTAAAGGATTAAACTGTAAGTACATGGCAAAAAAAAATAATAAAGGCATACTGTAGCTGACGCTAGTATGCTGGATGGCATGGTAGACCAAGATTTTTTTTTTTTTTGGGTGAAAGCCCGCTTTAAGCAATATATGTTCATTTCAAATCATTTTATATCACAGTACACAAATATTGTGTATGAATTTTGTGACATTTTATATGTCTGTGTGTGTTTATACACATACCGATACACAATTTTTTTCCTTTTTTCACATTCAATCATCTGTTTATTTATCATTGTTGTATTGTTTAATACTTTATTAATTCATGGTATACACATCACTTTTTTCACCATATTGGTTATGATATATATTTGTTTTACACACCGACACAGATGATGATCCTTTTTTTTGTCATCTTTTATCACTGGTATGAGATTTTTTATTTAATCCCATACACGATAGCAGTCCATGTGTGACACATCAGGGTTCATCAAAGTGTTCCATTGACTAACGATCACCTGTGGGTTAATTGGTGAAACACCCCATTCACCTTTTCTTCCCTCCTCTTTTTAAACACAGTTTTTGTCATTGTTCACTAGCTATAATGAGTAAGCATCACATGAGGTGAAACATGTCAGCCACCTTTTTCTTGCTGTTCACCACGTTTTGACTGTATTGCTTTGGTTGTTTTTGGATTTTATTTGTACAAATAAAGACATCGTTTTAAGGAGTGCGGCAGTCCAGGAACTTCTTCTATCCAACATTCACCTGGAGATATTCGTATCAACAACAATACTTGTGTATATGTGTACAATTCCACCAGGATTCACGTGGGGTCCGTTACTGATAATACCTGTTTTTACATTGGTTATATATACTATTATTAATCTTTTTTTTTTTTTTTTTAAAGCTTGTGTTATTTACATGATGGTGTGCATCTAAATACTTATGGTTATTGTTACATGCTGGTTGCAGTATCACCTCTGCTCCCAATTGCAACATACTTTGATTAGATTACTGGTTAATTTTCCAGGAAGGGAATCCCCTGTGTTCACATAGGCCCTGTCCTGGGTAAAGGCACTCCCAACTTTATTATCAAACCCACTCTTCCACTTGGTGAAGGTTCTGGTTCTCCTATTTACCTACATATTTAGGCACAATATCCTATTTAGAGAGGACCATTTCTCATAAACCCTTAAAAAGCGCTGAACAGGTTCCAGAATTGCTCTTTACAGATCTGGGTTCAGACTTTAGCTCTCAGCTGCATGTGTGTTTGTAATCCAGAGCTGTAGAATGACATTATTTCTAAAAATAAGCAGTTGAAGCTCAACGTCAGCATTTTTTTAAGTTTAGAATAAAGTGGGAAAGGATTATATATGTAGCACTACCCAATAGGAGCTGCTGGTTTAAATTTGGGCCTTGTACGTTACCTCAATATTCGTCGTCTAGGGAAAGAAAGTCTGTAATGAACTCCAATGTCCGCACGAGACGTAAAACCTTAAGCTGTTAGGTTTTATTTTTCTCTTAAATTGCAGGAAAGTAGAAGGATGAAGGAGGGAAGGGGAAAGTTCAGGTGCACAGTACAGATCACTGAAGAAAAACTTCTAAGTCCCAATAATCATTCACCACTTCCTCTCAAGTGGGTATTGTTAACCCGGATAGGCTCCTCTCACCTGGCCTAGCAGCCGGAATGATGCACGAACAATGATCAACAACAGTATCTGCCACAGACTGGTTAGGAGCAAAACGAACAGTTCGGAATCCTCTACCACGGGACCTTAACACCCGAACTTCCAGCCATACAGTTAAAGAGCCTCTAAGCCAACCCGGCGAAACTGTAGGGTAACTTGAGCTGTAGATCCCCCTTAATAGGGTCATCAGGCCTATCCTGAGACATTAGCCTTTCCGCTTGGTCTCCTCCTGGGCAGGTCCTCCTCTGGTTTCCTCCATTAAGTAGCTTCCTCTAGTAGACGGACAGCTTGGGATCTCTTTGCAGTTGTAGGCCCCAGCCAGAATAGCTGAGCCTACTTGGTAGAAAGGCAGCCTCAGGCCAACCTGGCCCGAGACTGAAAATCACAACGACACGTACCTCGCGCCAGGAGGGCCACGAGGCGAAGGACCCCAAAAATTGGCATCTGCCCCTTAAGTACCCTTTCCCAGCATGCCCAGCGGGGAGACCACTCCCACTTGGTTTACTTTGAGGGACTTTGTTTTTTTAATAAAGGACTTGTCAAAAACTGTGTTTGTTTTTTATTTATTTTTGACACTTTTTTTGGTGAATGAGTAGGGGTAGTAGAGGTTGCCCCCTGCCCCAAAGCACCCACCATGTGAAGGACATATGTGCTGGTATGTTCAGGAGGGTGGAGGGGGCGCTCCCGCCCCCTTTTCTGACTGGGCTGCATGCTCGGATAATGGTCTGGTATGGATTTTTTTTGGCATGTTGTTTTCCTTAAAATTCATACCAGACCTGAAGGACCTGGTATGGATTGGGGGGGCTGTATGCAGTTATTTTTTTCTTTCTTCTCAATGCCCGCATTCTACTATCAGTGGTGAATCCCGATCTGATCAACATCCAGACGGAAACAGACGGATCAGATTGGGTGACGGTTGGATGGAGACAGCCCATATAGCACAGCAGACTGTGTCCGTGTCTGCTCTGTATCATCGGAGCGGACACGGACCTGTCATGCGCCTGTTTAGTGGGGACTCTGCCAGTGTGAAAGGGGCTTTAGGAGCTGTTCCGGGGGAAGTGCTGCCAAAATGTATCTGTAACTCTACTGGAGTGGATCACACAAGTTCCTTTGCTGGAGGATGACTCAAATGTTCACTAATCCAAAGCAATAGAGCACCCTGTAAAATCTTCTAACAGGGCTGAACCGGCAGCCTATTCATCCTGCCCTCACCTTCGGCCTCTTACGCATGGTGCTTTGCTCCTTGCAATGAAGGGGAGGCAGAGGCGGTACTCCCTACTTTGGGAATAATCGCCTCTACTGCGGTTCCTGATAATTAAAGTCTTACCTTTTCTATATCAATTCTGCTTTTTCTATATCAGTCTGCCCGACTTTTAAGCAGAATTAAACCCAAAACAAAATTTTTTATATTTTGTAGTTTACCAATCATTAGATGTGGGTTTACAATATATAATTCTCAAGCCTCGTACACACGCACAGTTTTCTTGGCAAGAACCAGCAAGAAAACTGCTGGCAGAGTAAACCGTGCGCGTGTACGAGGCTTTGAGGTTTCTCGTCAAGAAAACTGCCCAGAATCTAGACAAGAACAATAGAGAACCTGCTCTCTACTTTCTCGTCGTGATTCTCAGCAGTGTTTTCCTGCCGAGAAACCCGAGTGTCTGTATACTTACCTGTCACCATAGAAACATGTGCATGCTCGAAATTACTTTGACGCATTCGCGGTATCTTCTAAGGCATAGGTAGGGTGTAGCAAGATGGCGGCGACTGCATCGAATGTGACGATGACGTCATCGCATTCGTTCCATTCAAAAGAACGGCGGTTCTTTTGAATGGCCATGTGTACACTTGGCCGGCAAGAAAATCTTGCTAAGAATCTTGTCTGGAAAAAGAACGTTTTTTTTCCTGACGAAATTTTGGACCGTGTGTACAGGGCTTTATATTAGTTAAACATGAATACACACAATTGTCAAAACTATAAAACATGGTCAGCAGATATTTAATCAAAATACTTTTTGCTTTATTGGAAATATTTACAATGCATAAAAAAGTGTGATTTGCATGCAAATAAGCATAGGGACAGGAATAGGCAAAATGAACAATCTGTAGAGAAAACAAAGCAATGCTATAACAGATAGATGATCTGTGGATTAATGTTTAAACTTGGAGTAGTATTTACAATGTTTGACACTTTTTTAAGTATATATGCTGCAAAATTACAATTCTGAATTAGAGAGGGTCGATCTAAACTATGCCTTATTTTCAGTCTTTACAGACTGAGATTTGATTGCTTTACTTTGTATGTTTGCTTGGATAAATGTCTGCATAGCTTGTGAACGATTCCACAAATACTGAGGACTAAAACAACAGAATTACCAAGATATGATGTCTTGAAAAAAAATTCTGCTATCCAGTGATACATTTCATAGAGGTCTTATTGTATAGCTGACAACAATGATATATATGATAATGTAAATATATATAAACCATAGGTCATTCAGTGTTGCTGGTGAAAAATAATCAAGATAACAAGTAGTGTTGTATTCTTTGACTATGACCAATATAATATTCAGCCTTGCAGTGGTCATCTATGTGGAGGTGCACTCTGGACTCTATGGGATGGTGAAGAAGCCAGTCTTGTCTGGAGCCAAGCTGTGTAATCCTCTAATGGCATTTGCACCAGATGCTCCCTTACAAACTGCAAAACAAGAAAGCACATTGGGTAAATAATAAGCAATGTAAGGATACTGAACTATGCCTGTTTAACAGAGTGTCAATCCTATGTTGAGATATCTAATACATTTCACTTGTTTTAGTAATTTCAGCTAACAGCAATATTTCTTCCCATCTGCACCAATTCCATCCAAGTTGTCCATATATCATGTTATGAATCACATTGTATTTCTATGGGATAGTTGGGTTTTTGTGCTTAAAGTGGATGTAAACCTGATTCGTGAAATTTTATGTAAGCACATGTATCTGTAGTGTTTTCTTATCTCTCTCCAAAGCCCTAAGTCATGTGTCTTTCTCCTGCTCCGTTCTTCTGTTATCAACATGATAACTTAGGACAAGTTCTCAGACAACTGAGATCAAATCAGCCTGAAATTTGTGTCGGGGTGGGTGCTATAAATAGATTAGCAGAGAGCTGGTCTTGTTACAGCACAGCTCTGCACATTTCTTCCTTACTCTGCCTATGTTGGGGGGGGGGGGGGCTGTGTGCCTTTCCTACATTCAGCTGTCACACAGTGTATGCCAAGACTACACTTCCAGTGATAAACAGGAAGAGAAAATCTCTAAAAACCATGTGCACTTTCTAAAGCATATAGCAAGCTGAAGACAGCAGATACATGTAAATCTTATGTATGTAGGGCGATTGGTTTAATCTCTGTGTATCATCCAAGGGTGTTTACTTCACTCGGCATACAGTATGTGAGGGTTTACATACACTTTAGTTTTTGCAAAGTGAATTTTCACTTTGTTTTAACCCATTCACTAAGATAAGTTTTTTAAAGTGTACATGCTGAACTCCCAAAATGATCTACAGTTTGGTAAAGTCTTCCCTTTTCTGTCGCTTTATTCACTGTCTTCTGTGCAATATGCCAGCACAGAAACGCGTAGAGCTGAAGCTCCAAATGCAGATGTCTCACTGGGTCTCAAACACCTAAAGTGACTGGTCATGGTACTGGTTGTCCTTATTAAGAGAGACATGTGCATTGTTAAGGGATCTGCAGGTTCTTGACTCCCAGTAAATAGCAAGGAAAGCCAGGATGAATTACTGCGCTGGACCTGAAGAGGAAGCCTATAACCAAATCATTGTCTGCCTTGATTAAAAAAACAGAACATTTACATTTTTATTTTTTTTGGGGGGATTCACTTTACATAACCCTGAAATGTTTTCATATAGTTAATAAATGGATTAAGAATAAATAGAAAATAGCACTTTAATTGGCATACTAGAAAATCATATATTTAGCTTGTCAGCCATTCAAAGTTAGGTAGTAAAGTCAGTGGCGTCACTAGGGGGGGTGACACCATGTTTTACCGCACGAGGTGACACCAACCCTAGCGACTTAAAGTCAGTGGCGTCACTAGGGTTGGTGTCACCCACCCCCCCCATCATCTAAAGAACTATGTGCAGAGTGCCCCTCACCCCCATATACCCCCTCCTAGCACAATTCCTCTTTCTCCTTCCCTCATCCCCCCCTCTCAGCACAAATCCCACCCCCCAATATTCCCCCTCTTAACAAAAATCTTCACCCTCATATGCCCCCTTCCAGTACAAATACCCCCTTTCAGCACATTACTTCCCCTCCATTTCACCCCTACCAGCACAAGTTATCACCCTCATATACCCCCGTTAAGCACAAAAAAAAAACCCTTCTCAGCACAAAATGTCCCCCATATGCCTCTTCCCAGTATAAATCCCCCCAAACCACCTCCTTTTTATACAAATTATTTTTCCCCCCAAATCCCCCCTCTCAGCACAAATCATCCCCCCATCTCCCCCTCCCTGCACAGATCCCCCCTCTTAGCACAAATCATTCCCCCATCTCCCTGCACAGATCCCCCCTCAGCATAAATCATCCCCCCATTTCCCCCTCCCTGCAAAGACCCCTCTCTCAGCACAAATCATCTCCCCCTCCCTGCACAGATCCCCCCTCTCAGCACAGATCATCCCCCATCTCCATGCACAGATCCCCCCTCTCAGTACAAATCATCCCCCATCTCCCTGCACAGATCCCCCGTATCAGCACAAATCATCCCCCATCTCCCTGCACAGATCCCCCTTAGCACAAATCATCCCCCATCTCCTTGCACAGATCCCCCTCAGCACAAATCACCCCCCTCCCTGCACAGATCCCCCTCTCAGCACAAATCATCCCTCCATCTCACCCCTTCCTGCACAGATCCCCCCTCCCAGCACAAATCATCCCCATCTCCCTGCACAGACCCCCCCTCCGCACAAATCATCCCCTCACCTCCCCCTCCCTGCACAGACCCCCCCCTCTCAGCACAAATCCTCCCCCCATCTCCCCCCTCCCTGCACATATCCCCTCTCAGCACAAATCATCCCCCCATCTCCCTACACAGATCCTCCCTCAGCATAAATCATCCCCCCATCTCCCTTCACAGATCCCCCCTCAGCACAAACTGTCAATAAATAACAAATTGAAAATAATGGTGCACCACTTTGAGCGCAGGAATTGCAGATATTTCATCTTAGCGCATTGGCTGTAAAAAATGGATCACCGCAAAAACGGGCAGAGACCAGAGCAACAAGGGGGTGTTTGTGAGTAATAGCCTGAAAAACATAGCAAATAGAGCCTGCACACTGCCTGTTGAGATAGTGAAAAATTGGACTATTATTATAAGACGTGTACCTGTTTGGCCACTGTTCAGGCACTTTTATGATTTTATAATCAGAAGGCAACCTGATAAGAGACTTTACACTGTTTACATTTACAGGAATGTTGAAATATTGACATCTATGTCACATCTGTGTCACCTATGAAATCCTGGATGTATAGCAGGCTAACATCAAGGGTTTTTAACCGTGAGGTTTCTAGTGAAAAACAAAAAAAAGTAGCCTGTGCATAAAGATTTTACATCCTTTTTTTTTGTATAATGGATACATTTATTAGAACTAGTTATTCTGGGGTCACATTAAGATCTTTGTATGATTTTGGGGCTAGGTTTGGCAGCATTCCTGTGGAGGGACAATATATGATTGAAAAGTATGGCATTACTATGAGTTTAAACGCTAGAGGTGCTTGTCAGGGGGGCAAACACATTAGTGGAACACTCCATGGGAAGGACAGGGTCAGTAGGAGGATTACGAGACAGGGCAATGATAAACTGGAGAAAAATAAGAGAATGAAGAATAACATTTCTTGCAGAAGTAATATACAACAGCAGGCACGGAGTGAGCTGACATGGATGCTTCTGAATCTTCGCTCCATGAAGGCTCACCATGTTTTTATATTTGACCTCATTATAGAAACTAATTACGATGTTTATTGTTTTACAGAGACATGGTTAGATGAGGCTAGCGGACCTGTTATAGCGTCTGCTATACCCCCAGGTTACAAGATTATCTATCAAAACAGGGCTATAGGGAGAGGTGGAGGGACAGCGGTAGTTTTTAAACAAAATTTTAAAGTTAAAAAGATGGAAGAACTGAATATGAAGGGATGCGAGATTCTCTCAATCCAATTTTTAGGTGTTGACAAGGTCCTCCTGGACCTTCATGTAGTGTATATCTGCCCTAATTTGAAAACTGCTAGTCTGGCTAAATTTTGGGAGTGGGCTATGAATACACTTTGTAGACCCCACCCCGCGATCTTTTTGGGCGATTTTAACATTTGGTCTGAAGACCACAGTATCAAGGAAGTGAGAGATTTTTTTTCACTCCTGTGATGAGACGGGGCCCCCCCATTAGTCTGGCCATGCTTTAGACTTGATTCTCTTTAGAGAAATAAGTCTTAATTTCACGGCCACTTTGACTATTCCATGGACAGACCATTGTGCTGTGTCATTTACTAGTTTATTCTTATTAAAGGAAAACATTTACACCGCTATAATGAAGGACTGTTCCTTCAGAAACTTTAGGGACTTCCCACAAGAAAGGTTTAACTCTTTACTGGAGAGAGAGCTGGTCTCCACTCCGGAATCTGATGTAGAGACTGTGTTCAGGGCTATCCATAATGGTATTGTGGGGGCCCTGGACATAGTGGCACCCTTTAAACAGAAAAAAAGAAGGTAGGTAGGGCTTTTAGCTCTGCCCCATGGTATACTGAGGCTCTTAAGGTGCAGTGGAGAGAGGGGAGAGCTTTGGAACGGGTGTGGAGAAAGAATCCCTCCCCGGATTCAAAGATGTTATGGAAATCCCATATGGGGCTTTATAAGAACGCCATCCTGCTCACAAAGAAAACTTTTGTGGCAGCGTGGGTGGAGAAAGCCAACAATAATGGCAAGGAACTTTTTAGAATTGTGCAGGAGTTTACTTCCCCGAGGGCACTTCACTTAGAAGCGGAGGTTTCCTCTCAGACAGCCCAAATGTTTGCCAATTTTTTTGTCAGGAAGATAAAAAAAATACATCTTGGCCTAAAAATATCAGCAGAGTTGAATGGTCGGTTAAATGCCCCAATTCAGTCTGATATAAAGCCAATTTTACTTGACCACCCTCAGTTCTTTTTTAAAGATATGACCGCGGACTTTGTCCTGGGACTTATTTCCCAGGCCAAGGATTCTGCGCCCCCGAGTGACCCCAGCCCCGGTAATATTTTTAAAGGGGCCAAACTAGTTCTGGCTCCCTACCTCGCTAAACTTATTAATCTTTAATTTTTAGAAGGCACGGTCCCCTTTTTTTTTTAAGAAGGCTATTGTTACACCTATTTTGAAAAAGGTTGGCTCTGACCTGCTGGACCCCAATAAATCCAGCCCCATTGCAGGTCTTGCTTTCCAGGCTAAAATTGCAGAGAAGGTAGTCTGCAGTCAGCTTCAAGCCCATGCGGAGGAGTTTGACCTACTGGACGGGTGTCAATCCAGGTTCCGTCCCAAACATGGGACGGAGACGGCCTTGATCGATGTTCTGGACAACCTACTGGTGGATGCGGATGGGGGTTTTCGCTCCATCTTGGTCCTTTTAGATCTTTCCGCAGCATTTGAAACGGTAGACCATCAAATCCTTCTTTCGAGACTACAGGAGGTGGCGAGGGTAAGCGATCCAGCCTTGGCTTGGTTCGCTTCGTTTTTGGAGGATAGAGAGTTTAGGGTGAAGATAGGGGATCACTATTCCAACCCTAAAAAGGTGACTTGTGGTGTTCCCCAAGGTTCTCCCCTCTTCCCCCTCCTATTTAACATCTACCTTCGCCCTCGCCTTGATAGCGGGGATGGGACTCCGTTTTCAGTCGTATGCTGACGACACCCAACTCTTTTCCAGAATTTCGGCCGACTCTCCTGCGGCTGGGGCTAGGTTGATTGAGGGATTGGACGTCATCAAAAGATAGATGGGGCTCAATTTCCTTCAGCTCAACCAGGCCAAAACAGAGGTGCTGCAGTCCGGCAACATTCCGGGAGAGGTTTGGGTGTTATCATGGCCTGAGGAAGGTGGGGAGTTCCCTAAATCTGCATCTACGGTGAGGACGCTGGGTCCTAATCCTGGGACCATGCGTGGACCAGGTGATCAAAACTTGCCAATTTAAAATGCGGCTGCTTCACCGCTTTCTGTGACTGATGACTGTGACTGATCAGGCCAGGATCGCTGTGGTGCGCGCTCTCATCCTTCCGCATCTGGACTACTGTAACGGGCTGCTGGCTGGTTTACCTCACTACCAGATCAAACGACTACTGTTGCTCACGAATATTCGCATTGCGAATATTCGTTACGAATATGGCATATTCGAATATTTGCGAATAACTCGAATTTCGCGGCCAATATTCGCTATTCCGAATATTTTTTCAATTTTATTTTTAAAACAGATCACATCCTAGTGATCTCCATCGACGTCTAAAAGCATTGCTGGTATGATTAGAGACCCTGGGCCGAGTAGCTAAGCTGAGGCGATCCTTTTATGTTGCCGAATATTCGCAATCGCAAATATTCGATTTCCGAATATTCGCAAATACTTTCTCCGCCCTTCTTTTGCATCAGAGCCAATCAGAGTTCTCCTACCACAGTTGTCATAGGAGAGAGTGGAGTGTTTCTGTGCGTTTTTCCAGTGTATCACATCTTCAAAGAATTTTCCATCTTTTGTCCCGTGTCATCATCATTTGCATTTCACCTCTTTAATGAGAATAATAACTGTTTAACATAAAGACATTTAAGAGATGTCAACGTAAACGGTTTACTTGTATTTTCCAAATCTATGGTTATTCAATATTTATTAAACTAATCAATATACAAATTGGTCAAAGTAAACCCTCAAATCTATATAATAATGTATTTATTTTATTAATACCTTGTTAGTTGCAGGGTCCATTACGTAAAACCACACTTTTTCCAAAGGGCATGTGAAATTGAATGTTTCAAAATTTCGCAATCAATTTCGCATTCGCATTAGCGAAATTTCGCAATCAGTTTCGCATTCGCATTAGCGAAATTTCGCAAAAATTTTTTTTTTATAAAATATCACGAATATTCGATTTTAGCGAATATTTCACGAATATTCGGCTATATATTCGTGATATATCACGAAATCGAATATGGCGTATTCCGCTCAACACTACAATCTACTACAGAAAGTCCAGAATCAAGCGGTAAGGTTAGCCCTCAATCTGAGAGGCCACTGCCCGACCTCTGGGCACCAGGCAGCCCTTCATTGGCTGCCTGTGGGGCAGCGGATCAGATTCAAGGTTTTAATATTAGTTTTTAAGGCGTTCAATAAATTAGGTCCTACTTACCTCCAGGCGAAATTGACTAGACATCTCACTGGCCGTTCATTAAGAGCGGCCACTCAATTCCGCCTGGAGGTCCCAAAGTTTAGATTAAAAAAGTGAGAGGGCAGAGCATTCTCGAGGTTGGGACCTAGAGAGTGGAACTTCCTGCCGTTGGCTCTCAAACCTGCTCCAGTTCCGGAGGGGACTGAAAACTCTTCTGTGGAGTGAGGCTGGGTAGATGGCTGTGCGACAGGGGGTGGAAACTGACAGGGTGACAGGGGTTCTTTTTCTTCTCGGGGGTCTTTTACTGTTTTTTTTCTATTTTTACTGATCTTTTCTATTTTTATCTGATTTATGCTATTGCTTGTTTCTCTGTTTTAACGGCTTTGATGTCTGTGATTTTACTGTTGTTATTGTATGTACGGTGAATGGCACCTGGTCCCATCGCCGGGTAGCGTTTTGATACTTATGTGATTTAACGCTTAACAAAAATATTCAATAATAAACAATAAACCCCTCTGGCGGGTGTCACCCGGTGAGGTCCGCACCCCCATAGCAACGCCGCTGAGTAAAGTAAACAAATAAGGCTTATGTGTGTAAATGTAAAATTTGGGCAGAAGTATATTCTCTGAAAAAATTGCTAATGCTGCAGCTGAACTCTTTACAGTTGCGAAAAATCTAGCTAATCCAGTATGTAGACAGCCGGAAGAAGAAGCTTCACTAGAGATCTGTAATATTTTATTAAATTATTTTAACGAAAAGATAGAAATTATTAGGAACAATATCAAAGTAGTAGATATTGAGGAATCTTGTCCCATCTATGAAGGTACAAGATTCTCTAGTTTTGTGGACGTCTCTACTTTAGATATTCTGAATATCCTCAAGTCTCTTAGAGCCTCGTCCTCATCATTTGATCCTTGCATTGCGCAACTAGTGAAGGACGCCGCAGAGACATTGGCCCCCTTTATTGCCGACATTGTAAATACTTCTTTCTCCACCGGAACAGTGCCGGGTATTCTGAAGCGGGCGGTGATTATTCCCCTGCTGAAGAAATCTAACCTGGCACGCTCCGTGTTGAGCAATAATCATCCCATTTCAACTCTACCGTTTCTGGAAAAAATCATGGAACGAGCCGCAGTGTGGCAAATTCAGCCCCATCTCGAGTCCAATTCCATTCTCGATGATTTTCAATCTGGATTCCCACCAGGAAGAGGTCCTGAAACCCCCTTGACCAAAGTCCAGGATGATCTACTCTGGGCCCTGGACAGAAATGAGGTTTCGGCCTTGGTATTGCTGGATCTGTCGACAGCATTCGATACCATCGATCATTCTAGACTGCTTGATCGACTGTGGCAGGCATTGATGGTATAGCATTGGCATGGATGACCTCATTTCTGCTGGACAGGGTTCAGAGAGTAAGGCTGGGACTGCACTGCTCTTCTAAAAGTCCCCTGTCCTGTGGAGTCCCTCAAGGGTCGGCGTTATCGCCGCTCCTGTTCAACATCTATATGAGGCCTCTGCTATATATCATCCGCCGCCACAACCTATCTTTTCATGTCTACGCTGATGACACCCAGTTCTACATTCCTCTGCCCAGGGATGGGGGGGCTCAGATAACTCTGGCCACCTGCCTGGAGGAAATTCAAGCCTGGATGGGGGCCAATTATCTTATGCTCAATGGCTCCAAGACTGAGTGCATGGTTTTATGCAATCAGCCATGGTCGGGCAGTTTCCCTACCTGGCCGGACTCGTTTTCATCGGTCCCAGTGCCAGTCACCCAGGTCAGGGATTTGGGAATAATCTTGGACGAGAGATTGACGCTACGACCACAGGTAAACCAGGTGGTGAGTTCTTGTCACTTTCACTTGAAACTCCTGAGGTCAACTTTTCGCTTCATTAAAGAGTCGAATAAGATCTCCATGGTTAATGCCATTATCGGAAGTCGTTTAGATTATTGTAATGCTTTGTACTTGGGTTTACCTAATAACATCATGCACAAATTACAGCTTATTCAGAATGCCGCTGCGAGGCTACTCACGGGTGTTGGTCGTCGTGACCACATCACGCCATCGCTGAGAGCCCTGCATTGGCTACCCGTGAAGGAACGGGTTCTGTTTAAGATTGGATGCATGGTGCACAGGGCTACCCATGGCAAGGGGCCAGTGTACCTGCAGGAAAAATTCACCAAGTATGTGCCCAACCGTACCTTAAGGTCAGCTAATTTGGAAATTTTGGTGATTCCTAAATTTCGTAAGAAAAAATGCAGAGGGAGGACGAGTGCGGTCCAGGGAGCACAGTTTTGGAACTCCCTGCCTCTAAAATTAAGGCTTGAGAATGATCTTTTTAAGTTCAGGAAGCTTTTAAAAACTGAGCTTTTCAGTCTAGCCTATGGAATTACATAGGTTTTTATAGTTCTTTGATCTGCTAACTATTTTAAATTTGATCTGTTCCGCTGCCTGTGTGTGTTTTTTGGTTGTTGCTGTATTGTTGTTCTCGGCGCATCGAGGCCTACGGGTAACTGACTGCGTTTTGTACTTTTTTGTACTTTTAAGAATTTTAATAAATAAATAATATTAAAGGAAAACTGTACTGGGAGACATATGCTGCCATTGCAGACCATTATTTCTGGAGATACAATGCTAATTCAAAGGCTTTCATACAAATATGGCATTCTGCCTTCACTCTGTCTTCTCTATAAAGGTATGTCTGCTCCAAAGACACCCAGACCATTAGCTTTCTGAGAGTGATGTTAGCAATAGCAGCCTATGGGGTTGATTTATTAAAACTTGAGAGTGCAAAATCTGGTGCAGCTGTGCATTGCAGCCAATCAGCTTCTAAATGTATCTTGTTCAATTAAGCTTTGACAAAAAAAACTTGAAAGCTGATTGTTTTCTATACAGAGCTCCACTAGATTTTGCACTCCCCAGTTTTAGTAAATCAACCCCACATACAGAGATTGCTGTCTTTTGTATCACTTGCCCTTTAGATTGTTATGTCACGTACACACGGTTGGAATTTCTGATGGAAAAAGTCAGACAGACTTTTTCCATCGGATATTCTGATCGTGTGTAGCGCCCCATTGGAGTTTTTCATCGGAAATCCCGATGAATTACACCGGTGTTTAGATATAGAACATGTTCTATTTTTCTCCGATAGAATTGCGTCAAAATTCCGATGTGATTTGGCCGGGCAAAAGCCTGATCGTGTGTACGCGGTATAAGTTTTACAATCAGGGTTTCCCTAACCTTCTTGTCTTCAGTTGTATTACAACTGTAATGCCTTCCTTTATTTTGCAAAGTTCTGTGAAAACTATTGGTTTTATATAAATTCTGTATATTAATAATAAATCTCCCAAAACAGGTTTAGTTTAGCCAAAATTCAAAGTTTCTGACTTGCGACTTGCAAACAGAGAAGTAAAATAATCGAATACTTGAAACAGCTTGTCCAACAGAAGATCTCTGTATTTTTCTTGCTGCCGTTTGTCTATTTCCACACTCCCTGTGGAGAGTTAACAAAGGTTCTTGCCCCAATTATAATGGCACAAGAAACCTGCTATTTTTTTTGCGATATGGCACTGACAATTGCGCGGTCATACAACGTTGTACACAAACAAACTTTATGTTCTTTTTTTCCCACAAATAGAGATTTCTTTTGGTGGTATTTGATCACCTTTGCAGTTTTAATTTTTTGCGCTATAAACAAAAAATGCCGAAAATCTGGAAACATTTTTTTTTTTACTATAATAAATATCCCCAAAAATGATAAAAAAAAAATGAATGTATTCATCAAGTTAGGCCAATTTGTATTCTTCTATATATTTTTGGTAAATAAAATTGCAATAAGCGTATATTCATTGGTTTGGGCAAAAGTTATATCATCTACAAAATAGGGGATATTTTTATGTAATTTTTATTATAATTTTTTTTTTTTTTACTAGTAATAGCAGTGACCAGCGATTTTTAGCGGGACATCTCCAAGTATACTGGCCTGAGCCCCTTTTGTTAATTAGGAGCAGAATTGGCTTTGCAGGCACCACTCTTTAATTTTCCCACCTATAGTATGTCTACGAGAGATACATTTTACTAGGAAACTATTCCTGGCCATTTACATTTTTCTAGTATTACTAATGACCAGACACATTTTTGATAATTTTTATTTTAACATATGAAAGCCTGGCATTGATATAAATTATGGATATGAATTATATACAACATTTGGATGAATACTGCAATTGTAGCTTAAAGCAAAAATGTTGTGCCGTCATATACAGCAGAAGGACAATCCAAATGCATATTGGGGACTCTTATGCCTTGTTTCCACTGAACGGAACGGTTCGGGTCAGTACATTTGGAAAGTTTTAGAATGGACCGGTCTATTCTCGTAAGCGTTTCCACTGCAAATGCCTAGCGCGTCCACCAATCAGTGGAATGTATTGCATCTCCGCCCTAATGGAACCGTTCCATTTTCTATGGCCCCACATCTGAAGCAGGACCCAGAATGGTCCGGTACGGTTCGGTTTTATGGCACACTTTCATAATGGAAACACACAAAATAGCGTACCGAACCGAACCGTACCGAACCGATCCACTCAGTGGAAACGAGGCATTATTAGTCAAACATTTTTGTTGCTCTGGTACAGTATATCCTTCTTGCCATTCATTTTGCAGTGTTCTAATCTCATACGGGGGTTGGGGGTAGCCCTTTGCAAATTAGTGTTAGGAAAAGTATATATTTGTATATCAATACACAGAGATTACCTGCTAATATATTTACAGTATGTTGCCTGTACTAACTCTGTGTATTAACCACTTCAGCCCCGGAAGAATTGGCTGCTCAATGACCAGAGCATTTTTTGCGATTCGGCACTGCGTCGCTTTAACTGACAATTGTGCGGCCGTGCAACCTTGTACCCAAACAAAATTGATGTCATTTTTTTCCCACAAATAGAGCTTTCTTTTGGTGGTATTAAATCACCTCTGTGGTTTTTATTTTTTGCGCTATAAACAAAACAAGAGTCACAACTTTGAAAAAAAACACAATATTTTGTACATTTTGCTGTAATAAATAGCCCAATTTTTTTTTAAAAAAAGCGAATTTTTCCTCAGTTTAGGCCGATATGTATTCTTCTACATATTTTTGGTAATAAAAATAGCAAAAAGCATATATTGGTTAGTTTGCGCAAAAGTTATACAGCCAGATTCATGTAGAGCGGCTTATGTTTAAGCGGGCGTAGCGCATCTCATATGCGCTACGCCGACGTAACATAGAGAGGCAAGTACAGTATTCACAAAGCACTTGCTCCCTAAGTTACGGCGGCGTATCGTAAATGGGCCGGCGTAAGCCCGCGTAATTCAAAGTAGGCTGGTAGTGGGCGTGTTGTATTGAAATGAATCGTGACCCCATGTGAATGCAGAATCACGTTGCAAATACTCCCTATGACACGGCGTCACAATGCGTACGATGTGAAACCGCACTTACACCCAGCCCCATTCATGTACGACTTAAAATCCGACGGCACTTCCGTCGTCCATACCCTAAACGACTTAGACCAGCTTTTTGGTGGTTTAACTTTCCCCCGGAAAAACGCCTTACGTAAACGACGTAGATTACAGCGACGGGCGCAAGTACGTCCGTGAATCGACGTATCTAGCTCATTTACATATTCAACTTGGAAATCAACGGAAGCGCCCCTTGCGGCCAGCGTAAATATACACCCAAGATACGACGGCATAGGAGACTTACGTCGGTCGTATATTGGCCAAATTCAGGCGTATCTGGTTTCCAGAATACGCTTAAAGATACAACGGCACACATTCGGACTTACAATGGCGTATCTACTGATACGTTGGCGTAAGTCTCTCTGAATCTGCCTAATAGCGGGGATATACTAAAACATTTAATGTGAAAATGGCTTAATGTAGCTTAACGAGTAATAAAGTGCCTAAACCTCAATCAATTGCCCTGAAACTTTGCACAGCCTAAGATCTCAACATTCCAAACCTATCCTATAAGTTTCGTGATATTTGGTGTTCCACGAGGCAAACTAGGGACATTAAGCTTGTTTTTTTAGGAGCTTAATGTAGCTTAACGTACAAAAAAGACCTTAAATGTTAACTAATCTCCCCCAAACTTCACCCTATAGAAGGCTCTATCTATGCCAACATATTCTGAAAATGTCAGCTCATTTGGGTTATCACACCAAAATTTATTCACAATAAGCTATATTTTACAATGCTAAAACAGAGCTTAACGTACCATAATGTACCTTAACCTCAATCAATTGTCTTGAAACTTTGCACATCCTAGGATCTTAACTACCCAAACCTATCCAAGAAGTTTTGTGCGATTCGGTGTCCCACAAGGCAAACTAGGGACATTAAGCTTGTTTTTTGGGGAGCTTAATGTGGCTTAACGTACGAAAAAGACCTTAAATGTTAACCAATTTCCACCAAACTTCACACAATAGAAGACTCTATCCATGCCAACATATTCTGAAAATTTCAGCTTATTTGGTTAATCACACCAAAAGTTATTCACATTAAGCTATATTTTACAATGCTAAAACATTTAATGTGAAATCGGCTTAATGTAGCTTAACGAGCAATAAAGTGCCTAAACCTCAATCAATTGCCCTGAAACTTTGCACAACTAAAGATCTCAACGTACCAAACATATCCTATGTGTTTCGTGCGATTTGGTGTTCCACAAGGCAAACTAGGGACATTAAGCTTGGTTTTTTGGGAGCTTAACGAGCAAAAAAGTGCCTAAACCTCAATCAATTGCCCTGAAACTTTGCACATCCCAAGATCTCGACCTTCCAAACCTATCCAATGTGTTTCATGTGATTTGGTGTTCCACAAGGCAAACTAGGGACATTAAGCTTGTTTTTTGGGGAGCTTAACGTACAGAAAAGACCTTAAATGTTAACCAATTTCCCCCAAACTTCACACAATAGAAGGCTCTATCCATGCCAACATATTCAGAATTCAGCTCATTTGGTTAATCACACCAAAAGTTATTCACATCAAGCTATATTTTACAATGCTAAAACATTTAATGTGAAATTGCCTTAATGTAGCTTAATGTGGCTTAACGAGCAAAAAAGTGCCTAAACCTCAATCAATTGCCCTGGAACTTTGCACATCCCAAGATCTCGACCTTCCAAACCTATACAAGAAGTTGCCAGTGATTTGGTGTCCCACAAGGCAAACTAAGGACATTAAGCTTGTTTTTTTGGGAGCTTAATGTGGCTTAACGTACAAAAAAGAACTTAAATGTCAACCATTTTCCCCCAAACTTCACACAGTAGAAGACTCTATACCAACATATTCTGAAAATTTCAGCTCATTTGGTTAATCACACCAAAAGTTATTTACATTAAGCTATATTTTACAATGCTAAAACATTTAATGTGAAATTGCCTTAATGTAGCTAAATGTGGCTTAACGAGCAAAAGAGTGCCTTAACCTCAACCAATTGCCCTGAAACTTTGCACAGCCTAAGATCTCAACTTTTCAAACATATCCTATAAGTTTCAAGCGATTTGGTGTTCCACAAGGCAACTAGCAACAACTAGCGTTTTTTGGGGAGCTTAACGTACTTAATGGTAACCAATTTCCCCCAAACTTCACACAATAGAAGGCTCTATCAAGGGCAGATCCAGAGTCTAGTCTCGGGAGGGGCACTGCCAGAAAATAAGGTGTTGCTTACAGAACTCAATTAGGTGTCCGGTGTGTCCGCTGCAATGTTGCAGTACCGCTAAAAAGTCAATGATCGCCGCCATTACTAGTAAAAAATATTTAAATATAAATGCCATAAATCTATCCCATAGTTTGTAGACGATTGTCAGGGACTGAAGACATGGTACAAGAGATGGTCAGAGACTGCAGATGTGGTACAAGAGATGGTCAGAGAATGCAGACATGATACAGGAGATGGTCAGAGACTGCAGACGTGGTACAAGGGATGGTCAGAGACTGCAGACATGGTACAAGAGATGGTCAGAGACTGCAGACATGGTACAAGAGATGGTCAGAGACTGCAGACATGGTACAAGAGATGGTCAGAGACTGCAGACATGGTACAAGAGATGGTCAGAGACTGCAGACATGGTACAAGAGATGGTCAGAGACTGCAGATGTGGTACAAGAGATGGTCAGAGAATGCAGACATGATACAGGAGATGGTCAGAGACTGCAGACGTGGTACGAGGGATGGTCAGAGACTGCAGACATGGTACAAGAGATGGTCAGAGACTGTTAACATGGTACAAGAGATGGTCAGAGACTGCAGACATGGTACAAGAGATGGTCAGAGAGTGCAAACATGGTACAAGAAATGGTCAGAGACTGTAGACATGGTACAAGGGATGTCAGAGACTGCAGACATGGTACAAGGGATGGTCAGAGACTGCAGACATGGTACAAGAGATGGTCAGAGACTGCAGACATGGTACAAGAGATGGTCAGAGACTGTAGACATGGTACAAGGGATGGTCAGAGACTGCAGACATGGTACAAGAGATGGTCAGAGACTGCAGACATGGTACAAGAGATGGTCAGAGACTGCAGACATGGTACAAGAGATGGTCAGAGACTGCAGACATGGTACAACGGATGGTCAGAGACTGCAGACGTGGTACAAGGGATGGTCATGGTACAAGAGATCAATGCAGCCTCATCAGTGCCCATCATTGCAGCCTCACTGTACATATGAATGCAGCCCCACTTTTGTATATTAATGCAGTCCCACTTTTGTATATAAATGCAGTCCCACTTTTGTATATAAATGCAGCCCCACTTTTGTATATTAATGAAGCCCCATTTTTGTATATTAATGAAGCCCCACTTTTGTATATAAATGCAGCCCCACTTTTGTATATAAATGCAGTCCCGCTTTTGTATATAAATTCAGTCCCACTTTTGTATATGAATGCAGTCCCACTTTGTCTATGAATGCAGTCCCACTTTTGTCTATGAATGCAGTCCCACTTTTGTCTATGAATGCAGCCCCACTTTGTATATTAATGCAGCCCCACTTTGTATATTAATGCAGCCCCACTTTTGTATATGAATGAAGCCCCACTGTGCATGGCACTCACCATGGCATTGCCTCGATCACACACAGCAGGTATCTCCTCTCCCGAAGTGTGTCATGGAACAAACAGGAGCTGTAGGTCTGTGTTCGGCAGGGCAGTGTGCTCTAGCAAGGTCCCCCCCTAGACGGGCTTGTGTGATAGTTCCATCTACTATCACACAAGCAGGTCTAGCAAGGCAGCACAGCCGAACACAGACCCAGCTCTCACACACAGCGAGAGATGCCCGGTGTCATACACGCAGGAGAGAGGGGGAGTGCTGCAGTCAGCTACAGCTCAAAGCAGCCTCAGGACAGGCAGCCTACCGGACTGGGCCAGTCCGGCCCTGGTGATGAGAGAGACAGACTCGGCAGCGGCAGCTGCAGGCACCGCAAGGCAGTTTTTTTTAAAAAATGCTTGTTTTAAAGCCAATGTGACATGATTGTCTCGGGGGGGGGGGTCAATTGCCCTGTTGCCCCCCCCTGGATCCGCCGTTGGGCTCTATCCATGCCAACATATTCTGAAATTTCAGCTCATTTGGTTAATCACACCAAATGTCAGTCACATTTTACAACCCTAAAACATGTGGCTTAGTGTAAAAAGAGCATAATGCAGTGGCGTACTAAGTCGGGGGCGGGGGGGGGCGTGCCACACCAGGGGGTGTCAGGCCGGTGCCCCCCTCCGTGACTGAAGACTTGGCAGAGACAGCGGGCAGCATGGCGTGGTGACAGGGAGGCAGCCTAGGTAACACACAGCAGACTGAAGCCGCCTAGCTTTGCAGGGGGGGTGCGAGCCGCACCCGAGTGATACCCATCCCATCGGCAGACCCGGGACCCGGCCGCAAAGATCCCCTTCTCTCGTGGCCGTGCTGCGGCTCTGATAAGTCTCGGCTGTGACTGTCTCGCAGTCACCCAGCCGAGCAGAGTGAAGCCGTGCCTCCTCCCCCTCCTCCGTGTAGTCTACAATTGCTGTGTGTGCAGCACGTGGCGCGCTGATCATCTGAGCCGAGCGAGGTGCATTACGGGTCTGAAGGGGGGGGTGTCTGCACTGTTTTAGGGGGGTCTGCACTGTAGGGGAGGCTGTATTGTAGGGGGGCTCTGTATTGTAGGGGGGGCTGTATTGTAGGGGGGAGGGTCTGCACTGTAGGGGGGGTTGTTTTGTAGGGGGGAGGTCTGTTTTGTAGGCGGGACTGTTTTGTAGGGGGGGTCTGTATCGTAGGGGGGTCTAAAAAAATTGGGCTAACTTTTACTGTTTTGTTATTTTTTAATTATTGCGCAAATACCGTGCGAGGCAAAAAGTTGCAATGACTGCCACTTTATTCCCTAGGGTGTCTGCTAAAAAAAATATATATAATATTTGGGGGTTCTGTGTAATCTTCTAGCAAAAAAATTATGATTTTTATATAAAGGAGAGTAGTGCCAGAATAGGCCCGGTATGGAAGTGGTTAAGCTAAATGTCAATCATTTCCCTTGTGGGAAACCAAAATCCATAAAACTTTCAGGATAGGGTTGGGAAGATTAAGGGCCCTTTCACACGGAGCGGATCAGTAATGAGCGGGGATCTCTGTAAAATCCCCGCTGAGCTGGCAGCTGACAGGGCGGTCTCCGCACACTGTGCAGGGACCGCCCTGTGTTTCCTCCGCGTTTCTTTCATCTGCAAATGCGGATCTTTGCGGAGGCGGACAAATTACGGGTGTCAGCAGATGTTCATCCGCTGACACCCGTAATCACATAGGGACCAATGTATGTCCCGTTTTCATCCGCAAACGGACGGATGAAAATGCGGACATACGGTCCGTACGTGTGAAAGGGCCCTTAAACTTTGGTTGTGCAAAGTTTCAAAGCTATTGATTAACCACTTTAACATTAACTGACAACTGCATGGTCGTGCGACGTTGTACCCAAACAAAATTGACGTCCTTTTATCGCACAAATAGATCTTTATTTTGGTGGTATTTGCTCATCACTGCGGTTTTAATTTTTTGCGCTATAAACAAAAAAAGAGCGAATTTACTTTTTGCTAAAATAAATATCCCCAAAAAATGTTTTATAAACAATTTCTTCATCAGTTTAGGCCAATATGTATTCTTATACATATTTTTGGTAAAAAAAAATAGCAATAAGCTTATATTGTTTGGTTTGGGAAAAGTTATAGCGTTTACAAAATAGGGAATAGATTTATGGCATTTTTATGGAATTATTTTTTTTTTGCTAGTAATGTCAGTGAGCTGATTGGACACTTTTGACACTTTTCTGGAACCATTGACATTTATAAAGTGATCAGTGCTATAAAAATGCTCTAATTACTGTGCAAATGTCACTGGCAGAGAAGGGGTTAACACTGGGGGGTGATCAAGGGGTTAAATGTGTCCTTAGTGTGTTTCTAACTGTGAGGGGATGGGAATGACAAGAAGGGGAGCCAGATCTTTGTTCCTCCTTAGTAGGAATAGACAATCTGTCTCTCCTCCCCTGTCAGAACAGAGATTTGTGTGTTTACACACACAAATCCCCATCCTGGCTCTCATGCCTGCAATTGCTGGTTACGGTGGCGAACGCGCCTGCTGGCCATGCGCATTGGGTCCCTCACCGTGCAGTGGGCACACGCCTGCTATGGCTCTTAAAGGACATTTCTTCAGTGTTGTCACATGAAAAGATAAAATATTTACAAAAATGTGAGGGGTGTACTTACTTTTGTGAGATACTGTACCTCCTCTGTACAGTGTTTTTTTCACAGAGCAGTTCTGATCCTTCTATTCTCAGTTCCCTCCCTGGCGCTCCTGGCCGCTCCCTCCTGCCAACTGCCCCCACAGCAAGCAGCTTGCTATGGGGCACTCGAGCCGAGCCGCCTCTCTCTTCTCCATCTGTCACTTGGCTCTCGGGTGGAGGCGCCGCCATCTTTGGTAAGGGAATCAGGAAGTGAAGCCTTGCAGCTTCACAGCCTGGCTCTTTACTGCGCAAGCTCGAGTCGCTCTGCGCGATCCCACTGGTCCCTGCTGTCTTCTGGGACCTGTGTGTCTCCCAGAAGACAGCGGGGGGACGGAGGAGGCGCCGGACATGGCGTAGATATCCGCGGCTACTGCGGCTATCTATGCCCAGGAGTGGGAGCAAAATACCTGTATTAGACAGGTATCAGCTTCCCCCTCCCCCTGAAAGGTGTCAAATGTGACAGAGTGGGGGAGGATTCCGAAAAATGGAAATTCCATTTTTATGTGTAACTCCGCTTTAAGATAACACCGTAATACATACAATTTTTATTTAAGGTCAAACAAGGCTTTCTTTCTGTGAATATTGTCCTGCAACAATATTTTTTTTTTTTTGCAATCCTTAGACAATTTAATGTAATAAAACTAAACAAAAGGCATTTTTTTCAGCAGTAAATATATGTATAAAGTTGTAAAAAATATTAATAAGCAAAGCAAACAACAACCCAAAAAATAAGTTTAACTATTAGATAAATAAAAAAGAAAAGAAAAAAATATAGAATATAGAGTTAATCAGTGCTGATTAGAGAAAACTAAAGGGTTAATAAGGGGTTCAACAGAGGAACGTTTAATTGGTTGTGGTTGCTTTAACTCTCTTCACATGCAAATCAAAGTTCATCCCTATATAGGTTCAGAACACAGAGCATTACAATTGATACAATGTTTCAATGTAACTTTCTGTGAAGTGTTTGTTGATAAACTTTGTCAGCCTGCTTCTTTTTTTATTTATTTTGACAGCTGCTGAATTGTTGGGCACTGAGACAGGGAAGGGCAAAATATAGCTTAAAGCGGGGGTTCACCCTATCGACCAAAAAAAAATATATTTTTTTTCTTTTACCTTAAAATCAGGCATTGTAGCGCGAGCTACAGTATGCCTGTCCCAAATTTTTTACCCCCGTACTCACCTTGTAGTCGTCCATCGAAGATACCGGGGAATGGGCGTGCCTATGGAGACGGAGGATGATTGACGGCCGGCTCTGGCGCGTCACGCTTCTCCGGAAATAGCCGAAATAGGCTTGGTCTTCACGACGCGTGCGCATAGCCTGTGCGCAGGCGCCGTGAAGAGCCGAGACCTACTCCGGCTGTCTTCGGGGAGAGTGACGTGCCAGGGCCGGCCGTCAATCATCCTCCCTCTCCATAGGCACGCCCATTCCCCGCGGGAGCCGAAACCTACGATGTCGGATTACAAGGTGAGTCCGGGGTTAAAAAAATCGGGACAGGCATACTGTAGCTCGCGCTACAATGCCTGTCTCAATGGTAAAATGTGTCGGGGGGGTGAACTACCGCTTTAATGTGAATAACGTTTGGTGTGATTAACCAAATAAGCTGAACTTTTCAGAATTTGTTGGCATGGATAGAGTCTTCTATTGTGTGAAGTTTTGGGGAAATTGGTTAAAATTTAAGGTCTTTATTTTGTACGTTAAACTAAATTAAGCTCCTTAAAAAAGGAGCTTAATGTCGCTAATTTGCTTTGTGGAACACCGAATCACACAAAACTTCTTGGATAAGTTTGGGAAGTTGGGATCTTGGGCTGTACAAAGTTTCAGGGCAATTGATTGAGGTTTAGGCACTTTTTTGCTCATTAAGCTACATTAAGCAAATTTCACATTAAATGTTTCAGCATTGTAAAATATAGCTTAATGTGAATAACTTTTGGTGTGATTAACCAAATGAGCTGAAATGTTCTGATTATGTTGGCATGGATAAAACCTTCTATAGGGTGAAGTTTTGGGGAAATTGGTTAACATTTAAGGTCTTTTTTGTACGTTAAACTCTTAAAAAAACAAGCTTAATGTCCCTAGTTTGCCTTGTGGAACACCAAATCGCACTAAACGCATAAGATAGGTTTGGAATTTTGAGATCTTAAAGCGGGAGTTCAACCATGTATTAATTTTTTTTTTTCTCCCCTTAGATTCCTGCTCGTTCGGTCTAGGGGAATCGGCTATTTGTATTAAAATATGATCCGTACTTACCGTTTTCGAGCTGCATCTTCTTCCGTCGCTTCCGGGTATGGGTCTTCGGGAGCGGGCGTTCCTTCTTGATTGACAGTCTTCCGAGAGGCTTCCGGCGGTCGCATCCATCGCGTCACTCGTAGCCGAAAGAAGCCGAACGTCGGTGCGGCTCTATACTGCGCCTGCGCACCGACGTTCGGCTCCTTTCGGAAAATCGTGACGCGATGGATGCGACCGTCGGAAGCCTCTCGGAAGACTGTCAATCAAGAAGGAACGCCCATTCCCGCAGCCCATACCCGGAAGCGACGGAGAGGATGCATCTCGTAAACGGGTAAGTACTGCACATATTTTAAAACAAATAGCCGATTCCCCTACAGAAAACGAGCAGGAATCTAAGGGGAAAAAGTGCCCTCTAAGGGTGAACCCCCGCTTTAAGCTGTGCAAAGTTTTAGGGCAATTGATTGAGGTTTAGGCACTTTTTTGCTCGTTAAGCTACATTAAGCCAATTTCACATTAAATGATTTAGCATTGTAAAATACAGCTTAATGTGAATAACTTTTGATGTGATTAACCAAGCGAGCTGAAGAATATGTTGGCATGGCTAGAGCCTTCTATGGTGTGAAGTTTTGGGGAAATTGGTTAACATTTAAGGTCTTTTTTGTACGTTAAGCCACATTAAGCTCCCCAAAAAACAAGCTTAATGTCCCTAGTTTTCCTTGTGGAACACCAAATTGCACAAAACTTATAGGATAGGTTTGGAAGGTCGAGATCTTAGGCTGTACAACATTTCAGGGCAATTGATTGAGGTTTAGGCACTTTTTTGCTCGTTAAGCTACATTAAGCTACATTAAGCCAATTTCACATTAAATGTAAAATTGGCTTAATGTGAATAACTTTTGGTGTGATTAACCAAGTGAGCTGAAATGTTCAGAATATGTTGGCATGGATAGATCCTTCTATGGTGTGAAGTTTTGGGGAAATTGGTTAACATTTAAGGTCTTTTTTTGTACGTTAAGCTCTCAAAAAAACAAGCTTAATGTCCCTAGTTTGCCTTGTGGAACACCAAATCGCACCAAACGCATAAGATAGGTTTGAAATGTTGAGATCTTAAGCTGTGCAAAGTTTTAGGGCAATTGATTGAGGTTTAGGCACTTTTTTGCTCGTTAAGCTACATTAAGCCAATTTCACATTAAATGTTTTAGCATTGTAAAATACAGCTTAATGTGAATAACTTTTGATGTGATTAACCAAGTGAGCTGAAGAATATGTTGGCATGGCTAGAGCCTTCTATGGTGTGAAGTTTTGGGGAAATTGGTTAACATTTAAGGTCTTTTTTGTACGTTAAGCCACATTAAGCTCCCCAAAAAACAAGCTTAATGTCCCTAGTTTTCCTTGTGGAACACCAAATTGCACAAAACTTATAGGATAGGTTTGGAAGGTCGAGATCTTAGGCTGTACAACATTTCAGGGCAATTGATTGAGGTTTAGGCACTTTTTTGCTCGTTAAGCTACATTAAGCTACATTAAGCCAATTTCACATTAAATGTAAAATTGGCTTAATGTGAATAACTTTTGGTGTGATTAACCAAGTGAGCTGAAATGTTCAGAATATGTTGGCATGGATAGATCCGTCTATGGTGTGAAGTTTTGGGGAAATTGGTTAACATTTAAGGTCTTTTTTGTACGTTAAGCTCTCAAAAAAACAAGCTTAATGTCCCTAGTTTGCCTTGTGGAACACCAAATCGCACTAAACGCATAGGATAGGTTTGGAATGTTGAGATCTTAAGCTGTGAAAAGTTTCAGGGCAATTGATTGAGGTTTAGGCACTTTTTTGCTCGTTAAGCTACATTAAGCTACATTAAGCCAATTTCATATTAAATGTAAAATTGGCTTAATGTGAATAACTTTTGGTGTGATTAACCAAATGAGCTGAAATGTTCAGAATATGTTGGCATGGATAGATCCGTCTATGGTGTGAAGTTTTGGGGAAATTGGTTAACATTTAAGGTCTTTTTTGTACGTTAAGCTCTCAAAAAAACAAGTTTATTGTCCCTAGTTTGCCTTGTGGAACACGAAATCGCACAAAACGCATAGGATAGGTTTGGAATGTTAAGATCTTACGCTGTGCAAAGTTTCAGGGCAATTGATTAAGGTTAAGGTACTTTATTGCTCATTAAGCTACATTAAGCCAATTTCCCATTAAATGTTTTAGTATTGTAAAATATAGCTTAATGTGAATAACTTTTGGTGTGATAAACCAATTGAGCTGAAATTTTCAGAATATGTTGGCATAGATAGAGTCTTCTATTGTGTGAAGTTTTGGAGAAATTGGTTAACATTTAAGGTCTTTTTTGTACGTTAAGCCACATTAAGCTCCCCAAAAAACAAGCTTAATGTCCCTAGTTTGCCTTCTGGAACACCAAATTGCACAAAACGTATAGGATAGGTTTGGAAGGTCGAGATTTTAGGCTGTACAAAGTTTCAGGGCAATTGATTGAGGTTTAGGCACTTTTTTGCTTGTTAAGCTACATTAAGCCATTTTCACATTAAATGTTTTAGTATGTCCCCTAATAGCGTCTACAAAAGATGGAATAGATTTATGCCATGTTTATTATTTATTAATTATTTACTAGTAATGTCGGCGATCTGCAATTTTTATTGAACTGCAACATTATGGCAGACATATCGGACACGTTTGACAAATTTTTGGGACCATTGGCATTTATACAGCGATTAGTGCTATAAAAATGCACTGATTACAGTGTAAATGTCACTGGCAGCGAAGGGGTTAACACTGGGGGGTGATCAAGGGGGTAACTGTGTTCCCAATGTTTGTTCTAACTGTTGGGGGAGGGGACTCACTATAGTAGATGGCAGATTGTGGTTCGCAGATTGTAGGAACTCACAATCTGCATCTCCTCTCCTCTCAGAACAGGGATGTGTGTGTTTACACACACAGGTCCCTGTTTTTCCTCTCATGCCCGTGATCGCTTGTGGCCGGCGGTCAGCGCGACTGCCAGTCAGGAGCATCGGCGCCGCCGGTTGTCCCGCTTAAAGGGACTGACGTACAGCTACGACGGTCCACAGGAACAAGCTGACTTGCCACAGTATAATGACGGTGGCTGGTCGGCAAGCCATTAAACTCTAAACAAAATCTATTCTTTAGTATGTTTGGCATTATGTGTCATGATGTGTGTCATGACTCTGGTCACCTGCTGGTGGTACTGTTCCCTCCAGTAACAGGGGTGCAGTTCTGGTGGCCACCAGCAAGTGTCTCCCAATTTGTATTTGCACAGGTATTTAAGCCCGCCCTAAACTGGAGTTCAGGGCTTCAGTATTTTGCTTGTCAGCCTGTTCCCTGCCTGATCTGATAGCTGTAGCCAACCTGTTCCTGATTCGCTCCCTGCCCTGGACTCTGGTTCCCCCCTTGTTGCTTATTGACCCCGGCTTGTACTTTTGGACTTTGCTGCTCTCTCCTATCCTTGACCCCCGGCTTGAACCTTGGATTTGCTTGTGTCTCATCCTTGCATTACCTGCTTGGTGGTTTATGGTTTGCTGTGTCATGCTTGCTCATCTTGGGGGTTTTCTATGATTGTTTTACACGTGTGCTTAACCTTTAATAAAACATATATTTTTCACTATCTTGGTGCCTGTTTCCGTTAGTGCAGCCCATTGACCTGTTACCCAGTACTCGGATGCCTGCGTGGGCATCCCCTGACATAATACTGAAGCCCTATAAACAGGTCGGCTGCACTTGGGAAATTGGCTCTGGGCATTTGCTATTATAAAATGCATCTGGAAGATATTTTGTACCTGTCACTCCTGGCAACAGATGACAGAGATTTCTGCTATCAGGAATTAAGTGAATACACTAGAGAGCAGTTATTGGAATGTGTCCGTATGGCTCACGTTTTTGTTGATCATGGCAGTGTTTTGTTTGATGATGTGCAGCCATTGATTCGGATCTGCACAGAGTTGGCTCAGTCTGATGCTGCTAGTGGACGTGATGATTATACACCTCCTTTTAGTGCAGCTCAGGTAGAGTCCTTGGTGTGGCTGTTGGAAGATGATTCAGCCTTTTTTCATGAGCAGTACTCAGCTTGTCCTCAACAGGTGATTGCAGCATGCATTAATTCTGTGCAGTCTCTGGTCAGACTAGCCGTGTGCAAATCTGATTTTGTGCAACCATTATTACAAGCTTGGTCCAGTTTGTTGTACTCAGCCCCTGTCAGCTCCCAACCATCCATTTCTAGTTACCAACCTGCTGGGATGTCTTTTTCTTTACCCCCAATTCCCACTTTTGCTGAACAATACACCCTGCTAACAACAAAGTACCAGTCCCCTGTTTCCTCTTGCTGCACTTATCCTGCCTTTAACCCTTCTGCTGCTTCTCAACTGCCTCCGTCTGTTCCACCAAAATCCTCTTCAAGGTCGAAACCCTCTGTTTCACCACCTCTCCGCTCTTCACCCCTACCAGCTGTATCCATTACCTCCAACCCAATACCCATATACAAATCCTCAGTGGTGAAACCAAAGAAGAAGAAAAGGTTTTTTCCAACCCACTCGATCCTGCCACTAACCCAATCTGCATCCACTTCAGCCAACCTGCTTCAGTCTGTTCCAGTGCCAGCCACCCAGCCCATTGTTCCAGCTGCCCAGTCTGTCCCAGTGCCAGCTACCCAGTCTGTTCCAGTGCCGGATACCCAGCCTATTGTTCCAGCTGCCCAGTCTGTTCCAGTGCCAGCTGCCCAGTCTGTTCCAGTGCCCGCTACCCAGCCCATTGTTCCAGCTGCCCAGTCTGTTCCAGTGCCAGCTGGCCAGCCTGTTCCAGTGCCAGCCGCTCAGCTTGTTCCAGTGCCAGCCGCTCAGCTTGTTCCAGTGCCAGCCGCTCAGCTTGTTCCAGTGCCAGCCGCTCAGCCTGTTCCAGTGCCAGCCGCTCAGCCTGTTCCAGTGCCAGCCGCCCAGCCTGTTCCAATGCTTGCCGCTCAGCCTGTTCCAGTGCCAGCCGCTCAGCTTGTTCCAGTGCCAGCCGCTCAGCTTGTGCCAGCCGCTCAGCCTGTTCCAGTGCCAGCCGATCAGCCTGTTCCAGTGCCAGCCGATCAGCCTGTTCCAGTGCCAGCCGATCAGCCTGTTCCAGTGCCAGCCGCCCAGCCTGTTCCAGTGCCAGCCGCCCAGCCTGTTCCAGTGCCAGCCGCCCAGCCTGTTCCAGTGCCAGCCGCCCAGCCTGTTCCAGTGCCAGCGGTCCAATCCGTTCCTGTGCCAACTGCCCAGCCTGTTGTGCCAGTTGCCCAGCCTGTTGTGCCAGTTGCCCAGCCTGACATGCCAGTTGCCCAGCCTGACATGCCAGTTGCCCAGCCTGACATGCCAGTTGCCCAGCCTGACGTGCCAGTTTCCCAGCCTGACGTGCCAGTTGCCCAGCCTGACGTTGCAATGCCAACATACCAACTTGTTGAGCCCCTGTCTGCTGCCCAGTCGGAGGGGTTCCTGTCTGCTGCCCAGCCCGAAGGGTTCCTGTCTGCTGCCCAGCCCGAGGGGTTCCTGTCTGCTGCCCAGCCCAAGGGGTTCCTGTCTGCTGCCCAGCCCAAGGGGTTCCTGTCTGCTGCCCAGCCCGAGGGGTTCCTGTCTGCTGCCCAGCCCGAGGGGTTCCTGTCTGCTGCCCAGCCCGAGGGGTTCCTGTCTGCTGCCCAGCCCGAGGGGTTCCTGTCTGCTGCCCAGCCCGAGGGGTTCCTGTCTGCTGCCCAGCCCGAGGGGTTCCTGTCTGCTGCCCAGCCCGAGGGGTTCCTGTCTGCTGCCCAGCCCAAGGGGTTCCTGTCTGCTGCCCAGCCCGAGGGGTTCCTGTCTGCTGCCCAGCCCGAGGGGTTCCTGTCTGCTGCCCAGCCCAAGGGGTTCCTGTCTGCTGCCCAGCCCAAGGGGTTCCTGTCCGCCGCCCAGCTCAATGACCCGGAGCCTGTTACCCAGCCTGATTTGCCACGTCTGCTGATCTGCCACCATCTGCGGCCCAGTCTGGCGGCCTGGTTCCTGTTGTCCACCCTGGTGTCCTGGTTACTGGCTTCCAGCCTGACGTGCCTGACTTTCAGTTTGATGTGTCACTTTCCCTGAGTTCACTGCCCTGCCTGTTTTCACCTCTAGATACCAACTTCCAGACCCTGGTGGTGGTAGGATGCAGGTTCCGTTTCCGGACTTGGGGGGCTGGTCTCCCAATGGGTTAAAAGACTGGGACCGAAGGACTTTTTGGGACTCTTCTGCATCCACATGCACTACCAGGGCAAGGGCAGAATGGGGTGTCCAGGGGCCACCCCTTGGGGGGGGAACTGTCATGATCTGTGTCATGACTCTGGTCACCTGCTGGTGGCACTGTTCCCTCCAGTAACAGGGGTGCAGTTCTGGTGGCCACCAGCAGGTGTCTCCCAATGTGTATTTGCACAGGTATTTAAGCCCGCCCTAAACTGGAGTTCAGGGCTTCAGTATTTTGCTTGTCAGCCTGTTCCCTGCCTGATCTGATAGCTGTAGCCAACCTGTTCCTGATTCGCTCCCTGCCCTGGACTCTGGTTCCCCCCTTGTTGCTTATTGACCCTGGCTTGTACTTTTGGACTTTGCTGCTCTCTCCTATCCTTGACCCCCGGCTTGAACCTTGGACTTGCTTGTGTCTCATCCCTGCATTACCTGCTTGGTGGTTTATGGTTTGCTGTGTCATGCTTGCTCATCTTGGGGGTTTTCTATGATTGTTTTACACGTGTGCTTAACCTTTAATAAAACATATATTTTTCACTATCTTGGTGCCTGTTTCCGTTAGTGCAGCCCATTGACCTGTTACCCAGTACTCGGATGCCTGCGTGGGCATCCCCTGACATAATGCCTCTGTATATAAGTAAATATATTTTTGTGAATTTGTTACAAAGATCATGGAGATCCTGCCAGTAACAGCAATTTCTGTTACAAAGTGACAACACAAAACCATTGCCTCAGAAATGGTAGCGGTGTCAGCCATGCTAATTAGCGGTTGAGCTTCCTATCACGTCAATTAGATAGGCAGCTCAATGGCTACCTGAAGAAGAACACATATCAGGCTGAAAATTCTACTGAAAACTGCAAGGCAGTAGCTTAGCATTGTTAGCCTCCAACACCTAAACTTTTTAGAAAAGTTTTAAGTGATCGAGCAGCTGAAAATGGAATGGGGAAACTCAAAGACTCATTAATAACTTAATGCTTTGGTACGTTTGTACTCTTCTTGTTAGGAGTAGGAACCCATGTTATAGACAAGCCTTAAAGTGGCCATGCAACTTCCATGTATATTTTTATCTGACTGGTAGGGTAGGTGCTGGGATATTTGATAATCAGACAGATATCTCTATTCAGCCCAGGATGGAGGTTGCTGGCAATATGCATTACACCAGATCAGGAAATTTGCAGGATGTGTCTGTTTTAACGGTTTGGGATTCTCTCTGAATGCAGAGTTACTGTAAATCGTAGAAAGCTAACAAATGGCTTTGTGCTTAGTTCTCTGGCAGGGATACAAAGCAGTGGCAGAACATAAGTATCAGAACCAGAGAGGTACACTACAAAATGGAACCTGCTATTTTACCCTCAATGCGCAAAGGTTCACTTTACATACTGTACTGCTCTTTGGGCAGAGGAATAGCACCACCATAGCATAACATATTATTTGTGAAGATTCTAGCACAGCTTCTTATATCTTTTCTTTTTTTTCTCTTGCTTTATGGGATCTATCAGCACTTAATGCATTGTTGGGTATAGAAGAATTATATCAACTTAATGGAGCAGTTTACTTTTTATAATGTTTTCTTGTCAAGGTGTATAAAGTGAATGGTATACTGTTTATTATGAAGATGTAAGACTCTAAACAATAGGCCCTCATTCTAGCTGTGTGGGGGAAACACATTTTGGAATTTTTCCTAATTTAAGAGCTTATTTTGTGGTTCTGTTTGCTAATATATCAACAAGCTTGAAAAAAAAACTGTTCATACATGGTTGAGTGACTTTGCAAAGCTATTTAGGTAGAGAGGATCTGGATTTAAATGTAAGATATGAATCACACTTTTATAGCTGCTCCATTGTGCCAAAAAACAATCAGCAGTTTATAATTAAAACTGTAAATAAACATAAGGCTATGTGAGAGTATTGGATCTTTTTTTCACAGTAAGTTTCAGTGGGCCAGATTCAGCAATAGATACGACGGCGGATCTCCTGATCCGCCGTCGTATCTGTGAGACCCGACGGTCGGATCTGTGAGATCCGACGGTCGGAGCTATGCGACTGATTCATAAGTATCAGTTCCGCATAGATCTCCCTTAGTTCCGACTGGTGTAAGTGACTTACACCAGTCGAATCTTAGGCTGTAAACTCCCGCCGGCCGCTAGGTGTCGTCGCTTTTTTTTACCCGTCGCATATGCAAATGAGGAAAACCGCCGATTCACGTTCGTACGCCCGCCCGTCGCTCGTTTTCTACGTCGTTTGCGTTCGGGTTTTTCCGGCGGATAGCTACTCCTGCTATATGAGGCGTAGCTAATGTTAAGTATGGCCGACGTTCCCGCGCCGAGTTTTAAATTTTTTACGTCGTTTGCGTAACGCGATCAGGAATCCCGATGGCCGCAATCGACGTACCCGCCGCAAACAATGACGTCCTAGCGACGTCATTTGGAGCATGCGCACTGGAATTTTTCGCGGCGGCGCATGCGCAGTTAAATCGGCGCGGGAACGCGCCTGATTTAAATTGTACACTCCCCCTAGCCGCGGAATTTGCATTCCGCCGGGGGGAGTTACGATCCAACGGTGCAGTTTGCGAGGTAAGTGCTTGCTGAATCATGCACTAGCCTCGCTAAATTGCACCGGCGGAACGTAAAAAACTTAGATCCAGCGGATCTAAAGATCCGCTGATCTACCTGAATCTGCCCCAGTGTGTGCTTGCTATGTGATATCCTATTATTGCAGCCTATAACTTATAAAGTGCTCATATTCATTACAGGTTTTGGGTATCAGTAAATTGTGATGAATCCAGTAATACAGTGCCTTGAAAAAGTATTCACACCCCTTGAAATTTTCCAGATTTTGTCATGTTACAACCAAAAATTTAAATGTATTTTTATTGGGATTTTATGTGATAGACCAACACAATGTTGAAGGAAAATGATAAATGCTTTTTAATTATTTTTACAAAAAATATCTGAAAAGTGTGGTGTGCATTTGTATTCAGCCCCCCTGAGTCAATACTTTGTAGAATCACCTTTTCGATGCAATTACAGCTGCAAGTCTTTTGGGGATGTCTCTACCACCTTTGCACATCTAGAGAGTGAAATGTTTGCCCATTCCTCTTTAAGTTTGTATACAAGCTCAAGCTCTGTCAGATTGGATGGAGAGCTTCTGTGAACAGCAATTTTCAAGTCTTACCACAGATTCTCAATTGGATTTAGGTCTGGCCTTTGACTTGGCTATTCTAACACATGAATATGCTTTGATCTAAACTATTCCATTGTAGCTTTGGCTGAATGTTTAGGGTTGTTGCCCTGCTGCAAGGTTAACCTCTGCCACAATCTTAAAGGGGTTGTAAAGATTCGTGTTTTTTCACCTTAATGCATCCTATGCATTAAGGTGAAAAAACACCTGGCAAACACGGGCCCCCCAGCCCCCCGTTTTACTTACCTGAGCCCATTCACCTGCGCGTCCCCTTCTCCACTGAGTCTCAGCGTTGATTGGATAGATTCTTTAACACTTCTCATTCATTGTTAACATCTTAACATCTTTGGGCTAAAATCACTAATTTTGTTTCCTTCTCAAGTCTACCCACTCAGCTTCTTGCCATGGAAAATACCATGTCTCAGATTTGCCGGCGGCGTCCCTTGATCCTCTCTGGATAGTCTGGACTAGTGCGCACGAGCGAGAGATCGGCGTGCGCACACGTCATGACGTCACGCGTTTTGCGGCGGAGAGGACGACAGTGGTCGGGGCTCTTCCGGCCTTCCGGGACGCCGAGGGAGCCTCACATGGTCTCCGTCCAGGGGACTGTAACGACGCCTCTTTCGGCTGGTGGGGGGAGCCACAAGCCTGCGCTGGATCACCCGGATTGCCACTTTTAGGGCATTATTTAATGTCTGGCCTCTGGGGAATGCACACCATATCCCACACCAGGCTGGATGCTATTGCATCCACACCGTTTTGGCATTCCACCTTTGCCTGCTCTGCAATATCTGCCGTCAGGCCCTCAACTACCTACTATACTCAGCTACATAATACAAACATCAATGCACCAGGTAATATTTGCATCTGTTAATTTACACTCTACATATACAAATTTCCAACCTTTACATTTTTGACATTATTGCTATTATTTGATCGTACACATTATTTATTATTTTTGCCCAATAATGCTCTCACATTTACTTCCACCCCATTTATTGTATCTACACATTTATGTTAATTCATTCATATACAATTTTTTTATTTATTTTATATTTCTATACTATAACCATTATCCACTCATCTCATTGGCAGTTTGTCACTCGCACTAATGCTGCACCCTTATACATTTATTATTATTCACATCACACTTACACACCTCAGTACGCTTCACATCATGTTACCATTTCTACATTCACTACCCCACATTTGATTACCTTCTATTATTCCTTATTGTTTAGTCAACTTTTTCCTTTTTGGAATATTCAGGAATGCCTTATCTAACATTATATTTCTGCCCTTACTCTCTTTTACAAATATACATTCCAGCCATCAATTTGATAGGTTTGTTTGTAATTACTCATTCAATTAACTATACATGGCCATTCTGGGTATTGATTGCAGGTGGCGGCTCCTCCTCCGCCGGCGGGGTGTCAATTTTTTGAGGCTCCTTGAAGACCCCTATGGGTGGACCCCTCACCCTCGGGAATGCGGGGGCTCCCATGGGTCCCCTCGGATTACTCAGTGGCTTCAATATCGTCCATTTCATGTTTAGCAGTAAATATATCTCCTGCTAGAATCTATGCGATGTATTACTGACATGTTATTTTTATATTAATTTTATATTTTTGTGATATACTTTTTAGAAATAATTATCCCCCTGAAGAGACCCTAATTGGTCGAAACGCGTCGGCGATCAACATTGTACTACAATATGGAATACTATATCATGTGTAATGAATATGTCTAATGTACCATGGAATGTGATATTTTACCATTACATTTGTTTTTATGCTGTAACTTTTATATACTGCGACATCTAAGCTTTTTTCTATTCAATAAATACTATTTCTATATAGATACCAGTATTTTACTGTTTTGACATTGCTGCCTAAAAGCCCCACAAAAAAACGGGGAAACCTTTCTTCCTTACTTCCTGAGTAATATTACCCACGGCACCAAGCAACAGAAAAAATGCCAAGCTACAGTGGCGTAACCAGAGTTATGGGCGCCCAGGGAAAAAAAGAATCCCCCCCCCCCTTATATAAACATCCGCTCTGGTTATAAGGATAATTAAACACATGTAAAGGGCATTACATTTTTAATGTTGATAAAGAGCATTCAATTTTTAATGGTGGTAAAGAGCAATACATTTTTTATGAAAAAACACTTTTATGAAAAAACAATAGAAACATATATTATAAAGGCAACATTATACATTATAAAGGCATTGTATTTCTAGTACTTTAATACAGCCTCATATCAGTTACAGGGAACTACAAGTCCCAGTTGGACTGGCAGCTTGTAGTTCACAATTAATATAATGCAATTATAGAACATAGAATTTCTATGTTCTATAATGGCATTGTATTAATTGTGAACTACAACTGGGACTGGGCCCCTACCTTTACTAACTAAGTTAAACTAACCCACATGAGACCGGGACCCATCACGGTCACCCAGCCATCCCCAACACCTTATACTGTCTGATAGCACAGCATACATATGATATCACTGACCTGACCAGGCAGTGCCACACCTGTGACTGTCACCACCGAGCGGGCCGGCTATACCCAGGAGTCAGGACACAACACAGAGCAGACAGACCCCGTTCTGAACCTGCTAACTCACTGTGGGAGGAGCCTGCTGCCTGCGTGAGGGGGGCGACACTACGAGCGGCCCGGCGGCTGCACATACGCAGGGCAGTCACGGAGCAGAGAGAGTCCGAGTCTGACCGGAGTCCAGACCGCAGCAAGAGTCCAGACCGCAGCAACAGAGACCCACCTCATCCCGGTATAATAACTGGGGGGCGCCGGTGCCCCCCCTCTGCTCAGCGCCCGGGGCAGACACACCAGCGGCCCCCCGGTTGTTACGCCACTGCCAAGCTATGTCAGGGCTGCAACGTCAAGTTGTCTCACAGCGATCTCATTTTATTCTACCCAAATTATTTACTACGTCAATAGTTTGTCAAGAGCTGAAATTTATTTGTTCTGAACCTGTCCGGCAAATTATTAGCTGGTTTTCTTTTCAGGAAAACCTCTGGATTCGTTAAAAAGTGTGTGTGTGTGTGTTTTTTTTTACTTCTTCTTCTTCTTAGTAGATAATTATGGCCTCCTTTCAGTTTTCTTCTAATTCCCCTGCAAAGTTCTACAAATATCTGGATTCTGCCATCAAAATTGACTTATGCACTCCTGTAGTGGTATGAAAACAATGGTACTCCTGAATTTAGAGGCATTGTCACTCTCATATAGGCTGTGTATGCTTACACTAGAGTGGGATAAAAAAAAATGTTGCGGATGTGGCTATGAGCATTGTCATTGCTGATTCACAAACCTGTCCCCCCCCCCCCACGGTTCTCTCTATTGACAGCACAAAACTCTCTAATTGTGAGCTGTAGTGTCTGGGAGAGGGAGCATGTGAAGCACAACTGAAGGAGGATTGGCTCCATTAGGAAAGGTAATTTAAAAGGTTTAATTTATTATAAAGTCACCAGATTTTCAAAATGAAATTAAAGGACACCTCATGAACAGGCCTACTTTTAACCACACCCACAAAACCAAATCCCTATTTGATACGGGAACTGTCCTCAGGAAACAAGGACTAATGAAAACCGTATTTTATTAGGGTTGTGCATCACATAGTAATTGTTTGAACTGTCGTACAGGAGTATTTAATCATACTTTAACCACTTGCTTACTGGGCACATATACCCCCTTCCTGCCCAGGTGAAATTTCAGCTTTCAGCACTGTCACGCTTTGAATGACAATTGCGTGGTCGTGCAATGTGGCTCCCAAACAAAATTGACATCCTTTTTTCCCGCAAATAGAGCTTTCTTTTGGTGGTATTTGATCACCTCTGCCGTTTTTATTTTTTGCGCTATAAATAAAAATAGAGCAACAATTTTGAAAAAAAAAACAAATTTTTTTTAAATTTTTGCTATAATAAATATCCAAAAAAAAAAAAATGTTCTCAGTTTAGTCCGATACGTATTCTTTTACATAGTTTTGTTAAAAATAAAAATCGCAATAAGCGTATAGTAATTGGTTTGCGCAAACGTTATAGCGTCTACAAAATAGGCGATAGAATTATGACATTTTTTTTTTTTTATTATTATTATATTTTTTTACTAGTAATGGCGGCGATCTGCGATTTTTGTCAGGACTGCGATATTTCAGCGGACACATCGGACACTTTTGACACATTTTTGGGACCATTCACATTTATACAGCGAACAATGATATAAATATGCACTGATTACTGTATAAATGTGACTGGCAGGGAAGGGGTTAACACTAGGGGGCTAGGAAGGGGTTAATGTATTCCCTAATTAGTGATTCTTACTGTGGGGGGTGACTGGGGGAGGTGACCGATGGTTGTCCCTGAGTACAAGGGACACACCATCAGTCTCCTCTCCCTGACAGGACGTGGAGCTCTGTGTTTACACACAGAGCTCCAAGTCCCTGTCTCCGTGACTGCCAATCGTGGCTGCCTGTCGCACATCGCGTCCGCCAGGCACGCGCATCCGCACCTGACTGATGTGGCGGGCGTGCGCGCGCACCGCCGGCATCGCTCGCGCGCCCCCCAGTGGCCTGGGGGCCATATATAGACAGCCTCCCGGCAATTAAGAGATGCATTGTGGCTGTAAAAACCCGCCGTGCAGGCGGGAAGTGGTTAAACATTCTTCCTTTTCACACCTGGGCACTAACAACACCGGAGAAAAAGAAGAAGAATACACCAGGAACACCAGGTGTTAGTCACATAGACACGTTTCACACATCTGATCTGTGCTTAATCATTAGCGGTAATAGTGCAGCCATTTCTTATTTTTAAGTTTTTACAGAGGTGGGCCGGGGCTAGCACTCCTACTTGGTTCCAATCAAGGTATTGCATTCACCTGGAGCTGCGGATTCCTTTTCTTTCCATTTCACTAACAACATTATGGATAATTCTAAAAAAAACATTTGTGTCATGCACTTTTTGAAAGCAGAAGAGAAAGTCTTATAGCTTTGTATATGCTATGAGTGTACCATCATAATATCATTGTTCACACTTTACTGAAGATTGTATGGTAGATTTGGTTTTAATGCTTACTAAAACATGCTCAGGCTTTATCTAACGCCAACAAAAATTACTTCTCAAATACACCTATGTACTTTACATACTGTATCTTATTGCTACTTGCCTCAAACCATTATATTATTTGTAAATGCTGGGGGGCACATAGGCTCACTTTCTTTTGATAAAGTTGTTTTCTTTGATTAAGTGGTACATTTCCACTCTGCACTCCAGTGAATGCATGAAGAGAAAATCCACAGCAAAATGCTTTGCAAAACACTAAATAGACTGCTGGTGATTTTGTTTCCCCAATCAGCTATTTTATCTCCTACTTAGTCTTCCATTCTGCAACATGCACTCTCTACTTCTCCTTCTCCTTAGTTTTAGTTTACTGTTACAAAGTTGCCATTTTTTATTATTTTCAGTGATTGCCTGCTTACCTCTATAGCCACACATATATCAGGAGAACACAGTTCCCAATGACGAAGTCCAGCTAGCACCTTCAGAAAGGAATTGATGCGTATTCTGACAAACTGTTTCTCTTCTAACTTTTCAAGCTTTTCTAAAATCTTTTTGATCTTCTGGTTGTTTTTCATGTCTTCTGGAATCCTGGACTGTAAAACCACAAACCTACAATCATAGACATATACAATTGATTATAATCCAGTGGATAAGTGGTTAGCACTTTCAGCTAGCAGCACTAGGGTCATTGGTTCAAATCCCAACCACGACACTACCTGCCTTGAGTTTGCATGTTCTCCCTGTGCCTGCCTGGGTTTCCTCCATGTACTCTGGTTTCCTCCCACACTCCAAAGACATGCTGGTAGGTTAATTTGTACCAGTCTAAATTGGCCCTAGTATACTGTATGTATGTATGTATTTATGTAAGTTAGGGACCTTAGATTGTGAGCTCCTTGAGGGCAGGTACTGATGTGAATGTACAATATATACTGTATGTAAAGAACTGTGTTAATTGATGCCGCTATATGAGGACCTGTAATAATAATAATTCCAGGTGTGAGAAGGTGAACATTTCTAATAAAGCAAAAGCTAATATCTATACCTGGTTGTACTGTGTATAATATAAAAAATAATGTTACAAGTGCACATCTGCTACACACCAGTTTTTCGTGTCTGTGTAATCTTTTTCTTCTTTAACCTGGCAGCACGTTTTTCGAATTTTTTCCAGATCTTGGCGAAAATTGCTGATTGTAGCCAAAGAGTGATACTTTTGGGTATTGAATTCTTGACGTCTCCTAACAAAGAAATAATTGTTAAAAAAAAAGGTAATGTTAGAACCTAAAACTACCAAACTCATCATGGTATGTGCTATGGTACTGCATTTCTGACAGTTTTTCTTTTTAATCAGTACATTTTTATTGATTTCCAAGAATACGTTCGATAAGCTGAATGACTGAACAACACACTTTAGAGAGTCAACAAACTTACAAACAGCATAAAGAAAAACATTACACACTGAAAATGATAGTGGCCCAGGGTTCTGGCAGATTTAAAATCACACATATATCTATATTTGGATTAGTAACACCAAATATAATTCTTTTGTTGGCTAAGATCCTTTAGATTTACAAAAAAATAAATAATAATAATAAATGCACTCAAGCAAATAGAGCATTTACCATTTAATATTCAAAATGAAAGACTATGATATTTCAGGAGTGGTGTTGCTCTCTGCATAAAGACATGCATTATTCAGTGCAACTATATAAAAAATACATTTTGTGACACATGTTTTCTTCCTGAGCAAAAAGAAGCTTGGCAATTAATGGATATTAAAAACTTCAAAAATACTAGTTGTCTGGATGAAATGCTTACCACTGACTTTCACTTTGTGAGTCACTTACCCAGAACAAGCATGCAGATGAGAAAATACACAATGAACACAAAACTCAAATCCAGATACTTATTTTGGACCAGTGACTTAAAATAAAAAAAAACACCCTTTTCTTAAAACCCCTAAAAACTCAGTCACCTGACCCCTCACAGCTTCTCTTTCACTAGTAGTGACCATTGATTGGAACTTTCTTTCATCTCTCACTGTTGCTCAGTCGACCAGTTTTGTGTCCACCACTTATCATGATGTTAAGTTAGAAAACTTGATGGACACTTGTGGTAATCAATATAGGCAATGCCCAATTCACCAGGAAGCAACATGGGCACTGTAGACTGGAGTCTCCCACAAGAGAGACCAGAAAGACAAGAATCTGGGACATGGCCTGTCATGCGACTAGAGTTTTAGATAAGAAATTGGAGCTTTTAGATACAGGGGGCATAAATGGAACAGGTTTTTTTCTTCCTGGAGATGAGCTTTGAAGTAAGAGGCCAGCATGGCAGCCAGATAGCTACTAGCTCCTTGATATATATAATGTGATAATTGTGCCATCAGTAACATTGCACCCAGAGTACACTATAGTATTATATTGCATTACTATTCTTATGTTTGTACTTGCCTCTCCATGGCCTTCACTTTATCATGCAGATACATATCTGCTTCATCGGCAACCTCAAAGAACAGCTCCCTCATCTCTGAGGGCATCTTACTTTTCTTCTTAATGAAGAGGCTTGTAGGTGAAAACACTGAAGCAGGGGAACTAAAAAAGACAAAACAGTAATGGCTGTCAACTTACTGGATACAGAAACATGATGTGACACTTTACATAATGAGATAAAGGTACAATCCAAGTTTTCAGAGTAGAGCAGGCAACAACAGAAGTGGCTCCCAATGCCCAGCAGTATGAGTGACAGTAGCTCATTCATACATTCTGCAGCCCGCCAGACCTTCTCTCTTCATGGAGACATACCACATAAAAAAAGGTAAATGCAGAAGGTTTAGATGGTGCCTGAATTTAGCAGTAAAGGAACACCCACTACTGCACAAGTCTGCTCTCACTTGTAGGATCACAAGGAGGAATAAATTGTCATTTGCCCTCTGTTCTGCTTGCAGTGAGGTTTGAAGCACCTGATGCCAGAGGAAGGTTAGGTAGTCCAGCCAGCGATATTCCAGCCTCCTACATCCAGCCGGACATCCAGCAGGACTCTGCACCCCCCAGTGCCGACTTATAACTCTCACTCCTAGGGCCAGACAGGCAGGGGTCTCCTCAGCCAGAATCCAGGACAGCTACTCTTCCTCCACCTTTGGCCTCCCTCTTTCCTCCCCAACATCATCAAGGTAAGGCCTTTTTTCATTCAGGCCTATCCACCTCCCCTTGGGCTAATTCACGACCGTCCTTTTCATGATAAGTCGCGGCTGCTGCCCAACAAAGGGGATAACGGATAGATCTTCCATCCCCCACACTCCCAGCCGCAATTGGGGCATCCTCGCTGCCTCCATTCCTCAATCCCACCTCGGCCTGAACAATTCCGCGGCAAGCTCGCGGCGACTGCATTTAGGAAAGTCCACGGCTTCAGTCGCGGCCTAGCAGTGCGCCGCGCTTGCTTCTCACAAACCCCCTCAAACTTCACTAAACCACCCCTGCCCCTGGAGGATCTCTACCATCGCCCCTTGGTGCCCCAGAGCCCCCTCCTCCCTACAACCGGGCCTCACCCAGCTGCACAGCCCCCGGCTCGGGCCTAGTCCCGGTCGGCGGCCATCTTGCTACACCCCAGCAACTGTGATATTGCTGGGACATAGCCCCACTCCCCTTCCCCAGCCCTAAAGCTGGGATTTGGCTCCCACCCCCACATCCTCAGGTCCAACAGCTCCAATTCCAGAGTCCGCCACCATTTAGTGTTTGATCCAGGGCTCCCCCGATCACCCTTGTGGGATCAGGAAGGAATTTTTTTCCCCGGTCACGGCAGATTGGCATAGCACGGCCAGGGTTTTTTCGCCTTCCTCTGGATCAAATGGGGAGGAAGATTTGCCGAGTGTTTTGCGATTTGGAAATCGCCCTTCCCATCATCGTTGAATACCTCCCCGATCAATTATCACTTTCCCCAGCGTTTTTCTTCGATTATGTCTAATCTGAGATACTCTTCAGAAATCATTTGGGGTCTAAAGCCATTCGCCTCAATATTACCAGCCGTCACCAAAAAAGCTCTAAGGAATGAGCAACTGTTAAGAATCAATCGACGATCGACAGTCAAAAATTACACGCATTTACCCCAATCTAAGCACATATCATGCGCTTTGGTCAATACAAGGTCGGCAGTAAAACACCAACAAGAAATTCATGATTTCATTCTACAAAACGATTAAGACTGCCTCTTCATCACAAAAAGCTGGCTCACAGCTGACTGTAACACCATTCTGGGAGAATTGGTGCCAGAGAATTATCGCATTCTAACAGAAAACAGAGTGAGGCAAAGAGGAGGAGGCCTGGCGGTGATCCACAAGACTCACCTGTCGATCACTAAACCTGGCCTTCAGTACTCACTTCCATTCATGGAAACCCTCACTCTGCAACTGCAAACTAATCCCCAGGACACTGTTCATATACTCCTGTGCTATAGACCACCAGGTCCAAAAACGTACCTGCTCATGTCATTGACAGAGTTCATCTCCACCTATACCCTAAACACCAAACATCTCCTGCTGCTCTGGGATTTTAAACTCTGGGCCAACTCCTCACTGGACTCCGTCGCAGACGCCTGCATTGACCACTTGGAAGGATTAGGTCTGCAGCAACTAGTATGTGGGCCCACACATGTTTCAGGTCACACGCTCGATCTCATTTTCAGACAAGATCTGGAAATCAATATTCTGGAAAATGAGCCGCGACCATGAACTGTTCACCATGCCATTAAATTCACAATCAACATAAACGCCCCCTCAAAAAAAACGGTAAAACCGGTGACAACACACTGGACTAGATCTCAGAAGAAGCTCCACTCAGAACTCTTTAAAACTACATTAGGGAACAAGATAAAAACAATCCAACTACATCAAACAGCCACAGAAACTCTTGATGCTATAAACAAGGCTCTGCTACAGTCAGCTGACTTAGTAGCGCCAAAACGCACAACGTGCATCCGGAAAAACAACTCCAGCTGGTTTAACGACCAGCTGTCGTTGCTAAAGCAGGAGCGCAGAAGAGCAGAAGCAGCCTGGAAAATAAGCTCTTCAGAGGAAAACCACACCATTTATAAGATAATAACCAAAAAATACCATAAAGAAATCTTTATTGCCAAAAAAAAATCATTTTTCCAATATTATCACCAATGCCCTAAAAAGCCCCAGTGAACTCTTCAATCTAGTTACCAAGACCATGAACCCAGTCTGTCTAGAAGCCCCTAATTCTGATTCACAAGAATTTTACAATGAATTATCGGATTATTTCATCAACAAAATTGAAAGAATCTGTGAAAGTATTCAGCAAAATACAACCTCCACCTACCCCCCCCCCTAAATCACAAACCTAATACCCACATAATTCCGCCACAATCACCTAACTTCACTCTAAAGCCCATTTCCATCGATGCCACTAAAAATATCATCAGGACTCTGCAAAATAGCACAGCGCCTAATGATATCATCCCCACTAAACTGCTGAAAGAATGTGCCGATATTTTGGCTCCAGCTATCATGCAGCTCATAAACCTGTCATTCAAGGTTGACAGGTTTATGAAACAAGGTATAATCAAACCAATTCTAAAAAAAACAGAATTTCAGAAACAGAACTTCTGTTTCAGGCCAATCGGAAGATTCATCCCGCAACAACATGGGCGCCCCTGCCCATTCTGGGTCAATCCATGACCCCCAGTACCAAAGTCAAAAGTCTCAGGGTCATCTTCGACACCTACATGACAATGGATGCACAAATAGGGTCAGTAGTCAGCGGATCGCACCATCTGCTGCGCCTTCTACGCAGACTCACTCCCTTTATCCCAAAAAAAGACATAGCAGTCGTGGTGGGGACACTTATCAACTCCAGACTTGACTATGCAAATGCCCTCTATCTTGGACTCCCAAAATACCAAATCACTCGTCTGCAAGTCGTTCAAAATACAGGCCGCTCGACTAGTGATTGGGAGAAAACCATGGGAATCAATCTCATTTTCGTTGAGATCCCTTCATTGGTTGCCCTAAAAGACAGAATCACTTTCAAAGCTCTCTGTCTAACGCATAAGTGTATTCTGGGAAATGCCCCCCAATATCTATGCGAGAAACTAAAAGCTCACAACACCAATCGCATTCTGCGATGCACCAACCAAAATCTACTCCAGATACCCAAAGCCAGATACAAGTCCAAAGGAGAACGAAGATTTGCGGTCCAAGGACCCAGACTATGGAATGCTCTACCAACCACCATCCGATTGGAGGTAAACCACCTGGCCTTCAGGAGAAAGATCAAGACCCATCTCTTCTGAGGGCCCAGGGAATGGATACCAAGCGCCCAGAGGCGATTCAGTTCGCACGTGTTGCGCTATATAAGTTTCTCACTCACTCACTCACTCACTTTTTGTATCATGTATGCTATGCAGTTGTAGCTCTATTCTGCAATATAATTTCTTATTAATAGATTAATTTATGGAGAATGTCCATAAAGTAATGAGAATGAGCAGTGCGTTTATGAACTAAAATAAAATACCAGCCAGTGAGCTTGTCAAAAAATAAATGTTATCTTTTTCTATTCAGGTCTGAGCAGATCACCCAGCTCTGAATTAGAATAATTGTTTCATCTATGTTTAATCAGTATACTTCATTGGGAAAATATACCTTATGGCTAAGGTGAATGGGGCAGTAAATAGGGCAGAATATTTTACCATACCTGTACATATGGTGTTTATAGTGAAATTAATTTGTTACCAATGTTTTTGTGACAATTTTTAAATTATCTTAATTTAGCCTTTAACTTCACCTTTTTGGTCTCTGGGTGACGCTTCTGGGAATAACATGAACATCTTTAGTCGATGTTTCCTTGTTCTCTATTGAAGATATGTCACTGTGTAAAAAGTATGAAATTTAATTCCACATTGTAATAAAATGGCAAGGATTGATGCAATTATACTTATACTGTACTGAAAAATTGAGACATAATATATAACAATACAAATTACATAACAAAAAGCAAAAATTGTCAAAGGAGTCTCACCCATTTAACTGTTCCTGGAGGGGAAATTGGTAATCCAAAGGTAGAAAATACAAATTACACGCAATGCATCATTTTTGCTGTGGATTTATAGTTGGTTTCATGACATAGGACACACTGCCATCCTCTTCTACATGTGAACAATTGCTTTTTAATACAAGCCCTCAAGTTGTTAAATTGTTTACACAACTACAACTAAGCCTGGCCTCTTTGGGTGGGACAGAAATGGCCTACAGGTATGTTCCTTACATTAACAGCTTTTTACACAAATGTTTAATGTATTTTAACCTACTGTTTTTTTTTTGTTAATTCTTTACTTGTAACATCAAGTTATAAACTGTTTAGATACAGACAGTAACAAAAAAACATTTGGAATTTCACAAATGGATCCAATGGGGACAATAGCAGTTCTGTACAGTTTTGCAGAGTCACATACAAACAAAGTTCATGGAAAACACATACAGTATATTAGCTGATAAGGTCAATACAGCAATAGAAGTAAAACAAAAAGCAAAACTCCAATGCCACTCAGCTCTCCCATACTGGAAACAACCAGCTAGGAAGAGTAGAGAGTGCTGTCGATAGGCTGAAGGGAGGATTATAACAGTAACTAAAAAGATATGGGCAAGTTATCAGGATCAAGTTAGCGGAAGAAAATGAAGTAGGCATCCTGTTAGGGAGTAAGACAAGGAAAGATAGCAAGGTACAGAAAAGATCTTGGTGGGAGCAAGGAAGTGAACGTTCTTACTGGGGAGGGGAGTAAGTGGGAGAGGAAAGAGAGGGATAGGCGGAAAGGAGCATAAGGCCACTAGACACAGGCATTATTAATATGGTCATTGGCCTTGGGGGTTTGTGGTGTGTAAAATAGTATTCAGATAAGTATACATGAATATGAAGCATTGCCCGGCCTCCAAGTCAGCCTGAATTTTTCCTCAGAGTTGTGTAGGGTGGTGGTAAGATACTTTATGTTCTGAATATCATTGGCTATAGAAAAACATGAGTCAAAATGAGGAGATTGTTGGTCAAATAAGGTTTTTTATTAAGGCAATGTAAACCCATTGGGCCATGAGGCCTTTCTGGTATTAAACTGTCCAATAGCAGTAGCTAGTTCCTTGATTATGATTAGAGATTCCATCTCATCTCTGGTCAGTTGGGATAGAGAAGGCATCCCAGAGGCTTGGATGTAGATTAGGGCAAGGTCTGTTGCGAATTTCATGAGAGTCAGGGGACGAATGGTGATTGCATAGTTTATGAAAAAACTCTAAAACTACAGAAGCCATGACATGTGAGGTAGACACTTCTTTCCCCGAACATTATATGTGAGATATAGGTTTAGTTTGGGGTTATGCAAGGCTCTAGCAATCATGGTGCCTGGTTTAATGGAAAATTCATACAGTGACTATTGGGCCCAAGCTAGCCGTTAGTTTTCCAGAATAGGAGGCTATTCAATTCCTCTCTAACTTTGATGAGTTTGTTGAGTGAGCTAAACTCTTTTTGTGGGCCTTCTCTAGTTGGTGGAGTTGGGTAAACAGGGTAACTATATGTTTTGGTCTCTATGTTGCTGCTTTTAACATTAGCTAGGGTGTCTAAATCATCTTGGATTTTAGCCTATACACTGATTTGGTATCTATAAGAGTCCAAGGGACAGATGCCGTTATCAAGACACTTAAAAACAAGAATAAATTCGCGCTATCAGTGTGAAAAGCAGCCACAAACAATCTAGTGAAACAAGAAAGCGGTGAAATATACAAAAAACAATTAAGTGGCGCTAAAAAGTGATGAATGTAAATATTATAACAAAGTAAATCGTACAACAATGTGAACAAATGAACAGTCCATATATGAGAAGTTAGCAAGCAGTGAGTCCATATATAACAAACAGTAAGTCACTGGAAAAATGCACCGCCAGTAAATAATCTCCTGTGATGGACGATTGAAGACACCACGGTGAAATGGAATAGACAATTATGTGAAAAAGTAACCACCACCAGGAAGGGAGGCTTACCGGAAATATTGAACCCTAATAAACATATGCTTAAAGGGTCAATATAGACTGTATGTAAGTTGGTGAAACCACATCAATCGGATCTAGGTACATGAAAGGAACGATGGCTGGAAAGCATCACTGAAAACCAGAGCAGGGGGAATGGCAACGTCTTGAAGGTGTCTCCCAAGAGATCAGACCATATCCAAGGAACATAAAAGAAAACGAAGTCCCATAGTGTAATACCGTAATGATGGTGAAAATTTATTAAAGGTTAAAAACACTTACAGTTAAGTTGAAAACAAAGGGCATCAATAAAAGGTTGCGCATGGCAGCAGCAGAGTCCCGACGCATTTCGCAATAGTTTGCATACCCCAGATGATGCAAACTATTGCTATGTACAGATACTCCAGTCTCTGCTGTGGAACTCTGCAGCTCCTCCAGGGTTACCTTAGGTCTCTGTACTGCCTCTGTGATTAATGCCCTCCTTGCCCAGTCTGTGAGTTTTGGTGTGTGGCAGTCTCTTGGCAGGTTTGTTGTTGGTCCATGTTCTTTGCATTTGGGTATGATAGATTTGATGATGCTCCTAGGGATCATCAAATATTTGTATATTTTTTTATAACCTAACCCTGACTTGTACTTCTCAACAACATTGTCCCTTATTTGTTTGAAGAGCTCCTTGGCAGTGTTTGGTTAGTGGTGCCTCGGTGTTGCAGCCTCTGGGGCCTTTCAAAAAGGTATGTATATGTAATGACAGATCATGTGACACTTAGATTGCACACAGGTGGACATCATTTCACTAGCTAGGTGATTTCTGAAGGTAATTGGTTGCACCAGAGCTTTTTATGGGCTTTATAACAAAGGGGGTGAATACATACGCACATGCCAATTATCAGTTTTTTTATTTCTGAAAAATAGTTTTATGTATATATTTTTCTAATTTTACTTCACCAACTCAGACTATTGTGTTCTGATCCATCACATATAATTCAGATTAAAAAAAACATTGAACTAAATGCTGTAATGTAACACAATAGGTGAAAAGCCAAGGGGGGTGAATACTTTTCCAAGGCACTGTATATTTATGTTAATAAACTTAATTTAACCTTTTTCGCCTTGTTCCTGATTTCTTTAAAGTGGATGTAAACCCACTCTCATCAATTCTAAAGTACTGCCATAGTGGTGATCTATAAGGATGTACATGCCTCCTGCAAATGTCAAATGTCAAAAACCCCACCCTCCCATCAATAGTACAAAAATAAATTGTAAAACAAATAATTAAAAAAATGTTATTGTAAAAAAAAAAAAAAATCCACTGGTCCCAAAAAATCTCTGGAAAAAATAAATATATAAAATTGTAAAATAAAAAAAATTATCTGCACGTACTACCCATCACTGTACACTGTACTACCCATCACTGTACACTCCGCATTCCTATGTTTTGCACCGCATTGCTGTTCAGATCACATGCGATGTCTGTGCGATGCGATTTCAGCCATACAAACTGTTTGGCTGAAATCGCATCACATTCGGACCAAACACGCACAGGACCCTTTTTTTGGTCTGCACCAGAATCGCATGGGTATTCATACCTATGCAATCTGATTTATGTCCTGTCAGTTCGCAGTGCGATATGCGAGCTGAAATGGGGGTGTCATTACCATTGTATGACACTCCCCAGCAGTTTGCATATGGCAGTGTGAACTGCTGTGCGAGTCGAGTGTGTTGTGGAAACCCGCAGTGGATTCGCAGGGTTCCCGAATCGCACCAGTGTGAACCAAGTCTCAAAGCATACAGCCTACAAATGTCACCTGACTGTTCCCATCAAGGTTCGGTTCACACTGGTGCGATTCGGGAACCCTGCAAATCCACTGCGGGTTCCCACATCGCACTCGACTCGCATGGCAGTTCACAGTGCCATATGCGAACTGCTGGGGAGTGTCATACAATGGTAATGACACCCCCATTTCAGCTCGCATATCACACTGCAAACTGACAGTTAAGACATAAATCGGATCGCCTGGATGTAAACACCTATGCGATTCTGTTGTGGACCAAAAAAAGGGTCCTGTGCGTGTTTGGTCCAAATGAGATGCGATTTCAGCCATATAGTTTGGCTGAAATTGCATCGCATGTGAGATGAACAGCAGTGCGGTGCGAATCACTTGCGATCTCGCACAGTGCACTAATGTGAACCAGCCATAAGTTCATCAGTCTTACTGGGTGTAAGTATAAAAAGTGAGAAATCCACCCCTCCCCCACATAACACATCCTGGTAAATGACTGATAGCCAGATTCACGTAGACTTACGACGGCGTATCTACTGTAGATACGCCGTTGTAAGTCTGAATGTGCGCCGTCGTATCTTTAGGTGTATTCTGGAAACCAGATACGCCTGAATTTGGCCAAGATACGACCGACGTAAGTCTCCTACGCTGTCGTATCTTGGCTGCCTATTTACGCTGGCCGCTAGGGGCGTGTACGTTCATTTACACGTCGAATATGTAAATGAGCAAGATACGCCGATTCACGAATGTACGTACGCCCGTCGCAGTAAGCGACGCTGTTTACGTAAGGCGTTTTTCCGGCGTAAAGATTACCATCAAAAAGATGGCGCAGCCCATGCAAGGTATGGACGTCGTATTTTACGTCGTTTGCGTAAGCCGTACGTGAATGGGGCTGGGCATAGGTGACGTTCACATCAAAAGCATTGAGTATTTGCGACGTGATTCTCAACATGCACGCGCATGCGCCGTACGAACAGCCTTCATTTACATGACGTCACGGTTAATTTAAATGTAGCCTGCCCACCACATGCCTGCTTTGAATTAGGCGGGGTTACGCCAGCCCATTTGCGCTACGCCGACGTAACTTACGGAGCAAGTGCTTTGTGAATACTGGCCTTGCCTCACTATGTTACGTCGGCGTAGTGCAAATGGGATGCGCTACGCCGGCCAAAAGATACGTGGCTCTACGTGAATCTGGCCATAAATGTTTTGAAAACATTTAGTCAAAACACAGGAAAGACAGCCAATCCTAGGAGAGCTGTAGGGGAGAGGAGAGGGGGAGAGGGGAGGGGGATGTGAATTGGGCACTTTTTACAGACGCTGTGCATGTCTGCAAGCTAGTGCACGAGATATGTAAATAACCTGTCACTCAAAGCAAGGACTTTATCTGGAAGTCTGTTTTATTTAACTGAACAATAAAAAGAGGATTGCTCAGCGCTGGATTAACTCTGTGTGGCAAGACTGGGCACAGATGATAGGAAATCGTATTCTCTACATTGTGACAAAAAAAAAAAGGGCCCACGTGTCCCTCACACACTTGCGCACACATGATGATATGCCACAGGGACATATCCTGGCCCAACTTTTTCATGGCAGTGCAGCCTGTAACCTGATGCTATTAACCCCTGTATATCACCAGAAGTTCAGAGACAGGAAGAGGACAGGCATCCCTACAAAATATTTATTACTGGAAAGTATTGTTTCTAAGACTGCACTAAAAATAGCTAAATTTCAGCTTTAATTACTTGCTGACTCGATGTTCCCGAGCGGCCCGCGATTGCGGTCAGCAGAGGCAGAACAGGGGGATGCCTTTGTAAACAAGGCATTCCCCTATTCTGCCTAGTGACATGTCACTGATGGCTGTTCCCCCGTAATTGGGAACGGTCATCAGTGACGTGTCACTCGTAGCCACGCCCCCTAACAGTAAGAAGCACTCCCTAGTACTGACTTAACCCCTTCAGCGCCACATAGTGATTATCCCATTCACTGCCAGTGTAATTTTTACAGTAATCAGTGCTTTTTTATAGCACTGATTACTGTAAAAATGACAATGGTCCCAAAAATGTGTCAAAAGTGTCCGATGTGTCCACCATAAAGTCACAGTCACAATAAAAATTGCAGATCGCTGCCATTACTAGTAAAAATAAAATTATTAATAAATTAATAAAATAAAATTATTAATAAAAATGTCATAAAACTATCCCTTATTTTGTAGATGCTATAACTTATTGCGTTTTTTCCCCCCCAACAATATGTAGAAGAATACGTGTCGGCCTAAACTGAGGAAACATTTTTTTTATATATATTTTTGGGGGATATTTATTATAGCAATAAGTAAAAGATATTGACTTTTTTCGAAATTGTCGCTCTATTTTCGTTTATAGCGCAAAAAAATTAAAACCGCAGAGGTGATCAGATACCACCAAAAAAAAGCTCCATTTGTGGGGAAAAATGAACATCAATTTTGTTTGGGTACAGCGGCGCACGACCGCACAATTGTCAGTTAAAGCAAAGCAGTTCCGAATCGCAAAAAGTGGCCTGGTCTTTGGCCAGCGAAATGGTCCCGGGGTTGAAGCAGTTAAGGGAATTTATTATCATTAGCTTTGGCACATGTGCACAGCCTATTGCATTAGGGTGTGCACCCAAAGTTCAAACATAAATGCCTTTCTCTGCAGCCTCAGCTGCACATGGCAATGAATGAGTGGGAAGTGCTCCTTGCTGAGCAGCTTCCTATTCATTCACAAGCTGAAGCATAGTAAATACAGTTTTTTATACTTCAGTTATAAATGAACACAGTGAGTGCTCATTTTGAAAAAGAAGGGGCTGGTAAATGGCATACTTACTAGCCCCTTCCCTCACTCTCCACCCTAAAATATCCCCTTTAGTTTTCGTATGGTGGTAATAATAACATGTATAATATTATACTGTATTTACAATACATAAACAAGTTAATGCACATAACATTTTATAGCTCTCTCCTTAAAGCGGAGTTCCACCCTAAAATGGAACTTCCGCTTTTCGAAATCCTACTATGATGGAGTTAATAATAATAAAATTATTATTTTGTGTTTATGTTATTTTTCTCCTAAACTACTCAAATATTGCTTTTTTTTCTTATATTGTTTTATTTCTTGATCTATATATATTCAGATCGTGCAGCGCGAGTCGCGCATGCGCAGTAGGGAACCAGGAAGTGAAGCCGCAAGGCTTCACTTCCTGATTCCCTTACCGAAGATGGCGGCGGCAGCACCCGAGAACCGAGGGAAAGATCAGCTTCCGGTGCCGACATCGCAGGCTCCCTGGACAGGTAAGTGTTCTTATTTTAAAAGTCAGCAGCTGTAGTATTTGTAGCTGCTGACTTTAAAAAAAAATAATAATTGGCGGAACTCTGCTTTAAGGCATAAAAACATTTAAAATGTCATGATCCAAATCATTGCCTTAGCAAACATGAAAAGTAAACATTTTAAAAAGAACAAAATAATATGCATATATCCCAGTGAATACAATAGGTAAACAGCACCTGCTGTGATGAAATTAGTGCCAGCAAACAAACCAGAGTCCTGACCACAGGCTCAGTGTATAGAAAAGAGTTGAAAAAGGTTTTAGAACACATTAAGACTTACCTAAAGTTCAAACTTACAAATACATATTCGCAATACATGAGCCTAAAAAAACATAGTATCAAGCGCTCTCCCCATTAATATCTCTATAGACCATAAACAAAGGATAAAGGTTGGGAACAATAGAACTTCAAACTAATTATGTGGAAATTAAAAAATGAAGAATATATAGTGCTCATATGGAATTACTATAGTCCATCAATTAAAAAGTCCACAGCACTGAATAATGAAACGATGCTTTGCTTAGATGGCTGCCAGCTGACAGATGAAGCGATCTGTGAAGCAACAAGAAAAGAGACACAAAGCAGCGCCCTCTGAGCGTAGCAAGTGTGTTTAATATTGGGAATGTTTAAAAAACATATGAATCACCTACTCACATGTCTGATGTAGGTAAACAGCATAGTACATTGTAAGGGGTTCATCCGCGGGGGTCCCGGAGAAGACGAGATGTCCTCACGCTGACATGTGGTGTCCTGATCCGTACTGCAGCGTCGATGGGAACCAAAAGAGCCCTCGGAACTGAAGTGCGCAGTGCAGGTCTCCACTGTGTGCAGCTGTGGCTGCCGACTTCACATCCGGGCGCGGGAGGTGCACGCGTTCGAGGCTTTCCAGTCTCTTCTTCAGGCATAGTAGTGGCCATCTTTCCGGAGCTCAATATGTATACAAGGGAAAGACCGCCCTGGGTACTCCGATTGGCCAGATCTTGATTACGGAACATCTAATACCCCCCACGAGACTTATATACAAAAGTACCATTAAAAACAACATTTATATAAAAACATTTATACGAAAAATATATATATATATCTCTCAGTTGATTAAGACAGCGGCGGTTTGCCTAAGTAGTCATAAAAATAAAATTAAGAAGGCTCTATATTAATACGGCAATAATATGATGGAAATTAATAAATAATATAATATAATAATAAGAAATATATATAAGTAAATAAGTAGAAACAAATACAAATTGCTGCACAAAAATGCTGCACAAAAGTGCTGCACAACAACTACCGCTGTGTTAACCTCCCTCATACACACGGCATATAATATATATATACTGCCTAACTGGGGGTTACATATAGTAATTAATATACATATATAAGGAATATATATATATATATAAAAAATATACATATATAAAAAGAAAAGATTATTAGAATATATTAAAATATTAATATCTAAAAATGTTCTAAAGTGAGGAGGGGGAAGGGAAAAGGAAGAGGGAACTATGGCGTTGACGTCACCTATAATCACTCTTAAAGTTTTATCTGAATCAGGTATATTCTGATGGACTTTATGTATTATCAGCTATATTGTATTGATAGAATATTGTAATCACATTCTAGATCACACTACCCCAGCATCACAATACCCCAGCAAAATATATTCATAATAGAATATTAATCTCTATACCCTCGTTTAAGCCTCCAGGTGAGAGGCTATCGAGGGTAAATATCCAGAAATTCTCCCTCTCACATAGACGCTTATAGCGTTCAGCTGGGGGGAGGAGTCTGGATATTGCCTCAAGGACCCATACACGGAGTCCCTCAGGAGATTGTTCATGATGTTCCTTAAAGTGGCGGGCTACACTGTACTTATCCAAGCCTTTTTCTACGGTGTTTCTATGTTCACCAAACCTCTTTCGTAGGGTGCGTATAGTACGTCCTACATAAAACAGCCCACAAGGGCAAGTTAGACAATATACAACGAATTCTGAGCCACAATTGAAGAATTCGGGTATAGTGTATATTTTACCTTTACATGTAAATTGTTTTTGTCTATGGTTTACAAACTGGCATGTGAGGCACCGTGGTTTTTTACACTGGTACATCCCTTTGATTTGGAAGAACGTCAGTGGGGCACTAGCTTGGGGTTTTTGTTTTTTCGTTATTTTGCTCGGGGCTATCAATGTCTTGATGTTCCTGGCTTGTCTATAGCTCACCAAAGGTCTATCGGAAATGGCCGATTTTAAATGGGGGTCTTCCCTCAAAATGGGCCAGTGCTTCCGTAAAATTTGTTCCATTCTACGATATTGGTTGTGGAACTGGGTGGTAAATCTCACTGGTTGTTGTTGATTATGATGCTTTTTGTCACTTTTTTGTAGAACTTCTGTATGTAGATATCTCTGGAAAGCTTCTTCAACTAGGGGTTCCGGATAATCCTTGTCCACAAATTTATTTTTGAGAAGGCACCCATGTGTAATATAATCTTCCGTACGGGTACAATTATGTTTCAGTCTACAAAATTGACTCTTGGGAATATTGTTTACCCAACTCGGGTGATGACAACTTTGATAGTGCAGGTAAGAATTACCTGCCATGGGTTTAATGTAATTTTGGGAATGAATAACATGATTGGAGTCATGGGATAGTTCAAGGTCAAGAAACACTAGGGACTCTGTGTCTGTGACAAAGGTAAAGGATAGTCCCATCGTATTGGAGTTGCAGTGCTCCACAAAGGAGCAGAAGATTAGGAGGGATTTTGATGATTATAATTCCAACAAAATCTTCTGCTGGAAGAAACCCAAATTTCCCAGCCAAGTCTCTCCTACCACCCAAGAGTCAGCATATAGAGATACACAAATCCCAATGTTGAGGCCTTTGATGGAGTGTACACCCCAGCCTACCAGGGAATTCTTGGCTAAACATACCGGTCTGACTATCAATCCCCGTATACGACCAAGTTTCCAGACCAAAGCACTAACGGATAAAGCCAATATAATGACTTCATCCAAGTCACCGACCACACCTAGTGTTATAGATACCCAGGGTGCAACCCCCCCCTTACAGGGGCCTGCCACCACTGTATCCAGTGAGTGCAAAGGCACCACATCAGTGATCACAACCACATCAGGTACAATCCAGGATTCACCTAGGTCCACTACTTTGATAAGTACTTCTACTACCGTGTCTAGTGTCCAAACCATTTTAGCGAAAATTGAGCCTCCCTTAGAATCCAACTTGATCCTCATTGATTCAGTTATTAATAATGACATAGATATTCTGTCATGTTCAGGCCTTACGCCCCAGCCATCCACTTCTCCTTCTTTTTTGGTACTTGCCCCCCTGTCTTGCCCAAAAAGAAAGCTGTCCATAGAGGCAGGAGAGGGGGACAACGACGTAGATCAAGGAAGACACAAGGGGAAATTTCGAAAACTATAAAAATTTTCAATTTATCTAGTCATGAATTATCTGTTGCAGAACAGTCACTCTTGGCTAGGGGACTCACTTTCGCGCCTACAGCCCAACCAAACCCCTTTACATTGTTCCTGGACTTGAATAGGTTCACCAGAAATATCACCGTAAAAAGGTTTTTTAATATGAAGGCGGCCACCAACACCAGTACAATTAACTCATCCTTTGTCGATGAATTATTAGAAAAATCAACTAATAATGATCATTTTCAGGATTGCACCGCCCCAGAAAGGATGGCATTAGACCATTTAGAGCTATTATATACTGAAGATTCAGACGATTTTGTAGAACAACTGTCACAACATTTATCTACTTCACCACCGATACAAAACACAAGATTCAGGCCCAAATCAATATTCTATCCCACCTTTTCAAAAGGACCATTTGTACAAAGTTTTTATCAGGTAGTACATACCGAGATCCAGCGAATGTGTCAGGAGGTGTCATTACATAAACCTTCGTCCAATCTAACTTCAGCTGAGTCGATAGCCCTGAAAAAACTTACCGACAACACCAATATAGTCATTAGATTGGCTGATAAGGGGGGTGGCATAGTAGTCCAGAACTCGATAGATTACATCAAAGAAAGCAAACGGTTGTTATCTGATAGCAATACCTACCAAAAATTAAAAAAGGATCCCCTCCCAGACTTTTCCCAGGAAGTACGTGAACTAGTTGGTAAAGCCAAAATAGATGGTCTGATCACCAAAACCGAGTTCGCATTTTTAGTTCATGATTTTTACAAAACCCCATATTTTTACCACCTGCCCAAGATTCATAAGAACTCTGAAAATCCACCAGGTAGACCAATTGTTGCGGCCATGGAAAGTGTGACTAGTTACTTGTCTATTTATATTGACCACTTTCTGCAACCTCTTGTTACAAACCTTCCATCACATATTAAGGATGGAATTCAATTACTTGACACGCTTAAGAACTATAGATGGGAAGACACCTATAGATGGCTCTCACTAGACGTTGTATCGTTATACACGTCAATTCCACACGACATAGGCCTTTCTGCCACCCAATACTACCTTAATGAGGACCCTATATTAAATGGACGACAAGCTTATTTTCTTGTTGATCTCCTCAGATTCTGTCTTACCCACAATTATTTTGAATTAGACAAGGAATTCTTCATCCAGACACAAGGGACTGCTATGGGGGCTAATTTTGCCCCCAGTTATGCAAACCTTACTATGGGCTACTGGGAAAAACAAAATATTTGGTATAACAACCCATTTGCGAAACATCTAATTTTCTTTGGTCGTTATATAGACGACATTATTATTATTTGGGATGGCCCGGAATGCTCCATTTTACCCTTTGTGGAGCACTGCAACTCCAATACGATGGGACTATCCTTTACCTTTGTCACAGACACAGAGTCCCTAGTGTTTCTTGACCTTGAACTATCCCATGACTCCAATCATGTTATTCATTCCCAAAATTACATTAAACCCATGGCAGGTAATTCTTACCTGCACTATCAAAGTTGTCATCACCCGAGTTGGGTAAACAATATTCCCAAGAGTCAATTTTGTAGACTGAAACATAATTGTACCCGTACGGAAGATTATATTACACATGGGTGCCTTCTCAAAAATAAATTTGTGGACAAGGATTATCCGGAACCCCTAGTTGAAGAAGCTTTCCAGAGATATCTACATACAGAAGTTCTACAAAAAAGTGACAAAAAGCATCATAATCAACAACAACCAGTGAGATTTACCACCCAGTTCCACAACCAATATCGTAGAATGGAACAAATTTTACGGAAGCACTGGCCCATTTTGAGGGAAGACCCCCATTTAAAATCGGCCATTTCCGATAGACCTTTGGTGAGCTATAGACGAGCCAGGAACATCAAGACATTGATAGCCCCGAGCAAAATAACGAAAAAACAAAAACCCCAAGCTAGTGCCCCACTGACGTTCTTCCAAATCAAAGGGATGTACCAGTGTAAAAAACCACGGTGCCTCACATGCCAGTTTGTAAACCATAGACAAAAACAATTTACATGTAAAGGTAAAATATACACTATACCCGAATTCTTCAATTGTGGCTCAGAATTCGTTGTATATTGTCTAACTTGCCCTTGTGGGCTGTTTTATGTAGGACGTACTATACGCACCCTACGAAAGAGGTTTGGTGAACATAGAAACACCGTAGAAAAAGGCTTGGATAAGTACAGTGTAGCCCGCCACTTTAAGGAACATCATGAACAATCTCCTGAGGGACTCCGTGTATGGGTCCTTGAGGCAATATCCAGACTCCTCCCCCCAGCTGAACGCTATAAGCGTCTATGTGAGAGGGAGAATTTCTGGATATTTACCCTCGATAGCCTCTCACCTGGAGGCTTAAACGAGGGTATAGAGATTAATATTCTATTATGAATATATTTTGCTGGGGTATTGTGATGCTGGGGTAGTGTGATCTAGAATGTGATTACAATATTCTATCAATACAATATAGCTGATAATACATAAAGTCCATCAGAATATACCTGATTCAGATAAAACTTTAAGAGTGATTATAGGTGACGTCAACGCCATAGTTCCCTCTTCCTTTTCCCTTCCCCCTCCTCACTTTAGAACATTTTTAGATATTAATATTTTAATATATTCTAATAATCTTTTCTTTTTATATATGTATATTTTTTATATATATATATATATTCCTTATATATGTATATTAATTACTATATGTAACCCCCAGTTAGGCAGTATATATATTATATGCCGTGTGTATGAGGGAGGTTAACACAGCGGTAGTTGTTGTGCAGCACTTTTGTGCAGCATTTTTGTGCAGCAATTTGTATTTGTTTCTACTTATTTACTTATATATATTTCTTATTATTATATTATATTATTTATTAATTTCCATCATATTATTGCCGTATTAATATAGAGCCTTCTTAATTTTATTTTTATGACTACTTAGGCAAACCGCCGCTGTCTTAATCAACTGAGAGATATATATATATATTTTTCGTATAAATGTTTTTATATAAATGTTGTTTTTAATGGTACTTTTGTATATAAGTCTCGTGGGGGGTATTAGATGTTCCGTAATCAAGATCTGGCCAATCGGAGTACCCAGGGCGGTCTTTCCCTTGTATACATATTGAGCTCCGGAAAGATGGCCACTACTATGCCTGAAGAAGAGACTGGAAAGCCTCGAACGCGTGCACCTCCCGCGCCCGGATGTGAAGTCGGCAGCCACAGCTGCACACAGTGGAGACCTGCACTGCGCACTTCAGTTCCGAGGGCTCTTTTGGTTCCCATCGACGCTGCAGTACGGATCAGGACACCACATGTCAGCGTGAGGACATCTCGTCTTCTCCGGGACCCCCGCGGATGAACCCCTTACAATGTACTATGCTGTTTACCTACATCAGACATGTGAGTAGGTGATTCATATGTTTTTTAAACATTCCCAATATTAAACACACTTGCTACGCTCAGAGGGCGCTGCTTTGTGTCTCTTTTCTTGTTGCAATACATGAGCCTAGGCTCACTAATTTGCGTAGAAAAAAGTCAATATAGGTAAAACATGTTCTTCAGCTTCTATATTAAAATACGTGATTTGGGCCATGAAAAACAAATTTTACAACATTAAGCATGCTTTATCATTCAGTATTTAAATAGCTTTTTTAGAAAAAATTAATCTACAAGTATAATGAAGCCTGAATATGTTCTAGCCATGCTCAGCATGCTGCTCTTTTAAAGGATAAGTTTACCTTTTACCTTTTTTTTTTCTAAATGCACAAATTTTTGCAGGACAAAAATGAACGTGCATTCATTTATTTTCTGATACGCTTGCAGAGCATTGCACCCATGATCATTAAATTATGGATGCATTGTCAGGGTCCTTCTGACACTGCCTCTAGCTTGCCTGTCCGTATCTCCATACTGGCAGACAGTTACAAAGCTGAAGGAAGTGTCAATAAATTCATTAGTGACCTCACAGTTTGCTAACATCTACAAGCCATCTGCCGCAGTGGAGGGTGGGACTTGTAGACTTGATTGCTGTGAATAAATGACATGGCTGTGTGAGAGGATACAATAAACATTGTTTTGGAAAATAATAATAATAATAATAATAATAATAATAATAATAATAATAATAATAATATTATATGGGGGTTTGTGTTAATGTAATATATGGGGGTTGGTGTATATAATTGTAGCGCTACCCCCTCAGGAGCCGCTGATTGATTTGGGATCGGCGTATTAAGTCACCTCTATGTGATGTCTAGGGGTGAAGGTAGTGAGCAGAGCAGTAATCGAATGTCCAATCTGTAGATAAGGTTTTCTGAATGCTTTATTTTCTTGGTCCAACACGACCAACACATCAACTTGAGGTAGACAGGAAAGGTTGATGAAATTAGAATAACTTTGCGGTATCAGGCCTTGGATGAAGAAAGCAGTCCTGCCTTCTGATAGTTGTATCAGTATGCCGCCACTCCCGCCGGAGTGGGTGAAGTGCCCCTGGACAGACCTCTCTCACAGGCATGGCAGCCAGAGCGTCACTTAAAGGATCACTAAAGGAAAATATTTTTTTAGCTAAATAGCTTCCTTTACCTTACTGCAGTCCTAGTTTCATGTCCTCATTGTTCGTTTTTGCTTTGAAGTAGCTGTAATTCTGCTCTGATCTCCACACTTCCTGCTTGTCTGGCTCCATATGAAAAATCTCATGGCAGCTTTTCACTGTGGTCCAAGCTGTGTGTCTAAAACTCCTCAGAACCAATCAGATTCATTTTAGAAACAAAACACTGCCCTGGATTTGTTTGTTTTTGTTCTGTGTCTCTCTCTACTTCACAGAAACATGAAACCAGTTTAAAAACGAAAGTGAAACTGCAGGCACATTATATGATTGATTTTTATCTATTTTTAATCTTTTTTAAAAGGAATCAGTTAACTTGTATCTCTCTATACCCTGTAAACAGTCATTTCAGCAAAAAAAATGTTTTCCTTTAGTGACCATTTAAAGCTTCTGGGAAGAACAAGTCTCTGCCACTGACTTGGCTCTAATTAAATGTTGAGGCCTCTGCCACAGGCCTAGTGCAAGATTAGATTGATCAGAAGAGCGAATCCTCCCAGTAAATTACGTTAGGATCACCGGTTGACAGTGCAAGTGTACCTGTCAATGTCCGGTCACCAGATCCCCGATGGTTCGTTCAAGCCCTTTTGGATAACCTGCCTCCGGGTTCTCCTCAAGCCGATCCCCCATCGAATAGCATACAGCTTGGGATCTTCTCAGTAGAAGTGGGGACCCAGTAAGTCACTGAGGCCCCTTGGTAGCATCAGTTGCTCCAGGCCGGAAGGGTCCAGAGTCAGGAACTCTGCGTAGCGTGCGACCCCAGACCAGGTAGGCCATAGTGGTGGGGCTTGCGATGTGCGCACACCCTAACGGTCGGTGCCGCACCTGGAACCAGGAACCCGCGAAGAACCCAGAACAACGGCTTCCGCCACAGAAATAGGAAGAAGCGGCTCCGCCTGGACCTCTCTGGCACCACCTGCCGCCCAGAGATGAAACTGCATCCCTGGAAACGCAGACTGACCCACAGAACAATCCAGATTTGGCGACAGACAAATTTAACTAATTCCAGAATGAGAGCAACATAACTCTCTCATTCCCCCACAAAATTTAACATTCTGAAAGTAAAGGGGCACTACATAATATATGGGGGTTGGTGTATATTATATATACACTAACCCCATATAATATATATTCACTAACCCCAAATATTACATATACACTGACCCCATATATTATGTAAACACTAACCCCCATATATTATATATACACCAACCCCCATATATTATATATACACTGACCCCCCATCACCCCATGTATTATATATACACTGACCCCCCCCCCCCCCCCCCATCATCCCATGTATTACACACTGCCCACCTCCCTAACCCCATGTATTATATATACACTGACCCCCATGTATTATATATACACTAACCCCATATATGATATATACACTAACCCCCATATATTATATATACACTAACCCCCATATATTATATATACACACACCAACCCCCATATATTATATAAACACTAACCCCCATATATTATATATATACTAACCCCATGTATTATATACTGTAAACACTAACCCCATATATTATATATATACACTAACCCCCATATATTATATATACACTGACCCCATATATTATATAAACACTAACAACATATATTGTACTGTATATACACTAACAACATATATTATATATAATATATGGGGGTTAGTGTTTATAAAATGTATGGGGGTTGGAGTTTATATAATATATGGGGGTTGGTGTATATATAATACACAGGGGTCAGTGTATATATAATACATGGGGTGAGGGGGTCAGTGTATATATAATACATGGGTTGATGGGGCACAGTGTATAATACATGGGGGGGGGGTCAGTGTATATATAATACATGGGGGGGGGGCAATGTATATATAATACATGGAGTGGGGGGGCAGTGTATATATAATACATAGGGTGATGGGGGGGCAGTGTATATATAATTCATGGGGTGATGGGGCACAGTGTATAATACATGAGGTCAGTGTGTCTATAATACACGGGGGGGGGGGGTGTTAATGTATATATAATACATGGGGGGGTCAGTGTATATATAATACATGGGGTGGGGGGGCAGTGTGTAATACATGGGGTGATGGGGGAAGGTCAGTGTATATATAATACATGGGGTGATGGGGGGGCAGTGACGCAGATGCATTTTACTTTAATTACATCAGTATTTTCCTAAAATACAATACATATGTTTAGAGGGTAAGGGGTTTAATACTGTACTAGTGGAAGGGAGTACATGGGTTATGGGGCGCAAATTACTTGACTTGCCCCAGGTGCTGACATCCTACGCTACGCCACTGTGTGCTCTCATGCCTAGAATGGTCAGTATGAAATAGGAAAGCGGCGAACAGGCAGGATTATCAGAGCTTTCACACAAAGCAAGCAACACAGAGAGAACAGGGTACTTTTAACACGAGTACATGGTACAACACACACATATCAGGAATATAAAATGTTGGGGTAACACACTTTAATGAAACCCTGTCTAAGCCCTATTTCTAAATCTCAAACCAAAGGCATGGCTGAAAAATCTTCTGTATCTGCCACTTCCAGCCTAGTGTTGGATGCCTAGTCCTCTGTGTGCTGTGGTTCCTTTTTCCAGGCTCCTATTTCACTACAGGACAGAATAGCGACAAAGGGACTGGAGGATGGCGCTGCAATGCATTATATATTTCATGATAATCAATACGTAATTTAACAAAAAAATTGTTTTTTTTTTTACTTATTTCTTTGGCGTTGCAGTTTGAAGCCTAGTGGTGATTTCTCTGCTCCTTGTTTCTTTGCCATTGTTTATTAGAATTTGTGTAATAATAAAAAAAAAGTGTTAACAAATTTTCTTTGGCTCCTCCACAGTACTTTAATGTATTTTCAGTCCTCAGTGTTTTGAGTGCATAATACATACCTTTTAAACTTGTACTTGGATTGACTTTCTTCTTCATCTAATTCCTTGCTCACCCTTTCTCCAATCATTTTCAGCAAGGTCTGCATATCTGAAAGCATTAAACAGTGACATTTTAAGATAGTTGATTGAACTCTTAAAAAAAAAAAAAATCACACAACAGTGAAATGTGCTTTCGATTTTTTTGCACGCTTACACATGAAACAGTAGCTTTTTATTTGGCATTTTACTTACAATAAATCTAAAACGGATAAATTATGAATGTGCAGATTTATTCCCTCTCTTGCAGTGTCTATTTTATTTGCAAATAAACTTGCCAACTTGACTTGAAACCCAGGCTTATTAATAAAGGGAAATCTCAGTAACCAATATCAACCAATTAGAATTTGTCTTTTAGGAATGCAAATTCAGCTAAGAAGAATGACATACAAAATGCACTTGAGAGCCCTTCGTGCCCTGAAAATTATAGGCCTGAAAGATGTAACGTTTTTAAAGTACAGTTTCAGTCCAAACTCACAATTATTTTTTTATTCTTCTTTTTTCTTCCCTTTCTCTTCTTTCATGCTTGGAATAACATCCGATCGGTTCTATAAGCTAAAGTGGAGCACCCTTTTTTATTTTTTCTGTTTTTTTATTTTTTTTTATTTTTAGAGAAGATATGTACTGAAGATATGTAAGAATATATACTATATTCTGTAAGTATATGTAGATGGTCTTCATATATATACCTGTTTTGTATAAGGTAAATCCCTGTAATACCTATATAAAATAATAAAATAATATTGTAAACAAACTCACAATTCATTTAAGTAGAGGTTTCAATAAAGTGGAATTCTAATGAGAAGGCATTTGCAAATGGCAGGTGATTCATTTTGCTAAAGTCAATTCAATACCGAACCATCAGCTTTGATATGACAAATCAATCAGCATTTTCAGACTTGAAGTGGAACTTTTCCCCAGAAAAAAAGGTTACAGACAGGAAGATTTTTATTTTGTTTTTTTATTTTTGTATAGCATAAAAGGCATAGTGGGTCAGATTCACGTAGAATTGTGGCCGTGTAACGTAACCCGTTTACGTTACACCGCCGCAAGTTTTCAGTGTAAGTGCCCGATCCACAAAGCACTTACCTGTAAACTTGCGGCGGTGTATCGTAAACACATCTGGCGCAAGCCAGCCCAATTCAAATGGGGCGGGTACCATTTAAATTAGGCGCGCTCCCGCGCCGGACGTACTGCGCATGCTCAGTTTTGAAATTCCCGCCGTGCTTTGCGCGATGTGACATCATTTTTTAGAACGGCGACGTGCGTAGCGTCCATTCGCATTACCGGACGTATTACGCGAAAACAAAAAAAAATTTAACTTCGACCCGGGAACGACGGCCATACTTTAACATGCCTCGACTAAAGTTAAGCCATGTTAAAGCAGGTGTAAATTTGCGACGAGAAAAAATTACTAGCAACGACGTAACGACGGGAAAAACCTTTGTGGATCGCCGTAAATCCTCATTTGCATACCCGACGCTGGAATACGACGCAAACTCCCCCCAGCGGCGGCCGAAGTATTGCATCCTAAGATCCGACAGTGTAAGTCAATTACACCTGTCGGATCTTAGGGCTATCTATGCGGAACTGATTCTATGAATCAGCCGCATAGATAGGACAGGAGTTACGCCGTCGTATCTCCTCTGTGAATCTGGCCCATTATATCTCTTCCTATCCTGAGCTATATATACTTTTCACTTTGACACAGTCCATCCAAACAGACTATCCCTGCTCCATTGCCAGAGACATCACACCTTAAAGGGTCACTAAAGGAAAAACTTTTTTTAGCTGAAATGACTGTTTACAGGGCATAGAGACATAATAGTTAACTGATTCCTTTTAAAAATGATTAAAAATAGATAAAAAAAACAATCATATAATGTGCCTGCAGTGTAGTTTCGTTTTTGCTGTTGTTTCCTGGTTCTCTGATGTACAGAGAGCCACTAGAGGGCAGTCAGCCAATAGAGAGCAGTGATACTTTGTCTAAAACTCCTCAGCACCAATCCAGTTTCGTTTTACACACAGTAATCACACCTCCTTGATTAGTGACCACCGTGAGAAATCTCCCAGTACTGTGGTTATCAGGAAACAGGCAACCAGGAAGTGTCCAGAACAGAGAGGATTTACAGCAACATGAAAGCAAAAACGAACAATGAGGACATGAAACCAGGACTGCAGTAAGGTAAAGGAAGCTATTTAGCTAAAAAAAAAAATTCCTTTAGTGACTCTTTAAGCACCCAGAGTGATCTTTCTCAAGTAAGATCCACCTGTAGCACACAGACTGGTCTTTCTCCAGTAAGATTCCACCTCCAGAGGACAGACGGGTCATTCTCCAGTGGGATCTCACCTCCAGCACACAGACTAGTCTTTCTCGAGATCCCACCTCCAGCACACAGACTTGTCTTTCTACAGTGAGATCCCACCTCCAGCACAAAGACTAGTCTTTCTCCAGTGAGATCCCACCTCCAGCACACATAATGGTCTTTCTCCAGTAAGATCCCTCCTTCAGGGCATATACTAGTCTTTCTCCAGTAAGATCCCACCTCCAGCACACAGACTTGTCTTTCTACAGTGAGATCCCACCTCCACCACACAGCCTCGTCTTTCATCAGTGATGGGCTGGGTAAGAGCTGGCTCACCCAACAACTGTATATCAATTATGAAAAAAGGTATATTTTTTCAATTAAAACAGTGTTTAGTATCACTTTAACAATTTCTCCACAATCTCATTCTGCTTTAAGAATGATTAAACCCAAAGCCATGTAACAAATATTGATGCTTACCAATCCTGATGCTTTGTACACACCATTGTTTTTCCTGACGTGCAAAAAGCCGTTGTTTTTCCCAGCGTGATTCCTCTCCAGCCTGACTTTTCATGCAGAAAAACGTCAGACCAAAGCACGGTGACGTACAACACGTATGACGGGACTATAAAGGGAAAGTTCCTTTCAAATGGCGCCACCCTTTGGGCTGCTTTTGCTGATTCTCGTGTTAGTAAAAGTTTGGTGAGAGACGATTCGCGCTTTTCAGTCTTTGCGCTTTTTAGTCCGTTACAGCGTGACAAATGTGATATCTCCATTCCAAACGCTAGTTTTACCAGAACGAGCGCTCACGTCTCATACTTGATTCTGAGAATGCGCAATTTTTTTCCCCTCGGAAAAGCATACACACGTCCGTTTTTCGTGATGAGAAAAAGACTGATGGGAAACACGATGAGAAAAAGGAGAGCTGGTTTAATTTTTTTGCGGGCAGTTTTTTTGCCGATAAAACTGCTAGGGAGCATACACACGACCGGTTTTCACGACCAACATATAGATGTAGTGGTTGCATTGATTTTTTACTTTTTTCTTTCAGTTTTTTCCTGGTAACCTGGCAAGTAACACACCTCCTGCATTAGAGTGCCCCCACTCTGGATGAAAGAGTACAGGGGCACCTTTGGACAGGAGCATTGTCAGTCTGGGGGTAGGGGAGTGTTAGACGTAATAGCAGATTTAGGGACACTATCAAATTGAAGCCAAACCCAAGCTCACACTCATTTACACAAACAGTTACAGCAACAGTTTTGGGATAATGGTTTCACATGAATAAATACAAGTTGAGTGTTGTACAGTAAGAACCCCCGTCAATATTAAACAGTTTCAGAGTCAAGAGTCATTCTCTTTGATCCTTTCAAGACCTCCTGTTCTCTAGTTTCCTTGTCACCTCCTCCCATGGTGACTTACAGGACTATTCCCAAGCCTCTCCCATCCTCTGGAACTGCCTACCCAATCTGTCTAACTGCCTCCTACTCTGTCCACTTTTAGGTGATCCCTAAAAATCCTTCTTTTAACCTCCCTGGCGGTAAACCCGAGCGTGACTCGGGGTAGGTTTCCAATGTTAGGATCGGTAACCCCGAGTCACGCTCGGGCTGGACCTTTCGCTGGATCCACAGGCAAGTTACTTACCTTGTCCCTGGATCCAGCGATGCCACCCCGCTGTGTGAGCGAGCGGGACCTCCTCGCTCGATTCACAGTTTCCCCGTGTGCCGCCGATCTCCGTTCCCTGCGACGTTACGACGCACGGGGACGGAGAACGGCGCCAAATTCAAAAAAGTAAACAAACATATTACATACAGTATACTGTAATCTTATATATTACAGTACTGTATGTAAAAAATACACACACCCCCTTGTCCCTAGTGGTCTGCCCAGTACCCTACATGTACTTTTATATAATAAAAAATGTTCTTTCTGCCTAAAAACTGTAGATTGTCCAAAAGTGTCCCTTTATGTCAAAAATGGTTTTAGATCAGCTAGAAAACAGCGATAATAAATTACAATCACTTGCAGAATTGTGCGATAGCGATTTGTGGGGAAATTCGTCATAAAAAAAAAAAATAATGACAGCGACAATTCTGCAACTGAGCAAATTTCAGTGATTTTGAGTTGATTACATTATTGAATAATTTTTATTATAATTATATTATTATTTGTTATAATTATTTATAATTATTTATTATATTATAATTTATAATTTTGTTTTAAAAAAAAAATCATACCCGGGATGCCTACAACACTCTTGCTTGGTCAGATTTAAGTGAGTTATTTCTAAAAATTACAGGCCTACAGTTTAAAACGCCAAATTTCCTTGCAAAATAATTGTACCGCTTTTGGTACGTAATTCCAGACAGAATCATACCGCCAGGGAGGTTAAGAGCAGCTCATCCCCTATATTTATTACCTTTTGTATCACTTGACTCTCCCACCTGGATTGTAAGCTCTAACGAGCAGGGCTCTCTAATTCCTCTTGTATTGAATTGTATTGTAACTGTTTTGTCTGTCCTCAGGTTGTAAAGTTCTACAAAACTGTTGGCACTATCATGGGCGTCCGCTCCATAGGGCAAGGGGGGTCATTTGTCCCCCCCTGGAATCGACAGGGAGAGCCAGGAGCAGGGCCGAACTGGCCCTGGGGCCGCTTTATGCGGCGACTGCAGCGCTCCCCTCCTTCTGTCCTCCGGCGCTATCGTATGTCATGGAGCTGGGTCTGTGTTCAAGGTCCAACCCCCCTAGTTCGGCTTGTCTTATAATCTTCTAGTGCCGCCTATCACACGAGCCGAACTAGGGGGGCGGGACCTTGCACACAGACCCAGGTCCGTGATATACGATACGAGCGCCAGAGGACAGAGGGAGGGGAGCACCGTTTTATATAGTTTACAAGGCCTGTGCTTTGTTTGTTCCAACATCTGTTGCCACAGGTAACACTAGACTATTTTCTGATGTGTTTTTAGCATGTCTGGAAATGCAGAGCAAACACAACACAGAGTTGTAGCCTATGGCATCGTTTCTAGTTGTCCCTTATGTGACAGGAAGTCAGGTAAATCTGTGGGTGTTGTCACAGACGGGACATACATTTCTGCCTTGCTTAGACCATACACCAATTGTTATTAGGCGTCGGCTGCAAACATAGCCAGAGAAGGTCTAAGGGCGTTGGAAGACTTCAGCTGTTCAGAATGAGGCAATTAAGGCCTCTATAAGTAGTCCAGAGGATTACCACTAATTTGCTGCATGCTGAGGCTTTCTGAGTGAAAGAGAGCAGTACTGAAAGTCTTCTGAGGAGGTGAGGAGAGGATTGATTTTTCTGTGTGATAAAAATCAAAAGACTATTGTTTTTATGCTGTATGACCAGCACTGTCTGCCCAGCACTAGGCTGTGCCAGACCCCATTGATAGGTTCCTGTGTGGAAGGTAGATGCCCAGAGTGGCCAGGGTTTATTTTGTGTTTGATTTTGTTTATGCTGTTTGGATGCTTGCACTTGTTTCCAGCAAGATGGAAGAATAAACCAAAATCTTTTAGCTAGATTCAGGTACAATGGACTAAAGTTACGGCAGCGTAGCTTAGCGTGTTTAGGCTACGCCGCCGTAAGTTAGCTAGGCAAGTAATGATTCTCAATGTACTTGCCTACTAATATACGGCGGCGTAGCCTAAAGGGGGCTGGCGTAAGGGCGCCAAATTCAAATGTGTGTTAGGGGGGCGTGTTTAATGGTAATGAGGCTTGACCTTACGTTTTTGATGTTTCATTTGTTACTGCGCATGCGCCGGGCGCCTACACTTCCCAATGTGCATTGCGGCTAAGTACGCCGCACGGACCTATTGATTTAGTCGTGGACGTAAACAACGTAAATCCCGATTCGCGGACCACTTACGCAAACGACGTAAAAATTTCGAAAAACGGCGGCCATACTTGACATTACTATTTCAACTAGGGCCCAGCTCTTACTTTACGTGGCCTATCTCTTACGGAAATGGCGTAAAAGTACTGCGTCGGCCGGGCGTACAGTCATGAATCAGCGTATCTCCTCAATTACATATTCTACGCCGACTGCAATAGAAGCGCCACCTAGCGGCCATCCGAAAAATTGCAATCTAAGATAGGACGGCTTGTGCCGTCCTATCTTAGATTGCAATTTTTCGGATGGCCGCTAGGTGGCGCTTCTAGAGATATGTTTAAGCGTATCTCTGTTTGAGCATTCGCTTAAACATAGGTCGGCGTAGATTCTGATAAGTCGGCCTAACTCTTACTGAATCTACCTATTTGTTTTCAACCGTCTTCGACTGCCTGTCTGTATAAATTCAGTGTGTGGTGAACCTATCCAAGGGGTCACACGAGCTAACCCCTTACACTTATTTAGAGTGCCTGTCCCTCTTCTGGAATCAAATCCATTTGTCCCTCATTCTAAAAGGTTCCTCTTTTAGACCTGAAATAAATATACTGTCATAATAGTGTAGTGTTTCAGTCAAGGAAAAGGTGTGCTGTGTAATGTAAAGTGGTCCAGTGATGCAGGGTGCTGTGTAATGTAAAGGGGTCCAGTGATGGAGGGTGCTGTGTAATGTAAAGGGGTCCAGTGATACAGGGTGCTGTGTAATGTAAAGGGGTCCAGTGATGCAGGGTGCTGTGTAATGTAAAGGGGTCCAGTGGTGCAGGGTGCTGTGTAATGTAAAGGGGTCCAGAGCTGTGGGGTGCTGTGTAATGTAAAGGGGTCCAGAGGTGCAGTTGTGGAGAGGGGGTACACAGTAGTGACAAAGAGATATTGAAAGATGCAGGGGGCACAGTGGGGTGTTTTTACAGTTTAACGTGGGGGGGGGGCGCTTTTAACCCCTGCTTGTGGTCGAATAAAGGGTAAAATGGGACTGTGTATCGCTGCTGCCGAAGCGCCCCCCCTCTGAAAAAATTTCAGCGGATGCCCATGAGCACTGTATAAATCCTGTATAATAATAATAAAAGTAGTAATAATAAATGTGAACTGGTGTGATGATGATCTCAGGTCTAGGCCCAGAACCAGTCGGAGCTAAGCCTGTCTTATACAGATCAAAAAGAGACAAACCAGAGCCGCACCATCATCCCTTCATAAAAAACACCCACCATAATATATCCAGTAGCTGTGCATGTTAGGTAATCTTATGAAATGCATTTAAAGCTGAACTCTAGGAGGTTAACCTCCCTGGCGGTATGATTATTTCAGATTTTAGGTGCTGAAAGCGGTACCATTATTTTGCAAGGAAATTTGGCGTTTTACATTGTAGGCCTGTAATTCTTAGGAATAACTCACTTAAATTTGTCAGAACAAGAGTCTAGTAGACATCGCGGGTATGAAAAAGTTTGAAAAACAAAATCATAAACTATAATATAATAAATAATTATAAATAATTATAACAAATAATAATATATCTATAATAAAAAATTATTCAATAATGTAATCAACTCAAAATCACTGAAATTTGCTCAGTTATTATTATTTTTATTTTTTTATGACAAATTTCCCCACAAATCGCTATCGCTCATTTCTGCAAGTGATAATAATTTATTATCGCTGTTTTATAGCTGATCTAAAACCACTTTTGACATAAAGGGACACTTTTTGGTTGCTATGGACACAGAGCTCGGCGGCACACAGGTACACTGTGAATCGAGCGAGGAGACACCACTCGATCACACAGCGCGGCGGCATCGCAGGATCCAGGGACAAGGTAAGTAAACCATGCCTGTGGCTGCTGCGAGGCGATCCCGAGTCTGGCTCGGGGTTACCTCTTTTGGTAATGAAATACCACCCCGAGCCAGACTCGGGAATACCGCCAGGGGGGTTAAAATAAGAAAAAGAAATGGGACCACGCACTGCAAGGGTTAAATGTTTGTTATGTTTGGGGAGTAGACTAGACTGTAAAACTTATCTCACTACCCTGGCAGCTGATGATCTTCTTCACTTTGACTTGTAGTGGGGACCTGGCTGGTCTCATGTAAACTGCAGGAAGTTTAGTCCTGCATTATTTGTGATGATGTCAGCTTGTGACCTCCAGCAAGAGTGCCACAGAGAGGAGGCCGCAGGATCCAATCGCACAAGTAGGAAGTAGGCTGCTGGACTGAGAAATAGGCAAGTATTATTTCTCTACCCCTAGACCTAACAAGCATTTAACCCTTGCAGGGCAGGGAGGTCACAGTGCCTGGAGTTTAATTGAATGTTTAATTGAATGCCGTATGGTTACTATGCAATTATTTTACATGCATCTTTTCTTTGTATACTTTACATTGCTACGATTAGCCTATGGTAAATACAGTCTTTGTCTAAAGGCCACTGAATAACACAGAAAGATTCCTTTGTTTTCTATTAATATGCAAGGTCCATCTATATTGATTACCGCAGAGAGACATGTTGGTAATTCAAGGTCATTATTTATAAGACAGCACAATATCTGCAGATTTGGCATATGTCTGTAAATAATAAATATCCATCAGTATTATAGACAGTGAAGGAAGCTCATAAATCCAGAATTCTTCCAACATCATGACCAGACTAAAGTACTGTGATTCTGTAAACCAGTTAAAGCACAGGATGGGTTTTAAAGCCATTTTGGCAATACATGCCTTTAGAGGTACTACCTGCTGCCGGTACACATGCTGTGGTAAGGCTTTGGCAGACATAAAAACTATGCACACATGATTAAGGCCTCGTACACACGACCGAGAAACTCGTCGTAAAAGAAACATCATTTTCCTCGACGAGTTCCTTGTCAGGCTTGTCGAAAATCTTGTCAAAATCTTTGCGTACACACTGTCAAGACAAAATCTCGTCTTTCTCTAACGCGGTGATGTACAACACGTACGACGGCACTATAAAGAGGAAGTTTGATTCCACTGGCACCACCCTTGGGGCTGCTTTTACTAATCTCATGTTACGGCGTGCTAAGTAAAAGTTTGGTGATTCGCGCTTTTCAGTCTGTTACAGCATGACGAATGTGCTATCTACATTACGAACGCTACTTTTACCGAAGGTGCGCTCCCGTCTCATACTTTATTCTGAGCATGCGCGGGTTTCTAAGCATACACACGAACGTGTTTCTCGTCGGAAACCAGCCCGACGAGAAACACAACGAGGAAATTGAGACTCCCGACGAGAAAAAAGAAAACTTGTTTTCTTTTTTTCTTGTCGAGATCCATGACAGTTTTCTCGACGAAAAACATACACACGACCGTTTTCCTCAGCAAAAAAGCTCTGCCACCAAGTTTCTTGATGGATTTTGTTGTGTGTACGAGGCCTAAGATTCTTTTCATTAGTGTCTCACAAGGGTCTCCATCAATTAATTTTCTTTGATCTCTAAAAGACATTATTACTTTCAAAGCTGAATTCCAGGCACATAGGGCCAGATCCACAAAGCAGATGCGCCGACTTAACTCGAGATACGCGGCGTAATTGAAATTTACACGGCGCGTATATTTGCGCCTGATCCTCAAAACGAGATACGCCTTAAAATCCTTTTTTTCCGTCCTACCTAATATAATTACACCGGCGCTTTTCTGTGCGCAATTTACGCTAGAAACGCCGCTGTTTTGATAGGCAAAGATGCAAATGAGGGAGATAGGGCGATCCACAAAATTAAGTGTGTGCGCCGTAGATTACGCCCTGTGCGCTTCTGTTAGTTTCAATGTGTAAATGTACACATTATAAAAGGTGCCCTAATTTTACACATGCCGTGTAAAGGTCAGCTAAAGCAACACCATTAAGGAAGAGCTGAGCACACACACTTGCTGGACTACAATCTGTATGCCAACATGCCAGGGGCATCCATGCGCATAGCTAGACTAGTGACTTCAGTGACCGAGGGTACCCCCTCTTCTGAGGGAACAGCAGTCAGGAGACGCCTCGCAGAATGCATCTTTGCACAGTAAACACACACATTAATTATGTCACAATGAGAATGCATGCATGCACACCCACTGTGGTCCCTAGCACAGACATATCACATGCACATCTAATTGGATTAGATCCAAGTACCCCCCCCCCCCCATTGGTACTTGGGAGCAGTAACGCCCCGCCAAGGCTCCAATTCTGTTACTGTGCATTCATACACCATTCAGGAACCTGGGATCACTTCTCCCTGGTCCTGGGGATGCCTTCTCCACCAAAACTGAGGGTGACACCCTTATTTAATCAGCAATGCCACCCCCCACATTCACACATCATTCACACACATAAACCAAATCATAAGTACAGTTTACCAAACAAAATCATAAAAAAAAAAAAAAAAAAAAATCAAAAGTACCCCTGCAAATTAATATCGGTGGCGTTTGCTCCGTCTGGGCTGCCCACGGGCACAGACACGGGCACGGCCACGGCCAACTGGAGAATCTTCATGGGGGGGTGTTAGCAGGGGAGGGAGTATCTTCATGGGGGGGTGAGTGAGCAGGGGAAGCAGGAGCCTCCCCTGGGGTCTGTCCTCCTGCTGGCCTGCCCTCCAAGGCCACTGCTATCCTTGTGAGACAGGCAGTGACGGCAGCCGTATTGGCCTGGCCAGCCCGGGTATTGTCCTGGACAGCCCGGGTATTGTCCTGCACAGCCTGGGTCAGGGCAGTCACCTCCTGGGCCACGCCTGTTGTGGCGGTCTGCAGCTCACACAAACATGTGATGACCGCCAATGAGTTGGTGGCCACATGACCCAGTGACTCCTTCATTACACCCAGGCTGTGCTCCAACTGGGTCAGAATGACTTTTATCTGACCCAGAGTGCGGGTCTGCCGGGCATTGTCCTTCTGCAGATTGGTCGGCAGACACTCGGCCACCCCCCTGGTCTCCTGGGTCGCCATCCTGCCTGCCCCTGAGGCTTGTGACCTGGGAGGAGGGGGGAGAGTGACCCTTGTGGGTTGCGGCCTGTTGGGGGAGGAGTGAGAGGGGCTACCCCTGATGGTGGCCTGACTGCTGCCAGCCTCTGGGGTAGGCTCTGGGGTAGCCTCAGGGGTTGCCTCAAGTGTAGCCTCAAGGGTATCCTCAAAGGTCATCATTTGCACAGGACTTCCCGGCCAATTTGAAGATCTTCTTCCTCCACCCCCTCATCTTCCTCCCCCTCATCCTCCTCCCCCTCAACCTCCTCATGAGGGGAGGTTTGGCCACTCCCCTCCCCTGGGGACTCCTCAGCAGCCTCTTGTCCTTGGGGTGGTGCAGCAGCCTGGCCTGATGGGCCAGCAACCTCCAGGCCTGATGGGCCTGCAATCTCCTGGTCATCTGTGGAGGACACAAAACAATCACAGGTTTGAGGATCCACACACTTGGCACATCTTCCCTTCCCCCACCCACTCATGCTAATCACCAGATAGAAAAACCAAAAACTTACCTGGCCCCACAGGAACACCTGTCTGATATCCACGCAGGCCCACCACCTGCTCTGGCTGGAAACACCGGGCCACTGCCCATTCCTCCTCACTCAGACGGATGGGGCAGGGTCCCCCTCCTCCAGTGCCCCTGGCATGGGCATTGATCTTAGCCACCTTGTTCCGGACCACGCTCTTAAGATCGTTTATCTTTTTTTGGATGCCAGCGGGGGTCCTCATCTCCCCCCCCTGCCGCATTGATCTGATCCGTAACCTTCTTTAGAATCGCCTTCCTTTGGGCCGGGGAGGTGTTCCGGCTCTCGGGCCCATGTAAATAGCGCCCATATAGGACGATGGACCTAGCAAGGATTTGCTTCTCAACCTGATTAAAATTGAGCTTCCTGCGCTTGGGTGCCATCACAGACACCACTCAGCAACAAGAAGAAACTCACAGGACAAACAAACAAAAATACACACACAACAAACAAACAAAAACACTCACAGAAGAAACACACAAAAAGCAAAACACACAAGCAGACAGCTACTACAAATTCAAAAACAAACACGCAAAAAACAAACACAAAATACAATCAGAAAAAAAAAATATACACTCAGAAAAAAACAAACAGAAAATACACTTAGCAGAAACAAACACCAACTACTATGTAATACTCCTCCAAAACTTCTCTATCACACACAACTCACCAACAAACACAGACAAACATTCAGAGCAGAAGCAACTTGCTCTAGGAAGGGTAACACAGGGAAATACTTTTGCAAGGGAAGTGTGTTTGACTGGGGCTATTTATACACAGGGCGATCCTCAAACTAAGTACGCTTGGCCTTTTACCTATCTCACTGATTGCGCCGAGCAAAGTTTTGCACATGCCCAGTGAGAAGCAGATTTGTGCGCGCATGCGCAGTACGGCCGGCCCTTCATTTGCATGGGGTCACGGCTCATTACAATGAAGCACGCCCACTTCCTTCCCACTTGCAATAACCCCGCCTTACGCCTCGGAATTTAAGTTACGCAAGCGCAATTTTGTGCGCAAATGCGCTGTGGATACGGCAATTACGACACCAACTTAGGGCGCCGTAACTTAAATGACATACGTTTTGAGTAACTTAATTTGCGGCGCTGGCTGTGGATCTGGCCCATAGAGTAGAATTTAAAAAGTATTAAATATATTTTTGTTAACGTCACTGGTATAAGTTTTTTAAATTTGTCTTTATATTATTCTGTAATCTATTGCACAGTGGGTGGGGACAGGCAGATCAAGCTTTAGGAACCAATCAAAGTATGTTACATTGCACACAACTGTTAGTCCGGCATGTTCATGGGAGCAGTCAGTCTAGATCAGTGATGGTCAACCTTGGCACCCCAGATGTTTTGGAAGTATCATTTCCTATGATGCTCAACTACACCTCAGAGTGCATGAGCATCATGGGAAATGTAGTTCCAAAACATCTGGGGTGCCAAGGTTTGCCATCACTGGTTTAGATTATTATTTTAAGAGAACAGAAGGAGAGAACAAAGTGATGACTAATGGACTTGCTGCTGCTCCTTTATTTCAGTCAGCGGATTGGGGTGTTTCCTGGACCAAGCTATACTGCTTAATTGCCGTGGAGGTACAGGATGTTGTTATACTGTCTGGCAGAGGTACATGGATCACACGACTAATTGATTGAAATTTTACTTGCATTTGACTTCTGTCTGAGTGTCATTTCTTAGGGCAGATGTGTGTTTTCTGAATTTTCCAGGGCAAGCATTGGAAAGCAGAGGCATACAAAAAAGTTTTGATTTTTCATTTGGGCATCTTCAGTCTATCACCGGATGAAAATTCCTGCATGCTGCTTTCATAAAGAAAGTTGGATGTTCAAAGAGAAGGTTCTTCAAGAGCAAATCTTAGGTCCCATTCACATATATACGATCAGAATTTCCGACAAGAAAACTGTGGATTTTTTTCTGACGAAAACTTGTGTTGCATACACACGGTCACACAAATGTTGTCGGAAATTTGGACTGTCAAGAACACGGAGACGTACAACACTACAAGAAATTTGAAGTTCAATGATTCCAAGCATGCGTAGAATTTTTGTGCGTCGGAATTGCATACAGACGATTGGAATTTCCGACAAGGACTTTTCCCATCAGAAAATATGAGAACCAGCTCTTGAATTTTTGCTGTCGGAAATTCTGACAGAAAATGTCCGATGGGGCCTACACACGGTAGGAATTTCCAACCAAAAGCTCACGTCAAACTTTTCTTGTCGGAAATTCCAATCGTGTGTACGCGGGATTAGGCTATTCCAAAATGCCCTAAAATAATTTTGTTGCCTCAAGTAAATGGGCTGCCTTATGCATGACATGCGGAATCATGTAAAAATCACCCACACAAAACTGTGAGCATGCAAAGTGTGAACAGGGCCTTAAAGGCTGGAAGATGGGAAAGTTGAGGAAGACAATAGAGGAACATGTACCGGTATATACTGTTTGCAGCAACTAGTCAAATTCAACTTAACTTTTGTGGAGTATAAAAATTAATATGGGTATCTGATTTGTACATTTTGACACTGCATTCACTAATCCTTTAATTTGTTTTTTTTAAATACATGAAGTTCCAAAACACTTACAGTCTGACAGAGGTTCTTCATCTTCTTCTTTGCTCAGTTTTCCTGGCGTATGAACAGAACTATTAAGAGTAGATTCTATCTCCTCTCCACCATCTTGAAGACCCTCTGAGGATGATGGCATCTCATCTGAGCTTGGAAGAAGGGAAGAGACACTGCCCATGGTTGGTGTGACAGCTGATGAAAGCCCACTAAATCGAGAGATGCTGAGGAATGATAACTTGCGGGCTCCTTTGTTGTGACCACGAACAAATCTCTGACCTTGTCTTTTACCCTATAAATTATAAAATATGGAAATGATTACATAATGCAAAAGGACCTCTGTACCAAACAATGTCATTTTGGACAGAGGATGATTTAGGTAGCATAAAGTTATCATTATGAAGCTTTTTGTGCAATGTTCTCTGCCCTTTTGTCCTCCAATTCCAAAACAGGCAAAGCAGTGAAAAGAGATGATGGTGCTGGATAACCATCTCAAGGTTTTAAATGTAAGTACAAAAGCTACACAGTGCCTGCTCCTATCACTCTTTAACTACAAAAAACAATACTTTACTGAATTTCTAGTGACCAGTCTATAAATGCAAATGTAGGTATATATGAATAAAGTGCATGTAACTTCAAGCTGAGTTCCAGGCAGATATACAATACATAAATTATTACAGGTCTACATTCATTAGCACATCATTAAATGTATACAAGCAGAGTACGTACATTTTTACTAGGTATCAGCCCTGCTAACAGTTGCTGTAACTGCTTGTGTACTTGCTGTGTGAGCCTAGACCGACAATGCTTCTGTCCAAAGGTGCCCCCGTGATCCTTCATCCAGAGTGGGGGCACTCTAATAAACGAGGTGTGTTACTGGCCAGATCATCAGGTGAAAACAGAGGGAAACAAGCCTGAAAAATAAAATAAATGCAGCCACAACACCTAATGATTGGGAAGCTGCAATATAGAATATTTTTGGTTTTTGGTTTACTACCACTTTAACTTCAGCAGAGAAAAAACGGATCTCCTACTCTTTCAGATAAGACTTTGCTATGTGGCAGAGTTGTGTAATGCCGCGTACACACGATCGGTTAAACCGATGAGAATGGTCTGATGGACCGTTTTCATCGGTCAAAAACGATCGTGTGTTAGGGCCATCGGCTATTTAACCAAAAAAGACAACTTGTTTTAAATTTAACCGATGGATTTCTAACCGATAGCAAAAAAACGATCGTTAGTAGGTACGACCATCGGTTAAAAATTCACGTCACCGCGTTTTGACACGATCGTTTTTTTAACTGATGGTGTGTAGGCGCGACGGACCATCAGTCAGCTTCATCGGTTAACCGATGAAAACTGTCCATCGTTCCGTTCTCATCGGATTGACTGATCGTGGTGTGTACGCGGCATAACTCTCAGAACTGAATGCATAGAAATACAACTACTTTGGCGGGTCAAAAAGCAAACCTATATGTCCTTTATTTGCATACTTAGCTGCTCGCCTGAAGTACAGCTTTAAAGGGTCACTAAAGGAAAAAAAAATGTTTACAGGGTATAGAGACTGTTTACAGGGTATAGAGACATAATAGTTAACTGATTCCTTTTAACCACTTGCTTACTGGGCACATATACCCCCTTCCTGACCAGAGGACTTTTTGCGATTCGGCACTGCGTCGCTTTAACTGACAATTGCGCGGTCGTGCGACGTGGCTGCCAAACAAAATTGACGTCCTTTTTTTCCCCACAAATAGAGCTTTCTTTTGGTGGTATTTGATCACCTCTGCGGTTTTTATTTTTTGCGCTATAAACAAAAATAGAGCGACAATTTTGAAAAAAAAAAAATATTTTTTACTTGTTGCTATAATAAATAGCTCAATTAAAAAAAAAAAATTCTCAGTCTAGGCCGATACGTATTCTACATATTTTTGGTAAAAAAAAATCAAAAAAAAATCGCAATAAGCGACTGGTTTGCGCAAAAGTTATAGCGCCTACAAAATAGGGGACATAATTATTATTTTTTATTATTTTTTTTTACTAGTAATGGCGGCGATCTGCGATTTTTATTGGGACTGCGACATTATGGCGGACACATCGGACACTTTTGACACATTTTTGGCACCATTCACATTTATACTGCGATCAGTGCTATAAATATGCACTAATTACTGTATAAATGTGACTGGCATTGAAGGGGTTAACACTAGGGGGTGAGGGAGGGGTTAAATGTGTACCCTGCCTAGTGTTACTAACTGTGGGGGAAGGGGACTGACTGGGGGAGGTGACTTATCTGTGTCCCTATGTACAAGAGACACAGATCGGTCTCCTCTCTCCCTGACAGGACGTGAATCTGTGTGTTTACAAACACAGATCCACGTCCTTGTCTCTGTAACCGCCAATCGCGGGAGCCTGGCGGACATCGCGGCCGCCAGACACGCGCATCGGCATCTCAGTGATGCAGCCGGCATGCGCGCCACTGGCGCGCTCGTGCGCCCCCCAGTGGATAGGAGGAGCGGAGGCCGTAAAAACACGGCGAGTCAGAGAATTACAACCACCCTGCGGCCGTATAAAGTCGTACGGCCATTGGGAAGTGGTTAAAAATGATTAAAAATAGATAAAAACACAATCATATAATGTACCTACAGTTTAGTTTCGTTTTTGCTGTTGTTTCCTGGTTCTCTGATGTAAAGAGCCAGAGAGCCAATAGAGGGCAGTGAAGGTTTTGCAAAACGAAACTGGATTGGTGCTGAGGAGTTTTAGACACACAGTAATCACACCTCCTTGATTAGTCACCACAGTGAGAAATCTCCCAGTACAGTGGTGATCAGGAAACAGACAACCAGGAAGTGTCCAGAACAGAGAGGAATTACAGCAACATCAAAGCAAAAACGAACAATGAGGACATGAAACCAGGACTGCAGTAAGGTAAAGGAAGCTATTTAGCTAAAAAAAAAAATGTTTCCTTTAGTGACCCTTTAAAGCAGAACATTACCCATAACATCTTGAAAAAAAAAAAATAATGTTCTGTAAATAAGTGTGTGCTGTAAATTGCCTCCAGCATTGCTCCTGCTTCTTCTTGCAGCCATTTTGTTGAAGCCCAGAGCCCCCAAACAGAAGTAACTCATAAAGTGGAACTATACCCACTGATTTAACAGTTTTAAAGTTACATTCCTGGAATGTCACATTTGCTTGTTTACTTAACCAAACTGTCAAATCGTCAAATGGCTGGTGTCATATTTGATCATATATGCAGCACCATGGCAGTTGCAGATCAAACAGAAGCAGCTTCCTTGGCTGTATAGTTTAGGAGGGTTTAATGCCGCTTTAAGACTTCAGCAGATCGGCCTCTACAAACTCGGTAGTGCCTAAACATAGAGAGCAACTGAGCATTTACTGGATTTTAAACAGCATAGGCACTTACTTTTAATGTTTTATATAGCTATACTTGGGCAAGTCTGAAGTGATCTATCAGGACTTAATTTTCTGAAATAAAGTTTCACTTTAAGTGAAATTTAAGAGCACACTGCTTGGAAGACAAATGTAAAGTTCCCTAGAATGTTGGACCTGTAACTGAACATGAATCCTGCCTCAGCCCACATCATGCTTTTGAGTGTTAAGGACTCATATAGCATCCTTCACAATCTACCCTGAGCCGACAGTGAATCAGCGTTTACCCTGAAAATAAAACATGCATTTCATTGATGTAAATAGATTAGCAAAATCAAGGAGAATATATAGAGCTCACATAAAAAATAAACAATAAACACTGTGCAGGTTCACACATAACTACTATTCTAACCTTTGTAATTTCTGAGTAAAACTTACTTTACTTTCAACGTGTTACATTAGAAATGATGTAAATCTGTGTACTGGAACTGGAAATCATGCTCTGAAATCTATGGCTGCCCTCTGGTGTACAAACAGGCTAGTGCAGCTACACCTTGGCAGATTTCACTGGCTGCTAGCAGCTTTGCACAAGCCAAAGTTAAAGTAAACTGCAGTGCAACAGTAACGTGATTTCCATTGGCATTGTTTCCCATCATGATATTAGTAGCTGATGCCTGAATTTGCCCTTGCATATAATCATCACTGGAGAAGAGCAAACGCCTTAAATACAGCTCAGCTGTAGTCAACCCACAAAACAGCATCTAGCACCATCTAGCATTTCTGCCAGTGAAGACAAGGGTTTGATTTATTAAAGGCAAACAGGCTGCAAACAGTATTTTTGCCTGCATGTTATTAGATGATGGAAGTCAGCTAGGATTGACACCTGTCAGGGATTCAACTGCACTCTCCAGGTTTTGAATCATGTGTCCAGGTTTTAGACTGCCTGAAACCCGGAAATATTTTTTAGGCTGGGCTGTGACTCCCCAACTAACTAAGTACCACAACCGCTGACTGCATAGGTGTGCCCACAGGCCAGGTGTACCTGGGTCCAGTAGCCGGCAGATACATGGTGGATGAAATGTTTTGATGCCTGAGCATCAATCCTCGGGTAAGTGAGCTCGCCATCCACTGTATGTGACTGAAGTTTTCCCCCTCCATCCCTTCTCTCTCTTGCCACTGAGTGAGTGAGTACACTAAAGTAAAGGGGGACTCAGATAGAGGGGGGGGGGGGCTCTGGTGAGTAGAAATCTCCTTACATCAGTGCTCAACACAAAAGTCCACAGTGTTCCCCCTAAACAAAAAAAAATTGCTGTGCGTCGCTAAAGTGTTCGGGTTTAGCTGGAAGAAAAGTTGGCCACCCTAAAGTCAGCAGAGCTTCAGCTTATTCACTAAACCAATGGAGAATTACCGTACAATGTGAAAATTCCATTGCATAGTGAGCAGTCTGTTTGCCTCAGGGGCAGATCCGGGGGGGGGGGGGGCAACGAGGCAATTGCTCCCCCTGAGAAAATAACAAGCGGATGAGCCGGCGGGGTGACTGAGCAGACCAGCGGGTGAGCGAGCGGACGGGCATGCTGGAGAGTAGGCTATGAGTGAGCAATCATGCCGGTGGGCTAGTGTGTGACTGAGCGAGCAGGCAGGCGTTCTGTGTCAGGAATCCACGCCCCCTCTGAATATGCAACTGAAGCGACAGACATCTTGGTATACCCGGCGACGGTGGCAAGTGACAAACTCTGGGCTCCCATTGATTCTGCATTATGCTGAGTAGGACCATTTAATTTTATATTACAATGTAGTAATAGAAATAATGCGCTTCAATGATCCTGACACCATAACAACCATGGAGCCGTGATGATTGAAGCGCCAACACCAACCATTGCCCCGACAATTTGCCCGCTAAATTTTCTGCCAGTGTCCCTCCACGAGACTAGACTCTGGATCCGCCCCTGGTTTGCCTTTAGTAAATCAACACCAATGAATCCAACAGACGTTTACAATAATACAATAATACAGGGTGGGCCATTTATATGGATACACCTTAATAAAATGGGAATGGTTGTTGATATTAACTTCCTGTTTGTGGCACATTAGTATATGTGAGGGGGGAAACTTTTCAAGATGGGTGGTGACCATGGTGGCCATTTTGAAGTCAGCCATTTTGAATCCAACTTTTGTTTTTTCAATAAGAAGAGGGTCATGTGACACATCAAACTTATTGGGAATTTCACAAGAAAAACAATGGTGTGCTTGGTTTTAATGTAACTTTATTCTTTCATGAGTTATTTACAAGTTTCTCTTTGTTTACAGCTATTGACATGTCGCCGAGGTTAACACGTGCGGAGCGGATAGAAATTGTGTTGATGTCTGGTGAACCGAGTCATTGCAGCAGATTTCAATGCGAGACCACCCATCTCCCACTACAGTTAGCAAACTGCTTGCTAAGTTTCGTCAAACTGGTTCAGTGTTGGATTTGCCAAAATGTGGACGCATGAAATCTGTCACTAATGAAGAAACATCAGTGGCTGTCCTAGCTTCATTCAGCAAGAGCCCACAGCGTAGCACTCGCCGCATGTCACTGGAGAGCACATTGAACACATTTTATAAGTGGTCAGAAACTTGTAAATAACTTGTGAAAGAATAAAGTTACGTTAAAACCAAGCACACCATTGTTTTTCTTGTAAAATTCCCAATAAGTTTGATGTGTCACATGACTCTCTTCCTATTGAAAAAAAAATTGGATTCAAAATGGCCGACTTCAAAATGGCCACCATGGTCACCACCCATCTTGAAAAGTTTCCCCCCGCACATATACTAATGTGCCACAAACAGGAAGTTAATATCACCAACCATTCCCATTTTATTAAGGTGTATCCATATAAATGGCCCACCCTGTACATTCCTCCCATAGCTGCTCTAAAGTAGCACTGCCACTAAATCAAATCTGACATTGACCACTTATTAACTGGCCCTTTGTCTCTTCTGCTGTGATAAACCTTTTTCAGACCCATACAAAATCTGTCTCAGTTGGATACCCAAACGGACAGGTGTAGGGGTCACAAATACACACAAACTGCCCCATGGGCTTTGCTAAGTGAAAGGCAGCCTGATTTGCAGCTAATAGTGTTGCTAATTTGCTTCATAAATGTTCCATACATGTTTATCTTTCTTAATGGGCAATTTCATAGTCACTGATCAAAAGGGAGTCAATAGAACTAAAAATATAAAATTTACACTTTCCTCCTGTCACGTTTGTTTTCATTTGGATGTCGCCTGCAGTCTGCGCGTCAATCTCCAAAAATATTTTATTAAGCCAACCACTGGGAAAATTAAGATTGAAACACTGGCCACAATTCACAGAAATAAAATGCCATTCGAGATTTAAAGAATTGGAAAGAGTTTATCGTAATTTACACTGGAAAACAGCTCCATATTTCCCTAAAAATCCATGCAGCATTAATTTCTATGGCATTGTACTTTAACTCCAGTGGGACTTGTACATCACTATAACATAAAATAATGGGTTCCACTTAGTACAAGCATACCACAGCTTTACAGTTTTTGCAAGTGTAATATATGGGCATGGCCGATGAGCCAAACTCTCTCCATATATTTTTCGCACTACAAGATTAACTAGCTGAAATATTTAGCTCTACATTTTAGGACTTTAAATTTATTTATACCTGTAAAACATGGTAAAATATTTCTGGCAGTTATAGGAAGTAAAAATATATATAATTTACCTTCCCTGGCATTATAAACTGCTCCCACTTCATTTCTACTTCCTTTTCTCTATTGATTTGTTTTAATGATGTTTTACAGCCACCAGGATCTCTGGTTTAAAGAAATAGAGTGTGGTTAGTTTAACATCTTCCAGCTTACATGGCATGCACACAATATATACACACCATACAATTTACCAAGTTTAGAAAGAATGATACAAAGATTTTAATATCCTAGAGCTTGGATCTAATTTGTGTGAATTCAAACTTACAAATATAAAAGTTGAACTGCAACAGATTGCCATTGAAATCAGAAGAGATTGGGTGGGTTTAAAGTTTATGGGCTAGATTCAGGTAGGGGCGCGCATTGTTACGGCGGCGCAGCGTATCGTATTTACGATACGCCGCCGTAAGTCAGAGAGGCAAGTGCTGTATTCACAAAGCACTTGCCTCCTAAGTTACGGCGGCGTAGCGTAAATGGGGCCGGCGTAAGCGCACGTAATTCAAATGAGGATGAGGGGGCGTGTTTTATGTTAATTCTTGGTGACCCGACGTGATTGACGTTTTTCCCGAACGGCGCATGCGCCGTCCGTGGAATTTCCCAGTGTGCATTGCTCCAAAGTACGCTGCAAGTACGTCATTGGTTTCAACGTGAACGTAAATTACGTCCAGCCCTATTCGTGAATGACTTACGCAAACAACTTAAAAAATTCAAAATTTGATGCAGGAACGACGTTCATACTTAACATTGCGTACGCCTCATAATAGCAGGAGCAACCTTACGCCGAAAAAGCCTAACGTAAACGGACGTACGTAAATTTGTGAATCGGCGTATCTAGGTCATTTGCATATTCTACGCCGAAAAAAACAATGGAAGCGCCACCTAGCGGCCAGCGTAAATATGCACCCTAAGATACGACGGCGTAAGAGACTTACGCCAGTCGGATCTTAGGCTAATGTCGGCGTATCTTGCTTTCTGAATACAGAAAGAAGATACGCCAGCGCAGCTTTGAATTTACGTGGCGTATCTATAGATACGCCGGCGTAAATCAATGCTGAATCTAGCCCTATATCCAACATTGTTCTAGGGAACTTAAGCCCCATACATACTATACATAGATTTTCTGCAGATTTTTGTCTTGAGATTTACCAAAAGCAAATAATATGAGGTCAAACCTTAAGAATTTTTTATTTGTATGCAATCAGGCAGGGCATTGCACTACATGGTTTTGGTAAATCTGAAGAAAAAAATCTGCAGAAAATCAAATAGTGTGTATGGGGGTCGTAGCTTTTGGTTGGGGTAGAGCATGGGTTTGCTGCAAATCCAATCCATCCATGGACACTGAGAACTGTTTACTTGATAATACACTTCCTGATTTTCCAGTTTAGGTCAGGTGGCTTAGAATAGCCTATAAGGGGATTTTGTTGTGTGCCAGACCCATTGCTATTAAAAGACAGAGGGCTAGATTCAGATAGTTTAGCGGATCTTTAGATCCGCGTAACCTATCTGATTCACGATCCGCCGGCGCAAGTTTTTGAGGCAAGTGCTTTATTCAGAAAGCACTTGCCTCTAAAGTATCGTAAATCGTATCGTAAATCCCCCGGAGGAATTCAAATTCCGCGGCTAGGGGGCGTGTAAAATTTAAATCAGGCGCAGCCCCGTGCCGAACGAACTGTGCATGCGCCGTCCGCTAAATTTCCCAGCGTGCATTGCTCCAAATGACGTCGCTAGGACGTCATTGGTTTCGACGTGAACGTAAATTACGTCCATCCATATTCGCGACCGACTTACGCAAACGACGTAAAAAATTCAAAATTCGACCCGGGAACGACGGCCATACTTAACATAGGATACGCCCCATATAGCAGGGGTAACTATACGCCGGAAAAAGCCGAACGCAAACGACGTAAAAAAAAAGCGCCGGGCCGTCGTTCGTTTCTGAATCGGCATAATTCCTCATTTGCATATTTGTTGCGTATACAAACGGAAGCGCCACCTAGCGGCCAGCGTGAGATTGCAGCCTAAGATCCGACGGTGTAAGTCACTTACACCTGGCGGATCTTAGGGAGATCTATGCGTAACTGATTCTTTGAATCAGTCGCATAGATACGACGGACGGAACTCAGAGATACGACGGCGTATCAGGAGATATGCCGTCGTATCTCTATCTGAATCTGGCCCAGTGTTCCCAGCAGTGATTTGTCCCTGCATGTTGGAGTAGATAGGAAGAATTGACAGTGTGTGATAAGGGAGAGATAGTTGTGATATACACAGGGCCGTCTTTAATATTGATTGGACCCTGGGCAAACATTTTCTTGGGCCCTCCCAAATCCACTTATCAACTATTTGCAGGCAGTGTGGACTCAAGGGGCAGCTGATTTGGGCCCCACAACAATGACTGGGTCCGGGGCAGCTGCCTCTTTTGCCCTGTGATAAAGATGGCCCTGGATATACAGTGCCGTACAGTGCTATAATTGTAATGCTCTATTTTAATAAACTTTGTAGAGACAGATAGTTGCTGCTATACAGTGCTGTATTGTGCTACTCTGCTGTTCACAGTGCAAAGACCCAACAATGCTTTCTACCACTACTTTTGTGTGTGTTAGCAACAACATCAGTTGCTGTTTAACCACTTCAGTTTAGGCCAATATGTATTCTTCTACATATTTTTGTTAAAGAAAATGCAATAAGCACATATTGATCGGTTTGCGCAAACGTTTGAGCGTCTACAAAATAGGGGTTATATTTATGGCATTTTTATTATTATTTATTTGTTTACTAGTGATGGTCGATGATCAGCGATTTTTAGCGGGACTGCAACATTGCGGCGGATAGATCGGACACTTTTGACACTTTTTTGGAACTGCTTAAAATAGCCACTGATTACTATATAAATGACACTGACAGGGAAGGGGTTAACGCTAGGGGAAAATCAAGGGGTTAAGTGTTCCCAAGGGAGGTGTTTTTAACTGTGAAGGGAGTGGACTGACTAGGAGTAAAGAGAGATCGCTGTTCCTAATCAATACTTCCCTGTCAGAACATGGTTCTGTTTGTTTACATTGACAGATCCTTGTTCTGGCTCTCTGTGGAGCGATCGTTGGTGGCTAGCAGACATCGTGGCCGCTAGCCATGCGAATTGGCTCCGCCTCCGCACCTGCTATTACTGTCCACCCCAGTGGTGGCTGGTGTTTTTTTTTGTCAGTCGGTCGGGTCACCCACACCCCCACCCCCCTGCGGGTTGTGAGTCGGTCCGTCGTTTCATCGTACAGCCCCACACTTACCCCATGTAGGTCGTGGCCGGGCAACGCTCCTATGGGCAACGGCTTCCATCTCGTCTCCTCCTCCTCTGCATCACGACGTCTTCCGCCGTGAGTCTCCTCCCTCCTCCTAATAGGCTACCAATAGGATCGCCTGTCCGGTTAGTCAATCGGGTGACAGGTCTCAGAACCCACTTCCTGATTAGCATAGGTGTGCGCAGCCTATTGCATTAGGGTGTGCACCAGTGGCGGTTCGTCCATAGAGGGCGCTGGAGTGCCGCCCCCTCTGGCTCCCGCACACACCACTGACTAATAACATTGAATCATGCATTGCATGAATCGATGTTATTGTCGCCGCTGGCCGGATTCAGATGGTCGGATATCAGCGCCAACCACCTGAATAGCGGCAGCTGGTTGGCTGTACGGAAGTGCCTATCAGAGCCAGCGGCTCTGATAGGCTTTCCCAGTACAGCCCTCAGCCTTCCGGATGCTTATCCAGGGAACGTACCGGGGTGCGTTCCTTGGATAAGACTGTCTGGCGTCTCAGCCAATCAGGTTGACCGGTTCTGGCTATCGGTAACCTGATTCGCTAAACCGCCTGGGACACACACAGCCGAGTCAGCCGCCACCGCCAGTGACACTGCCGCCAGTGACACCGCCGCCAGTGACACCACACCGCCGCCACCACCGCCCAGGTATTGTGTCTTAGTTTTTCTGATCGCACACAGGGCTGAGCATTCACAGTCAGGCCCTTGTCTGTCCATCCAGCAGACAATCCTTGCAACCCATACCCTGTATGCACAAGTGCACTGTCACACATCTACCTGCTGCACCGGCCCACACCCTGACTCCAGAGCCTAATGGAACCATGAAATGTAGACAGCTCATAAAAACCCTGTAAACACCTTAGTAATCAGGAGATGCTGGTTGTGAGCAAAAGTTGGACCTAGAATTAGAGCCTTCATCCCAACCAAGACTCTACAAAGTCTCTAAGCTCTTGGATCCAGACCATGATTTGCCAATACTGGAGAAAATAAAAAGCTAGCTTCTCCTTATGATCATCAAAAGGGTTGGTGCTGATTTAATCTGTTTATCTGTAATTTCACACCACCAGCTGCCTTCCAGCATCCGTGCTTTGTACTACTGCACGTGGGTTGTGTCAGTGGGCTCCCCCCCCCCCCCCCGTGTGTGTGTGTGTGTGTGTGTGCGGCTCCTGGGCATGCATGGGGGTATATATACTGGGCATAGTTACATGGGGGTATATCATGCTGACATCTGGTTTCAATTCATTACAATCATTGCACGGAGGATTTTTGTTACAGATGGAGAAATCCATTGCATTCATTTACAGACTTTTTATAGTATATAATATATAATATATCTACTGCTAGTTATATGCAGATTGCTTTGGCAATTGGGGTATTTAATGGAAGGTCAGGTGTATGCAATTTTTTTTTTCGTTTGCGCCCCCCAAAAAAATTTGAGCACCAGCCGCCACTGGTGTACACCCCAACGATCAAACACATAGAACCGATCACTCACGATCAATGGGAAGGGGCCGATAAGTTACATATTTACCAGCCCCTTCCCCAATTTATCCTAAAACATCCCCGCAACAACAGCTAGGGGGAGAGGAGAGTAGGGAAGCCAGAAGCGCTGCGAGGGGCAGGAGGGGGAATCTGTGCTGTACAGGGTCATTAGGGTGTGCATGGGCACACCTGGCACACCCTGTGCGCAAACCTATGCTGATTAGCCAGGAGGAGGATCAGTGTGACAATAGCGAATATTCCTTTTTTCCGTCTTAAAAATGACAGAAATCGATAATCAAGATTCACTCCCCATAGAGTTCAATAGGGTTTGGTTTTAACCCCCCATTTTTTTAGACTTTGTGTTTGAAGAATGCTCCACAAACTGAACTCAGACACATTTGCTCATGCATTAATTCTATCCAGCAATTCCTATAAAGTTTATGAACAGCTGACAAAATATTAAGATCCATTAAGATGCACTGAAGGATGAAAACAATGTCAACGTCTAGAAAAAGCTACTAGTGACAAACAACACAGCACAGTGTTTTTTTTTGATCAGATAAGTGATGTGAAAAAATTGCATTGCGTAATTATTTGAATGTCCGAAGAATTATACCTTAAATTCCAGCAGGTGGATACAGGTCGCATCAGGCCAGACTGCTCTGTTAAAGATTCTAACAGCCAATGGAGGGCACAGAGCTGGCGGAACAGGGAGTCCCTGGAAAAGAAACAGTGACATATGACATACTATACATACTGAATGCATGCTTTTAAGAAGCATAATATAATGAATGGCAAACTGTTAGCAATTTGTTTTTAACAGATAAAATGTAAATGTATGCATTACATGGCATAAACTTAAATTAGTGGTGTTTTTTCATGTGTTTAAAAATGACATGGTAATTCATGAAAGATCACATGTACTAGTATAAACTAATAGGAGGTCGTACAGACAGACCCGGATTTACTCCCTTTGCCGCCCCAAGGCCGGGTCCTTCAATGCCGCCCCCGCCTGCGCAGTACAGGGGGGACATTATCCGGGGACTTTTTCGGCAACACACGAAGGAGGGGGGGTTTGCTGCCGAATATTACATTGAGAGGTGGGGGGGGGGGGTGCTGCTGCCGAAAATTTAGAAGCAGGGGGGTGACATTGAGCATTGGTGGGTCTGACAATGACATTGAGAACCGGGGGGGATTTTGCTGCTGCAGAAAATTACATTGAGAGCCATCTCACCTCCTCTTCCCTCTGTTTCCTCTCCTCTGACCATCCGTGACATGACAGGGGGGAACTCCGGAAATGAAAGTGAAAGTGTCCTCTCCTCTCAGCCGCAGTGCCGCCCCTGCACCCACTGCCGAGGCCTGGCCTTGTTGGCCTTGTCTGGAATCCGGCCCTGCGTAGAGTCCAATCTAAACCTCACTCGCCTGCATTTTTGATGGCAACAGTTTGTTTTTCTTTTAACTATATGAAACATGCCTAAAGATGGAGCACTGAAAAGCCCATTTTATAGTTATATGCTGAGGCCCAGATTCAGGTACATTGGCGTATCTTTTGCCGGCGTATCGCATCTCATATGCGCTACGCCGACGTAACATTGAGAGGCAAGCTGAGTATACACAAAGCACTTGCTCCCATATTTACGCCAGCGTAACGTAAATAGGCTGGCTTAAGCCTGCCTAATTCAAAGTAGGCAGGTATAAAATGAATCGTGACCCCATGTAAATGAATGGCCGTACGAACGGCGCATGCGCGCGCATGCTCAGAATTACGTCGCATATACTCCCTAAGATACGCCGGCTCAATGCCTACGACGTGAACGTAACCTACGCCCAGCCCCATTCACGTACAACTTACGTAAACGCCGTAAAATACGACGGCTGTTCCGACGTTTCTGACGTCCATACCTTAACATGACTTACACCTGCTTTATGAGGAGTAAACTTATGCCGGACGTACGCATTACGTAAACGGCGTAGATTACTGTGACGGGTGTAAGTACATTCGTGAATCGGCGTATTAAATGACGTCGCCCCGACGTCATTTGCTTAGACGTTTACGTAAATGGCGTCCAGCGCCATTCACGGACATCTTACGCAAACAACGTAATTTTTTTTAAATTCGACGCGGGAACGACGGCCATACTTAACATTGGTTGCCCCTCATAAAATCAGGGGCAACCTTACGCGTCGCGTACGATGTAAATTCTCAGCGTCGACCGCGCGTATGTTCGGGAATCTCGCGTACTTACCTCATTTGCATAGACGACGGGGAAAACGACGATGCGACACCTAGCGGCGGGAAAAAAAATTGCTTTTAAGATCTGACAGCGTAAGAGCCTTATACCTGTCAGATCTAATGGGTATCTATGCGTAACTGATTCTAAGAATCAGTCGCATAGATACCCGGGGCCAGATGAGGAGTTACGATGGCGCAAATGGTGTTGCGCCGTCGTAACGCCTTTGAGAATCTGGGCCTCAATTTGCACACACCTATAGAATAGTAACTGAAATCTGCTGAACTCTGAAAGTGGAAGAGGGGGAGGCTGTATTACAAATAATCCCTACTGTCATAGTACTGTACTAATCAAGAAAACATTTTTTTGTAAAAGTTGTAGGTAGACCTCTAAATAGATGTGTGCCATTTGTTTTTCAGTCAGAAAAAAATTTGGACACATTTTTGGTTATTCAGAGATTCGGATGCACCCAAATCTCCAAATAAAATAGTAACGAACTTCATTGAAATTTGTTACATTCCGTTTCATATAATTTTCGGAATGATTTGAATTCGGATCGGATGAAAAATGATCGCATCTTTACCAATCAATGACTCATCAGCTGTCAGCAATAGAAAATTCTGAAAAGAAAACAGAATGCATATCAGGCCCTGGTGATCTGGTGACCCCAATGCCTTGTGACATTAATGACCCAGCATGCTTTGGCTAATGATGTCACAAGAAGGCTGGGCCACTGGGTAACTTTGCTAGGTGGCCCGCTCCTTAGCTATTCAAGAAATATCAAATGGAGGTGTCAGGGATCTGCCACCTAAGGGTTAACAGTGCAGACTGATTCCAATGATTGGCGACAGGCTGCCTTATTTAAACCCCTCAGCAGCACTGTGTCCTTGCTGTCTGATCTGCATCCTATCCGGAGACCTGATCCTGAACCTGCATCATTCTGACCTGGCTTTCTGACTCCGCTGCCATCTCCAGTCCTGACCTGCTCTGTTCTGTTGCCGAATCCAGCCTGAAATCTGACCATTCCTTGCCTGCTGCTTTTTGTCTGTATTGATCCTCCGTGTATGACCTGGCCTGTTTGATTCCTCTCCTGCTGTCACCTGCACTTGCATGCGCATGTTGCTCTCAGGCGCACCTGCATCCGGTGACCTGCGTCCGCTGACCTGCATCCGGTGACCTGCGTCTGCAGACCTGCATCCGCTGACCTGCATCCTGTTGACCAGCATCCTGCTAACCAGTTAATCAGCATCCACTGACCTGCATCCGCTGACCTGCATCCGGTGACCTGCATCCGCTGATCTGCATCCAATGATCTGCATCCAGCTGACCCGCACCTACAGTGCTCCAGCCCCTCTCATTAGCCTTCATCTCCAATCTCAGAGACTCTGCAGGCACTCATACACCACTGTGCTCCTACGGTCACTGTCTCAACCCCAGTGATCCTGGAACGAGGGCGGTACGAGAGGTCTCCCTCTGCACGTCAGGCTCATTCCCAAGGTACGTGTCAGGAGGAGTAGGCAGACGGCGGGAGCCTTCGACGAGACCGGAGTCCGAGGTGATCGACGATGGCTCTACATCGGGGAAAATTGTTTTTTATTTTTTAATAAATCACTTGTCAAAAACTTGTATTGTTTTTTTACACTTTTCTGGTGAGGTACTATGTACCCCATACTCATTCACATAATGGGGGGGGGGAATCTGAGGGCCCCATTGTTCCAAAGGCTGTTTTTTTTTTAATATGTGACCAACAACAGAGGACTAGAAGCTCCTCCTGCTTATGTTTCCATGCAGACAGGATGGGAAAGATCTGGGTCATGTGACAGCTGTATTTCGATTAGGAAAAAGGTACTTACATTTTTTTTTATTACCCCCTTCCCGCTGGTCATCTCCCGTCCCTTTAAGGGTTCTAAATGCTGGGTGGCGGAGGCGGGCATTCAGGTCACGTGACCGATGTGATTGGCTGTCACAGTGGTCACATGATCGGAAAGCTCTCGATCACCAGTATGCGTCGGGAGCTTTCCGTTAACCGTTGGCTCCAGTGCTGGGAGCGTGCATAGAGCTCACTCTCAGTGTGGTAAGTGGTTTACACCGGGCTGCATATATTCGGAAGCTCAGCATGAAGGCCCGCATGCCGAAAGGATGTCTGAGGCTGGCGTGAAGAGGTTAAAATAATTACAGTGGCATCATTAACATACAGAATTAGAGGAGACATTGTAAATTACACAGTGTGTGTTTAGTATCACTTTAGAAAAGTTTTTCTCTGTATTAGATTATCTTCTAAATTTAAGATTGGTTGTAACTATTTGTATGCCACTTACTTTCATAAACTATCTATGTGGTTTCCAATTACATAGTAAAGGAGGAAGTTTGTATTCAAACCATGAATCAATAGATGTGTGCTATCTTGTCTTAATAGATAAAGCAGGTGGTTAAATGATTAGAGGGAATTTCTTGTTGGTACAAATTAGACCATTTAGTAAAAATTGAGTGCACAGCCCCCATCCTCAAACTCCCCCCTCAATCTACAGAATCCAGGGGCTCTTCTCTCCACCTGATCCTTTAAAGCAGAATTCGCCATTGCAGTCTTGACTGGAACCACAGTATAGGGACTGTAGTTCTCCATGGAGCACAAGAGCAGAGAAGTCACCACACTTGTATTCCATGATACTTCCTCCAGATCTGAAACTGAAAGTCCATACCTCAGTATGGACCTGAGCTGTAGGAAGAGCCCACAGGAACCAGAGTATTGCATTTGTTATTCACTAGGCATGGTTTCAATACTTTGAAGGCTCAGATGCAAAATAAATAATATATGCACATTCTTGCTTCTTTCAAGATGGGTGTATTTTTTTTTTTTTGAAAAAAGGTTAAACTACCCTTTAAGAGGCTGCAACGTTTGTTAATAACATTCTTCCTAGTCAAAATGGGGGCTTGGCCAATAAAATTTTAAATACAATTTCAAAGCAGAAGCTTTACACTGAATGCTTGTATTATCCTGCAGCTTAAATGTGACTTACCTAATAAAAGACCTCCAACAATTCAGCATAGTAAAAATGTGATAAAATGTTTTAGCAGTAACTATCACTTATAAGAGGATTATAAGTTGACTGACATGATAGAAGTATGAAGAATCATTGTTCATTACATCTGAAAATCTAATTTAAAATCTCATCCTCGCCAGAACCGTGCTGTATGAAACACATAATGCTGAATATGACAGATCCATTTCTAATTACAGGAATGTGTGTGCAACTCCCAAGAGTATCTGATAAGGGTAGTTAAAGAATTCTGCAGGTTGAAGGGAGTTCATGAACCTGTTATGTGAATAATTTAAGATAGACAGATTGGGTAGATGGAGATAATATTCCCCTGGTTAACTGCTAGTATAAAATGTGTATCATCAAAAAGACATATAGACAGTATGCTTTATAAGGTCTGCAAAAAAGAAAAGAGCTTTCAGTAAAATATATGATGGTGTGTATTTGTGTGTAAAGCATTGACAATGACAAGGGGTCACAGCAGGACACACACAAGGCCTTTCGATCATCCCATCAGTCAGGCTTAGGTCCCTAGATCATTATTTTGCAACTCAACATGCTTTTCGGCCAGACATGATGAGTGGGCTCCCCAAAGAGTAGTGTATGAGACATCACAGCTTATATCAACCTAAAGGTAAACTTTCTTTTTTCTGGGCGTCAATATTATTTAAGTATTTTATTAAAAAATTTAAATCCACATTTTAAATCTGATTGTACAGTTCTTTTTACTAGTTCAAATCTTTTTATATTACAATTAAGCATTTTATATAGTGCACTCGTGATACTAGTTTTTAACAAAGTTCTGAGTTTTTACAGAAAGAGCACAGCATTAGCTTATTTCTTTGTTTCTCTTTATATTAAACTCTGCGTGGATCTGTACATAGCAGAAATGGGAATTAAAGTGTATGTATAGTTTCGTCCAGACTGGAGAGCAATAGACCCTTTGTGTCACCACTGGGGATATTCAGTCGTCTTTTTGTCTTGGTGTCTAGTGCACCAACACCAGGGCCGATCTTAGGCAGGGTGCGCAGGGTGCTTTGCACCCAGGTGCCTGAAGATGTGGGGGCACTGAAGTGCCAGAGTTCTCCCCTCCTTTTTGCAATGCTGGGGGGAGGGGCCATTCCTCTTCCAGACACAAGGGTTCTAGTTTTCAGTGGCTGCTGAGTGCTGATGTGCAGGAATGAATTCCTCATAGTGGGAGTCTGGGATCCCACACTGTCTCTACCAACTCCATTTGGAATGCCTCCCCCTCCCATCTCTATCTTGGGCTGCAGAGAGAACCTTTACACGTGCTCTGGGCTGCCCCTGCTCCAGATGTTTTATGGCATGATAGATTGCATAGTCTCTGATCATCTCCTGTACTATGTCTGCAGTCTCTGATCATCTCCTGTACCATGTCTGCAGTCTCTGACCGTCTCCTGTATCATGTATGTAGTCTCTGACCATCTCCTGTATCATGTCTGCAGTCTCTGACCAACTCCTGTATCATGTCTGTAGTATGTCTGGGGGTCTTTCTAACAGACTCTCTAACAGAAGCCCTCTCTGTGTCCATCAGAGAGGCCCGCCTCCAGGTCTCAATAAAGTACTTTGCTTCTCTTCCTGTATTTTGTTTATTGTTAAGAGATCATGTAAGGATCCCAGGGTAATGAAGACTTTGTGGGGGAGCATTTCTGTAGTTGAGTCGTTGCCATAGAAACATTTGTAAAGGGGAGGGGTTAGTAAAAATGACCGCGCCCATGTGGGGGCGCCAGAAATATTTCTGCACCCAGGTGTCTGTGACCCTAGGATTGGCCCTGACCAACACAGCAAGTATGGGGTAATAACAACAGATGAGGGAAAATCCTTCAATAGGGACACATGTTTCCTTGACAACCATCTAAGAGAGAAATTCCCCTTGCTTTTGGGAGATTTCCTCTCCCTTCTTGTTGTGTCTCCAAACAGGAAGTGAAGAAAAATCTTCCCAGCAGGACATAGACATATGGGTTTAATCCTTCCCTGCACTATCCTAAGCTAAAAAAAAGTTTTGGTTATCAATACATAAAAAGGGTGGGCTTCAGTCACTTTAATAAGTACAATACAAGAGCTAGTTTATTGCAGGTTGCAATACGGGAAGGAGGATGAGATGGGTATCAGGAGTTTCTGAGATGAATAATGGTCTTAAACATTAGGCTAGACTCTCTTCTTAATATTTTTTTTTCTGACAAAGTTTCTTCTGAAGAAAGACTATGCTGGCTGGACATTTACAGAGCCCTTTTCCTTGACAATTGAGATTCAAGTGGCACGTTAGTCTTTATTTTCCAAGGGAGGATAAAATGGAAAGGTGCCATTTATATACTTGATATACTTTCCACTCCACCAGTCACTCTTCAATTTTTTTGGGTGGGGACAGTTACAGCTTGTTTCCTAAATAGGCCAGGCACTTTTTAGATTCCAGCAGCCAGCATCTTCAGAAATTCCTCCCCTAGAGACCCTATTTCTTTCCATCCCCTAGACCCAAGTGCCTGTGGAGAGAGACAGACCTTTCATGTAGTTTTTCTTACAGGACAAAAGCCCAAAAGGGAAGAGGCTGAACAGCAGGTGTACCAATGTTTTCTCAGGATGCATTGTCAGGAACCCCAATCCTGCTCAATTCATACACCTCTCTAGCACTGATGGAGCAAGCTCAATCAGCCATAAAATACAATCTGCGCTTGAAGTACAGATAGTCTGAGTACAACCCTTGACTTCCTTCATAAAAATTCCATAAAGGATTTTAGCAAAATACTGTACTTCTACCTATAGTATAAAGTTTAGTAAAGGTCCTGTAAATATAGTGTTTCTGGGAAAACCTTGGCCTAACAGTACCTATGTGTTAGGATTTGGATCTGAACCTGGAATCCTTGTGGTGTCTGGATGTGTTCCATCTTGCTGTGCCACCTGAGATGCTGAACAGCTCTCTGCCTGCTTCCTTGGACAACCTTTCTTTGTGCCTTGTTTTTGGTGAACCTTAAACCCTTTGCTCATACCATGAACTTCCTAATTCAAGCCATGAATCTCCACTTCCTGTTTGCCATAGTATCGTTTCTCCAGCCAATATCTTGCTCCTTTTACTCCTGCTGCCATCTTCACTGCTACTCATTACCATCCTTTTGCTTGTTTCTCGACTATGCTTCAACTTGATTCATTTGTTACCAACCTTTGTATTGTTTCTTGACTATGCTTTTACTTAATCTCAATCTGCAACCACTTGTTGCCTACCTTTGGCTTGTTTATTGGCTCTGCTTAAAACCTACCTGCTCCATCTTCCTCTGGAGACTGGCTTGCTCATCTTCTGGTGGGGCAATCCTGATGACCACGACTTGGCAATAGCATGCATTGAAACCCATCTCCACTATCAGGTGCTTTGAAGAAAACCAGTTAGTGCTTAGACCCTGGCTTTGAGTGAGCCCACATCATCCACCAGGGTGACCTGCTTGTGTACATATACTTTTATTTGGGGTGAACACTATGTTATAGAGCTGCTATGTTGGATTGCCAGGGAGTAGAGAGAAGACCAGGTCAACAAAAATATGAGCCTTACAGCAGAGCTGGGTCATCAGAATTGCAGGTAGTGCAGGAATGCTTAAAAGTAGGTGATTTGCACAGCGACATAGGTTTACTATCTGTTTCATCTTTCTGTATCTTAGTACAGATTCATTTGTGTCTGGAGTTTAGCTTCAACAGGTTAATCACTTGCCGACCAGTCGCCATCGTTATACGGTGAGCCCTTCCCTTCCAGTGACATTTTTACAGTATTCAGTGCATTTTTATAGCACTGATCACTGTATAAATGCCAATGGTCCCAAAAATGTGACAAAAGCGTCTGATGTGTCCGCCATAATGTTGCAGTCCTGATAAAAATCGCAGACCGCCGCCATTACTAGTAAAAAAATATATAATAAAAATGCTATAAATCTATCCCCTATTTTGTAGACGCTATAACTTTTGTTCAAACCAATCAATATACGCTTATTGTATAAATATGTAGAAGAATACATATCTGCCTAAACTGAGAACATTTTTTTTTTTAACTGGGAATATTTATTGTAGCACAAATATTGTGTTTTTTTCAAAATTGTTGCTCTTTTTTGTTTATAGCAAAAAAATAAAAAATACCAGAGATAATCAAATACCACCAAAAGAAAGCTCTATTTGGGATTATACGGATTATAGTATCTCTGGGGGTGGGGGAGGACAATTGGGTTGGATTTTGTTCTCTTCAATATATTTATTATTTTTTGTTATTCACAATTTCTTTTACGTTTTAATGGTGCTTTGTTTCAATGTGGAATGGAAGGGCAGGAAATGAACTAAATGTACCATGTTGTTTTTGATTGTATGCCACACTGTAATAATTTTCATTGATGTTCATTACATTGTACTGATTTTTTTTTCTGAAAATAAACTTAAACTTGAATGACAAAAAAAAAGAAAGCTCTATTTGTGGGGGGAAAAAAGGACGTCAATTTTGTTTGAGTTCAGCGTTGTACGACTACACAATTGTCAGTTAAAGCGACGCAGTGCCGAATTGCAAAAAAAGGCCCGGTCATTGGGCAGCCACTTCTTCCGGGGCTGAAGTGGTTAAACAGACAACACATGAAAGTACAGAGAATATCCTGCACAACTCTGTTAATCAACCATACCTTATGTCTCTTTAGTTAATTTACTTAGGCTCATTTTAATTTGTTTTGGAAAGGAAAGTAAAGGAAACATGTTAAGATGCCATGACTTAAGAAGCTGATTAGACTGGATAGACTGAATATTTAGCAAACTATTACACAATCCTGCATTGAAGCAATATTTATTCAAGAAGGAATTCAATAAGAAATAGCAATTGCAAGCTCTTCTTTATTCTACAAATAAAGAGTTCTTTTTTTTACAAAGGCTGTAACTCAGTAATAATCTCCAAATGTCTATAGAATAATTTTTGAATTCCAAATAGTTTGTTGTAAAAATGAATGAACTTGCCACACTTGTTCTATAAAGGCTTGAAAATGTTGCAAAAACATTGCAAATTTACTTTGCACAGGGTTAGCTGCTGCTTTTGACTTCCATAGACATCTTTTACTAAATTCATCTTTGTTATACAATGCTACATATCATCTTTCAGGAGGAATAGTTGAAAAAAAAAATCTTGCTACAGGCACTTCTATTAACCTTTCATAAAAAATGTGTTCTATAAACATCTTGCCCTGCCTCACATCATTCTACTTCCAGCTCTTGACAATACTTACCAATGTTCTCATTTTCAAGTCTATATATATATATATATATATATATATATATATATATATATATATATATATATATATATATATATATATATAGAGATAGATAGATAGATAGATAGGATTGTTGACATTACCTAGGAATATTGATAAATCACCTGTGTATTGCTTGTGTCAGTAGGTAGTATATAGTCAGATAGACTGTACTAAATGGAGGTTAAAGCAGAACTGGGGTGTTATACCAAAAATTTAAGCAAGAAGCTTTTTTTACGACAGAAGCTACTTCCACAATAAAAGTCTTCTTACCTTCCTCCTCACAATCATTTTTACACAGAGCTGCACATGCACAGCTCAGTGTAATTTTTTCTGGTTTATGCCAGGAAGAATGAACTCCCATGTGCATACACTGGAGTTACATCACCCGGTGCCTAACAATGAAGACAGCTGGTGACTCTGTGTCCTGGAAGAAGCTTGGGAGAAGATTTTGGTGAGGTAGCTCACAGATGTTGCATCACTCAAATGAAGGTGAGTATTTGTGGACTTTAGTTCCCTTTTAAAGGGCTTAGGTCTTTGTTTTATAGACGTCTTAATGTGTAACTAAAGGCAAGCCTTTTTTTTGGGGATATGGTGTAGAGTGATTAGGATACATGTCAGTTTTTAATGCTGTCTGTGCTCCCATTAGGGAGATTCATCCTCTCTATTTGTAAGAGAAATTCCTAAATTTTGGGTTGTCACCAGAACAGTAATAAAGGGGAAACCTTCCAATGTAGACACTAGTTCTGGTGACCCTGGTGACACCCTGGGATTCCCTCACTTTGGAGGGATTTCCTCGTACTTTCTGTTTTCACTATGGGATAGAAATTGAAGAAAAATATCCCCAAAGGACACAGATGGCAAAAATAAAAACTGACAGGTGTTAAAACCCTCCGATACTTTCAAAATGTAAAAAAAAAGTTTTGCCTTTAGTTACACATTAACCTTTTGAGCAGTAGTGAGAACAGTAGTGGGACTGACTTTTGCTCTATTTTATCTGGAATAAAGAAGTCAAGGGTGAAAAAATGCCCCATTCCCTGGTGGCAATTCATGCTTTTTAAAATAAAAGCTGGTCCAAAGTGCCCCTTCAGTGCAGCAATCTTACGCTTTAGAAAATCCATCATGCTCTGTGAATCCAGTGTCATAGTTACATAGTTAGTCAGGTTGAAAAAAGACACAAGTCCATCCAGTTCAACCACAAAAAACAAAATAAAAAAACACAGTAAAATCCTATACACCCAACTCCATACCCACAGTTGATCCAGAGGAAGGCAAAAAACCCCAGCGGAGCATGATCCAATTTGCTACAGCAGGGGAAAAAATTCCTTCCTGATCCCCCGAGAGGCAATCGGATTTACCCTGGATCAACTATACCTACAAATCTTAGTACTCAGTTATATTCTGTACATTTAGGAAAGAATCCAGACCTTTCTTAAAGCAATCTACTGAGCTGGCCAGAACCACCTCTGGAGGGAGTCTGTTCCACATTTTCACAGCTCTTACTGTGAAAAAACCTTTCCGTATTTGGAGGTGAAATCTCTTTTCCTCTAGACGTAAAGAGTGCCCCCTTGTCCTCAGTGATGACCATAAAGTGAATAACTCAACACCAAGTTCACTGTATGGACCTCTTATATATTTGTACATGTTGATCATATCCCCCCTTATTCTCCTCTTCTGAAGAGTGAATAAATTTAGTTCCTCTAATCTTTCCTCGTAGCTGAGCTCCTCCATGCCTCTTATCAGTTTGGTTGCTCTTCTCTGCACTTTCTCCAGTTCTCCTATATCCTTTTTGAGAACTGGTGCCCAAAACTGAACTGCATATTCCAGATGAGGTCTTACTAATGATTTGTACAGGGGCAAAATTATATCTCTGTCTCTGGAGTCCATACCTCTCTTAATACAAGAAAGGACTTTGCTCGCTTTGGAAACCGCAGCTTGGCATTGCATGCCATTATTGAGCTTATGATCAACTAAAACCCCCAGATCCTTCTCCACTACAGACCCCCCCAGTTGTACTCCCCCTAGTATGTATGATGCATGCATATTCTTAGCCCCCAAGTGCATAACTTTACATTTATCTACATTAAACCTCATCTGCCACTTAGTCGCCCAATCAGACAGAGCATTGAAGTTGGCTTGTAAATTGGAGACATCCTGTAAGGACGTTATTCCACTGCATAGCTTGGTGTCATCTGCAAAGATAGAAATGTTACTTTTGATCTCAGACCCAATATCATTTATAAATATATTGAAAAGTAAGGGTCCCAGCACTGAACCTTGGGGTACACCACTCATAACATTGGACCATTCAGAGTAAGAATCATTAACCACGACTCTCTGAATTCTGTCTTTCAGCCAGTTTTCTATCCATTTACAAACTGATATATCCAATCCTGTAGACCTTACCTTACACATGAGCCGTGTGTGCGGAACTGTATCGAACGCTTTTGCAAAATCCAAATATATCACGTCCACAGCCACGCCTCTGTCCAGGGTTTTACTTACCTCTTCATAAAAGGAAATCAGGTTTGTCTGACAACTTCTGTCTTTCATGAATCCATGTTGTCTGCTGCTTAAATAGTTTTTTTCCAGCAAGAACTCATCCATGTGGTCTTTTATTAAACGTTCCAGTATCTTCCCAACTATAGAAGTTAAACTAACAGGTCTATAGTTACTTGGTAAAGACTTTGTTCCCTTTTTAAATATGGGCACCACATTGGCCCTGCGCCAATCCAGTGGTACTATTCCTGTCTTTAATGAGTCCCTAAATATTAGATACAGTGGCTTTGAAATGACAGAGCTCAACTCACCTAGGATCCGTGGATGGATGCCATCAGGTCCAGGTGCTTTATCCACCTTTATTCTGTCTAAATATTTTTGGACCATATCACTTTTGAGCCATTGTGGATTTGGGGCTGTGTCACTCCCACCCCCATTTTGGACATGAGCTCCCCCATGCTCCATTGTATACACAGAGCTGAAGAAAACATTTAATAAATTTGCCTTCTCTTTGTCCCCAGTCACCCACTCTAGATTATTTTGTAAGGGGCCTACATGCTCAGACTTCACCTTTTTACTATTAATATATTTAAAGAATTTTTTGGGGTTTGTCCTACTATCTTTTGCAATCTGTCGTTCGTTTTGAATTTTTGCATCCTTGATTTCCTTTTTGCATATCCTGTTATATTCTTTGTAACATTTAAACAACACTGGTGTTCCTTCATTTTTATATTTTTTAAAAGCTACTTTCTTATTGTTTATAGCTATAGCGTGTCATATATTGTACAGAACCATAATTGCCATAATGTTTGTATAACCAATATTTAAAATGTATAGAAAACCAACTATAAAATATTAGTTTACATAGTTAATCTTGAGGGAAAAAAAAAAGATTCCACCCAGCTGAAAAATCCATCCAATTCAACCAAAAGGAAAAGAAAAAACAAACACACACACGCAAATAGAAAACCGTCATATATAGTATCCTATGCCCACAGTTGGTCCATAGAGAGGGGGGCAAAAAAACATAAAGCATTAACCAATTTGCTCCAGCAGGAAAAAAAAAACCCTTCCCGATCCCCCAAGAGGCAATCAGACATTCCCTACATCAACTTTCCAAAACAAATACATAAACTCAAAATGAATATAAAATTGACCAGAAGCCATTTACATTTCTTTGTACAGGAGCCACTATATACATATTACACATTTATGCAAAGGGTAAAAAAAAAGGATAACGTGCAGTACATACATATAAATATGTAAAAGTTCCAGGAGATTAATACAACATCAGAAATGTGTAAAAAAAAGTTATTTAAGATCAACAGGCTGCAAAAAAAAAATGGATAGGCATACACAGGTATTTCAAGAGCACCTGAGCCCTGGCTGATCCTGGCTATACTCCGCACATCTGAGCAGTCGATGGAGAGGCCATCTATACTATCTTTAGGGTTTATTGAACATTATACACAATGCTCCAGAAGTATACACCTGTGCTTGACAGTTTTGCCAAGTGCATTGTCAAGCCCTGAACATGTCATGTCCCTCTTTAGATGCTTTCCACTGTGCTCAAGAAAAATGGATCAGGAGAGGTGCACTTTTCACTGCTGCTGATAGAGTTTAATGAACCTTAATGCCAGTGGGTGGAATAGCAGCGGGAGCGTGCCCTTGAATAGTCCACATATAACTACTACACGTCACACATGCTGGTAAGGCATAATCAAGACTGGACACTCGAGGGGCGTGGCCTGGACATGGCTGAGTGAGGATGTGAGATAGCAGAGCTCCCGGCCTGAAACCCTCTTTTACCGGCCAAAACGCCCTAAAAACTCGGCATGCAATCACAGAAGAAAAGCGGACCTAAACCCACTACTCGCGTGACCCGTTCTGGAGCAGCTACGGGGGATCTACATACTTTTTTCCAGCCCAGACCGCAGAAATCAACCGGGGCGGGAGCGGCAGCACCACGAGGCGCACAGGCTGATTCGCCGGAGAACTTGGAGCCGGAGCTCTGGACCTTTCAGCCTGAAGACCCGGAGCAACCCACCGTGTCGCCGACGCCCACGGAAGCCTCCGAACACTACATGGCATCCCCGGCCTACTCTCCGGGAGGCCAGCCGCCGGAACAGGACATACGGACCCTACTACAGGCCTTGCCTACGCGGTCGGACATAGAGGCCCTGATCCTGCGCCTAGAGGAGACACACAGACGTGACTTCCAAGAGGTCCGAGCGGAGGTCTCCACCCTAACAGACAGAGTGTCGACGGGAGAGACATCGCTGGCGGAGCTGGAGCGGAGGGTGTCGGGCCTAGAACAGGCTAGAGACCAGCACCGGGATACGGCGATCGCACTGCAGCTCCACCTGGAGGACGTGGAGGACAGGAGCCGCCGCAATAACGTGAGGATCCGCGGAATACCGGAGGAGGTGGGAGCGGAGGCACTAGATGGAAGACTACAGGGCCTGTTCCGGGAGATCTTGGGAGAACCGGCGGAAGAGGTGGAGATAGACCGGGCGCACAGGGCACTAGGCCCGAGGAACCCGGACCAGGGTAGGCCCCGTGACGTGGTATGTAGACTGCTGCGGTACGCACAGAAGGAACGCATCCTTCGTCTGGCCTGGGAACACGGCGCAATTGAGGTGGAAGGAGCCCAAGTCAAAATATTACCGGACCTGTCCAGGGCGACACTACGACGCAGGGCAATGTTAAAGCCCGTGCTGGAGTTGGCCAAGGAGCACGGACACACTTACAGATGGGGGTATCCCCTTTCAGTGACCTTCCGTAAAGAGGGCCGAGCCTACACCCTGCAGACGCCGACGGACCTGCCCGGTCTATTCCAGTTCCTGGGAACGGAACGAGTACCGGTACCTGACTGGCTCCAAATTCTACCTAGACAGGTCGGAAGATCGGGCCCCTCCAATGCTGGAGCTCCGTACCCACCACGCCAGCAACGACAGGGTAGGGGGAGACGGAGAGCCCCTTCTGGAGGAGGACTACAAGGTTAAACCGTGAGTAGGCCCTGGGCCGCAGCTGATCACCTGAAATGTGCTCAACCCCCCCTGACGTTATGACACTATGCCAAAGTTTGGAGAAGATCCTCCACAGTTGAGTTGGCGACCCTGTCCCTGCTCCTTGTGGGCCCCCCCTGCTCAGGATCTCGCCACGAGTACCAGGAGTAAGTCCAGGGGAGATTACAGGAGCAGACCCATCCCCCTGTTATGGCCCGGCAACACCTTCCCGTCCCCAGGAATATGGGAAGGGAGATGGAAATTGGGTTAAACCACACTGTCCAGACCACCCCAGCGGAACAGGGCCACTGATACGAGAATCGGGACAAGGAACCTTCCAAATCCTTAGCATACACTCTCAGGAAGCCTATTCTGGCTTGTACACTCTGCCGGAAGCTTGCCCATTCTGGAGGAATCGCCGTGCCGCGATGTGCGGATCTTGACTGGGATGGCCCGAGAGGGGTGGGGGTGGGGGATGGATACCTATGTTGCCCCTAATTAGCCAGGAATGCAGGACGTTGTGTCAGGAGCTGGGGATGGTTGGCACCACGGTACACCCCACACCGCCGGGGGGCTCCCCGGTGGCCCTGGGTGAGGTCTGAACTCCCGCCGAGCCCCGGAGGCTGAGAGTCCCCTAGGCGACACCTGGGGGAACCTGTTTGGTGACTTGCTGGGGGACAACACTGAGACGAAGCAACCTAAAGCAGGAAACAGAGACGGAATGTTTAGCTCTGATGGTTGGCCGGGAGGTGGGGGGCTCGAGGGGAGAGGGGGATGGGATATACACACCAAGGTAAATAGGGGGTGGATGGGCGGTGAGACGGCTCTATGATTAATGTGGCCCTGGATGCTGAACTAAATACGGAGGAAGGCTGATGCCTCCAGATATAAAGGAGATAATGCTACTGTTACATGGTTAAATGCATAATAAGTTTATTACAAGATAAAAGTAGTTATGCCTAGATAGACCATTCTCGCAATGTTTCTGCTGACTGACATGTTGAATACGATTGTTTTGCCTTGCATTGTTACCGACTGTTGGCCGGGGGGAGGGAGACGGAGTCCGGGGGCTTGCTCCACTGTGCCTGTCTACCTACCTACCCACTTAGGCCCACACTCGAACTCCAGCCAACGGCTGGCGAGTGTTATAGCCGTTTAGGCTACTTTAGATTCTCTTTTTCCTGCCGCACACTCTTGTGCTGGCCTCCTAACTCAAACCTCTATCTTACACTATTCTTTTTCCTTGCAGACTTTTTTTTCTGCCTACCCCCCCTATTCTTGGACTCAGCTTACCTGTTAAGCACCCGTCCCCCCCCCCCCTCCCCACCCCTACCCTCTTATCACTCCCATAACCCGAGTCGCGAGGATGGACACGCTAACAGTAGTGTCGCTGAATGCCAAGGGGCTAAATATCCCGGAAAAAAGGAGGATGCTCCTACACGACATGCGCCGGATGCGGGCGGATGTGGTCCTACTCCAGGAGACACATTTTAGAGATAACAACCTCCCGGTGTTGAAGAACAGATTTTACCCCACGGTATACCACTCCCAGTACACGGAGGCTAAGTCCAGAGGGGTGTCCGTCCTCATCTCGGCCAGGATCCCGTGGACCCTTGGGGAGGTGAGAAGAGACCAGGACGGCCGCTCGCTGTTCCTGAAGGGACGCATCGGACAGACGCAGGTAACCATTGCAAATCTCTATGCCCCTAATGACCGACAGGACAGATTTCTTGCGAGACAGCTGACACAACTGAAGCACTTTACGAAGGGCCAACTGATAGTAGGAGGAGACTTAAACATTCCCCTAATACCCCAGGAGGACACCTCCACTGGACGATCCACTATCTCGGGGGACCTTCGGAAACGGGTTCACGCGACGCTCCATGGACACCAACTGGTGGATGTTTGGCGCCTATTACACCCGGGCGAGAGGGACTACACCTTCTACTCGACACCACACCAGTCCTATTCGAGAATTGACATGTTCCTGATACCTCACCGGCACCTAGCGGCGGTTAAAAAAGCCCTGATAGGTTCGGTGACCTGGTCAGACCACGCACCAATACTGTTGATGTATGACCTAACAGACAACCTGACTGACCGAAGACAGCCGTGGAGACTTAACGAGAGTCTGCTGCAGGACAAGGACACTATCACAGAGGTAGTGAGAGAGCTGGGCCACTATTTCAACACAAACTCCACCACGGACAGCGACCCAGGGGTGGTGTGGGAGGCCCACAAGGCAGTAGTACGGGGAATACTAATCAAACACGGGTCAAGGCTGAAAAAGCAGAGAACGGAACAACTAGATGCGCTGCTTTTGCGGCTGCAATCCCTTGAGACCCAACACAAACAACAACAGACAGCGCAGGTAACATCTGATTTAAACACCACCCGAGGACAGATTACAGACCTGTTGCGTCATAAGGCTAAGGCGGCGATGCAGGTCTGTAGACGGACAGTATATGAGTCAGGAAACAAATGCGGGAAAATGTTAGCCAGAGCGATACACACGCAGACAGCAGCGTCGTACATCCCGCACATTACAACGAACACAGGTGGCAAAGTGTCAGTCCCTAAACAAATTTCCAACGAATTTAAAGAGTTCTACCGAGACTTGTATAATCTCCCCTCTAACTCCCCAGACCTGGGTGCGGACCGGTCCCTGACTTATGTTTCCGACTCCCAAATGCCGACGCTTACTCCGGAAGTGGTTGACCTACTAGACGAGCCAATCACCATGCTAGAGCTTCAGACAGCCCTGAAGACCGTCAAGCCGGGAAAGGCCCCAGGCCCGGACGGATTCACGACTCCTTATTATAGGACCCTGCTCCCTTCCCTGGGAGACCGACTGCTACACCTGTTTAACACACTGAGTGCAGGAGGGAATTTCCACTTCTCCACCCTGCAAGCGCAGATAGCAGTGATACATAAGGAGGGGAAGGACCCGGGACAATGCGGCAGCTACCGCCCTATATCGCTATTAAATTCGGACATAAAACTATTCACCAAAATTATCGCCACGCGAATTCAGAAACACCTCCCAGACCTGATACACCCAGACCAAGTGGGCTTTGTGCCGACCAGAGAGGCCAGAGATAACACGACCAAAGTCTTAAACTTACTGCACGCCACCAACACCACGAAAACGCCTGCAGTTTTTGTAGGGACAGACGCCGAGAAGGCATTTGACCGCGTGAACTGGCGATTTATGTTTGCGACTCTCAGGCACATAGGACTGGGACGGCAAATGATGAGCTGGATAACAGCGGCGTACACGGGTCCGTCGGCCAGAGTGAGGGCGAATGGTGTGACGTCGGACCCTTTTCCGATCTCAAACGGAACCAGGCAGGGATGCCCGCTCTCGCCCTTGCTCTTTGCCTTGACGCTCGAGCCGTTTTTGAGACGGATCAGATTGAACCCAGACATTACGGGGATAGCCATAGGAGGCCGCCAACATAAAGTATCGGCCTATGCGGACGACATGATGTTCACCCTGACAAACCCAGCGACTTCACTACCGGCCCTCATGAGAGAATTCGACACGTACGGCGAGATATCACACCTGAAAATAAACATGTCTAAGTCCGAAGCGATGGGGGTGAGGATCCCCCGGACACGACTGCAGAACCTCAAACAAAATTTCCATTTAAAATGGACGGATACGGCCCTGACATATCTCGGGACCCGTATTCCACCGAAAGTATCGGATATATTTAAACTCAACTTTCCCCCGCTGCTTCAAACGGTTCAGAAGCAGCTAGATCAGTGGTCTGCGGGACTGCACTCGTGGTTCGGGAGATGCAGTATTCTCAAAATGACAGTGCTACCGAAATTCACATACCTACTACAGGCGCTCCCCATACGCATACCGGCGGCTTACTTTGAGAAAGTCCAATCGATGTTCGGGACATTTATGTGGGCGGGCAAACATCCTAGGCTCAGCAGATCGATACTTTACCTACCCAAAAATAACGGTGGCCTCGCGGCGCCTAGCGTGCGGATGTACTACTACGCGGCGCAGCTGAACCGACTAGTGGACTGGTGCCGTCACACACAGACCAAACTGTGGCCACATTTGGAACAGGCGCAGTGCGACGTACTGTTACGGTCCGCCCCTTGGTGCCAAACTATAAAATCAAGAGACGTAGACAATCACCCGTTGATTAGCAACACCATTACGGTCTGTGCGAGGCTATTTACGCGGTATCACCTAGCATCGGCTACCTCGCCCCTACGCCCGATCTTGGGTAACCCATCTTTCACGCCGGGCCTTACAGATGGCAAATTTCGCGCTCTCCGAGACTCGGGTCTCTACCAGGCCTCACACTTTAGCGACGCTGGCCGTTGGAGGACGACGGCAGAACTCATGGATCCGTCGGGCTCTTACCGGCTGGATTTTCTGAGAGCAGGGCAGCTGAGCCATTTTCTGCGCACGCTGGCCCCGCCCCATGGGACTGGACACGCCCTTACGGCCTTGGAGGAGGTGTGCGGTGAGTCGGAACCGCTCCCACATGCCCTGTCACTAATGCACGAAATTTTGATCACACCGCCGGCAGAACACCGGATTCCGAGCCTAGGTAAGTGGGAGAGGGATCTAGACTGCCAATTTACGCCCACTCAGGTCAGTCACATACTTAGATTTACACACAAATCATCGATCTGTACAAAGATACAGGAAACAAATTTTAAGATACTGACGAGATGGTACCGAACACCGGACCTGCTACATAGACTGTTCCCATCATTACCAGACCTCTGCTGGAGATGTCAGACAGGTGAGGGCACAATGCTCCATGTCTTCTGGTCTTGTCCACGACTGCAGACGTACTGGGGGGAAATTCGGCGGATAACGCAGATGTTTTCGGACCGTACAGTCCCAAATGACCCAGCATACTTTCTCCTCCACGTAAACGAAACTCCGACGCGAATATACAAGAAGTCAGTTGTCAGACACCTCCTAGACGCGGCAAAAGCATGTATACCGCTATGCTGGCGGTCTCCAAACCCACCGACAGTGGCCATGTGGCTGCGGAAAGTGGACGACATTAATACAATGGAGGATCTGACACTGACGAAACAAGACAGGACCGAACGATACACCCAGACATGGAGGCTGTGGAACGCTTTTAGATACTCGGAGGAAGGACAAGCTCTTAGAGTGGAGTCCGAGCTGGTGACGGAAAGTGTACGCTGCTCACTTGACCGGGAGACTAACGGACAGGCGGAACTCCTGGATGGGACCACTGAGACCCGATGACCCCCGGAACGGGTGAACTCCGTACTCGCGACTCTCCCCCCCCCTCTTTTTTATTTTTATTCTTCCCCCCCTTACTCCCCCCACCCCATCCTTATCCTACTTCTCTTTTATCCCACTACCCCCCTCCCACACAACCTCTCTCAATCCCTCTTTAGTCGCCAATATGGCGGCACTTACTCTCTATTTAACGCTCTTTTCTCTACTGACTAACGCTTAGAAAACGGAAAAAGGGGGAACTGAGCCCACTGTTCCTTACATACGGTCGACTCCTTACCAGACTTGACCCCTTGAAAGAGGGCGAGTGAGGCACATACTCCAGAGGCCGCAGGGGTGATACGGGGGTTTGGAATTTATATGGCGTGGCCTACACCTCTTTTGGTACCAGATAATGCCCCCGATATACCGTCCTCCTATGTACGTATATATGTAACCCTTGTCCTTTATATTGAAGATGCAATTACTGTAATGTATGTGTTGTGGTTCATGTGGACCAGTTTCCTGCTACGTATAAATAAAAAATTAAAAAAAAAAAAAAAAAAGACTGGACACTCTATGTCTTGCTTAATTAGATGTCTTGTCAAATGCCAAAAATGTATATTTCAGTTTAAACAAGTAGCAACAAAAGAAACAACATAAAAAAAAACATGTTTCTTTACCAACAGCAAAAGGTTGCTTCAAAAAATAAACAATGAATTGCTTAACAAGCTAATTTATTGATCTATCTGTCATATAAATTGGAATTAAACTATCCTGTTTGAAATAAAGTTGTATATTTCTTTATGGCAAAACTCTATTTTTTACCTTATAGATGTGTAGAATGGCACCTCACAGGGGAAGTAATCATTTACTTGACAGGCCTCCCCTTTTATCTCTATTAGCATTAAGCAGCCAGTCCTAAATGTGTCTCTCGATGTATGGACGTCCAACTGCTACAGAAAAACTGGCAATAAGTCTTTGATTGCTTCATCTTCACCAGCATAAACTCTTAATATAGCTATTTAGTAAATGTCACCGGAACACAACTCCTCTTTATTAACAGCAAGCCTGTTTCTTTATTAAAAGCATCTCTTACTGATTATTTTGCCAAGTATCCAGCGCACACAACACTGCCTATGCTCATTGGTATGGGCAACAAATGGCTACTGCATTTTACTGCTTGGCATCTGAGGAACTTATGCCTTGTACACACGATAGGAATTTCTGATGAAAACAGTCTATTGGAATTTTTTCATCAGAAATTTCTATGTGGGACCATAGGGTTTTTTTCTAAAATAGAACATGTTTTAAATTTTGCTGATGGAATAAAATCCTATGGAACTCCGTCGGAGAAAATTCCTACGCATGCTCAGAGTCAAGTCGACGCATGCTCGGAAGCATTGAACTTAATTTTTCTCGGCTCGTCGTAGTGTTTTAAGTCACCGTGTTTTGTACAGTCGGAATTTTGTCTGACAGTGTGTATGCAAGACTGATGGAAGACAGCTTGATTGGAATTCTGACGAAAAATTCCATCAGATTTTAGTCCATCAGAAATTCCTATCGTGTGTACAAGGCATTGGACAACTTCTCAAAAAAAAAAAACACACACTCTCCAACAGCAAATGTTGATATGTTATCTGGGTGTATGTTTTTAAATTACCTACGGTCTTCAAACAACAAGTAAACAAGTTAAAGCAGAACTTTACACACATATGAACTTGATAAAAAAATAATGTTCTTCAGCAAGAAACATACATTAATTATTAAAGGAGTTGTAAAGGTTAATTTTATATTTTCTAAATAGGTTCCTTTAAGCTAGCTTTTCCTTCCATTTCCCTTCTAAACATTTTTTTTCTTTGTCTGAATTTCTCACTTCCTATTTCTCCTCAGTAAACTTCACACCATCATCCGAGCGGTGGTTCGTCAGCCAGAACAACTAACTGAACAGCTTACTGTGGAGGAACAGGAAGTGAGAAATTCAGACAAAGAAAACAAAGAAAAAAAATTTAGAAGGGAAAGGGAAGGAAAAGTGAGGCCCCATGCACACGAGACGCTGCTAAACTCGAGTTCAGAGGCATTTGGGCATTTTTTTCAACTGCCCCTGAACACATTTAATGTTATCCTATGTGTCCATGCACACGATCACGTTTTTTGGCGTTTCAAAGCAGTTGGGTTTAGGGCCGTTTTTCCAAACCCAAAATTTTGGGTTCAGAAGCTTTTTAGCTTTTGCGGTTTAGACGCAAATCGCGGCAAAACGCCGCTAAACACGGGAAAACGTGGCACAAATAGTTTGATTCTGAGCTTGGGGAGGGTCTACAGTGTTTTGGAGATAAACGCTGACAGCCGCAAATCGCGGTAAAACGCCGCAAATCGCGGCAAAACGCTGCGCAATTCGCGGAAAAAACGGGCGTTTTAAATACCGGTTTTTGCCTTTGAAAAGCTGAGATTAGAGGCGTTTGTAATAGCGTCTCGTGTGCATGGGGCCTAAGTGAACAAACAACACTAGCTTAAAGTGGAGGTTCCCCCTAAAAAAAATTCTAACAATACATTGAGAAGACTGATTACACTGCGGGTATGCTATTTTTTTTTTCCGTACATACCTCGTTATCGCCGTTTCATCCCTCGGCTTCCGGGTATGATTCTTTCGGGGTCTGGGCGTTCCTAGTTGATTGACGTTCCTCCGACCGACGCATACTTGACGTCGCGACTTTCCGAAAGAAGCCGAACGTCGCTGCACAGGCGCCATATAGAGCCGACTCTATACGGCGCCTGCGCAATGACGTTCGGCTTCTGTCGGAAAGTCATGACGCGCAGTATGCGCCGGTCGGAGGAACGTCATTCAACTAGGAATGCCCAGTCCAGCAAGAATCATACCCGGAAGCTGAGGGATGAAACGGCGATAACGAGGTATGTACGGAAAAAAAAACAGCATACCCGCAGTGTAATCAGTCTTCTCAATGTATTATTAGAATTTTTTTTTAGGGGGAACCTCCACTTTAAAATAACCTATTTAGAAAATAAAAAGTGAACCTTTACAACCCCTTTAAGTTAACAAAATCAGTGTGTGCTATAAAATGCCTCCAGCATTGCTCCCGTTTCTTTTTGCTGGAGGCTGCCATTTTGCTGAAGCCCAAAGCCCCTGAGCAGCAAAAAATCATAAAGTGAAACTAAACCAATCGATTTAACAGTTTCCAAAAAGTTACATTCCTTGAATGCTGGGATTACTAACTCACATTTCCTTCTACCCAAACTGTCAAACCATCAAATGACTGGTGTCATAACTGATCACATGTGCAGCACCATGGCACTTGCAGATCAAACAGAAGCATCTTGCCTTTAATGTACAAGAGGATTTATTTCTGCTTTAAGACTGTCAGCAGATCGGCCTCTATAAATTCAGCAGTCCCTAAAAGTGCCTAAAAATGGAGAGCAACTGAGCAGGGGCAGAGTAGGTTGAGACAGTGTATTACTTGATTTTGAACAGTATAAGAACTTATTTTTTATGTTTTACATAGCTATACCTGCAAAAAGAGCCTGCCTGAGATGATCTAACAGGACTTCCTTTTCTCAGAAAAGTTCCACTTTAAATTAGCTGACCCTGTTCTTTTCAGGCTCTGTGTTTTATTTTCCATACATTTTGATGCCTATTTGGTGGGGCTTCTTCACTTTTAGCCTCCGCTCATTGTGGTCATAGAACCTGTTGTACTGCAGACTGATTGTTGCACCAAGTAAGCTTTTAAACCTTGCCATTCATACCACATTTTATAGTAATTCCTGAATGCTCACAAGCTACAACTAAACAAATGTAAAAACTGGCTTACTTTGCAGAAGCTTAGAGCCATGAAGCAACAGCCGTTGGGGGGCAGAGCTAGGGGGCAGAGTCGGAGGGCGCTCCCCTCTCCACTATATAGATTCAGGAAGTGAACTGCTAGCCAGAGGGACGTCCTGCAGAGTTGCGGACACCACAGAGCTGCCAAAAGCCCCTCCACTGTATAGCTAGCTGTCAGCCAGAGATACAGAGGGGGAAGGTATAGGGGGAGATGCCGGGTCTTGGGGCCCCCCACACTGATGGAATGCCAGGGCCTGGTCACAAATGTGACTGCTGTGACCCTGGTAATTCAGCCACAGTATATATACACAAACATGCTTTTCCTTGTATTTCTATTTTAAACTGAATAGGTTGTTTTAAAAAGGTAAGGGTTCAAATTGATTGTTAAAGTAGTAATGATGCGCTGAGAGAGAAGATCACCGCTCAAGGTAGGTCTATTGTAGGGTCGTTTCAAAAATATAGGACTCCAAGGGTGCAGGCAATGCACTAAGGCAAATATTGGTAAAAAGATGAGGGATGGACAGCCGCACTCCAAACCAAACAGGTTGTCTTTATTCAAATCAACAGCAAGAACACAGCAGATCACAGCAATAGGAACAGGAGAATACCGACGTTTCGCACTGGCTTTAGTGCTTATTCATGGCATGAATAAGCACTGAAGCCAGTGCAAAACGTCGGTATTCTCCTGTTCCTATTGCTGTGATCTGCTGTGTTCTTGCTGTTGATTTGAATAAAGACAACCTGTTTGGTTTGGAGTGCGGCTGTCCATCCCTCATCTTTTTACCAATAGTAATGATGCGCTGGTGCACAACAAAATCACAATGCTATATAATCAAATAAATTGTGATGAATCCAGTAATACAGTGCCTTGAAAAAGTATTCATACACCTTTACATTTTCCACATTTTGTCATGTTACAACCAAAAGCATAAATGTATTTTATCGGGATTTTATGTGATAGAACACAAAGTGGCACATAATTGTAAAGTGGAAGAAAAATGATAAATGGTTTTCAACATAAAAAAAAAAAAAGTGAAAAGTGTGGCGTGCATTTGTATTCAGCCCCCTTTACTCAGATACCCCTAATTAAAATCTGGTTGAACCAATTGCATTCAGAATTCACCTAATTAGTAAATAGAGTCTACCTGTGTATAATTTAATCACTTCAGCCCTGGAAGATTTTACCCCATTTCTGACCAGAGCACTTTTTACAATTTGGCACTGCGTCGTTTTAACTGACAATTGCGTGGTCATGCAATGCTTTACCCAAATTTTAATCCTTGTTTTCCCACAAATAGAGCTTTTTTGTTGGTGGTGGTTGATTACCACTGCAGTTTTTATTTGTTGCGTTATAAACAAAAAAAGAGTGACAATTTAAAAAATATATATATTTTTTATTTTTTGCTATGATAAAGAGCCCCACATTTTTTTTTACATTTATTTCTTCATCAGTTTAGGCTAATATATATTCTTCTACATAATTTTGGTAAAAAAAGTTAATAAATAATATTGATTTGTTTGCGCAAAAGTTATAGCGTCTACAAATTATGGTAAGATTTATGGCATTTTTATTATTTATTTTTTACTAGCAACGGTGGTGATCTGCGATTTTTAGCGGTACTGTGACATTGCGGCGGACAGATCGGACACTTTTGACAAATTTTTGGGACCATTGACATTTATACAGCGATCAGTGCTATAAAAATGCACTGATTACTGTATACATGTCACTGGCAGGGAAGGGGCTAACACTAGGGGGCAATCAAGGTTAAATGTGTGTTCCCTAACTGTGTTCTAACTGTATGGGGATAGGACTGACTGGGGGAGGAGACATATCATTGTTCCTACTTAGTAGGAACAAACAATATGTTTCCTCTCCCCTGACAGAACAGGGATTTGTGTGTTTACACACACAAATCCCTGCACTGGCTCTGGTGCCCGCAATAAAGGGCTTTGCCAAACAGAGCCATTCTGCCGACGTATGTCGGCGTGAGCCGGTCAGCAAGCAGTTAATCTCCATATAAATGCAGTTGTTCTTTGAAGTCCTAACAGTCACACACCATTTCCTTCATACATTCCAATGCAGAAAACAGCTGTTTTTGATGTTTTATTAGTGGTGTATAACTTGGAATGGGCAGGGAATTATGGGATGCCCAACTTGAAAAATTTCCAGAACTATGTACACAGGGGACAACTTATTTCCTTTTTTACAAAAAGTCCTCTTCTTCCTTCCTCCTGCACAATCTTGTTTTCCAGTGCATAGCACCTGCTGCTCACTCCTTTGGGAACTAGCAGGATGTTACTAGCTCAGCAAAGGCTCATTACAGGCAAGAACCCTTGACAAAGTAGTGCAATGTGAGTGAACAGCATGACATTCCAATTTCTGCTTCCCTGTGGCCACTGATCACAGCTTCACTTGATCACAGAAAATGCCTGGCTGATATTCCTCTCAGGCCCCCTGACCAACTTTCCGCTAATTCTGCTAATTTTAAAGGTTAATATGCAAGTTATTGTCATAAAAAGTGTTTGGGGACCTGGGTCCTGCCCCAGGGGACATGTATCAATGCAAAAAAAGTTTTAAAAACTGAAATTTTTCCGGGAGCAGTGATTTTAATAATGCTTAAAGTGAAACAATAAAAGTGAAATATTCCTTTAAATTTCGTACCTGGGGGTGTCTATAGTATGACTGTAAAGTAGTGCACGTTTCCCGTGTTTATAACAATCTCTGCACAAAATGACATTTCTAAAGAAAAAAAAGTCATTTAAAACTACTCACAGCTTTTGTCGGGTCCCGGCAATACAGATAAAAGTAATTGAAAAAAAAACGGCATGGGTTCCTCCTTAGTCCATTACCAGGCCCTTTGGGTCAGGTATGAATATTAAGGGGAACCCCGAAACAAAAAAAATGCGTGGGGGTCCCCCCCAAAATCCATATCAGGCCCTTCAGGTCTGGTATGGATATTAAGGGAAAACCTGTTCCATTTTTTTTTAAATGGCGTAAGGGTCCCCCTCAAAATCCATACCAGACCCTTCAGGTCTGACAGCTCTTTTATGCTGAGGGCGGGGCCACCCGTCACGTGTGCAAGGGGAAACGCCGTGGTTACCCAGTGACTTGTACGGGTGACCCCACCCTCCTCTGATGCAACGGGAAACCTGCTTAATTGAACAAGTCAAAATTAGAAGCTGATTGGCTATCATGCAAAGCTGCACCAGATTTTGTACTCTCCATTTTTAGTAGATTAACCCCTATTAGTATATTCATACATGTGTCTATTTGTGCAGGTTACCTTTAGTTGCTCATAATACCATACCTCCCAATTTTTTTGAGATGGGAATGAGGGACACCTTTTAGCTAAAAGTAAGTAGGCATAGGAAACACACCCTGCAACACTCCCTTAAAAGTATAGTTATACAAAAAATGTATTTACAAATGCAGCAATTTAGAATTTGGATAAAAGGTTTAGCCCTGTGAAACATTTTTTGAAAGATAAATAGTTAATTTTATATACAACCCAAAATGAGGGATACACGAGAAGGAAAGAGGAACAGAGGGACATTCTAAATCAAGGACAGTTGAGACCTATGTAATACATATAATTCAGCTGTTGGGATATTGTGGACAAGCCATGTAAATAGATAATTCTTGAATCAAAAACATGAATTATATAACAATTTATACAGGAAAATATAGCATACACCAAGTTGATTTTATTGTTTAGCATATTCTATCTGGCTGTACATCAGTGCCCTTGTAAAACTGCGTTGTGCATAGCCAGAACAAAGTATTTTTCTAATAATAATAAAGTGCGATAAAACCTACGGGTCTGCTTCAAGGACTTGCTTGGAAAGGAGACAGTTGTGCATAGGAGTGAATGGACGGCTGATTGATCTCTTCTGTTTTTTCTGCTGCTCTTCAAGTTCTGTTAGAAAGAACCTGGAGGGAGAAATAAATTCATCCAAGTTACTAAAAACACATGACTTGTAAATAAAGCACTAACATGCTCCATGGTGCTGAATGCCAAGCAATGAAGAACAAATTGCATTACAATATATTATAACCGCGCCGCATGAATTCTGCATCAGGTGTCATAAGCTTTGGAAATATTACTTTAATGTCATTGCTTTAAGCAAATAATTCAAACCAAAAGCCCATTTACACAAATACCCCTAAGAAAAGACTGTAACATGAAGATATCAGCAAAAAGAAAAAAAGACATAGTACATTCATAGAGTAAGCTATTCCCCACAGCAACAGTGCAGCAAACTTCCTAACAGCTTGTCTCCCCATCTGTCTACACAGCCCAGTGCATAAAGGTGATAAAAGCAGCAAAATACAACCTGCTAAATTAGGAGCATTAGCAGTGAGTGAACTTGGAGAGGTATGGGGATTCAGCTGAAATTCACACATTGCCCATAAATAAAATACTCTGGAGACTTAATATAGGAATTCCTGTTTTTTTACCCCTCCTGTATATCTTGGCACATTAGCTCAGAGTATTTTCTGATTTGATGCAGTACAGAGGACAGGGTGCATCTCTGTATTGAAAATCAGGGTTATATTAAACATAAGGCACATGTGGGCCAGTGTCTAGAGAATCAAAGCAAGCGCCAAACCTCAAATCTACAAAATGTACTCTGGGATTTTATGTAAATGTGCATGTCTAAAAGATAGCTTCTTAGTTTATGTATGTTAACCCTAACAATGAACAATAAGTTCATTGCTGTTGGTATTTGATTCCTTTTGCTCTGTTAAATACACCAATGAAAGCCTTTCGTTATATCTGCTTTATAAGGGCAAAAACACTGTTAATCTTGCCAGAAATACAGAGGTGCCCTGTGTTCTCTGCACATCTCCTGCATTATCCCAAAGGAACTATTTAGCCCTGTCAGTTTTTATCTGAGGACTACAATACAATTAGTAGAGATGGGCTTGAGCGTGATTGGGATCTTGCCAGGTACCCGACACTGCATACCGCAAATCACAGGCATTGAGACATTTCCTGATCTGTGCAGCTGTGGACCAGGAAATGTCTCACTGCCTGTGATTAGCGGTATGCAGTGTCCGCTTTCTGGTGGGATCGGGCAGGTGGCATCCCAAACACGCCCAAGCCCATTCCTAATAATAAAGTTACTATGCTTTTCAGATGAAGACAGTGTGGTTAAGTAGTTTAGCAAAAGAAAACTAGGCACTCGTTCCACAAAAAATCATTTGTGCCAGCAGAGCTGTGACAGGGTCATCAGTGCTCAGAGAGAAGATGCCAAACTGTGAACCCTCCGACTGGGTATGCACTATCCAAAAGAAAAGGGTAATGGTAGAAGAGAGGGCAGGGGAACAAATTAGCTAGATACGCCCATTCACGAACAAACGTGCACCCGGCGTGTCAAGATACGTTGTTTACGTAAGACATACGCCGGCGTAAAGTTACCCCTCATAAAGCAGGGGTAAGTCATGTTAGGTATGGACGTCGGAAACGTACGAACAGTGTTGTATTTTACATTGTTTGCGTAAGTCGTCCGTGAATGGGGCTGGACGTAAGTTACGTTCATGTCGAAAGCATTGACTATTTGCGACGTAAATTTGAGCATGCGCACTGGGATACGTTCACGGACGGTGCATGCGCCGTTCGTTAAAAGCGTCAATCACGTAGGGTCACTACTCATTAGCATAAAACACGCCCACACCAGCCTACTTTGAATTACGCGGGCTTACGCCGGCACAGTTACACTACGCCACCGTAACTTTGGGCGCAAGTTCTTTGTGTATACGGGACCTGCCTCACTAAGTTACGGCGGCGTAGTGTATCTGAGATACACTACGCCTGCCTATAGATAGGCGCATCTACGAGAATCTGGGCCAGTGTCTCCTCCATATTGCTGTAGCCCAGCATGACAATATGCACAAAATACCTGTCACGAGCTGAGGCATCATTATTGCTTTGCAGTTTTTATTAAATGCCTCTTTCCTTAACTTTTTGTGCTTCTTTTCACTTCTCTTGTCTGGTTACTCCTAAACAGCTGAAAGCAAATCCAGCACTATTAGCAAAACGAGGGGGATTGGAGTTTTAGAATCTGAAAGGAAGTATTACAAGACACAGGTAATACACAGTCATCTTTGTTTTTACATCAAGCTCCTTGTGTCTAGACTAGCCGTATAATTACATGGAAAATACATAGGCTAGATACATAGCATGTTCTCTTTCCTGGCTCACCTCATGTCAGCAACAGTGGGTCAACGCCACCCCCTTGACCCCCGAGGACCACCTTCTACCTCAGAATAAAAGACAGAGACCCCTACCCTCATGTGTTCTTTTTTCTGGTCCTGATCCAGGAGACCTATCTCTTACCTCAGATGAATGAAGGAATAGATGGTCTCAGATTTCCTCCCTACCAAGATTCCTGTCGGGGTTCAGCCTCTCCCTGACTTGGAAGTTCTGTATGTTGGCTGTAAATCTGCCTTATCTTAGAAACCCCTTAGTGCCAGGGTGTGGGTAAAATGGCCAAAAGAGCCATATATTTCATGTAGCTGTCGGCACAGTGTTTCTTCCCTTCCTCCTCCTCGGCATGCTCAGGAGGCACTGACGTCTGCAAAAAGGTTGGGGAGGCAACGATCAGTTTTTAAAAGAGTGCTACTTTCTTTCACTGTTCTAATATTTTGGTATTGCTTGTTTCAGGAATTCTAGTCCCAAACACAAGCATGCAAATAAATCAAAGTCCCTCCATCATTCCTCCTCTCTGGATTACAGAAGAAACCACTCTTACAGTTCCCATTCTGGCCATGAGGCAGGCCGATCCCCAGTTACTCAGCACAGGCCATTATATATGAAGCTGTTTTCTCCAGGTCCAGGTCCAAGTGGGATGGGCTGTCCAGCTCAGGGTCTTTGTTGGGCGTGCTTTTTACCCGGAAAAAAAGAATTTGTGCTGAATGCTTGAAGGAGATTTCTATTGATAGAGAGTTAAATCCTATATCCAGCAGGCTGTTACAGAATCCATGCAGCAAAAATCTTTTACACATCAGAAAGTTTACTCTTCATAGGTTGGTGGAATCACCTTATATTCGACCAATTGGTTCTTTCTCCCTTTGAGTATCCAAGTATATCTCTTGTGGTGGACTTCAAGGGAGAATTTTTCCCGTGACATGCCTCTCAGCCCGGGAGATTGGATTATTATGACTACAGATTCCAGTCTCCGGGGCAGGAGGGCTCACTGTCAGGGACAAAGAGTTTAAGATCTCATGCCATTTACCTGGAGCTGAAAGCAGCGCACCTTGCCTTGTTAGATTTCCAAGATTTTATTGAAGGTCGTCGAGTGAAGATTCTTATGGACAAACCGGCAGCAGTATCTTATGTCCAGAGACAAAGGGACACCAGAAGCTTGGTTCTTCTTTAGTTGAGACTTCACTTGACAGCCTGGATATTGAATCATCCCAGTTGAGTAGTAGAGACGTATATGGAAGAGATTTGTGTAATTTGCCGACAACAGGATCTCTCACCTTTTTCTTCTGGGCTGCCTGACGTACTAAGTTTTCTGCAATTAGCACTGGACAAGGGCCTAGCGTACAACTCCTTATAAGTTCAAATATCAGCACTGTCATCTCTCACGGGGACAAGGCGGGCTGAGGATGCCATGGTGAAGCGCTTTATGCAGGCAGCATTGCACATTCGGCCTTCAAGGAAGAGTATCTTTCCATCTTAGGACTTGGCCTTGGTGCTCACAGGGTATTAATGTAGGATCCATATGTGCCAATTGAAAGCTGTTCAATATGGTATCTCACCTTGAAGGTGATTTTCTTATTAGCCATCACGTCTGCAAGGAGGGTCTCAGAATTAGCAGCACTATCCTGCAAGGAACCCTAATGTCTAATTCTTCCAGATCAAGTAGTGCCAAGACCTGCTACCCACTTCATTCCAAAGTCACATCAAGCTTTCATGACAACTGGGAAGTTGTTCTTCCAGTTTTCCTACCTGAACCCTCTTCTTCAAGTCAGGAAGATTTCAATTCTTTGGATATGATGAAACTAATTTCAGCTTACATCATCAAAACAGAAAGTTTAGGGAAAACTGACAGCCTCTTTGTTCTCCCAGCAGGCCCAAAGAAAGGCTTCTTCCAGGACAAGTTCTACTTGGATTCTGGAAGTTTTAAAGGTGGCTTATACCAAGCAAGGCTTACCTTCACCGGAAGTGCAGGCTCATTCTACCAGAGGGGTTGCGGCATCATGGGCAGCTCCTGCAAAGGTTTCTGCATTTGATATCTGCAAGGCAGCCAGCAGGAGTACTGAGTCCACCTTTGTACGTCACAACAACCCGGATGTAGCCCTTAGCTAGTTTATCTCTTTTCGGTTCCGCTGTTGTATCTGCAGCCTTAAACAGTAATTAAGATTCTTTTGGCAAGCAAAAGGGTGTTAAGTTGTCTCTTGTTTTTTCTTTTCCTGCCCTGGATTGGTTAGTAAGTCCCACTGTTGCTGACATGAGGTGAGCCAGGATAACGGAAAATTGTTACCTGATACTTACCGTAATTTTCCTTTCCTGGCTTATCCTCATATCAGCAAACTTTTTCACTCTCTTTTTCCTGTCGCAGTCTAGTTATGGAACACCTGAGGGTTGGGGGGTGTCTGTCTTTTATTCTGAGGTAGAAGGTGGTCCTCAGGGGTCAAGGGGGCTGAGTTGACCCACTGTTGCAGACATGAGGATAAGATAGGAAAGGAAAATTATGGTAAGTATTGGGTGACAATTTTCTGTGATGTAGACCATGTGCCACCCTCCCTTCAATCGCACATCCATGAAAAGTTCCTGTATAATAAATATTGCTCTGTATAATAAATATATTAAAAAAGTATGCCTTTTCATCCTTTTCTGCATAAGGAACACACTAATAAAGAAAAATAAATTGAATGATGAATTTAAAGGATAACTAAAGAAATGTTTTTTTTTTTTAAAATAACAAACATGTTATACTTACCTCCACTGTGCAGCTTGTTTTGCACAGAGTGGCCCCGAACCTGGTCTTTTGGGGTCCCACAGCGACTGTCTCGGCTCCCCCCGCAAGGACTCAACACCTTCATGCGAGCAAGCTCGCATGGTGTTGAGTTATTGCGGGCGCGTTCCCGTGATACAGCGGCAGCCATAGCCATGTATCACTCGGTCCGCCCCCCGGCGTGCCGCATCATTGGGTGTGATTGACAGCAACGCCAGCCAATGGCTGCGCTGCTTTCAATCCCTCCACTGTAGCCAATCAACAGCCAGGCTCAACAGCGAAGAGGATTTCGGGGGCGAGCGTGGGACTTTCGTGGGGTCAGGTACGTATAACGGGGGGCTGGGGGGCCGGTATTGTCAGATGTTTTTTCACCTTAATGCATAGAATGCATTAAGGTGAAAAAAACTTTACCTTTACAACCCCTTTTAAGGATTCAATCATTTTAAATGTAATTGTAGTAAAGAATAAAAAATAAAAAGCCTGGTCATATTGCATTGAGTATCTCTAATAAATCCTAATCTCCCATGTGACTTTCATGACCCATGAAATTGAGAGAGTGGGTAAACTCATCGGTACCTCTTCAAAGCTGGAATATACTTTTTTTAAAGGTCTTAGAAAAATACTTGAAGAAAAATAACCTTGTTTTATGAGTTGTACCGATGTCTTGTTCATCTGCAGAACTGTCCCCATCAGAGTCTCTGAATGGCCTTGGTTCAGTCTTGTTCCTCTCATGCAGCTGTCGCTGATTCTCTTGTACTTGTATTTTTCTGGCCTCCTCTTCTTGATGTAGCATGTGAAAGTATTGTCGGCCTTGCTTTACACTGGTAATCAATCCTCTGCCAATCAAAACACAATGCACAATCATGATTATATTTTTGAGAAGGGTAATAATGGTAATTAACATAATAAAAACTTTAGACCCCCTTCACTTTTTCAAGTTTGTTATGTTGCAGCCTGATACTACAGTTGTTTAAATTCATTGTTTTCCTCATTAATCTACACTCAGTACCCCATAATGACAAAGTGAAAACTGAATTTTAGAAATGTCTGTGAATTTACTAAAAATATATATTTTTTTAATATAACATGTACTTAAGTATTTAGACCGTTTTCTCAGTATTTTGCCAAAGCACCTTTGGCAGCAATGACAGCTTCCAGTCTTTTTGGGTATGACAAGACAAATTTTTTACACCTGGATTGAGGCATTTTCTGCCATTCTTCTTTGCAAATACTCTCTTGCTCAGTCAGGTTGGATGGGGACTATCGGTGGACAGTAATTTTCAGGTCTCTCCAGACATGTTTAATAGGGTTCAAGTCAGGGCTCTGAATGAGCTACTCTAGTACATTCATAGAGTTGTCCCTAAGGTACTCCTGTGTTGTCTTGGCTGTGTGCTTAGGATCGTTGTCATGTTGGAAAGTAAACCTTCAGCCCAGTCTAAGGTCCTCCTGAGCACTTTTCATTGAGGATTAGGGATGAGCCGAACATACCCGCGTTCGGTTCGCACCAGAACTTTTGAACGGACCGAACGTTCGCGCGAACATTTAGAACCCCATTGAAGTCTATGGGACTAGAACGTTCGAATTCAAAAGTGCTCATTTTAAAGCCCAATATGCAAGTTATTGTTGGAAAACGTCTTTGAGAACCCGGGTCTTGCCCCAGGGAACATGTATCAATGGAAAAAAAAAGTTTTAAAAACTGTAGTTTTTTCTGGAGCAGCAATTTTAATGATGCTTAAAGTGAAAAAAAAAAAAATTCCTTTAAATATCGTACCTGCTGGGTGTCTATAGTAGTGGCACGTGTTTAGAAATGTCCCTGCACAACATGAGATTACCTTTAAGAAAAAATAAATGTAATACTGCTTGTGGCTTTAATGTAATGTTTGGTCCCTGCAATATGGATAAAAATCATTTAAAAAAATAGCATGAGTTTCCCCGTCACCACTCCCCCCAGGTCATTACAAGATCCTGACCTCCCTGGGGCCCTAAGCAAAATGACCTGGCACATTAAAAATGAGAAGCGGAGGGCGCTGACGAAAGTGACTTGTCACATTAAAGAAAGTTGAGAAGCAGGGGGAGGGGGTGTTCTACTGTCGGAAATGACTCAGCCAGCGAGTTTAGAAGCGGGGTGAGAGGGCGAAAATGACTTCTCACCAGGCGGGGCCTCTAGTAATTTGGGGGGCCCTTCACAGCTTTGCGGGGCCCTAAGCGGCTTGCATAGTGAGCATAGGCTCAGGAAGGATCGGCTCTGACAAGACCCTTTGGCCCTATATACTTTGAACAGCAGTATACAGGCGGTGCAAAACAAGACAAGGACTGTAGGTTTGTTAAGTAGAATCTGAACCATGTCAGACTTTGCTGCTGCATATTGCACAATTTCCTAAAGAGACCCTCAACAAACTACATGACACTTGTGCCTGATGAGGCCACTGATGTTCCAGTGGTGGTGGCCTGTGAGACTGTCCATGCAGGCTTGGCCCCCCAATGCGCACGTGCTGTGTGGCAACAATATGTCGATTATTTTAGGGTGGGGGGGCCATTACAATGGCAGATCTTGGCTCAATAAAAAACATTTTTGGGAAAGAAAAATTCTAGAAAAAGGGGGGTTGCCATCCGGGGCCCCCTTTGAACAAATTCTGTGAAGAACTCCTGTTCTCTGAAGGCCTCCATTATTTCTGCAAGTCAAAATTAAGCAAACAAAGCTAATGTCAGTCAAGCCTTAGCTTTCTCCCCATATCTAACCCACAAACTCATCCACTGATCATAAAGTCCAAAATCAAGTTTCGTATCGTCGTACTGCATGATCGTTTTTCCGACGTTTTCTACCGACTGTGAACGACATTCTCACTCACTCAAATGAACAGCACGGTTGCAGTAACAGCAACTGCGTTTAAGTGCAAATGAACAGCACGGTTGCAGTAACAGCAACTGCGTTTAAGTGCAAATGAACAGCACGGTTGCAGTAACAGCAACTGCGTTTAAGTGCAATTAAATAGCACACGTGCACTAACACCGAGTACTATGTTTAGGTGTAAACTAAACAGCATACAGGCAATACAACACGTTAGAGCACTGCAGCTAGCACAATCCAAATGCCTGCCAAATAGGAATAGCTGATCTAGCTAAGCTATACAGTGTATAACTAAATCCTCTACACACTGTAAATGTCTGTCTGTCTGTCTGTCTGTCAGAAAAGACACTGTGTGTGTCTCTCTCTCTCTCTCTAACTGACTGACTGACTGTCTGATCTGTTCTTTAACAACGCCGCAACACACTACACGCGGCCGGCTTGCAGGCGGCCTTATATAGTGTGGGATGTGTACTAAACCCCCTGAGCCATAATTGGCCAAAGCCACCCTGTTTTTGGCCAATTATGGCTCTCCGTTTTTTGCGCGCTGTGATTGGCCAAGCATGCAGGGTCATAGTGCATGCTTGACCAATAATCTGCGCGCAATGCCGCAGTGAATTATGGGCTGTTGCGCGTCACTCAAATTTGGCGCGAACGACCCATTTTGTTTGAATTTCGTCGAACGTACGAACAGACGATGTTCGAGTCGAACATACGTTCGAGTCGAACACAAAGCTCATCCCTATTGAGGATATCGCTGCAGTGCCTAGTTTGCTCTAGACATAACCTTTAGAATTGAGGCCAAACAGTTCAACCTTGGATTCATTAAACCAGAGACTCTTGTTCGGGAGAAGTTAGAAAGGGTGACCTATCACAAACATGATATAACAATGGCATGCTTCTATCCCTAACTAATTTGAAAATAAATAAATATAGGAAATAGAAATGGGACTTTAAATGAAACATGTCATTGTGGGTAGTAATAATGAATTAATAAAGTACCTTTTTATTTGATTTGATGTCATTAACCCCTGAGGATAATCAATGATTTTTAGAGCATAATAAAATAAAATATAGTAGAGATATAATCATAAAAGATTAGTATATAATTTGTAATAATAATAAGGAATTTAATGCAAACAAATTAATGGACATGAATACTACAATTCTTACAAAGAAATACATCAATTTATAAATTTACAGATACAGACAAGAAGGTGTAATATTGTTGGAATTCATAATTAAAACAAGTTTTAGCTAGGCACCCTTATTTGAAGAGCCAACGTGTTTCTTGGCTTCCTGCCAATAATCAGGAGTAAGATGCACATGTTTACTAAAATATAATATGGTAACTATTAATAAATAGAACCTTCTAATGAAAGGGAATTATCAGAGACAGCCACGTACTAAAAAATACTTACAGAATGAAACCAGGTTATGCTCAATTCCAGCAATGGGATTGAATGGTGGTCTGGAACAAACTGTCTCACACAGGGTTGAGGCAGGGTAATACCCACCCCCCAAAAAGTCGGAGAAAGGCCAGGTGAGACGACAGCCATGGACCAACCCAGATGTCCACACCACCTAACCAATGCAGTCACATTTGTACCTGTTGTTTACAGTTTTACATTTTACATTAAATTTTTTCACAGATTTTGGTCTAAATGTGCATACACGACACCCATTGGTTAGGGGGTGTGGGCATCTGAGTTAGTCCATGGCTGTCATCTCCCCTGGCCCTGGGTGAGACAGTTTGTTTCAGACCACCATTCAATCCCATTGCTGGAATTGAGCATAACTTGCGGGTTTCATTCTGTAAGCATTTTTTTGTAAGTTGCTGTCTCTGATAATTTCCTTTCATTAGAAGGTTCTATTTATTAATAGTTACCTTATTATTTTTTAGTAAACATGTGCATCTTACCCGTGATGATTAGCAGGAAGCCAGGAAACACGCTGGCTCTTCAACTAAGGGTGCCTAGCTAAAGCTTGTTTTAATTATGAATTCCATCAATATTACTCTTACTTGTCTGTATTTGTATCATTTTATGTATTTTCGATTTGTAAACTTATTGATTTAGGTATTTCTTTGTAAGAATTGTATTAATCATGTCCATTGATTTGTTTGCATTAAATTCATTACTATTATTACACATTATATACAATTTTTTTTATGATTATATCTGTACTATATTTTATTTTATTATTCTCTAAAAATAATGGACTACCCTCAGGGGTTAATGACATCAAATCAAATTTTAATTTACCTTATTCATTCATGCATATTATTACTACCCACAATGACATGTTTCATTTTAAGTCCCATTTCCATTTCCTAAATTTTTTTTCAGGGACTCTTGTTCCTCAGTCTAAAAGTCATCCAGGTGCTTTTGCAAACTGCAAGCAGGCTTAAATGTGTTTTGCATTGAGGAGAGGTTTCCATCTAGCCACTCTGCAAAAAAAGCCTAGATCAGTGGAAGGCTGCAGTGATGGTTGTCCTTCTGGAACTTTGTCCCATCTCCACGCAGGCTTTCTGGAGCTTAGTCAGAGTGACAATTTGTATCTTGGTCACCTCTCTTAATAAAGCCCTTCTCCTGATTGCTCAGTTTGGCCGGGTGAACAGCTCTTGGAAGATTCTAGGTTTCACCCTAGGGAAAATAGAATTACTATGCATAATAGATTCTCGCCCCTCATGCATCATCATAGGGATGAGGTGGAAGTTGAACCAATTATTTCGAGACATCCGGTCCAATATATTAATCAGTCTACTAGATTTAGACGAGAATTAGATTCACCGTCTATGTTGAATAGAAATGAGCCTGTGCATTTTTTTCCCAGGCCCAAAAGGGCTCACGACGACAGAGGGGCATCAGAGGGGGGAGGCGGGTCAGGGCCAAAGAGAAGAAAACAGTGAATATCAGTGGGGTGTTCAATTTGAGCTCTGCCCAGCTAACTACAGGGGAATAGTCGGTTTTAAGTCATGGCCTCAAATTTGCGCCTCCTCGTGCTTTAAATAAGTTTGAGACTTTTATTGATGCACACAAATTTATTCGCAAATTAAGCATTAAGAGACATTTTATGCTTAATTCATCTGGCATTGGGAGCCTAGCTACAGTTCAGCCTGTTGTTCCCATTACTGGGCCTCCATCTAGGCCTTCTATGTCAACTAATAGCACGGTTCCTATTAAACACACACGTTTATCCAATGCGTCTGTGTTCAATCCTCCTGGTTTTATGGCCCCATCCATTCAGACTTTTAAGGAATTAGTCATGAAGGATATTGTGGACCTTAAAATCCCGCGGATAAAAAACAACATTGAGTTCCAGACCAACTTAAAACAAATCTGTGCACGCAATGATATTGTTATACGCCCAGCTGATAAGGGTGGTGGTGTGGTGATATTAAATAAGGCTGATTACCTGTCCGAGATGGACAGGTTGTTATCTGACACCGCCACCTATAGCAGGCTTGCTATCAATCCTACGGTTAAATATAAAAAGGAATTAAAGACTTTGATTAATGAAGGCTACTCTCTCGGGGTATTAAATAAAAAAGAGACAGCTTTTTTAGTACCTTCAGCACCCAGGATTCCCATCATGTATTACTTGCCCAAGGTGCATAAAAACTCTATTAATCCACCAGGGCGTCCTATTATCAGTGGATTGGATTCAATAACGGCACGCTTGGGCAAGTACATAGACGAGTTTTTACAACCTTTAGTTGTCACTACACCGTCGTATCTACGTGACACAACACAAGTGATTAATTTGCTAAATGACTGTGGTTGGAGGGATGGTTTTATCCTTGCAACTGCTGACGTAAATTCCCTTTACACGATCATTTCACATGATCATGGATTAGAGGCTGTTCGTTTCTACATTCAACAGGATTCTACTCTTTCGATTATTCAAAAAGATTGTATCATCAATTTATTAATTTTTGCAACTACTCATAATTATTTTTGGTTTGGAAAGAATTTTTATTTACAAACAAGGGGCGTGGCAATGGGGGCTAAATTTGCCCCGAGCCTAGCCAATCTTTTCATGGCCTTCTGGGAAAGGGACATAATAGATACAAATCCCCCGAGTGAACTGAGGCTGTGGAAACGATATATCGATGATGTCCTGATAATTTGGGAGGGTGATCTCCCTTCTTTAGAAAACTTTTTCGCTAGGTTGAACACGAATGATAGAGGCATCATTTTAACTTATGAGGCCAGCGATTCCGAGATCCATTTTCTAGATCTGAATATTTTGGTCCAGGATGGCGTGGTTAAAACCATCACTTATTTCAAAACAACGGATCGCAACGCCTATATTCCTCTTAATAGTTGCCATCATCCCCAATGGCTTAAAGCCATCCCTAAGGGTCAACTCCAGAGGATTAGGCGAAACTGCACATCATCAGACGATTATTTCCAACAGGCCCGCATTCTGAAAACAAAATTCTTGGAAAAGGGCTATGATCAGGGCACCATTGATGAGATCATCCAACAAGTGGGTGCACTTGATAGAAATCAGTTACTTGTTGCCAATAGAGTTCCGAAAACCAGTATAGATCCAAAATTTAATTTTGCCTTGATTACTGGTTATTCAAATCAGCATTTTTCTGTTAAAAAAATTCTAAAAAAACATTAGAACGTTTTGAAAAATGACCGTGTTTTGGGCCCAGTAATCCCGGATCAACCAGTTGTCATTTTTAGAGGAGCACCGCCGTTACGTTTGAGGGTTGCCCCGAATGTGATTGATCCACCAAACACAATACAGTTCTTTCAAGACATGAAGGGTTTTTATCCTTGTAGAAAGTGCAATATTTGTAAAATTAATTCTTTCCGTGGACGTAAACTTTTATCATTTCAGTCCACCCAGACCAATAGGATATATAACATAGACTCATTCATCACATGTACTAGCGACCATGTAGTCTATCTTATACAGTGTCCTTGTTCTAAACAATATATAGGACGTACAAAACGAGCGTTACATGTTAGACTGGAAGAACATGTTGGTAATGTAGGTCGTGGCTTCCCTAAGCATAATTTGTCAAAGCATTATGCTAAATACCACAACAAACAGATTCATGGAACCTTATTCCTCCCTATTGAAAAACTCAACGCTCCCTGGAGAGGCACAAATAAAGTACGCTCTATATCTAAATCTGAAACCCAGTGGATCTTTATTATGAAAAGTTTTGTTCCTTTTGGGTTAAATGTGGAGTGGGACATCAATTGTTTTCTTAGTAACGCATAGTTTCCCTCCACGTTTATAATAACAAAAAGTTTTTTTAATAAAGAATATTAAATAATATTTTTTATTTAATAACATTTTAAAACGTTTTTTAATAGTAAAAATACATTTTATTCCGGTTTTATATTGTTATATTATCATAAAGGTTTTATACTGTCATAAATTGTATAGATTGCACATGCATATATTTATTTATGTAATTATTTATTTATTTATATGATTTGTATAATGTGTATATTGTTTCCCTTCGTTTCCTATTGCTGTGTCTCCATGTGATGTAAGACTCTTCTCCCATTTCTCCACAAGATGGCAGTCACTTGCATTTTGTTTTCCATCAGTCTCATGTGTTTATATGAGCATTCTCCAGTGTGTATTAAGCCGTTCCGATTGCCCTTAGTGTTTGCCCATAGTTAAGATGGCAATTCGACACTATTTAAAGTCTTTGCGATGGCGTGCGCGTCATTTGGTCCATCCCCGACGACGTCTTACGACGAAACGTACGTAGGAGTGGCCAATGCGCATCTCGTCATCGCCTGTACGGAAGAGAGCCACACACACGGAGAACAGCTGTTAGGATTCGATTGACCGCACACGCTGTGTTTATTTACAAGCCATTCTACTTCTACTGAATTGTAAGTGCAATACTTTACATTAAAGACCTTTTACTCGCAGTACTTCACCATGGAGCATCCCTGTTCTTCTCTTTTTTTTCCTTAATCATATGAGCGTTCATTTCTTATTCATTGGAGTTTGAAGCTGATGATTTTACTCTTCCTCTTTCCATTTGCTGGATATCAGTCTGCTTGAGAGGACTATAAATATCTCTGGGCTCAACTGACCGCTGTAATAAACGGTCAGTGGATCTGGTAAGCAGATTGGATTTTTACCACACTGGTGCTTTCTCTTGGTGGAAGATTATCAATCTCGTTTTTTCACTATTGGACACTTTATGGACTGTTATATTTTTATTATCACTCAACATTATTGAATATTCATTTATTTGGTATTCATCCTTTTTCATTTGTTCACACATTTTGAACTTTCACATATTAATTAGCGCTGTACCTTTCTTTTGTATGTTATTTTTTTGCTTTAGGTATTTTGAGCAATAGGTACCAGCTGCTTTGTCACTTATCACATTTCAATATTTTTATCACTAGATAGCGCAGTGTTTTTCCTAGGGTTTTTCCCAAGGTTTTTTCCATAGATTCCAGGTTGCGCCTAACTTCTTCCATTTGAGAATTATGAAGGCCTTGGCTCTTGGGAATGTTCAGTGTAGCAGAATTTTTTGTAGCCTTCCCCAGATCTGTTCCTTGCAATAATCATATCTCTAAAGCCGTGTACACGCGATGGACCGTTTTCATCGGTTAAACGATGAAGCTGACTGATGGTCTGTTGCACCTACACACCATCGGTTAAAAAAACGATTGTGTCAGAACGCGGTGACGTAAAACACACGATGTGCGGAACAAAACAAGTTCAATGCTTCCAAGCATGCGTCGATTTGATTCTGAGCATGCGTGGATTTTTAACCGATGGTTGTGCCTACTGACTATCGGTTTTGTTCTATCAGTTAGGAATCCATTGGTTAAATGTAAAACAAGTTGGCTTTTTTTTAACCGATAGTTAAATAACCGATGGCGCCCACACACGATCGGTTTTGATCGATGAAAACGGTCCATCAGACCATTCTCATCGGTTTAACCGATCGTGTGTATGCGGCATAAGTTCTACAGGCAGTTCCTTTGACCTTATGGCTTTTGCTCTGATAGTGTCAGGCCTCGTACACACGACCGAGTTTCTCGGCAAAAACCAGCAAGAATTTTGCTGGGAGATATTTTTTTGCAGAGGAAACCGGTCGTGTGTAAATTTTAGTCGAGGAAACTGTCGAGAAACTCGACGAGCCAAAAAGAGAGCAAGTTCTCTCTTTCCTCTACAGGAATGGAGAAACTTGCCTTGTCGAGTTCCTCGACAGCCTAACAAGGAACTCGACGAGGAAAACGATGTGTTTCGCCCGTCGAGTTCCTCGGTCGTGTGTACGAGGCTTCAGTTGTGAGGTCTTTGGAGAGTTGTGTTCTTTTCCAAATCATGTCCAATCAATTTACATAATTTACCACAGGTGGATGCCAATCAAGGCATAGAAACATCTCAGCAACGATCAAGAGAAATCTGAGCTAAATTTCAAATGTTGTTGCAAAGGGTCTGAATTCTTATAACAATGTGATATTTCATTTTTTCCTTCTTCACACATTTGCAATTTTTTTTTTTTTATTATTTAAAAAAATTATTTAAACAAATCAGACTGCAACATATCAAGATTGAAAAAGTGAATGCACTTCACTTAAAGTAAAGTGGATCTGAATACTTAAAATTGCACTGTATGTTTTATGTATATATATATATATATATATATATATACACAGTACAGACCAAAAGTTTGGACACACCTTCTCATTCAAAGAGTTTTCTTTTTTTTCATGACTATGAAAATTGTAGATTCACACTGAAGGCATCAAAACTATGAATTAACACATGTGAAATTATACATAACAAAAAAGTGTGAAACAACTGAAAATATATTTCATATTCTAGGTTCTTCAAAGTAGCCACCTTTTGCTTTGATTACTGCTTTGCACACTCTTGGCATTCTCTTGATGAGCTTCAAGAGGTAGTCACCTGGCACAGCACCCCATCACTCCCCTTTCTTGGTCAAATAGCCCTTACACAGCCTGGAGGTGTGTTTGGGGTCATTGTCCTGTTGAAAAATAAATGATGGTCCAACTAAACGCAAACCGGATGGAATAGCATGCCGCTGCAAGATGCTGTGGTAGCCATGCTGGTTCAGTATGTCTTAAATTTTGAATAAATCCCCAACAGTGTCACCAGCAAAGCACCCCCACAGCATCACACCTCCTCCTCCATGCTTCACAGTGGGAACCAGGCATGTAGAGTCCATCCATTCACCTTTTCTGCGTCGCACAAAGACACGGGGGTTGGAACCAAAGATCTCAAGTTTGGACTCATCAGACCAAAGCACAGATTTCCACTGGTCTAATGTCCATTCCTTGTGTTCTTTAGCCCAAACAAGTCTCTTCTGCTTGTTGCCTTTCTTTAGCAGTGGTTTCCTAGCAGATATTCTACCATGAAGGCCTGATTCACAAAGTCTCCTCTTAACAGTTCTAGAGATGTGTCTGCTGCAAAAGGTGGCTACTTTGAAGAACCTAGAATATGAAATATATTTTCAGTTGTTTCACACTTTTTTGTTATGTATAATTCGACATGTGTTAATTCATAGTTTTGATGCCTTCAGTGTGAATCTACAATTTTCATAGTCATGAAAATAAAGAAAACTCTTTGAATGAGAAGGTGTGTCCAAACTTTTGGTCTGTACTGTATATATATATATATATATATATATATATATATATATATATATATATATATATATATATATATATATATATATGTATATACACAGTGCATTTTTAAGTATATATATATATATATATATATATATATATATATATATATATATATATATATATACACACACACACACACTGTATACACACAATATATATATATATATATATATACACATATATACACAGTGCATTTTTAAGTATATACATATATATATATATATATATATTTATATATATATATATATATATATATATATTTCACACACACACACACATACACAGCTGTGCTCATAAGTTTACAAACCCTGGCAGAGTTTATGATTTATTGGCCATTTTTTAGAGAATATGTATAACACAAAAACATTTCTTTCACTCATGGTTAGTGTTTGGCTGAAGCCATTTATTATCAATCAACTGTGTTTTCTCTTTTTAAATCATAATGGCAACAGTGACTACCCAAATGACCCTGATCAAAAGTTTACATACCCTGGTGATTTTGGCCTGATAATGCGCACACAAATTGACACAAAGGGGTTTGAATGGCTAGTAAAGGTAGCCATCTTCACCTGTGATCTGTTTGCTTGTAATTAGTGTGTGTATAAAAGGTCAATGAGTTTCTGGATTCCTGACAGACCCTTGCATCTTTTGTCCAGTGCTGCACTGACGTTTCATGGAAAAAGCAAAAGAATTGTCAAAGGATCTGGGGAAAAAGGTAGTTGAACTGTATAAAACAGGAAAGGGTTATAAAAAAATATCCAATGAATTGAGAATGCAAATCAGCAGTGTTCAAACTCTAATCTAGAAGTGGAAAATTAGGTGTTTTGTTGAAACCAAACCACGGTCAGGTAGACCAACTGCCAGGAAAATAGTTTGGGATGCAAAGAAAAACCCACAAATAACTTCAGGTGAAAGACAGGACTCTCTGAAAACATGTGGCGTGTCTGTTTCAAGATGCACAATAAGGAGGCACTTGAAGAAAGATGGGCTGCATGGTCAAGTCACCAGAAGAAAGCCATTGCTACTTAAATGGCTGCCACAAAGTATCCCGCATACAATACGCCACACAGCACAGGGACAAGTCTCAAACCTTCTGCCACAAAGTCATTTGGAGTGATGAGACCAAAATTAAGCTTTATGGCCACAACCATAAATGCTACATTTGAAGAAGAGTCAACAAGGCCTATGATGAATGGTACACCATTCCTACTGTGAAACACAGAGGTGGATCGCTGATGTTTTGGGGATGTGTGAGCTACAAAGGCACAGGAAATTTGGTCAAAATTGTTGACAAGACGAATGCAATGTGTTATCAAAAAATATTTTTTGATAACGTTTGAACATTTACATTCATCAGCTGGAAAGCTGTGCATGGGACATACTAGGATATTCCAACATGACAATGATCCAAAACATAAAGCCAAGTGGACTTGTCATTGGCTACAGCAGAATAAAGTGAAGGTTCTGGAGTGGCCATCCCAGTCTCCTGACCTCAATATCATTGAGCCATTTGGAGAGATCTCAAATGTGCAGTTCATGCAAGGCAGCCCAAGAATTTACAGGAACTGGAGGCTTTTTTGCCAAGAGGAATGGGCAGATAAAGATAAAGAGCCTCATCCACAAATACCACAAAAGACTTCAAGCTGGCATTGATGTTAAAAGGGGTAATACATGGTATTAAGAACTGGGGTATGTAAACTTTTGATCAGGGTCATTTGGATAGTTACTATTGCCATTATGATTTAAAAAAGAGTAAACACAGTTGATTGATAATAAATGGCTTCAGCGAAACACTAGCCATGAGTGAAAGAAAAGTTTTTTGTTTTATCATTCATATCATCTGAAAAATGGCCAAGAAATCATAACTTCTGCCGGGATATGTAAACTTATGAGCACAACTGTATATATATTCAAGAAAAACTCCAGGTAAAACATAAAATTTAGTTTAAATACATCTCTTCTTATTTGAAGGTAAGCTTGCAACATAAGGATTTCTGAGCATGTTTAGTAGAAGCTTACCAGGCTAATGAGGTAGAAACATGCTTTGTGTACAAAAGCAAAAAGTGAGTGCGGCTAATTTAAATAAGGGGTATGGTTTTTCTAGGTGATTCATGTTACTATATAAATGCTCCAGTTCTATACAAAGATTTCCCATGCAGCCAATTCTTGTAGTATCCAACATTTCTGAAAGTACAGGGCTTTCCAAATCTTCACAAGATAAATGTTTCAGCCTTCACCTTTCCCATCATCTATGTAGAGACACACTATGTACAAAATTGGTACCTCCATGGACTCAAGCAGTACTGTACTGACACTGCTGGAATCAGTAATGGTGGTTCTGGCATCCTGACAGATAATGGCATCACTTGACTTCCAGCAGTGGCAATTTCGTCTGGCCATGGTGGTAATATGGCAGTAAGGTGATGGAGGGGGGGTCACATGCTTGGTGGTGGGAGAGGAAAAGATGGAGATGCTGGCCACTGTGGGTAATGGTAAACAGTATACTGCAGGTTAGGTTGTTGGAAGCTGTGGTGGTGAATCCTGGTAGTTATAATGGGGAAGACTGGAAATGTGTAGTGAGATTTCAGGAATAGAGTAGATTCTTGACCCTAATCTTCAGCTACTTCATGTCCAGAACTTGGTCCTCCTACAGTGGCTGGATAGCTGGCTCCCTTTGTCTTTCCTTCCCAGGAATCTTTACCTTCCTCACAACCCAGGAGCAATAAGTGTATTAATTGCATGCAAGGGGTGGAAGTGGCTGGGGCAGTTGCAGCACTAGAAGGATCACTAAGATCCAAGAGATTTAGTCACGCTTCCAATAGACCACCTCAAAATATAAGATAACTCTTGAGTCTCCCAATAGACTTGACAGGTCTGGCAATGCTTGTGTGATGTCAATATAGTTCACTGCACACATAGTATGAGTGAGCAGATGCAGCTAAAATCTGTACTAGTGATTGTTTATTATCAGGCAGAAAATAAGCTGCTGTGAGTTAAACTTATTATTATTATACAGGATTTATAGCACCAACAGTTTGCACAGTGCTTTAAAATATAAAGGGAGACAATACAGCAACAATACAATTCAATACAAGAGGGATAGGAGGGCCCTGCTCTTGCAAGCTTACAATCTAATAGGGAGGGGCTGGTGTAACAAAAGTTAGTAACTGTGAGGTATGAAATGATGAGGGAAGAGGAAGGTTCGGTTGTTTGCAGGATAAGCCTCCCTAAAGAGATGAGTTTTCAGTGATCGCCTAAAAGTGGACAGAGTAGGAGATAACCGGGCAGATAGGGGTAGTGACTTCCAGAGGATGGGAGGGCTCTAGAGAAGTCCTGGAAATGAGAATGGGGGGAAGAGACAAGGGAGCTAGAGAGCATGAGGTCTTGGGAGGAGTGGAGAAGATGGTTTGGGTGATATTTGGAGACTAGATTGTGATTAAGCTCGGGGAAGAGTTGTAAATGGCTTTGTATGTTATTGTTAATGATTTGAATTTTATTTGTTGGGCAATGGGAAGCCAGTGGAGGAAATCGCAGAGAGGGGTGGCAGACTCTGAACGGTTGGTAAGGTGGATGAGTCTGGCAGCAGCATTCATGATAGACTGAAGAGGGGATAGCTTGCGGAGAGATAGGCCAATGAGGAGGAAGTTATAATAGTCAAGGCGAGAGATAACGAGGGAGTGAATAAGTTGCTCAGTGGTTTCAACAGTTCAAAAGGGGCATATTTTGGAGATGTTACAGAGGTGAAATCTGCAAGATTTGTACAAACAAGACATAGTAAAGCGACTTATGAAGCACATTTGAACTCAAAGAAATACAAGGCAAACCTAACTTGATTTCCTACAAGTTTTTTTACAGATTTTTTTCCATTACTTTTATCTTTTCTTGATTGCAAAAATAAGATAGCAGCTTACGTGCATTTTGAAAAATGTTATATCTTGAACACCATGTTTACAGCCATATGCAAACTGAATCATAAGAGAAGAGGTTTTATTGTCTAATGTTGGAGCTGTGAGGATATGACATACTAAGCGCTTATGTCAACAGGATGTTTTCACATTTATAACTATTTCTCTCCCCATACAAGTCAATGGGAATACAAAAGCAGCTGTAAGTAGATTGAGGCAGTTTAGAAGGAGGTCAAAGGCAGATCAGATGGAGGTTTACTGTAGGTCACAATGCTAAAGTGTCAGTAAAGTGATGTGACACAGGGTTCCGTGCTTGGTGGCGAGAGAGAAGGAGAGACCGACATGGAAGCCACTAGGGGTAACAGTAAACAGCAATATGAGCAAGCTATATTTGCTCACCAACACAAGCCCAAAGCCCATCAACACAGACCCTAAGGAGAAGGACTGCCAACACAAATGCATCCACATGGTATGGGGAAACTATAAACATTGGGGGGGATTTACTAAACTGGTGCACAGAGAATCTGGTGTAGCTGTGCATAGTAATGGTCAAAGGAAGAGCTGCGCTGTTGTAAGTTAAAATGTGACACTAGTGACAATGAAGTGCTAGATAAAAATCAATTAAAATTAGGAAACACTGACTGAGTGAAAAAAAAATGATATCTGTAAATAGGTCTGTGAGACCTCAATAAGATAACAAGAAGGGGTAAATTCCTAAATTAGGTAGAAACCTGAAAATTATCAAGTGAATAATAGCAATCCGTGTGAACAAACCCCAAAAAATCCTTAGGAATACCATTAACAATAACGTCAAAGGTAAAACAAAATTGAATATATTAAAAAAAAAACGAATGCAGCTGGTCCATATAAACTTAAATATCCCCAGTGTTCAACGAATCCAATAGACCAGGAAAAAGTGCTGACAGGATAGTGCCTCTACCAAACAATAACACTGCTGCTTCCCAGATGGATGTGATCTCTAACTGTAGGCAATCAATATGCGCATATGGTTGATATCCCAGCCTGGGGTCTCTATTGGTAGCATAAATCCCTCAGTGTAGTTTAATATTGCATAGAAGATGTCTCAAACAACATAGCAATTCAGGATGCACCACATAAAAAAAGGAAGGGACTGGCATAGTGTAAAACCCTTAAAAATGTTAATAAGTAACACGTCCCTCTAGTGACGAAATGTTGGGAGAAACGACGTTCTGACATCACAGTGCTGTGCGCCAGACCCGGATGATACAGGCTGCTGAATCGAAAAGCTGGCCGGCTTGATTGTATTTTATATGCCTTATCTCACTTCTTCGATGTAAGTGTGCATTTTTATGTTACTTATTAAAAAATTTAAGGGTTTTACGCTATGCCAGTCCCTTCCTTTTTTTATGTGGTGCATCCTGAATTTATATGTTGTTTGAGACATCTTCTTTCTATGCAATATTGAATTACACTGAGGGAATTATGCTACCAATAGAGACCCCAGGCTGGGATATCAACCATATGTGCATATTGATCTCCTACAGTTAGAGATCACATCCATCTGGTAAACGGCAGTGTTATTGTTTGGTGGAGGCACTATCCTGTCAGTACTTTTTCCTGGACTATTGGATTAGTTGAACACTGGGAATATTTAAGTTTATATGGACACCCTGCATTAGTATTTTTTAATATATTCACATTTTTTTTTACCTTTGACGTTATTGTTAATGGTATTCCTAAAGATTTTTTTTTTGGGTTTGTTCAGACTGATTGCTATTTATTCACTTGATACATTTTAGGTTTCTTGTTATCTTATTGATGATTCACAGACCTTTTTACAGATATAATTTATTTTTTATTTTTTACTCAGTTGGTGTTTCTTAATTTTAATTGATATTTATCTAGCACTTCATTTTCACTAGTGTCACATTTTAGCTTACAACAGAGCAGCTCTTTCTTTGACCATTATTATTAGTGTTGTATAACATTTTCAGTTGCCGCTTTACTATTTATCGAATTACCGCAGTACACCACTCTTTTTCATACAAGCTGTGCATATTAACCAGTTAGCCTTCAGGTTTTATTGTCAAAACTTAACTGAACAAGCTGAATTTAGAAGGTGATTGGTTACTATGCACAACTGAACCATATTCTGTGTGCACCATTTTTAGTAAATCTCTCCAACTGCGTTTGTGAAACATTTTAGTGTTCTGTATTTGCTCATGCTATTTGACATTTATATCAAAACTGTACTTAGTGAAACTCTTCTTTAATCTCTGCAGTTATGTGTAGCACCCTCTCTTCCCATACATAATCACACATAACTTTACCCTAACCTAAGCTTTTATCGTTGCCCTTTTTTATACATTTATTCTCAATCAAGTTGAGATCAACTGGTTTAAATAGGAGAGAAAAGACTTCAAATGTAATCTTTTACAGAATAAATTAAAATCGTAACTGGGGGGGGGGGGGGTGTGTGCACATCATTTATCACTTTTAACCCTCATCAGTTGTCATAAAATCTGAAATGACAGGTCCACGTTAATAAACATTGATCTATATACTATTCATACATAATATATAATACCTCTTAAGTGAAATTAAAGTTAGCTAAACATTACTATTGAGTTGACAGGGTACTAATACACATACTTTAAGCTCATTTCATGTATTTATTCTCCTGTCGCCTATTTCTACTGACCAAATATAAACAAATTATTCAAGACTTCTACCATATTCATTATTTATAATGTCCTATCTTAGGGCTAATTCTTTACCTTAAAATAATATCTAATCATTTTTCCTTTTGCCAGGTTGCTTATCTTCATATGGTAGTATCTGAAAATTCAAATTGCTTTCATTGCCTTGGGGGAAATTTATGTTGTTCTCATTTCTGTATATCTCTTATGTTTGTGGATAAAAAGTGACATGGTAAATATTTGCATACAAATGACTTTAGGAAGAGTGTTGTCTTCCAGCACAATTCTGTGCCTGAAACAGATGAACACATCTAATGTACCAGGCAAACACAAGCCATTATATAAAAACAGTGCTCTATAAAGATTTTTTTCTTCCAAAATTCCTATTTTAGTCCAGTCCAAAAACAAAACATTTGTCCGGTTAGTATGGCACTATGACACTGATGAATATAATTGCATTAAAAGTGTATGTCTGGACCTAATAAAAATAACTTTCCGTACATCTCCACAATACATGCACATGTCCCCATGTTTTCTCTCTTTAAAACCCTGCAAGTACAGAAAAATACCTATTGATCTGCAAGTAGTCCAGTAAGATCATAACTTCTGTAGTAAGATGACAGCTGATTGAGGTTTTGGTACAACAGTGAATGCATTGTCAGCCTTATCAGGAAATTAGAAGCACACTGCATTTCTGGTAGAACAATGGTTAATGTTTGCAAAATACATGCTGCAATTTAAAAGGCATACACCATGTCATGCACATAGACAATATGCATAATATGTTTGTGTTTTTTGCCCAGACACACTTCAATAAGCCACTGCTTCTTTCTCTAAATATGTCAGGTTTGTTAATTTTTCACAGCTGCTTTTACCTTTTTACCAGAATACACAACTTTTCCCAAAAAACACAGTCCTCTTAACCACTTGACCTCTGGAAGATTTACCGCCCTTCATGACCAGGACAATTTTTGTGATATGGTACTGCGTTACTTTAACCACTTCCCGCCTGCCATATAGCAATATGACATCGGAAAAGTGGTTCTGTTATCCTGACCAGACGTCATATGATATGATCAGGATAACAAGCTGCCGCGCCCGTTTAGTTGCGCAGAGCGGAAATCGCTGTTGTGGTGTGTCAGTCTGACACACTGTAACTCCAATCTAGGTAAAGAGTCTCTGACAGAGACGCTTTACCATGTGATCAGCTGTGTCCAATCACAGCTGATCACAATGTAAACAGGAGGAGCCGTGTATCGGCTTTTCCTCACTCGTGTCTGAAAGACGCGAGTAAAGGAGAGCCGATCAGCTGCTCTCCTGACAGGGGGGGTCTGTGCTGATAGATTATGAGCGTAGCCCCCCTATATGATGCCAATCAGTGCCCATCATCAATACCTGCCAGTGCCTCCATAGCAGTGATGCCCATCAGTGCCATCTATCAGTGTTCATAAGTGCGACTCATCAGTGCCACCTATCTGTGCCCATTGATATCCATCAGTGTCCACCTATAAGTGCCCATCAGTGCAGCCAATTAGTGCCACTCATAAGTACCCATCAGTGCAGCTTTTCAGTGCCCATCAGTGCCGCCTATGAGTGCTCATCTGTGCTGCCTATGAGTGCCCATGAGTGCCTTATATCAGTGCCACCTATTAGTGCCCATCAGTGCCACCTATCAGTGCCTATCAGTGTCAAATATCATTGCCATCATCAGTGCCACCTCATTGGTGCCACATCATCAGTGCCCATCAGTCCCGCCTATCAGTACCTGTCAGTGCAGCCTCATCAGTGTCCATCAGTGAAGAAGAAAATGTACTTATTTACAAAATTTTATAACAGAAACAAAGAAAAAGTTTTTTTTTTTTTTCAGAGTTTTTTTATTATTACTAGTAATGGCAGAGATCAGAGACTTATAGCGGGACTGTGATATTTCGGCTGACACTTAACTGACACTTTTGATACTTTTTGGGAACCAGTGACACTATTAGGGCTCTTTCACACGAAACGGACCGTTTCTGGGTCCGCTCCGTGTGTCTGCCAAAGCTCAGCGGGAATCCCTGCTGAGCTTTCGGCGGATAGGGCGGTCCCCGCACACAGTGCAGGGGCCGCCCTGTCTCTGCTCCGCTGTCCCCTATGGGGGACCGGATGCAGATGGACCGTCTGTCCGTCTGCATCCGGTCCGTTCCGCCGAACGGAAGAAAAATAGGGTTTCTTCCGTTCGGAAAAGCGGATCCCGACTGACGCGGACGCTAGCGGATGCTCCATCCGCTAACGGACGCGTTCCCATAGGGATTCATTACAAGTCCGTTAACGGACTTGTAATGAACGGACGAACGGTCCGCTGGTGTGAAAGGACCCTTAGAGTGATGAGTGCTAAAAATTCACACTGACACTGGCTGGGAAGGGGTTAACATCAGGGACGATTAAAGGGTTAACTGTGTGCCTGACCATTTTTTTTCTAAACTTTGGGAAGTGCTTTTACTAGGGATGGACAGGGATCCTAGTCCCTTCTTTGCAGAGACACCGAATCCTTTCCTCCTGTCAGAACGGCAATCTGCCTTGTTTACATAAGAATATTGCAGTTCTGTCTCTCTGGCTGATGTTCAGTGGGGGCTGGCAGACATTGAGTTAGCGTGCTCGCTTATCAGCTCCCGATGTGCATAATCACAGCAGGAACGATCAGCCAGCAGCGTGCATTCGTGCCTATTACCCGAAAGTGCGGGGTCATGTATATATACATGATCCTGCACACAGAGGCAGCCCTGTGGGTGTAAAACTGCTATAGGCAATGCTGTATCCTGGCCTAGGCCAACAAGGCCCGGGCCTAGGGCAGCACTTCGCAGGGGGGCAGCATGGAAAGAGTCCCCGCTGGCTTGTGCTACACTGTTGGTGTAACGCAAGCTGTTTCTAATTTGGGCTGTCCTATCATCCTGGACTATAAACCTTCCTCACTGTGCTATATGTTTTCTGCTGTACCATGGTTATATCCTCTTAGTCCTCTCCATAAAATTATCAGAAATTTGTGCTTGAAGTAGAACTAAAGGCAACACTTTTTTTTTTCATTTTGGATAGAGTAAGGGAGGGTTATAGCCCCTGTCAGATTTTTTTTACCATCCCTGTCCCATTGCAGAGATTTCTCTTCACTTTCTGCCCCATAGCTAAACAGGAAGTGATAGGAAATCTATGCAAATTAAGGGAATCCATTCCCCCCACCCAGGCATTGAGAACTAGTGTCCCCACTCGAAAATGTGGGTCTTAAACAGAAAGGGGTGTGGCCTTGACAGGAAGGGGGTGGGTCATATTTAAATTGAGTTTAGTCAGGCCTTGGGCAGCACAAAACCTAAATACACCACTGGCTATAGGGCGGTCATGAAGTGGTTAAATCAGGATGTTTATGGGAGGAGCAAAGAGTTCAAGGTTTTATGAAAAACAAGGTACAAGACAAGAAGATTGTCTAACATATTCCACCACAAATTCTTATTCACCTTGTACCTCAAGGCCCCATTCACACGGACGGATCATTCAGGTCCGCCTGTCAGTTTTGACGGCGGACCTGAACGGCCGCTCCATGCATCCCTATGGAGCATCGGATGTCAGCGGAGACATGTCCGCTGACATCCGACCCTATCCGATCCGCTAAAAACAGATGTATGGGGGCACGTCCCCATCCGTCCATGGCGGATCGGATCGGGTAAGATCTAATGAAAACGGACATGCTGTCCGTTTTCATCAGATCGCTCCATAGGAGACAGCGGTGCCCGACAAGCCCCTCCCCGCTCAGTGAGCAGAGAGGAGCTTGTCATCCATCGGCTCAGCGGAGATCTGCGGACTGATCTCCCGCTGAGCTGGCGAGAGCAGGCGGACTCCGTAGCAACGGAGTTCGCCTCGTGTGAATGAGGCCCGACAGGTGGAGGAGGTGGAAGAATCTTCCAGAAAAAAGATTTTCATGAAACGGTTTGAGTAGTGATATGTGGAAAACAGGGTGAATCTTCATACTGTGATCACACACACCAGGAGTAAGCCACCGCTGTGTGCATGTGTTCCCCCTACCAGGAAAAGCCAGATCACGTGTATATACATGATCCAGCACATAGGTGCCGCCCTGTAGCAGTAAAACTGCTTTAGGGCGGACCTTAAGTGGTTAATTTAAACTTTTGACATTCTAGTCTCACTGTTTTTTCAGTACAGCAGTTAGCTGAACAATACTTTAAAAATGTAGTAGAAAACAGATGCCTGACACCACTTTATAAATAAGCCCCATAAAAAAAACACCAGGGACACCATTGCTGGGGTGTAGAGGGTGGGTGCTGATTTCGCATTGCTACAGTAGTGTGCATAATATGTCTGCAAATATGCTGTGCCTATAGCAAGAGCTCTTTGATAATTTTTGCCTTTATCAGCCTTATCTAGTGCTATATACCTAAAGCATGGTTGATTAACAGCTCATTCTTATGAAAATCTGCCAGTCCAGAGGAATGGTTGGAAAGCCAGATTACACATGTGCATAGATGGGCTGATCATAGGCGTGCGCACAGGGTGTGCCAGGTGTGCCTGGGCACACCCTAATCACCCTTTTCTGAGCAGATTCCCCCTGCTGCTTGGCTACAGAGAAAGGGACAGGGGAATCTCTGTCCTCAGTCCCATTCTCTGTCTCAAAAGTGAGACATCAGGGGTCTGTTTAGACCCCTAATATTTCACCAACGCCCCCCAATGGGGCTCCTAAAAAAAATGTATAAAAATAAATAATAAAAAATGATCACAAAAAAATATGGTTAAAAATTTTAAATAAATGGTAAGTAATAATAAAAAATAATAATAAAGATAAACTACTGACACCAATCCCTGCTCTACTGACGCTGTCTATTGCCCTGCTGCTATGTATATGTATATATATATATATATATATATATATATATATATATATATATATATATATATATACACACATATGTGTGTTTAAATTTTGGGGTGCACACCCTAATTTAATAGGCTGCGCACACCTATGGGGCTGATGTATTCCTTAGGTGAGGGATATGAGACCATCACCGTTAAGACATTACTTCTGTTAATCGTGTGACTTGCCAGTCAGAACTACAGAAAAAACTGAAATTGCAGAAATATCCTACAATCACCAGTCAGATTTTATGCCAAACTCTAATTTGCTTACAGTACATGGTGTTATTTGAAAACTGCTTTCTATTTAAAAGAAAACCTACTCATACTGGTGTTAGTTTTGGTAAAGGGTTCCATTTACAGCTGAAAATATATAGAAAGCTATCACTTTCACCAGCAATAATACTGAACATGAATCAAGCAAGTGAAAGGGAAGGAGGAGCAATTATATATATAAAAAAATCAAAAATGTAAATTTGGAACATGTTCATTATCTTAATTGGTTCTGTCAGTTGAATTCCATCACAAAATGGATTTTATTCAGCTTGTCAGTCTTAAAAGGGGTTGTAAAGGTAAAAAAAATGTTCCCCTAAATAGCTTCCTTTACCTTAGTGCAGTCCTCCTTCACTTACCTCATCCTTCCATTTTGCTTTTAAATGTCCTTATTTATTCTGAGAAATCCTCACTTCCTGTTCATCTGTCTGTAACTACACACAGTAATGCGAGGCTTTCTCCCTAGTGTGGAGAAAGCCTCTTGAGGGGGGAGGGGGCGAGCAGGCAAGTCGGGACACTCTCTACTTTTCAGATAAAGAAAGGAGCTGTGTGTTAGTGGGCGTCCTGACACTCCTGCTTGCCCCCTCCCCCTTTAAGAGGCTTTCTCCACACCAGGGAGAAAGCCTCGCATTACTGTGAGTAGTTACAGACAGAAGAACAGGAAGTGAGGATTTCTCAGAAGAAATAAGGACATTTAAAAGCAAAATCGAAGGATGAGGTAAGTGAAGGAAGACTGCACTAAGGTAAAGGAAGCTATTTAGGGGAAAAAAATTGGGGAAATGCAATACCCAGAAAATACTCTGGGAAAAAAATGCGTTTTAACCACTTCCCGCCCGCCGGCCGTCATATGACGTCCTTGACTTTGTGCAGGGATATCTGAATGATGCCTGCAGCTACAGGCATCATTTAGATATCTTTTTCAGCCGGCGATTCTCTACACCATAAGAATGATCATGGTGGCTGTTCCGCCTCTTGATCATTCTTATGGGAGGCGAAAGGGGACGTCCCCCCTCCCGTCGCCCTCCGGTGCTTCTTCCAACTCACCGCTCTGATCGAAGCCAGGATGTTTTTTTTTTTTATTATTTCAGGCTTCCCAGCCTAGAGGCACGATGTGAGGTCTTATTGACCCCATATCTCACTGTAAAGAGGACCTGTCATGCTATATTCCTAGAGACATTAAAGCGGTGTTCCACCCAAAAGTAGAACCTCCACTTATCTTCTTCCTTTCTCCCTCTGGTGCCACATTTGGTACCTTTCAGGGGGGAACGGGTACCTGTTTTTCAAAAACAGGTACCCTTCCCAACTTCCAGGAGACAGGGCCGCAGAGCTGTCCCTCGGACGTTCGCCCCCCTCCTCTGCCACCAGGCCAGTTAGAAAGTGCAGCGCGCATTGCGCATGCGCAAAAGGGAACTGGCAGAGGAGCCGAAAAGGCTTCACTGCCGGTTTCCCTTACATTGAATGGCAGCGGCAGCACCCGACAGCCAATCTCAAAATCTGTTGGGGTGCCGACATCATGGGCTCCCTGGACAGGTAAGTGTCCATATATTAAAAGTCAGCAACTACAGTATTTGTAGCTGCTGACTTTTTTTTATTTATTTTCAGGTGGAATACCACTTTAAGGAAATGCAACGAATTGTTGGATTTGCTAACTTTTAGGTCGGGTTCACACTATTGCGAATTGGATGCGGGGTCCTCGTATCCAATTCACAATAGCAGGAGAATGTGACAGACTCTTTGGAGCCAGTTCACATATCTCCAATGCGGCTCTGATGCAAATTTGCACAGGAGCCCTGTGCGTCTTTTGGTCCGTTTCAGGTCGGAATTCTGACCTGAAACAGTAAACCAGGACACGCAGGACCCCTGCTGTGAGTTGCATCGGCATACAGTGTGAACCGAGCCTTACAGAAGATTCAAAAGGAATTTCTCCAAGGTAATTGCTCCAATTACACAGCTGATGAAGAAATCTGGACAAGAAGATATCCATATTTAAGCCCTGAGGACGTCAGACGTGGTGACAAAATGCATCGATTTACGCGCGTGATACGTCACTTCCACCATTGTGGTTGGAGCCGCAGGTGGAGCGCAACTTGGCGTACTGGCTCCATTTTATGTGTTCTTAATGGAATGAGTATATTTTTCAAATAAACGGCTACAAGCTATACCATGAGGAGCTCTACTTTCTTTTTCTCATTAACAAATCTTGTTTGCCCACACAGTTTGGGGAGAGAGGCGCCAGTATTCGGTGGAGACATTAGAATATACATCCTCTGCTTATTTGCCACCTGTCATGGGTGTCAGATCCATCCGGTGAGTAGGATATTTGCCTAGATTGGTGGAGGACGGCACCTTTCCTTTTTCACTGAATTGCATTTTTACTGTGCACTGGATTGAAGAATCGGTTGGTGGCAGTTCATGGACTTTACCATCATAATTTTATTATGATATTTTTAAAAGTTTATTTACACCATTTGTCACATGCATATGTTTGTATTAGTAATTGATATCACATGAGTTGGTTTTATTGAGCGTATTAATTTCTATTTTCACATTTTGACTTCATGGTTATACTACAGGCTGCTCACCTTAATTTATTAAATTATTTAAATGTATTTATTTTGTTGGTTTCAGAGTGCCCAGATAAGAGGTTATACCTTTTTTTTTAGACAAAGAAGGAATACCTTGTTTGTGTGCATCCAAAGCACATGCTACCTTTAGTTAACTAAAGACTCTTTTCATTACTGCATCAATACTGGTACATCCAGATCCTGAACTACCTGTCATCGTAGAAGTTGATACTTCGAATTCTGCTGTGGAAGCGATCCTTTTGTAACAAATTGGAGAAAAGATGCAGCTTCATCCTTGTGCTTATTTCTCTTGACTTTTGACTTCAGCCAAGAAGAATTATGACTTTGGAAATAAGGAGTTACTGGCAATTAAGGAAGCATTGTTTGAGTTGGAACATCTGTTGGAAGGTGGTAAGCACCCTGAAGACCATCCTTATGGATCATAAAAATAAAACATGTGTTAGTTCTGCCAAAAGATTGTCATCTAGACAAGCACGTTAGATTCTAGTCTTCTCCAGGTTCAATTTTGTTATTTGTATTGCCTTGGGTCAAGGAAAGGTGAGGCTAATGCCCTATCTTGGATGTTTGTTTGGCCCTCTCCAGGAAAGCAACTCTGAATGAACAATCCTGCCTCAAATGAACTTTCTAAGTTTCTAAGCCACGAGTATGAAGACATTTTTGAATCTTCTGAAAGAGGTATATAAGAATGACCCACTTCTCAATCATCATCCTAAGTGCATTAACCTTGGCATGCAATAGGACACCCAGATTTTCTCATCTGGGGTTACTCCAACAATGGCCTGTTTCATCAAGACCATGGGGGTCAATTACCATGGACTTCTTGGTCGATCTTCCCACCTTAAAATAAATTACCACTATCCTGGTAATCGTCTCACTAAGATGGCTCATTTTATACCAATCAAGGAAGTACTCACTGCTGAACAAACTGAGGAGTTAATAGTTCGAGAAGTCTTTAAACTTCATGGAATTCCTGACAATGTGATGTCTGACAGAGGAGTACAGTTTACTTATAAATGTATAATTTTCGAAAAGCTTTTGCTCAGCCTTGGGTGTAACAACTAATCTATCCTATGCTTTTCATCCTCAGTCTAATGGTAAGACCTGCAACAAACCTGCATCTGTAGTGCTATCAGTGTTCAGGAAGATGTGTATTTAGAAGAGGATAGTTCTAGGCGACTCACAGGGGTTGATTTACTAAAGGCAATAAACAAGTGCCATTGCGGTCCTTTTCCCTAGAGCTTGGTGAATGTGGTGAAGGTTCACTTTGTAAAGAATCCCCAATCAGGTGCAATGAAAATGAACAAAGCATTTTTGCTTGCACGTGATTGGATGAAGGAATGGTTTCAGCACATTCACTAAGCTCTGCGGAAATTGTGTACAACAAAGTGCAAAGTGCATAGTCTATTTTCCTTTAGTAAATCAACCTCAATGTGTACATTCCCAATCTGGTGTGGTCTGTATTGCTAAACAAGCTCCACAATCACTGTGTGGACCATCTCAAAAGTCACTACCCCTAATTCACAAATATCCCTTTCTAGAGAGTACAAAAACACCTTTGAGCCAAGTGCCTTGTTCTGAACTTTTAATGGCAAGTGGATTACAAAACTAAGAAGAAGAATCATTCAAATGTTACTTCCATTCCCACCTCACAAACAAACAGTTCTCAGACATAATCCTATATTAAAACACACACCATGACTCATACAATTGCGCACTTAAACAAGTATATCTTGCCACAAATGCTGTCTAATTAATAAGAGTCATTGTTTCTGGTAAAAGAACAAAGTCCTTTAGAATAAAATAGGGAAAATATGACTGTGAAAAATGTTAGGACCACAGCAATTAAATTGATTTTTGTCTCACAGCAAAATTGCAATGATTTTTCTGTTTCCTTGGTAACTGATATGACAAAGTTTCAAGCCAGAGTAAGTCAGGTACTTTTTGTTAAAGGGACAATAAACCCTAAAAAGGTAGTGTTCATTTTATATTGTTGGAAAAGAACAGACATGTATTTCAAATTTTTGTATGGACATCAGCTCAGATTTAATGTAAGTTTTTCATATTAAAACAAAGCACACACATACAAGATACCGTTATGGAAGCTCAACCTAAAATTACAGCACTTTCTAAAGTACCAGGTAAAATATCAGAAATACCAGAAACATTAGAGACACCAGAGATAGTAAATACACAGACTTTAATGACTGCAAATCTGGATGCTTCACAGACGTCTATATCCTGTACAGTCCACAGCAGTGCCGATCCTGACCTCCCTGGGGCCCTATTCTGCTGTCGAAAATTAAATCTTGCATTAAAGTGAGAAGCGGGGGGTGCTGACTTCATACCTCTTCTCCCATGCAGCCATTGAGAAGCGGGGTGAGGAGCCGAAAATTACTTCTCACTAGGCGGGGCCTCTAGTAATTTGGGGGGCCCTCCGCAGCTTTGTGGAGCCCTAAGCGGCTTGCATAGTGAGCCTATTGGGCAGATTGGCCCTGGTCCACAGTACATTCTACCTCTACCTCTGGTCTCTCAGCTCTTTTTGCTGACCCAGATACCAGGACTTTTCTTCATTATCTACCAAGGCAGACATGGATCGCATGAATCTTATGCTGCGTACACACGATCAGTTTGTCTGATGAAAATGGTCTGATGGACCGTTTTCATCAGACTAACCTATCGTGTGGGGGCCCCATCAGTTTTTTATCAATCAGTCAAAAAACTAGGAACTTGTTTTAAAATTATCTGATGGATAAAAAACCTATAGAAAAAAATGATCGTCTGTGTGTACGTCCATCGTTTAAAAATCCACGCATGCTCAGAATCAAGTCGACGCATGCTTGGAAGCATTGAACTTCATTTTTTTCAGCACGTCGTTGTGTTTTACATCACCGCGTTCTGGCACGATCGTTTTTTTAACTGATGGTGTGTAGGCACGACTGATCATCAGTCAGCTTCATTGGATAACTGATGGAAAAATCCATCAGACCGTTTTCATCAGACAAACTGATCGTGTGTATAGGGCATAACTCTACAAACAGTATTTAGAGAGGTTTTAGGGAAGTTAAGGGATCATTACAGTTTTTATCATCCAGGGTGGATATTATTGAGCAAAACCAGATCTCAAATGACCAAAAAATAGCTAACTTAGAGGCTAACCTAGAGGCTAAGTTAACTTCTCAGTTGCAGCATTTATATGCTCTACGACTTCAACAGGACAATCTTGAAAATATGAGCAGAAGGAACAATTAAAATTTACGGGGTATACCTGAAGCTATTACAGCTAAAGAGCTACGTCCCACTGTTATAGCAATACTAAATAAGGTCTTGGGCAGGGACCCAACAGCCGACCTTGAGTTGGATAGGGTTCATCGGACACAGGGCCAATTACTCTGCCAGATGGCAGATCCAGAGATGTCTTATGTAGAGTTCATTTCTACACTATCAAAGAGGAGATCATCCGTAAGACATGGTCATTAGGCACTGTTGACTATAATGGAGCCGTGATACAGGTCCTGACCGACCTCTCAAGATATACGTTGCAGATATGCCGTATATTGAAGCCTCTATAAGTTTCGGGGCTTTCCATTTTCCTTGTCCATACAAAAAGGGCAACAATCATTTCTGCTGCGCTTTTACTCTCCAATATCAGAGATGTTCGCAAAACTGGCTATCGCACCCATCCCAATTCCAGATTGGACCGCTATAGAACTCTATCCCAATCCAATCCATACACCTACCCCACAACTAAAAATCCATACACCTACCCCGCAACCTTTTCTGCCACTCCCCCCTTTTTTTTTAAAAGGATTGGTTTGAGTTGCATCGGAATATATATTTTTTTCCTATTTTGGGGGGAGGGCTGATGAGTTAAAATGGCCGTGCAGAGTGGGGAGGTGAGGTGGGCGAGGGAGTGGAGGGATCAAGGGGTAGGAGTGTATCGTTCTGAAATAGGAATTGGAAAATTCCGGATTTTTTTTTTTTGGACGTTTAAGATGGAGGGTCAAATAGGGTAATAGGGTATGAAATAGGCTATACGATACATGATACATGACATGAATGTATAAAGACAAATGGCCATATGATATAGGAAGGGTCCAGGGTTACAGCCACTATAGATATTAAATTATTTGTGTAGCACTACCCCCGAAAGAGCCGCTGATTGATTTGGGATCTACTCTCTTTGGCTCAACTCACCCCTGTTTAAATAGCTCAAACCCTCCCTTGACACATCAGAAGTTTGGTAATGAGGTATGGTGACCCTTGCTGGGCTGGAGTCACAATAGCTGAACCAAAATATGCAATAACAAATGACAGTAAATTACTTACTGAAATGGTACGATCCCTTTGAGCAAGAAAGAAAACATACTCCACACAGTGAATAAACTTGGAAATAGAAGGGGTAAGTTTACTGTAAGAAACTCTGAAATAACAGTCATAGGAATTTAACACAACACAACCAATCAGCAGTAACTCGACCTGATTTGCAAGGGCCCTTGCAAGAATCAGCAATTAAAGTAGATTAGTAAGATATTCTGAACCTAAGAATGGTACCAATCGCCTAAATTCAAAGTCAGTTTATACTCGCGAGTGCCCCTAACGGGCAGTCTCTCTAAGTAGTCAATGTTTCGTGGCGGCCGGTAGGTGCACGTTAAATTGTAATCCACAGGTAGCGGTTAAGAAAAGGAATCACACAACAGGATGTCTATGATGACTAGGGATTTAGATGCCGAGCAAGTGCTTTCTCACCCAACGGGCCGAACCGCCTGATTTCTCCTCTGGGATCAGGATGCGCTGATGAGCTGCTGTTCCACGGCACACAGTATCTCGTACGAGAGTGTTCCACTGCTACAGTTGTCAGCTGGGCTGCCTCTTCAACTCCGGGAGCACTGGCGTGGTGCTGGGATCTTGCTTCCGTCCAGATAGTTGGTCTCTCAGCAAATCTAGGTCCAGGCTTCTGGCCTAAACACACAGCTGTCTCCGTCCGCAGCTCCGCACAGGAGAGAAGGCCGGTCCCGAGAGAGCGAAAGAGCGCCATTCCCCTTCCTTAAGTAACCTCCCTCAACGGTCCGAGCTAAACGTCACATCCTCCTGGAGGGCAAAGCATTGCGGGAAATGTAGTCCATTTCTCCTGCTATTTGTAGTCCCGCAATGCATAACTTGTGTAAAGGTATCCAACATATTTACAGGCGTAGGTAAAGTTCTGCCACTGAACTCTGGCAGAATGACCCCGCTACATTTGATTAAATGTATTTTTTTTAATATAGATATAAAGGCTGCTGTAACCAGGGCCGGTACAAGGCAGGGGCAGAAGGGGCGGGTGCCTTGGGTGGTACAATTTGCTGAAGGGGGGGCGCAGGTGAAGTGCCAGCACTGCTAATAGTTGTACTGTGCGACCGCTCTGTCACATCAGGTTTTATGCTGCTGTGCCTGTGTGTGGGCAGTTGGGTTACCTGACTGGCCAGTACGTGAGAAAAAATATATTACAGACTACTCCCCTCAGACATCAGGTCGCATGGGCGGGCCATCAGCTCTCCACAAAACATTGCATCCCGACTGCCTTCCGCCAAACAGTGAGTGTTCTATCTGTCATTGCTGCTATGTAAGCTGGTACCGCCCCTCCACCCCTTACATCTCTCACTAACTTGCTCTTATCTCTCCTCCTCACCTCCCTCATCTCTCGTTGCCACCCCCCCCCCACCTGTCCTCAGTCATTTTGGGGCCTGGCTGGGGATACATGCTTTTAAGCTGGAGTCGGAGATACTGCAAGTTCACCAAGAGGTCAGATGCAGGAGGGTCCAGCCTGGACACTGACATGGCTGGGGGGATTCTATACATTGAGGAGGGCTGAGACTTCCCTGGACTCCCCCTTGTACTGGGAACATCCCATATGTGAGGGCAGGGATGGCGCTACCACTAGGCGGACTAGGCAGCCGCCTAGGGTGCACTGCCGCCTGGAGCGCCCAGCCACTGTAGACAAATTGAGAACCAGCTCTCAATCTTTTGCTGGCGGAAATTCCGCCAGCAAAAGGCAGATGGAGCATACACACGGTCAGAATTTTCATTCAAAAGCTCACATCAGACTTTTGCTGTACGAAAATCTGATCCTCGTGTGTATGGGGCATTAGAGTATGTACTACTGTCTGTCTTTGTCTGTACTTATCAATTCCCTTAAACAAACCCTTTCTGCCAAGGGCATGTTTACAAACTTACTTATTTTAAAGTATGTGCCCATCAGTACCAAGAAATTGTATTTAGCGCAAACATTTCCAGAAAAACATATGTAGATTTTATACTATAATTTTGATATCAAACACTGCATCTGTTATTCAGATGATCATTAGAGCAAGAAGCCCTTCGATTTGCCAGATTTATCAATTTGTTAGATAGCGTTTTGATAATTACAGCAGAAGGTGAGCCGCTGTATCCTTAAGTCTTGGAATGACAGCTATAGACTAGATAGGAAAACTTCTCAGGCATCTGCAATAATTTTATAAGCAGAGCTCATGTTTCCAAATATGTTCTATAATCCCTACTCTCATTTACGAAGGGCAAAAGAACTATACTGTAATGTCACAGTGTTCTAAAGCTGAATTTGTGTGCATGGCATCAATTTTCATTTATATTGCATAATTGGGCACAACTAGAGTTGCAAAGCATGTTCCCTCTAATGATTATACAGTGTTCTGAGAATACAGGCACTTTCATCTATGGTGTGCAGGCCAAGATTGATCAATTAGTGCCCAATTAAGGGGAATATGTGACTTTTCCATCTGCGGGCACAGATGAAGGCATGCCAAGCATAGCCTAGGCTGTGATCAGAACATAAACAAAAAAGTCTGCTAATTGATGCCAGTCATATTGCGTTGGTACCTTTCACGCGGTGCACTTATATATAGAATTCCCTTTTAAGTGAAGAGCCTATAAAATCTTTGTGACTATTTTATTCTGTAATGTTACACAGTTTCTTTACCGAAACTGTTACACAATAGTAAATTGAACTTGTGTTGGCAACACTTTTTATTTTTCTGTATATATCACATTACCTTAAGTCCATATTATCTCATCTGCTAATCATAATATTCCATTAAGAAATGCACACACGAAAATATGATACTAAACCATCAGGCACTAATCCTGAAAAAAATTCCGATCTCTATACTTCAAAACTTTTTGGATGATGGTAGTATTACCCATAATACACTATACACATCTTTTAGAGGCTACAATGACATTTCACACTAATCCTGAAGTTGATATGAGTCGTCACTTAAAGGGGTTGTAAAGGAAAACATTTTTTTCCCTAAATAGCTTCCTTTACCTTAGTGTAGTCCTCCTTCACTTACCTCATCCTTTGATTTTGCTTTGAAATGTCCTTATTTCTTCTGAGAAATCCTCACTTCCTGTTCTTCTGTCTGTTACTACTGTAACGTTACTGGCGTTGTATTGAACAGGACGAGCGCAGCCTTACCTAATCCTGTTAGCTGCGCTCGTCTCCCTGACTCTGGCGTGTCACTTCCTGTGCGCCGCGGCTTGCGTTCCACGCTGGAACGCGTAAGCGCGCCCCCAGCGAGACTCCTCGTTTCCCGCGCTGTGCGGGCTATTTAAACACACAGCAATGACGGCAGGGTGTTCCGCTATTTTGTTGGACCCCTGCCGTCACCCAGGACCCGCTCCTCAAGCCCTGTGGACCTGCTATCAGGAGACACTCTCTTCGTCCCTCCAGCACCAGGATCAGCGCTCCCTGCAGTCCTCTGTCCACAGTCTGTCCATCCAGGATTGGGATCAGCTCACCCTTCAGCCATCAGCTTCTCAGGCTTCCCATCTGTACCAGCACTCTGCAGGCCTGAATATAGCCATCTCTGTTTCTACCAGCAGTACCGCAAGTATCTCTACACAAATTGTTAAAGATCTCCAGCCTATACTGAACTGTGCTTGTCTATCAATTGCATATCTCAATATCCAAGTCCTGCCTGAATATACTTATGCATGGTCTCAGCTTGTGATATATATATACATATATGTGTTGGCTCTATCTGCACTGCTTTCAGTAAGAAACATTAAGTAATACAGCTACCAAAAACCTTATACCTACTTATTCATAGACTGTGACTTTAAACTGCATTATAAAGGCTTATGAGTTAATAAGCTTTCTTGATTATGCTGGTGCTCTATCTGAGGTTGTGATGATATAAACCATTAACTCTTAACCATACTATAGAGTGACTTTTGGTTTACACTGAGAAACCTCCGCAGTTGAGATCCAATTAATCAAATATAAAAAATAACAAGACAGGATCGTCACATAATAGCGGAACCTTTAACATTATGGATCCAGCGGAGCTAACAAACCATTTAGTGGGCTTGTCACAACGTGTGGATACACTTACTGCTAATTTGACTGATCTCCGTTTAGAAAATGAGGCCCTCAGGGATCAGAATTTTGCTCAAGCCAGGGAGCGACCAGAACCTAAGGTCTGCCCCCCAGAATGCTTTTCTGGTGACAGGAAAAATTTTCGTCAATTTATCAGTTCATGTCGGTTAATGTTTGATTTACGTCCACGGACTTATTATTCTGACAGAGTCAGAATTTTGACTTTAATTTCATACCTTAAAGGGGAACCCAGAGTCTGGGCAGATGCCTATGTTGAAGAGCACGGCGATCTACTAGGCGCCCTCAATACTTTCATAGATGAGATGTCTTTACTCTATGAGGACCCTAACAAACAGCTTACAGCTGAAAATACCATCAGAAATTTGAGACAGGGAAAGAGACAAGTGGAGGACTATATTTCAGAGTTCAAATGCTGGTGTCGTGAAACCTTATGGACAGATATAGCTCTCAGGAATCAGTTTCGCATTGGGTTATCCGAATCCGTCAAGGATGAGCTCGCACGTGTGGAGATTCCAGCATCCCTGGAAGATCTCATGCATCTCTCCCTCTCAATTGATAGACGCATCAGAGAAAGAAAGGCTGAACGAGCGAACTACTACCAACCGGCACCAATCAGGAGGTCTAGATCACCTCCCAAAGAGATTCCTATGGAAGTTAGTACAGTTAGGGGCCCACTGACCCCAGCTGAGAGACAGAGACGCAGAAGCAACAATCTATGTCTCTACTGTTCCGCCCCTGACCACATGGTCTCTACCTGCCCCATTCTAAGGAGTAAAACTGAAGGTAACAACTTAAATATTAGTAGTTTAAACTTGACAAAACCCAAAACTCGTCAAAATATTAACCAATACATCTTTCTCACCCTTACTTTACAGTGGGACCAAGATAGGACCACCATTGACGCGATGGTCGACACTGGTGCTTGTGGCAATTTTATTGATTTGAGTTTTGTTAAATTAAATAAAATTCCTTCTGAGTTAAAGCAAAACCCCTCGTCTGTCACTTTCATTGACGGATCCGAATCCTCCTTTGGTCCAGTACTGTCTCAAACCGCCCCATTATTAGTTACATGTGATAATGTACATATGGAGAATCTTGTATTTGACATCATCCCATCCCCCCTTATTCCCGGTCGTTCTAGGGTTACCATGATTGCACATCCATCAACCAACCTTTCATTGGTCCAAAACTTCACTTTGTTTAGATTCTCCTTACTGCAAACATACTTGCTATCCCTCACATAACTCTCTTGTAAATAATGTAAACTTCAATGGTGTTCCATCTAAGTTAATGGACTTCTTGGACGTTTTCAGCAAAACCAAAGCTGAGACCCTTCCACCTCATAGAATTTATGATTGTCCTATTGATCTAATCCCAGAGGCTACCATTCCCACTGCGAGAATTTACCCATTATCACAGCCTGAACTGGGTTATCTCAAGGAATACCTGGATGACAACCTTAGAAAGGGTTTCATTAGACCCTCTACCTCTCCAGCTAGTGCTGCCATGTTCTTTGTAAAAAAAAAAGACGGATCTCTCAGACCTGTAATCGATTATCGTTCATTGAATAACATCACGATAAAAAATCGTTACCCATTGCCACTAATTCCAGAACTAATAGAAAGGCTGCAAACTTCTAAAATTTTCACAAAGCTAGATCTCAGGGGTGCTTACAATTTGATCAGAATTCGTCCAGGCGACGAGTGGAAAACTCGTTACGGTTTATTTGAGTGCTTAGTGATGCCATTTGGTTTATCAAATGCACCTGCAACCTTCCAACGTTTTATTAATGACATTTTTCGTGATTTACTAGACGTTTGTGTCGTGATCTATCTGGACGATATCTTGATTTATTCCGACACCTTTGAAGAACATACCAAGCATGTCAGATGGGTTTTAGGCAGACTCAGAACACATTGCCTCTACGTCAAACTCGAAAAATGTGTTTTTAACCAGACCAGTGTTTCTTTCCTTGGGTACCAAATCACCCCAGAAGGTATACAGATGGACAATTCAAAAGTTGATTGTATTCTCTCCTGGCCAGTTCCCCATTCTAGGAAGGCTTTACAGCGCTTCCTTGGTTTTTCTAATTATTACCGAAAATTCATTAAAAACTTTTCGCAGATTGTGAAGCCCCTGAATGCCCTAACAAGTAAAAACACACCTTTCAAATGGACTAATGAGGCACAAGCAGCTTTTGAGACACTCAAACAATCTTATACTACTGCCCCTATTCTCCAACTACCTGATCCTTCATTCTTCTTCACCGTAGAAGTTGATGCATCACATTTCGCATTAGGCGCAGTACTTTCACAACAACAAAATGAGTCTGAACCTTTACATCCAGTGGCATTCTATTCCAGAACTTTAACCAGTGCAGAAAGGAATTACCCAATTGGAGAAAAAGAACTCCTAGCAATCAGAGATGCTCTAGCCAATTGGAGACACCTTCTTGAGGGTTCTACACATCCGATCACTATTTTGACAGATCACCGAAATTTGCAACATCTGAAGGCCTGCAAAACCTTGTCTGCCCGTCAGGTGAGATGGAGCTTGTTCTTTGATCGATTTGATTTTCAAATCTCCTATAGACCGGGTACACAAAACTTAAAAGCGGATTCCTTATCCCGCATGAATGAAGACCGTTCTACCGAGTCACCACCTCATTCTATCATTCCTGATAACCGATTCATAGGAATAACTACTTCCTTTAAACAGTTACTCTCTCAAACCATATCCACAGATACTTCTGAGCTTCCTAATGGTGTTACAAAACAAACAGACGGATTATACACTTATAAAAATAAATTGTATGTCCCTTCAAAATTACGGTTGTTATTACTTAGACAATTACATGATTCTCCATTAGCTGGTCATCCCGGAATCACCAAGACAATACATCTTGTTAAAAGACACTATTGGTGGCCTCAATTAGCTAAAATGGTGCAAGAATATGTTTCTTCCTGCGAGATTTGTGCCAGCAACAAATCTTCTAGGAGACCGCCATTTGGTCTACTTACCTCCCTCCCAATACCCAACAGACCATGGGAGGTTGTATCAATGGACTTTATAGTCGAGCTTCCTAGATCGAATGAGGCTAATACCATTATGGTCACTGTAGACCTATTCACTAAAATGGCACATTTTATTCCCTTAAAGAATCTTCCAACTTCACTAGAGACAGCAACAGCTTTCATAAACAATGTTCTTAAGTTGCATGGGTTACCCACTCAAATTATCTCCGATCGAGGATCTCAGTTCATCTCCAAGTTTTGGAAAGCTTTGTGTAAGGCACTGAAAATTGATCATAGAATGTCCACGGCCTACCATCCTCAAACGAACGGACAGACAGAACGTATTAACCAAATCTTGGAACAGTATTTACGCTGTTACTGCACTCATCTCCAAGATGACTGGTTTCAACTACTTCCCCATGCAGAATTTGCATACAATAATTCAACCAGCTCTTCGTCACTACTCTCACCATTTTTTGCCAACTATGGGTTTCACCCAAACAGTTTACCGACTTCATTTCTTTCTAACGAAGTACCTGCAGTAGACGATTATCTCACCACCCTAAAAAACACCATTCCAATCATACGGTCAAACCTAGAAAGTGCGCAAACACGACAAAAACGAAATTATGATCTTCATAGGTCAGTACCTCCTTCTTACGACGTTGGTGACCTAGTTTGGCTGTCTACCAGAAATCTACGTCTAAATTTACCATCGAAAAAGTTGGGTCGTCAATTCATAGGTCCATATCCTATTTCTCAAGTAATTAACTCTAATGCAGTAAAACTACGTTTACCCCTTGATTGGAAGATACATCCAGTTTTTCATGTCTCTCTTATAAAACCGTATGTACCCAATCCATTTTCCAACAGGGCTGCCCAACCTCCTCCACCAGTTGAAGTTCTGGGCGAGACAGAATACGAAGTAGAAAAGATTCTGGATTCTAGACAAAGAGGTTCTGGCATTCAATATTTAATACGTTGGAAAGGGTACTCCCAACTTGAAGATTCTTGGGAAAATTCTTCCCACATTCATGCTCCTCGTTTAATTAGACAATTCCATCAGAGGTACCCCACTCGTCCTTCACCTATTATTGGCGCTGGTGGTGCCCCATTGAGGAGGGGAGTATGTAACGTTACTGGCGTTGTATTGAACAGGACGAGCGCAGCCTTACCTAATCCTGTTAGCTGCGCTCGTCTCCCTGACTCTGGCGTGTCACTTCCTGTGCGCCGCGGCTTGCGTTCCACGCTGGAACGCGGAAGCGCGCCCCCAGCGAGACTCCTCGTTTCCCGCGCTGTGCGGGCTATTTAAACACGCAGCAATGACGGCAGGGTGTTCCGCTATTTTGTTGGACCCCTGCCGTCACCCAGGACCCGCTCCTCAAGCCCTGTGGACCTGCTATCAGGAGACACTCTCTTCGTCCCTCCAGCACCAGGATCAGCGCTCCCTGCAGTCCTCTGCCCACAGTCTGTCCATCCAGGATTGGGATCAGCTCACCCTTCAGCCATCAGCTTCTCAGGCTTCCCATCTGTACCAGCACTCTGCAGACCTGAATATAGCCATCTCTGTTTCTACCAGCAGTACCGCAAGTATCTCTACACAAATTGTTAAAGATCTCCAGCCTATACTGAACTGTGCTTGTCTATCAATTGCATATCTCAATATCCAAGTCCTGCCTGAATATACTTATGCATGGTCTCAGCTTGTGATATATATATACATATATGTGTTGGCTCTATCTGCACTGCTTTCAGTAAGAAACATTAAGTAATACAGCTACCAAAAACCTTATACCTACTTATTCATAGACTGTGACTTTAAACTGCATTATAAAGGCTTATGAGTTAATAAGCTTTCTTGATTATGCTGGTGCTCTATCTGAGGTTGTGATGATATAAACCATTAACTCTTAACCATACTATAGAGTGACTTTTGGTTTACACTGAGAAACCTCCGCAGTTGAGATCCAATTAATCAAATATAAAAAATAACAAGACAGGATCGTCACAACTACACACAGTAATGCAAGGCTTTCTCCCTGGTGTGGAGAAAGCCTCTTGAGAGGGGAAGGGGGCGAGCAGGAGTGTCAGGATGCCCACTAACACACAGCTCCTTTATCTGCAAAGTAGAGAGTATCCTGACACTCCTGCTCACCCCTCCCCCCTCAAGAGGCTTTCTCCACACCAGGGAGAAAGCCTTGCATTACTGTGTGTAGTTACAGACAGAAGAACAAAAAGTGAGGATTTCTCAGAAGAAATAAGGACATTTAAAAGCAAAATCGAAGGATGAGGTAAGTGAAGGAGGACTGCACTAAGGTAATGAAGCTATTTAGGGGGGAAAAAAATTACCTTTACAACCCCTTTAACTTACTTTGTATGTTCTTAATTATGATAAATCTTGCTAGCTCATATTGTTTTCCTGGGTGGAATATAAACTGCAAGCCCTATTTTATTTAACTCATCTTATACAAAGTAGCGCTACCCCCACAGGAGCCTCTGATATTAACTTGTTCTTTTTCCAGGGGCTACCAGTCACCCCAGCAACAGTCCATTTACCCTGGCTCCAGTAAACAGTATAGGGATTGTCTTTTGAAGCTTTATTGCTTATAAATTTGAAAAGAAGGGAGAGGTGCAGGGTGGTATAGGATACTCCAGTAGCACTGAATCGGGAGGACATGCTCCACTAGGCTAAGCTTCCCATCTGAATAGTCTTTATTCCATGGACCAGGCCCGGACTGACCATAGGGCAGACTGGACGTTTTCCCGGTGGGCCGGAGGCCGCCGGTCTTAAAAATAGTTGGCAGGATGGCCGCGGGTGGATATGCCATCACGGTGGGAGGATCGGCAAGTCTCTCCATTCCCCCGCCCACCATGGCAACTGAAAGTTGTGGTTCGCACATGCGCCCCGCAGCCTCTGTCAACTGGGGACCTGGACGCCAGGAGTGGAGAATCCGAAGTCGAGGCCACTACCTTCCCTAGATGCGGCCGCAGCACCTTGCTGGCTTGCAAGTGCAGGAGGCGGGTCCTATACTCCTCCTGCACATGAAAGCCAGCGAGGTGCTGTGGCCTCAAATAGGGAAAGTGTACGCCCACTCCTCTTCCCACTGGTGAAGGGGTTAGATCTGATGCTCCACGGCAGGAGACTGAGAGTGTTCTTTTCCTGGTAACTATGATCCTTTTTCTTTTAAACTGGCTCTATGAGTAATAGGTCATTGCCTGGTTGCTCTGTGAGTAATAGGTCATTGCCTGGCTGCTCTGTGAGTAATAAGGTCATTGCCTGGCTGCTCTGTGAGTAATAATTGGCTCTGTGAGTAAAAATGTATAACTGGCTCTGTGAGTAATAATTGGCTCTGTGACTGTGAGTAATAATTTATAGCTGGCTCTTTGAGTAATAATTTATACTATAACTGGCTCTGTGATTAATAATCGGTTCTGTGAGTAATAATGTATACTATAACTGGCTCTGTGAGTAATAATTGGCTCTGTGAGTAATAATTTATACTATAACTGGCTCTGTGAGTAATAATTTATAACTGGCTCTATAAGTAATAATTTATAACTGGCTCTGTGAGTAATAATTGGCTTTGTGAGTAATAATTTATAACTGGCTATGTAAGTAATAATTGGCTCTGTAAGTAATAATTGGCTCTGTGAGTAATAATTTATACTATAATTGGCTCTGTGAGTAATAATTTATAACTGGCTCTGTAATTAATAATTTATAAATGGTTCTGTGAGTAATAATTTATAACTGGCTATGTAAGTAATAATTGGCTCTGTAAATAAATTATAATTGACTGTGAGTAATAATTGGCTCTGTGAGTAATAATTTATAATTGGCTCTGTGAGTAATAATTGGTTCTGTGAGTAAAAATGTATAATTGGCTCTGTGAGGAGTAGTTTATAACTGAGTTATAATTTATACCGTAATTGGCTCTGTGAGCAAAAATTTATAATTGGCTCTGTGAGTAATAGTTTATACTATAATTGGCTCTGTGAGTAATAATTGACTCTGTGAGTAATAATTTATAGCTGGCATTATGAAATACTCACCTTTTCAGCATGAGGCCTCGGCATCTGATCCCAGGCCATGCTGAGGGAGCTGACATTTTGCCCTCTGCAATCCTTTTCGGGTTCACGGCTCCGGCGCTGCCACAGCTGGGACCTCGATGAACACCAGCAAACTCCAGTGGAACTGTCTCAAAGGAGCCACGCCCCTAAGGCTGTGAAACCTCTCTAGCAGGACAAGAGCATGGTTACTCCAGACCCCGGACTATTTATACTCCTCCCATCCACCCACTGGACACACCTCCTCAGGTTTTTTCTGAAGCACAATAACTATTCAAGCTGCTCATTTGACTCTACCAGCCCTATATTCTGAAAATTTCCAGAAGGCAATGGGAAGGAAACCTCTGCATGCTCTGCATTAGGTTTAAAAACCTTTTAATAGTGGCTTCCCCTCTGACTCACATACATACTCACCTGAACCCGATCTTGGCCTAGAGCTTTACACATCTGCAGCAGCTCTTCTTCCCTCTCCTGGCTCTCACAGGCTTGGCTGAGAGCAGTGGGAGCTATTGGCTCCTGCTGCTGTCAATCAAAACCTGTGAGTGGAGAGCTGGGGCTGGGCCTAGCCAGGTTGTGTAGCTGAATAGATGCAAATAACCCAGCTTGGGATTAAGCATGCATGAGTGATCCCATGGGAAGCAGCTTACGATGGGGACACTTGCAGGGGAGGAAGAGCCAGAAGAAAGAAACCGAGAAGAGGAGAATGGGGGCTGCTCTGTGAAAAACCAATGCACAGAGCAAGTAAGTATAACATGTTTGTTGTTGAAAAAAATAAAAAATCAAGCTTTACAATCACTTACAAGATATGAACTGGGAACACGCCCTGGTTTTGTTTCATGATGTGCAGTGGCTTTAATATTCTACAAATGTCACTGTTGTCTCTGACACGTACTGATTACTTGTAGATCCTAAAAGATATTACTATTAACAGTATTAACCACTTCCCTACCGCACACCATCAAATGATGTTCTTGACTTTGTGCGGTGATATCTGAATGATGCCTGCAGCTACAGGCATCATTCAGATATCCTTCTTTTCAGCCGGCAATTCTGTGCACAATAAGAATGATCATAGTGGCAGTTCCACCGCTTGATCATTCTTATAGGCGACAGGAGGGGACATTCCCCCTCCCGCCGCCATCCGGTGCTTTTCCGGGCTCTCCCGTGCCATGGGGGGCCCGGAGAAAGAATCGTCCAGCGCTGACTGATGACGATAGAGATTTCCGGTGACCAGTCGGAGGCCCGGGCGTGACGTTATGAAGTAAACAAAGCCGCGATCGTGACCTTCAGCATGAGATTGGTGAAGTTTTTTTCCCCATCTCATGCTTTCCAGCCTGGAGGAGAGTTTGACCCTGCATCTGTCCATAAAGAGGACCTGTCACTAACCATTCCTACTACAAGGAATGTTTACATTCCTTGTATAAGGAATAAAAGTGATCAAAAAATGTCAAAAAAAGCGTAAAAAATTAAAAGAATAAGTAAAATAAAAAATGTAATACAAAATAAATAAAATTGAAATGCCCCTGTCCCTGGTAGCTCACGCTCAAAACCGAACAGTCACGTAAGTCCCGCCCACATATGTAAACACCGTTCAAACCACACATGTGAGGTATCCTCACGTGCGTTAGAGAGCGCTGCAGAAATTCTAGAACTAGACCTCCTCTGTAACGCTAAACTGGTAACCTGTACAAAAAATTAAAGCGTCGCCTATGGAGATTTTTAAGTGAAGTTGGGCACCATTCTATGAGTGTGCGCAATTTTAAACGTGACATGTTAGGTATCTATTTACTCGGCGTAACATCATCTTTCACATTATACAAAAAAATTGGGCTAACTTTACTGTTTTGTTATTTTTTTTTTTTATTACTTTTTTCCCCCCAAAAAAAAGGCGTTTGGAAAATTATTACGCAAATACCGTGCAAGATAAAAAGTTGCAATGACCGCAATGTTATTCCCTATGGTGTCTGCTAAAAAAAAACATATTTATTGTTTGGGGGCTCTGAGTAATTTTCTAGCAAAACAAATTATGATATTATGATTTTTACATGAAGGAGAGAAGTGCCAGAATAGGCCTGGTATGGAAGTGGTTAACGAACCATAAACAGAAAACAAACAAAATAGGCATATACTCAAAATCAAGATTATTTTATACTATTTATCTAGTGTTACACAGTCCAGAGGTTTATACTCAAGGCTTTCAAATCTTTGATGGAGATGTAATATAGGACTGCAATATAATCTAACTCAAGGACAAGTCTTTTCAGCTATTCATTTCTTTCCTGGAAACGTCTTTGCGGCCAATAAGTATGTTGGTTTAGAAATGTTCTTAGTAAAACAAAAACAAAAACACACAATGCAATATAATTATCAGAAACATGTGGTTTAAATCCATTTGAAGTGTATGCATTGTGCTTATGATGGACATACTGTACTGAGTTGTATTAATGGAGTTGTTGGGCAATTTAGATTACATGAATAAATGGGTCTATGTGAATTATGTATTGAATTTTTTAGGATTCATGTTGGCTTACTTTGGTAGATAAATGCATTTACCCTCTCAAACAAAGCAATGCATTCATTATGTTATACAAGGCATAATTGCAGCATCTGGGGAAAAGATTTTCAATTGTACTGTTAATATTTGACTTTAATGATTCTATTTTAGATTTTATCCTAAACTACTTTAAAGGAGTTCTCTGACCTAAAACTTTTAACCCCCGCTGTGCCCGGGCTGTAAAAATATACAAAATAAACTGTCACTTACCTGCCTACGATCCCCCGTTGTTCCGATATCGCCGTCCCGTTCAATGTCCCGTCGCGGCCGCTGATAGGCTGAGCGCACTATGAGTCACCGACACACAGGAAGCGGAAGAGACCGGGACCGGAGAACGGGACGGCGATATCGGAACAACGGGGGATCGTAGGCAGGTAAGTGAAAGTTTATTTTGTATATTTTTACAGCCCGGGCACAGCGGGGGTTAAAAGTTTTAGGTCAGAGAACTCCTTTAACCTGTGAATAAATGCAGCACTTCTGGCAAAGTGTATAGGGAAGGAGATCTATGCCATTAGCTTCATTGCAATATGTTGTGCTTAGGTTTCACAGGCTGCATTGACCAAAAAAAAAAAAAACAACATGTCAGGGGATCAGTACGGATGAATGACTTAGACTATAGTTGATTGTAATTACAGTAAAATATATAGTATGCCATCTTTTCCCAGGTTAGAGGTTTATTGACACTTAGGCCCAGATTCTCGTAGAATCGCGCAAAACTGTGCGGGCGTAACATATCTCATTTAATTCAAATTAGGCGGGTAGGGGACGTGTAGCATTTAAATTAAGCGTGTTCCCGCGCCGAACGTACTGCGCATGCGCCGTCCGTAAAATATTCCAGGGTGCATTGCTCCAAATGAAGTCGCAAGGACATCATTGGTTTCGACGTGAACGTAAATGGTGTCCAGCCCCATTCACGGACGACTTACGCAAACTACGTAAATTTTGACGCGGGAACGACGGCCATACTTAACATTGGTTGCCCCTCATATAGCAGGGGCAACTTTACGCCGCGCAAACCTAACGTAAACGTTGTAACTTCACTGCGTCGACCGCGCGTACGTTCGGGAATTCGCGTATCTAGATGGAGGCGACACATAGCGGACAAAAAAAAATTGCATTTAAGATCCGACGGCGTAAGAGCCTTACGCCTGTTGAATCTAATGGATATCTATGCGTAACTGATTCTAATAATCATTCGCATAGATACGACGGCCCAGATTAGGACTTACATGGCGTTGCCCCGTCGTAAGCCCTTTGAGAATCTGGGCCTCAATTTTCATTACCTATGGCTAAATAGTGCAAGGAAAAAACAATAATTATAATGATCAATTTGAAAGGCTGTTCTGTTCTCTGTCTATCGTGTCCTCATTTTAAAGGGGTAAAAACATTAAACTTTAGTAATTAAAAAATTGTCTAGTTTTCTCTTTGTCCTCTATATTTTCAGAATATTACTTTCTGAAAGGAAAGCCCATCCAATGGGTTGAAACACCTACTGGATTCTTATATCAATAAAGTGAATCTGTCAAAATGGCTTAATTCTACTATGTATATAATTAATATGTATAAGCAAAGGTTACATATAGTAAAAAAATGTTAAAACAAACTGTAGATCCATGCAGCTAGAGTTTTAAAATATCGAAGTGTTGGGCTTAACCTTAATATTATTATCTATTGTCAGGCCCGGATTTCCCACAAGGCCACTGAGGCCAGGCCTTGGGGCGGCAGGGCTCCAAGGGGCGGCAGTGGCATGGAGTCCCCCGACGCCCGGAACATACAGTTAAGGGCAGTAAGTTATGGGGGAATCCGCCCGCTCGTTAACAAGTGATTGCGGCGATGTCGCCGAAATCACTTGTAAAATATGTGCTCCCGTCCGTCCTCCCCTCTCCCCCCACCCCACATACCTCTCTTTGCTGGCTCTGTCTTCGGGACTCCGTCCTCCCCCCGGCCACCGAGTCTGTCTTCTGTCCCTGCTGCCGATGTATGAAGTGAGAGGGGAGAGCTGTGCTCTTCCCATCTCAGCTGTGACAGGAGTTCTAGCACAGTGCTAGGGCTCCTGTTTTGGAGGTGACAGGGTCAATAAAGAGTACATGTCACCTCCAATTGCTATCACACAGGAAATGTTTTTCTCCTGTGTGATAGCAAAAAAGTTAAGTGAAAAAAATTGATAACAAATAAATAAATAATAAGAAATAATAAGTAATAAAATAAAAAAGGAAAGAATAAGAAAAATAATAAGAAAACGATACAAAAATTAAAAAAAGTAAGCGACAAGCTACAAATAAATAAAAATAAAAAAAAGTGATAAAGTAAAAAAACAAACAAAACATATTTGAACTTACTGTGCCGCACATTCTCTGTTGATTTGGGGGGGGGGGGGGGGGTTCGGTTGGCAGGGAGGGGGTGCATTGTGGAACCTGGCCTTGGGGCGGCAGGGAGAGCAAATCCGTCCCTGTCTATTGTACAACTCTGCTGGTACTTTATTGTGAATTGTTTTCTCAGGGAAGAAGACAGACTCTTAAGAGGTAGAAGAGATGGGGCCGAGCTCAATTACAACAAGAAAAGATCTTCATAACCTCAGCTGCCTAAATCTCTGGATGATTATAACTTATTTTTAATGTTGATAATTGATTTATTAATGAACATTTTCACTTATGCATGTTTTCATCATATCCTCAGTTTGCAATGTCAAAGAATGTTAAAGGTTCCATTCAATAACCCCATAAATAATCACTCCCCTACTGCAGAAATTCTAAAGCCAAGGAAAAGGAATTATCACTCTGCATGCTAAGGAGGGTGAAATTCTCACACAGAGGATGATACATATTGCTCCAAATTCATATAATGTTTCATATAATGTTTCCAGGGTGGTGCAGTGACTTTTAAAACAAATGTGGTCCTTGACAAAAATCTATGTACTGGAGAAGAAGATGGGTGTACCTGGTGTCCATATTAGATGAAGGACTCAAGAAAACCATTTAAGGTAAGGAAGAGTTAAGAAATTGTACTTTGGATTTAACTAATCAATGAAATTATGTCCTACATAGCTAATTTTGGCTGGTTCATTAGGAACCTGCTAAAATATGCAAACTGTATGACCAGCTTAAGTAACACCCCTCAGTTAGAATCACATCAGAGGATACAACATTTTCCAAAGTAGCTTGCAATATTCTGATACTGAGTATGTGTAAGGTATGTGATCACACTGCGGTGTAGATCTAGTTGTTTGTGTTGGATCGCAGATGCAGAGGCTTGTCAGGTCTAACCACCAGCTACTCTCTATGTATTCAGAAAGTTCGGGGTTAAATCATCATATCCTCAAACCGAAACCAACATGACCTATAGCTTATTAACTCATAAGCTAATGTGTGGAGATAATAATGAGAAGTCTCATAAACTATAAGGAACACTCATGTGAGAATAATAAATGATGATGATGAACAATTTGTGAGTACTATATGATTCCTTCTTTGGTAAATGGTAATCTATAATGTTACTTCACATTGATAGAGATAACTTATATATAGGCACAGTCCGATACAGTCTGATGGGACACAAAGTAACCAGAACCTACTGCAGCCGACAATGTAAGCAGTAAATATGTAGACAGATATTTAGTATCAGGTACAAAGATACTTGCGGTTCTGCTGGGGTTTGTAGTCCTTGTGCAGCGGGTTCCTGGTTGTAATGAGACTGTCTCTGGAAGTGGAGGCTGTAAGGGCCAGTACAAGTCAGGCACAGATGATCAGAGGTCTCTGTGGTCCAAGGGTTGGAAGCGGCAGGGATGAGGAGGTCTGTGGAAGATCCTGAGGTTCTGGGTGCAGGCAGGGTGTTCCCAGGTGACGGCAGGTATCCGACAAAATAACGGAACACCCTGCCGTCATCTCTGGGGCTTTAAATAGCTCCGATTTCGCGGGGGAAATCGGAGAGGAGCGCTGGTCGCACTTCCGCGTTCCAGCGTGGAACGCAGACGCCCGCGCACAGGAAGTGACGCGGACGTCTTACAGAACGGAGCGCAGCTGGCTGGATGAGATACAGCGGCGCTCGTTCTGCATAACTAACATCAGAGATGTTACATACTCCCCTCCTCAAGGGGGCACCTCTAGTGCTCCCAGATAGAGAGGGTCGGTTAGGGTACCTTTGGTGAAATAATCTGATCAGGCGAGGGGCATGTATGTCTGAGGAATTTTCCCAAGAGTCATCGAGTTGGTCATAACCTTTCCATCGTACCAAGTATTGAAGGGTGGAAGCACGTCTCCTGGAATTTAAAATCTTTTCAACCTCGTATTCAGTCTGACCAAGCACTTCCACAGGTGGAGGCGGGCATGGTTTCCTGTTAGGGAATGGGTTAGGAATATAAGGTTTAATGAGAGATACATGGAATGATGAATGTATTTTCCAATCTGTGGGTAGAAGTAGTCTAACAGCATTAGGATTAATCAGATGGGAGATTTGGAAAGGTCCAGTGAATTGAGTGCCTAATTTTTTTGATGGTATCTTAAGGTGAAGATTTCGGGTGGATAGCCAAACCAAATCCCCGACCTTGTATGTAGGAGGTGCTGATCTGTGGGCATCATAATTTTTCTTTTGTCTTTGTTGAGCAATATCCAAGTTGGAACGTAGAGCACTTAATGTATTTTTAAGAGTAGAAAGGTAATTATCAACTGCTGGAACACTATTTGGGGTGTAGGTAGTTGGCAGACTGTTAGGGTGGAAACCATAGTTGGCAAAGAATGGTGTGAATCTGGATGAAGAACTGGTAGAGTTGTTATAAGAAAATTCAGCTAGTGGAAGCAATTGAAACCAATCGTCTTGTAGATGTGTACAGTAACATCTTAAGTACTGTTCAAGGATCTGATTGATACGTTCTGTTTGACAGTTTGTTTGAGGGTGGTAAGCAGTGGACATTCGGTGGTCAATATGTAGACTTATACACAGGGACTTCCAAAATCTAGAAATAAATTGAGAACCACGATTCGAGATTATTTGAGAAGGAAGTCCATGTATTTTGAGAATATTGGAAATGAAGGCTTTCGCTGTCTCAAGGGAAGTTGGTAACTTCTTTAGAGGGATAAAGTGTGCCATCTTGGTGAGAAGATCAACCGTCACCATGATGGTATTGGCACCATTTGATCTAGGGAGATCAACTATAAAGTCCATTGACACAACATCCCATGGTCTGTTAGGTATTGGAATAGAGGCGAGTAGTCCAAAAGGGGGTTTCTTAGAATGTTTGTTGCGAGCACAGATTTCACATGACTTAACATATTCATGGATGGTCTTAGATAGATTGGGCCACCAATAGTCTCTTTTAACAAGAAGAGTAGTCTTGTTGATTCCGGGGTGGCCTGCTAATGGTGAATCATGAAGATGTTTAAGTAGTAGAAGTTGTAGATTGGGAGGAACATAGATCTTGTTGTTGTGGGTGTAAACACCATCTGATGATTTGGTAAGATCCTTTGGTAGAGGGGAGATATCTCTAGTGAGTGATTGAGAAATTAACTGCCTGAAAGAGGTGGAAACACCAATGAATCTATTAGATGGGATAATAGAGAGAGGCATAATCTCAGTGTGTTGGTCCTCATGCATTCGTGAGAGGGAGTCAGCCTTGATGTTTTGTGAACCAGGCCTATAGGAGATGTAGAAATCAAACCTGTCGAAGAATAGACTCCACCTGACCTGGCGGGCTGAGAGTGTCTTACATGTTTTTAGATGTTGCAAATTACGGTGATCCGTGAGAATGGTAATTGGGTGTGTAGAACCCTCCAGCAAATGTCTCCAATTCTCTAAGGCATCTTTGATTGCAAGAAGTTCTTTTTCTCCAATAGGATAATTCTTTTCTGCTGGTGATAGGGTTCTGGAGTAAAAAGCTACGGGATGTAATGGTTCAGAAAGGGTTGGGCGTTGTGAAAGTACGGCACCTAAGGCATAATGTGAAGCATCCACTTCTACAGTGAAATGATATTGAGGGTTAGGCAGTTGTAGAATGGGTGCTGTAGTGTAACACAGTTTAAGAGAGTCAAAGGATCTCTGGGCTTCCTTAGACCAGGAGAAAGGTGTCTTCGTGCTGGTGAGGGCACTCAATGGTTTGACAATAGCTGAGAAATTTTTAATAAATTTCCGGTAGTAGTTGGAGAAACCGAGGAAGCGTTGGAGAGCTTTCCTTGATTGGGGAATTGGCCAGGAAATAATACAATCCACCTTAGAGCGATCCATCTGGATACCATCAGGTGTAATTTGGTAGCCTAGGAAAGAAATGCTAGACTGGGTGAATACACATTTTTCAAGCTTGGCATATAAAGAATGTGTTCTGAGCCTAGCCAGAACCCAACGAACATGTTTAGTGTGTTCCTCAATTGTATCAGAATAAATCAATATGTCATCCAGGTATACTACCACACAGATGTCAAGCAAGTCTCGGAAAATGTCATTTATGAACCACTGGAATGTCGCGGGTGCATTGCATAACCCAAAAGGCATTACAGTGTATTCATAGAGTCCATAGTGAGTTTTAAAAGCGGTCTTCCACTCATCTCCTGGTCGAATTCTGATTAAGTTATAGGCTCCCCTGAGGTCTAATTTTGTGAAGACTTTTGAAGTTTGAAGACGTTCGATGAGTTCTGGAATGAGAGGCAGTGGGTAGCGGTTCTTTACGGTGATACTGTTTAAAGCTCGGTAATCAATGATAGGGCGTAGGGATCCATCCTTGTTTTTGACAAAAAACATGGCGGCACTTGCTGGAGATGTGGAAGGTCTGATAAAGCCTTTTTTCAAATTTTCATCTAGGTAGACCTTCAGATGTACAAGCTCTGGTTGTGAGAGCGGATAGATACGAGCAGTAGGGATTGGACTATCTGGAATTAAATCAATAGGGCAGTCGTATATACGATGAGGGGGAAGAATGTCAGCGTTAGTCTTACTGAAAACATCTAAGAAATCTTGTAAGTAAGTAGGTAGATCATTACAGTAAATTTCTGTGGAGAGGATCGTATGTATGGGATAACAAGTATTCTGGCAGAAGGTGGAATTTAAATTGAGAGAGTGGTTAGGCCAAAGAAAAGTTGGTTGATGAAGTAGTAACCAGGGTAGCCCTAGGACAATCGGGAATATTGGAGATGGAATGACGTCAAAGACAAGAGTCTCTGTATGGTTATTCGCGCAAGTGACCAGTAGGGGTGAGGTTTGAGAGGAAATTGGGCCAGAAGAAGAACTAGAACCATCAATAAAAGTGACAGAGAGAGGATTTTGTTTAACCACACACGGAATTTTATTTGCATTCACAATTTTTAAATCAATAAAGTTGCCACAGGCACCGGTGTCGACCATTGCGTCAATGGTAATTCTATCTTGGTCCCACTGTAAGGTAAGAGTGACATAAATAAAACGATTAGTGGTAGTACCAGGTGGAATAATCTTACATATGTTAGCTATGTTACCTTCAGAATTCCTCTTAAGGAGTGGACAGGTGGAGACAATGTGATCTGGAGCTGAACAATAAAGGCAGAGGTTATGAGCTCTGCGGCATTGTTTCTCAGCTTGTGACAAGGGGCCTTTGACAGCACCAAATTCCATGGGGACATCTTTTGGTGGTGACTTAGACCTTCTGAATTGTGGAGGAAGATAAGTGTTGACACGTTCGGCCTTCCTTTCTCTGAGGCGACGATCCATGGTGAGTGAAAGATGCATAAGATCTTCTAAAGTGGGAGGAAGTTCTACACGTGCAATCTCATCCTTCATTGGTTCAGATAAACCAAGTCTGAATTGGTTTCTCAAGGCAATATCAGTCCACTGGGTCTCCCGGCTCCAACATTTAAATTCTGATATGAAATCCTCTACTGGTCTTTTCCCTTGTTTAAGGCTTCTAATAGTATTTTCAGCAGTAAGCTGCTTATTAGGATCTTCATATAGAAGTGACATTTCATCCAAAAAAGTATCAAATGCACCAAGTAAATCACCATGTTCTTGTACATAAGCATCAGCCCAGACTCTAGGTTCTCCTTTTAAATAGGAAATAAGGGTGAGAATTTGAACCCTGTCTGAATAATAGGTGCGGGGGCGCAATTCAAACATGAGACGGCAAGAACTGATGAACTGACGAAAAATCTTTCGGTCTCCTGAAAAGGGTTCTGGGGGGCAAACCTTAGGTTCAGGTCTGTCCCTAGCTTGGACAAAATTTTGGTTGCGTAAAGCATCATTTTCTACATGAAGTTCGTTCATAGTGGTAGTGAGGTTGTCGACTCTTTGTGAGAGTCCAACAAGGTGGTTTGTAAGCTCTGCTGGATCCATTACAATTTCTTTTTAAGGGGTTCCGTTATTATGTAAGGTATGTGATCACACTGCGGTGTAGATCTAGTTGTTTGTGTTGGATCGCAGATGCAGAGGCTTGTCAGGTCTAACCACCAGCTACTCTCTATGTATTCAGAAAGTTCGGGGTTAAATCATCATATCCTCAAACCGAAACCAACATGACCTATAGCTTATTAACTCATAAGCTAATGTGTGGAGATAATAATGAGAAGTCTCATAAACTATAAGGAACACTCATGTGAGAATAATAAATGATGATGATGAACAATGTGTGAGTACTATATGATTCCTTCTTTGGTAAATGGTAATCTATAATGTTACTTCACATTGATAGAGATAACTTATATATAGGCACAGTCCGATACAGTCTGATGGGACACAAAGTAACCAGAACCTACTGCAGCCGACAATGTAAGCAGTAAATATGTAGACAGATATTTAGTATCAGGTACAAAGATACTTGCGGTTCTGCTGGGGTTTGTAGTCCTTGTGCAGCGGGTTCCTGGTTGTAATGAGACTGTCTCTGGAAGTGGAGGCTGTAAGGGCCAGTACAAGTCAGGCACAGATGATCAGAGGTCTCTGTGGTCCAAGGGTTGGAAGCGGCAGGGATGAGGAGGTCTGTGGAAGATCCTGAGGTTCTGGGTGCAGGCAGGGTGTTCCCAGGTGACGGCAGGTATCCGACAAAATAACGGAACACCCTGCCGTCATCTCTGGGGCTTTAAATAGCTCCGATTTCGCGGGGAAATCGGAGAGGAGCGCTGGTCGCACTTCCGCGTTCCAGCGTGGAACGCAGACGCCCGCGCACAGGAAGTGACGCGGACGTCTTACAGAACGGAGCGCAGCTGGCTGGATGAGATACAGCGGCGCTCGTTCTGCATAACTAACATCAGAGATGTTACAGTATGTAACCTTATTCAAGATTATTATTCCATTTGATGATAGAAAATATAATAGTTATACATGGAAAAGTATCCTTTAGGCAGATGCCTCACATACCTATTAGTAAATCAGCTCCTAAAAAGATAGGGGAAGCCAGCCAGAGAAGAGGTATGGCCCCAAACATACAGTAGCTGCCCAATGAGAAACAAGTGGTTTAAGATTATAAACATGTATATAACTTTATTAATATGAAAAATGTTTATTACAAAAACACCAGATCCCTCCACAACATTGTCATATATTAATTTTATAGGTGGAGGGATCTGGTGGTTTTTGTAATAAACATTTTTCATATTAATAAAGTTATATACATTTTTATAATCTTAAGCCACTTGTGTCTCATTGGGCAGCTACTGTATGTTTGAGGCCATACCTCTTCTCTGGCTGGTTTTGTTTAGGTCCAAGTATGGCTGCTGAGACCACACCTACAGTATATGGTACAACACACAAAAGGTCCACACTGGTCACAGGTGAGCCGACTCCAACCCCCAACAGCATGATCTTCACACTGCAGGGTGCTCGCCCAGTCATAGCTGAAGCAATAATGAAAGGAAAATACAGATGGCTGCACACCAAACTGAGATCCAAATGCCTTTATTCGCATAAAACCATAAAGAACATGAAGGGCACTACATGTACAAGCAAGGGAGGACTGGCCTACATTAATCTGCTCAGAGGAGAGAATTACCAGACAGGGGTTTCCTGTAGAGACCAAAAGTCATGCAACCATCCATTCCCTGCAGAGTGACATCCAAGAAGGGGATAGTATCATGGCTGAATTGTCCAGTAAACTTTAAATTAAGCGGATTATCATTTAAATAATCCAGGAATTTGTTGAAACTGTCTGGAGGACCAGTGTAGATGAACAAAATGTCATCTATATAGTGACGGTAGAATTTTATCCCAGACCTAAATGGATTTATACTCCCAAAATTGCGGATCCTCTCCTACCAACCCATATATAGCTTGGCGAGGGACGGGGAAAAACGAGCCCCCTCGCTACCCCCCACTTCTGGAGGTAAAAATATATACTTTTTTTCTTCCCCTCATTAGTGGCGCTTTTATGTTGTTACCTGGGCTGTTCCTCTCTTTAGTAGTCTAGTTTTTGAATTTACCTTAAATACATATTAATGGATAACGTATAAATATATAAAAGAGGGTCTGGCTGTACTATTTCATATGTTTTTAATCTTGCATATTTTGTATATATATTTTTGTATTATTACTTTTACACATTATTATTTGTTTTTTGTAACACAAGTTTTTGTTTGTTACGCAATGATAAGAACATTCTATTAAATTGGTTAATTAACCTGCTGACACCTCCACAAGGGAGGGTCTGGCTAGGTATAACTTACTAGTTCATAAATTAAATGAATGGGCTTTGAGAAAGCACAATTTTTGTGCAAAACATTTAAGCTGGGTCTCCCTTGGCTTGTATATTTAGTGCTCCTCATGGTTTTATGCAAATAAAGACATTTGGATCTCATTTTGGTGTACAGCCATCTGGATTTTCCTTTCATTACCTACAGTATATGGTGATTTGGCGTATAATCTTCTCCTATCTTCTACTAGCCTTAACTTGTTTTTGTAAATCAGCTCCTGCATGGAACTTACTTCCCTGCAACTTGATAGGCTCATATTCTGGCTGTTCAGAAGTATAGAACACTGACTTCAAAACAAATACTAGAATGAAAGTAAGATCCACTTCCCAGGCAAACCATAGATGTTCTTGTTTAAAAGGAGTGTACAAGTAAATACCTAATTGCACAACATAATATAGAATTGTTATGTTAATTATAAGGCTCCATTCACACTTATAGTGCAACTTTAGTGCAATTTTGACGCAACTTTGACACAAGTTTGGATGGGTGCAACTTTTGCTTTGACCAGTGATAATGGACAACTGTTGCACATATAGGATTTTTGCAGTACATGCAAATTTAGGCAGGCCTAGCTGGAAGCTAGACCTGTTTGTTTTGATCTGTGTGGGCTTGGAGCGGCTCAGAGCAGCAGCTGTGAGTCACAGACAGCATCACTTCACTGTCACCTCCCTCTTTCTTCTACAGGATTCTGGAAGAAGAGGAGAGAAAGAGAGGTGGAGCTGTCTGGGGTGTCTCTGGGAGCCCTGACGAATCACCAACAAGGATAGGCAGGGGGCAGGCCTTCTTGAAATACCCAGGGTCAGCCCAGTTTGGGAGGAGTTGTCAGGTGGAAGAACTGATGATGGCGTACTAGGCTGTTGGGGCCTTTGAGGGAGCTCCCCAGTCTGGGGGGGTGACCTTGGGCCTGGGGCTCGGGTGCAGGACTGAGACCTTCAAGAAAGCATGAAGGATTTAGACAGAAGGCACAGGATGAGTCAGAGAGGACACCAGAAGTTAGTAATGCTGGGCAAGTCTTCAGGAGGAAACCACCATTTGCAGCCAGGCGGGCTGGTGAGTGACATGTGCAGTCAGGAGGACTGGAGAGGCACGCCAGAGAGGACTGAGAGTAAAAAGTCAGAGCTGGGTGTGGAGCCAGTAGGGAGGATTGCAATGTCATGGGCAGTAAAGTCGGACAGCTGTAGCCAGGAGGGCTGGCATTGCCTGAAGAGGGAGCAGTAGTCCACCAGTAGGACAGCTAGCTTTTAGTGTTTGGGAAGGGAATGCTGGGCCGGAAGGGTGACAGGTGGGCCACATCACTTAGCAGCCCCTACAGCCCCTATGGTCTTCAAGTTGCATGAAAATTAGAACAAAGTAGTGAATGAACTACTGTGAAGTTGTTGCAACTTTAAATCACGTATATATATAAATGGGTATCATTGGAAAACATGGGAACAACTTGTCCTGCAACTTTGATTTCCAAAGTTGCATGACAAGTCGCACAAGTGTGAATAGAGCCAAAAGAAACCCCTGCAACTCCAATAGTTTTGTAACGTGTGCATAATAGCATACATAGAAGATCACACCAGCCAGAGCAATATTACACTTTTATCTATGCAGCATATTTGATCTGTGAATTAATGCATTTGTAGCGCTGTAAACTTGCACATTGCTAGTACAGTAACATATTCTTTGTGTCTGTGCAAAACTCTGTAGAACCAAATTACAAATTATGTTTTTATTGATAACTTACCTGGTGTGGCTGAGAGCATTATTAAAGCCGTTTGCGTTTTTTTCCTTATGTCTCAAGTACCCAGAGGGTCCAGGTGATAAAGGCTTAAAAAAAAGAAGAAAAATTTAGATTTAGAGAAGCCTTCCTAAAGCTAAACTCCAAGCAAACAGCTAAATACACAGATGAAATACATACAATGGATCTGTTTTACATAGTTACATAGTTAGTCAGGTTGAAAAAAAAACATCTATCTATCCAGTGCTGAGATTCACAGAGCCCTGTCTGGCAGGGAAGGGCATACCTCCCAACTTTTTGAGATGGAAATGAGGGACACCTACCAGCAAAAGTACGCAGGCATAGGACACACCCCTTGCCACGCCACCTTAAAGGAGAATTGTACAAAAAAACAAGATTGGTTAAACCCACAAGCTTTTTTTTACCACTACTATTCCTTTTGGAATTTACAAATGCAGCAGTTTAGAAATCAGATGAAAGGTTTAGTGCTGGAAAACACTTTTTGGTAGATAAAAACTGTGTTTTATATACAACTCTATAGATCAGACCAAAATGAGGGACACATGAGGAGAAATGAGGGACAGAGGGACATTGCTCCAAACCAGGGACAGTCCCTCAAAATCAGGGACAGTTCCTCGAAATCAGGAACAGTTGGGAGCAATGGGGAAGGGGACCTGATTTTTACTCTGCTGCAGTTTAGTAACATGACTGCACAGTGAAAGGAGGAGCTTCTGACTGCTAAGCTTGTCTCTCTGTCACTGTCCTCTGTCCGCCTATCAACATGCTCCCTGCACTACCACACAACTGATTGGCTGTTTTTGTTGCTTCTCCTTCTTCCGGAGCTCTGCTGTTGGACGAATGCAAGAGGCTTATATTAAGTAAGATTCAGGATTTTACACAACTTCATCATGGAATGGGTCTTAATGATGGGGACAAGTTACAGCAAGGGCATAGTGTAAGTATGGGGTGGCCCCCCAGCCACTTATCTACAATAGACCTCGCCCTATCTGTTTGTTCCCGGGTTCTTGCTGAATATTGTGGGGGTTGCTGTCTCATAAAATCATAGGGAATCTAAACATCTTTGGATACTAAATGTGTTGGTAATAGTCTATGTAAATTATATGTGGAGTGTATTATATTTAAAGGGGTTGTAAAGTTTTTTTTTATTTTCTAAATAGGTTACTTTAAGCTACAGTAGTGCATTGTTGGTTTACTTAACTTTTCCTTCGATTTCCCTTCTAAATGTTTTTTTTCTTTGTCTGAATTTCTCACTTCCTGTTTCTCCTCAGTAAGCTTTCCACCATCATCATCCGAGCGGTGGTTAGTCAGCCAGAACAGCTTACTGAGGAGGAACAGGAAGTGATAAATTCAGACAAAGAAAACAAAGAAAAAAAACATTTAGAAGGGAATTTGAAGGAAAAGGTTAGTGAACCAACAATGCACTAGCTTAACCACTTAAGACCCGGACCATTATGCAGGTTAAGGACCTTCCCCCTTTTTGCGATTCGGCACTGCGTCGCTTTAACTGACAATTGCGCGGTCATGCGACATGGCTCCCAAACAAAATTGACGTCCTTTTTTCCCCCACAAATAGAGCTTTATTTTGGTGGTATTTGATCACCTCTGCGGTTTTTATTTTTTGCGCTATAAACAAAAATAAAGCGACAATTTTGAAAAAAATTCAATATTTTTTGCTATAATAAATATCCCAAAAAAAGATATAAAAAACATTTTTTTCCTCAGTTTAGGCCGATACGTATTCTTCTACCTATTTTTGGTAAAAAAAATCGCAATAAGCGTTTATCAATTGGTTTGCGCAAAATTTATAGCGTTTACAAAATAGGGCATAGTTGTATGCCATTTTTATTAATAATTTTATTTTTACTACTAATGGCGGCGATCAGCAAATTTTAGTGACTGCGACATTATGGCGGACACATCGGACAATTTTGACACATTTTTGGGACCATTGTAATTTTCACAGCGAAAAGTGCTATAAAAATGCACTGCTTACTGTGTAAATGAAAATTGCAGTTTAGGAGTTAACCACTAGGGGACGCTGAAGGGGTTAAGTGTGACCTCATATGTGTTTCTAACTGTAGGGGGCGGGGCTGGATGTGTGACGTCAGTGATTGTCTTTCCCTATATCAGGGAACAGACGATCGCTGACATTGCCACAATGAAGAACGGGGAAGGTGTGTTTTTTAAAAACATTTTAAACATCGAACCTATTCACCTTTTTATTAAATTGTTACCCTTCTTATCAAAGCACTATGCAAGAAAATATCTACAGACCAATCCATAGAGATTTTAAAATCTTCTTGACAGGAAGCCCTCTTCAACAACAGGTATCTAAATGTAGTACATTGTACTAATGCTAAAGCGCTGGACAGAAAGAAAGTGTTTTTAAATAAGTCTTATCTGAGATTGATTTTTTATTTTTTTTATTTCGTTTTTGATAATGAAAGACTAAAATTAAATTGGTGTTTACAAATATCAACTTTACTGTAAGTATTGTTCAATTTAATGGATCCTAAAAAGTACTAAAATAAAGATATGCTATGGCAACAAGTTGTGAATAAGCGGATATTGAGTGTCTCATAATCATAATCTCATCTCATAATAAAATTTGTCAAATGATGGCATTCTGTACTTTTATGAATATGGTATTACTGATAGACACTATTTTATGTAACCACTATTTTACATAAATCTACTGTATATGTAATCTTATCAAACTTTATTGTATTTTCAACTTAAATGGTTCCCTTTTCTGCTTTCCTCAATGGACACTTTATGGGAAAAAAATACTAGATAGAAAGAAGATTAAGAAAAAGCCAATCTTTGTGATTTTTTCCCCCCACCACATAAAATAGATAGGGCTGTAAGGATGTGATGCTCTTCTCCACAATCGGTGGTGTCGGCAGGAAGTTTGGCTAGTTTTAAAAGACTCCTGGGCCTGCATCTTAGTGAAAACAATATACAGGGATATGGAAAATGATTTTTTACACGCACACACACAGCACAGGTTGAACTAGATGGACTATTGTCCTTATTCAACCTTATCAACTATGTAACTATGTGACTATGCATGGGTGCCATTGAGGGATCATTTGCAATTCCTCAGTGCAAAGTGTTCTCTGATTTGACAAGGTGGAGAATAATGCCGCGTACACACCATCGCTTTCTGCGATGGAAAAATGCGACGCTTTATGTGCTTTAAAAAAACTTCATTTTTCAAACTTCAATTTGAACAACGACGTAGCATACACACCATCGCTTTTTCACAACGCTCTAGCACAGCGCAGTTCCGTCAATCACGCACGACGTCACTATAAAGGGTCGTTTCCATGCGGAAGACGGCCTCTTTTGCTGATATCGTGTTGCTGCGTGTTAGTAAAAGTTTGGTGAGATACGATTCGTGATTTTCAGTGACTGTGCTTTAAATTTCGTTTTCTGTCGTACAGTTTGTCTATTTGTTGTCGGATCTGTGATACAGTGCTTGTACTAAGGACGTATTTGTTTTGGCATTACGTTTTGTGTGCACGGTGCTGTTTAGCAGGTCGTTCTTCAAAGGCCATTCTTTACTTCAGGGCGTAATTTTTAGTCTGATCTGATTTGACGACCGTTTTCTAGCCATGTTGCGGGTACGAACTCGTCGCCGAGATCGTGCTGTGCTTGTTGTTAGGATGTGTGCTGCATCCCAGCGACGGTCCATGAACAGGGTGAGGAGGAGGTTGTGGACCAAGAACTGGTTGCTACGCAGGGACCAGTTCTCTCATATGCCTCTGCTGCGGGAGATCCGAGAAAATAACCCTGATGATTTCAGGAATTTTCTTAGGATGTCTGACCCCGTATTTCAGCAGCTTTTGGCTTTGGTGTCGCCATATATCACCAGGCAGGACACCGTTATGCGGGAAGCCATCACTGCTGAGCAGAGGCTAGTTGCTACGTTGCGCTACCTTGCAACAGGGAGAAGTCTGCAGGACTTGAAGTTCTCGACGGGCATCTCCCCCCAGGCTCTGGGCCTCATAATCCCGGAGACCTGTTCGGCCATCATTCAGGTTCTTCAGGAGGACTATGTTAAGGTAAGTGTTGTTCTTTCAATGGTCAAACTATGTCCCAAAAAAAGTAAAAAAAAAACTTTTCTAATATGCTCAGAATGCTCACTTTGTCTCTATGTATGCTGTTCTACACAATTTGTAAAGCCCTACATGTTTATTTAATTTAGCCAACCTGTCCATCATTCTATGTTGTGGCCAAACCCACCTAGCATAGTCCCTATATCCCCGTTTATTTGTGGCCTCCATTGTAGTGCTGCATTTTGTGTGTCCCTATATCCCCGTTTATTTGTGGCCTCCATTGTAGTGCTGCATTTTGTGTGTCCCTATATCCCCGTTTATTTGTGGCCTCCATTGTAGTGCTGCATTTTGTGTGTCCCTATATCCCCGTTTATTTGTGGCCTCCATTGTCCAAACCCCCCCCCCCTAGATTTTTGAACTACATATAATAATTATTTTTCTTATTTATATTTTTTTTTGTGGGGTTGTTTCTCATGTGAGAAACTCATCTTGAGCCCCACTCCCCCTAAATATATTTTTTGAACATCAGAGGGGGTGATTAATATGCTTAGTGTTCACATGTTATTTTTTAATACTAACCTTTTTTGTGGAATTGTTGGTGGGATCCCTTGTAATTTTAGCTATATTCTGTTCAAAATCTTTGTTTTAATGTATTTTTTATTTTCTTTCTATCCAGTTCCCCACCACGCCACAGGAATGGCAGACTGTGGCAGCGGACTTCTCCCAGCGTTGGAACTTTCCGAACTGCGGAGGAGCCATTGATGGCAAGCACATCCGCATTGTGCCCCCACCCCATAGTGGATCCCATTTCTTCAATTACAAGGGGTTCCACAGCGTTGTTTTGATGGCGGTGGTCTCTGCCAATTAAGAGTTCTTGTACGTGGATGTTGGGAAAAATGGCCGGATGTCGGACGGCGGTGTCTTTGCGGAGACGGAGTTCGCCCAACGGCTTCGGTTGGAGGACCTAGGATTGCCACCTGCGGAGGAGAACGAAGAGGGTCTGCCCTTCGTGTTTGTTGCAGATGAGGCTTTTGGTTTGGGTCCCCACCTCATGAGGCCATTTCCCGTACGCACCCTCACCCATGAGAGGAGGGTTTTTAATTATCGGCTGGCCAGAGCAAGACGTGTGGTAGAGAATGCCTTTGGAATCATGGCCAGCTGATTCCGATTGTTTTTAACAGCAATAAACCTTGCGGAATACAAATGGAATTACATCATCCTATGTTGTTGCATTTTACACAATTTTTTAAAACGAAATTCACAAACTTATCTGACGGTATTGCCTGATGAGGCTGATGTTGTGGCTTCCAGACCCGGGACATCAGGCTAGCCATAGAGGCTTGGCCCCCCAAACCGCACGTGCAGTGCGTCAATCATATGTGGACTATTTTATGGGGAGGGGGGCCATTGAAATGCCTGATCTTGACTAAAGAATACAATTTACTTTTTGTTTGATGAAACAGTGTTTATTTTTTAGATTTTATTTATTTGTAAGTTTTGGGGGGTAATGTTTCTTTTTCCTAGGTTCTCATCCAGCCATGTGTTTGGGATGTCATAAATTCCCATGAGTGTTAAATCTTAATAACTCTACAAATATGCCTGAGTAATTGAATGAGTCTGCATTGATACCAATAACTACACACAAATTGTTTGGAGTCCAAAATGTTATTTATTTTTTACTTTTTTCTTTTTGATTAGTACAAAATATAATCATTTTTTAAAATATTTTTTTTTTTTTTGATTAGTACAAAATCTTGTTTTAATTTTTTTTTTGTCTTTTTTGATTAGTACAAAATATAATTTTTTTATAATTTTTTTGTCTTTTTTTTGATTAGTACAAAAAAATTTTTTTTTTTTTTTGATTAGTACAAAATCTTGTTTTAATTTTTTTTTTGTCTTTTTTGATTAGTACAAAATATAATTTTTTTATATTTTTTTTGTCTTTTTTTTGATTAGTACAAAAATTTTTTTTTTTTTTTTTTTTTTTTTGGTGTTTTTAAAATTCAAGGGAAATAAAAATGACACAAACAATTAAACCCTCCCCAAAACATTAATAAAATTTTTAAGCTGCCGTTCCAGCGTCTTCGCTTTGTGGCGTATTTCACGGCAGGCCAGACGTATGTCCTCGACTTGGGCCCTGCAGGTGAGAACCTCGCCGATGAGGAGCTGGGCACTATACGTGTCCAGTCCCTGACCAGCCCGATTTCCTCCTGAAATGTGGAACCAAAACATGTGTTAAAAGATTGTATGCCTATATCTATATTCACAGAAAATGTGGTAGATGTTACTTTACCGGATGTTGAGGCAGGTTCCTCTTCCTCTACATCCCTCGGGGGTGTGGCTTGATTGGCTTGTGCCTCCTGCCTTTCTGCTTCATTGTGCCCTACAAGATTGAAGAAAGGGAAAACATGAGGTTCAAACATTACGAGCGGCCTGAAATGACACCAAAAAATTACTAAATTATAAACAAAAGGGCAATATTGTTGATTTTTAAACAATTATCAAGAAAATAGACCAGTATTTAATCCATTCACAAAGTAATGTCAAATGTGTTGACCAAATTTATATTTTTAGATATGTAAGCTAACCAAGTCTCCCCTGGATCTGCTCACCCCTGTGTGTGACCCAACATAGGTTGTGATTGTGACAAACAATTGTGCTACTGAGTACACATGTTCAATAAAAAAAGGAGTAGCAAACGCTCCTTTTTGGGAATCTCAAGGTATTTACGTTTCTTCTAAAATAAGCTGAAACACATTTCCATCAATTCCAGAATTGAATACACCTTTTTTTTAAGCCCCAAAAATGTCACAACTTTCATATTTGTGTCGACTAATTGGTCATAGGAGTCGTCGTTCATTCGCCCACAATTCCTAAATTTACGATTTTAGTTCAGATACAGTGCTTCAACTCCCCTTTGCACATGCAAACTAGGCATGATGCCATTTCTCATTAATATGGTATTGGATTATTGAAAGTCAGCGAATGAACGACGACTACGACGACTGCATCATGCGTCCACATTCATAATATTCATTTTATGGTCAACCTGCAAAAAAAAATAAAATGGCACAAAGAACACACCAAAATAATTAATACACATGGAAAAAACTTACTTCTTCTTCGAATCACCCTATTAATTCTGTAAAGTTGGTGGGGTTCCCTTTTTTTTAAATCCGACCACCTTTTGCGCAGGTGCTCTCTGCTCCTGGTTTTCCCAAACTTCCGCTGGAGCCTACGGATGACCTTCTCCATAATTTGGGCTTTGACTTTATTGGGATGCATGTAGGGGCCATGCTTGGCATCATAGTCCTCCCTCCTCAATATGGTGACCATCTCCACCATTTCATGAAAACTCATATTGGAGGCTCTGCAGCGGAATCTGCGGCGTGGTTGGGCCTGGCCTGCCTCCTGGCTTGAGCTAGAATACACCTCCATGTTGTCCATCTTTTCTCACTCACCAAACGACAGAGAAGGGGCGTGGAAAGGACGATACCGAACGTCAGGGGCGGGGTGTCGTGCGGAGCGTCACGCGTGCGTAGTGTAAAAGGGATGGGACGTGTTTGTAAACGGCGTGCATAGTCTGTGGAAGAAGGCGTAAATCACGATCTTTCATAACGACGAGACGTAAGTTTTTTATTCCGACTTTATTATAGTGAATAGGGAATGAGTTTGTGGGCTAGTTAGGGGAAGTAAGCTAGTGGCTTTAATTACATTATGTTTTGGCTTCTGTTTCATGTGCAGAAAGAATGGATCCCTTCAAGGATGCTGATTTCCTGACAGAATTCATACAAAAATGGAAGGAACATCCTGTTCTGTGGCAAACCAAAAGCACAATAAATAAAAACAAAGATGCCAGGGAGAAAGCTAGACAGAGCATGCTTGTTTTTCTGAAAACAAGGGTCCCCAACGCCACAACAGCCACTGTGAAAAGCAAACTAAATTCCATCAGGGGCACCTACAGGGCCCAACGGGTCCAAGTCCTGGCCTCAATGAGGTCTGGGGCTGCAGCTGACTCCATATACAAACCAACCCTGTGGTACTATAGTCAGCTGCAGTTCCTGGACGACCACATTGAGACCAGGGCATCCATGTCTACCCTTCCCCCAAGAGGTAGCTCCCAGCTTCCCAGCAGCCAATCCTCCAGTGTTCCCTGCAGACAAGAGCAGGCAAGCTCGGAGGAAGAGCAAGAGTTCCTGGAGGACCCCAATTGTGACCCATGGAGCATGGTATGTGTTTTTTGTATGAATTTAGTTAGTATATGACAAGTATAGTAATAATGGTAAATGTATGTTACTATTGTTCTAAATTCTATGTGAATCTCGTAAGTTTAGGGATAGGATCAATAGTCAGTAGTGGGAAAACATGATGGGGTCAAAATGGGCAAATTAATAATGTTTATGAAGGAGTGGGTGGCATTTTCAGATAGGCCAGTAGGGGGGAGTAACGCAATACACCTGCAAGGGGTCCCAGATGGAAGACACCCTTTTTGAGTACTATCTAGTTGACACTAAATTGAATAAAATAATTTTTGGGGAAAAGGCCACTTATTTGCTAAATTAGGCATGCAACAACCCACATAATTCCAGGGGGACCATGTCTGAAGGTGTTTAAGGGGCCACATAATTAGGGATGGCGACCCTGTGTGTAATATATATTGACATTCAATTTGCATCACTCATGATTGTAAAAATGTGTGTGATTAATGACAAACACAAATAACATATGTTCCTTTTTTTGATACACAGGCAGACCCAAGCCAGGAAGAGCCAGGGCCCACAGGGAGCCAGGAAGAGCCAGGGCCCACAGGGAGCCAGGAAGAGACAGGGCCCACAGGGAGCCAGGAGGAGCCAGGGCCAACTGCAAGGCAGGAGGTGGCAGAGCCCACTGGGAGCCAGGAGGTGGCAGGCCCCAGTGGGACCCAGGAGGCACGCCGGCGGGATACCATCTCCCGGATCCCTCCATTCCGCAATCCCAATAAACGGCTCAGGAGTATGGAGGAGGAGACCCAGGGCCTGCTTCGCCAAGCTACTGCAGCCATCCGAGAGCCACCCAGTGAAGTTGAGGGGTTCGCAGCGCTCATTGCAGCCAAGCTGTACAATCTGGAGCAGAGCCAGCGTGTGCGCTGCGAACTCCTCATCTTCCAAGCCATAACCATGGCATCCCTGGGGCAGCTCGATGACGACACCCACATTGTGCGGATTGCTCCTCCTGTCCTTGCTGCTCCTCCTGCTCCTGCTCCTGCTCCTGCTCCTGCTCCTGCTCCTGCACCTGCTCCTGCTCCTCCACTTCATGAGGCTGCTCTGGCTCCTGCCACCTCATCTCCTCCAGGAACCCAGCCCCCAAGGACTCGGGCTACAGGGAAGGCTGCAGGGAAGACTGCAGGGAAGGCTGCTGGGAAGAAAAAGGCCAAGAAATAATACGGTGCCCCTGATGGAATTTTAATGTGGACTCACAGGCTGTATTTGTGGCTTCGGGGACCCTTGTTTTCAGAAAAAATCAAGCATGCTCTAAAGTGCTGCCTACCTTGGCATCTTTGTTTTTATTATGTTGTGTTTTTGGGTTGCCACCTTTTTTTTTTGAAATTTTTAGGAAGACTAAAATAAATGTTAATTTTTCAGCCAAATTTCACCATGTTTCTTTATTGTAGATTTGAGAGATCATTATTGAGTGGGCAGACCCATTACAAAATAAATAATGCAAACATTAACAAGGTAAAAAAACATGCTTGTGGGTGAGTTAACTAAAAAATTAGGTTGTTGCAGACACTTCACACACTCCTAAATAAACACAAAATAGAGATTACTAATCAAATTGGTGACAAAAAAAAAAAAAAAAAAAAAAAGGTGGACCAATATATATATTTAAAATGTTTAAGATGGAAGATACAACTAAATAACAGAACACAAACATAAACATTATCAAACAAGAAAGAAACTAATTAAAAGCTTGTCATAACTATGTAACAAGATCAGCCGCAACAAACGTCCATTTCTGGGTAGCAGTTAAAAGCAGGGGTTAAAGAAGCGCTTTCTTTTCTTGTCTATAAGCTGAAAAACACCTTAACGAATGTGCTGATTCCATTCTGAACAGTCGTTTTACATGAATGAGCGCTGCCGTCTCCTAACTTGCTTCTGAGCATGCGCGGGCTTAAATCGACGTTTTTACGTACACACGGTCAATGTTTAGAACACAGAAAACGACGTCGGCCAAAAACGACACATAAAATTGAAGCATGCTTCAATTTTTTTCTGTCGTTTTTTAGAAGACATAAAACGACGTTTTTGCCCACACACAGTCAATTAAATTGACGTTTTTGAAAATGACGTTTTTTTCCATCGCAGAAAGCGATGGTGTGTACGCGGCATAAGGGTGGTGAAGTTATGATCTCCACCTCATCCAATCAGAAAACACTTTACATTCATTTGTAGACATGTGCACACTGAAATATTTTGTTTCGGAATTTCGTTTTCGTCCGAAAAATACGTGTATTTAGTTACTCCCGAAATTCATTTTTATTTACTTTGTTTTTCCATTCGTCCGAAAATCCAAATTAAAAGGTCGAATCTGTCATTGAAGGCTTATGGGGCCAAATCCTCAAAAATCCTGCCTAACTTATCTTTTCCCATTTAAGTTACACTGCCTTAAAATTTCTACCTAAGTGCCCAATCCACAAAGCACTTACCTAGAAATTTCAGGCCGTGTAACTTAAATGTCTCCGGCGCAAGGCGGTCCTCTTCTGCAGGGGGCGATGACAATTTAAATGAGGCACGCTCCCGCGCCGGCCGTACTGCGCATGCTCGTGATGTCATTTTCCCGACGGGCAGCGCGCGAAATTACGTTACGCCGGGCTTTGTGGATTGCGACGGGACAATAAAGTTGCGTCGGGTAAAAAAAAAGTTACGCGCCGAAAAAAATTAAAAATTAAAAAAAAATCGCGGCGATCGAAAAAAAGGTCTGGGCCAAATCCTCAAAAGGGATACGCAGGCGGAACTGCTGTTCAGCCTGCGTATCCCTGTGCCTATCTTTGGAACTGATCCTCAGAAGCAGTTTTCCAAAGATAGGCAGAAGATCCGACATCTGTAAGAGACTTACACTGTCGGATCTTAGGATGCAGTACCGCATCCGCCGCTGGGGGCATTTCGAGTCGAAATGCCGCTTTGCGTATGCAAATGAGGACTTACGGAGATCCACAAAGCTTTTCAGCTTTGTGTTTTCTGCGTAAGTTTACGTTTGCATACGTAAAAGTAGTTCTGCTTTTACAAAGTGTAAACTAGTTACATCTTGTAAAAACAGACCTTTTTTTCGATCGCCGCGATTTTTTTTAAATTTTTTTTTTTTTTTTTTTGGCGCGTAACTTTTTTTTTACCCGACGCAACTTTATTGTCCTGTCGCAATCCACAAAGCCCGGCGTAACGTAATTTTGCACACTGCCCGTCGGGAAAATGATGTCACGAGCATGCGCAGTACGGCCGGCGCGGGAGCGCGCCTCATTTAAATTGTCATCGCCCCCTGCAGAAGAGGACCGCCTTGCGCCGGAGACATTTAAGTTACACGGCCTGAAATTTCTAGGTAAGTGCTTTGTGGATCGGGCACTTAGGTAGAAATTTTAAGGCAGTGTAACTTAAATGGGAAAAGATAAGTTAGGCAGGATTTTTGAGGATTTGGCCCTCTGTTTTTACAAGGTGTAACTAGTTTACACTTTGTAAAAGCAGAACTAATTTTACGTATGCAAACGTAAACTTACGCAGAAAACACAAAGGATCTCCGTAAGTCCTCATTTGCATACGCGAAGCGGCATTTCGACTCGAAATGCCCCCAGCGGCGGATGCGGTACTGCATCCTAAGATCCGACAGTGTAAGGCCCCATACACACGAGAGAATTTATCCACGGATACGGTCCAGCGGACCGTTTCCACGGATAAATCCTCTCAAAGATTTCCGCAGATTTCGATGCGATGGAGTGTACACACCATCGCATTGAAATCCGCACGGAAATCCTCTGGCGATGACGTGTCGCGCCGTCGCCGCGATTATGACGCGGCGACGGGCGCGACGCTGTCATATAAGGAATTCCACGCATGCGTCAAATCATTACGACGCGTGCGGGGAATCCCTTTGGACGGATGGATCCGGTGAGTCTGTACAGACGAGCGGATCCATCCGTTGGAATGGATTCCAGCAGATGGATTTGTTGTGCATGTCAGCAAATATCCGATCTGCTGGAATCCATCCCAGAGGAGATTTCTCCGCGGAAACAGATCCGCTGGCGTGTACACACCATAGGATCTATCCGCAGAAACCCATTTGCTGGGATTTATCTGCGGATGGATTCTATCGTGTGTATGGGGCGTAAGTCTCTTACAGATGTCGGATCTTCTGCCTATCTTTGGAAAACTGCTTCTGAGGATCAGTTCCAAAGATAGGCACAGAGATACGCAGGCTGAACAGCAGTTCCGCCTGCGTATCCCTTTTGAGGATTTGGCCCATGGTGTCTGACGAATGTTCTAAGAAGATTCGACGGAATCTTAAAAAAAAAAAAGATTTGACGGAATCTTAAAAAAAAAAAAAAAGAAGATTCGACAGAATCTTAAAAAAAAAAAAAAGATTCGACGGAGCAACGAAACTGTACGATGCCGCAATCGTACATTTCCAGTCGAATGTTCCACCTACAAGCTATAGAAGAATTCTAATGTTGAATAAAGTCATTTAAAAATCACTCGCGGCTATAATGAATTGTCGGCTCCCGGCAATTCAGAGAGAATTCATTCATAAAAAAAAAAGCGTGGGGTCCCCCCAAATTCAATTACCAGGCCCTTCAGGTCTGGTATGGATATTAAGGGGAACCCCACCGTCAATTTAAAAAAAAAGACATGGGGTTCCCCCCAAATATCCATTCCAGATCCTTCAGGTCTGGTGTGGATTTTAGGGGGAACTCCACCCCAAATTTAAAAAAAAATGGCGTGGAGTTCCCCCAAAAATCCACACCAGACCCCTTATCCGAGCACGCAACCTGGCCGGCCGCAGAAAAGAGGGGGGGCGAGAGAGCGCCCCCCCTCTTGAACTGTACCAGGCCACATGCCCTCAACATGGGGAGGATGTCCCCATGTTGATGGGGACAAGGGCCTCATCCCCACAACCCTTGCACGGTGGTTGTGGGGGTCTGCGGGTGGGGGGCTTATCAGAATCTGGAAGACCCCTTTAACAAAGGGGACCCCCAGATCCTGGCCCCCCCTATGTGAATTGGTAATGGGGTACATTGTACCCCTACCATTTCACTAAGGAAGTGTAAAGAATTAAAAAAAAACACACACAGTGGAAAAAAGTCCGTTATTAAAAAATAAAAAATAAAATCCAGCGGTGGTAATCCACTCTCAATCCCGGCTGCAACGTTGTCATTATCCAGCGACGGATGATCTCCTCTCCGCCGGGGTCCGGCGATGAGAAGATCATTCAGGTCCGGGATCCAGAGCGCAGCATCGCCGGCCGTCTGTCTCCACTGGAGACAGCCCGGCGAATGAGGCGGCTGGAGCTAGTGACAGTTCTTATATAGGTGAGGCGGGGCCACCCATCACGTGACCTCGTCCCCCTCTGGTGGAGACAGGCGGCCAGCGATGCTACGCTCTGGATCCCAGACCTGGATGATCTTCTCATCGCTGGACCCCGGTGGAAGAGGAGATCACCCGTCGCTGGATACTGACAACGTTGGAGCGGGGGTCGAGAGTGGATTATCACCACTGGATTTATGAATTTTTTAAAAAAAGGACTTTTTTCCACGGTTTGTGTGAGTATTTTTACAATTATTTACACGTCCTTAGTGAAATGGTAGGGGTACCAATTCACATAGGGGGGCCAGGATCTGGGGGTCCCCTTTGTTAAAGGGGTCTTCCAGATTCTGATAAGCCCCCCGCCTGAAGACCCCCACAACCACCGGGCAAGGGTTGTGGGAATGAGGCCCTTGTCCCCATCAACATGGGGACATCCTCCCCATGTTAAGGGCATGTGGCCTGGTACTGTTAAGGAGGGGGGTGGGCCGCTCTCTCGCCCCCCTCTCTTCTGTGGCCGGCCAGGTTGCGTGCTCGGATAAGGGGTCTGGTGTGGATTTTTGGGGGAACTCCACGCCATTTTTTTTTAAATTTGGGGTGGAGTTCCCCTTAAAATCCACACCAGACCTGAATGGTCTGGAATGGATATTTGGGGGGAACCCCACGTCATTTTTAAAAAAAAATTGACGGCGGGGTTCCCCTAATATTCATACCAGACCTGAAGGGTCTGGTAATTGAATTTGGGGAGACCCCTACGCATTTTTTTTTTTTTTTATGAATAAATTCTCTCTGAATTGCTGGGAGCCGACATTTCATTATAGCTCTCTATGTCGAATCTTTTCTCTCTTTGTCAAAACTTTACACTCTATGTCGAATCTTTTCTCTCTATGTCGACCTCTTCTTCATGTCTCTATAATATCTAATCTTTTCTCTTTATGTAGAATAATATTGGACTAATAGAGTTAAGGTTAGGCACATTCGACTGCAACGAAAACAAAAATAAAGCATTTGGGCCAGATTCACAGAAGAGATACGATGGAGTATCTCAGATACACCATCGTATCTCTGATTTTTACTGGTCCTATCTATGCACCTGATTCATAGAATCAGATACGCATAGATAGGGCTGAGATCCGACAGTGTCACACTGTGTTACACTGTCAGATCTTTTTTTGGATTTAAAAATGGCGCCGGGGGCGTTCCCGCTGATTTACACTGAATAATATGTAAATCAGCGAGATACGCGAAATTCACGAACGTACGCGGACCCGACGCTGTGTTCTTACGTCGTTTCCGTAGCGCGGTACCCGTCGTATACTTACCCCTGCTAAAAGCAGGGGTAAGTATTGTTAAGTATGGCCGTCGTTCCCGCGTCGAATTTGAAATTTCCTACGTCGTTTGCGTACGCCGATTCACGAACACGCGCGTCGCAAGTCCCGCTCACGTCGCAACCACTGACGTCCTATTGACGTCAGTGGGAGCAATGCACGCCGGGAAATTCCCCGGACGGCGCATGCGTATTTAAATCGGCGCGGGAGCGCGCCTGATTTAAATAGTACACTCCCCCAGCCGCGGAATTAGAATTCCGCCGGGGGAGTTAGGATCCGCCGTCGCAAGTTTGGAGGTAAGTGTGTTGTGAATTTGACACTTTCCTCACAAACTTGCGAGGGTGGATCTTAAAACACATAGGTTACACGGATCTAAAGATCCGCTAACCTTTGTGAATCTGGCCCTTTGTTTATATCAGATATTTTGGTTTTCGTTTTCTGTGCTTTCGTTATCGTTTGTTAAAATGATAACGAAAATACCTGAAATTCGGACGAAAATGAATTCCGACGAAAACAAATGCACAAGTCTATTCATTTGAAAAACATAAAGTGTTCTCTGAATGGTGACTAGGAATGAGCCCGATGTTTGAGTCGAACGTAAGTTCGACACGAACATCGGGTGTTCGCCTGTTCGCCGAATAGAGAACAATTTGGGGTGTTCGCGGAAAATTCAAAAGCCGCGGAACACCCTTTAAAAGTCTATGGGAGAAAACAAAAGTGATAATTTGAAAGGTTAATATGCAAGTTATTGTCATAAAAAGTGTTTGGGGACCCGGGTCCTGCCCCAGGGGACATGTTTTAATCCGTTTTAAAAACGGCAGCTTTTTTGGGGAGCAGTGATTTTAATATTGCTTAAAGTGAAATATTCCTTTAAATTTCGTACCTGGGGAGTGTCTACAGTATGTCTGTAAAGTAGCGCACGTTTCGCGTGTTTAGAACAGTCCCTGCACAAAATTACATTTCTAAAGGAAAAAAGTTATTTAAAACTACTCGTGGCTATAATGAATTGTCGGGTCCCGGCAATACAGATAAAAGTCATTGAAAAAAACTGCATGGGTTCCCCCAGTCCATTACCAGGCCCTTTGGGTCTGGTATGAATATTAAGGGAAACCCCAAATCAAAATGTAAAAAAAAAATGCGTGGGGGTCCCCCCAAATTCCCTACCAGGTCTGGTATGGGTATTAAAGGGAACCCTGCGCCAATTTTTTTAAAAAAAATGGCTTAGGGGTCCCCTCAAAATCCATACCAGACCCTTATCTGAGCATGCAACCTGGCAGGCCACGTCACAATTTAAAAAAAATGGTGTGGGGTTCCCCCCAAAAATCCATACCAGACCCTTATCCAAGCACTCAACCTGGCAGGTCGCAGGAAAAGATGGGGGATGAGAGTGTGCCCCCCTTCTGAACCATACCAGGCCACATGCCCTCAACATGGGGATGATTTTTGGGTGAAATGGTAGGGGTACAGTTACCAATTCACATGGGGGGCTGGGATCTGGTGGTCCACTTTGTTACAGGGGGCTTCCAGATTCTGATAAGCCCTCTGCCCGCAGACCCCCACAACCACCAAGCAAGGTTTGTGGGGATGAGCCGGGTGTTTTCGGCTCATCCCTAATGGTGACCATGCTGAGCAGGCGACCACCGGTGTTCAGTAAGCAGCAGGTCAGGTGGTCGGCATGGGACCCAGAAGATAGTGGAGATCACCTTAGTAACAGTGCCTACTACAGTGATTTAAAGTAATCCCAAATGTATGGCACATACCAGTTTACATTTAACTACAGTCAGATCCATAAATATTGGGAAATCAACACAATTATAATCTTTTTGGCTCTATAAACCACCACAATGGATTTGAAATGAAACTAACAAGATGGGATTTAACTTCAGACTTTCAGCTTTAATTTGAGGGTATTTACATCCAAATCAGGTGAACAGTGTAGGAATTACAACAGTTTGTATATGTGCCTCCCACTTTTTAAGGGACCAAAAGTTATGGGAAAGATTAACAATCATAAATCAAACTTTCACTTTTAATACGTTGTTGCAAATCCTTTGCAGTCAATTACAGCCTGAAGTCTGGAACGCATAGACATCACCAGATGCTGGGTTTCATGCCTGGTGATGCTCTGCCAGGCCTCTACTGCAACTGTCTTCAGTCCCTGCTTATTCTTTCACCATTTTCCCTTCAGTTTTGTCTTCAGCAAGTGAAATGCATGCTCAATCAGATTCAGGTCAGGTGATTGACTTGGCCATTGCATAACGTTCTTTCCCTTAAAAAACTCTTTGGTTGCTTTCGCAGTATGCTTCGGGTCATTGTCCATCTACACTGTGAAGCGCCGTCCAATAAGTGCTGAAGCATTTGGCTAAATATGAGCAGATAATAATATTGCCCGAAACACTTCAGAATTTATCCTGCTGCTTTTGTCAGCAGTCACATCATCAATAAATACAAGAGAACCAGTTCCATTGGCAGCCATACATGCCCACGCCATGACACTACCACCACCATGCTTCACTGATGAGGTGGTATGCTTTGGATCATGAGCAGTTCCTTTCCTTCTCCATACTCTTCTCTTCCCATCACTCTGGTACAAGTTGATCTTGGTCTCATCTGTCCATAGGATGTTGTTCCAGAACTGTGAAGGCTTTTTTAGATGTTGTTTGGCAAACTCTAATCTGACCTTCCTGTTTTTGAGGCTCACCAATGGTTTACATCTTGTGGTGAACATTCTGTATTCACTCCGGTGAAGTCTTTTCTTGATTGTTGACTTTGACACACATACACCTACCTCCTGGAGAGTGTTCTTCATCTGGCCAACTGTTGTGAAGGGTGTTTTCTTTACCAGGGAAAAAATTCTTCGGTCATCCACCACAGTTGTTTTCCATGGTCTTCCGGGTCTTTTGGTGTTGCTGAGCTCACCGGTGCATTCTTTCTTTTTAAGGATGTTCCAAACAGTTGATTTGGCTACACCTAATGGTTTTGCTATCTCTCTGATGGGTTTGTTTTGTTTTTCAGCCTAATGATGGCTTGCTTCACTGATAGTGACAGCTCTTTGGATCTCATATTGAGAGTTGACAGCAACAGATTCCAAATGCAAATAGCACACTTAAAATGACCTTTTATCTGCTCCTTGTAAATAGGATAACGAGGGAATAACACACACCTGGCCATGGAACAGCTGAGCAGCCAATTGTCCCATTACTTTTGGTCCCTTAAAAGGTGGGAGGCACATATACAAACTGTTGTAATCCCTACACTGTTCACCTAATTTGGATGTAAATACCCTCGAATTAATGCTGAAAGTCTCCAGTTAAAGAGCACCTTGTTTGTTTAATTTCAAATCCATTGTGGTGGTGTATAAAGCCAAAAAGATTAGAATTGTGTCGATGTCCCAATATTTATGGAGCTGACTGTATGTAAAAATTGCAAGCTTTAAACATCTGATGTCCTTTGAGTTTCTTGAATAAGTTGACAGCTATAAATCAGTAAGATCTGCATTTCAGCCCTGCTGCCCTCCTAGGAGGACTTGCAGATGATTTTGTGCCCCCAGGGACGGATCTGTATATTTTCAAGTTCATCACATCTATGCACCAGGGATAGTGCATTCCTAAATGTGAGTGGAATAGTTGCTTCTGTTTTAAAAAAAAAAATGTTTTACAGTATTACATTATGCTTGTTCCTTTTTTACCCTTATGTTGCCATCATATGAGGGATCACGCTTGCAGGAGTTTATGATTGGGAGCTTAAAGATCCTGGATTTGAGACCCCAAAGGGGAAGGTGCTACTTGGTCCAATTGGGGGCCGCGCCGCTCTGGGAGGTGAGCACATAGTGTGACAGGTGGAGGGTACACGTGGTGTTAAGTCACTCATTTGTTATCATTCACTGTTGGATTGTGTGTGGACAGGATTAGTTCACAGAAGATATCACTGGATTAATGGACTCTGCCATATATATATATATATATATATATATATATATATATATATGTGTGTGTGTGTGTGTGTTTTATAATTTTTGTAACCACTAGAGGTCGCTGGTTGTACATATTATTGTTAGTTGGTATATGTGTTATAATTTTTGTACACACTAGAGGTCACTGGTGGCACATATCACTTTCATTGTGACGTATATAATATATTTTTGGTGTCATATGCAATACTCACACTAGGGGTCACTATTTTATTTTATTTATTTTGTATTTACATCACATAGTATTTTTTGGGGAAAAGAGGGAGCGCGTCATATTTTTCTTTTTTATCATGACCATCATTGTACTAAATTGTAATTCAGTCTGGGAGATAATGAACTGTTCATGCAACTTTAACAAAAAATATTTTGGAGCTTGTTTAGTCAGGGGCTTGAATGCAGCTTGATTTAACCAAAGATCTGATACAACATAAAACAGTGCAACAGTAGGCAAAAAACAGGAATAGCAGCTATAACTTATTTGATAAATATAAATAAATAGCTGCAATACATTTAATTACTCTAGTATGATTGAGATCATTCTTATCTCACCAATGTTGATATAGGTGGTCTAGAGGAGCTTTCAGATCTGTTTTCCTCTTGAGTATCATTTTCATTGACTGTATCGTCATTTTTTGTGTCCTGGAAAACAAAATGCGTTAAGATTCAGTGTATATATTTTAAAGGCATTTAATAGAGAAGTTAGTAGCATTGGTATGTGTTGCAGAGAATAAATAAGGCTGGGGAAAGATGTAAATTCTAAAACTATGGGTTAATATGTAAATAGTTTAGATGCAAACAGTGCATAGAGGACTTCTGCTGAAACATTGCACCTATCTGAGGTGTCAGCTCCTCTTTAACCACTTCAGCTCCGGGCCATATTGCTGCTCAATGACCGGGCCCCTTTTTGCGATTCGGCACTGCGTTGTTTAATTGACAATTGCGCGGTCGTGCGCCGTGGTTCCCAAACAAAATTGGCGTCCTTTTTTTCCCACAAATAGAGCTTTATTTTGATGGTATTTGATCACCTCTGCGGTTTTTAGTTTTTGCGCTATAAACAAAAATATAGCAACAATTTTGAAAAAATAATTTTTTTTTTACTTTTTGCTGTAATAAATATCCCCAAAAATATATAAAAAAAATATTTTTTTTCCCCTCAGTTTAGGCCGATACGTATTTTTCGTCATATTTTTCGTAAAAAAAAATCGCAATAAGCGTTTATTGATTGGTTTGCGCAAAAGTTATAGTGTCTACAAAATAGGGCACAGTTTTATGGCATTTTTATTAATATTTTTTTTTTACTAGTAATGGCGGCGATCAGCGATTTTTATCAGTACTGCGACATTATGACGGACACATCAGACACTTTTGACACATTTTTGGGACCATTGGCATTTTTATAGCGATCAGTGCTATAAAAATGCATTGATTACTATAAAAATGCCACTGGCAGGGAAAGGGTTAGCACTAGGGGGCGACAAAGGGGTTAAGTATGTTCCCTGAGTGTGTTCTAACTGAAGGGGGGTGGAGTGACTGAGGAAAATGACAAATCGCTGTTCATACATTCCCCCCTGACAGGTCCGGGAGCTGTGTGTTTGCACCCCTATTGGCTGCTCGGCGAGATGACGTAGATCTACGTGATCTCGCCCAGCAGAGCCGACCTGCCGCCGTAAAACTGCGGCGGTTGGTCAGCAAGTGGTTAAAGAGTAATTTCACTCAAAACTTTGGGCAGAATTCCAGCCTTACCTGTTTCTGTCCCATCTGCTACTGTCTATTGTTTTTGATATAAAGCTTTGCTGTTTGTCTGTGTGATTCCAATCAGGTCCTCCTCCCGTTTCTGGACAAAACCCTATATACCCCACCAAGATATAAAAATAAAAGAACTCTCTCTAATCTAATATCTAAGTATAAATTGGTTGATTCTTGGAGAGAATCTAATCCTACAAAGAGAAATTACACCTATTATTCTAATCCACACCAATCATCGCATCATATCGATCACATTTTCTTAACAATAGACATGGTACCAGAAATTGTTAATTCTAATATTATACCGATCCCATGGTCTGATCACATAGCTGTATACACCACCATTGCCTCAACAATACCTAAGAAACATGACCCAACATGGTACTTCCCAGACATAATACTTAAACATCCCACATATTGCCTAACAATTGAACAGGCCCTAAAAGAGTATTTAACCCATAATACGAGCCCCGACATTTCCACACTCACAATTTGGGAAGCACACAAACCAGTTTTAAGAAGTACATTCCAACAGAAAATGGGGATATTTAAAAAAGAACGTAAAAATCTTGCTATAAAATTAGAAAAGGAATTTAACACATCATTTATAGCCTTCCAAAATGATCCTAAAACCGCCGCAAAAACATGTCTAGAAAAAGCGCGTTTAGAATATGGCTTGTTCCTAACTGATTCAGCCGAAAAATCACTGCATAAAACCAAACACACGTTCTACATGAAATCTAACAAATTTGCAACATTTCTAGCTAGAACACTTAGGTCCGTCAACAAATCATTTAAACCTATTAAACTTAAATTGACAAATAATACATCCACTAGTAACCCACTTAAAATAGTGCAGACATTCAGGGCCAGATCCACAGCCCCGCAGCGCAACGTAACTTAACAGATTTAAGTTACACTGCCGCAAATTTCCTAAGTTAGGTATCGATCCACAACACACTTGCCTGGAAATTTGCTGCGGTGTAACTCAAATCCGTCCGGCGCAAGGCGTTCCTAATCTAATGGGGCGAGTCCCATTTAAATTAGGCGTGCTCCCCCCCTCGGACGTACTGCGCATGCTTGTGACTCAAATTTCCCGACGTGCTTTGCGCGACGTGACATCATTTTTTGATCGGCGCGGCGCGTAGCGTATTTCCGTATTCCCGTAGGCTTACGCAATCGACGTAAAATTAAAAAATTCGACGCGGGAAGGACGGCCATACTTTACACAGCAGTACGCCTGCTGTGTAAAAGTAGGGCTGGTTTACAAAAGTGTAACTAAGCGACGGGAAACTAACGTAGCGGCGACGTAGCGAACGCGAAAAAGCTTTGAGGATCGACATAACTCCTCATTAGCATACCCAACGCGTAATTTCGACGATGAATGCCCCCAGCGGCGGTCGCGGTACTGCATCTTAAGATCCGGTAGTGTAAAACTATTACACCTGCCGGATCTTCTGTCTATCTCTTGGAAACTGATTCTGTGGATCAGTTCCAAAGATAGAAACAGGGATACGACGGCGTATAGTAGATACGCCGGCGTATCCCTTTTGAGGATCTGGCCCTCAGTTCTCATTTAAAAGCACTTTATACTGAATCAAATACCTTTAATACTGCTGCTGCAGACTCTTTTTTTCTCACATATCAACCTTCCACAGATGAATGAATCTCAAAAAATTATATTAGAAAAACCCATTACAGGAGAAGAAGTAGCAGCAGCCATTAAAGAGCTTAAAACAAATAAGAGACCAGGCCTAGATGGAAACTCGGCCCTTTATTACCGAACTTTTAAGGACATAGGGCCATATTCTGAGTAAATATCCGCCTGCTTCGCTTAGGGCACTTACACTCCGCTGTCCCAACTTACTGGAGCAGGTGTTGTATTCCCCAACCACTTGCTCCATAAGTTGGGACAGCGGAGTGTAAGTGTCCCGGCGTAGCCTGGCGGATCTCCAAGGGGGCGGCTTCTATTCAAATGAAGCGCGCCCCCGATACAAAAGAACTGGGCATGCGCCGGGCTGCAAAAAGCCCAGTGCGCATGCTCCAGTTCTCGGCGGAAAACGTCAATGACGCCGACGTGTGCGTCATTGACGTAAAGTCGTATTCAAGAACGACTTACGTAAACGACGTATCCGACGAAAAAAACACGACGGGGACCCGACGCCATCCGTAACATGGCCTACGCGAGACTTGCGGAAACTTACCCCTCATATAGCAGGGGTAAGTTTCCGCTTACGCAAACAACGTTAGCGACGGTTACGCGACGCGAACTCGTTCGTGAATCGGCGTAGAAGGATCATTTGCATATGCAAATGACTCCTTCATGTAAATGCCATCTAGCGGCGGCCGGCGTCATTGCATTTAAGATCCGCCAGTGTAAGTGACTTACAGATGGCGGATCTTAAGTGTATCTATGCAAAAATGATTCTGAGAATCAGGAGCATAGATACACGGGTCAAAAAAGGGAGTCATTAAATGCTTCTGCTAGTAAGCGGGAGATTATGGGCCATATTCTGAGTAAAGTTACGATGGAGTAACTCAGGATACTCCATCGTAACTTTACTCAGAATATGGCCCATAATCTCCCGCTTACTAGCAGAAGCATTTAATGACTTACTGGAAAATAAATCCTTTAGGCAAGAATCATTGATGACTATCATATGCATGATTCCAAAACCACATACAGATGATACCCTTAGTTCAAATCAACGCCCTATTTCCATGTTAAACACGGATATCAAATTATTAGCAAACATTTTAGCAAGCCGCCTCAATAAAATCATTGTTACTCTCGTTCACCGGGACCAAGTTGGCTTCATGCCCTCTCGCCAGGCAAGGGCATGAAGCGGTCCTTTTAACGCATATTGCTAAAACACGTCGTATCCCCTCATGTCTTCTCTCATTGGACATCAAAAAAGCCTTTGATTCTATTTCTTGGCCTTATTTGACATATAAAAGAAAAAAGTGTAATTAAAGGCCTACAATACACCTCCCTGCGCCAACACAGAAAAAACTATTGCAAAATCCAATAACAGATTTCCGCAGGTTACAGAGCAATCTGTATATTACGGTAATGGGAGCAGCCGTTTAAAAAAATAAAAACATGATAAAAATGATCAAAATTAAGAGAGCATAAATGCACAGATATTAAGATCACAAACGGCGCTAATGGTGACAGTTCTAGTGTAGATGCACAAGGCACCACGTCTACACTCCAATGTTGCGTGAAGGAAATCAGTGAGGTAAAGGCAAAAAAGTTCCAAATAGAAGTGTGGTCCACTTTAAGAAAGGACAGATAGTAAGCACCTTCCACCCGAACTCCTCTAGAGACACCACGTGGGACACAATAAGCCCCCTCTGGGGTACACACTCACCAGTCCCTGGTTTTGCTGCTCACCAGTTTGGAGACACTCCTGCTGCATGGATCATTTGGTATTATCCCTTGTTGGATACATGCTCACATGACCTTCTCCCACAGAGAGGTCCATCTTTTCTTGAAGAAGACACCGGAACATAAGGTTACTGCTTTTCATCCTACACATATTCTCAAGCTCCTATACAGATGTGTTTGATTACCCTGCTTGAAGGCTGATTATCAGTTTGGAGTTACGCATACATCGCCCTGTATTATTTACTTTCTGGTGAGTGTGTACCCCAGAGGGGGCTTATTGTGTCCCACGTGGTGTCTCTAGAGGAGTTCGGGTGGAAGGTGCTTACTATCTGTCCTTTCTTAAAGTGGACCACACTTCTATTTGGAACTTTTTTGCCTTTACCTCACTGATTTCCTTCACGCAACATTGGAGTGTAGACGTGGTGCCTTGTGCATCTACACTAGAACTGTCACCATTAGCGCCGTTTGTGATCTTATTTGACATATACCTTACAAAAATTGGGGTTTGGCCCAAACTTCACAAATTGGATAATGGCTTTATACAATAAGCCAAAAGCATATGCAGGATATAAGTCTGACCCATTTAATATTGAGGGAGGGACTAGGCAAGGATGCCCACTCTCTCCATTATTATTTGCTCTCCTAATTGAACCGATTGTGCAAACAATTAGATCCAACCCCAAAATTACTGGAATTGAAATAGGTGGACACCAGCACAATATATGTCTATTTGCAGATGATATCCTCCTATTTCTTTCATCCCCTCAAGTATCAGGTCCTAATCTCATCCCAATCCTCAATAACTTTGCGACACTTTCTGGACTATACATTAATCTTAAAAAATGTATAACGTACGTACTGAGCTCTGCTAAAATAGGTTTACCCTTTACATGGACTGATAGATCTATCCTTTACTTAGGGATACATCTAACAGCATCATGAACAGAACTATTCTTATACAACTATCCTCCAATTCTAAAACAAGTATCGAATCTAATAAATTCATGGTCTCAACTCCCACTATCATGGTTTGGAAGAATCAATGCAGTCAAAATGACGATACTACCTAAGCTACTATATTTATTCAGAGTATTACCTATCCAAATTCCAGCATATTATTTAAGAATATTACAAAGGAAAGCATCGTCATTTATCTGGGGCACTTCTAAACCGAGAATAAAGTTGCATACTCTATATCTCCCTAAATTAAATGGAGGTCTTGGATGTCCTAATCTTGCATACTATTACAGGGGGGCACACATAGCAACGCTCACCAAATACCATGCGCAAAATGAAACTCCACTATGGGTGTCAATAGAAGCAACTGAATGTGACCTGATCCCAATTTCCAACTTACTTTGGACCAAAAGACCGTAAAGTGCTACAAAACCCCATTATTAAGCATTTTCTTTTCCTTTGGGATAGATTCAAAATTAGAAACCGATTCCAATCTCTCCATAATCCTTTATTATCATTTTACAAAAACCCTGCCTTTTATCCTGCATGGGTCTCCCCTAGATCCTTTAAAGAATGGGCTTCGCGGGATGTCCTATATTTGTATAAATTTGTAAAAACGCATCCTCATTTATTCCGTTCCCAACCCTAAGGCCCCATACACACGAGAGGATTTATCCGCGGATACGGTCCAGCGGACCGTATCCGCGGATAAATCCTCTCGAGGATTTCAGCAGATTTCTATGCGATGGCGTGTACACACCATCGCATTGAAATCCGCGCGGAAATCCTCTGGCGATGACGCGTCGTGCCGTCGCCGCGATTATGACGCGGCGACGGGCGCGACGCTGTCATATAAGGAATTCCACGCATGCGTCAAATCATTACGACGCGTGCGGGGAATCCCTTTGGACGGATGGATCCGGTGAGTCTGTACAGACGAGCGGATCCATCCGTTGGGATGGATTCCAGCAGATGGATTTGTTGAGCATGTCAGCAAATATCCATCTGCTGGAAATCCATCCCAGGGGAGATTTATCCGCGGATAAATATCCGACGGAGTGTACACACCATAGAATCTATCCGCAGAAACCCATTTGATGGGATTTATCTGCGGATAGATTCTATGGTGTGTATGGGGCCTAAGAGAAACATACGGCCTACCACAATTGGAGTTATTTAGATATCTTCAAATAAAAAACTTTTACACACCCTTCTGGATAACAAAATATCTTTCACTCATTTGACTAGTCTTGAACAGTTTTGTAAGAAAGACCCCCATGCGAGAGGCATAATATCTATATCTTATATTCTCATGCATTAGTCCAATCTGGAATAGATAAACCACCTTATGTCCGGAAATGGGAGGAGGATCTAGGGCAGTAACTAGACAACTCAGATTGGAATCAGATATGGAATACCACAAAAACAGCTTCACCCAACATACAGGCGGTAGAGGCAAACTATAAAGTGTTAATGAGATGGTACTTGGTACCTGCTAGGATAGCTAAACACGCAAAGAATTACTCTGCACAATGTTTTAGGGGTTGTTCTGACATAGGTACACATTTCCATACTTGGTGGTCATGTCCGAAAGCTCAGATATTTTGGATAGTGTTGCTCACGAATATTCGCATTGCGAATATTCGACTCGAATATAGCATATTCGAGAAATCGCGCTATATTTCGAAATTCGCGGTGAATATTCGCAATTCCGAATATTCGATTTTTTACAATTTTTTTTTTGAATCAGATCACATCCTAGATATCTCCATCGACGTCTAAAAGCATTGCTGGTATCATTAGAGACCCTGGGCCGAGTAGCTGAAGCGTTCATTGAATTTTCCAGAAAGATCGCAATGCGATTATTCGGCAAACGCAATATCGCGCGATTATTTTCCTCGCCCCGATCTTCCGCATCAGAGCGATTTTTACAGTTTCATTTTTAAAACAGATCACATCCTAGTGATCTCCATAGACGTCTGAAAGCATTGCTGGTATGATTAGAGCCATTGGGCCGAGTAGCTGAAGCGATCATTTTATATTGCCGAATAATCGCAATGCGAATATTCGGCAATAGGAATATTGCGCGATTATTTGCTCCGCCCTTTTGCATCAGAGCCAATCAGAGTTCTCCTTCCACACTCGTCACAGGTTAGCAACCAATAGGAACCTGCCTGCATGGACATTATATAAGCTCACTCCCAGCACCATTTCATTGCAGATTCAGAAGCTGGCTATAGAGTGTGGAGGCTGTTTCTGTGTTCCTGGTTTCCTGTGTCTTTGTTCTTGATTGATTTAGATCATCACCAGCATTGCTATTTAGTGATTCCAGTGGATCTTTTCCAGTATATCAACTGCTTTTTTCAAAGCAATAGACCCAAGAGCTTTTTTCAAAGCTACGTTTTGTGCTGTTTTGTGCTGTTTTTTTCATTTGTGTTACTGTTTGATCCTGCAATCCTCCCTGTTCAGTTATATTTGCAAGAGATTTCAGAACACGTTTTGCTGAGCTTTATAAAAGAGCTTTTCTAAAAGCTAAGTTTTGTTCATCTTGTGTTACTGTTAGATCTTGCAGGTTCGCTGTTCAGTGATATTTGATAGGCATCTCAGTTCAAATTTTGTTTAGTTTTCCCTAAAGAGCTTTTATAAAAGCTAAGTTTTGTGTTCAGTTTAGTTAAATTTTGTGTAGTAAGTGTACACACTGTTAGTGTACATTTATTTCATCTAGCTTAGCTTAGTGTGTGTTTAGTGTCTGTGTTTTGTGTTTAAAAAAAAAAAAAAAAAAAAAGTTAGTGTTTGTTTAGTGCTTTTTTTTTTTTTCTTTAATTTTGTAGTCCTTGTCTGGTGTACTACTTTTCTTATAGTTTAGTAGCTGTCTGTGTACGTCTTTGTCTGCGTGCCTGTCTTGTAAAAAAAACACAAAAACACATTTTGTTCACATTTTCCCCCCCAATAAAGTTTAACCCCCCCACACACATATCAGCAATTATGAGCGGCATCCGTGGCCGTGGCAGCAGGGGTAGGGGAGTTACTCCCAGTGCTGGATCGCTGCCAGCACGGGGTACCTCTCGTGCCCCTACTAGTGGTAGAGGATCGGGTGCAAGGGGAGTACGCCTGATCCGGGAGTTCTTCCCATCGGGCAGCCGCCCGATATTGCCATCTCAGGCTCAAGTAGTGGTGGACTACATGGGGCACAGCAGTGCCACTGAGTCGTCGGTCCCGACTCACAGTAGTACCACCATTACACCGTTGCCTGTACTACCCCCCCCCCAGCCCCCAAGAGTCCAGCATCTTACTGTTCGACAGCGACAGTGATAGGGATCTCTTGGGGGAGGCCATGCATCAGGCAGACCTCCAGCTCTGTCCTGATGGTCAGGACCTTTTTGAAGGGATGGATGAGGAGGATGGGATACCTGCTGGCAGTATCCCAGAGACATCCCTTCAAACTGGTGCTGCTGTTTTGGTGCAGGAAACAGCAGCACCTAGTCAGACCCAGGCGTGGGTGAGGGGACAGCGGAGCCAGGCTAGAGGCTCCATGTCACGTGGTTCCCTCAGACCAACACATCTCAGCCCTTGGTCTGACATCTCTGGGGGCGAAGAGGGTGACCCATCATGGTTGCCATCTGACGCGTCGGCTCACTACGTCAGTGACGACGGGGAAGGTAGGCACCCTGGTGAAACGGTGCGCCAGGTCACCACCAGGGAGACCATCGTCAGGGTCTCCACTGGTGATGGCAGCAGGAGGTGTCAGGAGGAGGAGCAGCAGCAGCAGCAGCAGCAGCAGGCAGCTCCACCTGTGCGCACCGAATCCCAGCAGGTGCAAGTAAGCGTCACCCCATCTGACAGGAGGGCGGTGCTGAAGTCACCTGTCTGGAATTTCTTTACCCTGGTGGCAGACAACCCTACCGTGGCCATCTGCCGGATTTGTAAAGTGAGGGTGAAGAGAGGGAAGTGTTTGGCTCGGGTGGGTACCACAGCCCTGAACCAGCACCTGAGGATAAACCACTGGGCGTTGTATGACGAGATGAAGCGTGGTGGTGGTAGCAGCGCCACCACCACAAGTGAGCAGGGTACAGCAGCCCCTGCCACATCTTCATCTGTTTCCAGCAGGTCATGCCCCCCCGCTCCCTCTAGTAGAGGTACTGGTACCGGCAGCCAGACCTCTACTTCCACAGCACCCTCCACGTCTGTGTCCCGCACTGCCGTCCGGCGCCAGGCGTCGATTTCAGACGCCTTTGACCGCACCACTCCCTTCCCCCCTGGAGACCGACGTGTGCGTTCCCTCAATGGGCTCCTGGCAAGGGTTATTGCCCAACATCTGCTGCCCTTCAACATAGTTGACAGCAACCCCTTCAGGCAGATGTTGGAGCAGGCCCAACCCCAATGGCGTGTCCCCAGCCGCCATTTCTTTGCCAGGACTGGTGTCCCTGCCCTACACCAGCACATTGTGCAGAATGTAACCCTGTCGCTGGATCACGCTGTCAGCGACAGGGTTCATCTGACAATGGATGGCTGGACCAGCAGGCATGGGCAGGGACGCTACATCAGCTTCACGGCCCATTGGGTTTCCCTCCGAGGCGTCGGTGAGGGATCGTCGGCAACCGATCTTGTGGTGCCGCCCCGGGGTGTCCAGGGGAGAACTGCTGGTCTCCCTCAAGCCACTGTCTCCGCAGCTGCTGAGCCTCCCAGCAAGCGCCCCCGTAGCTACTCAAGTGTGGGGCACGTGCGCTGTCAGGCCGTGCTCCAGCTTGTTAGTTTAGGGGACCGGAGACACACTGCAGAAGAAGTGCTGAAAGCACTTCAAGCTCAGGTCCAGAAGTGGCTGACACCCCGAAGGCTCCAGCCAGGTATGGTTGTCTGCGATAACGGCAGCAACCTACTCGCCGCCCTCCATGCTGGCAGTCTGACGCACGTGCCCTGTCTGGCACATGTCCTCAACCTGGTGGTGCAGAAGTTCCTGCGCACTTATCCAGGGTTGAGTGACATTGTGGCAAAGGCGCGTAGGATTGCCAGCCACTTCAGGCGCTCCCCAACCGCTACCGCGTCCCTGTCCAAATTGCAGCGGAAGTACAATCTGCCCCTTCACAGGCTGATTGTGGACAGTGTGACGCGGTGGAACTCCACCCTCCACATGCTGAAGAGGTTGTGGGAGCAGCAAAGGGCGGTGAGGGAGTACCTGATGGAACTAGGCACTCAGAGGGCTTCACCACAACTCCCTTTCATCGCCTGTGCGGAGTGGGGGCAGATAAACCAGGTCTGCCAAGTGTTGTCCTCCTTCGAGCAGGCGACCAAGATGGTCAGCAGTGAGCAAATTGGCCTCAATAGCGTGCTGCCAATACTGTTCATGCTGGAGAGGACACTAGATCGCCTGCTCGAGGCTGGGGAGAGTGCCTTGGTGGAGCAGGAGGAGTCAGCAATGCTCCACCGAGACCAGGGCCAGGACCAGGAGGAGGAGGAGGAGGAGGAGGATGATGATGAAGAGGAGGAGGAGGTGGTTGCTCGTGTCGTCCCGGAGTCAGGGCCTGGTCAGGAGGGAGAGCCGGTGTTGGGGGCACCGATAGTCCGGGGGTTGGGCATGTCTGAGTTTGACCAGCAGCGCCTCAGGGAAGAAGAGTCGCACCTCATTCACCTGGCCAGCATTGAGGAGTCACAGCGGGCTGTGCTCTTCCCCATGGCTGCCCACATGCTGAGATGCCTCAGGAGGGACCCCCGGGTTAAGACCATCAAGACGAGGGATGATTTCTGGATGGCCACCCTTTTGGATCCCAGGTGCAAGGGGAAACTGGAGCAGTTCATCCCAGCCAGCCGGAGGCAGCACCGGATGGAGGAACTGCAGGCAGCCATTGTCAGACGGTTGGAGCAGGCAACTCCCCGGCCTCCAGTTGTCCCCCCTCATCTCACCCAGCAGGTGGCTGCACCCAGCTGCAGCCGAGCAGGGGACCTAATGGAAGAGATGAGGATGTTCTTCCAAACCGAGCGACCCAGTACCACCACCAGCAGCAGCAGCAGCAGTCACCACCAGCGGCTGGCCCACATGGTGGCAGACTACATGGCGTCCGTCGGTGCTTCTGACAGTATGAGCACCGACGACCCCATGGAGTACTGGGTTGCCAGATTGGACACCTGCCGCGAGCTCGCTCAGTATGCGCTGGAGTTATTGTCTTGCCCCCCCTCCAGCGTACTATCTGAGCGGACATTCAGCGCGGCAGGTGGGGTGGTCACGGACAAGAGGACCCGTCTGTCCACAGACTCCGTGGACAGACTCACATTCATAAAGATGAATGAGTCCTGGATCGGCGGTGACTTTCTGGCACCCGTCGTCGGTTCAGGGCGCTGAAGGGTCCCTTGCCATGCATTCCCTGATGAAGCCCCGGACCTGATGTATTTACAGTGCTGAATATAACTATTTCAACATCAGAGAAAATCAATGTTAATATTTGGTACAGTAGGCTTTCTTTGCAATTACAGCGGTCAAACATTTCTTGTAGTTTTACACCAGCTTTGCACACACTGGAGGAGGGATTTTGGCCCACTCCTCCACACAGATCTTCTCTACATCAGTCATGTTTCTGGGCTATCGCTGAGAAACACGGAGTTTGAGCTCCCTCCAAAGATTCTCTATTGGGTTTAGGTCTGGAGACTGGCTAGGCCACGCCAGAACCTTGATATGCTCCTTACAGAGCCAATCCTTGGTTATCCTGGCTGTGTGCTTTGGGTCATTCTCATGTTGGAAGACCCAGCCTCGACCCATCTTCAAAGCTCTAACTCAGGGAAGGAGGTTGTTGCCCAAAATCTTGCAATACATGGCCCCGGTCATCCTCTCCTTAATACAGTGCAGTCACCCTGTCCCATGTGCAGAAAAACACCACCAAAGCATGATGCTACCACCCCCATGCTTCACATTAGGGATGGCGTTCTTGGCATGGTACTCATCATTATTCTTCCTCCGAACACGGTTAGTGAAATTATGATCAAAAAATTATATTATAGTCTCATCTGACCACATGATTTTCTCCCATGACTCCTTTGGATCAGTCAAGACAATTATGTCAGCAGTTATTTCACACCCTATATACTCTTATTAAGACTGCTGTACATCATGGCAACTCCTGCCCATGTGATATGACTCTGTATCAACTACTACTGTTAATACTACTACTGCTGCTTCAGCTGCTGCTGCCGCCCAGTCAATACACCTATGTCAGCAGTTGTTTAACACTCTATATACTCTTATTCCTACTGCTGTTCATCATGGCACCTCCTGCCCATGTGATATGACTCTGTATCAACTACTACTGTTAATACTACTACTGCTGCTTCTGCTGCTGCTGCCGTCCAGTCAATACACCTATGTCAGCAGTTGTTTCACACTCTATATACTCTTATTAAGACTGCTGTACATCATGGCAACTCCTGCCCATGTGATATGACTCTGTATCAACTACTACTGTTAATACTACTACTGCTGCTTCTGCTGTTGCTGCTGCCGCCCAGTCAATACACCTATGTCAGCAGTTATTTGACACTCTATATACTCCTATTCCTACTGCTGTTCATCATGGCACCTCCTGCTCATGTGATATGACTCTGTATCAACTACTACTGTTAATACTACTACTGCTGCTTCAGCTGCTGCTGCCGCCCAGTCAATACACCTATGTCAGCAGTTGTTTAACACTCTATATACTCTTATTCCTACTGCTGTTCATCATGGCACCTCCTGCCCATGTGATATGACTCTGTATCAACTACTACTGTTAATACTACTACTGCTGCTTCTGCTGCTGCTGCCGTCCAGTCAATACACCTATGTCAGCAGTTGTTTCACACTCTATATACTCTTATTAAGACTGCTGTACATCATGGCAACTCCTGCCCATGTGATATGACTCTGTATCAACTACTACTGTTAATACTACTACTGCTGCTTCTGCTGTTGCTGCTGCCGCCCAGTCAATACACCTATGTCAGCAGTTATTTGACACTCTATATACTCCTATTCCTACTGCTGTTCATCATGGCACCTCCTGCTCATGTGATATGACTCTGTATCAACTACTACTGTTAATACTACTACTGCTGCTTCTGCTGCTGCTGCTGCCCAGTCAAGACACCTATGTCAGCAGTTATTTCACACCCTATATACTCTTATTAAGACTGCTGTACATCATGGCACCTCCTGCCCATGTGATATGACTCTGTATCAACTACTACTGTTAATACTACTACTGCTGCTTCTGCTGCCCAGTCAAGACACCTATGTCAGCAGTTATTTCACACCCTATATACTCTTATTAAGACTGCTGTACATCATGGCACCTCCTGCCCATGTGATATGACTCTGTATCAAGTACTACTGTTAATACTACTGCTGCTGCTTCTGCTGCCCAGTCAAGACACCTATGTCAGCAGTTATTTCACACCCTATATACTCTTATTAAGACTGCTGTACATCATGGCACCTCCTGCCCATGTGATATGACTCTGTATCAACTACTACTGTTAATACTGCTACTGCTGCTTCTGCTGCCCAGTCAAGACACCTATGTCAGCAGTTATTTCACACCCTATATACTCTTATTAAGACTGCTGTACATCATGGCACCTCCTGCCCATGTGATATGACTCTGTATCAACTACTACTGTTAATACTGCTACTGCTGCTTCTGCTGCTGCTGCCGCCCAGTCAATACACCTATGTCAGCAGTTGTTTAACACTCTATATACTCTTATTCCTACTGCTGTTCATCATGGCACCTCCTGCCCATGTGATATGACTCTGTATCAACTACTACTGTTAATACTACTACTGCTGCTTCTGCTGCTGCTGCCGTCCAGTCAATACACCTATGTCAGCAGTTGTTTCACACTCTATATACTCTTATTAAGACTGCTGTACATCATGGCAACTCCTGCCCATGTGATATGACTCTGTATCAACTACTACTGTTAATACTACTACTGCTGCTTCTGCTGTTGCTGCTGCCGCCCAGTCAATACACCTATGTCAGCAGTTATTTGACACTCTATATACTCCTATTCCTACTGCTGTTCATCATGGCACCTCCTGCTCATGTGATATGACTCTGTATCAACTACTACTGTTAATACTACTACTGCTGCTTCTGCTGCTGCTGCTGCCCAGTCAAGACACCTATGTCAGCAGTTATTTCACACCCTATATACTCTTATTAAGACTGCTGTACATCATGGCACCTCCTGCCCATGTGATATGACTCTGTATCAACTACTACTGTTAATACTACTACTGCTGCTTCTGCTGCCCAGTCAAGACACCTATGTCAGCAGTTATTTCACACCCTATATACTCTTATTAAGACTGCTGTACATCATGGCACCTCCTGCCCATGTGATATGACTCTGTATCAAGTACTACTGTTAATACTACTGCTGCTGCTTCTGCTGCCCAGTCAAGACACCTATGTCAGCAGTTATTTCACACCCTATATACTCTTATTAAGACTGCTGTACATCATGGCACCTCCTGCCCATGTGATATGACTCTGTATCAACTACTACTGTTAATACTGCTACTGCTGCTTCTGCTGCCCAGTCAAGACACCTATGTCAGCAGTTATTTCACACCCTATATACTCTTATTAAGACTGCTGTACATCATGGCACCTCCTGCCCATGTGATATGACTCTGTATCAACTACTACTGTTAATACTACTACTGCTGCTTCTGCTGCTGCTGCCGTCCAGTCAATACACCTATGTCAGCAGTTGTTTCACACTCTATATACTCTTATTAAGACTGCTGTACATCATGGCAACTCCTGCCCATGTGATATGACTCTGTATCAACTACTACTGTTAATACTACTACTGCTGCTTCTGCTGTTGCTGCTGCCGCCCAGTCAATACACCTATGTCAGCAGTTATTTGACACTCTATATACTCCTATTCCTACTGCTGTTCATCATGGCACCTCCTGCTCATGTGATATGACTCTGTATCAACTACTACTGTTAATACTACTACTGCTGCTTCTGCTGCTGCTGCTGCCCAGTCAAGACACCTATGTCAGCAGTTATTTCACACCCTATATACTCTTATTAAGACTGCTGTACATCATGGCACCTCCTGCCCATGTGATATGACTCTGTATCAACTACTACTGTTAATACTACTACTGCTGCTTCTGCTGCCCAGTCAAGACACCTATGTCAGCAGTTATTTCACACCCTATATACTCTTATTAAGACTGCTGTACATCATGGCACCTCCTGCCCATGTGATATGACTCTGTATCAAGTACTACTGTTAATACTACTGCTGCTGCTTCTGCTGCCCAGTCAAGACACCTATGTCAGCAGTTATTTCACACCCTATATACTCTTATTAAGACTGCTGTACATCATGGCACCTCCTGCCCATGTGATATGACTCTGTATCAACTACTACTGTTAATACTGCTACTGCTGCTTCTGCTGCCCAGTCAAGACACCTATGTCAGCAGTTATTTCACACCCTATATACTCTTATTAAGACTGCTGTACATCATGGCACCTCCTGCCCATGTGATATGACTCTGTATCAACTACTACTGTTAATACTGCTACTGCTGCTTCTGCTGCCCAGTCAAGACACCTATGTCAGCAGTTATTTCACACCCTATATACTCTTATTAAGACTGCTGTACATCATGGCACCTCCTGCCCATGTGATATGACTCTGTATCAACTACTACTGTTAATACTACTGCTGCTGCTTCTGCTGCCCAGTCAAGACACCTATGTCAGCAGTTATTTCACACCCTATATACTCTTATTAAGACTGCTGTACATCATGGCACCTCCTGCCCATGTGATATGACTCTGTATCAACTACTACTGTTAATACTGCTACTGCTGCTTCTGCTGCCCAGTCAAGACACCTATGTCAGCAGTTATTTCACACCCTATATACTCTTATTAAGACTGCTGTACATCATGGCACCTCCTGCCCATGTGATATGACTCTGTATCAACTACTACTGTTAATACTGCTACTGCTGCTTCTGCTGCCCAGTCAAGACACCTATGTCAGCAGTTATTTCACACCCTATATACTCTTATTAAGACTGCTGTACATCATGGCACCTCCTGCCCATGTGATATGACTCTGTATCAACTACTACTGTTAATACTGCTACTGCTGCTTCTGCTGCCCAGTCAAGACACCTATGTCAGCAGTTATTTCACACCCTATATACTCTTATTAAGACTGCTGTACATCATGGCACCTCCTGCCCATGTGATATGACTCTGTATCAACTACTACTGTTAATACTGCTACTGCTGCTTCTGCTGCCCAGTCAAGACACCTATGTCAGCAGTTATTTCACACCCTATATACTCTTATTAAGACTGCTGTACATCATGGCACCTCCTGCCCATGTGATATGACTCTGTATCAACTACTACTGTTAATACTGCTACTGCTGCTTCTGCTGCCCAGTCAAGACACCTATGTCAGCAGTTATTTCACACCCTATATACTCTTATTAAGACTGCTGTACATCATGGCACCTCCTGCCCATGTGATATGACTCTGTATCAACTACTACTGTTAATACTACTACTGCTGCTTCTGCTGCCCAGTCAAGACACCTATGTCAGCAGTTATTTCACACCCTATATACTCTTATTAAGACTGCTGTTCATCATGGCACCTCTTGCCCGAGTGATTTGACACTGTATTGTCAATGTCTACTACTACTATTACAGCTCAGTCAAGACACCTGTGTCCCAATTTTTTGGTACACTATTGACTATTATGACCACTACTAATGCTGTAAAGTATTCCCCAAGTGTTTTTATGCTATGTATTACTATTACCACTACTGCTTGTAAATCGTGCCTGTGTGATACTTAGTGGGAATGCTTTAATAAGCATTCCTAGTATGGATACCCGTAAATGTATTAATCTTAATTAGTGTGAATGCTTTAATAAACATTTCCAGTATTGATATCCGTAAATTTAGTAATCTTATTATTCCTTACGTTTTTTGGTTCAGCGTAACTTCGGCATACTTTCAGCTATTGAGACCATTCAACTGTAAAAATGTTCGTCTCTTTCAGCAAATGATGGGACTTGTTCAAGTTTTTTCCTACTTTTTACACTTTTATAAATTTTTAGCTTTTAAGACCCTTTTTTTAACATTGAAGTCAATGAGAACATCCTTTTCCCCTTTGAATTCACATGCCCTGCCAAAAGTTTCAGCTACTTCATACTTTCACTTACAGACACTGAAAAAACTGTAAAGCGGTCACAAAATATTTAGCTATCCGGCTATGACTTTTCAGATAGTTAGCGTTTACAATTTTTTGGTGAAAACGCAATTTACGTTTTGCGAATTTTTCACAAAAATGCGATAGGTTATAATGTAATCCTATGGAGGGGATTTAGAGTCTGTCATGTGACCTTAACATTCTAGATCTTTGTAATTAAAAATATCTTTACAAAAAGGGGAAACAAATTGGTCTCACGCCCACAAGATCTACTTTTCATACACAATTTTTAGATCAAAACGTAGCTATGCTTGTCTGGTTTATGGCAATGTGATCAAGTCTGCGATACGTATTTTAGTTTTAGTTATTGGAGCAACAGCCAGAAATTATGTCTCATAGACTCTCATGTTAAATTATCTAAAAAATGTTGCTGCAGAACTCACAAAGACGCTCTTTTCTAAATCGCAGACATGGCCACATTTTTAAGTTTATCTACATAAATTTCATATCGATGCGTTTACAAGGGCCGTGTATTTCAAACGGTGTAGTCGTTGTATCAATTGCATGTACGTTTGAGGATTTATTAGGCTTTGTTTGGAGGCTTAAATCATGTATTAGATCTGTGAATTAAAAGCGTTTGTAATGTTATTTCTTTCTATAAATCACTTTCCTGACCTCAGTGCAATATTCCTCCTCACTGACCTGGGGGGGAGGGGAAACCTATTGAGGGGGGAGGGGCGACCAGGAAGTCAGCATACGCTATACTTTGCAGATAGAGAAAGAAGCTGTGTGTCCTAAAGATAGTGTAGTGGTTATGGTGAATGTCTTTGGCAAGGGGCTCACCAATTAAGCTATTCAGCATTCCCACTCGCATTTTCCTCAGGAAATGCATTGTCTAGTTATATTATATTTTAATACTCCTGCTGCTGCCTCCATGCTGAGTAAAGCTTCATGACCTCTCTGGCACAGCGGATCCACCAACAGCCTCCGCTACAAGCTACCAGACCGGATCTAAACAGCAAGTGTAACTATAACAATGAACCTTATGTTAAACACTGTTTTGCGGCATTTATACTGCAACCATTGGGCTGTCTGCAAGAGCTCATCTGCATTCTCTCTCTTTCTTGCTCTCCCTCTCTCTCTCTTTGTATATATATATATATTGTTGCTTTTGTTATGTTCATTTTTCAACTGTTTATTTTGTGTTCGTCGTGTCTGTGTCGTGTGCTTTAGTTTGTCCTAGGTTACTGTTAAATAAAATAATAGTATAAAATGTTTTTGCTTATTATGAAGTTAAATGTGTTGATGTTGATTTGTTTGATGTTAAGTTAGATGTGTTGAAAAACCTACAAATCTATCTCAAAAAGAAATGAAACATTTCCAAAAAATAATATTTATTAATAAAAACATAATTTCAGATATAACTCTGATTGAGCTTCTGAAGGCGCTCCAGCTTCTCAATATTTTTTAATTGCTGCTGCTCCAGCAGCACATTTTGCTGAATAAGGTAGCGGATCTGGCGCTGATTTGCCTGGATCCTCTGGTGGGTTGTCTTTATCAGCGCGGTCTGCCTCCTCATCTTTCCTGATACTGTTAGGATATAATAAAAAAAAAAATTGGATTTAAAATAACGTTACCAAATAAATAAAATTTTTTTTTTGCTTATTAATCAATCATTATCATGTGTATACACTTGTTATGTGTCTAACACATCCCGGGAGTGCAGAATTATTAGGCAAATGAGTATTTGGACCACATCATCCTCTTTATGCATGTTGTCTTACTCCAAGTTGTATAGGCTCGAAAGCCTACTACAGATTAGGCATATTAGGTAATGTACAACTCTGTAATGAGAAGGTGTGTGGTCTAATGACATCAACACTCTATATCAGGTGTGCATAATTATTAGTCAATTTCCTTTTCTTTGTCAAAATGGGCCAAAAGAAGGATTTGACAGACTCTGAAAAGTCCAAAATAGAGAGATATCTAGCAGAGGGATGCAGCACTCTTAAAGTTGCAAAGCTTCTGAAGCGTGATCATCAAACAAAAGAAGCGTGTGGAAAAACAAAGGTGCAAAATAACTGCCCATGAACTGAGAAAAGTTAAGCGTGCAGCTGCCAAGATGCCACTTGCCACAAGATTGGCCATATTTCAGAGCTGCAACATCACTGGGGTGCCCAAAAGCACAAGGTGTGCAATACCCAGAGACATGGCCAAGGTAAGAAAGGCTGAAAGACGATGACCACTGAACAAGACACACAAGCTGCAACGTCAAGACTGTGCCAATAAATATCTCAAGAAAGATTTTTCTAAGGTTTTATGGACTGCTGAAATGAGAGTGAGTCTTGATGGGCCAGATGGAAGAGCCCGTGGCTGGATTGGTAAAGTGCAGGGAGCTCCAGTCCGACTCAGACGCCAGCAAGGTGGTGGTGGAGTACTGGTTTGGGGTGGTATCATCAAAGATGAGCTTGTGGGGCCTTTTCGGATTGAGGATGGAGTCAAGCTGAACTCCCAGTCCTACTGCCGGATTATGGAAGAGACCTTCTTCAAGCAGTGGTACAGGAAAAAGTCACCATCCTTCAAGAAAAACATGATTTTCATGCAGGACAATGCTCCATCACACGTGTCAAAGTACTCCACAGCGTGGCTGGCAAGAAAGGGTATTAAATAAAAAAAAGTAATGACATGGCCTCCTTGTTCACCTGATCTGAACCCCATTGAGAACCTGTGGTCCATCATCAAATGTGGGATTTACAAGGAGGGAAAACAGTACACCTCTCTGAACAGTGTCTGGGAGGCTGTGGTTGCTGCTGCACGCAATGTTGATGGTGAACAGATCAAAACACTGACAGAATCCATGGATGTCAGGCTTTCGAGTGTCCTTGCAAATAAAGGTGGCTATATTGGTCACTGATTTGTTTTTGTTTTGTTTTTAAATGTCAGAAATGTGTATTTGTGAATGTTGAGATGTTATATTGGTTTCACTGTTAAAAATAAATCATTGAAAAGGGTATCTATTTATTTTTTGGTTAAGTTGCCTAATAATTCTGCACAGTAATAGTAGTCACCTGCACACACAGATATCCCCCGAAAATAACTAACACTAAAAACAAACTAAAAACTACTTCCAAAAAAATTCAGCTTTGATATTAATGAGTTTTTGGGGTTCATTGAGAACATGGTTGTTGTTCAATAATAAAATGAATCCTCAAAAAATACAACTTGCCTAATAATTATGCACTACCTGTATACTTCTAGCATCAATACCATATTATGGTTCTACAATCTGACAGGTGCGCTTTATATGTTGTCCATTTTTATATCTACATTTTGTTGTTGAAATGTTATTAATCATTGTGCACATATTTACCTTCCTGAGCGAGGCTCACAGGACCGCTCTCTTCCTCCTGCTCTTCCGCTTGAGAAGTTGGGGTGGTGGGGGGGGGAATCTCCTCAGCTTGCTCCTCAGCAGGAGCTGGGGTTGGGGAGTGGGAGGGCCCTGGCTGCTCCTCTTCATCCATCTCCTCCTCTGCCGCATCCTCCTCTGCCGCATCCTCCTCCTCCTCCTCATCGGCCTGGCGCCTTCTGCGCTTGGCGCGGATAACTGGCATTGGAGCTCCTATAATAACACAATGTTCATATATTATAAAAATGTTTTCTAATGACGTATGCAAATTCTGTGTACTCTGCTGTATTGTATATGAATACAAATTGATTTATATAGACAGTTAACCAATGGGACAATGTTATATTAAAGGGTCTTGTGGGCACTACAGGGGACTGAGCGTGAGCTGGGATGCAACCATGTTAAAATGAGCTGTTTTTGTCTACTTTGTTTTGTTCAGACCATCTCATGTTAAAAAAAGGGCCTGATGGAGCACACGGGATTACTATAACAACCCCACTCCTAACACAGGAATTTAGTGGTAATCTATATATATAAAACTCAACGTGTGTGTGTGCATAAATGTATGTATGTATGTATGTATGTATGTATGTATGTTCCAGCATCACGTACAAACGGCTAAAGATATTTATATGAAACTTGGCACACAGGTTACTTATATGTCAGCCACAAACATAGGATAGGTGGTTTAAACCTTACCCACCCCCACTTGCCATGGTCGGGGTTTTTCTTTAAAGTCCCATGCAAAGCAATGGGAAAATTATGTTCCCACATAACTTCTGTGTTCCTGTCTGCTGCCCCATGTCTTTTTTCAACAGTACTATGAATACCTTGGCCGGTGGTGATATATGTTAGCACAACATGGCATCTTGGTTAACAACATCTGACCTTACATGAATTACATATGACCTTACATAACTGTCACCAAAGGAGCTGCGGTGGCTCCACGCGATTGCCACTGCACTGACAACTGATTCACCTCTGCAGCTAGGGGTTCGGATCCCGCTCTCGGCTACCTGTGAATTGAGTTTGGTGGTCTCAGCCCCGCCCCTGGTGGGTGTGCTATGCGAGGTTGGGTTGGGAGGACCCCCTCACACCCGCCATTGCCAACCGGGGCATGGAGAAAGGTGGCAGATTGCCTCTGGGGGAGGCCTCCCAACTCCTGCAGGCCGGCTCCTCTCTCTTTCGAGTTCACGCACAAAATACACTTTTTTTAAAAAAAACATAACTGTCAACAATAACTTACCTGGATGATATTTAGCCCGAAGACGTCTGACATGAACCATTTGGCGCCTCTTCAGGTCAGACCACTTCTTAACAATGGCCTTGTGGTCATGTTGGCCGCCAAAGTCAGCGATTAGGGCGCTGACCACAGCCCTTTTCTCTGGCTGCCTCCGCAGCTCATCGTATCCTGTTTCCAGGAACTTCTGCAAGATGAAGAACAAAGTATATTGTAATACTTCTGTTGACAGCCTTATGGATATATGACGTAAATGTATGCTATTCAACAATTGGAAGCATTCTCGCCTTATTAATCAATGACAGGGGTAACATGAAAGATTTTATATCCTGCCATTTCGGTCGCCACCTTTTTTGCATAAATATAGCAGCCATTATCATTTGCATAATTATGAATATATTATTAACAACACAGGATACACGTATAGGGGAGATATGCGTTGCTAACTCTTTTCCCTGTCAGGAGCCTAACGCCCCGGGGGGTCAGAGACGGGACCTTTTTCGGAGGACCACTGACGTATGTACCCGTCGCAGTTTTTTGTGATGTCACTCTTTAGGTGTGTGCACATTTTTCACTGCATCCGGGTGGAGTTTTTGGGTTGTGTTTTGCACGCCACAGGCTTTTCAACAGGAAAAAAAACAGCTGGAGGCAGAATGGTTGCAAAACACTACGTGTTTGTTACTTAACTCTGGGTTTCAAGACCAGTCCACCTCCAGCTGTTGCAAAACTACTACTCCCATCAGCCACGGTCTGTCAGTGCATGCTAAGAATTTTACTTTTGCTGCATCTAGGGTGCCACAGTTTAGAGACCCGTGCATAAAGGCCTGAAAAATGGGGGCCTGCAGAACTTACAATACTAGAAGTGCCAGCATTCCCAGGCATGCTGGAAGTTGTAGTTCTGCAACATCTAAAGGGCAATATGTATTCGAACGTCCTTGGGCCTTGAGGACACTGAAGTCAGGACGTTCGCATACGTCCTATGTCCAAAAATTTTTTAAATTCATTATGCTAAATAACAAGGAAAAGTGCCTAAATACACATTTGCCAACCAGGGTGTCTGCAGCTGTCCAGGCATGCTGGGACTTGTAGTTTTGTAAAAGCAGGAGACACATTTTTTGTGAAATACTAATATATGATCATATATACTAACTTTTAAACTAGACTAAAATGCTGGGCTGGGCTGGGACTTGTAGTTTTGTAAAAGCAGGAGACACATTTTTGGTTAAATACTAATATCTGATCATATATACTAACTTTTAAACTAGACTTAAATGCAGTTGAAGATGATGAAATAACAGTGGTCAAAATACTTACACAAATCAGCAACTTTTCCTCAGACTTAGTGAAATTGCTTCCAACCATGTTGCTGTGTGATTGCGCTGCGATCATAAGTTGGAAACTGGCAAGGCTCCAGGAAATGGTCGCGTGTTGTTCGCGTGTTGATTGCGCTGCTTGGACCGAGATGGGTCCATATGGCTTCGGCTGTATGGACCACAGTAACTCTTTTCCCTGTCAGGAGCCTAGGAGCCTAACGCCCCGGGGGGTCAGAGACGGGACCTTTTCGGAGGACCACTGACGTATGCAACCGTCGCAGTTTTTTGTGATGTCACTCTTTAGGTGTGTGCAAATTTTTCCTTGCACCGGGTGGAGTTTTTGGGTTGTGTTTTGCACGCCACAGGCTTTTCAACAGGAAAAAAACAGCTGGAGGCAGAATGGTTGCAAAACACTACGTGTTTGTTACTTAACTCTGGGTTTCAAGACCAGTCCACCTCCAGCTGTTGCAAAACTACTACTCCCATCAGCCACGGTCTGTCAGTGCATGCTAAGAATTTTACTTTTGCTGCATCTAGGGTGCCACAGTTTAGAGACCCGTGCATAAAGGCCTGAAAAATGTGGGCCTGCAGAACTTACAATACTAGAAGTGCCAGCATTCCCAGGCATGCTGGAAGTTGTAGTTCTGCAACATCTAAAGGGCAATATGTATTCGAACGTCCTTGGGCCTTGAGGACACTGAAGTCAGGACGTTCGCATACGTCCTATGTCCAATAAAATGTTAAATTCATTATGCTAAATAACAAGGAAAAGTGCCTAAATACACATTTGCCAACCAGGGTGTCTGCAGCTGTCCAGGCATGCTGGGACTTGTAGTTTTGTAAAAGCAGGAGACACATTTTTTGTGAAATACTAATATCTGATCATATATACTAACTTTTAAACTAGACTAAAATGCAGTTGAAGATGATGAAATAACAGTGGTCAAAATACTTACACAAATCAGCAACTTTTCCTCAGACTTAGTGAAATTGCTTCCAACCATGTTGCTGTGTGATTGCGCTGCGATCATAAGTTGGAAACTGGCAAGGCTCCAGGAAATGGTCGCGTGTTGTTCGCGCAATTGCGCATGCGCGATCGAAAAATCGCAATCGCAATATGTATTTTGGTTAAAATATCATACATATTCGATTTCAGAGTGCTGCTACAGCAGTTTTCGAAATATCTGCAATAAATTTCGCATTCGCATGTTGCGATATTTCGATAAAATATCAGGAATATTCTGAGCCAATCAGAGCGCTCCTCCAGCATATCTCGAAATTGCGCAATAAATATCGCATTCGCATGTTGCGATATTTCGATAAAATATCAGGAATATTCTGAGCCAATCAGAGCGCTCCTCCAGCATATCTCGAAATTGCGCAATAAATATCGCATTCGCATGTTGCGATATTTCGATAAAATATCACGAATATTCTGAGCCAATCAGAGCGCTCCTCCAGCATATCTCGAAATTGCGCAATAAATATCGCATTCGCATGTTGCGATATTTCGATAAAATATCACGAATATTCTGAGCCAATCAGAGCGCTCCTCCAGCATATCTCGAAATTGCGCAATAAATATCGCATTCGCATGTTGCGATATTTCGATAAAATATCACGAATATTCTAAGCCAATCAGAGCGCTCCTACCGCAGTTATTAAAAAAATCGCAATTATTTTCGCATTCGCAATAGCGAAAAATCGCATTCAATTAATTTCGATAAAATATCACGAATATTCGAATTTAGCGAATATATCTCGAATATTCGAATATATATTCGAGATATATCGCGAAATCGAATATGGCATATTCTGCTCAACACTAATTTTGGATAGGGATATTCAAGATTGCATCAATACTAAGTGGAAAGAATATTCATTTAGATCCTGCCACGGCACTTCTCAACTTGAAACCAGAAGGTATTTCACATTCTCAATTTTATTTGCTATTGCAGCTTTTCACAGCAGCTAAACAGACTTTGGCAAAAGCATGGAAATCTTCAAAGTTAGTGGTAAATTAAGCGGTGACTAAAATGAACAACACTATGACCCATGCCAAGATGCTAGCTATAGATACGGACATGATCCCTCAGTTTGAGAAAATGTGGAAACCCAGGATCGCATATGCTATGCCATCATCTTTTGATAGTACGGTACTCTTGCCATGGTGACTAGAACAATAGGAACAAATACATCTCTCTCTAGTTGTGGTGGAGTCTCTCGGCCTGACCTTGCGGACCCCTTCCATTCCATTCTTCTCTCCTTCCCTTTTCTTTACTTGTTCTTTATTTTTTTACTTATTTTTTATTTTCTGGTAATAATTAGAATTTTTCTTTATGATTTGAAGCTCCTGTTTTTTTAATTATATGATAATCTGAATTACTCAAGAACGCAAATAAGAAGGTTACTCTTACAATATCTCTAGGCTTGACACCTTTTGAAGAACTGTAAATATCTTCTAAAGTTTTAATCGATCTTATTTCAATAATATTTAATAGTTATTATTACATTCTCAATTAATTAACATTGAGCTTCTCACCCCTGACTGTATGATATTGTATTTACTTTATTTGTACACTACTTCTGTACTATTCAATAACATTTTTTCACAATGAAAATTAAATAAATAATATTAATTATAAAGTTGTAAACATGAAATTTAAGAGCCGGTTCACACACAGGCGGCACGACTTTGGGGGCAACTCGGCAAGGCGATCTCAAGGCGACTTGAGAGGCAACTTGCAAAATGAAATGACTTCTGTATTGAATTTAATGCAAGTCGCCCCGAGTCATCCCCAAAGTTGTACAGGAACCTTGTGTCGCTCCTATTAGAACGGTTCCATTGAATACAGCAGACCACGACTTGTCAGGCGGCTAAGTCGCCTGACAGGTCGCCCCTGTGTGAACCGGCTCTAAAGAAAACCGGTCTTGATTAGGGTAATGCGCAATATGTAAACATTGTATCTGTGCCGCATAAAATTACTTTTGTTTTTGAGATGGAAAAAAATACAGAGATCCATCCAGTTCAACTTGCGTGTGTGTACAGTATATGAGTATATGAGTATGATTCTTGTTCTTAAACAATTCCCATAGCTCTGTACATTTTGCTTTCTGAGGAAGACATCTAAAAGTTTTTTGAAGTTGTCGACACTCTCAGCTACCACTTCCTGGAAGAGGAAGTTCCACATTTTTACTGCACTATCATTAAAGAACCCTTTCCAAACTCTGAGGTTAAATCTCATTTCTTCTAGTCTCAAATCATGGCCATGTGGTCCCTTCAGGGACCAAAGAGTTAAGTGAATTTAAAGTCTTGTTTTTTTTACAGTGCTATGGCCTTCAGAATGATTTCTTACAGGCCTTCCAAGCTCTATAGCAAAACCCCAGAACGCGTGTCAAAATCCCTGGATGTAGCTCAGAGTTTTTCGGGCTTGGTAGGGGTACTAGGCAGGGGTGCCCACTGTCTCCACTCATTTTCGCTCTGGCTATCGAGCCTCTAGCCATTGCTATACTGCAACACCCGGATATTTCTGGTTACAACAAAGCTTCCTCCACTATAAATTCTGCATGTATGCAGATGATGTGCTTTTATTTCTCACCAACCAATCACTCTGCCAAACCTTCTTCAAACCCTCTCAGTATTTGCCAATATTTCTGGCCTTTCGTTGAATGTGTCCAAATCGGTGGTTCTCCCAGTGGGGTTCTCTCCTGCCGAGCTGGAGACTCTTAAAAAATCCTTTTAATTTACCGTATATGGGCTAGATCTTCCATCTCCTATTTGGGTGTAAAGCTTCCTGGATATTATAATTTTATAATTGTTTATTTGACCATAACTTCCCTCTCATGATTTCTAATCTAAAACAGTTACAGTGGAACCATGGATTATGAGCATAATTTGATCCAGATGAATTCTTATAATCCAAAGTACTTGCATATCAAAGTGAGTTTCCCCATTGAAGTCAATGTAAACGAAAATAATTTGTTCCGCATTGACTTCAATGGCATGCAATACCGCATGTGGCCGGAGGTTGGAGTGGCACCGAAGAGCCTCAGAAACGTCTGAAAAGGCCAGAGGACACCTCGGCTGTCCTCGGCAAACCTCGGAAAGACTCCGTTACCGCTGTTTGCCGATGTCAGCCGAGCTGTTCTCTGGCATTTCCATGCATTTCCGAAAGGCGTTGATCGCAGTTCAGCGCCACTTGGCTCCGCCCCCCCCCACGTCAGGCCAAACGCGGTAATGCACACCGCTTTGGCCTGAATCCTGCTTGTTTTGTGAGACAACACTCGCAAACCAAGTTTTTTTTTTTAAATACAGTGCTCGTATTGCAAAACGCTCATTAACCACGTTACTCGCAATCCGAGGTTCCACTGTACTTAAAACGTGGTCCCCTATAGTATCTCCTTCCTAGGGAAAATAACAGCAATCAAGATGATAATCCTCCCTAAATTGTTATACTTGTTCCGCGCACTGCCCATTAAGATATCTAAGTCCTATCTTCTCAAGCTTCAAGCACATTTTAAAAGGTTCATATGGAAGAACAAGCCCCCAAGATTCTCTATGGGAGTACTGTATTGCCTGTATAGACTAGGGCGCCTCAGGTATGGCTGTATTATTTAGCTAGTAGATTCTCACAACAGGCTCAATGGAATATTAAGAATTCAAAAGTCCCTTGGGTCAGATTTTTTTTTTTTTTTTTTTTTCACTTCAGACTCAACCTCATAGAGTGAGCGTTATATATGCTCATGTTCTGCGTGCCAGCCCATTGCATCTCTATATTGGTTTTGCATCATTAGTATCGCTTTTCTTGTATGGTGTTTTTTTTTTTTTTTTTTTTTTGGGTCAGATTTAAACAAGATTCAATCGTCCCATTTCACCTTCTTGGGAATACTGGGCCAGATCCTCAAAAGAGATACTCCGACTTAAGTGCTGTTCAGTCTGTGTGTAACTTTGGAAACGATCCTCAAAAGGCTTTTTCCAAAGTTACACAGAAGATCCGGCATGTGTAATTGATTTACACTGCCTAATTTTAGGATGCAGTACCGCATCCGCCGCTGGGGGCATTTCGAGTCGAAATGCCGTTGCTAGTATGCAAATTAGCACTTAAGGCGATCCACAAAGCTTTCTAGCTTCTTTTTTGCGCCGTAAGTGTTATTTTGCAAGTGTAAAATTAGGGCTCGTTTTACAAAGTGTAAAGTTAGTCACACCTTGTAAAGGCCCATTGCAGCGACGGCATTTGGTATGCTTTCCCGAGGGAGAACTCCACGTCAATTTGTAAAAAACAAAACCGGCATGGGTTCCCCCCCAGGAGCATACCAGGCCCTTAGGTCTGGTATGGGTTGTAAGGGGACCCCCCCTACGCCGAAAAATTGACGTAGGGGGTCCCCCTACAATCCATACCAGACCCGTATCCAAAGCACGGTACCCGGCCGGCCAGGAAGGGAGTGGGGACGAGCGAGCGTCCCCCCCCCTCCTGAGCCGTGCCAGGCCGCGTGCCCTCAACATGGGGGGGTTGGGTGCTCTGGGGCAGGGGGGCGCACTGCGGGCCCCCCCACCCCAGAGCACCCTGTCCCCATGTTGATGAGGACAGGACCTCTTCCCGACAACCCTTGCCATTGGTTGTCGGGGTCTGCGGGCGGGAGGCTTATCGGAATCTGGGAGTCCCCTTTAATAAGGGGGCCCCCAGATACCGGCCCCCCACCCTAAGTGAATGGATATGGGGTACATCGTACCCCTATCCATTCACCTGGAGGCAAAAAGTAAAAGTTAATAAACACACAACACAAGGCTTTTTAAAATAGTTTATTATTCTGCTCCGGACGCCCCCCCTGTCTTCGTTATTAGCTCAATTACCAGGGGGGGCTTCTTCTTCCGCTCTCCGGGGGTCTTCTTCCACTCTCCGGGGGTCTTCCGCTCTCCGGGGGGGGGCTTCTCCAGACTCCGGGGGGGCTTCTCCGGACTCCGGGGGGCTTCTTCCATCTTCTCCCCTCTTCCGCTCTTGACTCGGCGAACCCCGGTTCTTCTTCAGCTCTCCGGTGCCTTCTTCTTCAGCGCTGGCTGCCTGCTATGTTTGTGTGTTAGCTCGATTTCAAACAGGCAGCCGGCGCGGTCTTCTGTGGCGTCATCTTCTCTTCTGGTCTTCTGTTCTTCCGATGTTGCCTCGTCGCCGGTTGTCGCTGTAATGATGGAAGCGCGCCTTGCATCACATTTATATAGGCATCACCGTCCCATCATGCTCCGGTAGGTACCCACGTGGTGGGTGCACGTGGGTAGGCACCCACCACGTGGGTACCTACCGGAGCATGATGGGACGGCGATGCCTATATAAATGGGATGCAAGGCGCGCTTCCATCATTACAGCGACAAGAGGCGACGAGGCAACATCGGAAGACCAGAAGACCAGAAGACCCTGACGCCACAGAAGACCGCGCCGGCTGCCTGTTTGAAATCGAGCTAACACACAAACATAGCAGGCAGCCAGCGCTGAAGAAGAAGGCACCGGAGAGCTGAAGAAGAACCGGGGTTCGCCGAGTCAAGAGCGGAAGAGGGGAGAAGATGGAAGAAGCCCCCCGGAGTCCGGAGAAGCCCCCCCGGAGTCCGGAGAAGCCCCCCCGGAGAGCGGAAGACCCCCGGAGAGCGGAAGAAGAAGCCCCCCCTGGTAATTGAGCTAATAACGAAGACAGGGGGGGCGTCCGGAGCAGAATAATAAACTATTTTAAAAAGCCTTGTGTTGTGTGTTTATTAACTTTTACTTTTTGCCTCCAGGTGAATGGATAGGGGTACGATGTACCCCATATCCATTCACTTAGGGTGGGGGGCCGGTATCTGGGGGCCCCCTTATTAAAGGGGACTCCCAGATTCCGATAAGCCTCCGCCCGCAGACCCCGACAACCAATGGCAAGGGTTGTCGGGAAGAGGTCCTGTCCTCATCAACATGGGGACAGGGTGCTCTGGGGTGGGGGGGCCCGCAGTGCGCCCCCCTGCCCCAGAGCACCCAACCCCCCCATGTTGAGGGCACGCGGCCTGGCACGGCTCAGGAGGGGGGGGGACGCTCGCTCGTCCCCACTCCCTTCCTGGCCGGCCGGGTACCGTGCTTTGGATACGGGTCTGGTATGGATTGTAGGGGGACCCCCTACGTCAATTTTTCGGCGTGGGGGGGTCTCCTTACAACCCATACCAGACCTAAGGACCTGGTATGCTCCTGGGGGGGGAACCCATGCCGATTTTTTCTTTGAAAATTGGCATGGAGTTCTCCCTCAGGAATGCATGCCGCTGTCATTTTTTTTTTCCCCGACGCAACTTTAAGCCGTCGCGATCCTCAAAACTCGGCGTAACGTAACTTCGCGCATGCGCAGTACGGCCGACGCGCATGCGCAGTACGGCCGGCGCGGGAGCGCGCCTCATTTAAATGGGACTCGCCCCATTTGAATAGGAACGCCTTGCGCCGGCGGAATTTTAGTTACACAGCCTGAATTTTCTAGATAAGTGCTTTGTGGATCAGGCACTTAGGTAGAAACTTTAAGCCAGTGTAACTTAAATTGGATTTTTTAAGTTACGTCAGGTTTTTGTGGATCTGGCCCACTGTGGTCATCTAAATCCCATGCCTCTGATTTGTGCTCTTGGAACCTGGGGATAAGTCATGGGTTGAAATTATGGGATCTTTATAAAATAAAACTAGCACTTTTTTCAAAAAGTCCCCCCATGTGCGTCATTCCTTGGTGATCCTAGGTTCACCTCGGCCTTTAAAGACCCTGATGCTTTTGGGTGGTGGGCAGACCAAGGTTTGACAACACTGGAGAATTTCCTGCAGAATGAGAAGTTTGTCTCTTACTCCCAGCTGCAGGCCCAAAAAAATATCCCAGCACGAGAATTTTATAGATACTTGCAAATCCGTTACTTTTTTCAGACACACTACGCAATTTTCCCTTTTGAGTTGCACACCTCTTTTGAGCAGGGTGACCAGACATCCCTGGTTTCCAGGGACAGTCCCCTGGTTCAGGATAATGTCCCCGGAGCCAGTCTGTCCCCGGATTGTAGTGGCTTGGGGGAGGGCATCTGGTACTCCTGCCCCAGGTGCAACATTTAGGGGGGGTGCAAAATCATTACTGTGCCCCCCCCCTCCAAGTGTGCTGTATTGCCTCCTCCCTGCCCAGGGACTCCTGTGGTCCAGCCTGTCCCCCATGATCCATCTGGTGTGGGCGGCCCGTGTGTGTGTGAGAACGGCGGAGGGGAGGGGCAGAGCGTACGGCGGCTATTGGAGAAGCTCCTGGCAGGGGATACTGAGGCGTGGCTGTGTGTCTGTAACTGTACCTGGTGCTAAGGAGAGCCCTGCTTCGATGGATTATCATGGAGGCCATGGAGAAGTAAGAAAAATCAACCTATCTACACTGTTCATGTAAGGGGGAGTGTGAGTAGTGCAGGAATCAGGTAGGTCAGTGTAGTGGTCAGTATAGGACTCAGGTAGGTCAGTGTAGTGGTCAGTGTAGTAATCAGATAGGTCAGTGTAGGAATCAGGTAGGTCAGTGTAGGAATCAGGTAGGTCAGTGTAGGGATAAGGTAGGTTAGTGTAGGGATAAGGTAGGTTAGTGTAGTGGATAGTGTAAAAATCAGGTTGGTCAGTGTAGGAATCAGGTAGGTCAGTGTAGTGGTCAGTGTAGAAATCAGGTAGGTTAGTGCAGTGGTCAGGTAGGTCAGTGTAGTGGATAGTGTAAGAATCAGGTAGGTCAGTGTAGTGGTCAGTGTAGGAATCAGGTAGGTCAGTGTAGTGGTCAGTGTAGGAATCAGGTAGGTTAGTGCAGTGGTCAGGTAGGTCAGTGTAGGAATCAAATTGGTCAGTACTACTGTACTAGTGGAAGGGACTCAGGGAGTGCTAAAAGTCTGGCGGGGGGGGGGGATTTCTTGTCTTGTCCCAGGTACTGATAACCCACGCTACACCACCGACGGCATATATAATTTGAGGAAAATATGCGTATAAAATAGGTTTATCATTTGCCAATAAAAAAAAAAAAAAATGTCCCCGGATTTCATTTAAAAAATCTGGTCATCTTACCTATGTCAGACTGCCCCTAGGCAGAAAGGCCTAATCTCCGGGCTGTATAAGTCTATAGAGATGGTAAAAGATTGTCCCAAATTAAAACATATGACCCAGTGGGAAAGCAAATTAAACTTGGAATACGATCACAAAGACTGCAGAATATGCATAAATGCACCAAATCTCTTACTATTAGGGAAACAGCGATCAAATTATTTACCCGCTGGTACTATACTCCTGTATGATTGGGAAAGATCTACCCGCAGACTTCCTCATCTTGTTTCCGAGGATATGCTCTTCCAGGTTCTTTTTTATACACGTTCTGGGAATGTGAAGCACTGCAACCTACTTGGAGGGGGACTCTGGAGCTAATAGACAAGCTGGCGAGAAGTCACATGGCTCTGACACCTACTCACTGTCTGCTATTTAAAAAAATCCCTGGCATCCCGAAGCCCCTAATGAAACTATTACACACTATTTGTATTGCGCTGCATTGGGCAATTGTCCTTAACTGGAAGTCTAACAAAGTCCCATTCTCGCAAGTTATCTCTCGAGTTGATCAAATGTTATCGGAAAAAATATTTCACTCACTGCATGACTCCATCCCTATCTACGACACTAAATGGAACCCTCGGTTCACTTTTCTTCTTCAAGAATGACCTGAGTTATTGTTTTATTTTTATTTTTGTTGATTTTGACTTTCTGGCTACAGTCTTGTTTGACATACCATGTAGCTGATAAGATCATATAGCATTATGATTTTCATGTTTAACCTTGAGTATTTAACTATTTGGATGATCTTAACCAAAATGATTTTTCGATAAGAAGTTTTATATCTCATTGTCATTTTGTACTGCAAACGTCTTTTTCTCAATAAAAAACCCCCCAAAAAACTACAGAACTACAAGTAACAGTTTACACAATTATGTAGATGAGGTTACAACATTTTGTATAATATTGCTATAATTGGCACAAATGTGTTGCAAACCAATATTATTTTTCTGTTGTGCAGTACTAAATCAAGATAATGTGTATGCAATATAAAAATCCACAGATTGAATGTAATACGAGACACTTTTTTAATGAAAATATCCATGCATAGATGGTTAATCTGGAAGGCAAATGAGAACAGGATATTGCACTTGATTCACTTAGGATAGATTAGATTGGAGAAAAGCACAATGTAATTGATATCATTTTGGGGATATCTTACGCAGTACTTTAAAACTTGAGTATATTTTTTATCTTTTACAAACACTGTACAGCTTATTTATGACCAATTCTTTTACAGATTTTGATGTTTTTTTTAGAAGGTGAAGTTATACAAAGTAGCCATTAGGTGGCAATGCAACTCATGCTTACACTGTTCTACTCCTTTTCTGTTGGTGTGACCTGGTGTTCTAATTCTAAGATATGAATGCATGCGATAAATATGTACACAGTCTGCCTTCCTCTCTGAGCTCCCATTAGCCATATGACTGAGCATGGACGCCAGCAATAAATGCACCATTAACCCCATGAAAAATAGCTTTTAATCAAATGGATAGATCTTATCAGCCTCAAAAACACTGTGCATCTTGTGTAAGCCCTTGAACTATTGATTGAGTTTCAATTCCAAAAAAGCAGTGTACTATGAGACAGACATTGTGGTTTTGAAAAGGGAAAGAAACAACAACTTTGATCCACGCAAGTTCAGTGAGATTATGAAGTCTTCCAAGTCTCTTCGGAATTTCTGCATGGAGGAAGATAAGAAATATTGAAGTTTTGTTTCATTTTTATTCAATAGAAGAGGCCATTTCAGTAGCCATTAACTCCGTTTAGCAATATCAAGAGATGGTCGTAACTTTTTTTTTCTTATTCCGCATCTAAAATCATTTTTCAAGGCTACACAAAAACAACACTTATTGACAAACTATGACCTTATACTTTTATATCTTTACAAGTGACTTGCTTTCAGCATCTCATCCAACAATTAGGTAATGTATGGGTTTATCATATATGCAATGACAAGCAAGTGTTCAAGTGCAAGGCTTTGTTCACACCAGTATGTAGTGTAACATGCGCATAAATTACGCATTTTCCGGCAAAGCACAAAAACATGCTGCTCTTTACAGTGGTGCCATTAATTCCTAAAGCGGTGATAAATAATTTTAAAAAAATGCCCTAAAATTAAGCCCTCCAGGGGTGTAATGTCATTGCTGCAGAGGCTTCCACCTTCACCTAGTTTTCTGTCCGGGTTCCCGGGCTGTGGCTACTTGATTGGCCAAGCAGCGATAACGTCACGTCTCAGTCGCAGCACACAATACAAAGGTATGCTGTTCCTTCAGAGCGCATGTGACGGGGACCTCACCGGCTACTGCTCACTAGAATATCTCCTTAATAGGGATGAGCCGAACATCCCCCGGTTCGGTTTGCATCAGAACCTTCGAACGGACCGAACATTCGCACAAACTTTAGAACCCCATTGAAGTCTATGGGACTCGAATGTTCAAAATCAAAAGTGCTAATTTTAAAGGCTAATATGCAAGTTATTGTCCTATAACAGGTTTGGGGACCCGGGTCTTGCCCCAGGAAACATGTATCAATGCAAAAAAAAGTTTTAAAACTGCAGTTTTTTCAGGAGCAGTGATTTTAATGATGCTTAAAGTAAAAAAAAAAAAAAATTTGAAATATTCCTTTAACCACTTAAGCCCCGGACCATATTGCTGGTCAATGACCGGGCCACTTTTTGCGATTTGGCACTGCGTCGCTTTAACTGATAATTGCGCGGTCGTGCGATGTGGCTCCCAAACAAAATTGGTGTCCTTTTTTTCCCACAAATAGAGCTTTCTTTTGGTGGTATTTTATCACATCTGCGGTTTTTGTTTTTTGCGCTATAAACAAAAATAAAGCGACAATTTTGAAAAAAAAAATAATATTTTTTACTTTTTGCTATAATAAATATCCACCAAAAATATATAAAAAAAAATTATTTTCCTCAGTTTAGGCCGATACATATTCTTCTACATATTTTTCGTAAAAAAAATCGCAATAAGCGTTTATTGATTGGTTTGCGCAAAAGTTATAGCGTTTACAAAATAGGGGATAGTTTTATGGCATTTTTATTTATATTTTTTTTTTACTAGTAATGGCGGCGATCAGCGATTTTTATCGGTACTGCGACAATATGGCGAACACTTTTGACACATTTTTGGGACAATTGACATTTTTATAGCGATCAGTGCTATAAAAATGCATTGATTACTATAAAAATGCCACTGGCAGGGAAGGGGTTAACACTAGGGGGCAAGGAAGGGGTTAAGTATGTTCCCTAGGTGTGTTCTAACTGAAGGGGGGGTGGACTGACTTGGGGAAATGACTGATCGCTGTTCATACACTGTATGAACAGACGATCAGGCATTTCTCCCCCTGACAGGACCGGGAGCTGTGTGTGTGTTCTTGTTCTGTAACGAGTGATCACGGGTGCCCGGCGGTGATCTCACCCGCCGGGCACGCGCGTCAGCATCAAGGGCAAACGGGGGGCGCGCGAGCGCCCATATTGGCTGAACGGCAAGATGACGTAGATCTACGTGATCTCGCCCAGCAGAGCCGACCTGCATAACTGCGGTGGCTGGTCGGCAAGCAGTTAAATATCGTATCTGCTGGGTGTCTATAGTATGCCTGTGAAGTGGCACGTGTTTAGAACTGTCCCTGCACAAAATTACATTTCTATAGAAAAAAAGTCATTTAAAACTGCTTGCGGCTTTAATGTAATGTCTGGTCCCTGCAATATGGATGAAAATCATTGAGAAAAATAGCATGGGTTTCCCCCCCTCCCCCCAGGTCATTACTAGTGTTGCTCACGAATATTCGCATTGCGAATATTCGACTCGAATATAGCATATTCGAGAAATCGCGCTATATTTCGAAATTCGCGGTGAATATTCGCAATTCCGAATATTCGATTTTTTACAATTTTTTTTTTAAAACAGATCACATCCTAGATATCTCCATCGACGTCTAAAAGCATTGCTGGTATCATTAGAGACCCTGGGCCGAGTAGCTGAAGCGTTCATTGAATTTTCCAGAAAGATCGCAATGCGATTATTCGGCAAACGCAATATCGCGCGATTACTTTCCTCGCCCCGATCTTCCGCATCAGAGCGATTTTTACAGTTTCATTTTTAAAACAGATCACATCCTAGTGATCTCCATAGACGTCTAAAAGCATTGCTGGTATGATTAGAGACCTTGGGCCGAGTAGCTGAAGCGATCATTTTATATTGCCGAATAATCGCAATGCGAATATTCGGCAATAGGAATATTGCGCGATTATTTGCTCCGCCCTTTTGCATCAGAGCCAATCAGAGTTCTCCTTCCACACTCGTCAGAGGTTAGCAACCAATAGGAACCTGCCTGCATGGACATTATATAAGCTCACTCCCAGCACCATTTCATTGCAGATTCAGAAGCTGGCTATAGAGTGTGGAGGCTGTTTCTGTGTTCCTGTGTCTTTGTTCCTGATTGATTTAGATCATCACCAGCATTGCTATTTAGTGATTCCAGTGGATCTTTTCCAGTATATCAACTGCTTTTTTCAAAGCAATAGACCCAAGAGCTTTTTTCAAAGCTACGTTTTGTGCTGTTTTGTGCTGTTTTGTTCATTTGTGTTACTGTTTGATCCTGCAATCCTCGCTGTTCAGTGATATTTGCTAGAGATTTCAGTACACATTTTGCTGAGCTTTATAAAAGAGCTTTTCTAAAAGCTAAGTTTTGTTCATCTTGTGTTACTGTTAGATCTTGCAGGTTCGCTGTTCAGTGATATTTGCTAGGCATCTCAGTTCACATTTTGTTTAGTTTTTCCTAAAGAGCTTTTCTAAAAGCTAAGTTTTGTGTTCAGTTTAGTTAAATTTTGTGTAGTAAGTGTACACACTGTTAGTGTACATTTATTTCATCTAGCTTAGCTTAGTGTGTGTTTAGTGTCTGTGTTTTGTGTTTAAAAAAAAAAAAAAAAAAAAAAAAAAAGTTAGTGTTTGTTTAGTGCTTTTTTTTTTTCTTTAATTTTGTAGTCCTTGTCTTTGGTGTACTACTTTTCTTATAGTTTAGTAGCTGTCTGTGTACGTCTTTGTCTGCGTGCCTGTCTTGTAAAAAATACACAAAAACACATTTTGTTCACATTTCCCCCCCCAATAAAGTTTACCCCCCCCACACACATATCAGCAATAATGAGCGGCATCCGTGGCCGTGGCAGCAGGGGTAGGGGAGTTACTCCCAGTGCTGGATCACTGCCAGCACGGGGTACCTCTCGTGCCCCTACTAGTGGTAGAGGATCGGGTGCAAGGGGAGTACGCCTGATCCGGGAGTTCTTCCTATCGGGCAGCCGCCCGATATTGCCATCTCAGGCTGAAGTAGTGGTGGACTACATGGGGCACAGCAGTGCCACTGAGTCGTCGGTCCCGACTCACAGTAGTACCACCATTACTCCGGTGCCTGTAGTACCCCCCCCCAGCCCCCAAGAGTCCAGCATCTTACTGTTCGACAGCGACAGTGATAGGGATATCTTGGGGGAGGCCATGCATCAGGCAGACCTCCAGCTCTGTCCTGATGGTCAGGACCTTTTTGAAGGGATGGATGAGGAGGATGGGATACCTGCTGGCAGTATCCCAGAGACATCCCTTCAAACTGGTGCTGCTGTTTTGGTGCAGGAAACAGCAGCACCTAGTCAGACCCAGGCGTGGGTGAGGGGACAGCGGAGCCAGGCTAGAGGCTCCATGTCAGTTGGTTCCCTCAGACCAACACATTTCAGCCCTTGGTCTGACATCTCTGGGGGCGAAGAGGGTGACCCATCATGGTTGCCATCTGACGCGTCGGCTCACTACGTCAGTGACGACGGGGAAGGTAGGCACCCTGGTGAAACGGTGTGCCAGGTCACCACCAGGGAGACCATCGTCAGGGTCTCCACTGGTGATGGCAGCAGGAGGTGTCAGGAGGAGGAGCAGCAGCAGCAGCAGCAGCAGCAGGCAGATCCACCTGTGCGCACCGAGTCCCAGCAGGTGCAAGTAAGCGTCACCCCATCTGACAGGAGGGCGGTGCTGAAGTCACCTGTCTGGAATTACTTTACCCTGGTGGCAGACAACCCTACCGTGGCCATCTGCCGGATTTGTAAAGTGAGGGTGAAGAGAGGGAAGTGTTTGGCTCGGGTGGGTACCACAGCCCTGAACCAGCACCTGAGGATAAACCACTGGGCGGTGTATGACGAGATGAAGCGTGGTGGTGGTAGCAGCGCCACCACCACAAGTGAGCAGGGTACAGCAGCCCCTGCCACATCTTCATCTCTTTCCAGCAGGTCATGCCCCCCCGCTCCCTCTAGTAGAGGTACTGGTACCGGCAGCCAGACCTCTACTTCCACAGCACCCTCCGCGTCTGTGTCCCGCACTGCCGTCCGGCGCCAGGCGTCGATTTCAGACGCCTTTGACCGCACCACTCCCTTCCCCCCTGGAGACCGACGTGTGCGTTCCCTCAATGGGCTCCTGGCAAGGGTTATTGCCCAACATCTGCTGCCCTTCAACATAGTTGACAGCAACCCCTTCAGGCAGATGTTGGAGCAGGCCCAACCCCAATGGCGTGTCCCCAGCCGCCATTTCTTTGCCAGGACTGGTGTCCCTGCCCTACACCAGCACATTGTGCAGAATGTAACCCTGTCGCTGGATCACGCTGTCAGCGACAGGGTTCATCTGGCTGGACCAGCAGGCATGGGCAGGGGCGCTACATCAGCTTCACGGCCCATTGGGTTTCCCTCCGAGGCGTCGGTGAGGGATCGGCGGCAACCGATCTTGTGGTGCCGCCCCGGGGTGTCCAGGGGAGAACTGCTGGTCTCCCTCAAGCCACTGTCTCCGCAGCTGCTGAGCCTCCCAGCAAGCGCCCCCGTAGCTACTCAAGTGTGGGGCACGTGCGCTGTCAGGCCGTGCTCCAGCTTGTTAGTTTAGGGGACCGGAGACACACTGGAGAAGAAGTGCTGAAAGCACTTCAGGCTCAGGTCCAGAAGTGGCTGACACCCCGAAGGCTCCAGGCAGGTATGGTTGTCTGCGATAACGGCAGCAACCTACTCGCCGCCCTTAGTGCTGGCAGTCTGACCCACGTGCCCTGTCTGGCACATGTCCTCAACCTGGTGGTGCAGAAGTTCCTGCGCACTTATCCAGGGTTGAGTGACATTGTGGCAAAGGCGCGTAGGATTGACAGCCACTTCAGGCGCTCCCCAACCGCTACCGCGTCCCTGTCCAAGTTGCAGCGGAAGTACAATCTGCCCCTTCACAGGCTGATTGTGGACAGTGTGACGCGGTGGAACTCCACCCTCCACATGCTGAAGAGGTTGTGGGAGCAGCAAAGGGCGGTGAGGGAGTACCTGATGGAACTAGGCACTGAGAGGGCTTCACCACAACTCCCTTTCATCGCCTGTGCGGAGTGGGGGCAGATAAACCAGGTCTGCCAAGTGTTGTCCTCCTTCGAGCAGGCGACCAAGATGGTCAGCAGTGAGCAAATCGGCCTCAATAGCGTGCTGCCAATAGTGTTCATGCTGGAGAGGACACTAGATCGCCTGCTCGAAGCTGGGGAGAGTGCCTTGGTGGAGCAGGAGGAGTCAGCAATGCTCCACCGAGACCAGGGCCAGGACGAGGAGGAGGAGGAGGAGGATGATGATGAAGAGGAGGAGGAGGTGGTTGCTGGTGTCGTCCCGGAGTCAGGGCCTGGTCAGGAGGGAGAGCCGGTGTTGGGGGCACCGATAGTTCGGGGGTTGGGCATCTCTGAGTTTGACCAGCAGCGCCTCAGGGATGAAGAGTCGCACCTCATTCACCTGGCCAGCATTGAGGAGTCACAGTGGGCTGTGCTCTTCCCCATGGCTGCCCACATGCTGAGATGCCTCAGGAGGGACCCCCGGGTTAAGACCATCAAGACGAGGGATGATTTCTGGATGACCACCCTTTTGGATCCCAGGTGCAAGGGGAAACTGGAGCAGTTCATCCCAGCCAGCCGGAGGCAGCACCGGATGGAGGCATTGTCAGACGGTTGGAGCAGGCAACTCCCCGGCCTCCAGTTGTCCCCCCTCATCTCACCCAGCAGGTGGCTGCACCCAGCAGCAGCCGAGCAGGGGACCTAATGGAAGAGATGAGGATGTTCTTCCAAACCGAGCGACCCAGTACCAGCACCAGCAGCAGCAGCAGTCACCACCAGCGGCTGGCCCACATGGTGGCAGACTACATGGCGTCCGTCGGTGCTTCTGACAGTATGAGCACCGACGACCCCATGGAGTACTGGGTTGCCAGATTGGACACCTGCCGCGAGCTCGCTTAGTATGCGCTGGAGTTATTGTCTTGCCCCCCCTCCAGCGTACTATCTGAGCGGACATTCAGCGCGGCAGGTGGGGTGGTCACGGACAAGAGGACCCGTCTGTCCACAGACTCCGTGGACAGACTCACATTCATAAAGATGAATGAGTCCTGGATCGGCGGTGACTTTCTGGCACCCGTCGTCGGTTCAGGGCGCTGAAGGGTCCCTTGTCATGCATTCCCTGATGAAGCCCCGGACCTGATGTATTTACAGTGCTGAATATAACTATTTTAACATCAGAGAAAATCAATGTTAATATTTGGTACAGTAGGCTTTCTTTGCAATTACAGCGGTCAAACCTTTCTTGTAGTTTTACACCAGCTTTGCACACACTGGAGGAGGGATTTTGGCCCACTCCTCCACACATATCTTCTCTACATCGGTCATGTTTCTGGGCTCTCGCTGAGAAACACGGAGTTTGAGCTCCCTCCAAAGATTCTCTATTGGGTTTAGGTCTGGAGACTGGCTAGGCCACGCCAGAACCTTGATATGCTCCTTACAGAGCCAATCCTTGGTTATCCTGGCTGTGTGCTTTGGGTCATTGTCATGTTGGAAGACCCAGCCTCGACCCATCTTCAAAGCTCTAACTCAGGGAAGGAGGTTGTTGCCCAAAATCTCGCAATACATGGCCACGGTCATCCTCTCCTTAATACAGTGCAGTCACCCTGTCCCATGTGCAGAAAAACACCACCAAAGCATGATGCTACCACCCCCATGCTTCACATTAGGGATGGCGTTCTTGGCATGGTACTCATCATTATTCTTCCTCCGAACACGGTTAGTGAAATTATGATCAAAAAGTTATATTATGGTCTCATCTGACCACATGATTTTCTCCCATGACTCCTCTGGATCAGTCAAGATACCTATGTCAGCAGTTATTTCACACCCTATATACTCTTATTAATACTGCTGTTCATCATGGCACCTCCTGCCCAAGTGATATGACTCTGTGTCAACTACTACTGTTAATACTACTACTGCTGCTTCTGCTGCTGCTGCTGCCGCCCAGTCAATACACCTATGTCAGCAGTTATTTGACACTCTATATACTCCTATTCCTACTGCTGTTCATCATGGCACCTCCTGCCCAAGTGATATGACTCTGTATCAACTACTACTGTTAATACTACTACTGCTGCTTCTGCTGCTGCTGCCGCCCAGTCAATACACCTATGTCAGCAGTTATTTGACACTCTATATACTCCTATTCCTACTGCTGTTCATCATGGCACCTCCTGCCCATGTGATATGACTCTGTATCAACTACTACTGTTAATACTACTACTGCTGCTTCTGCTGCCCAGTCAAGACACCTATGTCAGCAGTTATTTCACACCCTATATACTCTTATTAATACTGCTGTTCATCATGGCACCTCCTGCCCAAGTGATATGACTCTGTGTCAACTACTACTGTTAATACTACTACTGCTGCTTCTGCTGCTGCTGCTGCTGCCGCCCAGTCAATACACCTATGTCAGCAGTTATTTGACACTCTATATACTCCTATTCCTACTGCTGTTCATCATGGCACCTCCTGCCCATGTGATATGACTCTGTATCAACTACTACTGTTAATACTACTACTGCTGCTTCTGCTGCCCAGTCAAGACACCTATGTCAGCAGTTATTTCACACCCTATATACTCTTGTTAATACTGCTGTTCATCATGGCACCTCCTGCCCAAGTGATATGACTCTGTGTCAACTACTACTGTTAATACTACTACTGATGCTTCTGCTGCTGCCGCCCAGTCAATACACCTATGTCAGCAGTTATTTGACACTCTATATACTCCTATTCCTACTGCTGTTCATCATGGCACCTCCTGCCCATGTGATATGACTCTGTATCAACTACTACTGTTAATACTACTACTGCTGCTTCTGCTGCTGCTGCTGCCGCCCAGTCAATACACCTATGTCAGCAGTTATTTGACACTCTATATACTCCTATTCCTACTGCTGTTCATCATGGCACCTCCTGCCCAAGTGATATGACTCTGTGTCAACTACTACTGTTAATACTACTACTGCTGCTTCTGCTGCCCAGTCAAGACACCTATGTCAGCAGTTATTTCACACCCTATATACTCTTATTAAGACTGCTGTTCATCATGGCACCTCTTGCCCGAGTGATTTGACACTGTATTGTCAATGTCTACTACTACTATTACAGCTCAGTCAAGACACCTGTGTCCCAATTTTTTGGTACACTATTGACTACTATGACCACTACTGATGCTGTAAAGTATTCCCCAAGTGTTTTTATGCTATCTATTACTATTACCACTACTGCTTGTAAATCATGCCTGTGTGATACTTAGTGGGAATGCTTTAATAAGCATTCCCAGTATGGATACCCGTAAATGTATTAATCTTAATTAGTGTGAATGCTTTAATAAACATTTCCAGTATTGATATACGTAAATTTAGTAATCTTATTATTCCTTACGTTTTTTGGTTCTGCGTAACTTCGGCATACTTTCAGCTATTGAGACCATTCAACTGTAAAAATGTTCGTCTCTTTCAGCTAATGATGGGACTTCTTCAAGTTTTTTTCTACTTTTATAAATTTTAAGCTTTTAGACCCTTTTTTTTAACATTGAAGTCAATGAGAACATCCTTTTCCCCTTTGAATTCACATGCCCTGCCAAAAGTTTCAGCTACTTCATACTTTCACTTACAGACACTGAAAAAACTGTAAAGCGGTCACAAAATATTTAGCTATCCGGCTATGACTTTTCAGATCGTTATCGTTTACAATTTTTTGGTGAAAACGCAATTTACGTTTTGCGAATTTTTCACAAAAATGCGATAGGTTATAATGTAATCCTATGGAGGGGATTTAGAGTCTGTCATGTGACCTTAACATTGGAGATCTTTGTAATTAAAAATATCTTTACAAAAAGGGGAAACAAATTGGTCTCACGCCCACAAGATCTACTTTTCATACACAATTTTTATATCAAAACGTAGCTATGCTTGTCTGGTTTATGGCAATGTGATCAATTCTGCGATACGTATTTTAGTTTTAGTTATTGGAGCAACAGCCAGAAATTATGTCTCATAGACTCTCATGTGAAATTATCTAAAAAATGTTGCTGCAGAACTCACAAAGACGCTCTTTTCTAAATCGCAGACATGGCCACATTTTTAAGTTTATCTACATAAATTTCATATCGATGCGTTTACAAGGGCCGTGTATTTCAAACGGTGTAGTCGTTGTATCAATTGCATGTACGTTTGAGGATTTATTAAGCTTTGTTTGGAGGCTTAAATCATGTATTAGATCTGTGAATTAAAAGCGTTTGTAATGTTATTTCTTTCCATAAATCACTTTCCTGACCTCAGTGCAATATTCCTCCTCACTGACCTGGGGGGGAGGGGAAACCTATTGAGGGGGGAGGGGCGACCAGGAAGTCAGCATACTCTATACTTTGCAGATAGAGAAAGAAGCTGTGTGTCCTAAAGATAGTGTAGTGGTTATGGTGAATGTCTTTGGCAAGGGGCTCACCAATTAAGCTATTCAGCATTCCCACTCGCATTTTCCTCAGGAAATGCATTGTCTAGTTATATTATATTTTAATACTCCTGCTGCTGCCTCCATGCTGAGTAAAGCTTCATGACCTCTCTGGCACAGCGGATCCACCAACAGCCTCCGCTACAAGCTACCAGACCGGATCTAAACAGCAAGTGTAACTATAACAATGAACCTTATGTTAAACCCTGTTTTGCGGCATTTATACTGCAACCATTGGGCTGTCTGCAAGAGCTCATCTGCATTCTCTCTCTCTTTCTTGCTCTCCCTCTCTCTCTCTTTGTATATATATATATATTGTTGCTTTTGTTATGTTCATTTTTCAACAGTTTATTTTGTGTTCGTCGTGTCTGTGTCGTGTGCTTTAGTTTGTCCTAGGTTACTGTTAAATAAAATAATAGTATAAAATGTTTTTGCTTATTATGAAGTTAAATGTGTTGATGTTGATTTGTTTGATGTGAAGTTAGATGTGTTGAAAAACCTACAAATCTATCTCAAAAAGAAATGAAACATTTCCAAAAAATAATATTTATTAATAAAAAAATAAATTCAGATATAACTCTGATTGAGCTTCTGAAGCCGTTCCATCTCCGCAATATTTTTTGATTGCTGCTGCTCTAGCAGCACATTTTGTTGAGTCAGGTAGCGGATCTGGCGCTGATTTACCAGGATCCTCTGGTGGGTTGTCTTTATGAGCGCGTTCTGCCTCATCATCTTTCTTGATACTGTTAGGATATAATAAAAAAACATTTGGATTTCAAATAACGTTACCAAATAAATAAAAAATTTTTTTTGCTTATTAATCAATCATTATCATGTGTATACACTTGTTATGTGTCTAACACATCCCGGGAGTGCAGAATTATTAGGCAAATGAGTATTTGGACCACATCATCCTCTTTATGCATGTTGTCTTACTCCAAGCTGTATAGGCTCGAAAGCCTACTACAGATTAGGCATATTAGGTAATGTACATCTCTGTAATGAGAAGGTGTGTGGTCTAATGACATCAACACTCTATATCAGGTGTGCATAATTATTAGTCAATTTCCTTTTCTTTGGCAAAATGGGCCAAAAGAAGGATTTGACAGACTCTGAAAAGTCCAAAATAGAGAGATATCTAGCAGAGGGATGCAGCACTCTTAAAGTTGCAAAGCTTCTGAAGCGTGATCATCAAACAAAAGAAGCGTGTGGAAAAACAAAGGTGCAAAATAACTGCCCATGAACTGAGAAAAAATAAGCGTGCAGCTGCCAAGATGCCACTTGCCACAAGATTGGCCATATTTCAGAGCTGCAACATCACTGGGGTGCCCAAAAGCACAAGGTGTGCAATACCCAGAGACATGGCCAAGGTAAGAAAGGCTGAAAGACGATGACCACTAAACAAGACACACAAGCTGCAACGTCAAGACTGTGCAAATAAATATCTCAAGAAAGATTTTTCTAAGGTTTTATGGACTGCTGAAATGAGAGTGAGTCTTGATGGGCCAGATGGAAGAGCCCGTGGCTGGATTGGTAAAGGGCAGGGAGCTCCAGTCCGACTCAGACGCCAGCAAGGTGGTGGTGGAGTACTGGTTTGGGCTGGTATCATCAAAGATGAGCTTGTGGGGCCTTTTCGGATTGAGGATGGAGTCAAGCTCAACTCCCAGTCCTACTGCCAGATTATGGAAGAGACCTTCTTCAAGCAGTGGTACAGGAAAAAGTCACCATCCTTCAAGAAAAACATGATTTTCATGCAGGACAATGCTCCATCACACGTGTCAAAGTACTCCACAGCGTGGCTGGCAAGAAAGGGTATTAAATAAAAAAAAGTAATGACATGGCCTCCTTGTTCACCTGATCTGAACCCCATTGAGAACCTGTGGTCCATCATCAAATGTGGGATTTACAAGGAGGGAAAACAGTACACCTCTCTGAACAGTGTCTGGGAGGCTGTGGTTGCTGCTGCACGCAATGTTGATGGTGAACAGATCAAAACACTGACAGAATCCATGGATGTCAGGCTTTTGAGTGTCCTTGCAAAGAAAGGTGGCTATATTGGTCACTGATTTGTTTTTGTTTTGTTTTTAAATGTCAGAAATGTGTATTTGTGAATGTTGAGATGTTATATTGGTTTCACTGTTAAAAATAAATCATTGAAATGGGTATCTATTTATTTTTTGGTTAAGTTGCCTAATAATTCTGCACAGTAATAGTAGTCACCTGCACACACAGATATCCCCCGAAAATAACTAACACTAAAAACAAACTAAAAACTACTTCCAAAAAAAATCAGCTTTGATATTAATGAGTTTTTGGGGTTCATTGAGAACATGGTTGTTGTTCAATAATAAAATGAATCCTCAAAAATACAACTTGCCTAATAATTATGCACTACCTGTATACTTCTAGCATCAATACCATATTATGGTTCTACAATCTGACAGGTGCGCTTTATATGTTGTCCATTTTTATATCTACATTTTATTGTTGAAATGTTATTAATCATTGTGCACATATTTACCTTCCTGAACGAGGCTCACAGGACCGCTCTCTTCCTCCTGCTCTTCTGCTTGAGAAGTTGGGGTGGTGGGGGGGGGAAGCTCCTCAGCTTGCTCCTCAACAGGAGCTGGGGTTGGGGAGTGGGAGGGCCCTGGCTGCTCCTCCTCATCCATCTCCTCCTCTGCCGCATCCTCCTCTGCCGCATCCTCCTCCTCCTCCTCATCGGCCTGGCGCCTTCTGCGCTTGGCGCGCACAACTGGCATTGGAGCTCCTATAATAACACAATGTTCATATATTATAAAAATGTTTTCTAATGACGTATGCAAATTCTGTGTACTCTGCTGTATTGTATATGAATACAAATTGATTTATATAGACAGTTAACCAATGGGACAATGTTATATTAAAGGGTCTTGTGGGCACTACAGGGGACTGAGCGTGAGCTGGGATGCCACCATGTTAAAATGAGCTGTTTTTGTCTCCTTTGTTTTGTTCAGACCATCTCATGTTAAAAAAAGGGCCTGATGGAGCACACGGGATTACTATAACAACCCCACTCCTAACACAGGAATTTAGTGGTAATCTATATATATAAAACTCAACGTGTGTGTGTGCATAAATGTATGTATGTATGTATGTATGTATGTTCCAGCATCACGTACAAACGGCTAAAGATATTTATATGAAACTTGGCACACAGGTTACTTATATGTCAGCCACAAACATAGGATAGGTGGTTTAAACCTTACCCACCCCCACTTGCCATGGTCGGGGTTTTTCTTTAAAGTCCCATGCAAAGCAATGGGAAAAGTATGTTCCCACATAACTTCTGTGTTCCTGTCTGCTGTCCCATGTCTTTTTTCAACAGTACTATGAATACCTTGGCTGGTGGTGATATATGTTAGCACAACATGGCATCTTGGTTAACAACATCTGACCTTACATGAATTACATATGACCTTACATAACTGTCACCAAAGGAGCTGCGGTGGCTCCACGCGATTGCCACTGCACTGACAAGTGATTCACCTCTGCAGCTAGGGGTTCGGATCCCGCTCTCGGCTACCTGTGAATTGAGTTTGGTGGTCTCAGCCCCGCCCCTGGTGGGTGTGCTATGCGAGGTTGGGTTGGGAGGACCCCCTCACACCCGCCATTGCCAACCGGGGCATGGAGAAAGGTGGCAGATTGCCTCTGGGGGAGGCCTCCCAACTCCTGCAGGCCGGCTCCTCTCTCTTTCGAGTTCACGCACAAAATACACTTTTTTAAAAAAAAACATAACTGTCAACAATAACTTACCTGGATGATATTTAGCCCGAAGACGTCTGACCTGATCCATTTGGCGCCTCTTCAGGTCAGACCACTTCTTCACAATCGCATTGTGGTCGTGTTGGCCGCCAAAGTCAGCGATTAGGGCGCTGACCACAGCCCTTTTCTCTGGCTGCCTCCGCAGCTTATCGTATCCTGTTTCCAGGAACTTCTGCAAGATGAAGAACACAGTATATTGTAATACTTCTGTTGACAGCCTTATGGATATATGACGTAAATGTATGCTATTCAACAATTGGAAGCATTCTCGCCTTATTAATCAATGACAGGGGTAACATGACAGATTTTATATCCTGCCATTTCGGTCGCCACCTTTTTTGCATAAATATAGCAGCCATTATCATTTGCATAATTATGAATATATTATTAACAACACAGGATACACGTATAGGGGAGATATGCGTTGCTAACTCTTTTCCCTGTCAGGAGCCTAACGCCCCGGGGGGTCAGAGACGGGACCTTTTCGGAGGACCACTGACGTATGCAACCGTCGCAGTTTTTTGTGATGTCACTCTTTAGGTGTGTGCACATTTTTCACTGCATCCGGGTGGAGTTTTTGGGTTGTGTTTTGCACGCCACAGGCTTTTCAACAGGAAAAAAACAGCTGGAGGCAGAATGGTTGCAAAACACTACGGGTTTGTTACCTAACTCTGGGTTTCAAGACCAGTCCACCTCCAGCTGTTGCAAAACTACTACTCCCATCAGCCACGGTCTGTCAGTGCATGCTAAGAATTTTACTTTTGCTGCATCTAGGGTGCCACAGTTTAGAGACCCGTGCATAAAGGCCTGAAAAATGGGGGCCTGCAGAACTTACAATACTAGAAGTGCCAGCATTCCCAGGCATGCTGGAAGTTGTAGTTCTGCAACATCTAAAGGGCAATATGTATTCGAACGTCCTTGGGCCTTGAGGACACTGAAGTCAGGACGTTCGCATACGTCCTATGTCCAAAAAAATGTTAAATTCATTATGCTAAATAACAAGGAAAAGTGCCTAAATACACATTTGCCAACCAGGGTGTCTGCAGCTGTCCAGGCATGCTGGGACTTGTAGTTTTGTAAAAGCAGGAGACACATTTTTTGTGAAATACTAATATCTGATCATATATACTAACTTTTAAACTAGACTAAAATGCAGTTGAAGATGATGAAATAACAGTGGTCAAAATACTTACACAAATCAGCAACTTTTCCTCAGACTTAGTGAAATTGCTTCCAACCATGTTGCTGTGTGATTGCGCTGCGATCATAAGTTGGAAACTGGCAAGGCTCCAGGAAATGGTCGCGTGTTGTTCGCGCAATTGCGCATGCGCGATCGAAAAATCGCAATCGCAATATGTTTTTTGGTTAAAATATCATACATAATCGATTTCAGAGTGCTGCTACAGCAGTTTTCGAAATATCTGCAATCAATTTCGCATTCGCATTTTGTGAAATTGCGTTAAAATATCTCGAATATTCGATTTCAGAGTGAGCCAATCAGAGCGCTCCTCCAGCATTTCTCGAAATTGCGCAATAAATATCGCATTCGCATGTTGCGATATTTCGATAAAATATCACGAATATTCTGAGCCAATCAGAGCGCTCCTCCAGCATATCTCGAAATTGCGCAATAAATATCGCATTCGCATGTTGCGATATTTCGATAAAATATCACGAATATTCTGAGCCAATCAGAGCGCTCCTCCAGCATATCTCGAAATTGCGCAATAAATATCGCATTCGCATGTTGCGATATTTCGATAAAATATCACGAATATTCTGAGCCAATCAGAGCGCTCCTACCGTAGTTATTAAAAAAATCGCAATTATTTTCGCATTCGCAATAGCGAAAAATCGCAATCAATTAATTTCGATAAAATATCACGAATATTCGAATTTATCGAATATATCTCGAATATTCGAATATATATTCGAGATATATCGCGAAATCGAATATGGCATATTCTGCTCAACACTAGTCATTACCAGCCCCTTTGGCCCTATATACTTTGAATAGCAGTATTACAGGCGGTGCAAACAAGACAGGGACTGTGGGTTTGTTGTTAAGTAGAATCTGTTTGTAATTTTGAACTGGTACTTTTTTAAAGTGTAGCTCCAGCCAAAAAATCTATTTTTAAGCTTTTTGGAAAACATAGAGAAGGGTTATCACCCCTGTAACATTTGTTTTGCTGTCAGTGCGCATCTGTTCAGAAGATTTCACCTCACTTTCTGTCCCAATGACAAATGTTTTTTTTGAAAATTTGGGTTTTTTAGTGAAACAAGGATTGGTGATAAAGCATCAGTGGACAGAAGACACCTCTTACAGAAGAGAATTTTGCTTCCTACGGGTAGATTTCCTCTCACTTCCTGTTGTCTCCTTCTGTTTGCAAGTAGGAGTCGTAAGTTGGATGTTTGAAAGTAGGGGCCTGCCGTATATACTCTGCAGAAATTTGGGCCCTAGGTGTTGGTGTTGCCACAACACTGTAAGCCCTCACAGTTAGGCTTGGTGGGCACTGGAACGCCCTGCTGTGAACTATTATATCAAGAATTGTAATTAAATGCCATTGTTGAACAGTGGTAGAAAAATTGGGCCTTTGGTGCTGGCGCTGGTGCCACAACACTGTAAGTCCTCACAGTTACTCTTGGTGGGAGCAGGAATGGGCCCTGCTGTTAAATATTAGATCAAGAATTGTAATTACATGCCCCTGTTGAACAGGGGCAGAAAAATTGGGCCTTTGTTGGTGGTGGTGGTGGTGCTGCTGGTGCCACAACACTGTAAGCCCTCACAGTTACTCTTGGTGGGCGCAGGAATGGGCCCTGCTGTGAAATATTAGATCAAGAATTGTAATTACATGCCCCTGTTAAACAGGGGCAGAAAAATAGGGCCTTAGGCACTGGTGCCACAACACTGCAACCCCTCACAGATACTCTAGTTGGAGCGCAGGAATGAGCCCTGCTGCAAAGTATTGCATCAAAAATTGTAATTACACGCCCCTGTTAAACAGGGGCAGAAAAATTGGGCCTTAGGCACTGGTGAGGGTGCCACAACACTGCAACACCTCATAGATACTCTAGTTGGAGCGCAGGAATGAGCCCTGCTGCAAAGTATTGCATCAAAAATTGTAATCACACGCCCCTGTTAAACAGGGGCAGAAAAATTGGGCCTTAGCTACTGGTGGCGGTGCCCAGAACCAAAAATGTTCTTACAAGCTATCAGCATGATCATTGAGGAGGGATAGGATAGTCACTCAGCGTCAGCATAGGCAGTCTTAAAGGGATCTGACATTTCCAAAAAAAATATTCAGTTACATCAGCATCAGGTGCTTGGTAGCTGGTGGTGATCCAAGCCTGATTCATTTTTATGAAGGTCAGTCGATCGACCGAGTCGGTGGAGAGGTGCACCCTGTGATCGGTTACAAAGCCTCCAGCAGCACTGAATGTGCGTTCCAAAATAACTCTGGATGCAGGACAGGCCAGTAGCTCAATTTCATACTGTGCAAGCTCTGGCCAGTGATCCATCATCAAGACCCAGTAACCCAGAGGAGGGAAAGGTGTCCAAGCCTGATCCTGCCCCTAGGTATTCCCGCAGCATGTAAAACAGACGCTGGCAATGGTTAATGGAACCGGTCATACCTTGGGGCTGCAGACTAAAAAATTGTCTGATCGCATCGGTCAGACAGCCACCTTCTCCACCGCTCCTTCTTTGACTGACCGAAGCTTCAGCAACACGTTGTCCAGGACCAGGATTTTGTAACCTCCCAGTCTCTGGAAACGTGTTGCACAGACCTTTCTGCAAGGCCTCCTGAAGATGTTTCATCTTCTGCTCCCTCTGCGCCTTCAAGATAAGATCCGCAACCTTACCCTTGTAATGTGGATCAAGGAGGGTTTCCAGCCAGTAATGATCCCTCTCCTTGATAGCACGAATACGAGGATCCTTCTGCAGGCTTTGCAGGATCAAGGAGGCCATACAGCATAGGTTTGCTGAGGCATTTGGTGCGTAGTCCTCTGCGACACTGAGGACTACATGATCCACAGCCACCTCGTCCCAGCCACGTCCATGGGTTTCTTGGGACTGTAATTGATCCCTTGAAGACTGCTGCTGATGCTGAGTGCTAGGCTCCACCTCCATGCTGACACAATCCTCCTCCTCCTCGCCCTCTTCCTGTGTGATAGGCGGGCAAGCAGGAACACTGTCTGGATAAAGGGGACCTTGAGAGGTAAGGAAGTCCTCCTCTTCCTCCCTCTGTTCTGCCCTGTCCATTATTCCACGTAGCGTGTGCTCCAACAGGTGGATAAGAGGGACAGTGTCACTGAAGCATGCACTGTTACTGCTCACCATCCTTGAGGCCTCCTCAAATGGTGACAGGACAGTGCATGCATCCCTGATCATGGCCCACTGGCTTGGAGGAAAAAAACAAGCTCCCCTGACCCTGTCCTGGTGCCATATTGCAAAGTAGAAAATATAATCAGCGCAATAAAACACATAAAACAAGCAGCTGAACACTGGGATTCAATTAATAAAATTCCTGAGGGTAAATGTAAAATAGATAGTGCAGCGCTTAAAAGTCCAAAAAATAGAAAGTCCAAAATGAATCTTTTCTAAAGTGACGGGTGATGAGTAGAAATCATGCAGGTGCTGTAGCGTGAAAATAAGAAGAGACACCTCCACCAACGGTAGTAATGGCCGCTCACCTCACAGCTATGACCCTCTGTTAGATAAGGTCATAAACAGCATTCCCATAAGGGTGTCTCCAAAAGGAAATCCAGCAATGATACAAATATTAGAAAGCAATGGTCTCCAAAGCAAGGTCAGCAATCGAGCATCAGATCCAGGTATATAAAAGAAAAACAGCACATAGTGTTTCTCCGTGCAGGTTAAACAGTAAATTTTAATTAATAAAAACGCACTTACAGAGCAAGGCACTCAGTCCAGTGCCAGGAAAAACAAGCGTGTGTGTAGCTATGATCGCTGGTGACGTCACGCTCTCCCTACCGAACGTTGCGTCCCTGGGGCGGGACTTCTTCATCCGCTGAAGAAGTCCCGCCCCAGGGACGCAACGTTCGGTAGGGAGAGCGTGACGTCACCAGCGATCATAGCTACACACACGCTTGTTTTTCCTGGCACTGGACTGAGTGCCTTGCTCTGTAAGTGCGTTTTTATTAATTTAAATTTACTGTTTAACCTGCACGGAGAAACACTTTGTGCTGTTTTTCTTTTATATACCTGGATCTGATGCTCGATTGCTGACCTTGCTTTGGAGACCATTGCTTTCTAATATTTGTATCATTGCTGGATTTCCTTTTGGAGACACCCTTATGGGAATGCTGTTTATGACCTTATCTAACAGAGGGTCATAGCTGTGAGGTGAGCGGCCATTACTACCGTTGGTGGAGGTGTCTCTTCATACTGGTGCCATATTGGCACAGATACTCATTGATGGCCGTTTGCTGCATGTGCAGCGACTGCAACATGGCCAATGTAGAATTCGACCTGGTGGGCATGTCACAAATTAGGCAGTTCTTGGGCAGGAAATGCACACAGAGTTTCCTGGCCTGCTTCAGAACATCCTGTAAGAATCGGGTACCTGCCCAAGAATCGCTGCACCACCAAGTTAAGGACACGAGCAAAACAGGGCACATGGGTCAGTTGTCCCTGTCGGAGGGCGGAGAGGAGGTTGGTGCCATTGTCGCAAACCACCATTCCTGGCTTAAGCTGGCATGGCGTCAACTACCTCTGAGCCTGCCCCTGCAGAGTTGACAGAACCTCTGCCCCAGTGTGGCTCCTGTCCCCCAAGCACACCAGCTCAAGCACCGCATGGCATCTTTTGCCTTCGTACCTGAGTAGCCCCTTGGATGCCTACGAAGCACCGCTGGTTCTGAGGACAAATCAGCACAGGAAGAGGCCACAGAGGAAGAAGAAGAGGAGGGGGTGGAGGAGAGAGGTGTGTCACAATCACCAGTAGTAGCATTTTGGAGGCGTGGTGGCGGAACAACCTCCAACACTACTGTACCTTGTCCTGTATCCTTCCCAGCTGCCAGCAGAGTCACCCAATGCGCGGTGAAAGATAGGTAACGTCCCTGTCCATGCCTGCTGGACCATGAGTCAGCGGTAATAGGCACCTTACCACTGACCACCCTGTCCAGGAGGCATGGTAATTGCCTTCCACATGCCGGTAGAGAGCCAGAATCGCCTTCCGTGAGAAAAAGTGGCATTTGGGAACCTGCCACAAACTCACAGAAGGGGGCAGAGTCTACCAACTGAAAAGGCAGCAGTTGAAGTGCTAGCAATTTAGCTAAGCTAGCATTCAACCACTGGGCATGTGGATGGCTGGGATAGAACTTCTTTCGGCGCTGCAGCAGCTGGGGCAGGGAAATTTTCCTGGTATAATCTGGTGTTGGTGTACCGATAGTAGATTGCCCGCAAGTACTTGGTACTTGCTTTGCCAGTGTTGCCACTCTGTGGCCCATAGAGGCGGGCGCCGTGTTGGGAGAGCCCATCTATGATTATAGCCTTCTCCTCAGCGCTAAAATTTGTCATCCGCCGGTCACTAGAAGACTCTGGTGCAGACATAATTGCCACAAAAATCAAGAAACAAAATTCATAGCAGTAATAAAAAATGCTTGGGTACTTTTGCACTTGACGGGCGCATGTCTGGGCGTATTTATGCACTGGGCGTAGGCAGTGGGCCGGCGTATCTTAGGGGTTACGCCGGGTGCAGTTGTGCGCATGCGCAGATGGGGGCAGACAGTCTGGCGACGTCACAGCGCATGCGCCGTTTAAGATACGCCCGATGTATCTTTCTGCGACACGATCGGACCATCATTTGCATGCGGTGACGCCCACTTACAGTTACGCCGCCTTACGCCATCGAAAATATGTTCCGCTGGTGCATCTTGGTGAGTAGTATCTTTCTGAATACAGTACATGCCTCTCCGTGCTGGTCCGGCGTAGCGGAAATAAGATGCGCTACGCCGGCGTAAATATGCGCCTGTGGGGCAGATTCAGATAGATTAGCGGATCTTTAGATCCGCGTAATCTATCAGCTTTTCGATCCGCCGGTCCAATTTTGCGAGGCAAGTGCATGATTCACCAAGCACTTACCTCGAAAATAGCACCATTGGATCGTAACTCCCCCGGCGGAATTCAAATTCCGCGGCTAGGGGGAGTGTACAATTTAAATCAGGCGCGTTCCCGCGCCGATTTAACTGCGCATGCGTCGCCGGCGAAATTTGCCAGTGCGCATGCTCCAAATGACGTCGCTAGGACGTCAATGTTTTCAGCGGCTACGTAAATTCCAGCCATCCGTATTCTCAATCGACTTACGCAAACGACGTCAAAATTTGAATCTCGGCGCGGGAACGAGGGCCATACTTAACATTAGCTACCCCTCATATAGCAGGGGTAACTATCCGCCGGAAAAAGCCGAACGCAAACGACGTTAAAAAAAAGCGACGGGCGGGCGTTCGGTCTTGAATCGGCGGTTCTCCTCATTTGCATATCCGACGCGTAAAAAACTGCGACGACACCTAGCGGCCGGCGGTAGATTGCAGCCTAAGATCCGACTGGTGTAAGGCACTTACAGCAGTCGGATCTAAGGGAGATCTATGCGGAACTGATTCTTATGAATCAGTCGCATAGATCCGACCATCGGATCTCAGAGATACGACGGCGGATCAGGAGATCCGCAGTCGTATCCCCTTGATGAATCTGCCCCATTGTATCTGAATCTACCCCAGTATGTTTTGCATGAAAACATGGAGGGGAGTAATTTATCTGTTTTCTGTTAAAGGTTACATACTGTTAAATACTTTCATAGTAGAAAATACAGCACTGTGATAGGATGGTATTTGGAAGCTCTCAAGGACAAGCTAAAAGCTGGAAATGTAAAATAGTTTTCTTATGTAAAAAAACCTGCCCAAGGGTTGGGTGTGTGCTCTGACTGGAAATCGGCATTGCAACGTTATTTTAGAACAAATTATGCAAACAAGAAAGCAGTGACCAAGTTACTTCTCAGAATATTGATTTTTCACTCAGTTGGTCAAGACAGCAGGGACTACAAATAGCAATGTGCATAAATACTAGCTTAGAGAGCAAGTTTAATCTGCTTATATTTGTCGTTCTTTGATTCCTCCTTTCCCTTCTAATCGACATGCTAATGACATTTTTGAATAAAATGTTTCCATTTTCATTACACTCCTTATTTTAGATACAAAGATGTCATTACTCGGTCTCTGTGCTTCTCTTTTTATCGCAGGCAGGTCATATCTGGTGAGAGGAAACAGCAGCTTTCTGAAAAGATCACAGCATTCTTCCTCAGTACTTCCTCATGAGCAGGTAGGAAGGCTGCCGCTCCAGGTGAGCACACTAGAACAATCAATGTCCACTCAGGAACCAATGGGTGCCGGCAATGCACGGGATATGCAAAAGAAGAAAGATACGGACAGCCGCACTCCAATTTCTTAAAAAAGACGTGCCCTTTATTGGGTAAAGGAAGAATGCACTACAAGTATCAGCACACAGTGGGAAAAACAGCTGACGCGTTTCACATTGGATATCAATGCTTAGTCATAGCTACGACTTCCTCATGAGCCTTTAGTCCTAATGCAAGCAATGAGTTGGCTCCTATGAGGAGTTATGGAAATATGAAAAAGCCTTGATGAGTGGATGTCAATCTAGTGGAGTGTGCACTCATAGACTGGCCTTATTTGCATGCAGACCAGCCTAGGTAATGCCCACACGTGATGTTGATCCTCCATGATTGAAAGAACTGAAATTCAATGAATGGAAGGGATGGGTCAGACAATTATAAATACTCTTGACCTGGCAGTGTCTAGCGAATTTCATTCAGCATCCAATCCTGTTCTCATACCGATTCCCTAGTTACCAATTTGACTTGATTGGTTGTACTAAGCCTGGTAACAGTGCGGATTGTTTGACCCTTAACTTTTTGGGTGATAATTACCAGAATGTTTATTTACTGTGTATAACACTACGCTCAAATCAGCTTATGGCCACATAATTTTACTCTGCCAGCAATGCATTCCTACAGGGAGGATGAATCTCCCCAGTGAGGACACAGACAGCAATTAAAACCCTTCTAAATTGAAAAAAAAAAAGTTTTGGCTTTAGAAATGCTGTAAAATGTAAGGACTCTCTAGAACAAACAGCTGTGAATGGCATTTCGATTTATGGCTATCGTTATTCAAGCTAAGTAAACAGATTTTTAAGATCTATCTGTACGCACCTATTTCATCGATTATCTTATAAAGTTTAAAGCTAAACTACGGGCACCAACTGTCTCATGTTAATATATTTCTCAATAGCCACAAAAGGATAGAAATTCACTTGGGTACACCAAATGCCTTTGTGAACCTAGTTATTAACTTATAAAGCTAGAAGTGACATCATCACTATGCTGTTCATAGCCCGTAGAGCAGTGGTGGCTGGTGCTTAATTTTTTTTTTTTGGGGGGGGGGGGGGTGGAGACAAACAACCCCCCCCCAGGTCCGCACTCACCCCTCCACTGCCGTAGCTTCCCCAGCTACTCCCCCCGGCCAGCACAGTCTTCATTATATCCACCTCCTGCCCTGATTGGCCAGGCGGAAAAGCCAAAAACCAATAGTGAATATTTATTCGCCAGTGTCATAAGTGGTTTGTGACAGTGTGCTCTGCGGCCCGAGCCCAACCTTTTTCAAGCCAATTAGAGCCTCAGGGTCTAATTATGTGCTTGAAAAAAAAAAAGCTATGAGTCCGGTGCCCTGCATGCAAACTGCATGAAAACTAGGGGGGCAGCGAACCTGTGCCCCTTAGGCACCAGCCACTGCTGCTGTGGAGTAAGCAGAACTGTGGGAGGGATCCATCAGATTTCACTCAGGGCCAGCATAATGCAGCTTAGACAGCCACCTCAGGGCACCAGGGTGGGGGGACGATAAAACCTGTGGTCCTTCAAAAAGTGCTTATGCTGGCACCAGGCCTGCTCACACCTTTACCTAGCTGAGCATAGTGCACCGTGATGGCAACACCGCCCTGGTCTATGTGAACGATGTGAACTTCAGCCGCTGCCTCCACACTAACTTCCACCTGCTCTCCTGGCACCTCCTCCTCTTTTCTCCCAGATGCAGGGCAGGTGATGGTCTTTGGTTTCCGAACACTCATTTCCACCCCCACAATATAACATATAACTATGACTATTCCCTCTCACCTGTACGGTAGCAAAAGCATCAGCCCAGAGACAATTGCCGCGGAACTGATGTTGTGTAAGACGTGGGGGATGGGCAAGCAGGCACAGGATCAGGAATAGTAGTAGTAAAACATATAGGGATCCCTCAGTAGGGTAAGGTATGGCAAGGTGCTTTATTGTGTCTGACTGTCCTCTGACATTTACATCAGACAGAGCAAGACAGGTGGACTAATGAGAACATAGATGGGAACAGAAAAGGGGATAAAGCAAGGGACATAGAGAGATGGGGACAGAAGAGGACATGGGGGCAAGCAGAGAAAAGGACATGGGGACAGAGCAAAGGAGAGGGGGCAAAGAAATCATTGACAATAAAGTGCAATGTGATGGATATTAAGAATAATTAATATGTATATAGAAACATTTGAAAGTGCTAGTGCAATAAATAATAGGCATAAACCATGACTTTCATTAATACTTGTTTTAAATAAATAAAGTGTATACTATATGGGGGTGGGTGTTGCATTGTGAAGGGGAGGGGGTGGTACAAAGGGGATGGGGGGCACCTTTGCCTGTGTAGACAAAAATTCTTGCACCGGCCCTCGCCCCACCCAGTACAGACTGCCTACAAAAAACTCCAGGAATGGGCGGAGACAAGACCAGTCACCCTGCACAGGGAGAGAGAGAGCAACAGTGACTGGTCTTTATTCTGCACAGTAGCAAAGTTTCACATTGGATCAGTGGTGTCCCCCCCCCCCGTTTGTCCTTGTCACCCCCTCTATGAATAATTGATAGATTCATGCATAGCATGAATCTATCCATGGCCGCCGCTGCCACTCTCTATTCAGGCGTCCAGCGCCTTTTCGGAAGCCAGGGCCTGAATTACAGCGGCGGGGGTGTATTTTTGAAGCACTTGATTAGAGCCAATCAGGAAGCGTGGGTCTGTTACCTGTTTCCCGATTGGCTTAAAGGTTAGGTGATCCTATTTGACACCTAGGAGGAGGTGAGGAGGAAGTGATCTCAGAAGGGCAGAGGACACGGAAGATGCTGCAAGATGCCTTGCCAGGTTATCCCTGATGTTCCAGCCAATCAGGTAAGTGCTGGTGGACTGGCACACAGCCCAGGGGGTGTTGAGGTGCCACGGGGGTGGGAGGTGGGAGGTGGGATGTTGTTTGCCACCCCCCAAAGAAAAAAAACACCAGCCACCACTGCATTGGATTATCGAACAGATGGAAGAAAGACACAAAGCATACAAAGATTCAAGTAGGAATACACACGCCCCTTTTACTTAGACAATACTTATACCAGATTACAACAAGGTCTAAAAACAAGGATTTGTTTCAAATCATCTTTTAATTAAGTTGTATTACTGGCAGATGCTATAATACTGCATCATCGTTAACTTTAAAATAACAAGAAAATATAATCTATTCTAATTATAACATACAAACAAACAAGTAAACAAATTCAAATGTGTTGCTGAAGCTGTTACTGCCAATCACAGTTCTGCAAGTACCACAGCCAGGCTTAGAAAAGTTTGGCTGCTTTCTTAAAACTTTTTTTTTTCTAATATTCATTGCTGTGTATTTGCTGCTTTAGCTGTAAAAAGTGTGAATGCCAAGCGTGAAGAAGCTAGAAGAGTTAAGATGCTGCTTTCATCTCATACCAGTGGAAGACAGCTTGCGAGGTGGAGGTATGGGGGGAGGCTGCCAGCTGCTCAGCTCTGAACTACAAATTACTATGTCAGCCACCAGGCTATTTACAAGCACAAAATACTGAGCGATTTTCATGTCGTGCATCTGTGTTGTGAATGAGGCTGCATGACTAAAGCTTCCAGTCGCATCTATTAAGAGTTGCTGCATGTCAAAATAAGGATCTAAACTGTCTTTTTTTTTCAAATGACATTTTGGAGAAGCTTAATTCTACATAATTTGCAAATTAATAAAATGACTCATATGCATAAAATGCCCATCTGACATCTGCAAATTAAACAGGTTTGCAAGATTTAGTGGGTAAAATGACCATGTCCATGATAGCTAATCCGGGGACTCCACCACTGGAAAAACAGATTCAGCTTAAAAACAGAACAGTTTTCCTGTGGGCCCCACATAAATCCACCATCATTGGCAGCCAACAGTGGGCTGCATACAGCACGCCTCCGACAATAGAATGCGACAATAGAAGAGCCTTCTTATAGAATGGGGTAGAACAGATTCTGTACCACTTCAAGTACCAGAGCCTCGTGGATGCTGTGTGAGCTGCAAAAGTCAAAGTCCCACCACTTTAATGGGAGGCTGGAATCTGTAACGCTGAATTACAGGTATGGTAATTTTTTATACATTGATATTGATATTAGGCTTGGGTCAATGAAAGTATATACAGTATGTGCCATACCTGTAGAGGTAAATCATTGTAATAGGCACCACACTGTCTACCAGGTCCCATGGTGAGGGGATGCACTACTGTTCACTGAACACAGCAGGTTGCATTTTCTCAATGAACGTAAAGTAATCTCTGATTAGACTGAAAAGATTGTGGTGTCACCAACTTGCCTCTCCATCTTGTCAAATGAGGGAAAGTTTTGCATGCCATTCATTGAGAAAATGCAACATATTCTCTGAGGGGTGCCCATGCTGAATGAGTGATGTTTAGTGTTTACAATGCAGCAGGGTAGCCGCTCAGCACTGGACCTGGACTCTAGTGGAGATCACTAGAGTCGCAGTGTCTACTACAGTGGTTTCCAGAGCAGAGGTGGCAAACACAAGGCCCGCGGGCCGAATCCGGCCCTCCAGGCCATTTCATGTGGCCCCCGCACCTCTCCTGCATTCCTACTTTAGACCCTTAGGCCGCGTACAGACGAACATACATGTACGATGAAACCGGTCCGCCGGACCGTTTTCACCGTACATGTATGCCCGGGGATTTCTGTATGGTGGCTGTACTCACCATCATACAGAAATCCGCGCGTAAACAATATGCGGGGCGTGGCCGCGCCGTCGCCGCGACGATGACGCGGCGACGTGGGCGGCCCTGCCAGTTCAATGCTTCCACGCATGCGTCGAAGTCATTCGACGCATGCGAGGGATGGCGGGCGCTCGGACATGTACGGTAGGTCTGTACAGACGACCGAACATGTCCGAGGGGACAGGATTCCAGCGGGCTGTTTTAAAACAGGTCCAGGAATATTTGTCCGCTGGGAAAAGGCCCGGCGGGCAAATGTATGCTGTAATCCTGTCCGCTCGGGCCTACACACGACCGAACATGTTCGGTCGTGTGTACGGGGCCTTACTTTTTGCTTTCAAGCAATGCATGCAGCTTCTTCCCAGCAGCAGTCTAAGGAAAGGGGGTGCACTGTGATGTAAGGGAGAGTGGGGGACTCAACTGATAGTGGGGTGGCTCTTGACATCTAATGTAAAGGGGAGGGGATGCACTGGACATCTAATATTACAGATACAAACGGCCCTTTTGAAGGCAATCATAATGCTGATGCAGCGCATGATGAAATTGAGTTTGACACCCCTGTTCTAGAGGGATCCTACAGGAATGGCACGTACATATTTACATTGGTCCAAGCTGGACAAATGTAACTATGAAAAAATTACCATACCTGGAATTCATCTTTAATATTAGGGCCATGTGCACACAGGGCCTGATCATCCCTGTCTGCTTGTTGCCCCAACCATTGGCTTGTCCTTCTGACTATTCCTTGTTGCCCTGCACTGCTTTTTTCTCTCCATCCACTAGAGCCTGTTGTATGCGTGAGCTGGGAAATCCTGGGAGCCGAGACCTGGAGTCAGAGGCTTTGGTGAAAACCTGCTGGCTCTTAGACTCTGCGCCCTGGGGAATCTCTGCTCTAACTTCAAACCATGTCGGTGTTCAGATGGAGCTGCTTTCCTGAACCACCCAGAGCTCCATCTGCAGCACAAGCTTAGCTGTTTGCTCCTCACCCCAGCTGTATGCATCTGTCATCTGGCCTCAAGTGACCTGACAAGCTGTAAGTGGTATAGGGGTTTCCAAGCTGTACGGAAACCCAGGGCTAGCGCGTTCTGAGGACTGGTGTTACAGCTGTAAAAATATCTGGCGCTGTTAAAAGCTGAATACAGCCGCACTAAGCCTTGTCAAGCATTTTTTTTTTTTCTTGACATGTCAAAATCAATGGTTTCCTATGAGAGCCCATTGATTTGAATAGAAGTCACACCACATGTCAGATCATGATGATCCAACTTGTGGTGCGACTTGTGCGCCGATGATCATGACTCGGACAGTGACATCACAAGAGACTGGGCCTCTGGATGATGTCATTGAGTGGCCCTGCCCCATGGCGGACCCGGCATTAGAGTGGGAGAGAGCTTCGGGAGAACATCGGAGGAAGAACAGAGGGAGAAGACAGCAGGAGAACACAGGGGAAGAACCCAGCGGGAGAACACAAAGCAGAGAGAGGAGAACCAGCAGCGGATGAACACATCGCCGGAGGGAGAAAAAATCGTAAGGAGAAGAGACGCCAGAGCTGCTTTAATAAATTACTTTGTTAAAAACCTGTGTACTGTTTTTGACACTTTTTTGGGGGGTGAATGGATAGGGGTACAATGTACACCATACTTATTTACATAGGGTGGGAGCCAGGATCTGGGGGCTTGTTAAAGGGGGCTTCCAGATTGCGATAAGCCCCCCACCCGCAGTCCCTGACAACCACTGGCCAGGATTGTCAGGAAGAGATCATTGTCCCATCAACATGATGACAAGGTGCTTTGAGGCCCCCTGCCCCAAAGCACCCACCCCTCATGTTGAGGGCATGTGACCTGGTATGGTCCAGGAGGGGAGGGACATTTCCTCATCCCCCCTTTCCAGACCTGCCGGGCTGCATGGTCAGATATGGGTCTGGTATGCTCTTGGGGGGGGGAACCCCAAGCCAGTTTTTTTTTTTCATTTTGGCGAGGGTTCCCCTTCAAGATCCTCAGCGCACATGCCGCACTGCAAGCCGGATCATCATGAGGCAGAGAAACGCTGCTAAAAGCTAGCTCGGCTAAATGTGCATTAACGCCAATGCAAAAAGCTACTAAAAGCAAGTTTTTACAGCTGTTTTTTCTTGCCGTTGGTAGTGGCTTTACAGGTCGTGTTTTCGAATGCCCTGTGTGCATGAGGCCTAAACCTTGTGATTATCTTTTGATTAGTAGACATATACATTCTGTATACAATTATAGTATGCAGAACATTTGCTGGGCCTGAACTTATATTCTGTTCTTTATATTATCTGTTATATTAAAGAAAAGGCACAGAAGACAGTGTGCCCAAATGTACCAGAAGACAACGCGTGGAGGAGAAGAATGAAGACTACTAAGTGGCAGATTAGGATTATCTGCCTAGTAACAGTGATTTCTGGTAAGTATATAAAAAAAATAAAACATTTTGGAGCCTTTTTCTCGAATTTTTTTTTTTTAGGGTGGACCTCCGCTTTAAGTATTTTGAAGTCTTTTATTCAGCCACAAGGTGGTATATATGGCTAATTTTCACATGTTTTGCTCTGTTTTGTCACCTGGTCCTGTTTACTGGACTCAATAGCTAAAGGCAAAATATACACCAGAAAATGAGGCATAAGAGTGGGACAGTTCAGTTTGAAGTTTTTCAGTGAGTGAGATTTTGCCTGAAAGGGAGCTAATTTTGCTGTGCTGTCACCTGAGCTAACACATTTTTATTTCTAAAACGAAGAATGTATATAGTAGTAAAACAAAGTTTATTATTCTTTATAGCTTCCCTAAAAAAATGATTTTCAATTTTTGTTAAGATGCTTAACCACTTCAGCCCCAGAAGGATTTACCCCTTTCCTGACCAGAGCATTTTTGGTAAAAAAAAAAAAAAACACAATAAGCGTATATTGATTGGTTTGTGCAAAAGTTATAGCGTCTACAAAATAGGGGATACATTTATGGTATTTTTATTATATATTTTTTTACTAGTAATGGTGGCGAGCTGCGATTTTTATCGTGACTGTGACATTGTTGGACACTTTGGACACTGTTGGACACTTTTGACACTATTTTGGTACCATCCCCCACTGAAACTTTTGGCTCCTTCTCTTCGGTGAGTGCCCCCATTAGAAGCCACTACCCATGGAGGAACTTGTGCGGGCTCGTTACCTAGCCACCTTGTCGGCGATCATTGACACAGACCAGACATCTTGGCTTTGCCCCTACTCCTCGTTACAGTATTTTATTGACAGCAGCGTGAGTCAAAGGTTCTTGCTGCTATGAATCTGTCTAGAGAGGAATGACAGAACCAGGAGAGGCTAGGCTCTTATGCACAGCACTGGATCAAGAATGGGCTCAGGTAAGTATACGTGGGGGTGGGGGGGATGTTGTTACATAGAAAGTTTTATTAACCTTAATGCATAGAATGCATAGACCTTTAGGCTTTAGAACTACTTTAAGCCCTGTGCAGACAACAGAGAAAAGCAGCGAGCCAAACACGTGGGCAGGGAATGAGATTTCTGAGATCCATTTGTAAACAGAATAAAAATGCGCCAGTATTTCTATGTATGTAAGGAAGGGACGTTTGAGCCTTTTTAGGCTACATTTACAGGGACCACCTCTGGATACTATGGCTGCTTACAGACTAGTCAAATAGCTGCAGCCAGTTTGGGTGTGGCAAAAAACTGAGCAGAAATGCCGCCTCTGGATGCACACTGCATGGACTCGGGGCCAGTTGTGACCTTATTCACATGTAACCTCTCAGATGAGCAGTTACAAGCAAACAGCAGTGACATGGGCTATTGATTTTTACAGAGTATGAATCATACAGCCGCCACTGGCAGCTGCTGCTGTTCACATACACTGGTGCTGATTTACGAAACCATTGCGCCTTGTTTTGCAGCGCATCGGCCGTTTCGGTATTTACGAAATTAATGCGCTGGTAACGCAGAGCTATTCCCTATTTACTATTATGCACTATGCGCACGGGGGGAGGCGCACAGTGCACCACTTCGGACATGGCGCACGGCATCTTCAAATCGAAAATTAAAATAAGTGACAATATTATGGGGTGATGTGAGGAAGTGTAGTAACAACTGCCCGTGTAACAAATATGGCCTAAATAGAAAGTGAACGTAACTTTTTTCTTGATAAATGTCAAGTAGCGTAACTGCATTTGCGTGGGTTGAAGAGGCCAAATTTTAAATAAAAAAACGACATGGGTTCCCCTTCAGGAGCATACCAGGCCCTTAGGTCTGGTATGGATTTTAAGGGGGAACACCTACGCCAAAAAAACGGCGTGGTGGTTCCCCCAAAATCCATACCAAACCCTTATCCGAGCACACAGCCCGGCCGGTCAGGAAAGGGGGTGGGGACGAGCGAGTGTCCCCCCTCCTGAACCGTACCAGGCCGCATGCCCTCAACACGGGGGGGTGGGTGCTTTGGGGCAGGGGGCGCCCTGCGGCCCCCCCACCCCAAAGCACCTTGTCCCCATGTTGATAGGGACAAGGGCCTCTTCCCAACAACCCTGGCCGTTGGTTGTCGGGGTCTGCGGGCGGGGTATGAGGTACATCGTGCCCCTACCCATTCACCTGGGGTAAACATTTTAAGTAAAAAAAACACACTACACAGGTTTTTAAAGTAATTTATTAGTCAGCTCCGGGGATCTTCTTCCGACTTCTCCGCCTTATTCGGGGGGCGTTCTGCCTGGCTCCACCGCTTTCTTCTTGAAGCTTTTTTAGCAGGGGCCCGGTCTTCTCTGTTCGGTGGAGTTTCTGTCGGGGTCCACCGCGGGGGCCCGGTCTTCTCCGTTGTCTTGTTCTCTCTTCTGCCGGGGTCCACCATGGGGGCCCGGTCTTCACCGCTGTCTTGTTCTCGGTTCTGCCGGGCTCCACCGCTTTCTTCTTAAAGCTCTTTTACTAGCGGGGGGCCCGGTCTTCTCCGCTGTCTTGTTTCCCAGTGACGTGCGGGTGACCCCGGTCCCCCTCTGATGTAACGCAGGTTTCCCATTGCATCAGAGGGGGGTGGGGTCACGTGACGGGTGGCCCCCTCCTCAGTACATAAGAGACCTGTCAGGCTGCAGCAACGATATTCCCGGGGTATCGCCGGTGAAGACAGGATGCGCTGCGCTGGACATCCCTGGAGCCTGGACCTGGATCATCCATCGCTGGAACCCGAGAGCATCCATTGCAGGATACCGACAGCGTTGGAGCGGAGACTGAGAGTGGATTACCACCGCTGGAATCTTTTTTTTTTTTTGGTACAATGTACCCCATTACCAATTCACATAGGGGGGGCCGGGATCTGGGGGTCCCCTTTGTTGAAGGGGTCTTCCAGATTCCGATAAGCCCCCCCGCCCGCAGACCCCCACAACCACCAGGCAAGGGTTGTGGGGATGAGGCCCTTCTCCCCATCAACATGGGGACATGGTGCTTTGAGGGGTCACAGACCCCCAAAGCATCCTCCCCATGTTGAGGGCTTGTGGCCTGATACGGTTCAGGAGGGGTGCTCTCTCGCCCCTCCCTATTTTCCTGCGGCCTGCCAGTTTGCGTGTTTGGATAAAAGGGTCTGGTATGGATTTTTGGGAGGAACTCCACGGGATTTTTTTTTTTTAATTTTAAAATTTCCCCTTAAAATCCATACCAGACCTGAAGCGTGGACCCCCACGTCATTTATTTTTTTAAATTTGACACAGGGTTCCCCTTAATATCCAGACCTGAAGGGCCTGGTAATTGAATTTTGGGGGAACCCCACACATTTTTTTTTTTTTAATCAATGACTTTTCTCTGTATTGACGGGAGCCGACAATTCATTATAGCCACGAGTACTTTTAAATGACATTTTTTCCTTCAGAAATTACAGTTTGTGCAGGGACAGTTTTAAGCACAGGAAACAAGCACTACTTTACAGGCATACTATACCCCCCCAGTACGAAATTTAAAGGAATATTTCACTTTTATTGTTTCACTTTAAACATTATTAAAATCACTGCTCTCGAAAAAACTTCAGTTTTTAAAACTTTTTTTGCATTGATACATGTCCCCTGGGGCAGGACCCAGGTCCCCAAACACTTTTTATGACAATAACTTGCATATCAACCTTTAAAATTAACACTTTTGATTTCTCCCATAGACTTCTAAAGGGTGTTCCGCCGCTTATACCGTTTACATATTTATTATTGCATTGCGTCCGTCTGCTGCGCCAGTACACACGCTCAATTAATGATTTATCCAGCGCACCAATTAATGTATGAAATGGCGCAGCGCATTGTTCATAGTAAATCAGCCCCACTGTGTGCATGAATTCTATTCTTTCTGAACGCAGATAAACAAATCACACCTAAATTCTGAATGGCTCCATTGAAAAATCATCACATGCATTTATATGCTTTTAGAAATGTAGGTATGACAGTGCCAGTGCAAAAAAGGCCCTAGAAAATCATGGAGCCCCATTTAAAAACAGATGTATATCATTCCTTACCACAGTCTTATTGCTGCTTCAAAAAGATATACCACACATGTATAAAGAATTGACAAAGCATAGCTATGTGCTTTACAAATATGTGTTATGGCCACTTGTTTTTCGAGTCTGAAGCAAAGTCTGAAGTCTGAGTGCATTTCATCAGGTCTTGTGACCTGTCACAGTATTGTGATCAATATCCAGGGCCACCATCAGGGGGGTACAGGCAGTACCCTGTAAGGGGCCCAGAGGCCCCGATGGCAACCCCCTTTTTTATTTTATTTTTTTATTTTTATTTTTATTTATTTTTGTAAGGGGCCCGGAGGTCCTCAGGGTCAACCCCCCCACTTTTTTTATTTTTTTTTATAAAAAAAATGTCATTATTTTTTTATATATTTTTTGGTTTTTATTAAAGGGCCCAGAGGTCCCCAGGGCCCCGGATGGCAACCCTCGTTTTTTTTTCCAAATAGTTTTTTTATATATATATATATATATATTTTCAAAAAAGGTTTGTTTTTATTAAAAGGCCCGGAGGTCCCCAGGGCCCCTGGATGGCAACACCCCCCCTTTTTTATATATATATATATATATATATATATATATATATATATATATATATATATATATATATATATATATATATATATATATATATATATATATATATGTATATATATATATATATATATTGTGTTTTATTAAAGGGCCTAGAGGTCCCCAGGAGCCCAGAGGTCCCCAATCGGATGTAATTTTCTGTTCAAGCTGTCTTGCATACACACTGTCAGACCAAATTCCAACCGTGCAGCCGCTGCTCCTTCTATTAGCCAATAGAAGGAGAAGTGGCTCCGAGCGCTTAGCCCAATCAGCCCTTGTTCTCCCTCTTCCCGGAAGTGTTCCTGGAAGCAATCGCGTGACTTGTCACATGATTGGCGACGTCACGTGCGCTCCATGCTAAACCAGGCCTCATCCTGATGGCCACAGGACAAGCCTGAAGGCTACACACATTCTGCTATCTTCACTTCCAAGCAGCCCATGGATCCGGGACGAGGACTACAGGATGTTATAGACAAACATTTTTTCCTTGCCTTCTTGTAAGTGTGTTTTGTATAATGTGTCATTAAAAGAACCTCTTTAATACTGCACTTAGGTGGCGCTTCCTTTCTCTACCCCTCTTTTGTTTACCACGGAGTCAGCTCTCTGAGGATAGCAGTCACCATTAAACAGCCACATCACCTGTACTTTTAACTGTTGAACTGAGGATCTAGTCTGGTATCACAGGGTGAAAGTGTCTGGAATATATTGGAAGGAGGCAACCAATTATTGGTTATTATATTTTATATTATTATATTAAAAATAAGGACAGTAATGAGTACAGACTGTTGTGACAAATCCTAGAAACTGTGTGCTGCTGCCATCCCTCTTATGCTAGAGTTAGCCAGATTCAGAGAGACTTACAACGGCATATCAGTAGATACGCCGTCGTAAGTCCGAATGTGCGCCGTCGTATCTTTAACCGTATTCTGGAAACCAGATATGCCTGAATTTGGCCAAGATACGACCGACGTAAGTCTCCTACGCCGTCGTATCTTGGGTGCATATTTACGCTGGCTGCAAGGGGCGCTTCCGTTGATTTACGCGTTGAATATGTAAATGAGCTAGATATGCTGATTCACGAACGTACTTGCGCCTGTTTCTGTAATCTATGTCATTTACGTAAGGCATTTTTCCGGCATAAAGTTAAACCACCAAAAAGCTGGTCTAAGTCGTTTAGGGTATGGACGTCGGAAGTGCCATCGGATTTTACGTTGTTTACGTAAGTCGTACATGAATGGGGCTGGGCGTAAGTGAGGTTTCACGTTGTACGCATTGTGACGTCGTATTGTAGGGAGTATTTGCAACGTGATTGCGTGCGCATGCGCCGTTCGTTCGGCCATGCATTCACATGGGGTCACGATTCATTACTATACAACACGCCCACTACCAGCCTACTTTGAATTACCCGGGCTTACGCCGGCCCATTTATGCTACGCCGCTGTAACTTAGGGAGCAAGTGCTTTGTGAATACTGTACTTGCCTCTCTATGTTACGTCGGCAGAGCCGGCCCTACCATGGGACCCAATGGTACCCATGGTACCAGGCGGCATATTGGAGGGAGCGGCAATCCGGCCGCCGGCCGGCAGAATTTGAAAGTCTCACTCACAGTCACTAATAACATACGAGCGCCGCGGAGAGCCGTGCTGACCGGCGCCTAGCAACCAGAGAGACCCAGTGAGTGATTACATCAGGAGGAGCAGAGGAGGAGCCGAGGAGGTTGCGACCACCCCAGCATTCACAGTGCGCCGCTCCTCCACGCCAAATTGCTCCGCACGAGTCGACTGCACCTCCTCCATGATCGGATGATCCATCCTGATTCTTCTCGAGACCTGACTGTGCTGCCTGTGGACGTGGACCAGACGATGCCGACCACCGACCAGACTGTCTGACTGACAGTGTGAGCCAGCGGCCAGCCTCTAAGACAGTGAGTGACTCTTAAAGAAAATGTAACTAAACTTACAGTTCAGTAGCTCAGCTGTGTGGCAATGTGGCATGTGCTGGGGCCTGGGCAGGGCAGCTCTTACTTATTGCTCATGGAATCCATGAGCAATAAGTAAGAGCTGCCCTGCCCAGGCCCCAGCACATGCCACATTGCCACACAGCTGAGCTACTGAACTGTAAGTTTAGTTACCTTTTCTTTAGGAGTCAGTCATGATGCACAGTACCATCCATGACATGGATGGTACTGTGCATCATGACTGACTCCTAAAGAAAAGGTAACTAAACTTACAGTTCAGTAGCTGTGGCAATGTGACATGTGCTGGGCCGGGGCCTGGGCAGTAGTGTTGAGCAGAATACGCCATATTCGATTTCGCGATATATCTCGAATATATAGTCGAATATTCGAGATATATTCGCTAAATTCGAATATTCGTGATATTTTATCGAAATGAAATGATTGCGAATTTTCGCTATTGCGAATGCGAAAATAATTGCGAATTTTCGATAACTGCGGTAGAAGCAACCTGATTGGCTCAGAATATTCTTGATATTTTTTCGAAATTTCGCAAAATGCGAATGCGATATTTACTGCGCAATTTCGACAAATGCTGTAGGAGCACTCTGATTGGCTCAGAATATTCGTGATATTTTACAATACAAAATAATTGCGAATATTCGGCAAATGCGGAAGGAGCACTCTGATTGGCTCAGAATATTCGTGATATTTTACAATACAAAATAATTGCGAATATTCGGCAAATGCGGAAGGAGCACTCTGATTGGCTCAGAATATTCTTGATATTTTACAATACAAAATAATTGCGAATATTCGGCAAATGCGGAAGGAGCACTCTGATTGGCTCAGAATATTCGTGATATTTTACAATAGAAAATAAAAAGTGTTTTGCATTGGTGGTGATTCTTTACTCTATCCATCTGTCACAGCCGTTTGTCAATCAAACACCTTGAAGATTGAACACGTTCATGCTGCATGCTTTGGACTTTTTTTCACTTCACATATCAAAGACATTTTTATGAAAGATTATTTTTCTATTATTGGGACTATATTTCTTTATATATTTGTTTCACTGTGTATTTCACAAGTTATTTGCGCTTGCTTATTTTATAATTTGCCCACATGTCTTGTCACTAGACATATTTTTTATTCTTGTAGAGCGACTCCATTTTCTGTCTTGTATTAATTTATGTTGTATAACATTTTTGAGTTGCTGCTGTATTCTCCCCTTTTTTTAAGGTATGCGCAATTTTTTCCTTCTTACAAAAAAAAATAATATCAAACATACAAATATTCATAACAGAAACATACACAAAGCCCCCCCCTTTTGCATCAGAGACAATCAGAGTTCTCCTACCACAGTTATCGAAAATTCGCAATCATTTTCGCATTCGCATTAGCGAAAATTCACAATTTTTTTTTTTTATATTCGGCAACATAAAAGGATCGCCTCAGCTTAGCTACTCGGCCCAGGGTCTCTAATCATACCAGCAATGCTTTTAGACGTCGATAGGATGTGATCTGTTTTAAAAATAAAATTGAAAAAATGCGAATATTCGGAATTGCGAATATTCACCGCGAAATTCGAAATATATCGCGAATACTCGAATATGCCATATTCGAGCCGAATATTCGCAATACAAATATTCGTGAGCAACACTACTGGGCAGCTGTGCACTGTCTGTCTGTCTGCAAACTAGTATTCATTAGTTTGTCCAGTGGCCGGCGACTGGTGCTCAAAATTATTTTGGGGGGGCGCAAACGGGGAAAAACAAAACAAAAACAAAACTATTGCAGCCTCACTGTGCTCATCATATGCAGCCACTGGGCCCATCAATTGTCACCACTGTGCCATGCCATCAAACGCAGCCACTGTGCCATGCCATCAAACGCAGCCACTGTGCCATCAATGGTCACCACTGTGCCATCAATTGTCACCACTGTGCCATGCCATCAAACGCAGCCACTGTGCCATCAATTGTCACCACTGTGCCATGCCATCAAACGCAGCCACTGTGCCATCAATTGTCACCACTGTGCCATGCCATCAAACGCAGCCACTGTGCCATCAATTGTCACTACTGTGCCATACCATTAAACGCAGCCACTGTGCCATCAATTGTCACCACTGTGCCATGCCATCAAAAGCAGCCACTGTGCCATCAATTGTCACCACTGTGCCATGCCATCAAATGCAGCCACTGTGCCATCAATTGTCACCACTGTGCCATAAATTGTCACCACTGTGCCATACCATTAAATACAGCCACTGGGCCCATCAATTGTCACCACTGTGCCATGCCATCAAACGCAGCCACTGTGCTATGCCATCAAACGCAGCCACTGTGCCATCAATGGTCACCACTGTGCCATCAATTGTCACCACTGTGCCATGCCATCAAACGCAGCCACTGTGCCATCAATTGACACCACTGTGCCATGCCATCAAACGCAGCCACTGTGCCATCAATTGTCACCACTGTGCCATGCCATCAAAAAGCAGCCACTGTGCCATCAATTGTCACCACTGTGCCATGCCATCAAACGCAGCCACTGTGCCATCAATTGTCACCAATGTGCCATACCATTAAACGCAACCACTGTGCCATCAATTGTCACCACTGTGCCATACCATTAAACGCAGCCACTGTGCCATGCCATCAAACGTAGCCACTGTGCCATCAATTGTCGCCACTGTGCCAATTGTTGCCACTGTGCCCTTTAATTGTCACCCCTGCGGCCATTGTCGCCACTGTTCCCATTGTTGACACTGTGCCATTTGGGGGGGGGGCAGCATTTTATTCTTGGTCCCAGGCAGCACCATGTCTTGGGCCGGCACTGTACGTCGGCATAGCGCATATGAGATGCGCCACGCCCGCTTAAACATACGCCGCTCTACCTGAATCCAGCTAATAGTCTTTAAAGGTGACGTTGTGTCTGGTGTTCTGAAGAGTTAAATCTATTTGATGCAAAGTGAAATGACTTTTCTCGCAGTGTTTTTCATCTACAACATTAACACCATTTTCATTGATGAAAGTAACACTATTTTCATTGAGTAAAATAAGATTAAATAAATTCAGATGGCAAATACACGTAAAAGTAAAATGACACTTTAGTCAAAAGACTAAAACTAAATTTAAATTTGATGTCAAAATTAACACTGCACTACCACATTAGAATAAGTCAGGGGCACCTACTAAGATGCTGAAACAAGAAAAACATAAGAAAAAGGATTTTCTTATTTATATTTTTTCTTAATATTTAATATTGTTAATATATTCAGGTAATATGTGAAATGGCATTACAGCCAATATAGTTTATATATATATATATATATATATATATATATATATATATATATATATATATATATATATATATATACTGTACATACACACATAATTTAAAGTTGTACTTCTGCTTGTCAAAAAGCAATATTTTTGTTTATTTGTGAAACTTGGTTTTATTTATAAAGAATTTTATATATCACAACAACTACAGTAAGAGTCGGTTCACACAGCAGCGGCACGACTTCGGGGGCGACTCTGCAAGTCATCCTGAGGACGACTTCAGAGGCGATTTGCAAAACGACTTCTGTATAGAAGTCAATGCAGGTCGCCCTAGGCCGCCCCCGAAGTCATACAGGAACCTTCTTCTAAGTCGGAGCGACTTGCGTCGCTCCTATTAGAACGGTTCCATTGCATTGAATGGGACGCGACACGTCAGGCGGCTGAGCCGCCTGTCGTGCCGCCCCAGTGTGAACCGGGTCTAAATCTGTGTCTGTAGTGCATGTTTAAACCTTAATACTATAAATAATAACATGCTTAAATCATGCATTACAATTTAACCAAACCATTAGATTTTAGTCAACTAAAATATAATTAAAACTAAAACAATTCAAATGACTAAAATACGACAAAAACAAAAATGGTAATTTAGTCAAAAGACTAATAGCTGGATTCAGGTAGCCGGGCGCATCTTTGAGGCGGCGTAGCGCATCGTATTTACGCTACGCCGCCGTAAGTCAGAGATGCAAGTGATGTATTCACAAAGAACTTGCCTCCTAAGTTACAGCGGCAAAGCGTAAATGGGGCCGGTGTAAACGCGCCTAATTCAATTGAGGATGAGGGGGTGTGTTTTATGTAAATGTTATGTGACCTGACGTGATTGACCTTTTTTACGAACGGCGCATGCGCCGTCCGTGTACATATCCCAGTGTGCATTGCTCCAAAGTACGCTGCAAGGACGTAATGGTTTCGATGTGATCGTAAATTACGTCCAGTCCCATTCACGGACGAGTTACGCAAACAACGTAAAATTTTCAAATTTCGACACGGGAACGACGGCCATACTTAACATTGGCTACGCCACCTAGGGGGCAGCTTTATCTTTACGCCGGTGTACCTCTTACGAAAACGGCGTATCTTTACTGCGACGGGCGCACGTACGTTCGTGAATCGGCGTATCTAGTCATTTACATATTCTACGCCGAACTCAACGGAAGCGCCACCTAGCGGCCAGCGGAAAATTGCACCCTAAGATACAACGGCGTAGGAGACTTACGCCGCTCGTATCTTAGCCTAATTTAAGCGTATCTGGTTTCCAGAATATGCTTAAATTTACGCCGGCGTATCAGTAGATACGCCGTCGTAACTCTGAATCTACGCCGGCGTAAATTTAAGCATATTCTGGAAACCAGATACGCTTAAATTAGGCTAAGATACGAGCGGCGTAAGTCTCCTACGCCGTTGTATCTTAGGGTGCAATTTTCCGCTGTAACCCTACCTGAATCCAGCTATATGACTAAAACTAAATTGAAATAATGACATACAAATTAACACTGTTTGCTGGGATGTACAAAGAGAAAGATTAATCTTCTCAGATTGCAATTACAAAACTCAGTCCATCATTTACTTGTGCAGAGCCTTGACTCACAATTCTAAAGGAGAAATTTTAGTATCCTCAAACTGCTACTAAAGGTTACTGAAGTATTCTACAATTGCCCACTACCTATCCAAGTTCAAGTTTTCATTAAAGCATCCTGAAAAGCATACCCCTACACTGGTTAATGAATCTGAAGAGTGATCAGAATTGTGTGCCTGGTTGTGGGGCAATTACTGAGAAAACGATCCTGGGCATTCTTCTAGAGGTTCCTACGGGTGTAGCACTTCCTTATAAGACTACAAGCACACTAGCAGTTTGGCACATCATTGCTAAGTCCCAGTATTCCTGGGTACCCAGGAGACACAGGTGCAGTTTCCAGCCTCACAGCCAGCAGCAGTTTATGACAGGCTGAAATATGCAGCAGCTAGATGCTGTATCAAGAGGTAATTACATTTAGGGCTGTATTTATTCAGGGATGTATGCCCCCCCCGATTGCAAAATTCCTGTATTGGGGGCATACGTCCCTGAACGCACATGGCCCTCAATGCAAGTACCACTTGGTACAGCTTCCAACCACATCCAGCCAATTTGACAGACATTCTTTCACCCGGGGGAAAGAATCTGTTTGGCGCCCCCCCTTACCAAGACAAAGCCAGTTAGTACCCTGGATGAAGATGCCAAACTGCTGAAAATGCCTAAACAGGCAGCTTCTGCAGGGGGGAAATATATGTAATCAAGTTTAGTAAATGCCACGCTCCTGTCCAGTGTTGCAGGGAGGCACCATGAGAGCATAAGTGGGGATGCCATTGTGACCCCTGATGCTACGCCCATGGATAGTGGCTTCAGCAGCACTCAGCAATTTGGCAGTGTAAGGCCTCTTTCACACGGGTGGACTGATCGGGTCCGCTTGTCAGTTTTTTTTTTTTTTTGAGGTGCACTCTCCACTGCCCTCTATGGAGTGGCACGTGTAAATGGACATGTGTCCAATAATACCTGCCAAAATCAAAACTGATCCTATCTGCTAAAAATAGACAGATAGGGGATCTGTTCCCTCCGTCTGGTGGATCGGTTGCCATAGAGGAAAGTGGGCTGTGTCTGCTCTGCAATGGTAGAGTGGACACAGACCTGTCATCCGCCTGCTCAGCAGGGATCAGCAGAGAGATCCCATGCTGAGCAGGCGGATTTGCTGGCAAAGTCTGCCCACCCTTGTGAAAAAGATAATGCAAGCAGGGTAGCTGATACAATAGACAGGGGATTAGGCAGAAAAGTAGGAAAATCCCAGGCCATAGCTGTTGAGTCAGTTGTCTGTCCCCCCTGTGCTCCTCTGGTTCCCCTGTGTTCCTCTGTTATCCCATGCTCCTCTTGCCCCCCCTGTGATCCTCTGTTATCCCGTGCTCCTCTTGCCCCCCCCCCTGTGCTCCTCTGCCCCCCTAATGTGCTCCTCTGGCCCCCCTGTATTCCTTTGATTTTCCCGTGCTCCTCTGCTCCCCCTGTGCTCCTCTGGTTCCCCTTTGCTAATCAGGTTCTTCCCTTGCTCCTCGGATTCTTCCCTTGCTCCTTGGGTTCCCCTCTTGCTCCTCGGGTACCCCCTTGCTGCTCTAGTCCCCCTTGCTCCTCTTGTCCCCCCTGTGCTCCTCTGGTCCCCCTGTACTTCTCTGGCCCCCCCTTGCTCCTTGGGTTTCCCCTTGCTTCTTGGGTTCCTTCTTGCTCCTCTGGTCCCCCAACTCGCATTCGGCGCTCTATAAGTATTTATTCCAATCCAATCCAATCCAATCCAATCCATGCTTCTTTGGTTCCCCTGTGCTCCTCTTGTCCCCCCTGCTCCTCTGGTACCAACCCCACTCCTCTGGTACCCCCCGCTCTTTTGGTCCCCCTGTGTTCCTCTGGTCCACCCTGTGCTCCTCTGGCCCCCCTATGCTCCTCTGGCCCTCCTGTGTTCCTCTGGTCCACCCTGTGTTCGTCTGGCCTCCCTGTGTTCCTCTGACCCCCTTGTGTTCCTCTGGTTACCTTGTGTTCCTCTGGTCCCCCCCAAACTTCTCTGATCCCCTGTGTTCCTCTGGTCCCCCTGTGCTCCTCCGGCCCCCCTATGCTCCTCTGGTCACCTGTGCTCCATTAGCAGAGGAGCGAAGGGGGGACCAGAGAAGGGGGGTGGGGCAGAGGAGTGGAGTGGGGAAAAAGAAGGACAGGAGAGTCAGCTTTACAGGTACGTACCGATCCATATATTTTCCTCCTGCAGCAGCAGAATGCTAGCGGGAGGTAGAAGAAGAGAAGTGACCCTTCAGCTGCTAGAGGAGTACCAGTTGCAGAGCCCCTCCCAATGCCATGACTGGGGCAGCCACACCCTTACCCCCCCTAGTTTCAGCCCTGGCTGTACCTCTTCCTGGGCACCTGAAAATGCCAGTATTTGAAGCTAATGGGCAAAACCTCCCATGTGCATTAGGCCTTTATGTGAATAAATTGGGCTAATTGAAAAGTTATTCAATAGGACCAGCTACGAATTAAACAATATATTGGTGTGAAAAGCTGTAAAAGTTGTATACAATACATTGTTGTATAAACCCAATAAAAAAATTGAAACTACTCACACACTTAGAAAAATGCCTTTGTTTTCCTGCTTATAAATAAGAAATGTAGCATTCTTCGTTTTTACTACGTGTAAATAACAATGAGGTGACCTCTGTTACATTTTCAAATTTATCTCAGCTATCCCACGATTAAAGCAAAGCGGTCATATCCATAAGTAGGGTACATATTATATGTGTAAGAACATGAACTCCCTCTCCAGGAGCCTGTAAGACAAGAAATTTGCCCTTAGTATGGATAAATGACAGCCATCAGTTTGGCACCCCACGATGGTAATGATAGACCTCCAAATAACAGCCAAACCATTACTACAGGCCTATTGCTTGGATTGCTGGTTCTCATTTTTATTCCAGTGTCCTGTTTTTATAGACAGCATACTTCAGAAAACTATGTCATTAAGCTGTCGGATCTGCTGGGAACATCTTCAGAGATACTGGCACCTGGAATCATTACAGTCACACTAAGAGCACATTAAATGCTATCCCAGGAAAGGCCGCCACTGTTAGTAGCATTTACATTGGACATTTGCAAAACAGACATGTCAGCAGACACTCTCTGGGTGTTGCGTATTGGAAAACAATTGTTACTTTGCAACATTCTTCATATGCCTCCTTCATATTCTACTAAGCAAGAACAGAGCAGTTTCTAATATGGAATCAGCACCAACAGCATGGCTTCTAAATGGCTTTTTCCCTGCAATGCCAGGGTTTGATTGCCACCAACGACAATATTTATTTCACTGGGGTTCCAATGGCCCAAAAACATACTGGTTCACTTAAGTAAAATTCATACTCATTCTTCACTTTGTCAACTAGAGTCATTAATGAATTGTATAAGCCCTCTGTAGCTGTAAGCTGAAGTTTAGGTGTGGCAATTTTTACATTTGTCTGGTTAGGACTATTCTAAGCAGCAGCTGATGGTCCATAAGGGGTGCAGGGGCTCTGCCCCCCTAATCTCTATGAGCCAGCCCCCTAATCTCCATGCAGGGCCCCGGACGCGTAGAGTTTTTTTTTTAAGCACATGATTAGAGACGGAGGCTCTAATTGGCTTCAAAAAGGTGCTCTGCGCCACAGGCCCACCCACTTGTGACATTAGTGAATCAAAATTCACTATTGTCTTCCTGCTTCTCCTCCTGGCCAATCAGGACAGGAAGCGGGTGCTAAGACCAGATTGGCCAGGAGTAGAAGCGGGGGAAGCGGCCCGCAACCTGGGCCGGGGAAGTGTGGGCCTGGCGGGCTTTGCGAGTGGGCGGGCATGGGTGTTTTTTTTCCCAATCCCCCAAAAAATGGAGCACCAGCCGCCACTGATTTTAAGTATGTACCTGTGGTATCCTTCTAGAAGCTGGCAATCATTGTAGTAGGTAGGTGATCTCTCACTAGCTTATGGGTCCCATTCCAAGTGGCCCAAAATCACTGTCTCCCCCTTATTCAATCAGAGAACACTCTGCATTCACTGAGAAAATTAAACTTTTCTTAGAATGCTGCTTGTGCTGAGCTAGCAGCCTACTGTGTTCAGTAATGAACACAAGCCCTATTGGACCGCCAGCCTCTCAATGGTGCTCCTCAGACCGACTCCCCCACCGAACAGCACCCAGCTTGGTATCTTCAAAAGAGGGAACCCAGTCGCTCACTGTATCCCCATCGCTGGTTCAGATGCTCCGGGCTAACATGGCCCCGGAACCAGGAACACCGTGTGGCACGCACGCCCCGGCCAGGTAGACCATAACGCCGCGGCGCCGCAAAGTGGCCACCCTAAAGGTGGGTGCCACACTGGACGAAGAAGTCCCAGAACCAATGGCGTCTGTCCCATAAATACCCCTCCCAGCGTGCACAGCGATGACAAACCCTCGCGATTGGCTGCTGGGAAGAGCACCCAAATCTCGACTCCACTGCTGACACCTACAGCACTGGGGCTGGAAGAACACCCCAGCACAGCAGAACGAACTCACAGCACAGCCAAGCTGAGACAGAGACCGCAATTTGCTACTAACAATCTGGATCAGAGTTTAACTTTGACTAGCACCAGTACTATAAAGTACATGGGCGCTACACTTATATTGGTCCAAGCTGGACCAAGGTAGATATGTAAACTTTGTCATTTTTAGTTTTAAAGTCTGGCACACACTAGTATTTTTTTTTTTTTTTCATTCAACCCAGCAGGCTGAACGAAAAAAAAAAACTGAAGAGCTCAGGTAGAATTGTTGTACTAACAATCCAATGTAAGTACAGTGATCTCCCCCGCTAAACTATTGTGTTCTGACAGGGGAATGGCCCCCCGCCAGAACATACTGGTCAGTTCTCTCAGCTATTGGCTGAGATTGCTGATCAGGAGCTGATCAGCAGACCTTTTTCAGTTATGCCCCTTCGACAGAAGCCAGCCAAAAGGGCCGGCTTCTGTCGGACCGGCTGCCGTATACACTAGCCGAATGTCGGCTGTTTTTTATTGAACTAGCTGATGCTGCATGATGTTCCACTCCATGTGTACTTGATTGGGATCTGTCCCTTGTGCTGATTTCTCTTTTTTAGTTAAAACCCTCCTCCATCTATGCATGCACCCACCCATACAGCTGTCATTTTCTGGTGCGGCAGGGGTCAATAGGACGAAGTAGCTGTCTCAGGCTTTATTCATGAAAGCCAGACTATGCCTGCCTTTTTTTGCCCAGCTGCTCCATTCATAGAAACCATACTACATCTTCTAATAATGAAACAGGATCTAAGAATTGAAGATCGGCGGATGATTGAAAAGTCCCCACTCTCCATTCACCGATTCTATTTCATTTATAAAAGCTCAAGTATGACTTCTATGAATGCAGCATTTGTGCAAATAGCCCCTTAATTCTGTTAACTCTCACTAAACCAGAAGTTTGTGACTGCAGGGGGTGGGGGTAGGGGTCGGTTGGTTGATTTCCACTAAAAGAACAGGCATCAATACAAAGGACATGTCCTACAGTACCTAGACTTAATGGGGAACTAGTGTTTGTGAATTCCCATTATACCCTTCATGTGCCATCTGCAGCTGCAGGGAGTAGAGTTGCATTGAGGCTGAAGTGGGCCTCCATGTGCAGTGCATGTCCCAGATTCATGTAACTGTCTAAAACAGGTACATGAATCTGTCGTCTGTGCCAGCATATGTGTGGCGGCACATCGGAAGTCTTAAAAGTGTCTTTAAAAATACCCCCTGATTATGTTCAAACAGATGAAAAGTGTAAGGCCCCGTACACACGACCGAGAAACTCGACGGGCAAAACACATAGTTTTGCTCGTCGAGGAAATAGAGAACATGCTCTCTTTTTGGCTCGACGAGTTTCCAGACGGGTTTCTCTGCGAAAAGTGTACACACGACCGGTTTTCTCGGCAGAATACGTCTCCCATCGAGTTTCTTGCTGAATTCTGCCGAGAAAACCGGTCGTGTGTACGGGGCCTAACAGATACTGCTTTGGGGCTAGAAGCAAATATAGGAAAAAATTGGGAACAACTGCGCTAGGGTGAGAGATTGGGATTAATAAGCAGCAATTAGATTGTGTATAAACAAAGTAAATAACAGATAAAAGGAATAATTGCGCTAAACCCAGATGTGCACTTGTATTAAACTTATGACCAAGTACATGTGCAAAACCATTGAATTTATACGATATATAATTCAATGGAGTCAGGGGGCCGTAATTGCCTTGCCCTGCTAGCAATAATGTATATGAACCCAGTGATCAGTAACACAAATGATTATAAACCATAACTCCAATGATTGTTGAAAAGGAAAATAACAAAAATAGTGATATAGAGTCCATAGAGTCCAAAAATAAAATTTAGAAAGTAAGTGATAAGTCCATATGGCAAATGAAGACACCCCGTGAAGATTCCAGGAATGTTGTAATTAAAGCACCAAACGTGAATCCTCCACTAATCATGCAGCTGCTTACCAGAAATCAAGGTCCTGCCGGACCACTATCAACATATCTCTCAACCAAAGATCTTTAAGGCAGTAGTGAATCCTCCACTTGTACTAGAACCAATCCGTACTCAACGATGGATATAGAAGACAACAAGACAGAGCTCCACATGGCATAAAATCCGGGTGATTTATTTAAAAACAACAGTAAACATATGTACATACAACTCACATTTAAGTTGATAAAACCAGCATTTGGCCTGTAACGCCGGCCGGACGTATCCAGGAACAAAAAGCCACTCGTTTGGGGCCCGAGACGAAGTGATCTTGTCACGAAACGCGTCGGGTGGAGTGAGTGACGTGTGGACGCCATCCCCTTCATTTCTCCAAACGAGTGGCTTTTTGTTCCTGGATACGTCCGGCCGGCGTTACAGGCCAAATGCTGGTTTTATCAACTTAAATGTGAGTTGTATGTACATATGTTTACTGTTGTTTTTAAATAAATCACCCGGATTTTATGCCATGTGGAGCTCTGTCTTGTTGTCTTCTATATCCATCGTTGAGTACGGATTGGTTCTAGTACAAGTGGAGGATTCACTACTGCCTTAAAGATCTTTGGTTGAGAGATATGTTGATAGTGGTCCGGCAGGACCTTGATTTCTGGTAAGCAGCTGCATGATTGGTGGAGGATTCACGTTTGGTGCTTTAATTACAACATTCCTGGAATCTTCACGGGTGTCTTCATTTGCCATATGGACTTATCACTTACTTTCTAAATTTTATTTTTGGACTCTATATCACTATTTTTGTTATTTTCCTTTTCAACAATCATTGGAGTTATGGTTTATAATCATTTGTGTTACTGATCACTGGGTTCATATACATTATTGCTAGCAGGGCAAGGCAATTACGACCCCCTGACTCCATTGAATTATATATCATATAAATTCAATGGTTTTGCACATGTACTTGGTCATAAGTTTAATACAAGTGCACATCTGGGTTTAGCGCAATTATTCCTTTTATCTAGAAGCAAATATAACTGGCTAATATCTTTCAAGTTGATGAGTGTTTAAGGGTCTGTGCTGGTATGGAATGTGGTTGCACACATTTTTCAAATTTAACTTTCAATAAAAGCAAAATTAAAATCCACACTAAGTCAGATAGACTGGTCTACATTCACACGTGGTCCAAATACCAGCTTCCTCTGCGTTGGTTATAAGCTACATGGATATTTTTGGGAAAAAGGTGGAAATAAGGGCCGTCTAATTGAGCCACCCCCACTGCGCGTAACTGGAGAATATAAGTGAAAATATAGTGATATTGATAATATAAATAAATAAATAAATAAATATATGTGAGCTGCTGCTCTAAAAGTTAAACAATCAAAATGTAATATGCAAATACAGTGCTACCTGATGTGAAAAAAGGTATCAAATGTGATATTAAGCAGCGCTCAAGAGAATCAAATAAAAAAACACACATATAATATTGCTAGACTATTAAGTGAAAAATAATGAGTGATCCACCCTCTATGTGAAACAATATATTGGTGTCAAAAAATAGGTGTCAATAATACACCCAAAATAACAGGTTGGCAAAAAAAATCCATAAACTGATTGTGTGAACGTAAATGAAGTTCATAAATGGAGAACAGAAGAAATCCCTTCACGATCTTCAGACAGTGCTTTCACCACACCACAGTGACTGCGTGATTCCACCACCCATCAGAATGCAAACTCACCACAATAAATGGCCTGACACTCTCGTGTTAAGGCACACAGGCTTTTTAACTGAACCACTCAGTTTAATTGATGGAACTCCCTCTTTGGAAACTGGAGCACTCAGTTAAATAAATGGAGATCCGTTGGAAAAAGGAAAAACTCCAAGATGACAGCCACATGTATAATGAAGAGAGAGAGCACAATAGTGTGATATTGCAACACAACTTTTAATAAAAACACTAAAAATCTCCCAATAGATGCACTCACAAAAATGACTCTTGTCATAAGCAGTGATTAAATCCAAACATCACACGGTGTAAACACAAACGAAAATTTTCCTCCAGGTGAACCAGTGGTCACGGCGGACCAACAAATAGCCCAGGTTTACTCACAGCCCTATAAAGGTGTACTGGAGTCGCTCTTCAGATGACTATGTTGGTGACAGATGGACCGTTCCACACCCGACCAGTTCAGTTTAAGGTATGCGGTTGTAACTTAGTACCCACGCCCCGACATGTTTCATCATACTGATTTAATCATGGGGATGCTTACCAGATGTCACATGCCGCTATATGTAGCTGCCAAGGTCCCCCCCTCACTTGCACATTGGTGCACGCCTTCCGTTCATTACAAGCATCAGCTGTGTGGACAAATGTCCCACTCAGCTGTGCTGGCATGCAAGTGTGCAGCTCTGACCAAACAGAGCAGCATAATCATGTGTGCGAGGTGGAGGCCCCCAGTGGTGACGTCGGTGTACTACACCTAATCACACTGCCTGTATTCAATGAGGTGTCTATCACCAGTGGTCAAACTGGTGTATGACACCCATTCCCACTGCCTATATTCGATACAGTGTCTAACCCCAGTGGTGAAACTGGTGTATGACACCCATCAAGCATAGAGTGTACTGCAAACTGAAAGAAGGGGGATATCCCTCTAAGAAATAACTAACAGCCATTCGGGTGTCCCCATGACCACGAGTCACCTCCAGGTCTATACAAACACGATCTAACAGTGTAAAGTCAGAAACACAAAGTACAATATCTCTCATTAATCTAAAGTGAGAGCATACTACATGGTTATATGAATCTAAAAAAGAATATATATTATTCCAAAATCTAAAAACACATAATCAACCATAAATATATATAAAACTGAATTAAATACATATAGTATAGGCGGTATTCCTAAAATTATATTGAAGAGTTGCATATATTATTATCCATCATAAAATTTCAATAAAATGGTGGTAATCAAAATGAATAAAACATTTTTTTTATATATATATAAAAATTATTATTTTTAAAAAAGATTTTATGAACTGGAAAAACGATTTTACACTGGGGCATGTACTTTGAACGAGATATACATAAATATGGGCAAGTTTAGACATGCAATGGTTCAAATTAAAGTGGGTGAACTTCATCATCTCCATATGCATGGCATAACAAAAATTTAATTATATAGTCATACAGAGCCCATGATCATAGTGGGTGGCCCAGTTGTCTGGCCCCCTTGTAACAACATAATTCATGACCATACTATATATATGTACACCTTAAAACTTGCTCCTAGTCTAAACATTACTGATGAAGCAGTTCATGTCCAATTCTATGTTAAGGCCCCTCGGAAATTGACTTTTTAAAAGAAAGATCCATTGAGTTTCTCGCTGCGATAAATCTCTCACCCTGTTTGAACCTCTCCATGAAGGGTGTACGCAGTCAATGCCACAGAACTGAGCTAGCGAAGGATCTTGGTTATGTTTTTCCTTAAAGTGGACTGACACACTGTGGTAATCAAAGCCCTTCTTTATGTTTGCCAGGTGTTCAGCCACTCGTATCCGCAATAACCTCTTAGTTCTTCCTACATAAAGTAGTCCACATGGGCACCAAATCAAATATACTACATGAGAAGAGTTGCAGGTGATACATTCTTTAATAGAGAAAATCTTCCCATCACTGCTCGTGACCTGTTGTTTTCCTCTATTGCTTATCTGCACAGTTCTGCAACAAATGCATTTCCTGCACGAGTAGAACCCCTTGAAATCTATTCTGAGGGCCTGCTGATCTGGGGGATCTAGAATCTTGCGGACCACCTTGTCGCCGAAATTAGGAGCCCTCCTATAGATGAATCGTGGTTGACTCGGAAGTATTTCGGCAAAGTGTCTGTCCTTCCCCAGGATGTGCCAGTGATTCTTGATGATAGCCTCTACCTCCCTGTATTGGGCATGAAACCCAGACAGGAAGCCCCATTGGTGTTGGTTATTATTTGGCTGTTCTACCTTCTTCTCTAAGCATTTTTCTCTAGGGATAGCAGCAATTTCTTCAATCATTGTGTTCAGAGCTGGCTCATCACATCCCTTCTGAACAAATTTATTCTTCAGTGTTTGTGCTTGTGAGAGATAATCATTGGCATCTGAGCAATTGCGACAAACTCTTAAAAATTGCCCCTTAGGGATATTTTTAATCCATGCTGGGTGGTGTCCACTATTAATGGACAAATAACTGTTACGATCAGTTGGCTTGAAAAAGACTTTAGTCTTTAGTTTATTTGCTTCTCTTTGAATAGTGACATCCAAAAAGTTGACCATATTTCCGCTAATTGTATATTCCAATTTAATGTTGTTGGGATTACTATTGAGGTCTTCCAGAAACTTTAGTGCATCTTGCTGCGATCCTTCCCATATAAATAAAATATCATCTATAAATCTCCGATAAAATAATAATTGGGGTCTCCGGTTATGAAAAACATGCCTGTCCTCCCACTCAGCCATGAACAGGTTGGCGAGGCTGGGGGCTTATGACAAGAGTCATTTTTGTGAGTGCATCTATTGGGAGATTTTTAGTGTTTTTATTAAAAGTTGTGTTGCAATATCACACTATTGTGCTCTCTCTCTTCATTATACATGTGGCTGTCATCTTGGAGTTTTTCCTTTTTCCAACGGATCTCCATTTATTTAACTGAGTGCTCCAGTTTCCAAAAAGGGAGTTCCATCAATTAAACTGAGTGGTTCAGTTAAAAAGCCTGTGTGCCTTAACACGAGAGTGTCAGGCCATTTATTGTGGTGAGTTTGCATTCTGATGGGTGGTGGAATCACGCAGTCACTGTGGTGTGGTGAAAGCACTGTCTGAAGATCGTGAAGGGATTTCTTCTGTTCTCCATTTATGAACTTCATTTACGTTCACACAATCAGTTTATAATTTTTTTTTGCCAACCTGTTATTTTGGGTGTATTATTGACACCTATTTTTTGACACCGATATATTGTTTCACATAGAGGTTGGATCACTCATTATTTTTCACTTAATAGTCTAGCAATATTATATGTGTGTTTTTTTATTTGATTCTCTTGAGCGCTGCTTAATATCATATTTGATACCTTTTTTCACATCAGGTAGCACTGTATTTGCATATTACATTTACATGGATATTTTGTTCATCTCTACTGAAATGCTGAAAATCCCTGCATTGCTTTGTTAGCATCTTTGGCAGCAGGAAACATCAGACGCACATGAGGCAATAACCTTGTCCTTACACAACGTTCTCACCCGGCCTCAGGGCAGAAAGAGCCCTGCCTGTGATCCTCTCACACAAGAGTGATTCCTATTGACTTCAACAATGAAATGATACATGAAAACTAAAATCTCTTATTTTCTCATTAAAAATACATTACTAAAAAAGAATAAACAAGCCAAGTAAATCTGTCAATATTGCATGATTAAACTGCTCTAGATGTGAAAAATATGAATTTGAGAAATGACTAGGGCTACTTTTAGAGAAGAGGGGGAATGAAAATTGGGTTAGAGGGGGGATTTTTGGGACTTTAAATGAAGCACCCTGCTAAATAAAAATAAAATTGCATTTGTGTTTATTGATTCCTGGTACAATATAATATAATGGTAATACCTGTAGTAACAGTAACAATAAATAACAGGTTAATGGTTCTTATAAGTACACATATATTCCAACATAGTAGAAATGGTGAACAAATACATATGACCATGAATAGCCGTAAACACTGTAAACAGTTGAATCTTTGAACACAATTCTGCAAGGGAGCAGCATGTAACAATCGTTGAGTAGCTCTACGTGTTTCATGGGTATTCCCAATCATCAGGAGCGATTAAAAACAAGTTATCTATAATAAAACAAAAATGATGGGGGTAAGTGCAAAATAATTCCATAGGCAAGGCATGGGGAAATAGTTGGAAAGAGGGGGAATGAAAACATTTCCCAAACACTCTTACCTGGGGGTAATATATGATACATATGGTTAAGTTGGTGGCTGGAGGAACCACAAGTGTAACATCCCCCCGGAGCTGAGGCAACATAGTCCAAGGCTACGCTGGCTGACCAAAAAACACATTGTGACCGTATAACAGTGAGTATGAAACCCATGGAGCAGGATACATAGTATAGGTAAGTACTGTATATAGTTTCCAGAGAGTTTCTGTGGAGAAGACAGGGTAAATATAATTAATACAGCCTGATACCTGGACGGGGGAAAGAAAAAAAGATGAGCCAGAGGGCAAGGAAAGTGAAAAAGCTGTGATTGGGTGACACCACTGTGTAAGAAGGAAGATTGAGTGTCACCGGAAATAGTGATCAATTCAGTGCCACAAAAAGCCCAACAAGGGGAACCAACACCATGAGGAAGTACCTTAAAACCATGAAGAGAAAGAAGAGGCTCAGACCTTGTGTGTCCTGCACGCTGTCTGGAGGTGAAGGTGGTGAAGTACAACAGTGAGGGATGTTGGTCGAGCCAGCAGGCCGAGGGTATCCACCAACGTCATGTCGCGTGATCCGACGGGGCTGCACATGAATCCGGACAGGAAATGCTGTCCGGAGACTGGCAATAAATACCCCCTCGTGTGGGTCACAAGATGGAAACAACGTCGGAGCGTGGCGTCGGATTGACGTCACACATATGACGTAAAGCACATAACGTTGATGCCTGGCGGGTGCCCGCCCACCCCCCACACCCACCAATGGGGACATGGTGAAGGGGAGGGGGGGCCCCGGCAGTCATCACAGCTCCGGGAATTGGATGAACCAAGGGCAACTCCAAGCCACAATGTAACTAAAGTAGTGGCCCCCAAAATACCTACCACTAATATGATTGCAACTATAGCTCATAAAGAATTGTAGATAGAGAATAATTTAATAATTGTCTGGTCTAAAAAATACATGCTGTTTCTAAAGTGTGCTTCCATCCCTTAAATTGGGGCTACTTTTACACCGAGGCGTTGGGGGACTCAGCCGTAAAGTTTCCCTATTTTTAGAAGCACTTTACCGTATTTTTTGCGGCCCTTTTCAGCCTCTAGCAGGGCGCTTTTAACCCCCGCTAGCAGCCGGAAAAGGGTAAAATCGCTCGCAAAGCCCGGTTGGGCGGCGCTGCCCAGTGCCCATTTCTTACAGCGCTGCAAAGATGCAGCTTGCAGGACTCTTTTACTGTCCTGCCAGCGCATCACTCCAGTGTGAAAGCCCTCGGGCTTTTAGAGTAAACCACTCTAGATGTGAAAAATACGAATTTTAGAAACTTTAGAAATCACATTGAAGTGAAAGGAGAGGCTCTTTACAGACGATATGCAGGCGCTATTTTTAATAAGCACCTGTAAAGCACCTCAGTGTGAAAGCTGCCTTAGAACATTTAAAGAAGATTTCAGACATGCAATTTAAATGAGAAGCCCATTTGGCTGTACTTCTCCTGTGCAGATCGTTTTGCACTCCTGTGACCAATTTTCAGCAAACAGCTGGCTGAAGCCCTCTGTCGGCTGCCATCACAGAGCTGCCCACATGCTTGGACCAGCACCCAACTAAGCCCCTCGGCTGAGAACCTGAGCCAGCCATTCCCACCCCCTCCACAGCCCAGAGCTCCAGTGTGGGGCAGCTCTCTGCTCAGGGAGCTCTGAGAACTGAGTGTGCAGTAGTGTTTGATTGCTCAGTTCACAGCCTTAGAGCCAGTGGGGGAGAGATACAGCATGAGAGCGATGCAGCACCCACCTAGGTAAGTATGGTAAAAAATAAAAATCCCACATTTATTTTTTAAAGTCTATTACCACATTTGCAGCCAAATTGGGATAACACCTGCTTCATATTTGTTACTAGTAATGGGTGAATGGTTCGATGCTGAGCATCAGTTTGGCCCCGAACGCCCAAATTTGCGGGGAGGGCAAACATCCCACTGAGTGCCCCACAATGCACTGCGCGCTGTACAGTACATTCTAAGCCTTGATTGGTTGAAGAAATATACCTGACCACTGGTAAGGTGTAAGGCTTTGCCAAATCAGGGCACAGTGAATAGCTGAATATTAAGGAGCGGGCCGGGAAACCTAACAACTAACAAGTTATCAACTGTCTTCCCCAGTGAAAGCTGAATGAAAGAAAAAAAACATGCCGGCAATACAAAAATGTGTTAAAAAAATGGCATGGGGTTCCCCCCAAAATCCATACCAGACACTTATCCGAGCATGCAGTCTGGCAGACCAGGAAAGGGGGGAGCAAGCGAGCACCCCCCCGAACCATACCAGGCCACGTACCCACAATATAGGGGGGGGGCTTTGGGGCATGTTGATGGGGACGAGGCACTTTTCCCCACAACCCTAGCCGGTGGTTCTGGGGGTCTGTGGACAGGGGGCTTATCATAATTTGGAAGCCCCCTTTAACAAGTGGGCCCCCAGATCCTGGCCTTCCCATGTGAATGAATAGGGGTACATTCAGGCCCAGATTTACTCCCTTTTCCACCCCAAGGCCAGGTCCTTCAATGCCGCCCCCGCCTGCGCAGTACAGGGGGGACATTATCCGCCGGGGGACTTTTTCGGCAGGACACTGAGAAGCGGGGGGGGGGGTGTTGTTGCCAAAAATGACATTGAGCATTGGGGGGGTGCTGCTGCCGAAAATGACAAAATTACATTGAGAACCGGGAGGGGGGTTGCTGCTGCCAAGAACTATCTCACCTCCTCTTCCATCTGTTTTTTCTCCTCTTACCATCCGTATGACAGGGGGGAACTCCCGATATGAAAGTAAAAGTGTCCTCTCCTCTCAGCCGCAGTGCCGCCCCTGCACCCACTGCCGCCCCGAGGCCTGGCCTTGTTGGCCTTGTCTGGAATCCGGCCCTGGGTACATTGTACTCCTACTCATGTTGTGAGTACCCAATGTCAAAATATTGTTACCCACAATTCCTCTTAAGGGTCACATGTACACTGCTGCTGTTAAATTCACATTTTTATGAGCTTGGGCATTTTCTTCTTCCCTTAAACTCCCCTTAATGTTATCCCATGTGTTCATGCGCACGTGGACGTTTTTAGCAGTTTATCAGCAGAGGAGTTTATAGACTGTTTTCTGAATGCCCTAAAATCGAGTTCAGGAGCGGGAATTCTGACCACAAAAATTGCTGAATGGTGTTAAATGCTCATAAACACACATAAACATGCACTATCTCTAGGCATATTTAGCACTTCAGCGTTTATTTATTTTAATGGCTAGAACAAATTAAAATTCCGGCCAATGAAATAAATAAACTCCAATCTCTGCTAAACTTACCTAAACTGTTTTGAAAAAAATGCAGCTTAGGTGAGGTTGTAAACTCTGATTTTCTCCTTTCGGGATAAACAGCATTTACAAGAAACCAGTGTGGATGAGGCCTTTAAATATGGAAGCATTCTTCAAAAGTGGCAAGGAGTCTTTACTTTCTTATTTAGACAATTTAGAGAATCATCTTAATGATTTTTTTTTTTTTTACATCTGTTTTAAATAAGTAAAAGAAAAAGAAAGTGCAAGAAAATATTTACAGAAAAAAATATTGCACTGCTTTCCTGGGCAAAAGAGGTTATAACAGAGGCCTGGTTTTGGACAGCACATTTTATTTCAGTCAGAGTGGGGGGTCTGTTTTAATTTGAAAAAATTGAAATAAATATCTTTGACATTTCTGTTATTGGACTGTTACCTAGAATACCCTTTCTCAAAACAAGCATATTTAGTGGCTTTGAGACATTAACTCTGTAAATGAGGCTATCTGTAATATTTTATGATTAATTACTTAAGAAAAAATTCCTGTAATCCACATAGCTTTTTTTTTGTTTTGTTTTACTCCATAAAGAAAGGAAGCAAGGCTTACTTACTATAATATACAGTACCTACAGATACTATAAAATAAGGCATGAAAATGCTAGTTTGCGACACAGCTCTCTCATCACAAAGAGGGATGCTTTACTCAAAGGCCCGCTGCAAACGAACCCTTCCTCCTACCCCAAGTCTAAAGCCTCATACACACGATTGGATTTTTCGCAGACGAAGCCTCAGACTTTTGTCCGAAGGGCATTGGCCAGGAACTTGTTTGCATACAAACGGCACACAATTGTCGGCCAACAAACACAAACGTAGTTACGTACTACATGGTTTTTCAGCTCTTTAGCGCCACCCTTTGGGCACCTTCTGCTAATGTCGTGTTTGGTGAGCATTGCTTCCGAGCATACGTGTTTGTACTTTGGACTTTTGTCCGACACTTGTGTACACATGATCAGAAAATCCGACAACAGAGCGCTGTCCTCGGAAAAATTTAAAGCCTGCCATCCAACATTTGTCCGCGGAAAATCCGACAACAATTGTCCGATGGAGCGTACAAACAGTCGGATTTTTACGCCAAGAGCCTGTCATCACACAATTCCTGCTTGGAAATCTGATCGTTTACGGGGCTTAACACTAACCTTACTCTACCTGTAACTCCAACAATAACACAATAACCTTCTCTATAGCACTAACACTGATCATACCCTAAAGCCCAACATCAGCTAAAATCATTTCAAACAAATTGGGGAAGGGATACAAGCCGTGTCTGTTTTTTAACCATTTGCTTACTGCCTTCCTGCCCAGGCCAACTTTCAGAGCCCTCACGCTTTGAAAAATATATATCATGTTTGGATGTTTTGAGTAATTTTCTAGCAAAAAAATATGATTTTTACATGAAGGAGAGAAGTGCCAGAATAGGCCCGGTAGGGAAGTGGTTAATCACCATTGTTTTTTTTTATGTTTTGCTAAACAAACATAAAAAGAACGAACATTTTGAAAAAAAATAAAATAACGTTTTTAATATTTTGTTATAAAAAAATTCTCCTTCACTGATGGGCACTGATTAGGTGGCACTGATGGCGACTGATAGGCTGCACTGATGGGCACTGATGAGGTGGCACTGGTTGGCACTGATCAGGAAGCACTGATGAGGCTGCACTGATGGGCACTGATAGGTGGCACTGATGGGCATTGATAGGCGGCATTGAGAGGTGGAACTGATAGGTGGCACTGATAGGTGGTACTGATGGGCACTGATCAGGAGGCACTGATGATGAGGCACTGATGGGCACTGATAGGTGGCACTGAGGGGCACTGATTAGCAGTACTAATGGCACTGATAGGTGGCACTGGAGGGCACTGAGTAACAGTACTGGTGATCGCTAAGGGGACCAATGTCGCTTTAGCAGAAGCCAGTTAACGGCTTTCTTCTTTCCTAATGCTGACAGCGTGAAGAGAAAAAAAAGCCGGAAGCCAGCTTCTGTTTACTTCTGTGATCAGCTGTCATTGGCTGACAGATGATCATGTGGTAAAGGGCCCGCTGTCACTGGCCCTTTACCCTGCTCTGTGATCAGCCAATTCCCAAGGACTGGGCAATCACAGAGCGCGACCCCTGGGGCACACAGGTGGCGTGAGAATGGGAGGACGTCCATGTATGCCCTCCTGGCATTTTAAGCACGCAAGATAGCCGTCTTTTGGCTATAGCGCAGGCGCAAAGTGTTTAATTGTGGCATATGTCCCAGTTAGGAAGAATGACCATCACTTTCATGGGAGGAAGTGATAGAAAATCCATTCAGTGGGAACACAGAATACAACAAACCATTTTCTTAATTAAATGGGAAGGAATTAGAGCTTCTGTCGCTTTGTTATTATAGATGTGATACTCGAGTACATATGTTTATATCACCTTTATCTGTAGGCAATATCTGAATCAAGATCTAATGTTTGTCTGTTCAAATATGTTGAAAAAGTCGACCGTTTTCACATGACTATATGTATTGAACATCAGTGTATGATTTGCTTGATAGGTTTAGTGATTGCTTTTGCCATGCATGCGTACATCCCTGTGCTCATGTGAGTCCATAATAAAAGTGAACCATAGCGATTTAACTATTCCCTTATTCATTTATTTCCTTTGGTATATCTCTGGCCCAGTTAGGGCTGCTGGTTGCCTTTGCCAGCTGTCAGTGAAAAACTGCCAGTGTGCAATACACATTAAATAATATAGGTGAACAGAAAAACAGTAATTGCTGTAATGAGGAGATAAGGTATAAGGTAGGAGATAAGGTAAAGTAAAATGGTCCAGAGAGCTGGTACTCCAGATAGCTATGTTCAACCAGCGTAGATTTCTAAGGACAGTAGTGCACACAGGTGTATATCTGCGGTAACACAAAGTGTACAGCTACTTCCAGCAGAATAAAAAGGAGAATCAACTATCAGCCATATGTGTACCTTGGGGATGGATTCGCCCTCTGAACAGTAATTGCGCAATTTATCGGGAAGAATGATTCTCCTGTCACCACTTCATTGACACCAGACTGCAACATTTATTTCAAAGCAAAAGATTACCATAAAAAAAAATGAAGTACTTTACATGGAAAAAATACTAAGCATTCAGTTTCCTTTTTCCTAACTAAGAGGGAGACAGCGTGTAAGCCATAATGTGAAAAATGATACTACAGCGCTAAATTAAATAATCAAAAGTAACCATTAATAAATCACCAAATAATAAAAAGCTGCAAAAATATTGTAGTGGGTCAAACAAAGTGAAAGAGTGAAATATGTAAATAATTGCGCTAATTACTAACTTAAATAATGATGCTAACCGTGCTAAACAGTGATTAAAGCTCTGGGTATAATAACACAGAAAAAACAATATAAGAACAAATCCACAAAATATGTCCAATTGTGCTTAAGATGTGCACCAGTGGTTCAAATGAAAAACAACACCCAGTTCAGTGCAGTGATAAAAAATCCGATGTGATCACAGACACACTCCTGCTTCACAGATAAGGGATCTCCTCCACACAGACACCGCTCATGGAAAAGAAAAGAAACAACTCATTGCGCAGATGGTAGGGCACCAAAGAAACACAAGATGATTCTCTAGCAATAGCACACTCACGATACTGCCGTTCAAACAATGCATAGATAACTAGTGCACCAATCCTTCATAGAGCCGCTCAGCTGATGTTTCATCTCCTCATTCGGATCAACTATCCGTCCCGCTCGTAACTCTTCCCCCACGCGTTACGTCAATGGTCACTTGACTTAATCATGGGTGTAAGCCATAATATTTCAATTACCTAATTCATTCATTTGTTCTTTACAACATTTTATGTCATGAAAAAACCTTATCTGATAGAATGTACATATACAGGCATACCCCGGTTTTAAGTACACAATTGGGTTTATTTACTAAAGCTGAAAAGCAAAAAATCAGGCTCACTTCTGCATAAAAACCAATGAGCTTCCAGGTTTTATTACCAGTCTTAATTGAACAAGCTGGGGATAGAAGCTCATTGGTTTCTATGCAGAAGTGAGCCTGATTTTGCACTTTCCAGCTTTAGTAAATAAACCCAATTGTGTACTTAAAACCGGGGTATGCCTGTAATTCACTGCTTTTTATAGATTCTTGTAACTGCACACCTGTGGATTGTGATCATGGTGTCACTAGACAGCTAGAGTCTGATGCTGCGTACACACGACCGTTTTTCATGACGTGAAAAATGCTGTTTTTTAAATTGGTCATTAAAAACGACTGTGTGTGGGCTCCAGAGCATTTTTCATGACATGATTTTTGAACATGCTCTAATTTTTCGCATCGTTTTTCACGTCGTCATTTTTCACGTCATGAAAAATGCTCTGGAGCCTACACACAATCGTTTTTAATGACCAATTTAAAAAATGGAATTTTTCACAGCATGAAAAACGGTCGTGTGTACGCAGCATCAGACTGTAGCTGTCTAGTGACACCATGATCACAAACCACAGGTGTGCAGAAGCAAGTTATGAGACGGGAGCGCTCGTTCTGGTAAAACTAGCATTTGTAATGGAGATAGCACATTCGTCACGCTGTAACAGACTGAAAAGCACGAAGACTGAAAAGCGAGAATCGTCTCTCACCAAACTTTTACTAACATGAAATCAGCAAAAGCAGCCCAAAGGGTAGTGCCATCCGTATGGGACTTCCCCTTTATAGTGCCGTTGTACGTCACCGCGCTTTGCTTGAGCATTTTTTTTTCACGATCGTGTGTATGCAAGGCAGGCTTGACAAGAATCACATTGAGAAAAACGTTGTTTTTTCCATGACATTAAAATCGGTCGTGTGTACGCGGCATTATAGTAATAGTCAGAAACTAGTTTACTAGGCAGTCAGTTTTAGCGAGAGTCATGGTGAGTGAGATACCTAGAGCCTCCCAAAGTAAGTGACAGTAAAGCCTAGTACACACAAGGTCGGAGCCGCTGTACTAACAACACGTTTTGAGTACAACGATCTCCTCTGCTTTGCTACTGTGTTCTGACCGGGGGCAGCCCTGTCGCCAAAACACTCCGGTCTGGGCTCTCACACCTTTTTTGGCCATGAGCCTTCAACTGTTGGACCGGCTGCCATATACACGGCCCAAATGGCTGATGCCGCCCAACATTCGTCCTGTGTGTACTAGGATTAAAGCGTTACTAAACCCAGGACTCTGCTGCATTCACTATATCTGGTCCCACAGTAGACAGAGCATGGAAATGCAATTATTTTTGTAAATATAAACTGCTAAATATATTTTCTCATTAGCAGTCTTGTGACTTCTATCAGTGTCTGGTTAAAGCTTGTAGGAGGAGTTTTCATTCTGCCCTGATTGCCCTACAAGGCTGCATGACCCCCGGCCCTCTGTCTAGCTTGATAGCCCTGTGCTGATCACATGCATCCTCTTATAAATATACAAATAAAAACTCTCTAGCAATACACACCAATCCAAGCATGTGCAGAGTGCCTCCAGGCTCTGTATTATCAGGAGATGGATTGTGACAGTGGAAGAAGGGGAGGATCAGAGATGGCAGGATCAAACAGCCTTATTACACAATGAAGAGGATTAACCCATTAGGTTCCACAGAGGCGATTCAGTTTCGCATGTGTAGCGCTATACAAGTCATTCATTCATTCATTCATTCAGTATAACAAGCATGCTTTACTGCATATACAGACTGATTTTACTGTTGTAGGTTTAATAACACTTTAAGGATATTCTATCAAGTGGTGTGTGTGGTGCTCCTTTTAGAATGGTGGTCCATCCTGAGAGCAATCTGCTGCTGGTGTCAATACATTGTTAGTTGTACACGGTGCGTTTGCAGGCACCACATCATGTGGTAACGCACTACAATGCGATTTGGTGAAACATGTTTTTCAAAAGTAGTGCTTGCACCACTTTTTGTGTGTTCTGGTGCAATTTTCAGCCCATTCAAATGAATGGGCTATAAATCACACTGCAGGGGAACACACATAAATCACAGAGGAATGTGCAGCATGTTTCTGTATAATTCTGGTGTGAACCGGTATTTAGACCAACAGATTTATTTGGAGCAAAAAATATCTTTGGTCAGGGGGAGGAAAACAAATTCCCTTGATATAGTGGTTCCAGTTGGAGGAAGAATGCCGCGGCATTGGTGGTATAGGAGAAAAATATTCTCCTGCATTGGTGGTCACTGAGAGGAAAAATAATGCCCTAATCATTGGTGTCAATAGGAAGAAAAATAATGTCCAGCATTGGTGTCGGTAAGAAGAGAGCAACAATTTTGATATAAGTGGCGTCAGTTTGCAGAAAAATAATTCCAAAAGCCTAGCTCTCGAACTGTCCCTGATTTCGAGGGACTGTCCCTAATTTGGAGCAATGTCCCTCTTTCCTCCTCATTTGTCCTCATTTTGGTCTGATCTATATAGTTGTATATAAAATGCACGTTTTATCTTTCAAAAAGTGTTTCCCAGTGCTAAACCTTTCATCCAAATTCACCCTAAATTGCCACATTTGTAAATTTTAAAAGTCAATATAAAGGAAAAGTAGTGGTGCAAAAAGCCCCTGTGGATTTAATTAACCCTTTTATTTGGTTAATTCTCCTTTAAGGGGATGTGGCAGGAAGTGTGTCCTATGCCTATATACGTTTGCTAGTAGGTGTCCCTCATTCCCATCTCAAAATGTTGGCAGGTATGCCAAAAGTGCCTTATTGCTGGTGATGGTGTGATTGGGAATGCTCCAGGATTGGTGTTTATTTATAACTTATTTGAAAAGGTGCTCTATCTCCTGTGCTGTTCCCTGACTGTCCAGATGATGTCGAAGTTAAAACAATATAGGCGCCATCTTGAAGGAGATAACTCCGCCTTACAATGCCAGCATAGATTAAAGTGGAAGTAAACCCTCCTATCGTTTTCAGCCAAGGAAGCAGCCATCATAACCTCTGTTTAATCTGTAACTGCCATGATGCTGTACATGTGACCTGTTATAAAACCAGCCATTGGATGGTTTGACAGTTTGGTTGAGAGCACAAGCAAATATGACAGCTAGCATTTCCGGCATGCCGGGAATGTTAACTGTTTTTTGTAACTATCAAATTGAAGGGTTTACTTCCACTTTAAGAACCTGCTGCCACTCTGCAGACAGAGTCACAACAATATGAAAATATAATGTATACGAAAATAAAGCATTTTTTTGGATCTTTTGGATTTCGGACTCTGCGCGTTCGTTATCGTTTTGTTAAAATGAACACGAAAATCCCCAAATTCGGACGAAAATGCATTCGGACAATAACGAATGCACATGTCTAGTTAATACCTTATACAACCCACTTCCTGTGTCTTGTCTGGTAAAAAGCCTAGGCTTATGGCATCATGCACCGCTCTTTGCCAGGAAGGGAAAGGGGGGTGAGTCATAAGAGGGCCAATGAGAGCTGTGGAGCTGGAGGAGTGCCTCTGTGTGTCTGTGTAAATCCAGGAAGTGAACAGGCAGCCGTTTCAGCTGCCCACAGTTAAAATGGTTGCAGCCAGACTCAGTGGTGGGGGATTCCTGCAGCATATGCAGCTTCAGAATGGAAAATATGTTTTTATTACAAATTATGTGAGCAGATTACAGTTTCTAGTGTTTCTCTTATTCCTGGTAAAGGTTTTTGTGTTTGGCCACATCCACATGTGTGGTAATTCACAGTAAAGCACACATTTTACTGCAAAATACTGCGATGCATAATAATGCATCAAAACAAACTACAAAATTTTGCGGTAGCATTATTAATATTAACTGACACAGCATCACACCTTGCCAGATCTTAAGGCTTATGTGTTGCAGTGCGCTAGAGCACCAGATGTGATCAATCTGTGCAGTGTAATGCGCTACGTTTAACAAAAAGGTCAAGCGCATCTAACATCCATTGCAGTGTTTTGGCAACCCATTTAAATGTAATGAGCTGCCTTAGTGCAATCCATGTGAACAAGTAAAATAACGCATGGTACCCTGCGCATGAAAATGCACCATAATTGTGTGACTTTTGTTTTAATGAAAACACTTAATTATTAAGAATAAAGATTATACATGGTATCTGCAAGCACAGGCATTCCTGCAAGCTCGGGATCCACAGGGTTTGTGGTAAAGCATCCACTAGTCAAAATCAAGCATAATGAACCAGTTCACGCTATCAATAAATAAAATGAAAAGCAAGTGTATTTAATCTCCATGGCAGGCAGTGCCTGGGTCCCCAAGAGGGATGCCTGGCTGGCAGTATGTGATGCTTCATTATTTTTGATTCTGAGTGTGTGATATGTTGTCAGATATATTTCTCATGGTTGAAGATGTTAACATATTTTTCATTTACATGAAAGCAAGAAAAGTAAAAATGCATGCAAAATTCAGTGCGTAACATTTAAAATGGATGGCTGTGTGTGTTGACTTAATTCTCTAAATAATATGCACATTATTTGCAGGCACATTTGTAAAGCAGCAAGTATGAAATGCTTTGTATAATATACTCTCTATATATTTTTAATGTGTGTGTGTGTATATATATATATATATATATATATATATATATATATATATATATATATATATATATATATACAGCCCTCAAAAATTCCACTCGCATTTTGCGAGTGGATTTTGAGGGCTAGCGAGTGTGGGCTGCCTGGGAGTGGGGGCGGGGGGGCGAGAGCCACCGAAAGCCTGGGTTGTATGGGAGCCATTCTCCCAGTAATCGTAGGGGAAGAGAGAGCCACCGCCGCAGCTGCAGCCACCAGGATTGGACGGGTGATCTGTTTATTATAGTGCCCGGGCAAGGGGGAAGGGGCTGTATATGACGCGCGTGGCGGGGAACACACAGCTATTGAAGTGAAAGCTGTTATGTTCCCTGGGCTCTGATCAACCAAGCGGCGGCTCTCCTCTATTCCCCTACACAGGTAGGCTGCATTGGGGACAGATGGCTGCATTGGGGACACATGGCTGCATTGGGGACACATGGCTGCATTGGGGACACATAGGCTGCATTGTGGACACATAGGCTGCATTGGAGACACATAGGCTGCATTGGAGACACATGGCTGCACTGGAGACACATGGCTGCACTGGAGACACATGGCTGCACTGGAGACACATGGCTGCACTGGAGACACATGGCTGCACTGGAGACACATGGCTGCACTGGAGACACATGGCTGCATTGGGGACACACGCCAATGCAGCCATGTGTCTCCAATGCAGCCGCATTGGAGACACATGGCTGCATTGGGGAAACATGGCTGCACTGGCGGACACAGTGTGCACTGGCAGGCACAGGCTGCATTGGGGACACAGGCTGCACTGGCGGGCACAGGCTGCATTGGTGACACATAGCTGCATTGGGGACACAGGCTGCACTGGTGGACACAGGCTGCTCTGGCGGACACAGGCTGTATTGGTGGACACGGGCAGGCTGCATTTTTGGGCACGGATAAAGTTGTTAATATTTATTTTTATAACTTAATTCTGCATAAGATATTTAAGTGCCATTTCATGATATAATTTATGAGGGCGTGTTTAGGGGCAGGATTAGGGGCTGGGCATGGTAGGGGTTGTGCGGGGCAACTGGTGGCGTGTAACCCTTAAAGCCTGGCTAGTAGCTCAGGACTTGACATTTTGAGCTCTCTCTCTCTCTCTCTCTCTCTCTCTCTCTCTCTCTCTCTCTCTCTCTCTCTTTTATATCTTACCAGCCACTTTATAAGGTACACATTGCTAGTACTGTGTTGAACCCCCTTTTTCCTTCAGAACTGCCTTAATTCTTCGTGGCATAGATTCAACAAGGTGTTCCTCACAGATTTTGGTCCATATTGACATGATAGCATCACGCTGTTGCTGCAGATTTGTTTGCTGCACATCCATGATGAATCACCTACCTGTACGTAATTTTGTGTACGCGGTTTAGGGGGGGGGGGGGGCGCTTCTCCGGCTATGATTGGACACAGCGGGAACCAATCAGCAGGTCTGACGGCCGCTGCGACCCTCTGATTGTTCACAGGAGAGATGGATCAGAGGTTTGCTGATGTAAACAAAGCACACCACTGATCTGTCATGCCCCGTACACACGATCACCTTTTCTCATGAAAGAAAACAACGTTTTTCATCATGAAAAAAAACAACGTTTTTCCAACTTCATCATAAAAAACGATGTCGTCCACACACCATCGTTTTGGAAAAATGATGAACAAAGCGTGGTGACGTACAACACTCGAAAGGGGAAGTTCTATTCGCCTTTGGGCTGCTTTTAGCTGATTCCTTGTTAGCAAAAGACGATTCGCGCTTTTTTGTCTGTTACATCGTGATGAATGTGCTTACTCCATTCTGAACGGTAGTTTTACCAGAACGAGCGCTCCTGTCTCATAACTTGCTTCTGAGCATGCGCGGGTTTAAAACGTCGTTTTAGCCCACGCGCGGTCATTTTTTACAACACAAAAAACAACATTTTCAAAAACGACATAAAAAATTTAAGCATGTTCGAATTTTTTTTTTTCGTTTTTCAGAAGACGGAAAACGATGTGAAGCCCACACACGATCATTTTAAATGACGTTTTTAAAAATGTCATTTTATTTCATGCCAAAAAACGACCGTGTACGCGGCATCAGGGTGGAAAAGTGAGAGATTGTGTTTCAGCTAAGCTGAATCACAATCTCTCTCTTCCTCCAGTGTAACACCCCCCCCAGTTAGAAACACCTCCCAGGGAACACATTTAACCCCTTGATTGCCCGCTAGTGTTAAGCCCTTCCCTGACAGAGTCATTTATACAGTGATCAGTGCATTTTTTTAGCACTGATCACTGTATTGGTGTCACTGGTCACCAAAAAGGGTCAGATTTGTCTGCCGCAATGCCGTAGTCCCGCTAAAAAAAAAAAAAAAAAAATCGCAGATCGCGGCCATTACTAGTAAAAAAATAAAAAGTCCCTAAATCTATCCTGTAGTTTGTAGATGCTATAACTTTTGCGCAAACCAATCAATATACGCTCATTGGGATTTTTTTTTACCAAAAATTTGTAGCAGAATACATATTGGCCTAAATTGAAATTTGAAATTAGTTCTTTTACATTTTTTTATATGTATTATAGCAGAAAGTAAAATATATGTATATATATATTTTTTAAATTGTTGTTTTTTTTTTTTTGTTTATAGAGCAAAAAGTAAAAACCGCAGAGGTGATCAAATACCACCAAAAAAATGCTCTATTTGTGGGGGAAAAAAAAAGGACATCAATTTAATTTGGGTACAGCAACGTCAGTTAAAGCGACGCAATGGCGTATCGCAAAAATGGCTGGTCAATAAGTGGGTAAAGTCTTCAAAGGCTGAAGTGGCTAATAATTAGTGGCACCCCCATGCATCAGATAAAAAGCAACGCGTTTCATCTGTGGGTCAGGAATGTTAAATTATTTTGTGAGAACCTAGCCCTAAACTGTAACTATTTTGAATTCCCTGTCTCCAATGGCATCCCTAGGGGGGACCAGAGGGGGCCCTGACCCCCCCCCCCAACATTATGGTGTGCCCCACCATGTGCCCCCCCCCCCAAAAAAAATATATATTTTTTTGCTTTTTTTTTGTATTTTGCTCGGGCCGCCGCTGGAGTAACACAGTCTCTCCTGAGAGGGGGAGCATCCCCAGTCAGTCCTCTCCCCTCCCTCTGCTCGCTGACACTGCATAATACGAGCGCTCACACAACCACAGCCACCAGGTCCTGCATCCTCATTGGCATGGAGAAGAGCGAGTTGCAGGAAGGACTCCACGAGCACTGTTGGGGGCCTTCATCTCAGTTACTGAAAAAACAGACTGATTTTTCCCATCCTTAGGACAGGAGAACCAGCCTGTAAATTCTGAGAGTGGTGACTGCAAGCTAAGTGTCAGTCTATGACACTCTTTCACAGTCCAGCGAGTCCAGCTACCCCCCTCACTCTCCTCACATACAAGCAGGGAATACAGCTCTTCCTCCTCATTCCAGTCCCGCCCACACTATCCCGGTGTGCTGTATCTGAAGAGAGGGGATGTGTGGGTGGGAAATATGAAAATCAGCAGCATTCCTGGCTGTGTGTGAATGATGCCTGAGATTCTAGCTTGGATCGCAGACTGCAGACTGCACTGAACTGCATTATGTCCATTCCTTCTCTCCCCCATCTGTCTGTCTCCCTCCCCTCTCCTGTTCTTTCAAAACATTCACAATTTACTTTCACTTTCAGTTAGGCAGGTAATAGACAGTGCAAATTTCTTTCCTGCATCCACAGATTGCAGGAAAGAAACTTGCATGATTCCCCCATCAACACAGACAGTGCTGACAGGTGAATATCCCTCCTGCCCAGCAATTGTATTCTCCCGACAAACAGTGATTATCACTAGTGGCTATAGCAACCACTAGTGATAATCATAAGAGAATCTGCTCATTAATGGTTCAAATCTCAGCCAGTTCCTGCTGAGCCAGCTGAAATTTAAAACTGTCTATGGCTGGTCTTAGCTCTTAGGCAGCCCATACATTGAGATCACTTTTTCTCATTCAACTATTAGGTTGAATGAAAAAAAAAAAAAAAAAGAAATTATCCAATTTCCCCATCTACACATTATAGATGGATGGGGGAATCCTCCCAGTGTGGACCAGTGCTGGAATAACCAGAGTTGCTGTCCTGTCCTGGCTATTCACAGCGCTGGCCTCTGTCTCAATGGCAGTGGCGGCAGCACATTGGAACCCAGTGCTGGTTACTTTATGGGGCTGATGTATAGAAGGGCCAGCACAATTTGTTGTTAGAGATAGGCTGGGCATGTTCAAAATTCCACATGCCAGAGCCCGCCAGGAAGCTGCACAGCGCTAATTACAGGCAGTGAGACATTTCCCGGTCCACAGCTCTGCACAGATCAGGAAATGTCTCACTGACTGTGATTAGCACTGTGGATTGTCGGCTTCCTGGCGGGAGATCAGGCATGTGGGATTTCAAACACACCCAAGCCCATCTCTGTTGGTTGTAGACAGTTGAGCATCATGAGCTGTGTGTCCCAAGCGTGTCACAATCCTACGGGGCGCTTTTTCGTGGCTGGAAAAAGCGCCCAGAGGCGATTCAGTTCGCATGAGTAGCACTATACAAGTCATTCATTCATTCATCGTGTAGCATCGTGATGCAATCCAGGTGATGCTCCTGGTCAAATCCTAGTGTTAAATATCAGTGATTTTATTGATCAAAGCCCACACTTTACAGGCATAGAGCCCACATGGCTGCGGAACATATGGTTGATTATATATATGTGGTTGTACTCTTGATGCTAATAAATACTGGGGGTTATTTACGAGAGGCAAATCCACTTTGCACTACAAATGCACTTGGAAGTGCAGTCGCTGTAGATCTGAGGGGAAGGTCTGAAATGAGGGGAAGCTCTGCTGATTTTATCACCCAATCATGTACAAGCTAAAATGCTGTTTTTTATTTTCCTTGCATGTCCCCCTCAGATCTACAGCGACTTTCAGTGCACTAGTAGTGCAAAGTGGATTTGCCTTTCGTAAATAACCCCCACTGTGTTTATTAGATCTGACTGGGAGCATCACCTGAATCACATCCTGATCAGCATGTCAACAGAGAAGTTTATACAGCATTACTGCTGCTAGGTGACCAGCTGGGGGCTCGGCTCTCTATAACCAATAGTGCCAGCCTTCCCCTGCATGCATCCATAATGTCACCAGCACTAGGTCCTAATAGACTGCCGCCGCTGCCAAGGAAACGGATGCCAGACCAGCGCTGTCAATAGGGACAGGGACAGCTAGGGAACCCCACAGTGGCAGAACACCAGGGCCCGGTGGCAAGACAACCTTTGCAACCCTGATAGTTCTCCCACTGCTTTGGACCCTTATATTTTTATTGATGTGCTGGTGACATATATCTCTTGTTTTCTGCCACCCTGGGGGGCCCCAGTATAGTAGGAAGGGAGCTTACTGCAGAACATATGAAAGGGCCTGTTGTGGGATCGTAGTAAAGGGCCCCAGAATATATATAATTGCATCTTATAGTTGCCCCCCCTACTTTTGTCCATGTCCCCCCATGTGCCCCCCCTAAATATGAAAGCTGGAGACGCCACTGCGCTGTCTCACACTGCATCTGAAGTTGGAGACTTCTTTTTTCTGTAACTTGTCATATGTGTTTTCAGGTAAAGTGGTTCTATAGGCAGAACGTTTTTTTTCCTTAATGCATTCTATGCAATAACGGCTTGCCGACTAGCCACCGCAACTGCGGGAGAATGTCTCGGCTGCGCAAATCGCTGTACCGGTATGGTGGTCCCTTTAACGGCTATAGCATTATAGCCAGAGCTGATACACGTGATCCGCGTGGCCCACGATCGCTCCACAGAGAGCCAGAATGAGGATCTGTCAATGTAAACAGATCACCGTTCTGACAGGCAAGTACAGAGTGATTGTCTGTTCCTAGTGATCAGGAACAGCGATTTCTCTCTACTCCCAGTCAGTCCCCTCCCCCCACAGTAAGAAACACCTCCCTAGGGAACACTTAACCCCTTGATCGCCCCCTAGTGTTAACCCCTTCAATGCCAATGTAATTTATACAGTGATCGGTGACAGGGAATAATCCCACTGTGTAAATGGAGTAAATCCGCGCTAACCCAACATTGAGTGTGTATTAATTAGTGCTACTAGGTGCAAGGATCCAGCGCACAAACCACAGGTGTGAGATTATATGAAAATTGTGTAGAAAATAAAAAGGTGCTGCAATTAAATAATAGTTTGAATAGAGAACTAAGTAAAAATGTGAAAAGAGATATATGTTAATGCACAACCTGAAGGTCGCATATCTCAGCGACTAATTTGACACAAAATGATCATGTGTAGATAATTATATAAAAATATATATTGAATTCCTAAGATGGTGAAAGTGATCAAATCAGGAACACACAGCGTTACATCTAACCCTCATTGGTCATGATAAATGGTCATTCAAGTCCATAGAAAACACAAAATAAGTTAATAGAGAGGTACTAATTAGGAAAACAATGTGAAACGAAGTGGCAGTCCAAATATGTAAAAAAAACAGAAACAAAAAAGTGAAGTCCGTGAAGGATGTAACACTCTGGCGATTGGATTGCAGATTTTCACAAAAAATGTTCAGAACTAAACACTTCTCCGCCCCTTGGGCGGAGCTAAGGACTCTGACGTCATTACACACCAGCTGGTCAGGCGTGAGCCGAGTCACTAGCAGCATGTGTGTTTGTTTTAAGATTTTGTTCTGTAACTTTTTTGGATGTCAGCAACCTGCTCAATCAATAAAGGGCAAGTGTTTTTTTACTGCACCATGAAGTTTTTCCTTCTTTTTTTTCATCATTCTACCTATTGCCTACTGAACGCCCCCTCTGCTGTCCTGAGAGGAGACGGTGTCTGTGCACCCAGGATTCCAGTGATTCATCCTGAAGGTTCCGGGACCACAACCAAAGGCTGTTCCCTGCTGAGGATTGATCTCCACGTTTGGAGCCAGACGAATCACCCTGTATGTGCTGAGCTGATTTGATCTCTGTAATAGGGGTCCATCTGTTCCGGTAAGCGGCCACATTATCTATTTAGCAGAAGTGTTTAGTTCTGAAGATTTTTTGTGAAAATCTGCAATCCAATCGCCAGAGTGTTACATCCTTCACGGACTTCACTTTTTTGTTTCTGTTTTTGCTACATATTTGGACTGCCACTTTGTTTCACATTGTTTTCATAATTAGGACCTCTCATTTAACTTATTTTGTGTTTTCTATGGACTTGAATGACTATTTATCATGACCAATGAGGGTTAGATGTAACGCTGTGTGTTCCTGATTTGATCACTTTCACCATCTTAGGAATTCAATATATATTTATATATATATATATATATATATATATATATATATATATATATATATATTTTTATATAATTATCTACACATTATCATTTTGTGTCACATTAGTCGCTGAGATATGCGACCTTCAGGTTGCGCATTAACATATATCTCTTTTCACAATAATCCCACTGTCATTGTACTAATGTCACTGGTCCCAAAAAAAAAATATTCAAAAGTGTCAGATCTGTCCGCTTCAATGTTGCAGTCCCACTAAAAATTGCTGATCACTGCCATTACTGATAAAAAAATAAATAATAATAATAATAAAAATGGCATAAATATATCCTCAATTTTTTTGACGCGTTTGCACAAACCAATAAATATACGCTTATTGCGTTTTTTTTTTTACCAAAAATATGTAGAAGAATACATACTGGCCTAAACTGATGAAGAATTATTTATTTATTTTTTGGGATAGTTATTTTTCTTTGTTTATAGCGCAAATAAATAAATTAATAAATCATAGAGGTGCCACCAAAAGAAAGCTCTATTTGTGGGGAAAAAAAAGAACCTCAATTTTGTTTGGGTACAGCGTTGTACGATCGCGCAGTTGTCAGCTAAAGCAACGCAGTGCAGTATCGCAAAAAAATGGCCTGTCATTAAGGGGGTAAATCGTTCCGGGGCTGAAGTGGTTAAGGTAAAAAACCTTCTGGGTGAAGCTAGGCTTAGAATGTCTTTAAGTAAATGTTGTTTTTCCATTCTTTTATAGTACATGAAAAGGTTTAAATTGCATACATATTAAGTTTCCTTAATGTCATTGCAAAATAATTTGAAATGAAGAAGTTCCAGACAATCATAGATCTTGCCAGGGTCTGATCACTAAATTAATAGTCTAAGTGCCAGACAATGCACCTTGCTCAACTTTCAAACCTTTTATATAAATTGAGTTTTAGTCGAAGGATGACTTTGCAGTTGAAAGTTAAGGCATATGGTTGACAGGACAGCCAATGCCGCACCTGAGCTAGAGCATTGTCCATAGACAAAGTAAAGCTAAATAAGTGGGCAGGTATAAATATTTCATACGTAATCCAGCACAATTGTGAATATTAATATACTTCCATAAACCCAAGCGAGACTGGTGCACTTTAAGTTTCTAATGTATGCATTGTACATAATCACATAAACCACACATTTGACTAAAAACCTCCCTGGCATTGTCCTGAAGGCTTCCTCTGGTTCTGACCTTCACTTTCAGCTGGTAACAAATTTAATGTCAGAACTCCAAAAATGTAACATACTTTGTGTACAAATAATTTCCAATTTCATAGCTCAGTGATATTCAAAGTCACTGCCATCCTTCTTACAAACATGTTTTTTCCCCTAAGTCTATCAAAAGCTCAGCCTTACAGCATGATTTATTTTAGAAACAGAGTAAATGTTAACTCTATCTCCTCAAATACCCTTTTGCAAAAAAATTAATTTAGGAAATGGAAGAGACTTTTCAAAATACACAAAAATTTAATCAGAGTGTATGAATTTGCAGAGTTCAATTTATCAAGCCCCATGCTTGTGCATCCTAGCTAAGAAACCATGGATAAACATGAATAAATATTGTACATACTGTGAGGTCATGGCTGACAGGATTGTGGATGATGTATATGTGTTGCCTAGGTTTCTCACCTGAAAAAGTTAAGGGGCTCCAGAATCTTGAGTCAGTTGTGGAGAAAACAAACTTTTTTTTGTTTTAATAGATCTGGTCTGGTTCCTGGAGGCTCTGTAGGATAAGACTCCATTCCTAGGTCCATATCTTACCTGTTTGCCAGAACTTGTTTTTTAGTCTCAGTTGCAGCGGCAACCCGTCCATATGGGGCGCAAGGACGCAGCCCTCCTGAACCATGCGCCTGTCCCCTAATTTACATCCAGGGCGCCGGATGCATGGATTACAAGAGGAGTTTTTGTTTTTTAGAAGCACATGATTAAAGCCTGAGGCTCTATTAGGCTTAAAAAAGGGGTGGGCTTGGGGGGCAGAGACACGACCGACTGCCAGGGGAGGGATGGGGAGTTGGGGCTTGGCGGCGGACAGATTTCCGCCCCCTCCAAAAAAAATACACCACCAGCCGCTACTGCTCAATTGTCCACTGGCTTTTTTTTATATGTGAGCTAACTGATACCGAGAGCTCTCTCTCTATCTTCTGTAAGAGCTTGCTGCTGAGTGAAAAGGCTGACTGCTGACAGAACACTAAAAAGTTATATGTACGTTTGTTTTGCGGAACCCATTACTGTGAGCACCCAGTTAGTCAGAGTTTAGTTAGTGGTTCAGAAAAGCTAACTTTTGGTTTGTTTTATGCTATGGATTTGCTGTATAAAGCACTCCTGCATTGAGTGCATCCTCTCTTTCTTATTGTCTCGCTTATTAAAAGTGCATAGTAGTCCTGCTTTGACTGTTCTGGTTGTCCTTGCCTCTTGCATGTTTTACCGCCACAACTACTAATTGAGCCTGTCCCCTTTACAATACCTATCATTTTAAGAAAAGGTTGGAATCAGTCAATGACAACTACTAGAAAATTTACAATGATTCCATCTACACAAACTGAACTCCCTACTGGACTCTAACACACTAATCGTGTCAGCCTCCATCAACACAGATTCAGAAAAGTGGGAAGCATAGTAATTTTAAGGGGTTTTAAAAAAATAGGAGAGATGGTGCAGTGAGCATACATAGTTATGTCACGGTCTGGAGTCAGGCTCAGAGGCCAAATTGCTATAGCAGTGACAGAACAGGTATACAGGCAGTAGAGTATTCCAGGAACAGGCCAAGGGTCAAACACAGGTGGTTGCAGATTGGGATCAGGCAATAGAGAAGTCCAGGAACAGGCCGAGGGTCAAACACAGGTGGTTGCAGATTGGGATCAGGCAATAGAGAAGTCCAGGAACAGGCCGAGGGTCAAACACAGGTGGTTGCAGATACAATGGCAGCAGAGCAGACAAATCGCAAGGCGCTGGCTGGGAAGGCACAATAACCTGGCAAAGAGGAAGTGCAGAGACAAGGCTTTTATAGGAAGTCTGTGGGAGGAGCAAGGGGTTCAAGGTTCAAGACAATCAAGACACAAGGCAGGAATGTTCAATGGATCAGATGGGTTTGTCCAGCAGATCAGACAGGGAGCTGTCCAGCATCCCAGATAGCTCAGTGAGAAGGTTCACTGCCAGACACAGATGAGGTCCCAGGTTCAAGTCTAGGTCCTGACAAGTTATTTCCTCAAGGGAACTTTGACCCACAAGAAAAAAGACCACTCTATCAAAAAAAGGTGAAATCACCTATGGGTCAGCTTGGTGTGCTGTTCATCAGCTGTTATCTTAGGTCTCTTAAGTCTTTAAGCGGTGAGCTCCCTTTTACCACAGTTATTGGTTTTGTTCTCACATACCCTGCATGGGTAAGAGCCGGTTCACACTGGGGCGACCCAGGATCCGATCTTCAAGATGCCCCAAGTTGCCCCAAGTCACGCGGTCGAGAAAATTAATGGAAGTGAATGGGAGCCGTCTTAATGTACACTACTGTAGTCGCTCCGACTTCAGAAAAGGTTCCTGTACTACTTCAATCCGACTTCTAGGCGACCTGTACCCATTGATTTCAATGGAAGTCGCCTCAAAGTCGGATCCCTGTTCAACTTTACAGGAAGTCGCCCCAGTGTGATCCTGTTCTAAGGCAAGCCCCTCCCTCCCACAGGGGAACTCCACGCCAAATTTTAAATAAAAAAACGGCATACCAGCATACCAGGCCCTTAGGTCTGGTATGGATTTCAAGGGGAACCCCCTACGCCAAAAATACGGCATGGGGTCCCCCCCAAATCCATACCAGACCCTTATCTGAGCACGCAGACCGGGCGGTCATGAAAGGGGGTGGGGATGACCGAGCGCTCCCCCTCTTGAGCTGTACCAGGCGGCATGCCCTCAACATGGGGGGGTTCTTTGGGGCAGGGGGGCACCCTGTGCCCCCCCCACCCCAAAGCACCTTGTCCCCATGTTGATAGGGACAAGGGTCTCTTCCCGACAACCCTGGCCATTGGTTGTTGGGGTCTGCGGACGGGGGCTTATCGGAATCTGGGAGCCCCCTTTAATAAGGGGGCCCCTAGATCCCAGCCCCCCACCCTATGTGAATGAATATGGGCTACATCATACCCCTACCCATTCACCCGGTGGTAGAAAAATGTCAATAAAAAAACACTACACAGGTTTTTAAAGTAGTTTATTAGGCAGCTCCGGGGGTCTTCTTCCGACTTCAGGGGTCTTCCGACTTCTCCCTTCTGCCGGGCACCACCGCTGTCTTCTTTCAGCTCTTTTACCAGCGGCGTCCCGGTCTTCTCTCTTCTTCCGTCTTTGGGGGTCTTCTTCCGATTTTGGGTGGTCTTCCGACTTCTGCGCTCTCTTCTCCCGCTCTCCGGTTCTTTTTCTCTTCTGCCGGGCACCAACGCTATCATCTTTCAGCTGATTCACCAGCAGGGGCCCCGTTTTCTGCTTCACCTTCTTCTCCTCTTCGATGTTCACTCAACGTTCCCTTCTACTGTAATGCTGGGTGTGTGGTGCGCGGCGATTTATATAGGCCTCTTATGACGTCACAGTCCCAGGATGCTCCGGGTGGTGACGACATAAGGGGGCAGGGGAATTACGTCGGAAGATGGAAGAAGACCGGGCCGCCGCTGGTAAAAGAGCTGAAAGAAGACATCGGTGGTGCCCGGCAGAAGGGAGAAGCCGGAAGATCCCCGAAGTCGGAAGAAGACCCCCGGAGCTGCCTAATAAACTACTTTAAAAACCTGTGTAGTGTTTTTTTATTGACATTCTTCTACCACCAGGTGAATGGGTAGGGGTACGATGTACCCCATACTCATTCACATAGAGTGGGGGGCCGGGATCTGGGGGCCCCCTTATTATTTCCAAGGCAACAGGTATATATACACACTCTTGGGTCTCTCGTCGGGAAACATGCCGACAAGAATCTTGACGAGAAAATAGAGAGCAGGATCTCTAGTTTTCTCGTCGAGATTCTGGCCAGATTTCCAGACGAGAAACCTGAAAGCCTCGTACACACACTCGGTTTACTCGGCAAGAAAGCTCTGCCAGCAGTTTTCTTGCTGGTTCTTGCCGAGAAAACCGAACGTGTGTATGAGGCTTCACTCAATACGGTAAAATCAAGCATTCTGCTCTACTGGAAGCAAAATACTGTTCTAACGCTTAGCCTATCGTTCACCAAGATCAGCAAGATATATTTGGTGGAGGAATTGATGGCTACAGTCAATAGTACTGAAGAGAAGTTCTGTAAGAAATGGTTTTACTGGACCAACTTTATCTTTTTGGCTCATTATCAAGCTACATTGGCAGCCTCCATTTAGACACCTGAATCAGTTGCTAGGGGGTCTATGCCAAATCTAGAAACCATGTCGTTCCATGCCCCTTCTTCCCACCTAGTACTACCCATCTCCCCCTATTTTCTTTTCCTTTCTCTCCCCCTTCTCTCGCTCTCTGCATATATCCTATTCCTGCAGCACTTGCTCTAAATTGTAAAGATTGGTCATTCTACCAACAGATGTAGTTTTTCTGATTGGATTACTTAAGTCGGTAAAGTGGCAGTCTAGATTAGTTCATACACATTGATGATTGTAAAGATGTGCATTGCTAAACAATGATTTGCAAGGCCTCACCCACATACTGGGTTAGGGGTGATTAACCATACAGTACACTGTACTGGTACTTCGAAAATATACCAAGTTATACAATGGTGTATGACTGAAAAATGATAAATAAAGAGTAAAAAAACAAAAGGGAGAATATTCACAGAGAGCCAATGGTTACCAACCGATATTATTTTATACTTATTTGGATTTATTTGCATTCATTTCATTGTCCTCCCTGCAAAACCTATATACATATATTTTTTCCGTGGATTCATACTACCTTTTCAATAGTGTCACATGACTGAGCCCAGGAAGTGCAAGAGCAATGTGAAATTTGTTTAGTGCTTTTACAGGTCTATATTTGGCAGCGGCAGTACCCTTTGGGTGCAAGAGTGTGTTATAGCACTAACTAAAAATTCTGCTAGCACCTTCATTAGCAGAATGATAGTAGTATTAATTGGTGCTAAACGACAGACTAATCCTGAAGAGATTCGGCACTAGTAACACGAACAGCTGCATATAATGGATATGATCAGGGCCGCTGAAAGGGGGGGACCATCAACCCTCCTGTAGGGGGCCCGGGCAAACAGGGGGGCCCGGGCAGCAGAGGAAATCATTGTGGTGGGATGGAGGGACAATTACAGAATTACTTCCCACTTCCTGTTCTGCCTGCTTCTGATCCCCCTCTGTGCCCCCATGTCACTGTGATGCCCCCATGGCACTGATGGCTTACATTTTAATACATTTTAACATTCTTTAAATTATATTAACAAAAAAGTTTAAAGATTTTTCAAAACTTTAAAAAAAGAGATAATTCACAAATGTTTGTTTCCGCTAATAATGATTTTAGTGTATTTGTTTGTGAAAATATTGTTTTGATATATTTGGGGGTGGGGGGCCTGGGGAGCCCTGTCAGGTAGGCTGTACAGGGCCCCGTGATTTCTAACAGCAGCCCTGGGTATGATATACTAAAGGGAAACAGATCGTGCACTTGACAAGTGCAGTTGCGCTCTGCAGGGGAATTTGCTCTAGAGCTTAGTAAATATTACTAATTACTAATATTTACTAATAGAGCTTAGTAAATAAAGGGAAGCTCTGCTGCCTTCCATCATCCAATCATGTGCAAGCAAACATGCTGTCTTTTATTTTCCTTGCATGTGATTGGATATTCTTTGCAAAGTGAAGCTTGACTTCATTTACTAAGCTCTGGAGCAAATTCACTTACAAAGTGCACAGTCTAACCGCCTTATGTAAATCAACCCCAGTGACTTAGATTGGTTAATGGTTTTGGAAAGACTAAACTGTGACAAAAACTGTACTAGTGATAATGTTGTTTCCGGTATGCAAACCAAGCAATACTATTGTCCACTCCTGGAATTTGCACTGCTACATCAATATAAATGTAGGGCTTGTTCGAACTGATAAATATGTTGATCTGTTTTTTTTTATTTACTTGATCAAAACACAACATACCCAAATAATTCAAAGGCAACCGCTAAAGTTATAAAATGCAGGTGGAAAACCTGATCAAAAAGAACTGAAAAGTTAGTACATTTCCAACCATAACAAGCCCTTTGGGGCATAAAAAAACTCAGTGTCAAATCTGATTTATTTTCTCATTTCACCTAGAACACGTAACAGCATTACAGTGACTTTTACAAATATAGGATTTTCTAGACTTAAACAAGATTTCAAAGATTAAACCTGCACTATGAGCATTAAACAATTATTCCATGCAGAATACAAGTCCTACTGTCTCTGCGGTAGTGTTCCTTGATCTCAACACCCACAGAAACCTAATATACAGTATATGGTCAAAAGTGATGGCACCCTTCCAAATTACTGAGTTCAGGAGTTCCAGTGAGGTATATTGTAATGCTACAGCATACAAAGACATTATAGACAGCTGTGTACTCCCAAGCTTGTGGCCTTTTTTTGTTCCAGTATGATGATTGTTCCCCTATGCACAGTTTTTTGAAGTTGTCATTTTTTCCCACAATTCTTGGTAAAATAACGTTTTTTTTTTTTTTTTTTAAACACAAAAAGTTATTTCTCACACACAGCATAGGCATACTTGCAATTACACCCCAAAACACATTTTGCTACTCATCCAGGGTATGGTGATACCACATGTGTTAACTTTTTCACAGCCTGGCCACATACAGAGGCCCACCATCCAAGTAGCACCTTTAGGCATTTTAAGGACATAAATTATACATTTAATTTCCTGACTAATTAGGCTGCACTGATGGCTACACTAATGGGGTGCACAGACAGTTCCACTGATGACTGCACTGATGAGGTGCACTGACAGTTCCACTGAAGGCTGCACTGATGAGTTGCACTGACAGGTCTACTGACGAACTGCACGACAGATCCTCTGACTGCTCCACTAATGAGCTGCACTGACAATTCCACAATAAGCTGCAATGACAGATCCACTGCACTAATGGGCTGAACTGAAAGATCCTGTCTGCACTGATGGACTTTACTGGCAGGTCCACTTATAGCTGCAATGTTGAGGTGCACTGATGGATCCATTGATGGCTGCACTGATGAATTGCACTGAGAGGTCCACTGTTGGCTGCACTAATGGATGGCACTGCCAGATCCACTGATTGCTGCCCTGATAAGCTGTACTGACAGATCCACTGATTTCTGCACTAATGGGCTGCACTGACATATCCACTGATATCTGCACTGATGAGATGCACTGACAGGTTCCTTGATGTGCTGATTTGACAGGTTCTCTTTATTTGGAGCAGCCTTTTAGCACATTAGAGGATGTGTTAACTGGTAACTCACTGTTCCCAAATTTTCCTCCTCACACAGGATTGGTGTGTGAGGAGTAGAAGCTTGGAACAGCGAGTAACCATTGTTTGTTTACATTTGTTTACATCTGACAGTCAGCATTGCTCTGCTTGGGGAGGAGTGGGAACCGAGCCATTGGCAATGTTTGGTGGCTCGGTTCTCATTGCAGAGACTGGTCTGATGCTTCATCCACCGAGGTAAGTATGATTAGCAAAATAAAAAAAGACTTCTCTTTTAAACTATTACAAATAGGAGCATAAGAATACTTGCATAATAGCATAATAGTCCCTGGCTTGGGTTTAGCAGCATGAACAGGACATGTAGCTGAGACTTCCTCTCTCTCCGCTTCCTCCTTTCCAGGCTTTTTAAAGTGAACACCCAGGGCCAGGAAGTGCATACACAATGGCCCGGATTCACATACATCGGCGCATATTTATGCGGGTGTAACGTATCTAATATAGACTGCACAGAGGCAAGCACTGGATTCACAAAGCACTCGCTCCCACTCGCTCCTAAAGATACGCTGGGTTTCCTCAGCGTAAGCCAGCGTAGGTGGAAGTGGGCGTGAGCCATGCTAATGAGGCGTGACCCCATGCAAATGATGGATTGAGCATCATAAAGATACGAATAACGTACGGCGCATGCGCCGTCCCGTGGACGCATCCCAGTGCGCATGTGCAGAATCATGTCGGAACTACTTCCTAAGATACGACGGATCACTGCCTACGACGTGAACATAACCTACGCCATGCCCTATTCACGTACTACGTAAACGACAAACGATACGACGGCTTGTGTTCCCTGGTCCATACCTTTGCATGAGTTGCGCCTCCTATATTGGGAATAACTTTACGCCGGATGTACAACTTACGCAAACCGCGTCTATTATGCGCCGGGTGCAACTACGTTCGTGAATCGGCGTATCTCCCTCATTTGCATATGTGCATAGGAAATCTATGGGAGCGGCAAATGCGCCCAGCGTAAATATGCGCCCACGATACGACGGAGTAGGAAAGTTACGTCGGTCGGATGAAGTCTATTTTCAGGCGTATCTCAGTTTATGGGCACGGCGCATAGATACGACGGCGCATACTTACACTTACGCGGTGTATCTGGAGATACGTCGACGTAAGTGCTTTGTGAATCCGGGCCAATATATTTACAGGCATTTACAAATTCAGACAGTAGAGAGCAGCAGATTCCTTACACACTCACAGAATGTTTAATGTCTGCAAAGTACACAGATATATGGACAACTTTGAGCGCATATGTGCAGGTGATTGTGGTTTGCTCAGCAGCGCATGCTTTTTAAACGTACACCAGCTTTATGATTGTGAACTTCCAATATAAATGGAATGTTTGGATGGAAATTTTGTATTTTAGATATTTCTATTTGTATTTAATGTCAGAGTTAGCATGATGTACAAGTGCTCCGCTGGTGCCACTGCCTTTTAATCTATAGTGAGCTTGTCACAATATAGGCGTAATCTTAAAGAGGTTGTACACCCTGTACAACCACTTTTACCTACAGGTAAACCTAGATTAAGGCTTACCTGTAGATGCTCGAAATATCTCCTAAACCTCCACGGTTTGGGAGATATTTACAATAATGACGGGCGCCGATTTCTATGGTGCGTGCGTCGTAGACAACAGCGCAGTTGCACTTTAGAAACGGCGACCGTGCCGTTTCTAAAGGAGGCCACGCAGTGACTGGCGGCTCCTGCGCGCATGCGTGCGAGTGACGTCATCAGGGCTCCGGCCAATCACAGCGCTAGAGCCACGATACCCGGAAGTAACCCCTGGGAGAGATGTCGGCCGCCGGAGCGGTGTACGAGGATGACTACGGGGGCTTCGATCCCAGGTGAGTATTACATAATGAGCTAGTATGCTATGCAGTTTACAACCACTGTAACCCACATTACTAGTACACCTTATCTGTATTTACAAAAAAATATAAATTTGCTGTTGAATCTGCAATGCACATGAGGACCTCATAATATGAATCCAACATGAAGCTTTATAGGGCTAGTTAGGAGATTGCATTTGCTAGATGCACAAAGCTCAGGGAACTCATGATACCACTCTCCCAGTGCCTAGGCACTTCTTTGCCTGCAACCTCATAGCTGTATATCTGCAGTGGGAGTTAGACACCTTTCACACTGGGTCGTTTTGCAGGCGCTATTGCGCAAAAAATAGGGCCTGCAATTTGACCCTAAACAGCCGCTGCTGTGTCTCCAGTGTGAAAGCCCAAGGGATTTCACACTGGAGCGGTGCGCTAGCAGGACGGTAAAAAAAGTCCTATAAAACAAGAAATTGGTCGCACACTAAAACTCCAAATTATCTTGATGTCATCTTTATTGTCAAAAGGGTCAGACAGATACAGGCAATGGATGGTAGACGCGTTTCACAAGCGATAGCTTGCTTGTTCACCTCCTGCTAGCCGCATCTTTGGAGCGGTGAAGGAGTGGTGTGTATACCTCTCCTCCACTGCTCCCGCCCATTGAAATCAATGGGACACCGCGGCTATACCGCCGGCAATGCGCCTCTGCAGAGGCGCTTTGCAACCTTTCTCAGCCAAGGTTTCATGGAACCCTAGGGTTTTTCAGGGGTTGCTAGGGGTTCCTTGACCACAAATGTAAATAGTATTCTTTCCAATGACAATCATGCTAATGTACTATTAGCTATAGTACAGTATAATATTAGTAGCTAGTAACTTAGTTTTTTATTACTAACTTTAGCTTTGTATTGCTAACTGTCCCCCTTAGGGAGATCCCTTTCTATTTGTCCTGTTTATAGGACAATAAAATAAAAGAATGTCACAAATTTTGAGTTGTCAATCATCAAGGATAGAGGGAAACTTGTGCAATGGGGGCACTAATTCTGCTGACAATATGGGGTTTTGTTGGGATCTCCTCTCTCTTCCTGTTTTAGCTATGGTACAGGATATGAAGGGATATCTAACTAACTGGGTTAACGGCTAATTAACAAAACAAAAAAAATATCCATCCAAAATGAAAAAAAAAAAAATAATAATATTAAAGGGGTTGTAAAGTCAGATATTTTTCTATCTTAATGCATACTATGCATTAAGATAAAAAAAAAAAAAAAAAAAAAAAAAACTTCTGTGTGCAGCAGCTCCCCCCAGCCCCCCTTAAACTTACCTGATCCCCATGTCTGTCCAGCGATGTCCACAAGTTCCTCGGCCGTCAGAGACTCTCCCTCCCGATTGGCTGAGACACAGCAGTGGCGCTATTGGCTCCCACTGCTGTCAATCAAAGTCAGCTAGCCAATCAGGAGAGAGACGGGCGGGGTGGGGCCAGGCCACGGCTCCATGTCTGAGTGGACACAGGGAGCTGTGACTCGGCTCGGGTGCACCCATAGCAAGCTTCTTGCTGTAGGGGCACTCAACAGGAGGGAGGGAAGGAGCACAGAAAAGGGGAGTGAGAAGAAGAGGGTCTGGGCTGCTCTGTGCAAATCCACTGCAACAGAGCAGGTAAGTACAGTAAAACTTTGGTTTGCAAGCATAATTCATTCCAGAAACATGCTTGTAATCCAAAGCACTTGTATATCAAAGCATTTTTTTTACAGGGTATAAAAAAGAGAGGCACCTCTAAGTGTAGCAATAAGTTTGCTAAATGTTGTACCTTCATTAAATGTAACCATATTGCTACATTTAGAGGCTCCTCTCTTCTTTTTTATACTCAGTTGTGACATGCCGCTGCTCTTATATCAAGACATCGCTTGTATATCAAGGCAAAATGTATTAAAACATTTTGCTTGTCTTGCAAAACGCTCTCAAACCAAGTTACTCTCAAACCAAGGTTTTACTGTATAACATGTTTGTTATTTTTATAGAAAAAAATTACATGATTTTACAATCACTTTAAATCTTTTTATTTTCTTAGTAGCAAAGAAAGGAAGAAAGAAAGTACAACAAATAGGACCATTAAAATAAATACAAATATAAAAAGGCATTTTACATGATAAAATATATACACAAATCATCGCCACAAACTTCTAAAACAAAAATGAAATTGACGAGAATGCCCCTTTAAACAGTTTCACAGCTATTGTTTGCTGGCAGCAAACTGTGAGAGGCAATTAAGCCCTATAAATGTGTAAATGATCCCTCTACAATCTAAACGCTTGGAAAATCAAAAAGCTGTTTTCTGTGTACAGCCACACATTTGCTGTCAACCTCTGCTGCCCCTACCTGAGCAGTTAATGTAAGCGGTTACAGTCTTATTGCAGTCTAATTAACTGACATTCAGTCTGCTAAAAATACAATCTTTTTGCTTTCCTTCTGAGGGAATGATATAACCGTAATCTACGGAAAAGGTCACTTCATCTGACAAGAAATAGCAGTAGAGTGAGCCCATTGTACTCTTTAAGTTTCTCACCATCCCGTATTACCTTTTTGTTTGGTAATGGTAATGCTGTGCTGTTGCAGCTTGTCAGTAGTGTTCAAGCTGGTACACTAAAAGCTTGTTCATGCATAAAGCTACAATGGATTTCTTTGTCCAGACACTACAGCAGGCATAAATCATACAAGGCCATACTGACAAATAATACACAGGTCATGCTGAACAAGAAGTAGCCATTGGCCAGCCTCTGTAACTGCTATAATGACATCTGTCTCTGTGTACTCCAATTTACAGAAAACTGCCACCAACACCACTGCCATTGACAATCCAGCATGAAATTCATATGCATTCAACAATTCCTTACTATATAAACTGCCAATAGCTGTTTCCTAGATAATCATTAGCTTTACAAACCAAAGGAACTTGAGATTTTGATTACCCCACTAGTCACCAGCTTGCTGTGGTATAGTGACCTGAATTGAACTACACAATCTGTAAAACAGCAGCAGGGAGCTGGGATTTTTTATTTTTTTATTAATAAAGGACTTTTTTCTACAGTGTGTGTGTGTGTGTTTTTTCCAACTATTTACACTTCCTTCGTGAAATGGTAGGGGTACCCCATTACCAATTCACATAGGGGTTGGGCCAGGATCTGGGGGTCCCCTTTGTGTCCAAGGGACACGGCCAGCACAGAATTTCCCTGCTGTGCGCTCGGGAGTGCGCGTGGGGAACGAGGAAAGGGGCGGACGTCAATTGACGTCCTGTTGGATTTTCAGGTCCGCGCTGAAGCCATCATTCGGCTATAGCTCGGGCCTCAGGTTGTTAAATAAAGCATGTAGGAGCAATATGTTTATCTGCTGTTCTGCCTGGAGGGAGAGAAATGTTATGAACGTAGACTACGTAGAATAGGGTGACCAGACATCCCCAGTTTCAGGGGACAGTCCCTTGATTGAGGACACTGTCCCCGGACCAAGTCTGTCCCTGGTTTTGTCCCCGGATTGGATTTAATAGGGGGCAGGGGCTATTTCAATGACAGTCAGTGCAGAATTAAAATTAAAAAAAATTGAATTAAACACCCCTGCTCCGCCGTGCCTACTAGCTTAGGGGGGTTTATTTTTTTCATTATCTGTGCCCCTTTCTGATGATCATGTGCTGGTCAGAGCGGAGGGAATATTTCTTCAGTTTCGGGCGCATGCCCATTCAGCTTCGCTCGCATGTTCTTCTGCCTCGGCTCAAATCCTGGCCAGCCGACCTGCCTTCCCTGGCGGAGTGATCTTCCTCCGCTCCCCATCCAGTAGTAGCCAGGGCCCTAAGAGTAAGACTTGAGAGGCTGTGAGGCGGGCGGCGACGGGCAAAGAGTCGCTGATTGTTGCCATTACTAGTAAAAAAAAAATATGTCCCCGAAATTTCATTTTAAAAATCTGGTCACCTTATCGTAGAATGAACTAAACATTTTGCATATGCATGCTTTTCATTTATAAAAATTCCACCTCACTGTCTGTCTTGTGAGTTCAGCAGTGTGGCTGAGAATGAGGGTGTGTGATTTATGTTAAAGTGGGCAAATTTAAAATGTACAGGCCTAATGTACCCTCCCACATTCACTGCAGTTTTCAAAGGTTCATGAGAAATGTAGTTCCTTTTCCTGTAGAGAGAGTGGAGAGGATATGATGTAATCCCTGTTCTAACAGCTCCCCCTTGGCATAACAGATGCTGCATTTTTTTTGCATTACATAGAGGACTTCCTGAAAATTCAATTAGACTTTTCACAAATGTAATAACTGTTTATTGTTTTGTGTAGGAGGGTGTACTAATGGGGGATTTTTTTGCCAATAACAGAGTTTTGCTTTAAAGCAGGGGGTTCACCCAAAAGTGAACCTCTGCTTTTCAGAACCCTCCCCCCCCTCCGGTGTCACATTTGACAACTTTCAGGGGGGAGGGGGTGCAGATACCTGTATAAAACAGGTATTTGCACCACTTCCAGGTAAAGACTCCCGCTGGAGTCCTACCCCTCCGCGTCACCCCACCGTTGTTTTCAGGGAAACACTCGGCTCCTAGAACACAACGGGACCAGTGGGAACTGCCCAATGCAACTTGCGCATGCGCAGTAGGGAACCGGGCAGTGAAGCCGCAGCGCTTCACGTCCCGATTCCCTTACCGAGGATGGCGGCGGGGGAAGCTACTGCTCGGCTTCGGTGGGCGACTTGGACAGGTAAGTGTTAATTTTTTTAAAGTCAGCAGCTGCTGTATTTGTAGCTGCTGGCTTTTAAAAAAAAGAATTTCAGGTGAACCCCCGCTTCAAATAATATTTATTCCACTTTTAGACAGAAGAAAAGAAAAGGAAGCCACTCTCCCTTTTAAAGTCTCATATACATTTTTTTGGAGCGTCTGATGCACAAACTGATCCACTTGATCTACCAATGCATTTCACTCCTCGGGAGCTTGTTTGTAGAGTAAGGATCATGGGATTAGGGATGAGTTCAGTGTTTGGTCTGAACATAAGTTTTAATTTAAACCCTGGCTGTTCAGATGTTCTCCCAAATGCCAAACAACTTGGTGTGGTTGAACAAAAAAAGTTTCTATCTGCCGGTGGTTCCTAAGAAAGTCCTTACCAACCACTGAAATTACCTGGCCCATTTACTTACATAGCCAGGAATCCACAGCCACAAAAAACAATGTATGGGGAATGATTGCTAATGATGGATTTACAATAAGGATTTACAATTTTTTAATTACAATAAGCCCCCCTGTTTGCAGACCCCACAACCACCAGCTAAGGTTGGGGGGAAGAGGCTCTTTTCCTCATCAACATGGTTGCAGCCAGGAACCTTTTGCTTCCCCATATTGGTGCATAGTATGGTTCAGGAGGAAGAATACTCTGATATAGATTTTTAGGGGGGTTCCATGCATTTTTTATGGGGTTTAAAGGGTCTGATTTGTATTTCCTGGGGGACCTCGCACCATTTTTTTTTTTTTTGCATGAGGTTCCCCTTTGGGGAACCAATAACAGACTCAAAGGGTCTGATGTGCATTTTGAGGGAAATTCTATGCATTTTGTTTAATTCTTGCTGTAGAATGTGTTGTGACGTTTACAAAGAAAAACAATGACAGTTACAATTGCCTGCAAATAATAATTCATTGCCAGATGCTTTAAAAAAAAAAAAAAAGGACACATACCCCTCCAAAGGTCCCTAACAATACATAACAGACTATTAGAGGTCTGCTATGCATTTAAGGGGACCTTTGGGGTTTGTGTACATTTTTTTTAACCACTTCATTACCCGCCCATGTACATATGACGTCTGCAGGAGGGATCTCCCATCCTGGACGGACGTCATATGATGTCCTGGGCTTCCCGACTGTCTAGGGGGTGTGTTTGCGTGCGCGTGCCCGGCGGCCGTGATGTCCACCAGGCACCTGCGATTGCCCTATTGACTATGTACTATGAGAGACACCTTTGATTTTCTGATATTCCACTTTCTACCATTTTCCCCCGCAATTTACATCTTTACATTTCAGAGCACAGCAAAAAGAGAAACGGGAAAATGGTGGCCACTTTAAAACAATGGCTCTTTCAATTTTTACTGTATTAACATCAACGGGTTGTTTTAAGTGCAGACACTAATAATATGCTTGAAGATGAAAAAAAGCTCTTACTTTGTGAGCAGACGTTTTTACAATATCATTTCAGACAGATGAAGCTTTGTGTTTGCTTGTACTAAAAAGGAAACTGTAATACTGAGCAGCTTGATGAGCACTTGAGAAAGATAATTAGGATACTTTACATTTCACATATTAACAAAATAAAACTCAAACCTCTGAGGTTATAAAAAGCAATGTGAGCTACGTTAATTAAGCCTAAAGGGTCTCTATGGTAACTCGCACTTGCAATGTTTGCTAATGTTTACCAATCTAAAGTATGTTTTTACTGCTTCCTAGTCCTGCTAATCCTTCACATTCACTTGCAGGACTCCTAGACCAGCTCAGCATTACTATATCATTCATTCCTACACAGTCTGGATCAATGTGGCTGCTTGGCTAATGCAGGCCTTGTGGAAAGCTTGATGGTATCAGGGAGCACATCTTTTTTTTTAAGTGGCTGGAAACACAGAGAAAATGAATTGCTTTTGAAAACATTAATTTACATTTTCATTTAGTCAATGTTTCATGCACCAAAGACAGAATAGAAAAAAAAATACACTTAGCTATACCACATACACTACACTTGCATGAAAGGCACAACAATCTATTGACTATGACTGGAATATAAAAAATATTGAAAACTGGAAAGACCAAACTGGGCACCTTATGGACACATTAAAGCAGTGGTGCCCAACCAGTGGCACGGGGGCCACATGTGGCCTGTGGAGCCCCCTGATGTGGCCCGCGACCTCCTGCTCTGGGATGGTTGGTTGGCAAGCTCAGATTGCAGGTTGCCGACCTTCCATCTGAGAGCATCAGTGTTGTAAATAAAGTCGGCGGTAGAGGAAGCAATTGGCTTTTCAGAAAGTGCGCCACACCTGCAAGATATAATAGATGTCTATGGCAAAGTGCAGCTAACTGCAGGAAAACCACAGGTACATTGCACCGCAATAGACCACAGACCATCAGCATAAAAGCAGCCTTAGCCTATGCCTATGAGAAGGCACCATCTTTTGCAAAAAGTCACCAAGTCTAATGACACCAGAGTTGTTATGGGTAAAAGCACTCGCCTCATGTTTCTGAAAAGCCACCAGCTCTTTCACTCTACTAAGAGCCATACAATTCTGTCAATTTACTATTTTGTTCATGAGCCTCATATTGCAGCTAAACAGCTTACAAAGTCCACAACAACTTGCATGCACAATGTGCCGTGTCAATGAATCCTTAGCATAGAGCATACAAATGTTCAACATAGAAGAACTTGCTTTCAAGTGAACAGTGACACAATTTCTGCCCACATCTGAACACCAATTCTGGAGATTCAGCTTCAAATGTAGAGCTTTGGGACTCAATCTTCTCGCTAACTTGCATTTTAAAGATTTCCACTCACTTTTAGTTGTCAACAAGACCTTTATAGCAGGTATTCAAATACAACAGAAATATTCAAGCTTCTTGTATTTTTGGCCTTTAGTATGCCTTTAGTATGTCTCCGCAAAGGCCCAAACTTTATCTCTCTCAGGCAATTACTTAGTCAAAGCACTTGTCATTAAAGTGATACTAAAGGTTCAAAATGATTTTTTTTTAAAGCGGATGTGCCACGGGAAAAATATATTAAAAGCCAGCAGCTACAAATACTGCAGCTGCTGACTTTTAATATTAGGACACTTACCTGTCCTGGAGTCCAGCGCCGATCGCAGCAGATGACGAGCGATCGCTCGTCACTCTGCTGCTCCCCCCGCCATCCACGCTGAGGGAACCAGGAAGTGAAGCGCTGCGGCTTCACTGCCCGGTTCCCTACGGCGCATGCGCGAGTCGCGCCGCGCCCGCCGATTGGCTCCCGCTGTGTGCTGGGAGCCGAGTGTTCCCAGCACACAACGGGGGGGGCGACGGGATATGACGGAATGCCCGTCTTTTGCCCGTGAATGCCGGGCCGGAAGTGGGTGCAAATACCTGTCTTTAGACAGGTATCTGCACCCCCCTCCCCCCTGAAAGGTGTCAAATGTGACACCGGAGGGGGGGAGGGTTTCCGATCAGCGGGACTCCACTTTAGGGTGGAGAACCGCTTTAAATAACAAACATGTCCACTGTGCAGCTCGTTTTGCACAGAGTGTCCCCGAACTGTGTTTTCTGGGGTCCCCCGGTGGCTCTCTCGGCTCCTCCCTACCTCAGATAACCCCCTCTGGGAAGCGCTCTCCCAATGGAGTTACCTTGCGGCGGTGATACCGAGTCCATAACCGCCGAATGCAGGACTCGGCCCCCGCCCCAGCCAATGGCTGCACTGTTATCAATCTATCCAATGAAGAGTCGAGAAGCCCGGGCAAATTTCCAGCGTGTTCACAATGTGGGACTTTCCAGGGCTCAGGTAAGTAAAATGGGGGGCTGAGGAGGGGGGGGGGCGGTAATTGTCAGATGTTTTTTAACCTTAATTCATAGGATGCATTAAGTTGAAAAAACATGAACATTTACAACCCCGTTAAGGCTAACGAGCCAAAACACAGAAGCCACACTGCTACTTCATGCAGCACCACTTTTCTGAGGAGGTAGGAAGCCTGTCTGTCTATAGTTAATCCTTTTTTTGGTGCAAAACCTCCCTGACTCCCATGAGACCTACACCTGAACAGGGACACTTTCACTGCTGGAATGTGCATTAACTGCATCCTTAGACAGTGATAGACCTTATGCTTGTTTATATATAAAAAGCTTTATACAGCTTTGAGAGGGATAATGCCCTCATGCATAGGTTCACATATTACCTGTGGGTAGACTCCATTAACCGCATGCTGACCCTTTAACTTACAAATACAGTGGAAAGGTGGCCTAGTACATAATCCTGCACTTCCGGGTCTGAGGCGCGTGCACGCTATGCCAGCGACCCGCTGTGAGTATACACATCGGGAGCTGATCGGTACAGAGACAGAACGGCTATCTGCCTATGTAAACAAGACGGCTTGTAAAGCAGAAACCAATCAATGCCTTCCACTAGTAAAAGTTGTAAAAGCACCTCCTCCTACACTGAAATACCAGCTAGGCACACAGTTAACCCTTTGATCGCCACTGATTTAAACCCTTCCAAGCCAGTATCATTAGTATAGTGACAGTTAGTGTGTGATTTGTCCCCCCGCAATATCGCAGTCCTGCTATAAGTAACTAGTAAAATAAATAAATAAAAATATCCCATAGTTTGTAGACGCTATAACTTTTGCACAAACCACTCAATATACGCTTATTGGGATTATTTTTTATTTTATTTATTAACAAAAATATGTAGCAGAATACATAATGGCCTAAATTCATGAAGAAATTTGTTTGTTTTTTCAATTTTTTTTATTGGATGTATTTTATAGCAGAAAGTAAAAAATATTGTGTGTTTTTTTTGTTCGTATGGCCAAAAAAATAAAAACCAAAGAGGTGATCAAATACCACCAAAGAAAGCTCTATTTGTGCAAAAAAAATGAAATACATTTTATTTGGGTACAGCGTAGCCCGACCGCACACTTGTCAGTTAAAGTAACACAGCACTGTAAAAAATGGCCATGGTCATGAAGGGGGGTAAATCTTCCGGTCAAGTGGTCAAATGGTTAACTAGCATTGGCTATCTACGGGTATTTTTATATGCAAGCATCCTGATGCTAAAGGGTCTCTCTCACCTTTAGTCTCTCTCTACTGTGAGAGTCTGCTGCTGTGTGAAAAGACTAAATGCTGACAAAACACTAAAAAGTTTTTGGAATTGCCATTAAGGGGCCCTGTTAGGCATGACCTAATTTTAGTTAGTGATTTGGAAAGCAGATGTTCTATTTGTGTTTGTTGCATTGTTGATAAAACACAAAAAAAGTTACATATGTTGTCTGTTAGTGGACACCCTGTTATTCAGGAACTGACATGAGTTTAGTAAGTAGCTCAGCCAAACAGATACTTTGTTTTATGCAATGGACTTGCTCTACAATGCCCTCCAGCACTGAACTGTTTGTTTACTGTCTTGCTCAATACAAGTGCAGGACAAGCCTGATTGGATGGTTCCTGGGTATATTGATCTCATTCAGGGTTTACTATTGAAATTATATAAAGTAAAAGATGGTCACTGTGTGTAGAAAGTGCCTGTTTCAGGCAGTGAAATAGATACAGACAAGGAGTGTGTGTCTGACCTTATGGACAGGCACTCTGATCAGGTGGATGTTTGTGAGTAATTGAGGGCTTCTGGCAGGGGTGGCCCGTCTATTAAGGGTGCACGGGCGCTGCCCCCCGTCATCCACCACCTCCCCTATCCAGGCGTCTGGCCCCTTTCAGGACATGGGACCATGATTTCCAATGTGGAGGGTGGGGGCGTGGCCTAGCACGGAAGCTGGATGGATGTATGATCCCGGAGCTCCGGAGAAACAGGGACTATAGCGACACAAAGCAACCCATCCATGCAGCTATTCACCCCAATTCAGTGGAAATAGCCCAGGTACCCCACGATCATGTCCACGAAATGGAAGAATGATTGAAAACCCCCGCGCCTGACGGACTTCTGCACATTGAACAGCAGGGGTGATGGGCAAGATGGCGCTGAGGTCTACTCAGCTCCGAAAGCCTCATCAAAGACTAAGGCATGAAAAAAAGGTAATCGCTCCCCAAATGATGGATCCCACAGTGACAAGTACTACTACCCCCCTACCCCATCATCCCGCAGCCCGGCCAAAGGCAAAACCTAGGCTGAATGACGATGGATTGAGACCAACTGTGAGCCCGACCTCAGAGGAGGACACAAGGGAACTGTCAGAATTGATAGAATTCTTCCCCACACAGAACCAACCCATGCTAGATATGGTTTTAAAAGAAATGCTTCTCTCATTGCGGAGCACACTCAAAACTGACATGGCCACATTTTTCCACCCTTTTAACAGAGTCATACAAAATGTGGGAAATAGAGTGGATCACATTGAGACAAAAATGGAAGAATATGCTTCCACCATAAATGATCTAGTTGATGCCCATGATGAAAGGGAAGCTGACAATAAATGGATATAAAGCAAAGCTAGCAGACATGGAGGACAGGTCCAGGTCAACGGCACCGGTCCTATTTGTCCCGAATGGATCACACAAGGAACTACTGCAAGATGGTCTTGTCCTGGACATTCCTACAAAGACCAGTCAGAATTATTTCCAATATTGTAAGTACTGTAACAAGCCTTCTACAGGGGTAATCCCATCACTGAACACTACCTTGGTTACATCAGTCAAAAGGGCCAATGTGGAGGGGCTATTGTTTTTTTGAAGCACCTATTAGAGCCAGAGGATCTAATAGGCTTCACTATAGGGTGGGCTCGGGTCTCAGAGAGTGCGCTCTGATCCCACCCAGGTGTGTTACAACACTGTAACAGGAAAGAGGATGTTCATGGCTTTCTCATGTGCACACAAAGTGGAAATGCAGAAGATAGTGAATTGCCTGCAATAGAGTTGACACTCAGGCTAAAGGCCCACACACGATCGGACCTGTTTTAGCAGACAATCCGACCGTGTGTACGCTCCACCAGACAAACCTTTTCGCTTTTTCATCGGATAAATGTTTGCTGTGAAAACAGACAAACTTTACGGTAACAAATGTCCTACGTTGGCTAATCCGATCATGTGTACACAATTCCATCGGACTTCAGTCCAAAGTGCAAACACGCATGCTCAGAACCAATGCTAAAGATCAGACAACAATAGCAGAAGTTGCCCAAAGGGTGTCGGTAAAGAGCTGAAAAACCATGTGATTTGGTGAAAGTTGGCTGAAAAATTCCTGCATACCAAGTTCGTGGCCAACGCCTATTCGGAGCAAAATCCATGTAAAAGTCTGATGTTAGTCCGATCGTGTGTATGAGGCTTTAGGAACAATTAGGCACTGTATTTCTGTTTTGACCACTTTTTATTTGACTGCATTGTATTGGATTTCATTGATTTTACACAATAAAGACGCCAGTGGAGTGCGGCAGTCCAGGATTTGTTATTTTTTCATGTACCTTTCCATATACCTTAAGCTTCATTCCAAGAATCAAATTCCATAACAAATTTAGGTGTACAGAAATTTGGTCAGAACTTAAAGGGGAGTTCCACCCACAATTTCACTTTTTAAATATAAATACCCCTGTAATACACAAGCTTAATGTATTCTAGTAAAGTTAGTCTGTAAACTAAGGTCCGTTTTGTTAGGTTGTTACAGCATTTAGATAGTTTATAATCTAGAAATAGACCGTGGCCATCTTAAGTGTGGGCATTATGAAGCCAGACTGTATGACTTCCTGGATTTCAGCTTTGCATATCTCGCACATGCTCAGTGCACAAGCAATGTAATAGGTTTCAGTCAGGTTTGCAAGGACTACTGGGAAACACGATGCCTATCCCAGAAACCCTTGCAAATAGCCTAGGCTAATAAGGAGGAGGAAGTAATGAAGGACTACAAAATAAAGGTATTTACAAGCAACAAATTAAATAAAAATTGTCCATTCTGAACACTATGAGATTAGAGCATGCAGCACAGACAAACATAAAAAAATGGGTGGAACTCCACTTTAAAGACGTGGACTTATGGTGGTATTGAAAACATTTACACTAAACAGGGAACAATAGAAATAAACACATGATGATCAGATATCATTGCTGTATCACCATAATTGCTACGCTACAAATAAGCACATATGAAGTTGGAGGAATGGTATGCACCTACTATAAGTAGGATTGATTAACCAGATACTTATCCCATGTATAGGCACCTTAAATGGCAGATCTGTAAATCTGGAAAGATAAAACTTTACGGAAATTGAATTGAACTACTTATTTAAAGATATATAGCATATTGAATACCGTAATTCTACATTTACGTCAGCATTCCTTCCTAAATGTCATTGCTCTCCAATCACGACAAATGATCCAAGAGAGAATTCTGGTACATCTAATTTCAAATAGTGTATACACTCATGTTATAATCAACCAAAGAGGTGAGAAAATTAGTAATTTTTTAATGAAAACACCAATACTTGCAACATTGGGTCTTGAAGTAGAAGAGATTTAACCTTTTCAATTTTAGTCGTGTTGACAGAAAGTTGTTCAACCATGAGCCTGAACACTAGAGGAGTTAAATGCATGTCAGCACACATTACCATCCTGAAAGAAATACTTCTCAAAAGGTCTAAGGAAAATTAAATCATTAGTATAATGAAGATGAGGTGTAGTTATTCACAAAGTCATGGCTATCATGTGCTAATTAAAACCCTCGAGAATTACTCGAGTGCTTCTTGTCAAAAATGTGATTGGAGCCAATAAAGACATTTAGATCTGGTACCTCACTGCTATTTTTTCCTTCCACTTTATGAAATCATCAAAATGTTTCTGCATCTCATTTTTCAGGGACTGAAATAGAAACTGAAGCACAAACTGATCACTGAGGAACAATTTGAGATATTTTATAACACGCATAAGAAAGTCAAGTGAGTCATCCAGTCTGTGAAATGGAAGAATGAGCCAGAGGCTTGGCCTATCACATTTGCTGCTATCAAGTACGCTGAAAGCCTACAATGATCATGAAGCACCACATGATGAATTGTGAAGCCATTTAAAGGTTTATTGTATTGAAAGTAGTGCCAGATGGGGCATAAATACATTTCATGGAGTTCTGGTACAAAGTATGAACCAGAGCTCCAAAATATGCCATCCTTAATAATTGCACCCATCATATAATAACACTTTTATACATGAAAACTACATCATGAAGATACTTCCAATCATGTAAGATAGCAGTATCTAGTGTTCTTGAATCCCTATCTGAGTTGGTCCTTTTGTTGTTACTACCAGCATGAGTTGGAGTGATTCAGATTTTCTATTTAAAACAATTTCCAAAAATTAAATATGCTGGAATTCATCCTTATGCCGGGTACACACGATCTGAATTTCTGTCAAGAAAACCGTGGACTTTTATCCGACGGAATTCTGGCTCAAACTTACACACGGTCACACAAATGTTGTCGGAAATTCCGAACGTCAAGAACGCGGTGACGCACAATACTACGAAGAGCCAAGAAAAATTAATTTCAATGTTTCCGAGCATGCGTAGGATTTTTGTGCGTCGGAATTGCATACAGACGATTGGAATTTCCGACAAGAACTTTTCCCGCCGAAAAATTTGAGAACCAGCTCTCAAATTTTTGCTGTCGTAAATTCCGCCAGAAAATATCCAATGGGGCCTACACACGGTAGGAATTTCTGACCAAAAGCTCACATCGAACTTTTCTTGTCGGAAATTCCAAACGTGTGTACGTGCCATTAGAGTGAATTATGTGCAAACGGCTAATTAAACAGTCAAAATACATGAATGTTTTCTGAATTGACAGCCAACCTTATGATACACACACTACTCAGCTAGTCAGTATGTTTTATCTGTTACCTCCTGTCTTAGGATAACTGCTTCCTGGATCAGCTTCCTACTCATCGAATAGATATGTTTATGTAATGTCCAGTGAGGTTATATGTTGCATTCACACTTCTAGGCCACAATGCTTAACAAAGATGAATTGTTCGTATAGGAACTTTGGATGTCACCTGTTTGGTTGTACAGTGCAGAATATATATGGAAAATACCAAACTGGCTGTACAGAATTACAAATCCTTTGGCAGGTAAAACAATAGCCATGTATGTAATATTAGTGTGTACTTTAGCTGTTTTCTCAGAGTTTTAGTTTAGTATGGTGGATTTAACAAATGTATCTGAAAGTTCTGTGATAAAGTTGAGCAACTGCTATTTGTGGGCAACTACAGACATCATTATAGTGACAGTGACATCCAGGAGAGTTTTTTTTTACTAGCCCTGTAACCTGTCATCCAAAACCAATTGTGGCAGTACATTTAATATGTTAAATAAAATGCCATCTGTTTGTAGGTTATGTTAAAAAGTAATTAAAAGATTATTATTAAGTACGTGAGAAACTACATCTAGTGCTTCCATAAACAAAAGCTTATCTGCTTTGGTTAATGCAAATAGACTGTCTCATCAAGGCTGCAGTCAGCTACCTAATTAGCATGCAAGCTGCATTGCTTACCTTAATGTTCTCCATAAACATACTTCTAAGCTAAACAATATTTTCTGACTATTCTTCCTAAAAATGTATTTATCTGAACATCACATATGGAGCTGGAGTACCTTAAATTGTGCTGCATTTTTTATTTTCAGTCATTCAACATTTTCTTATTCTTGTGATAAACAACATAAAATAAAGGAAAATATCAGCTAATTACGTTCCTAAAATGTTAGATTTTTTTGTCTGTTAATGATCAAACATTTTGTTTTCCCGCATTTCAGATGTGAGCAATGATAAGAACCTGTATTCCTTTTGTTTTCAAAATAATGTTTGTTTTTTCTAAAATTTTGTAGGTTTTTTTTGTGTACTATATCACAGAATCGTATGCTTTGTTGATTTATTTTTTATGTAGTTTGTGTATGACTTGTTTTTAGAATAAGGGTATAATAAAGCAGAGTTATATAAGGTGACCATGGACTTGAGACGAGGTTCTGATGTTTAGCAAAGATCCAAGACCATAAAGATTTTATGTCTTTTGTGACAGTCACAATTTGCTGCCATCTTGACAGATATCCTAGTCGCCAGTCTAGCCTCTGTTATAACATTGGAAAGCAATAGTCTATTAACCTAAAAACTCTGAGCTGAATAACCAAGGTTTCTGTTGATGTGGGCTGTCTTTGGCTGTTTGCTGGAGTCTCTGATGTCCCATAGATAGCTTGATTGAGGGAATAAGGGCGGCTCCAGGGCTCAACCTAAAAACAACCTCCAGCGCCTTTATAGCACCCCATTAGCCGCCTCACACTGTGGCAGGTAAAACTTCTGCCTTACTTTGCCTATAGCTTAGATGGACACTGTTGAGCATATTGATTTACATCAATACAGTTTTTAGTGGAGCATTCACTACTCTTACTGATACCAATGTAAGGGGCCATATTGCTATCATTGACAGTGATACCAGTGTATAGGACGCTACTCCCAGTGCCAGTGACTCCAGTGTAAGAAGTAGCACATTGCATACCCCTAACCTTTGCTTTCTTATGTTATGTTGTATATAACATAACCTTGGCTGATGCACTTAAACTGTACTGTGCATAATACACATGTTTATTACACGTGCTCATTGTCTCCACAGTTGGTTGTCAGAGGTTCTCAAAAACACTATTTTAATGAAAGTAAAGTGTTAGCTCTATGTCTATATTTTGTGTGCTGAAACCACATAAAGTGGAAAAGTATGCAACCAAATTAGATATTGCCCTACACTCTCATAGTTGTGCACATCTTCACGATGTGTGCACATCATAAATACTGTTACATTAAGATTGAATTGTTCAGTTTGCTTTGTGGGCGCATTGATGAAATAGAATTTTCACATGTTTATCAATATATCAAGCTCAATGTATTCACCGCACAAATTTTGCACCAATCTTACAACCTTACAGATAGCGACGAGGATGGGGCAGGATGGGGCAGTCGTCTTGCAGGTAGGTGAAGATCTTTGTAAAGATTTTATTTGCAAAGAATATTCACTTACTCTGTCAGCGATTGATCACACTCATATTTTAATTATTTTTTTTAATTTTATGCAAGGGGATGCTAGGTTGGCCTTCCCTGTGGTAGATGTAAGAGTTGTGTGGATTAGAGAGGATTAGGTTGGCCGGAATAAAGTTAACCGATATTTTCCCGCTTGGTATATAACACTCATTTTTTTACCCTGAAAATAGAGGGTAAACCGTGCCTGTGTGTTATACGCAGGGGGCTGTGGAAAGGTTTTTCCTGAAACTTCCCTCTTAAAGTCAGGGTGCGTTTTATACCCTTGTGCGTGTTATACACCAATAAATACTGTACTGTTTTTTTATTTTAGATTTCAGATGGTGATGTATGCATCTATTAGCTTTTAAATAACTTTTTAAAAAAAATTCAATATACTTGTTGAACTCTTTACCAAGTTGCTCTTAAAATCCCACTTCCTTGGCGGGTATTTTGTCTTTGCTTCCAACATCCCGAAAGTAGATTAAACAATCTGGTCTCTTTAGGTAAAATCACTCTACAAAACAGCCAGGTGAAAGGCCTTTCACTGTCAAAGCTAGTGGGCAGCTGGTCAGAAGCCTTATAGCAATTAGCTTTTCCAAAGGACCCAGCTACTGTGAATAGCCCCTCTATGATTGCAAACAGAGTTCTGCAGTTCCAGTGTGGTGCCACTTCAACCTTGGGCTTTGGATCCCTCCAGTTGTCACCTCTGTTACAATGGATTTCACTGTGAGGGATGCTGTTTTTGAGGACAATTGAAATTATTTATGTTATGTAGGGTTTTACTAAAGTAGTAAATCTCAGCTTGACCCTATGTTGTTATAGTCTTACAGAGCCTATGATATGCAGCCATACATTACCCTGATTATGCTGTGAAGAGTCAATGCATGTGCATCTTTCATTATTCCTTAGTGTAAGTATTTTTGCAATCCTGAAACTGTTTTCCATTATTGCTTCTATTTTTACACCTGTTTAGGAAACTGTAAATTACATTTAAGCTATGCCTGATCATTCAGTTGATCGCCTTTCCTGCTAAATGCCTACCTCACAGAGATGTGGAGGACCCACTACAATCGGGTTTTCGACCAGGTCATGGGACAGAAACAGAGCTTCTCAAAATATGGGACAACGCCCTCGAAGCAGCAGATGACGGAGAATCTTCTCTCCTGATACTGCTGGACCTCAGTGCTGCCTTTGATACAGTAGATCACAAACTGTTGCTAACCCGGCTCACAGAGATAGCTGGAGTGGCAGACTCGGATCTACCATGGTTTTCATCATTCCTGGAAAATCGATCCCAGATAGTGAAACTAGGACTTTTCACATCTGAATCATGCAGCGTGTCTTGCGGAGTCCCTCAGGGATCTCCCCTATCGCCCGTGCTATTCAATATTTACCTCCACCCATTACTAAAAATTATTAATAATCACGACCTTCTCTATCACTCCTACACCGATGACACACAACTTTATTTTCGTATCAGCGACAAAAAGAACCATTACCCCGCATTAGAACAATGCCTCACTCAGATAGACATCTGGATGACGGAGAGTCACCTCAAACTCAATGGAGCAAAAACAGAAATCATTCAACTCCATGCAAACAGGAGGAAACTGGCCAGGACAACCTGGACCCCTCCACCCATTTTAGGACAAACCATCACCCCTAGCACCAAGGTCAAAAGTCTAGGAGTCATCTTTGACTCGGACATGACAATGGATGCACAAATAGGATCAGTAATTAGCGGATCGCACCATCTTCTACAGCTCCTATGAAGAGTGGTTCCCTTCATCCCTAAAGAAGACACAGCAGTAGTGGTAGGGTCAATCATTAACTCCAGATTGGATTATGCAAATGCCCTTTACCTCGGACTCCCAAAGTACCAGCTCGCCCAGCTCCAAATCATCCAAAACATGGCAGCTCGACTGGTAACAGGGAAAAAAACCTGGAAACCAATCACCCCGTCCCTGGGATCCCTCCATTGGCTGCCCATAAAGGACCGAGTCACTTTCAAGGCCTTATGCCTAACGGACAAATGTGTACACGGAAGCGCGCCCGTATATTTAAGTGAGAAAATAAAACAACAAAACCTAAATCGAGTTCTTAGATCAACTAACCAAAAATTATTACAAATTCCCAAAGCCCAATATAAGACCAAAGGAGAATATCGTTTTTCAGTTCAAGGACCTCGACTATGGAACGCTTTACCAACTAATATTCAAATGGAAATTGATCACCTGGCCTTCAGTAAAAAACTAAAGACCCATCTATTCTGAGGGTTAAACTGAAGGAAATGGATGCCAAGCGCCTTGAGGCGATTTAGTTCGCATTTGTAGCACTATATAAGTAATTCACTCACTCACTCAGTGGGGGGGGGGGGGTCTGTATTGATGGTATTTGTGCAACTGTACCACTTCTCCAGATCAAGGCATTGATAGTTTAAAAAAAATCTACCCTCCAGTTTCCCATTTACAGAATGTGGATGACCAAGAGGGCTGGAATGTATATTCCTGCCCCTGAGAGGATTCAACGTGTTTCTTTCAGGGCTTTCATGCTTCTGATAACCCCTTAATGATTTATGTAGGCCACTGCTATGGCATTGTCCGACTGTACTTTGAGTGGGTAACCTTGTAGAAGGGAGTAGAGATGATCTGGTGGCTATCAGTTTCAGAAAGGTAATGGTTAGTTTGGATACCTGTGGGGAGTATGCTCTACTAAACAATCAAAGAGTTGTAATCTCTTCCCTGTAAGACTGGGGCAGAGTTGGCATCTGACAATCTCTTGACAGAGGATGATTCTGACGTGGGCTGCGTCCAAGATTAGACACAGGTACTGCAGACAGTTGGAGGGTTGAAGGGCTGGAGGGCATACTTTGGAAAGTTATCCATCCAGCCAAAGGTTTGAAGGAACTGGATGGTCCTTTGGATGTTAGCAGATATACGGTTTTGGCTGAGGAGTCCTTGAACACGAGGTTATCAAGGTAACCTGAGACAGGAATGCAATGGGTTCATAGAAAACCCAGAAGTGGGGATTCTGGAAAGTCTTGGTGGGCTTGGTAGGCCAGGAATTGCAATGAAAGCAAGTGTTAAGTCTTGGTTTAGAGATTTATGCCTGGAAAGGTTTACCTTCTTTGAGTAGAGTTATTGCATTCTCTGCCAAACAGAGTTGTTCTGATATGAGGGAAAAACAAACTGAATTCTAAAACAACTCCTTGAGAAGCGTTAGAGACAGACAATATGGCAGGGGATACCACAATACCACAAAAACGAACAATAGCATATGCTCTTTGGATAGCATTGTTAAGACAGGAACCTAATACATGAAAGCCAGGTCCTACCATATCCAAAACACTGGGCCAATAAAAGTTCCATGCTTCATTCGTCATGGTGGGCATATCCCCCAAGGGGTCTGGGAAACATAGAGGACCTGTATTGCACTCTGAAGCTAACTTCACATATTGCGCTTCTTGCCAAGGAGAGTGACTAACACAGAATCTAGTGTCCAAAGCAAACATTACAGGCAAGCCCCACAAAGTAGGGTCCAGGTACAGTCTACAGGGTTCACATTGTCTCCCTGCAGGGATGTAGTCCCAAGGGAGGGGGCGAGCACACTGACTAACCCCCAGCCAGATTGGCTCGGATGATGGGGGTAAGCTTACCGAGGAGAAACTGGAAGTGAGAAATTCAGAAAAAAAAAACATTTAGAAGGGAAATTGAACGAAAAGGTAAGTGAAGCAACAATGCACTAGCTTAAAGGAACCTATTTAGAAAATAAAAACCTAACCTTTACAACCCCTTTAAGATAAGAATATTAATACAACCACATCTAGAATTAGTAAACTACAATATAGTCCAATTTTTGTCTTTGGCTTTGATATACTTTAAAATGCAACAGAATAATATACTTTTGGATACTAAACAGGAAAGAAGAACATATTTTTGAGTGTATGCTGCTACATTATGTTAACTTTTGTTGTCTGCAAATTTGCAAATGTAGTTTTGGTGCCACATGGATTACAGAGATGTAGACACATCTGTGAAGAGAAAACCTGCTGCTCAGTCTAACAATCTAGTGATCAGCAGCTGAGAACTCCACTAACCCATGTACATGCAAAAGAAGAAACAATCTTGTGTTAATGACATAAACAAAAACTAAATAAACATCAATTACCAGTTCATCTTGTCCCAGTGACTGAAGGATGAGTTTTTTCACTTCCAAGAAGAGAGGCTGTCCCAGTTCTTCAAAGGGTTTGTAATTGGGCGAATTATATCCTTGTTGAGACAATTGCCTCTGTCTGCGGTAGTAGTTGTCCCTAAATATTTCATCTCGGCAGGGTACCCAGCAGTTGTAATGGGTAGCACTTCTGGCTTGGATTTTCAGTCCCTTCTGGCTGGGAATTGGAAGAGGTTGAATGACCATATAACTTCTGGGGTCACTATGTCCTGCATTTCCTGGCATCTCTGTCCTCATGAAACCTTTAAACAACATACAAAATCCATTTCTAAACATTACAATATTACTTGCATGCTCCTGAAGCTGAAGTATTCCTTTATGGATCCCACATCCAGTAGCTGATTTTCCATGGGTATATACTTAGCAGCTGCACCCCTGAGATTAACTGTGTCAGACCATGTGAGTCATGGTACACAAGTGCAACAGGTACAGGACTGTTTTGAAGAAAAGGCAGCATAGCAGGGTTGCCAACTTTCAGTAAATTTAAAAACAGTTTGTAAAATCCATAATTGTTGCATCTGGTAATGAATGTCAGTTACGGACATGCAGCCTACATGTCCGTAATGGACAATCAAGGACAGATGCAAAAAGTACAGATTTTACAAACTGTTCGTAAATTTACTGAAAGTTGGCAACCCTGCAGCATAGTGGTAGATAACTTTAATCCATTACAGAGAAAGCAGGGTCATAAAAGACAACTTCCGTTCAAGTCCATTAATCACAGAAAATAACTGCATTACAAGGTGGAGTCATATACAAGGCACTTCTAATCAAATTATGTATTATTGTTTTTGCAGACAATATTTATTACATATAATAATAGTAATTAGTGTGCAGATTCCTTTTTCATTTCACCTGCTATCTATATTGTTTCCACATTTACAGGACAAGCTGTTAGCAATAATGACAGTGACAGCGTTTGGGACAAACGATTGTACCGGTACACCGTGAGGCCGATGAGTGTTGTAGTTCCACCTGTCACCCTGCCCCAGCCTGGCATTCACTTCCAGTCACTCTCCAGACAGGGCAGCCATCAGGAAATATGGGACCCCTTACACAGCTTCAGGCATGGGCCCCCTGGAGCAGAGAACCGAGGGGGGTGCCGCCTGAGATTGAGAAGCGGGGGGGGGGGGGCTGGTGCGAATTGAGAAGCGTGGGGGGCCCTTTACAAAAAAAAGAAGAAATAAAGAAAAATATATATAAAAAAGTGTGGTAGCCATCCGGGGCCCTGGGGACCTCAGATTTTTATTTTTTTATAAAAATAAATTAGAAAAAAGGGGGGTTGCCATCCGGGACCTCTGGGCCCTTTAATAAAAAAAGAAATATATATAAAAAAATAAAATAAACATTTATAAAAAAAAAGGGGGGTTGCCATCCAGGGCCCTGGGGACCTCTGGGCCCTTTAATAATAAAAAAAAAAAATAAACATTTATAAAAAATTAAAAAAAGTTTTTTTTCCACATGGGGCCCTGGGGACCTCTGAGCCCTTTAATAATAAAAAAAATATATATATATATATATATATATGTATATATATATATAAAGAAAAAAATAAATAAAATAATATAAAAACATTTTTATTAAAAAAAAGGGGGTTGCCAACCGGGGCCCTGGGGACCTCTGGGCCCTATAATAATAATATATATATATATATATATATATATATATATATATATATATATATATATATAAATATAAATAAAATAAAAAGATATATAAAAAAATACTTATTTTTTTTATAAAAAAATACTTATTTTTTTATAAAAAAAAGGGGGGTTGTCATCCTGGGCCCTGGGGATCTCCGGGCCCCCCGTACCCCTAAAAAAATAGCCCTTTAATAAAAAATAAAATAAAAATATATATTAGAATTTTTTTTATATAAAAAAAAGGGGGGTTGCCATCCGGGGCCCTGGGGGCCTTCGGGCCCCTGGGGACCTCTGGACCTCTAAAAAAAATAAAAAAATTGGCCCTTTAATAAAAAATAAAATAAAAATATATTTAAAAAAAATTTATATATTTTTTATAAAAAAATAATAAAAAAAGGGGGAGTTTCCATATGGGGCCCAGTGGGCCTCTGGGCCCCTGGGGACCTCCGGACCCCTAAAAAAAAAAAAAAAAAAATCTAAAAAAAAAAGGGGGTTGCCATCCGGGCCCCTTACAGGTGTACTGCCTGTACCCCCCTGATGGCGGCCCTGTCTCCAGACAATGAACAGTCCAACAGCTTTGTTTATTTTATTTTATCGAGGGATTAAACTTGGATGGGGTAAAGGGATTATGGGATGCCCAGAATCAATAGTATTAATTGATGAGATGATTGATTGGAACCTCTATTCACATTCTCTAAATCTCCAGACTTCTCCAGCACAACACTTTTTTTAGACTATTACTTTCCCACCTGTGCAATACTTGGTTCCTGGCACAGCTAGCACATGGTTAGGCCCAACTATGAATTAAACTCAACTTCAGGGATTTGCCATTTGCTGGCAGGGACTACGGGCCCCTTTGGTGTAGCAACCAATGACAGAAGAAAGTCTTTTAGTGCTAGCTGTATTTGAGGTGGACTACTGATCCCAGTCAGTCTTGTGCTGACAGATCTCCTGGTTGCAGCCGCCCCACTTCAATGCCAGTAACATCACAGTCTCTTCCGCTGGCTCTACATCCACTCCTGGCATGCCTCTCCCAGCTCTCCTAACTGTGCACGTCACTCACCGACACTGAGTATATACCTCCTGAAGACTTGCCCAGAAGTGTTCCTGTTGTCCTCTCCTGCTCAGGACACCCATTGAGTTGTGTGGGGTTCCTTCACAGCTCTGAGCCCCTGGCCCAAGGTGACCCCCCTCTCAGTCTGGGGGGCTCTTTCCAAGACCCAGACGGCCTAACACTCCATCTCTCAGTTCTTCCACCTGAACAACTCCCCCCTTTTGCGCTGACTCTAGGTATTTAAGGAGGCCTGCTCCCTGCCAACCCAGGTTGGTTATTGGTCAGAGCTCCTTTAGAACACCCCAGCCATATCCACCTCTCTTCCTGCCTTCATTCTAGAAGCCTTTAGAAGCAGAAGGGAGGTAACCAAAAGATGAAACTAGCTGTAAATCACTAGCCACTCTAAACCACTCCCAAACACAGATCAAAATAAACAGGCCTAGCTTTCAGCTAGCCTGCCTAAATTTACCTGCACTGACACAAATCTCAACTCTAGCACCTACCTAGGTAGAGGGTGCTACACTATAATATTGAAAAAGGTTCATAAGAAGTTGCAGCAATGCTAACCACTAAGTTGTTTTTGGCTGTGTATAGATCTGTTGCCTTACACTGTCAGCTGCTACTATCACTGTAATTTAAAATTATGTATATCACTTTCTGACTCGGGGTTCTTGGAAAAAGATCCTGAAAGAAGGAAGTGGAAAGGGACAGGGTCTTTGCCACATGCTCTGTCCATGCTACTAATACCAGATCAGAAGAGACAATTATGCAAGTATTTATATTGCTGACTCCTCATGAATCCTCTGTCCTATCACCATCTCACATGCACAGTGTCAGATAACTAGGACTGTGTTCCAGATTGGTTGAGAAATGGCTAGAGGGTCTCCTCATTACAACAGGTTTGTCTTCAGGTTTGCGACACAATGCAGACACTGCATCATCCCTAGGAGCCCCTGAAACAGGACGTTGCTGCAACATTCATCTGAAGGTATCTTTTTAAATAAATAAATATATATTTTATATCTATATATATATATTTTATATATATATATATATATATATATATATATATATATATATATATATTATATATTATATATATATATATATCTACACCCAGGTATATGTGCAAAATTCCACCAGAATGCAATAGCAGGCCCTTCGCTGATAATATCTGTTTGTACGGTGAATGTATGTATTGTAATAAGCACCTCTGATATAAAGGATGTTTTGTACTGTTGTGTATATATATATATACTTATGCCCTGTACACACGATCAGTTCGTCTGATGAAAACGGACCGTTTTCATCAGACAAACCGATCGTGTGTGGGCCCCATCAGTTTTTTTCCCATTGGTGAAAAAAAATAGAACCCGTTTTACATTTTTCGTATGGTTAAAAAAAACGATAGAAAAAAACGATCGTCTGTGGGGAAATCCATCGGTCAAAAATCCACGCATTCTCAGAATCAAATCGACGCATGCTCGGAAGCATTGAACTTTTACTTCACTGCGTTGGACACGATCAGATTTTTAACCGATGGTGTGTTAGCTTCATCGGATATCTGATGAAAAAATCCATTGGTTCATTTTCATCAGATGAACCGATCATGTGTACAGGGCATAATGGTTAACCACTTGAAGACCAGGATTTTTCTGGCACTTTTTATTTACAGGTGTAGAAGCCTGGGTGTGTTTTGATTTGGGTTGGGAATGACTCAGAGTAGAGATGGGTGACTCGCAGGCCTCTCACTTATTTCTAGAATGTTCTAGTGTTTTCTGAAAGGGAAGGAGGAGAGGGGAGGTAAAAAAAAAAAAATAAAAAAAAAAAAAGTCATTTTTTCAAATGACAAAAAAAAAAATGTTTCTTTAAGAGGCTGGGCGGGACTGACGTTTTGACGTCACTTCCGCCCAGCAGAGCTATGAGGACGGGTGAAGGAGATTTCTCCTTCAGTCCCGTCCCCGCTCAGCTGCCGGACACATCCGATCCCCTCCGCCGCTACCGACGGCTCCGGTAAGCGGCGGAGGGCGCAGGAGAGCGGCGGGAGGGGGGGGGGCCCTCTCCCGCCACCGATAACGGCGATCTCGCGGCGAATCCGCCGCGGAGACCGCCGTTATCGTGTACACCACCGCCCCCTGAAAAGATGAATATCTCGGTTGTGGCAGCAACTTTAAAAAGAGGACGTCTTTTTGACATGGGGCGGTGGTCAAGAGGTTAATTTTTGTTTTTTATTAATTTCTATTATTATTTTATTTATTTTTTACGCTTTTTTTTTGCTTAAAAAATGTTTTGTTTGCTCACTTTTATTGTTGTCACAAGGATTGTAAACATTCCTTGTGACAGCAATAGGCATGTGACAGGTATTCTTATGGAGGGATCTGGGGTCTATAAGTCCCCAAATCCCTCCATTGCACTTGAAAGCATTAAAAACGCCAGGATCTGCGTTTTTGAATACTTTTGATTTTTTAAAACTGCTGCCTTTAAGATACCAGTAAACCAGAAGTGATGTCATGATGTCACTTCTGGGTTACTACATCCGAGACCCGATCAAAGCCAATCCCGGCTTTCTTCGGGTCTCGGGCAGATGTGTCGGCTGATCTCTCGGGTCCCCCGGTGGGACATCCCTCAGCTTGTGATAGCAATGGAGTGGCTGCTTAGCCACATTGGTTGTTATTACAAGAGAGCCGACCATCAGTTCTAAGGCCTGGTTCACACTGGTACGAATTGAGATGCGATTTGAGATGTCAAATCGCATCTCAAATTGGCAGCATTTGCCGGCAATCGTCGGCAATGGCACCGTCCTAATCGATGCGACACCGCATCTGCGGCGCTGTACCGATTTCAAAAAGTAGTTCCTGTACTACTTTTTGCGATTTCAGGCCGCGATTTTCATTGATATCTGTTCAGAAACCTGCAAAGATGTCTCTGAAATCGGGACTGCCAGCGGGAGTGAAATTGTGCGAGTTCAGCTGAATTCACACGGCTTCACTCCCACAGCCCAGTGTGAACCTGGGCTAAAAAATGGTACCATGGTGATGGTTCTCAGAAAAAACAAGGTAGGGGGCAAAATAAAGGTGATTTTAGATGACTATTATGGGTGCAATGGGCTTGTATTGATGGTATCCAATTCAGTGACAGGTGCAATTGATCTTCTCCTAACCTGAATTTTTTCCTTATCAAGTGGGATTTGCATTCTTATGCCGCATACACACCATCACTTTATGTGATGAAAAAAAACGACATTTTCTGTGAAGTAAAAAACGACATTTTTAAAACATCAATTTTCAAAGACGAAGTTGCCTACACACCATCGTTTTTCTCAGAATGTTCTAGCAAAGCGAGGTTACGTTCACCACGTTTTTCCATTGAAGCTCGCTTCATAAGTAGCTTCTGGGCATGCGCGGATGAAAAAACGTCGTTTTAAACGACGTTTTTGCTACACACGGTCAATTTCTGTGAAGTAAAAGTTGACGTTTTGAAAAACGACACATAAAATTGAAGCATGCTTCAATTTTTTTTGGTCGTTTTTTAGAAGACATAAAACAACGTTTTCCCCCACACACGGTCAATTAAAGTGACGTTTTTAAAAACGTCATTTTTTTTGATCACATAAAACGACCGTGTGTACGTGGCATTAGACTTCTATAGGAATGCCAAACCTGTCTGATGCAAAAAAAAAAAATGTGCTTCGACACAATCCCTGAAACAGCTTCTAATGCGTACACACAATCGTTTTTCCCGTCAGAAAGACCTTGGATGGTTTTTCAGACAGAATTCTGCTCAAGCTTGTCTTGCATACACACCAAATTCCGCCCGTCAAGAACGTGGTGACGTACAACACGTACGACGATCCGAGATCAATGAAGTTCAATAGGCAGTTCTGCTCTTCTGCTTGATTCTGAGCATGCATGTTTTTTTGCACGTTGGAATTGCAAACAGACGAGCGGATTTTCTGATTGGGAAAATAGAGAACCTGCTCTTAAACTTTTGCTGGCGGAAATTCCAACAGAAAAAGTCAGATAGAGCATACACACGGTCGGAATTCCCGTCCAAAAGCTCACATCTGACTTTTTACAAAGGGAAAACCAATCGTGTGTACGTGGCATAAAATGGTTTAAGAAGCTCTTTTCAACTGTTCTGGACCTGTTTATTTTTATGGCAAAAAAAAAAAAAAACAGCCCTATGTTGGGCTTGTTAACTTTTTTTTTTTAATAAGAAAAGAACAGATAGTGAAAAAAATAGTAAAATAAAAATGTGAATTGACATCACACTAATAATAATCAAATGCACAAAAAAAAAATCAAAGTAATCCAAAGAAAAATGAAAAAATACACCCACTTAACAACTTGTAGATTTTTTAATAAGCTACTCAAGAAGAAATTGAGAGTAGCACCTTCAGTTAAATTTCAGTATTTTGCTGCAAATTTGTTTTTTTTAAGCGGAAATTAATCCCCAAAAGTGCGACAGTTTCAGTGGGCGGACTCGATGGACTGCTCTGCCTTTTTCTACTGTCACTTTTCTATGTTTCCAGAAATGAAAATAACTTGGAAACCTGGGATTGTCTTTGGAAACAAATAAGAAATGTGTTTAAATATGTTTATTTTTTTTTAAATGTGTTAAAAAAAAATAAAAAAATTATATAATATATATATATATATATATATATATATATATATATATATATATATATATATATATATATATATATATATATATATATATATATATATATATATCTTTACATTTTAATTCCATTATAATGTTAAACATGTTAATATATATTGTGTTAGAAAAATAAAAACGAATTATATCATTACATATGAAATATATAAAAAAAATTGTGTGAAATGGTAAAATGCAAACCTCAAATGACAGCCGTAGAATCTGCTTGGAAATCCTAGGACTTCCCTCCACATGAATGAAATAATAGTTAGCAGAGCCTGAAGCAGACACAGACAAGGTTACCACTAGTTACCAGAATGTTTGGGTCACTAGACTTAGCAAGGGAGGGGGGGTACAAAATAGTTAATAATACAATTGAACCAGTTAGCTTTACTTACAGGTGTGTCTACTATTCATTTTTGTTTACAATAGAGTTAAAACACGTAACTAAACAAATACAGATACTTAAAGTTATAAACTGAAATCATGTTTTTCCCCTCCCATGAGTGTAAAGTGGTTTGTCTCTAAGCCTTTTATTGGAGTTTGGTCAGTTCTTTGTCCTGTGAGTGGAGTAGGAGGAGATGGAAGGAGTGTAAACTAAGGACATGATCAGTGCCTATTGAGAAGTGCAATGTTTGTTGGAGAGATCTCATATAGTGTGTGTAGGAGGTAATGGTTCTGAGTGTAACCGGAGACAGCAGCATTGCCTTTGTTGTGTGCCTGCGTTACTAATGACAGGGAAGCCAGTGAACAACACAAACCAAAGTTGCTCTTACAAGTATATTTTAATCTTGTACAGCCCAGGGCATTTGAAAATGAACTGCCAATTACTAAATAAGTCATTGTTTGTCTGCTAGGTTTGTACTAAATTCCCTATCAAATATATTCATTGAATCTAGTTAGGCCTGTTTAGTGGATATAAACTGGGAGTAAAGGTGCCTGTAAATGATATGGCTCCCAGTAATACTTTTTTTTTAATAGACAGTCCCTCTTTTAAGTCTATCAAAGTGGAACCAAGTCTAAAAAAAACAGGGTGCCTTTAGCCAATCATGGCTCAGGGGGCTAAGTCCACGCCCCACACTATATATGACTGCTTACATGGTGGACATATATAGTGTTATGATTGAGAGAACATTAGCTAGAGGCAGGTTAGTTATTGGCGTGCAGGCATTTTAATATACACAGTATATACACGTACATACACAGTAGGCAGTCTAGTATATATATATATATATATATATATATATATATATATATATATACACAGTGCAGTGTACAGTATGTCATACAGTGTATTGTAGTGGTTAAGGGGAACCCTATGAAAGAATTAAGAAAAAAACAGCACAAGTTCCCCCCACCCCCCAGTCCATACCAGGCTCTTTGGGTCTGGTATGGATTTTAGGGGAAACTCCATGCCAAAAAAACAACGTGCGCCCCCCACCCCCATATCCATACCAGGCCCTTTGGGTCTATTTAAAAATAATTGCCGCTGGGTCCCCCCAAAATCCATACCAGACCCTTATCCGAGCAAGCAGCCTGGCAGGTCAAGAAAGGGGGGGGACGAGCAAGCACCCTCCTTCTGAACCATACCAGGCCGCTTGCCCTCAACACGGGGAGGGTGCTTTGGGGACCCCCCAAAGCACCTCATCCCAATAACCCTGGCCATTGCTTGTGGGGGTCTGCAAGCGGGCCCCCGGATCCCTACCCCCCCTATGTGAATTGGTATTGGGTGCATTGTACTCCGACCCATTCACCAAAAAAAGTGTCAAAAGGTAAAAACCACAGAAGACAGTTTTTGACAATTCCTTTATTAAAAAAAAAAGTGTCCCGCGATGTCCATCCATCTTTAATCACACCGCCTGATGGACCAGAAAAAAAAAAGCTCTGCTGACTGCTGTCTCTTGGCTGTGACAGCTGTTAGGCAGGAGCCGGAACACCCGATGATGTAACTGAGTAACCCAGCCCCTTCTAACGTCATGTGATGTTAGAGGGGACGGGGTCATCCAGTTACGTCACCGGGTGGTCCCGCTCTTGCCTATATACCAGCTGTCACAGCAAAATGACAGCAGTCCCTTAAACGAAGGCGGAGTGATTGATGATGCATGTACAATGATACTGTAAACAGCGTGCCCCCTCCCCAAAAGCCAAATCGAGTATGCAAAAACTGTACGAAATGTAGTATAAAAGCTGCCAATACTACCTTTTCCTTCTAAAAATTCTATTTGCTTAGCAATTATAAAATTCCATTGGCCAATACCTAAAGAGGAATTGCATGATTGCCAAGTGACTAGCATTTTAAGTCACTGACATATGAGAAGTAAACAGACCAGGACTTCCGACTTCTAATGATTTTTAGATAGGCTTGAGATTGCCAGGCAACTAATATTTTCAAAAACAGATTAGCAATGGTAACCTATACATTAATTTCAGTACAAGTTTTCTTTAGTTGTCAGAAATAATACTGATAGCTCCTGACCTAATAGTACTTTTAGAGCAGGATTTCAGCTCTTATGCCCCGTACACACGATCACTTTTTGTGATGAAAAAAAAATGTCATTTTTTATCATGAAAAAAAATGACATTTTTCCAACTTCATCATTAAAAATGATGTTGCCTACACACCATCGTTTTTGAAAAATGATGAACAAAGTGACGGCACTCTAAAGGGGAAGTTCTATTCGCCTTGGGGCTACTTTTAGCTGGTTACTTGTTAGTAAAAGACGATTCGTGCTTTTTTGTCTGTTACAGAGTGATGAATGTGCTTACTCCATTATGAATGGTAGTTTTACCTCCCATCTCCTAACTTGCTTCTGGGCATGTGTGGGTTTAAAACGTAATTTTTGCCCACACACGATCATTTTTTATGACACAAAAAATGACATTTTAAAAAAATGACATAAAAAATTCAAGCATGTTCAAATTTTTTTTTTGTCATTTTTCAGAAGACATAAAATGACATTTTGCCCACACACGATAATTTTAAATGACATTTTTAAAAATGTCATTTTTTTTCATCACAAAAAGTGATCGTGTGTACAGGGCATTAGTGTGGTGAGTTTTTAATAGGAATGCCAAGGGACTGGCAAGAACACCAGGGATTTCATACAAAGGAAGCAATACAAAGAACAGCAGACACATATCAAGAATATGAAGTGTTGGGGTAACAAACGCTTTAAGTCTAAAAAAGTCACAACTGTCAGGGGACAGGGTGGGTATAAATGCTTAGCTTCTATTGGCTAGCAGTGGTCCTAAGGTGAATGGGCATGAAAAACAAATTTTATCTTGGTGCCTAGTTCAGGAAATCATATAACCTGCCTACTATCAGCCTTATCAATTTAATCTGAAGCTCTATTGTTAATATGACATGTTTTAAGAGATGGAAGACAAATTACATTGATTACAGATAACTAGTCAGCTTTTAATGTTTAGAATGCACTGCACCTAAATATGGGGGTTCATCTGATTACTGTACACTGTATACAGGATACACTACAGGACAGTGACAGCTTGTCAGATCCTCCTTAAATCTTAGAAGCCAGTCAGTCTGTGATAAGTCAACAGATATGCTTAACCACCTGTGGAATGGCATGTTGAATTCTCTGCCTGTCCAGGCAGGTTTTACATTTTAGGTGCTGTGATACATTGACTGACAATTACTCGGTCATGCAAAAATGTACCCAAATTAGTTTTATATGTAGCCAAGGTTTACTACTATACTATGCTTTCGACTTTGCCTTCAGAAAAGAAGCTGCATTGGGGTAACCATATCGCAGCAACGGTGCATGCTTACAACAGTGCTGTGAGTGATGCCACTGGTTATTCCCCCCATCGCTCATGTTTGGGAGAGAAGTTCGTCTTCCTGCTGATTTAGCTTTTGGTACTTCAATTGACAACATCTCTTTGATGTCCCATAAAGGCTATGTTGACAGATTAAGGAAGAACCTGCGACAGCCATATGAGAAAGCAATGGAACATGCCTCTGCTAGGGAATCGAGAAATTAGCAGAAATTTGATTTGAAAGTGAGAATACAGGATTTACAACTGGGAGATCGAGTGCTGCTGAAAAACCTGGGGGTACCAGGGAAAGATAAGTTGGCTGATTGATGGAGGCCGCAACCTTATGTTATTTGTAAACAGCTCCCTGGACTACTAGTATATCAAATCAGACCTGAAGGGGAAAAGGGGCAATTGAAGATGTGGCATAGAAATCATATACTTCCATTATCTGATGCAGTGAGAGTACCTCAGCACCTGTGAGTGGATCTGGTGTATGGATTGGGTTGTCCCTGCAGAGAGTGCTGTTACCTTTCTTCTTTTCCCTGCAAACCAATCAAAATACGCTTATTGTGATTTTTTATTTTACCAAAAATATGTAGCAGATTATATATTGGCCTAAATTGATAAAGACTTTTTATTTTATTTTTTATTGAATATGTTTTATAGCAGAAAGTAATTTTTTTTAATTTATTTTTTTCAAAGTTGTTCTTTTTTTTGTTTATAGCACAACTAATAATAAAAAAGCAATGGTGATCAAACTAAAAGTAAGCTCCATTTGTAGGTAAAAAAAAAACATAACATTTTTGTGGGTACAGTGTCACATGACTGCACAATTGTCAGTTAAAATAACTCAGTGACATTTTGCAAAAAATGGCCTGGTCATGAAGGTGGGGTAAATTTTCCAGAGGTCAAGTGGATAGAGAATTTATAAATCAATAGAAACCCACGTCTAGAAGAACATAGAGGCTACTGTTGCAAAATGCTATTCATTTGGCTGTCATTGTAATCCACTGTCTTCAATACTTTCTGAATTACTGACTCAGAACAAGCAGGCAGTATAAGAAATTATACTTTGTAGGATGACACACGCCACATAAATGTTTAGCGTCAGTGGCTGAAAGAATATTGAAGTCAGAGGTTCAACGTTTCAGAAAGGCATTTTCGGAAGAAGATCAGAAATAACAAAGCCCATTTTCCCTCAATATAAAAAGCCTGCCAATTGATTACCCTTTCCTTAAGTTCAACATGAAATTCCATGAATGTAATTGTCTTAAGTGTGACTTGACATTACCACTGGTGCAAGCATCCTAAAAGGTGTATGCAGGATTTTAAGTTCAGCCAATTTTACAGACAACCATATAGTAAAAAGTCTGGCAGTTTTTATTATAATAACATTCCAAAAAACAAGATAGATAAAAGACAGATATGGGCTGAACATTTGTCAATAATTTTTATACTCTCCTGAACATAAATAAACTGACGTGAACATTTCAATCACCAATATTTCATTGTCTTTTACCAATGCATTTACCCTTTGTTGGACCTGACCATCATAGGATTGCATGGACTGGGTTGGTTTAACCTTCATAGGCTGACTATCTTATGTCGCATACACACGGTCGCTTTATGTGATGAAAAAAAAAAACAAAGTTTTTAAAAACGTCATTTAAAATGACTGTGTGTGGGGAAAACGTCAATTTATGTCTTCTGAAAAACGACAAAAAAAAAATTCGAGCATGCTTCAATTTTTTGTGTCGTTTTTTGTGTCATAAAAAATCACAGTGTGTAGCTAAAACGATGTTTAAAACAACGTTTTTAAACCCACGCATGCTCAGAAGCAAGGTATGAAGCGAGCTTCAATGGAAAAGAGTGCCGAACGTAACCGCGCTTTGCTAGAGCATTTTGAAAAAACGATGGTGTGTAGGCAACGTCGTTTTTTAAAATTGAAGTTTCAAAAACTTTGTTTTGTTTCATGATATAAAACGTTGTTTTATTTCATCACAAAAAACGACCGTCTGTACGCGGCATTATACTTCTCACTGATATTGTAAGTTTTCCTTTTTTTATCGGACAGTGATTTTCTTTTTCTTTCCTGTGTGTAGATATTATTGATTGGCATAATTTGATCCATGCTTTTTTTGACAATATTGAATTAAGGTTCAGTCTGATAAAGAGAAAATACTTGAAACGCATCAGTTAATGACGGTTAAATGTCGATGGGTGATACTAACCAATATACAATATGTAAATATTAGAGTATTTACAAAAATGATGGCTCTGGTCAGTAATCATAACAAGTCTCCAGGCTAAGAATTCTCATTGGTAAAGGCAAACTTGAAATAATTATTTTCACATTTATGCAGGATCTTGCTGGCAGCATGCCTCCCAACTGTCCCAGGTTCTGCGGGACCATCCCGAGAAGTAAGTGCCGGTGTCCCGCAGATCTGGGCTGGTGTCCTGGAGCCCAGTGCCAGAACCAGGGGCGGACCCAGGGGGGCAACAGGGAAATTGCCCCCCCCAAGATAATCGCTGTGACAATCATCATGTCACACTCGCTTGTTTGCTCTGTGGCTGCTGCTTCCTCTGCCCATCGTGCACAAGTCTCTCTCTCTCATCAGCCGATCAGTGGCGCAGAGAGAGAGTCTCATCTAATGTACTTAAAAATTGTTTTATTGCGGATTATTAATCATGGGTAACATTATTATTATTTTATATATTTTATATAACCTTCTCTTTTAATTTTTAAAGATGTATAATGTAAATGTGGATAAATTATCACATGTAGAATGTGAATGTAGGCTATACATTGATTACTGGCTATTAAGTGCTAATATATTGTGCTACAAGCAGGGAGTCTGTGGCCATGTAATTGTATGATTCTGTGCTTTTTTATGGCGATGTATCGCTTACATAAGGTCTTATCTGAGGTATTTGGTCGAACACAATAATACTATTATCCACTGGAGGGAGTGCGCTGGTTTGATGTGTGCTTGGCCATGTTCATAGAACAACCACTGTTATTGCAAAGAAAAAAAGGGGGGTTAGAACTGCGCCATGGCACCCAGACTTCGTGTGTTATAAAGTCAATTAAATAAAGTAAACCTCAGGGGTTAAAAGGAAGGAAAGTCAATAATATTCTCCAGGGGTTCCACGATCCTAATATATGGAATGATGAATTCCACCCTGATGGTCCACACTTTAATAGAACTCAACTGCCAGAGTCATGAGCAGCTTACCAGGTCATTGACTTAAAACGACAGTCGACTGTGACCCAGCCGCGGCCTTTAAGGAGAGGAGGGGGGGGGGAAACAACCACTTCCTAGATGTAGCACTCGCTCCCCAGAGATTAACAGAGACACCGAATATGTGAGAGAGGGTCCACCGTGATTCACAGCACACTATGTGTGAGATCCCACCACCGGTATTAGAAGCAGCTTACCAGAACTCCAGTCTCAAACAACAGTCGGCTGTGACCCAGCCGCGGCCTTTGGGGAGATTCCACTTCCTGGTAGGAATCGCCACTTGCACCCTCGATAGTTAGCAAAGTCGTCACCGCACAAAAAAGAAAACGGCAGACATAGCGTAACTCCGTGGTTTAAGATATTTATTAAAAACAGTATAAAGGGGTTACTCACATGATATGGTAATCAAAGGAGCATTTAAAATTGCCGGCCGGCATGTATACAGAGCGGAGCCCTTCCTCCAAGCGTAATGACGTCACCGCACGTCACCTCTGGGGGCATAGTATGCTTCCGTTTTACGTAAAGTACCTTTTTTAACTTGAATTTTAATTTGTTCAAAGTGTGTAATTAAAGTCATTGTATCATTGTATATTTTAAATCCGGTTTCTTTTAATTTTGATGTCTGCTGGCAATGATGTGACTGGTCCCTCCTCCTTATGCCTTCCTCCATTGCCAGCTCAGATAAAAGCTCGGCTAACATGGTCACATGGCAACCCATGATTAAGTCACATGCCTAGTGACGCAACGCGTGGGGGAGGAGCCTAGTGGCGCGATCGACGGGAGATCTGTCCGAATGAGGAGATCGCAACACTGAGCAGCAGTTTCAAAGCTGCCTTCTGAAAGCTGACACTTATCTGGGGTTTCGTGAGTGTATTATCGCACTGTTTACCTTGCCTTTTCCCTTTGCATACAGTTTTTCACTATGGTTTGTTTCTTTCTCCTTATATGAGCTGTTCACTCCGGATGAATGGATGGTCATTCGTTGCAGTACATCACATATTGACAGCAGTCTCAATACAGCCAAGGACAAATCCCTTCGTTTTCAATCAAGTCTTTTTTGCATTGTCTGTTAGCTGATTAAGGACTGTTTTTGCAAATAGTGTGTCACTACTTGTTTTAACAATAACCCTCCCTTGGTTTATTGTTCTTTGTGCACGTATTAGGATCTTGGTATTAGGAAGGATCCTTTTTTTCATTTAATGTGTATATATATAATTTTTATAATTTTTTGCATTTTTCAATTTGCACTATTGATTGATACCTTCTATTAAGTTAGGGTGTGTACGTGGTATCATTAGCACTTATTGTATCTACAGCAGCAATTGTTGGTATTAGCGCAACACCTATGTTTTAATTGCACTATTGGTTTTGTACGCCGTTTTTGTGTGTGCAGCTTTATCATTTGGGTATTTTTGCTGTGTGTTTTTTCCTGTGATTTATATAGTAGTAGCGCTGTAGTACCACATTCTTCATCTAATGTACTTATGCCGCACTGACACTGACAGACCAGGATACCAGTAGGAGGTGGTGGGTAGTGATGGACGAACATCCGACGGGACGGTTCGTGAACGCTAACCGCGAACGATCGCAAATGTCCGCGAACCGCAAGTTCGCGGCGGGCCCCATTGACTTTAATGGCAGGCAAATATTAAAAACCTTCAGGTCATATTTTCAGCCACAAAATACTTACTAGCTGTGCACAAATAGTCCCACAACATGGACACTGACCTACCAAAAGTATTAAGTGAAAAACCGGATACATAAGTAAGTGCCGGCCATTACAAGCCCCAAAAATTACCAGACAGGCGTTCACCTGACAGCAAACAACTATGTATTCTGTGGCTGAAGTTACATTAAGCCATTAACCGGATACAGAAGTAAGTGTCGGCCATTACAGGCCCTAAAAATTAGCGCATGGCCACAGGCGTTCACTGGACAGCAAACAACTTTGTATTCTGTGGCTGGTGGTACATTAGGCATTCAACGGATACAGAAGTACGTGTCGCCATTACAGGCCCCAAAAATTAGCCCACGGCCACAGGCGTTCACCGAGCAGCAAACAACTTTGTATTCTGTGGCTGGTGGTATATTAGGCATTCACCGGATACAGAATAAAGTGTCGGCCAGTACAGGCCCAAAAAATTAGCCCACAGGCGTTCACCATAATTTGAATGAAACATGGTCTACTGGTCACATGTGTTGAATTCCTCCGAGATCCATGCTTCATTCATTTTTATAAATGTGAGGTAGTCAACACTGTTGTGAGCTAGGCGAGTGCGCTTATCGGTCACGACCCCACCTGCTGCGCTGAACGTCCTTTCGGACAGGACACTGGATGAGGGGCAAGCCAACAGTTCCATTGCAAATTGTGCAAGCTCTGGCCAGAGGTCAAGCCTGCCCACCCAGTAGTCCAGGGGTTCATCACTTCTAAGTGCGTCCACATCGGCCGTTAACCCGATGTAGTCGGACACCTGTCGGTCTAGGCATTCCCTGATGCTGGATCCGGAGGACAGCTGTCGATGGGTCGGCTGAAAGAATGATCTCATATCATTAGTGACATCTTCAAACCGCCCTTTTCTTGCAGGCGCTGTTGGATTGGTACCCGCAACTGTTTCTGCACGCAAAAGCAGAATGCAGCATTTCTCGAAAGAAGGCCTAGAAGTGATGCATTCTGATAGCCCTCTGTGATGGTGGTAACATTTCCGCCTTGTTTTGTTTGTACCAGGGGTCTAAGTACGTTGCCACCCAGTACTGGTCCTTGCCCTTTATGCTTTTTATATGGGGGTCCCTCTTTAAACATCGGAGCATGAAGGCCCCCATTTGCACTAAACTGGAAGCGGTGTAGTGGCCTGGCTCCCGCTCATCATCTAGGATAATGTCGTCCTTGTTCTCCTCCCCCCATCCACGGACAACACCAGGGATCCAATAAAGGTTTAAAGCATGCTCTTCTTGCTCCTCCTCATCCCCCCCCCAGCACCATTCTCCTCTGACTCCTCTTCAGACTCCCGTTGTTGACTTGTCTCAGGTGGAGTAGCCCCTCCTGGGAATTCATTCAGCATTGCGACTTCCTCAACTTCCTGCTCCTGCCCCTCGATGGCTTGATCAATGACACAATGCAATCCATGCTCCAGAAAGAAGGCGTAAGGTACGATGTCACTGATAGCGTCCTGGCTGCGACTGACCAGTTTGGTGATCTCATCAAAACAGTGTTTTGTCGGAGAATGGGCAGACTAGATAGTTAGACATGTCAAGTGTATCATAATGTGAAAAAAAAGTATTACATATATTTTATATTGTTGTACCTCTTCTTCTCTTTACTTTACTGTCAAGCAGATCCAGGTAGGTGTTCAGGACTGAACACCATTTTTTTCCTCTGACACTGAGGACAGTGTCTATTTGACAGGGGGAGTGTGTAGCGCCGGGCTACCTTCAGAGCCGGTGCTATGTTAAATTTAGGGGGAGAATTCAGAGAAATTGTTGGCTCTGAATTCATTTGATTGGGTCTCTGCTCTAGCTTGGCTGTACTGTGGGTTAGCCTTTCGTCCGGGGACTCAGGTCATCCTCCGGAATTTACCTGAAGGAGCCGAATCTACAGAGAGAGGATTCTGGACCATAATTGTCTCCATTCTTTTTGGGAGGGTCTATGGGAGGGTCTATGGCAGAGACTTAATCCTAAGTTCGAGTGACACTCTGGCTACCAGGCTGGTGAGAGAGGCCTGTCCAGGTGCGCTACACCCACTCTGGCTGGAGTAGCAAAGTAAAGTATTGTTGGAAGCAGGACTGTTTCCCCGTATGCAGTTACACCTGGTCTGCTGTCTTCTATTTGCTATCCCTTCACCTTTCAACTGTTTGATTGTTTTTACCCGGCTGGGTAATAAAGGCACAGAAAGACACCTGTGGACATTCCCTTTACTACAACTCTCATCAAGTACCCTAGACGGCGGAGATACAGAGGTAACATGCCACCCAAAACAAACCAGCAGCTCCTTCGGGGGTAGTGCTACACATATTTTTATAGGCACAAATAAGTCTGGGTTTTGGTTAACCATGCCTCCTCCCACCATGAAGACGTTGGACACCCTTGATTGTCCCTCATTTGGAAGTTCAAAAGTTGGGCGGTATGGCCCCACTGCTGGTTAGTGATTGACTCATTTGGGGCCAAGGTGGAATTTTTAAACCTCAAAAATGTGTAGGTAGTGTCACAAGCGCAAGTATGACCTCAGCATTTGGTCATTCATTCTATGCATGCACAGCTACCACTGCTGATGAACATTGTTCATGTTTGCATTCTCCCAGCAGCAGTGGCACATATGGCCATGTCCATTTACACATTACTCAGGTAAACATTTACACAAATGTAAACTGGTGTACCAAGTAAAAAACAGTTGGTACAGATTTTTCTTATTTTGGTTTACTAAGCAATTAATACGCACCAAAACTGTGTGAATGGGTCCATAGCATACAATACTACAGCTGTATGCAATAAGGATTTAAATGCAGTGGGCTAGATTCAGGTAGCTGCGCTTGATCTTACGGTGGCGCAGCGTATCGTATTTATGCTACGCCGCCACAACTTACAGGAGCAAGTGCAGTATTCACAAAGCACTTGCTCCCTAAGTTGCGGCGGCGTAGCGTAAATGGGGGCTGCGTAAGCGCACGTAATTCAAATGTGGAAGGGGGGGCGTGTTTTATGTAAATCTATGATGACCTGACGTGATTGACGTTTTGTACGAACGCTGTGTACATATTCCAGTGTGCATTGCTCCCAAGTACGCCGCAACAACGTATTGGTTTCGACGTGAAAGTAAATGACATCCAGCCCTATTCGCGAACGACTTACGCAAACGGCGTAAAAAATTGAAGCGGGAACGACGTCCATACTTAACATTGCGTGCGCCTCATAGAAGCAGAAGCAACGTTACGCCGAGGCCGGGTGCACGTACATTTGTGAATTGGCGTATCTAGGTAATTTCCATACTCTACGCCGAAAACGATGGAAGCGCCACCTAGCGGCCAGCGTGAGAATGCACCCTAAGATACGACGGCGTAAGAGACTTACGCCAGTCGGATCTTAGCCTAATTTCAGCGTATCTTGCTTTCTGAATACAGAAAGAAGATACGCCGGCGCAGATTTGAATTTACGCGGAATATCAATAGATACGCCGTCGTAAATTCTTTCTGAATCTACCCCAGTGTATTTAATGCTTGTGTGAACAGGCCCCTAGCTATGTTAAAACATGTTTCTATTTTGTAAGCATAACATAATAGGTTTTATTATGAAAAAAAATGATATTTCACTTTTCCATTACTTACTAGAATGTTACTATCTCCCTGTATTGGTTCATTAGAAATTTGTTTATATTCCAGTAAACATGAAGTAAGATTGATTGCTGAGCTCACAATGGGGAATAATGGATGTTGCATAAATGAAAATCGATTAATATGATATATAAATCTGTTTTGTTGCATTCATTATCTGATTCATATAACTTGGAAAGATAGCCTTGTTGTGTGGGTACTTTCAAACAATACATAAGGAATAATATTCAAACATTTAAAGTCAACTTTTTTGTGGTTTTAATAGATTGGGGAAAAGTAAAAACTAGCTAGCAAAAGTGATAGTGACAAGGGTTATTACAAACTAGTGTTTATTTTTGGGTAGAGTAGGAAAGGATTAGAAGCGTTGTTGGGTTTTAATCTCCACTTGTCAGAAAGTGATAGGAAATCATGAAAGTTACACTTGTCAACAGAAATATGGTGACATTTATCTAGGATTGGATTTTCCCTTACCTTGAGATTTCCTCTCTCCCCAATGAAAGACAAGCAGCAAAAAACAAAACAAAAAAAGGGATTTTAATAATTACCCAACCTATTCCAAACTAAAAAGAAAAGTCCTGAGATAAACGTTATAATCTAATAATGGATCTAGGAATATTACATAGTGTGGATGGTCAACTGACAGTCCTCCAGTGCTCTCTTTGTGGTTCTTTGGATTTTGTCTGGAGTTTGAAATAGAAATAGTTAGGCCCTTTTACTTGTCAGGGGTCCTGTGGGGGGCTCAGTTACTGCCAGGGTCCCTGTGAGGGGTTCAGTTACAGATAGAGGGCCAGATCCACAAAGAAATTCCGCCGGCGTATCTATTGATACGCCGCGTCATTTCAAAGTTCCCGCGTCGCATCTTTGTTTTGTATCCACAAAACAAGATACGACGGAATGAGGGATCGATCCGACAGGCGTACGTCTTAGTACGCCGTCGGATCGTAGGTGTATATTTATGCTGGCCGCTAGGTGGCGTTTCTGTCGAATTCCTTGTCGCGTATGCAAATTAGCTAGATACAGCGATCCACGAACGTACGTCCGGCCAGCGCATTTTTTTACGTCGTTTGCGTTCGGCTTTTTCCGGCGTATAGTTTTAGCTGCTATATGGTGGTGTACTCAATGTTAAGTATGGCCGTCGTTCCCGCGTTGAAATTTGAATTTTTTACGTCGTTTGCGTAAGCTGTTCGCGAATAGGGATTTGCGTAGAATAACGTCACCGTCGTAAGCATTGGCTTGTTCCGGTTTAATTTCGAGCATGCGCACTGGGATACCCCCACGGACGGCGCATGCACCGTTCAAAAAAAATGTCGGGTCACAACGTATTTACATAAAACACGCCCCCATCACATTGATTTGAATTGCGCGCCCTTACCTTGCCAAAGATACACTACGCCGCCGTAACTTACGGCGCGCATTCTTTGAGGATTAGGGGAAAAAAAAGTAAGTTACGGCGGCGTAGTGTATCTTAGATACGCTACGCCCGGCGGAAATATGCGCCGCTGTACGTGGATCTGCCCCAGAGACTTTACTCCTTTTAGCACCACAGCAGCACATATCCTGCACGTTTGGTCAATGTACCACTCTAAATTTAACCTAACTTCCCAATACAGTTTCTCTACGTGGGTTCTTATGGAACCCAGAATTTACCACAGAGCTCAACCTTTATGGGTGACTCAAGAGTGCTTTTAAATAATAATAAAGAAAAATTATTCAGCGCTGGAATGTAAATATAAACTAAAAAATGCAAGCCAGCACTAAGGTAAATTCAAATAAAACACCTCACATTGACATCTAATAATAATAGTGCAGCGCAAAACAAACAATTTTAAACTATACATACAGAAAGTTAAAACATATGATATATGATATATAATTAAAAATTATATAATAAAGTCCATATAAAGTGCTCAAGTGCAAAAAGATGATCCAAATCGGAATATAATAGTGCAAAAATCCAAAGGGTGATATCCAGAAGGAACCTCCACCAAATAGCAGGAATGGCCTCTCACCTTACAACTTCGACCTGCAATAGGTCACAAAGCATAATCAGAGAACCACCTGTTCTCAGAGGACAGCAAGCAATGCAGCAGTAGAACCACGATATCAGTCAGACTCAGGATCAGGACATGGCAATCAGGGCATAAAAAACAAAGGAGAGGAAATCTAGTGCTCTCTGAAGCCAAAATACATTTATTTAAGAATAAAAAACGAATACACTCACTGTATAAGCACTCTCAAACGAGTGCAGCGAAACAGCATAAAACATCCATAAAAGCATGGGTTTCAGTCTAGGTCGGCGATCGCGGTTGACGTCTCATGTGGCCCCTTCCCCTCGTACGACGTTACGTCCCTATGAGCGGGACTTCATCAGCGTGGGGTGAAAAAAGGCAGCCTTTTTTCACCCCACGCTGATGAAGTCCCGCTCATAGGGACGTAACGTCGTACGAGGGGAAGGGGCCACATGAGACGTCAACCGCGATCGCCGACCTAGACTGAAACCCATGCTTTTATGGATGTTTTATGCTGTTTCGCTGCACTCGTTTGAGAGTGCTTATACAGTGAGTGTATTCGTTTTTTATTCTTAAATAAATGTATTTTGGCTTCAGAGAGCACTAGATTTCCTCTCCTTTGTTTTTTATGCCCTGATTGCCATGTCCTGATCCTGAGTCTGACTGATATCGTGGTTCTACTGCTGCATTGCTTGCTGTCCTCTGAGAACAGGTGGTTCTCTGATTATGCTTTGTGACCTATTGCAGGTCGAAGTTGTAAGGTGAGAGGCCATTCCTGCTATTTGGTGGAGGTTCCTTCTGGATATCACCCTTTGGATTTTTGCACTATTATATTCCGATTTGGATCATCTTTTTGCACTTGAGCACTTTATATGGACTTTATTATATAATTTTTAATTATATATCATATATCATATGTTTTAACTTTCTGTATGTATAGTTTAAAATTGTTTGTTTTGCGCTGCACTATTATTATTAGATGCTTTTAAATAATGACTTTTTGATGGTGGTTACATTTATTTAGACTCATTTTCTGTAATTGGTGCATATTGGACAAAGAAAGATACCAAAATCTGCAGCTTAAATATTTATTCCCTGTCCACCTACCCCCAGACTTCCCAAAGCCTCACGTTACCTTTGAATACCTATTTCTTGACCCCTTATAGGCCAAGGGCACAATCTTGTTTTTTTTTTATGCCTATTTTAACCTATCTCAACTACCAACTTACATGTTATCCTTAGACCTAGATAATGATGCCCTATATTCTCTCAGCACTGGCAGATGATATTAATGAATATTATAAAGAGCTAATGCTCACTTGCCATTGGAGAAACTACCATTAAACTCTTGTCCCGTTCCACAAGTTAACTAACCTCACTTTGGTACCTCTATAGCTGCGGTGCCCTGCACAGCCACTGTGCATTCCGCCTGGGTCTTGGCTGAGGAGGCCAGGCTGTCAGCCACACGGCACAGGTCACAGGCGAGATCACCCATGTGGCGTGTCTGCCGGGCCTGCTCCCTCTGCAGCCCTTCTTGGAGGGATCCTGCTGCACCCCTGGTCTTCCGTAAAGCCTTCCTGGGGGATGGAGAGGCTTGTGCCCGTCCGGACGGGGTAGCCCTGGATGGGGTAGCCCTGGAGGGGGTTCCCCTGGATGGGGTAGCCCTGGAGGGGGTTCCCCTGGATGGGGTAGCCCTGGAGCGGGTTGCCCTGATGGGCGGGGAGGTATCTGAGGGTCCGGGGAAGGTGGAAGTCTCCTCAAAATAGAGGCATTCCTCCTGGTGGAGATCCACCGGCTCCTCCACAACAACCTCTAGAGGAGAGGTGTGGGCACTCCCCTCCACCGATATAACCGGGCTTCCCAGGGGGTCAGGCTGAGGCAGAGGATGTTCCGGGGATGGCATGGGTCGGACACCGGCAGACGACGGCCCAGCTCCCTCCAGCATATCTGTGGATGACACAAAACATTCACATGTTGGTGGACCCACACACTTGTCACATATTCCCTTCCACCCCCTCACATGCTACACACCGAATGTGGAATAAAACACACTTACCTCTCCTCAAGTCAAAGCCCTCCATGCCCTCCACCTGCTCCTGCCCCAGACAGCTAGCGATCACCTCCTCCTCCGGTGTCAACCTCAGAGATAAAGCTGGTCCTCCTCCCGTGCCCCTGAGGTGCCTCCTCATGCTGGCCAGATTATCCCCGACCCGACGTCTCATATCGTTGATTTTCTTCAGGATATAATCGGGGGTCCTGGTCTCATGCCCAAGAGCATTGACCTCCAGGGTGATCTTCTCATATATCTCCCTCTTCCGTGCCTTGCTGGTCCTGGCACTGTGTGCACCATGGAGGTAGGCATCGTACTGGCCTATTGCAGAGGTCAGGATAGCCCTCTCTTCCATGGAGAAATTTTTCTTCCTCCTCTCCTTATCCATCTTAGCAGCTGCCATGGCTCCACAAAAGTACTTTGCTCCAGGGGGGAAAAAAGCAAACGGATGTATTTTTGCGCTGGACGGGCGTATGGCTGGGCGTATTTATGTGCTCGGCGTAAGCCGGTGGGCCGGCGTATCTCAGGAAGTTGCGCCGGCGTAGTTGTGAGCATGCGCACAGGGGTGCTGGGCAGACTTCAGCGTTACTGCGCATGTGCCGTTCATGATACGCCGGGCGGAAAACACTGCACCATGCTCGGACCATCATTTGCCGGCTTAAACCTTGGAAATCTAAGCCACGCCAACGCAGCTTTGGGAGCACTGGCTTCCTGAATTCCATGCTTGCCTCTCTGCGCTGCGTCGGCGTAGCGTAAAGGAGATACGCTATGGCGGCATAAATATGCGCCGATGTATGTGAATCTGGGCCTATATGTGCAAGCAGCACATATGTTTCCAGGGCTTACAGCACATAATTAGGCAAAGCCAGAGTGAGTCAATAAATGAGATGGATGAAGTGACTACAAAAGGGTGAGAAGGGAATTACAGCTTCTAGGTGAAGCAGAAATTTCCTGGTGCTCAGAATACAGAGTCCAAAGTGAGTCCGCAAGTGGTGACAAAGGGTTAAGGCTCCTGGGCACAATCCAGTCCAGCATATAAAAAGAAACAAAGTTGCCAGGGCACAAGAATAATAAAATAGTATCCACTTTTAACAATAATGCACACTTCTATCAGAATCAAAAGTTTGCAACTATGCATTTCAGGGGCCCTACTCCCTTTTCCAAGTTTAACAAAGGGGTGGGGGACCCTGAAATGCATAGTTGCCCGCCCACATCTCGACACCTTGTGCTGTTTTGAGTTTAGTCGCATGACCACATGATGCATTGTAACACACTGACATTCACAGACATGACTAGACATGATGGGAATTGTAGTTCCTGAACAACTGGAGGGCCGTAGTTTGAAGACCCATGATCTAAATCATTGCTCTTAACCTTTAAACATGATCCACATAAGGCTCAAATTCCCCTTGCAATCCTTGCTCCTACCGGGTAACCTTGCTTGTTTGTTCAACTACTACCAGGATGTATTATTTACTGTTGATGTGATACTACTTATTACATTTTTGTACTGGCATTTTGTGTTTATTAAAACATTTTTGTACACAAAGAGCTAGATTCACGTAGCTCTGCGTATATTTTGGCCAGCGTAGCGCATCTCATATGTGCTACGCCAACGTAAAATAGGGCGCCCAGACCAGTATTCACAAAGATCTGGCGCCGTACGTTGCGCTGGCATAGTGTAAATAGGCAGGCGTAAGCCCGCCTAATTTACATGTGGATGGTAGTGGGCGTGTTGTATACAAATTAGCCGTGACCCCATGTAAATGTTTTCACGAACGAATGGCGACTCTTTCGGCAACTCGTGACGCGCAGTATGCTATGGTCGGAAGCCTGTCAATCAATTAGGAACGCCCAGTCCCGCAGAAGACATACCCGGAAGTGGCGGTGAAAATACGGTATGTACGGGGAAAAAATAAAAAAAACAGCCGATTGTCATTCTGACAACTCGGCTGAATGTAATGTTAAAAAATTTTTTTTTGGGTAAACCCCCGCTTTAAGTTACCATTCTTAGAAGAATCACGTGTTGTGCATAAAATCCCCAGTATGTTTCTGGTTTTGTACTCGTATAATGGAAAATTAATCCACAGCTTTTAAAAAATAGCACTGTCAATCAGAGTTGTGACAGCTTGAAATTCAAGCTACAGATGAGTGATTGCCCATACAGTTCTCTTCGACAGAATGACTTATCTATGCCGTTTATGATGTAGGTAGGGGTAAACAAACTCTTGTGTAATAGTGATAGCACAGTAACTGCAAATAAAGGATTCTCTTTCTAAATGCAGTAACCATGAACACTAACTGCATTAATCTGAAAATAACTTTTAGGTAGAAGCATGCGTTGCAGGTGATTCCTGTGGGTTTGAGATTCACGATCCTGATGAGTTTTTGTCTAGATTAATTTAGAAGATTAAAAAAAAAACAATGCACTGCATAGCCTATGAACCATGGCCAGCAGGAATGGAAGAGCCAAAATGGGACTTTCTAATAAGCCAGCCCCCTCACTGTATAATAAGGGAGCACAGAGCAGCCATAGTGTTACTGCACTGGAAGCTGCGGTAGGAAAAGAATAGGGAAAGCTGACAAACTGCACAGGGAGAGATTAGAATCAGTTAGGGAACCATATCTTAATTCTGATTTCTAGCTCTTTAGGCAACAATCCCCTTTGCTGCCTTTTTGTTCTTATTATTGGGGACTTGAGGTCAGTGTTACTTTTAGCAACCTTCCTCATAATAGCAATTTTTTGTTGTTGTTGCAAGGCTTTCTGTCACGTACCTGGTAGTAGAGCATGATGTGCGGAGGACGGCCTCTCTTACAGCTCTGACTCCGAGCCCCTGGTATAGCAGACAGGAAGCGCAAGAGTACAGAGTCGCACGAGTGCCTGGAAGGATCGCTGATGAAATCACTGGGCTGGAACCCTTTGAAGAGACCGCGGAAGACACCGGTGCAGGAGAAGACCAGGAACAGCTGTCAGCAGATAGCAGGGGCGACTTCGTGCAGGAACACCACAGACAGGAGAGCAGATGAGGCTGCGGATGGATGGGTGCTCAACAGGACTCAGAAGGACTGGAGAGATAGCGGATTCAGGCAGGCCGGGTCATACACTAGCGGGCACGTCAGGAACAGAAGTGAAGGCAGGAACGGAGTCAAAGTGCAGGCCGGGTCGGTATTGGGCTGGCAGCGAGGTAGCAGAAGAGGCAGGCAGAAGCAAGGTCAAACAAGCCGGGTCAGGTGCAGGCAGAAGGCAGGAGCGTCAGTGACAAGCCGGGTCGGGTAACATGAACAGGAATCAGATACCGAAATCAGGAACACAAACGCTGTAAAACGGACAGCACCTGAGTCCGGGAACTGACCCAGTTTAAATGGCCTCTCTGGCACTTAACGGTCATGGGGTACACGCCGCGGCGCGTGCACGCACGCTCGCATGCGCGCCAACGGCGCTCTCACAGGAACTGGAGTCACTGGCCGTCTTCTACGGCCGCCATCTTGGACGTTGGCATGCCCTTCCTGACATTGCCCCCTCCTAACAGGCAGCCTCCGGATGCCTAATCTGGCCACTTTGTCAGGGTGAGCGTTCTTGAAGGCTTGGACGAGCTCTTGGGCATGAATATTGCCTTCCGGTTCCCAGGAATTGTCCTCCGGTCCGTATCCCCTCCAATTAATTAGGTACTGAACCTGATTCCTCCTTTTCCTGCAATCTAATACCGCTTCCACTTCAAACTCTTCCTCGCCATGTACCAACACGGGTTCAGGCAGACCAACATCTCGACCAGGGAACGGATCAGGAATGGCAGGTTTTAGTAGGGTTACATGAAATACGGGATGGATCCTGAAAGAGTCCGGTAGCTCAAGCTCGTATGCAACATTGTTGATCCGTTTCTTCACTGGGAATGACCCCACAAACTTAGGTCCCAGCTTCTTCGAGGGGCAAGCGAGTTTTAAATTTGTGGTTGCCAACCAAACTTGGTTGCCTGGGTTTAAGATCAGTTCCCCCCTTCTCTTCCTGTCCTGCCTTATAATCTCTTTGATAAAGATTTGTGCAATCTCTTGTGCAGAGGGAGTGCCCTTCATGGGCAGAAAATGGGCCATCTTGGACAGGCGGTCGACGACCACAAAATAGTATTACAGCCCTCGAATGGCGACAACTCCACAATAAATTCTATGGAAATCATCTGCCAAGGTCTACTCGGGACCAGAAGTGGCTTTAATAGACCCCAGGCCTTGGATCTGCTGTTTTTGTTGCGAATTCAAGTAATACATGATTCCACATACTTTTTAAAGTCTTTCGCTATTCCGGGCCACCAAAATGTTCGTTACATTAGTTAGGACGTTTAATTAATGCCAAAATGTCCTGCAAGCATGTGGTCGTGGCAAGGTGGGGATTTGCAGACTTTCTGGTACAAAGACCTTGTCTCCATACCAAAGTAGCCCATCTCTTGCTAATAGGGTGGGCCTGGGTGGCGAAGGGTTACCTACACAAGCTTGCTTGATTTGGGTCATCAAGTTTTCTTGTAATAGGAGGAAGTTGCCGGATGACAGGATGGTATCTGGCGGAGAGGTTTCTTGTGACTTGCTGAACATGCGGGACAACGCATCTGGTTTTATGTTTTTTGACCCTGGCCTATATGTTAAATGGAAGGTAAATCTAGAAAATAAAAGTGCCCACCTGGCCTGCCGGGGGTTTCAGTCTCAGATATTCAGTCTCAGATATTCTAGATTCTTGTGGTCCATGTAGATTAAAATTGGATGTGCAGCCCCTTTTAATAGGTACCTCCATTCTTCCAGTGCAGCTTTGATCGCTAGGAGTTCGCGATCCCCGACATCATAATTCTTTTCAGCACTGGACAATTTGCGAGAAAAGAAGGCGACAGGGTGCAACAGAGCCTTGGGTCCTTGCCTCTGGGAAAGTATAGCTCCAACCGCCGTTTCCGATGCGTCCACCTCTAAAACATATGGCTGGGCCGAATCAGGGTGTTTCAGGACAGATGTGGAGGTAAACAGCTTTTTCAGAGTCTCAAATACAGTCTGAGCCTCAGGAGACCAATGGAATCTGACACCTTGTTTAGTAAGTTGAGTGATGGGAGAGATGATTTCCGAGAATCCTCTGATAAATTTTCTGTAAAAGTTTGCGAAACCTACAAAACGTTTTATAGTTACATACAGGGCTGCTGTTAGAAATTATGGGGCCCCGTACAGACTACCTGACGGGGCCCCCTTTAATCCCGCCCTCAACCCCACCCCAGGCCCCTCCCCCCCACCTCTGCAGATTTCTCACCGTTTACATATGCACACACAATCATTATGGCTTATCAGTACAGGGGGAAAGAGACGGTTTAATTTTTTTTTTTCAATTTTATTTTATTAACAAAAAATGTTTTCACTGTGTCTTTCATTTTTTTTGTATCTCTTTTATTTCTATCAGAAGTAATGAACAACCTCTCTAGTTATAGCATGGAGCAGTGACAGGTCCCCTTTATGGAGAGATCTGGCGTCTATTAGACCCCATATCTATCCTCTGGCCTCCAAAGCATCTGATCAAACCCAGATCGGTTTGATCAGTTGCTTGTTCAAGCCAGTAATTGTTCCTGGTTTCTGACAGCACACAGTGGGAGGAACTACATTAGTTCTACTCACTGTGTCCCAGGAACTTGATGCTGCTGCTCACAGGACCCTATTGCATTGGAGAGCCCAGCAAAGGTGGTGGAACCCCCTTCCACTGACTGTAAAAGTAATCCAGGGGCTTTTTAACCACTAAGATTACTTTTTACTTTGTGCAGAATCGCTGGGGCTAAAAAATGATATCTTGATCATCGCTGTAGCGATGATCAAGATATCACCCTTACAATCCAGCAATGTACCAGTACATCGCTGCACAGGAAGTGGTTAAAGGGGGGTGGTTGGGGGGCACATGTATGTTTACTGCCCCCCCCCCCCCAAATGCAAGTGTAAAGCAACATCTCACTGCATCTTCACCAGCATTATGAAAATCACACAGGCAGCACAGTCAGCATGTGTTCTGTCATGGATCTGTCAGTGTCAAATGGCTTTTGGGTTCTGACTTTGGCTGTACTGTGCGTTACAAACTTTAACCCAGTACAGCCATAACAAAGTAAGCACCCAACAGCAATCTGACACACTGTGACAGATCATTACAGAGCACATGCTAACTATGCTGCCTGTGTAAGTATCATAGTTCTAAATAAACATACTGTAACTTGCCATGCTGTGTGTAAGCCATACACAGTGAGGAGTCTATCCTCTGTGCTCCACTCACTGTGTGCTCTGCAGCCATGGTGCCCGGGTTCTTGCTCCCTTGTCAGCCTCATCTCAGTCTCGGCAGTCTGCAGTACTCTGCACATGAGGCGTTGAGGACAGGAGGCGGATTGCAGCATCGTATCACTCCACCAGGGAAGGCAGTGAGCAGCAATATCCGGGACTAATTAAAAAGCAGAGTAATGTGCTGTACAGTTTTATGTACATCCGCCCGAAATACAAGAAATTGTCCCACCACTGCGCTCACATCCTGGGCCCCTCTGATGACCTGATGGGGCCCAGGAATGTGTAATTACAGCCCCTTCCCTTAGCAAGTAGTAGCGGGGGAAGGAGGTGAAGTTTAGAAAGCTGTATTTCTTTAATAGACAGAAATTAACTGTAAAGTTGTCTGGGCCCCCCTGTGGAGCTGCTGGGGTCCGGGCCCAGTACAACAGGGCTGCCTGTACTGCCCTATCAGCGGCCCTGGTTACATAGTTACATAGTTAGTCAGGTTGAAAAAAGACACAAGTCCATCCAGTTCAACCACAAAAAAATAAACAAACAAAATAAAAAACACAATACAATCCCATACACCCAACTCCATACCCACAGTTGATCCAGAGGAAGGCAAAAAAAACCAGCAGAGCATGATCCAATTTGCTACAGCAGGGGAAAAAATTTCTTCCTGCTTTAGCTGATTTCCTGTTAGTAAAAGACGATTCGCACTTTTCTGTCTGTTACAGCGTGATGAATGTGCTTACTCCATTACGAATGGTAGTTTTACCAGAACGAGCGCTCCAATCTCATAACTTGCTTCTGAGCATGTGTGGGTTTTTAACGTTGTTTTAGCCCACACACGATCATTTTTTACAACCTGAAAAACTACATCGTTTAAAACATCGTTAGAAAATGCATCATGTTTGAAAAAAAAAAGTTGTAGTTTTTTAGAACCCGAAAAATGATGTGTAGCCCACACATGATAATTTTAAATTACATTTTTTAAAAACTTTGTTTTTTTCATACCGAAAAATGATCGTGTGTATGCGGCATTACTGTTAAAATAAACCTACCATTAAAATTATACCTGTAGACTGATCATTTCTTTGTAAGAAGGCAAAAATACAAAATCAGCAGAGGAGCAAATACTTTTTTCCTTCACTGTACCTTAGGTATAAAGGAGAAGAAAAAATGGAATAACCACTGGAGTAAGTGATAGTCCATCTGCCAATACGGTTCGATATGCTGACACTGCCAAGGTATATGTAATAAATAATCCCACTCTTTAAAGCATCTCCAGCAGTGATCACTCACTGTTGGGTGAATAATATGAAGAAGTTTAGGTGTCAAATACCAAAAACTTTCTTAAAGTTTAATGTTTAAAGAGGAACATCACCCCATATCTGGTATTTTTTGTTCCCTGTAAATTGATTTCCAATGTTCTTATTTGTCACTGTGCTTCGGCACCACCATCTTGTTGTGCCATTTTACACATACGCTGTTATGCCGTGCGATCATTGGGATCTGGAAGAGACATGTGCTATGTCTTCACATGCGCAGAATAGCATCAACCTCACTTCAAGTATGCACAGAGATGCTGTGCTTCTCTGCCATGTCCCAAAGACTGCAATTCTGCAAATACGCAGATATGTAGCCTAGCTCTGCCAGGTCCTATAGATCCCATGGCGTGTCTGTGCATACTGTGTTTCCCTCAAAAATAATACATACAGTACCCATAAAATAAGCTGTAGCAGGATTTCTAATCATTTGTGCAATATAAGCCATACCCAGAAAATAAGAGATAGTAATATGCGTGGCTATGCGTACCGGCACAGATCGGTAAGGAAGACGTAAGACATAGTGATAGGCGTGGCTACTATGTAGCATACTGGTGTGGAGCGGAAAAGAAGTCGGGCAGCCCTTCTCATCTGCCCCATCATGACAGCTGCTATCTCGGAGGTGACCGGAGAGGTGCAGGCAGCCCCATCAATAAGGTCGACTCCCCCTGTCAGGTCCTGGTCGTTCTTTGAAAGTGAAAGTAAAAGTCTCCTCAGTGAAGTGAGGAGCAGGATGCTCTGTATTGTGTGTCCACAGGGGAAGAAGTAAAGCTGCTCCTCAGCACTGACCAGCATCAGTCTGTGGGTCTCTCTCACCCCACACAAACACCAGGGGATAGGGGAAAAGCTTCAGCAAGCAGTCTGCTACTGAGCCCAGAGAGATCATCCCAGCTCCACTGTGCAGATTGGATCCAGTTCTCACTGGATCCCTGATAAATAAGTCATCCCTTACACATCAGCTTTGCTGGCCTATCTCTGCTTTTCCTGAGTATCTGTACAACCAGACAAGAGTGCAAAAAGAAAGATTTATTCTGTTGAGTACAAGAAAGGAATTGTGGAGGACTCCCAGGGCAAGAATCTTACGGACCAGATTCACATACGAGCGCGTAACTTTGTGCGGGCGTAGCGTATCCTATTTACGCTACGCCTCCGCAACTTAGACGGGCAAGTGCAGTATTCACAAAGCACTTGCTACGTAAAAAGATACGCTTGCCGACGTCAATACTTTGCATTGGCTGCGCCTCATATAGCAGGGGTAACTTTACGCCGGACGTAAGCCTAACGTAAACGGCATATCGGGCGCAAGTACTTTCGTGAATCGGCGTATCTACCTACGGAAGCGCCCCTAGCGGCCAGCGTAAATATGCACCCCAAGATACGACGGCGTAGGAGACTTACGCCACTCGTATCTAGGCAACAGTGAGGGGTATCTGATTCTATGAATCAGGCGCAGAGATGCGACGCCTCACATTCGGACTTACAACGGCGTATCAGGAAATACGCCGTTGTAAGTCCTTTGTGAATCTGGCCCTACGACTTTCTGCAAACAAAATAAGTTTTTATATCCAAATGGTCCAAAAATGGCGGGCAGAATACGATAACCTCAGTCTACATGTGGACAGAGGAAATGCTAAGAAGCGCAAGTGTGGTTCAGGACGGCAACCTTTATTTCCTGAGCTGGAAGACATGATCAGTGAATGGGTTGCTGACAGGAGAGCAAAGGCTTTGGTTGTGCGCAGGGCTGATATTCAAGCATTTGCCCTTGCAATGGCACCACAATTCGACATATCCCCAGAATTCAAAGCATCACAACACTGGCTGGATGGCTTCCTTCAGCGATATGAACTGTCTCTCAGAAAATCAACAACACTGTTTAAGTTGGAAGATGCTGAAGTTATTACGCGAGTACTTGCATTCAAGTCCTTTGTTGATGGCATCTACTTTTCCAAATACCAACTTTGCAGTGTTTATGGGTCAATTAGCCCAAACAACAATTGAACGGAGGGGTGCCTCCTCAATCTACGTTCCTTCCACTGGTCATTAAAGTTCACGTGTTACCTGTATTTTGGCAATTCGTCTGGATGGAACGAAAGCCACACCTGTTTTCATCACTAAGGGCAAGAAAGATAAGATTGAACGTGTGTCCGGCATTTATGTTCTTGAAACCGAAAAAGCCGGGTGCACAAAAGCAGTTTTAAGGAAGTGGCTTGATTTAATGCTTCCACTTGTTTTGCGAGGTGGCCAAAGTGGTCTGCTAGTCTGGGATTCAGCCAGCACTCACTAAAGACATGAATAACTTCCTTGCAGAGAGAAGAATATCGGCCTATCTGCAGACTCTTGATATTGCAATAAACAAGCCATTCAAAGACCATTTGCATATGGAAATTAACCACTACATTGAAAATAGAATGACAAGAAATCAGCGTGGAAACTTTGTGAAACCTAGCCTGCAATAGGTCATAATTTGGGTGAAGAATTCATGGGATAAAATCACTCACAGCGTTGTTGCCAATGCACTCCGAGCTGGTTACATGGATAAGAGCTGCTCATTTAATGAGAGCACTATTGCTCGACATGAAAGATTGGGGACAATGTTTCTAAAGGAAATAGAGTCACAGGAAATTCAGGGTGGAATTCTGAGTTTGAAGAGTTATGACGATGTTCCAGAAGAAGACGACTTAACTGAATTTGAATAAATGTAGATTGTTGTACCATACTTAATAAATAAGACATCTCCTGAAAATAAGCCGCAGTGTGTCTTCTTAAAGGAAAAACAAATATAAGACAGTGTCTTATTTTCAGGGAAACACAGTATATGAGAGTTCAGTGCATATTTCATCCTCACCTAAATAAAAAAGAATACAATATTTTGTATATAAAAAAAAAAAGAGTCAGAGAAGAGGATATAAGTTATAAATATGGATGAAGGTTTACTTTAAGGATTAATCAGCTTTGTTGGTCTATAGGGTATGGCTTTACACAGAGAGCACATGCCCAATCCATTCTACAATAAGAATCTGCTGGTGAAATAAGAGCATGATACAGTGCTAAAACTTTCTTACACATTGGTTGTGTCTGCAATATCGAATATTTATTTGTGGTTTTTCACAAAAGTAGAGTTTATATTTAATGTTCCTTTTGATTACTTTGTTTTTAAAATGCAGCACATAACAAGCATCCAGCAGAATGCGCAATGTAGTAATAAGCTGTTAACAATGCATTATCTTCCATTCCACTGAATGTCATTTCATGCGTCATTTACTGCATTACTTTTCTAAACAATGTGATGTAAGCAGACATTTAAAGTAGTTCTATGTGTGTACCAAACAAATAATTAACTATACCTGTGACAGTAGTTACAGCTCTAGACTTTTTTTGCCTGTCTGAAACTTTGTAGTCAAAGTTTTACTTCATTCTATACCTACAGAATTTCTTTGATATACCAAGTCTCCTCTCTATTGAAAGAAGCTTACCTTTTCCCCCCCAAGACTCTTCTCACAAGCTTTCTAGCTGCTCCACAGTAACTGTGGCTCCCTCTACAACTTTCGTAATAGGTTGACTCCTTAGCTGAGCCTTGAGGGACCAGACCCTGCTGTTTTTCTGTGGGAGCTTACCATTACCAATTTGTTGCCCTTCACCTTGGTCTGCCCACAGCATGCAAGGTCTTCACCAAGCTGCTTGCCCTTGTTCTAGATTGTTTCTATGTTGTGGGATATTTGGACAACTCACTGAATGTAGTACTTAACACCAATTTTGGATATGGCCAATTATTTCCCTCCATTTTTATACCTGGACCCTTCAGTTCAATGGTAGCCATTGATTTGTGCCTGCGTGAGGGTCTTGGAAGTGATGGTATCCACCTTCAAGGCATTTCTGTATAACCAGTTTCACTTCAGACCATTACAACTCAACATTCTGGAAGCAAGGAACAAACAGACATGGACATTAGATCATCCTATACATTTGAATTTAAAGGCCAGGTTCTCCCTTGCCTGGTGGATTTCCAACTTGGTGATGTGGTTGGGGAAACACTTTCCCCCCAAAGATGTAGAAAGTTCTTAGAATGTTTGCCAGCCTGCTGGGCTGAAGATTAGCCCCGGGTGGGCTTTCAGTGCAAGGGACTTGGTTGCTAGAGGAAGTTTGACTTTGCATCAACATGCTGGAAATCAGAGCAAGTGTTAAAAAATAATGAGATCCTCCTGCACTACTCTAAAAGTGATTATCAATTATTCAATCAAGCCAGAATTCCGTTGTGATTCACACATTTTGTAAATAATGATAGTAATTCAATGAATGCAGTGCTAAACCAAAAACTACGGCCCGGATTCACAAAGCACTTACGCCGACATATCTCGAGATACGCTGCGTAAGTCTATCTATGCGCCGTCGTATCTGTGCGCCGTGCCCACAATCTGAGATACGCCTTAAAATAGGCTTCCTACGACCGACGTAACTTGCCTACGCCGTCGTTTCGTGGGCGCATATTTACGCTGGGCGCATTTTCCACTCCCATTGATTTTCTATGCACATATGAAAATGAGGGATATACGCCGATTCACGAACGTAGTTGCGCCCGGCGCATAATATACGCGGTTTGCATAAGTCGTATGTCCGGCGTAAAGTTATTCCCAATATAGGAGGCGCAACTCATGCAAAGGTATGGACCAGGGAACACAAGCCGTTGTATCTTTTATCGTTTATGTTGTACGTGAATATGACTAGGCGTAGGTTACGTTCACGTCGTAGGCAGTGACCTGTCGTATCTTAGGGAGTAGTTTCAACGTGATTCTGAGCATGCTCACAGGGATGCGGCCACGGGACAGCGCATGCGCCGTTCATTTTAAGTACTACTATGGCGCTTGCCCCATCATTTGCATGGGGTCACGCCTCATTAGCATGGCTTACGCCCACTTCCACCTACGCTGGCTTACGCCGAGGAAACCCAGCGTATCTTTAAGAGCGAGTGGGAGCGAGTGCTTGGTGAATCCACTGCTTGCCTCTGTGCGCTGCGTTGGCGTAGCGTATATTAGATACGCTGTGCCCGCAAAAATATGCGCCGGCGTATGTGAATCTGGGCCTACCTGTCTACAAAAACTAAAATCACCAAAACATAAAAAATTTGGTCACAGCAACAATACATAAATATAAATATAACATGCTCTTTGCTTGATGTGTAAACACTTTATTACCTGAAAGTGCAATAAGTGCTTCCTATGTCACAGTTATACCCTACTATAAACACCCACAGTTCAATATCAATCCGTTTTCCGTTGGTAACATATTCCGTCGAATCCTTCCACTTTCTTAATCTCTGCTTTAGCAGCTTTGGTACCTAGAAGCACCTGAAGTGTGTGCTCACCTTCTTTGTTGGCCCTCTTATAAACAAGAAGGTCTACACCCAAGTGTATCCCTTTAGGGGTTACATATACTTTTCCAGACTTTTTAAAGAGATTTTAAATCCACAGGTATTTTGTTCAAAACAAAACATAAAGCTAATCCATAGTGCTTTCCATAAAACAAGTGGTTTAAAACACTCACATTGTGTGATGCCACTCAACTTGGTCCCCAAGATTGTATGCCTGTATAATCCTGCAAGTGGCAAAAGTGGCAAAAGTCTCCATTAAATTAAGTGCCATATAAGTAATCCTGCTTGCACTTTCCTCTAATCCTGTCTGTCTGTAATAAACTTCAAAGTATGATGATCCAGTAATAGCTGTCGGTGACTATAATGAGGTCCTGGAAAGAAGCCTGGATAGATTTCCTCCTGTGAACAAAACCAGCACACCAAGTGAGGGTCGACTGGCACGGTTCCTGGAGGAAATGGGGATGAGGGACATATGGCGAACCTGCTGCCCACAGACACGTCAATATAATGCTATTCTAGCTCTTATCGCACTCTTTCTAGAATTTACATGGCTCTGGGTAGCGAGGAAGCACTGCCCCTGGTGAAGGGGATAGAGTTGAGTACGGTCCTAGAGGGGTTTTGGACCATTCCCCATTGGTGCTGACAATTAAGATCGGGGCTAAGGCTTCCTGCAACGAGTGGAAAATTAATCCGGGGTAGCTCGAGTTGATTGGTGACTTGGGAAACCTGGTGCCTAAATTGAAATAGAAATGTGGAATTATCCTGTGAAGGCGATTTCTTATGAACTGTGTTAAATTGTGTTAATCGAGAGACACACTTTTTTCCACAAATTTTTTTTTTCAAATTTTATTTATTGTTTTTTATACTATTTTGTTGCATTTATTAAAAAAAAAAATTCACAGACTTTATTCTTTGGATTTATTTGTGTACACATTAGATATCTCTAGGTAGAGATTTATTGATTGTTGGATCCATACATATCAGAGTGTTTAATTTAGTAGTATCACCCTGCCATTTGGGATCCTCCTAGTGAGGGTGTCCCAATTATTAGGAACTAATCACATTAGGTGATTTATTTTACTAGCGCCCTCTTCCACATTTCTATTCCATTGCACAGTATATATTTATATTTTGTCTTCAGAGGAGCTTCTTGTTACTATAAGTAGTTATTTTTATTTCACATAGTGATATAATAATTTTGCTTATCACATTGGCGCGGAAATACACTCCACAGTATGTGCAAATTAATACGGGGTCGGCGCCAACGGGGGTGGTCTGGGACTCCTTGAAAGCTTTCCTTGGGGGCCTCCTGATCCAGCAGGTAGCAAGAGAAAAAAGAGAAGGCAGAGAGCAAGAGGGCAAGCTTGGACTTGAGGCTACCCAAGCAGAGATGAGGTATATTGAGGAGCCCACTCTAACCAGGCAGAAAGAATGGTTGGAAAAGCAGTTAGAGTATAAAACGGCTATCAGGAGAAGGGCAGAGAACAAGCGAATACTACAGAGGCAGTGCCAATTTGGGGAGGGAGAGAAAGTAGGGCGAATGCTGTCTCTCTTGTGTAGAACCAACTCCCCTCCATCAAATGTTCCAGCAATAAGGACAACAGCAGGAGAAATTTCTACTGATGGTCAAGCGGTGATACACACGTTTTGTGAGTATTATAAAGCGCTGTATAAATCCAAAAAGGGGGTTGGGCGTGGAGCTATGGAAGCTTTTTTCAGGCAATATCAGTCCCCACTCTGCCAGTTAAGGACAAGCGGGATCTAGAGGCACCAATTACCCTAGAGGAAATACAGCAAACAGTGGCCGAAATGCTCAACCAGAAGTCCCCAGGCCCTGATGGGCTTCCAATAGAGGTATATAAACGTTATGGTGAAATACTGCTTCCAGAATTGCTGAGGACACTGGAGGGAGCAGCAAGAGAGGGGGTACTTCCTAGTTCAATGTTGGAAGCGACTATCATCGTAATTCACAAGGAGGGGAAGGACCAACTGGACCCTTAATCCTACCGTCCAATCTCCCTATTATGCACTGATGTAAAGATCCTAGCCAAAGTACTCGCCACTCATTTAAATAGATGTATCAACTATCTTGTCCATCCAGACCAGTCAGGTTTTATACCAGGCAGGGCAAATAGCACCAATATTAGAAGGCTCTTTCTAAATTTACAGACACCAACAGATAACGAGGGCTCTAGAGCGGTGTTGTCACTTGACGTGCTAGAGGACTTTGGCTTTGGACCTCTTTTTATAAGTTGGGTTAAACTACTGTACAGTGAACCAAGAGCTAAAATCAGAATAAACAACGAGCTGTCAGAAGTGTTCCACTTGGAGAGAGGGACGAGACAGGGGTGTCCCCTGTCCCCCCTTTTGTTTTCCCTCGCTATGGAGCCTATGGCAATTATGGCCAGATCGAGGATGGATTTAAGGGGGCTTAGAAGACAGACGGGGGAAGACAAGATTGCATTGTTCGCAGATGATGTTCTGTTTTTCTTAGGAGATGTTGGAACCTCACCAGATAGAGTGATGAAAATGGTTGGGGAATTTGGACAGTTCTCAGGCCTGGCCATCAATTGGGAAAAATCCGCCTTGCTACCACTGGATCCACTTGGTCCCCAGATATTGCCAGGTGTTTCCCAACTGAGTGTGGTCACCAAATTAAAATACTTAGGGATTTGGGTTACAAAGGATGTTACCCAATACGCTAATACTAATATTGCCTCACTTTTACTTAGATTAAAACAAAAAAGCGACATATGGAAACGACTCCCGCTGTCTGTAGCAGGACGGTGCAACGTAATAAAAATGATATGGCACCCGCAGATACTATACTTGCTCCACAATTCCCCGATCTGGATAGGGCAAATGTGGTTTAAGAGAATTGAGTCACTATTCAGAGAATTAATATGGAGGGGGGGGCCAAGCCAGGATTATCTTGCAAACGCTACAACTCCCTGTAAAAGAGGGGGCATGGCGGTTCCACACCCAAGACTATACTTTGTTGCGTCTCAGTTGCAACATCTGGCGGGTTGTGGAACCACAGAGCTAGATAGTCCCAATAGCCGATTGTTGCTAACAGGGAATCCCCATAGACTACTTGTGGAAGCCTTAGAGGCAGATTTTTTTTTCTATAAATGCCCGACTAGAAAATTAGTTAGTAAAACATGGCAGACCACAAAGGTATTACTGGGGTATGTTGGGTAACAGAATTTTCCCCCTATGGAGCAACAAAAATTTACAGGAAGTAATGAGTATAGAGAAATCTGGGGAGTGGGAGAGACAGGGCATTAACCGTTTAATACACCTGTTTGAGGGTGATATCATGAAAACATTTTTAGAATTGACCAGGGAATACAATATACCAAATAAGACATTCTATAAATACCTCCAGGGGCTAGAGCAATAAGCAGAGCGGGCCCCATTAAGAGCAGAGATGGGTAGGAAAGGGACGTGGGGATAGTAACCCCTGAACAGTGGGACAAGATGTTGCAACGAGGAGCATTGGTTTAGATTGCTCCAGTGCAGAGACTGTCCCACCTGTTTTTATTGCATAGGGTATATTATACCCCCCAAAGAAGTTCAAACTAGGGTGGAGGCAAAACAATGAATGCCCAACATGTAAAGCTAAAGGAGATCTCATACATATGGTTTGGAAGTGCCCAAGGCTTTATAGCTATTGGGTGGAGATAATTGAGAGGATCAACAAGGCTTTTGGGTCCTCCCTTGACCCAGAGGCTATGCCTTGCCTCCTAGGGTGCATGGAGGACAACAGAGTCCCATCAGGCAATCTGGAAGCAGTATTGAGATGCCTTTTTCAGGCACGCAAGATAATAGCCCAAAAATGGCAATCACATATCCCCCGTCTGTAGAAAACTGGGTAGCGACCAATAACTTAACCATCTCCAGAGAAAGAGTGAGCCTCACTAGACAAGGGAACTATGGGAAATTTGCAAGACTATGGGGGCCTTGGTTGAGGGCTGTGGGAGAACCTTTGTAGAGAGACCCAGTGATGGAATCCGCCTTGGCTCACCATGAGCCCACTTTCTCTGTTTACAATGGTCTCTTGTGGTCTATCCGCCCCGTCACTTTTTTTGTGGGGCCCCCTAGCAGGGTATTTATTCACAGTGTTTTCCTGGAAGATTCTCCCCGTCAATAACCTAAGGATTCACGGAGTATATTTGTGTGGTCTATTCTCTTCCTAGGGCAAGCAACTATAAGGGAGATACGCTCCTCAAGGATGGGGTAGGGAGGGTGGGAGGGGGGTAAGGGAGCCACAAGGGAACAGACACAAGGGGGATAGTAGGAAGAAGATATTCTTTGTTGTCTTAAAATAACTGTACACCTCTTTTTTTGTTGTTCATTTATCCTACTTGGTTATTTCTTTATTTTGTAACTATGTTATTTGTATCTGTCAATTGCTGAACTAAGAAAATCAAATAAAAACAAATGATTTAAAAAAAAAGTATGATGATCCTTGTGCAGCTCCACCTTAACTTGATAAGACATAGCGCTTCCACCTTAAAATGGAAACCTGCTCACCTTTCAAGATGGACCTTATGTTAGAAATCTAAGGTCAAAGACACTTTCATTGACTACTGCAAAAGAAAGTTGCAGTAGGCAAGGAATTAGTTGTTTTATGGTGTCATTAGTTAAGAAGGTGTGAATTTTGGAAATGTTACAGAGGTTAAGATATAGACAGTGATTGGATGTGTGGCCCACAGGAGAGGTCAAAGTCTAGGATTACTGTAGCACCCTGACATGCATTGAGGGACTGATATGTATGCTGTTAAGCTCAATGGTAAAGTCAAAGGGGGTGGTCCAGGGAGGCAATATTACAAGATTAGTTTTTAAAAGATTGGGTTTAAGGAAATTATGTGACATCCATGCTGAGATGTCACACAGTAAATTAATGATACATGAGGAGATTGAGGGGTGGGATGAGGAGTAGAGAGATAGATGTGGGTGTCATTGTCATACAAGTGGTATTGGAAGCCACTGGGAGTTATCAACTGGCCAAGGGAAGATGTCTAGAGAGAAAAAAGAAGAGGTCTGAAGACAAAAGCTTTGGGGTTCCCCTAAAGAAAATTGAATAGGTGAGGAGGAGATAGAGTTGTAGGGAACACTAAAGGTATGATGAGACAGGGAGTAGGAAAATCTGGAAAGAGCAAAGAATCATGGAGGCCAAGAGAGTGACTTGATTCTCAATTGCATCAAAGACAGTTGAATGGTCTGAGAATATTAGTATAATGGAATAGTGGCCAATGGTTTTTATCAGATAGCAAGTCTTTGGTGTTAGTATGGCAGTTTTAATGGAATGTTGCAGCTGGAAGCAAAAACGTAGGCGTCTAAAAGGATGTAATCAGACAGTAACAATTTACACAGTTGTGGACAAAGTGTTCAATGAAACTGGAGGCAAACAGGATCAAAGAGTTTAGTCTTTTGTAGCACTACCCCCGGAGGAGCTGCTGGTTTGTTTTGGGTGACACATTTACCCCGTGGCTCTCTGAACTCCTAGGGGTGTATGGTGCATATAGCAGTAGTAAAACAATTGTCCGCAACAGGTGTCTTTTGCTCTGCTCTTTATTACCCAGCCGGGTAAAAACAATAAACTGGTGATGAAAGGATAGAGTTGAAGGAAGAAGGAGAACAGCAGATTCAGGCGTAGTATTTGGAAACAGTCCTGCTCCCACATGTACCACTTTCTGGACCACTCCTGCCTGAGTGGGCTTAGCGTACCCGGACAGGCCTCTCTCACTGACCTGGCAGCCGGAGTATCACTCAAACCTTTCTTGGGAAAAATCTCTGCCACAGAACCTCCAGGAAAGAACTTGAACTTGAGGAAATGTCTCTGCCACAGACCCTCCTGGAATGGACTCAGGGAGAAACCTCTGCCACAGGCCCTCACTGATTACAATTACGGAGACTACCCTCCTTAAGGAATTGCGCCTGGATCTCCTTCTTCTAGTCGCTCAGGTACCGACTGACAGATGAGAAATCCTTGATCCCCGGTGGTTTGTCGTAATCCTTTTGGATCGCCAGCCTCTCATTGGCTCTCTGCAGATGGACTCCCCACCGAACAGCTATGCCGCTTGGGATCTTCAAAAATATGAACCCAGTCGATCACTGGATCCCTGCCGCTGCTCAAATGTGCCGGACCAACATGGTCCCGGATCCAGGAACACCACGTGGCACGCACGCCCCGGTCAGGTGGGCCATAACGCTGGGGCGCCGTGATGTTGGGTGCCACACTGGAAGAAGCAGCCCAGACTAATGGCATCTGCCCCATAAATACCCTCCCCCAGCATGCACAGCGAGTCTCAAACCTCCTGATTGCCTAAACCTTGAATCCACTGCTGCCATCTACTGCACTGGGGTGGGAAGAACGCCCCAGTACGACAGAATAAGCCCACAGCACAGAGCTGAGACAGAGACCTTGTTTTGAACATAACAGTTTGGAACACAGTCTACTAATGCTGTGATCACCCTCTAAATTTCAATAGCACCGGTACTTGGAAGTAACCAGGAAGTAACCAGGCGCTACACTTACATTTTTTAAACTGGTGGGTAACCAGTGCATGTTTGAGAATGGATTGAACAAATTCAGAGGAGAGGGGGAGATTGAAAATGTAAGTTGGAGTAGTGTAGTGAGCTAGTGTAGAACAGAGTGAAGAGGAGGGTATAGTAGTTGTGAGGGTATGGGGTCTAGGGAGCAGGTGGTGGGGTGAATCTCAGAAAGGGGTTTAGCTATATCTTCAGTAGTAATTGGGTCAGAGGAGGAAAGAATTGAGTGTGATGGCAGATCTGGTAAGTTGGTAGGTGGGAGAACACTGGAGCGTGGAAATCTCATCATGAATTGTACATCATGATGGTTTATCAGAAGTGTATTAATGTATGATGGTAGATTAGAAGTTCATTAATTCTGAAACCATGTGAAGGGAATGTTGTGAAATAAGGTTAAAAGTGAAGATTTCCTTTATGACAAAGTATAACATTGGTCAATACCTTACAAGACTTTACAGACTGATATTTATGCTAGTGTCTGTAAGATTTAAGACACAGCTTAATCGAAGTATATCTCTGCCATTAGCTATCTGTCAGCAGTATTCATCTCCGAGCCAACTTTTTAGAGTAATAGCTGTAGATGTCTATGATTGAGAACATAGGGCACCAGCGTGGCACATTGCAGGACTAGAACATTCTTCTTCAAGTTGCTGTAATTTTCCAAATCTTCACCCACAGACTGGCAGCCTGAATTTGCTGTGTCAGCATGCCAGGATCGTTAAACTGTAAGGCCATTAAGCATCCAGTTAACAGTATCCCTTGAGGCTGGGTGAATAAAAAGTTGTGTGTTTGTCCTTTGACATCTTCTTAATGTTGCCTTTGTTTTTCTTACCTTGCAGTCATTGTTGTAGAGAAACAATTACATTTCACATTATTAGAGTAATTCAACTACGAAACGAAAACTAATTTAACTGTCCACTGGGAGAAAAATACAACAAAGGGGAAAAGTAATGTTGGTTGGAACATTTTCAAATTTCAAATGACAGGTTACTATTTTCATGATGAGGATGGGTAAATAGTAAGTACAGTAAACAGCTTTAGTATTTTACTGAAGATGCTACAAACACATCATCTATATGCATTGCTTCACTGCAAGTCTTACCAGCTTATGTTCTGTAAATATTAATAAATGTCTTTTGGAGATATTTGTAAATTTTCAAAAATTGACTATTAAGTGGGAGGGTCTGCCTTTACTATAATTGTATGATCAATTAGGGGGCCAATTTATAAATCAGTGGTATGGCTTCATCACAGTCATACTACTGCTTTAACAAATACCTGTATACCCACTCTATAATTTAATATCATTTATGAATAAATTAAACAGAATTGGTACAGGGCAGAGGCTTGGGGTACCGCACTTATCATTCCAGACCTTTTTGAGTAAGGCTGTAAGACTGTATATTGGCACATGAATAAAGGGAAAGAGTACTAGAATCCAGAAAGGCTGGTCACATGATCTGTCAAAGTTATGTGATTAAGTCCCTCTATCATGTAGTGTTTTCTGCAGCATTGTGAAGAGAACACTCTAATTGACAATGTATCCTCCAAACATGGCCTGCATTTTAAGAATGACTGTGTCAGAAATGTCAGTTTTTTTATATGTCGCATGTCACTGCACATGTTAATGCATGACCTCTGTTTGTTGTGTGAGAACTAACATTTCCTATGAAGAAACAACATATTCCATAATCCCTGTGTCAAGTGTCTGTGGTAGTAAACCCTTGTAGATCTCCAACTCAAGGTTCCCCAGGGCACGGAGTCTAAGCACAGCCTGCTTCCTCACCAGAGCCCCTGATGGTGGGGATGGACTTTCAGCAAGCTAGAACCCGGTCACGGCCCCCCAGGTATGCCCAGTTGAGGATGCAGAAACCACTCGCATGTGCAGAGTACAAACAGCAGGAGACCACAGAAAATCCTGGAGACAAGCTGGGGTCAGGACAGGCAGCAAACATGCATTAACGCTGAATGAAGCAGGGGTCGGTACATGGGCAGTTAGGTACAGGATACACAAGTAGCAAGCAAACAGAAGTTGCTCAGGCAATGTCTTATATAAGCATGCAAACTAGGAGGCGGGTCAGGAAGTGATGGAAGGGAAGGAAATTAAGCCTGTAGAATAGCAGATGATGCCCATACTTGAGTACAGCATAACCACACCTGTGAAAGGAATCAGGTTAAAAAAAGCACTGCAAAAAGGAGATAAGAATACACAATTAGGAAACTGCAGGCTAACTTGTGGCACACTGGGCCTCTCAGTCTAGTGCTCTTCAGGGGAGAACTACAGAGTAATTAGCTCTGACACAGCCACAAACAGGCTAAGCATTCACAGACATACAGAGAGCTTACAAAACAGCTGGAAGATGCCTTTTTTTTATTTGTATTTATTTGTATGACTTCCATATTGGTGATGCAATTGAAAGTAGATGGCAATGCATGCATTGGTCACTGTGTCAGGAAATGTTCTTGGAATAGGGACAGACTAGTGGTTGCAAAACATGGACATAGGGAAGCTGATCAGCCATGACACTACAAACTGTAGGCACAACATGTGAGTCAATTATAATAGGGCAAGGCAAAAAAACAGCACAGGGAATATACCTACACTAATATCTGGTTAAAACAACAAAAACAGCTGAAAGTGCACAATACCGTTAAAGTTTACAGGACTTCCCTTCTCCCTCTTGTCAGCACAAAAAGGTTTTGAATGCACTACTGACCCTCTCACGGAGATGAACCCTGGCCCTTTCCTTTAAAAAAAACCTCTCCACAAAATTCTGGGTTTAATACAATGTACAGTCTTTACACAATTTGTTAATAGATGCCTTCTCTAATGCAAAATGGGGACCTAATAATACAGGTGACAAACCCCCAAAAATATACTATTTTTGAGGAACGGTTTGGAGATCATTTTGGTATACCACTTCTTTTCACTCCGCATTTATAAAATGGTGAACTAGTCTTGCTGTTTAGTACATTTATTCACATTTGTTTTAAATATATTTAATATGGTGCACTAGAATATTTATAGGTAAGTAAACCAAGAGAATGGAGTGCCAAATCCTGATGCATATGGGTGTGACAGAACCCACTGTCACTGTGTGTTTTGGAAGGGACTGTGGGCTGGCCTCCTACCCACAGATTATGGCTAGGGATGAGCCGAACACCCCCCGTTCGGTTTGCACCAGAACCTTCGAACGGACTGAACGTTCGCGCAAACTTTTAGAACCCCATTGAAGTCTATGGGACTCGAACGTTCAAGTTCAAAAGTGCTCATTTTAAAGGCTAATATGCAAATTATTGTCCTAAAACGGGTTTGGGGCCCCGGGTCTTGCCCCAGGGAACATGTATCAATGCAAAAAAAAGTTTTAAAAACTGGTGTTTTTTCCGGAGCAGTGATTTTAATGATGCTTAAAGTGAAAAAAAAATGAAAAATTCCTTTAAATATCGTACCTGCTGGGTGTCTATAGTATGCCTGTGAAGTGGCACATGTTTCCCGTGTTTAGAACTGTCCCTGCACAAAATGACATTACTATAAGAAAAAAGTAATTTAAAACTGCTTGCGGCTTTAATGAAATGTCTGGTCCCTGCAATATGGATGAAAATCCTTGAGGAAAACTAGAGATACACTACGCCGCCGTACCTTAGAGAGGCAGGTCCCGTATTCAGAAACAACTTACGCTCTAAGTTACGGCGGCGTAGTGTATCTGACACGGCGTAAGCCCGCCTAATTCAAACTAGGCTGGTAGGGGGCGTGTTGTATGTAAATGTTTTGTGACCCCACGTAAATTACGCTCTTATCGAACGGCGCATGCGCGCACATGCTCAGTATCACGTCGAATTTTCAAAGTAAATTACGCCTGCTCAATGCTAATGCGACGTGAACGTAGCCTACGCCCAGCCCCATTCACGGACGACTTACGCAAAGGACGTAAAATACAACGCTGTTCGGACGTTTCCGACGTCCATACCTAACATGACTTACCCCTGCTTTATGAGGGGTAACTTTACGCCGGTCCGACGCCTTACGTAAACGACGTATCTTGATACGCCGGGCGCACGTACGTTCGTGAATCGGCGTATCTAGCTAATTTGCATATTCTACACGGAAATATACGGAAGCGCCCCTAGCGGCCAGCGTAAATATGCACCCTAAGATACAACGGCGTAAGAGACTTACGCCACTCGTATCTAGGCAACTGTGAGGCGTATCTGATTCTATGAATCAGGCGCGGAGATGCGACGCCTCACACTCAGAGTTACGATGGCATATCTGGAGATACGCTGTCGTAACTCCTTTGTGAATCCGGGCCATAGATTTTTTTTTTTTCAGATTTTTTCTTCCATATGCCTATACAGGCTGATCCAGCATTTTGTTACCAAGACTCTGTATGTTTGTATTCATATGTTCTATGTCAGGAGTGTTTGCTCTAGAGCAGGGGTCTCAAACTGGCGGCCCTCCAGCTGTTGCGAAACTACAAGTCCCATCATGCCTCTGGGAGTCATGCTTGTAACTTTCAGCCTTGCAATGCCTTATGGGACTTGTAGTTTCGCAACAGCTGGAGGGCCGCCAGTTTGAGACCCCTGCTCTAGAGCTCCTATATATCCCAGTGCCCCCCCCCCCCCCCCCCGTTTTATCTTTCACACTTTTTTTTTTTTATATATTTTAAACTATAAAATAAAATATTTTTTCAAATATTATTATTATTTTTTTTTAAATAATAATAAATAGGATATTGTTTTATATTTCATACACATGTCTCTTCATTCGTTATAGATACCAGCAAGGCTCTGGCCCTATCCAAGTTTTTAAGCTTTTATATTTAACATACGGTCAGCTCTATGTAGCTGTCCCATTCTGTGATAAGATGTATGTATTTATGTTGGTCAGCCACCCAACACTGTTATGCCGCTGATCTCACTTATATCATATTGTTTACCCCTATCTTATTCTGAGATACGTTCTGTCCCCTTCTTGCATCAAGTTTTAAAATATCCACATGTCTGTTTTGGACAGATTCTGTGCATACCAATGTGTGCCCCTTATCTGTATACTAGCCCTGTGTCATCTCCGCCCACTAGAGCATATGCTATAGTATTGGAGACCTAGGCAATATGGCGGCAGCTATACCATTCCTGCCGCACATAGGAATATAGTGGGCTTCAGCAAAATTGCCGACGGACGCCCATTGCAGCAGACATTTTAACAGTCTATTTAAGACCATGGCTCACGTCTAGTGTCATCCCCTGATAAAGTCACATGGTGTGACGACACACGTAGGGACCAGGAGCACTAGATCCAACACGCTCTGACGGCAGGGAGACGAGCTGGCCGCTCGTATGTGTTTTGACTTTGTACCATCGTTGCAAATGTGAGTGCTATTTTTATCTTTTCATTAAATATTTTATTGTGGAACTATACTATGTGCTTCCCTCTCTTTCCTTCTACCTACATCCTCTGAGTGATACACTTGTTACTATGTGACAAGTCAGGAGGTGAAGGAAGTGAAGGATTTGGAAGAGAGAAATTCATGAACACACACAGGATCACTTGGGACCTCGGCGTTTGTTGGAGATAGGCCCACTATTCATGGCCTCCATGTGAGTGCATGTCTATGTGATTTATTATTTCTCAAGCACCCTCACAGTATTACGCCATTATCCCTTTGCTGTTTCTTTTATATGCCAATCTGATGTGGAGCCCTCCAGCTATATACAAAGGTGTACATAGGAACCACAAGAGGTGTCTGCCCTGAAGTTTGCTCTCTCAACACTGGAGTTTGGCTTTTCTTTGGAATCACCGTCCATAAGACTTTTTTTATTACACACCTGTGTACCTGTCACTACACGCTTATGTGTATTCACTGGATTTATTCATATATATTTTTTGTTTATGATTTATTATTTCAATTGCTTGTTTTGAGCATCCACGTACTTGCACTGGTAGTTCATGTTGCTTTTATGTTTTATTGATATATTTTATATTTCATCTCACTTAACAGGAGGTTATTTGCCCCTAGTGGTCAATTCACCCACCCAGTGAGTTTTGTATCACTTTTTGTTCATTTAGATACACAGCCCATTCACTATCACTTATCTACATGCCACTGAGGTACGGCACATTCCATAAACTCACGGAAGGGGGCAGAATCTACCAACTGAAAAGGCAGCAGTAGGACATGGTGGGGCTAGGGAAGGAGTGACTGATGCCATTAAGCAGAGGGAAGAGGCTGCGTTGACAGCTGCTTTGCCAGACAAAGTACCCTGAGCCTGGGTGAGAGAGGATGATGAGGATGAGGACGGCTTGGTCATCCACTCTACCAAGTCTTCGGCATGTTGCGGCTCAACACGGCCAGCTGTGGAAAAAAAGGACGAGCGTGTCCCACGGCCAGATGCTGAGGAGGATGCACCGTGTCCACGACCAGCACTGTTGCCTCTAGACGCAGAGCCTGCTTGCCCTCTTTTATCGGCTTGTGACTCTCTGCCTCTCCTTGTTGTCCTTCCAGACATACTAATGGCCTGCAGGGAGATGTAGCTGCACAAATACTGACAATACCTGCTGATCCCTGCCTGTGGTATCAATAGGAGAACACCAGCAAATCTATTGACGTAGCTTTAGGTGCACACTGTGCAGAGGACACAGTACACCATGTGAGAATACGTGCAGATCTCCTGCATGTGGTATTAATATGAGCAGATCCCTGCCTGTAGGAATTAAGATGAGAACACCAGCAAATCTATTGACGTAGCTTTAGGTGCACACTGTGCAGAGGACACAGACAGTACACCACGTGAAAATACTTGCAGAATGATCCCCTGCCTGTGGTAATAATATGAGCAGATCCCTGTCTGTAGGAATTAATATGAGAACACCAGCAAATCTATTGATGTAGCTTTAGGTGCACACTGTGCAGAGGACACAGACAGTACACCACGTGAAAATACTTGCAGAATGATCCCCTGCATGTGGTATTAATATGAGCAGATCCCTGCCTGTAGGAATAAATATGAGAACACCAGCAAATCTATTGACGTAGCTTTAGGTGCACACTGTGCAGAGAACACAGACAGTACACCAAGTGAAAATATTGCAGCTAGCACAATCACCTGCCTGCCTGTCAGTATATTAGGAAGAGCGGATCCAGCTAAACTCAATACAGTGTATAAATATACAGTATATATAACACCTGGGATGCATATATATCCTCTACACACTCTAACTCTAACTGACTAGCCTGCCTGCCTGCCTGCTCTATCTAACTCCAAAAAATGACACTCTCTCTCTCTCTCTCTCTCTCTCTCTGTCTGTCTCTGTAAACCACCGCAACACATTACATAAGGCCAACTTCCAGGCGGCCTTATATAGTGTGGGGCGTGTACTAAACCCCCTGAGCCATAATTGGCCAAAGCCACCCTGGCTTTGGCCAATTATGGCTCTCCGTTTTTTGTAAGCTGTGATTGGCCAAGCATGCCGGTCATAGTGCATGCTTGGCCAATCATCAGCCAGCAATGCACTGAATTATGGGGCGTGACACGCCACTCGAATTTGGCAAGAACGGCCCATAACATTCGTATTTCAACAAACGGACGAACATACGATGTTCGAGTCGAACGTGCGCGAGAGGTGTTCCTGAGGGAATGACTGTGAGATGAGTGGAAAACGGAGCTCAGAAGATTGGTCCAGGAGGAGATGAGGCTGGACGCCAGCTACAGAGCCCTCTGGTGGTTTGCGGCTCAACTGTGGCCAGGTACAGCAGATGGCAGCCCGACAGAAGGCATTGGCTACGGCGGCATGGGGCTGCTCCATCAAAAAATGTACGGAGACCCAGACTTTGGGAGCGATGAGGAGTGGCAGCTAGACTGTATGGGAGAAATAGCGGACAGTCACGAAGATGCGGAGCAAATGGGGCCAGGGGTGCCCCTACGTTTTCCCGTCCTAACCACAATGGAAGAAGCGGTGATGATACAGAGGGCACTGCAAGTTCTAGAATTCCAGAACACACCGGAGGTTCCCTAGGCAGCGAGACAAGCTAATAGCATAAAGGTCTCAGAAGGGGGAGTTGAGACGGGCGCTGTAAGGCTGGTAAATGGTGATCAGCAGCAAGGCCAGAGTATTGCATGCAGTGCCACAGCAGAAGCGCTGGCTACAGGGCAGAGTTCCGCTGGCCCCTGCCCAGCCCTCAGTATGTTTTTGGAGGGTTTGGGAGACAGCCCCTGTCAAGTTGACTCAGCAGCTGGTCACAGAACCAGGAGGGGAGAAAACCCTTCCCCCTCTCCAGCGGCTGAACTCTACCGTTGTATATGTCCCCCTAGCAGAAGCGCTGGCTACGGAGCAGAGCGCTGTTGGCCTCTGCCCAGCATCAGAAAAAGAGATGGAGAGTCTGGGAGATAGTCCCTGCAAGATAACTTCTCGGCGGCTGGTAACTACACCAGGAGAAAAGCAAGTACCTTTTCCTCCCCAAATGCATAGCACTACCAGCCTACGTTCCCTACAAGCTAAAGCGCTGGCATCGGTGCAGAGGATTATTCTGCTCGCCCCAATATCTGCAATCCAGCCCTGGATCAGTGGAGTGCAGACAGTTGTCCCTACTCTGCAGCGGCTGTTTTTATTCACGGGAGACCGTATGTGTGGTTTTGCTCCCCAGCGCCAGAGTCGTACTTTTCCTTTTCCTGTTTGCCTGGGGTGGAAGTTTGTGACTAATGAAGGTCCAGACCAGTTAAGGGTCAGGAACCTGGTTAGTCTGTTTTTAAAAGGGGAGAAATGTGGCAGAACCCACTGTCACTGTGTGTTTTGAAAGGGACTGTGGGCTGGCCTCCTACCCACAGATTATGGCCCAGAATAAACTGGAGACCTGGGGACAAGCTGGCATTAATGTAATGTAATGTCATGTAATATAATGCTACATCCCTTCTCCCCCATTCCCCCACCCTCTTGTTGCTGTGTCTAATTGTGTTGGTAAATGGCACATATAGCTGGATTCAAATAGATCGCTGCATCTTTGCGGCGGCGTAGCATATCGTATTTACACTACGCCGCCGTAAGTTAGCTAGGCAAGTACTGTATTCACAAAGTACTTGCCTGCTAAGTTACGGCAGCGTAGCGTAAATGCGGCCGGCATAAGCGCGCCTAATTCAAATTAGGCTGAGGGGGCGTGTTTTATGTTAATAGGGGGTGACCTGACGTGATTGACGTTTTTACGAACAGCGCATGCGCCGTCCGTGTACATAACCCAGTGTGCATTGCGGCAAAGTACGCCGCAAGGACCTATTGGTTTCGACGTGGACATAAATTACCTCCAGCCCTATTCACGGATGACTTACGCAAACAACGTAACATTTTCAAATTTCGACGCGGGAACGACGGCCATACTTAACATTACTAGTCCAGCTATTTGATGGAATAACTTTACGCCTGAAAATGCCTTACGTAAACGGCGTATCTTTAATGCGTCGGGCACACGCACGTTCGTGAATAGGCGTATCTAGTGATTTACATATTCTACGCCGAGCGCAATGGAAGCGCCACCTAGCGGCCAGCCTAAATATTGCACCCTAAGATACGACGGCGCAAGCCATCGTATCTTAGATAGGTTTAAGTGTATCTCAGTTTGAGAATACACTTAAACTTAGGTCGGCGCAGATTCCGAGTTAGGTCGGCGTATCTACTGATACGCCGGCCTAACTCTATCTGAATCCACCTAATAGACAATGGTCTGGACTGTAGTGTAGATCTCGCCGCAGGGGATGTGTCTTGAGAGGCTGTCTGCTTACCATAATCCCTTCATGTTTAATTGTAGTCTGTTTCAATGTACAAGTGTTCAGTTCCCATTGGTTCTTCCTTGTCCCCTACCCCCTCCCCTCTATGACAAAACTAAGGGGATTGTCCCTAACTGTGTGTAAAGGTATATGTTTTGTATTTAATAAACAGTTGATGCTCTGCATGTTTAACCCTCAACACCTGTGTGGCTTGCCTCGTGATTGAGGGGTTAAGGGCTGGGTATGGTGAGGTTGCAGGCTGCGGGTGCGTTTGGAGGACATTAGACACAGGTCTGGCAGATGTGCCCACTTGGGGTTTCTGAGATCCATCACAATGGGTAAAGCCACAGGCTCCTATTGCTGTCAATTAAACTGACTGAGAGCGGAGGCATGGCTTACCAGTGCTGTGTGTGTCTATGGACGCACACAGACTGGCTCAGGAGCACGCCAACACAGGTGCCCCTTTGAAACACAACTTCGTTAGGAGACACCAAGAGAAAGACGGAGTGGGGGACTCCAGATAAGGAACCGCTCTGTGCAATATCATTGCACAGAGCAGGTAAGTATAGAGCAGGTAAGTATAACATCTTTTTTATTTTATTTTTTGTGGAAATAACATGTTGTGGGTGGATTTCTGCCAGTCACAGGCTGTGCAAAGCCCCCCCAGCCTGAGTCTTAGAATAATTGGGAGGTGAAGCCACCATTAATCTACATATAATATATAGCCCCCATTGTGTTTAGCTGGTCAGTAGGCATGGATGAGAAGGTCGGGAGTGGGATGTAATTTACCACTGTATATATGCCCACATGTGTGACTCTATAGTCACATGGGCTTCTCAGATGTGATAGAAAGAAAATGCTGAGAGTAAAAATTGAGCATGTGCACTAGCTGCCAACACTGCTCTGCAAAATCCACAACTGCAGTGGGGATGTGGACACAAGGAGGAGACAGAGAACAGCATGATCAACTCTTTTTTTTGTAGAATACAGAAAACAAATCCCACAGTGACTAAACATCATGCAATATACCATTTATTGATAGTTTTTAATGATGTGGGTTTAATGCACTTTAAAGTGACAATGCGATATTGCGATTAATATGATCAACAATATGTTCTGGGTAGATATGGAGATAGCATAAATGATAATGCACTATATTAATAGTATGTATATGTTTGATAAAACAAATGATCTTTTATTAATAGCATATGTCTGTAAATGCTTTTAACAAGATGAAATAAAAATTATACATTTCCTGACAGACTCCATGGCTCGTATCATAATGGAAAACAGAATAGGGCAAAGAGGAGGAGGCCTGGCGGTGATCCATAAGATTCATCTTGCGATCACCAAACCAGTCCTTCAGAACCGTCTTCCATTCATGGAAACCCTTACTCTACAACTGCAAATAAATTCCCAGGAGACCGTCCGGATTCTACTCTGCTATAGACCACCCGGTCCAAAATCGCAGCTGTAACCATCATTGACAGAGTTTATTTCCACTTACACCCTTAACGGCAAACACTTTTTGCTGCTCGGGGATTTCAACCTCTGGGCCAATTCCCCACAAGACCCTGTTGCCGACGCCTGTATTGACCATCTGGAAGGTTTAGGGCTACAACAATTAGTATGTGGAACCACACATGCTTCAGGTCACACACTCGATCTTATTTTCAGACAAGATCTGGAAATAAAAATCTTGGAAAATGAACCGTTGCCATGGACTGATCACCATGCAATTAAATTAATTATTTCGGAAATCCCCCCTCTAACAAAAACATCAAAACCAGTGACAACACACTGGACTAGATGTCAGAAGAAGCTCCACTCGGAACTCTTCAAAACCACGTTAAGGGAAAAAATAAAAACAATACAGCCGCATCAAACGGCCGAAGAAACACTGGATGCCATAAACGCAGCCCTATTACAGTCCGCTGACTTAATAGCGCCGAAACGTGAAACGTGCATCCGAAAAAATTCCTCCAGCTGGTTCAACAACCTACTGGCGTTACTGAAGCAAGAGCGCAGAAGGGCGGAAGCCGCCTGGAAAAGAAGCACTTCAGAGGAAAACCTCTCCCTCTACAAAGCAATAACAAGAAAATACCACAAATAAATTTTCAAAGCCAAGAAAAATTATTTTTCTAAGGCTATCAACAGCGCCCTCAACCGCCCCCGCGAACTCTTCAAGCTGGTCACTGAGACCATGAATCCAGGTTGTCTTGAAGTCCCCAATTCGGACACCCAAGAATTTTGCAATGATTTATCGGATTACTTCATTAATAAAATCGGGGAAATCCGTGAAAGCATTCAGCAAAACAATACCCCCCTCAAATCCCCCTGCAATTATTCACACTATACCCACAACAATCCACCACAATCAGGTAAGTTCACGCTGGAACCCATCTCTATCCATGCCACTAAGAACATCATCGGTGCCTTGCGTAACGGCACAGCACCGAATGATATCATCCCCACTAAACTGCTGAAGGAATGTGTCGACATCCTGGCACCTCCCATCACGCAGCTTATAAACCAATCTTTCAAGGAGGGCATAGTGCCCTCCCTGTTGAAAGAGGGCATAATCAAACCCATCTTGAAGAAACCCACACTAGACCCCAAGGACCCTCTCCACCGCCGTCCCATAACATGCCTAAATGTACTCTCAAAGATCATGGAAAAAGTAGTGGTACAACAGCTGCAACAGCATCTAGATACCCACAACCTACTTGATCCATTTCAATCGGGTTTCCGACCAGGACACGGGACGGAAACAGCATTGCTTAAAATATGGGACGACTCTCTCGAGGCCGCAGACGAAGGAGAATCTTGTCTTCTGGTTCTGTTAGACCTAAGCGCAGCTTTTGACACTGTAGACCACAAACTATTATTGTCACGGCTAACTGAAGTAGCCAGGGTTGCAGAGGGCGATTTATCTTGGTTCTCCTCTTTTTTGGAAAACCGATCTCAAACAGTGAAGCTAGGACCCTTCACTTCTGAGAAACGCACAGTATCATGCGGAGTCCCTCAAGGATCGCCTCTGTCGCCGGTGTTATTCAACATCTATCTTCGTCCTCTTTTTGAAATCATCAGCAGCCAAAAAAATGCTTTATCACTCATATGCAGATGACACGCAACTGTATTTCCGCATTTGCAATAGAAAGGATCACCACCTCAATCTAGAGACATGCCTCTTTTGATAGAGAACTGGATGACAAAAAGTTACCTTAAACTCAACGGAGCAAAAACAGAACTTCTCCTGTTTCACGCCAAACGGAGGAATCAACATGCAACACTGTGGATACCCCTGCCCATTCTGGGCAAAATCATCTCCCCTAGCGCCAAAGTCAAAAGTCTCGGGGTCATCTTCGACTCCGACATGACAATGGACGCACAAATAGGGTCGGTAGTCAGCGGATCTCACCATCTGCTGCGCCTACTACGCAGACTGACTCCTTTTATTCCCAAAGAAGACATAGCGGTCGTAGTGGGATCAATTGTGAACTCTAGACTGGACTATGCTAATGCCCTTTACCTCGGACTCCCAAAGTACCAAATCGCTCGTCTGCAAGTCGTTCAAAATACGGCCGCCAGACTAGTGACCGGGAAAAAGCCCTGGGAATCAATCTCACCTTCACTGAGAACCCTTCATTGGTTGCCAATAAAAGACAGAATTGCTTTTAAAGCACTGTGTCTAACCCATAGATGTATCCATGGGAATGCTCCCCATTATCTATGCGAAAAAATAAAAGCCCATAATCCCAATCGCATTCTGCGATCCACCAATCAAAATCTTCTTCAGATACCGAAAGCCAACTACAAAACCAAAGGAGATAGAAGATTCGCGGTCCAAGGTCCCAGACTATGGAACGCTTTACCAACCAGCATTCGGTTGGAGGAGAACCACTTAGCCTTCAGGAAAAAGATCAAAACTCATCTCTTTTGATATCAAAAGAGTCAGGTACATCAAGCACCCAGAGGCGATTAAGTTCGCATGTGTCGCGCTATATTTTTTTCTTATTTTTTTTTCTTATCCATGGCAGATCGTTTTTGTGTGTGTCCCCCCTTTTACTGTTTTCAGTTAATTCCAGGATCCTGGTTCTTCGTTGGGTGCATGGAACGCTTCCTGCGTTTCAAGATGCCCCATCTCTTCCGGGTTCCCGGAGCGGCGCACGTCTGCGCATGCGCGAGGCCGCGGTGAAACCGAGGCTTGGTTTCGCGCATGCGCGGTGAGTCGGAGGGGACCGAGATTGCACAGGCGCAGTACGGCCGGTCCCTTCACCCCAGGCGCGCATCAGAAGACCGGCCGTGACGTCATCTTGGCACTATTTTTAAAATGCTGTGTAGCCCTAAAACAGGTGGATACCTGTGGGCTTACTGCGGCAGCATCCCGGAGCACGGCGCGCATTAAGGGCAGGTAAGCAGGCCAAATGCAACTGCTACCAGGTCTCTTAAAGGGGTAGTATAAGAAAAACATAATAAATAAATAATTGAATATGTGTGTATACATGTATGTGTATATATGTATAGGTATATATATATGTGTATTTTTAAGGTATTTCTATTCCTCTTGTTTTGCGTGTCCCCAGCTCTGGTTGTGCCTTTGTTTTTCCTCGATATTTTGTGCCTGGTGGTTCTACATCATGGACACATTTTATGCCTCCGTCTGGCCAGCCCTTTCGCACAAGGTATGTGCAGATGAGGGAAGGGGGATGGTGTATGTCGCTGTGCATTAGGAGATGTGAATAGTATCCTGGTTGTGTGTCTCTCCTTTTCTGTAGCGTACGTCTCTCCTTTAGCCCTGCTAAGTCGGGTTGTCATTCACGGGACAGGGACCTTGCCAGGCCGCAACACCATCATTCTTCTTTGAGATCCAGACGTATACTCCGTCTGAGTCTCCTCATCACAGGGGACGTTCAAATTCCCCCTCTAAGCATAGGAGACGTTCCATTCCTCCTAAGCATAGGAGACGTTCCATTCCTCCTAAGCATAGGAGACGTTCCATTCCTCCTCTAAGCATAGGAGATGTTCCCATTCCTCCTCTAGTCACCGCTACCACCACCGCAATAGTCGCTCGGATCACAGAGCTTGTTTGGGATGTAAGACCAGAGTCCCAGGGACAAATAGCTATGCGACCCATGTTATGCCCTAGCGGTTGGTGAGAAAGAGACGAAAAAGCAAAATCTTGAGTCTCTTGTTAAACATGTGGTGCATCAGTCTATGAAGGAACTAGACACCTCCCACATGAGGAGCCAGTCCACTACCTTCTCTGGCTCTCTGGCTGACGAGGCCCAGGAGGATCCCGGCCAATTCCAGCCTCATGGTGCCTCCCATGATTCCTCGCACAGCGAGATGGAGGGAGATGATTATTCTGTGGGTTCAACTACGCTTTAGTCTCCCCACTAATCAAGGAGGTCAAGGAGACCCTAAAATTGGAGGATACTGCTGCTTCCCCAGAGAAACAGAGGAAGCTGTTCAAACAACTAGGGAAAGAATGTTCCAACTTTCCACTTCCCTCTGGACTTAAGGACGTTTTTTGAGGAAGAATAGAGTAAGGGGGATAAGAAGGTTTCTATGCTAGACAAAACCTCAAAACTCTATCCCTTTAAAGCCGAGGATGAAGAGCATATAGAAAATGCTCCCCTTGTTGATGCAGCAGTGACGCGCCTAGCGAAGCATGTCACCCTTCCACTAGAGGATACGGTATCTTTTTAAGATGTCCTAGAATGCAGAATTAACCAAGACTTCAAAGGATTTACAGCTTAGCTGGAATGGCCTGCAAACCAGCCCTGGCCCTTGCGGTTACTTCCAAAGCTTTGGAGGCCTGGGTTGAAAAGGTAGATTCTGTTCTGAAAGGAGTTTTCAGAAGAACTGGCACAAGGATCAGTGGTGCAAAAACTAAAATTGACAGTTGCCTTTTTTTTGGGGGGAAGCATCAATCATGACCGAACGAGCATTATGGCGGCACCCCTGGCTTGCTGACCCAGCCTCTAAGCAGGCATGATGTAAATTCCCTTTGAGGGGTCATCCTTGTTTGGTAACAAGCGGGATAGCGTTATTTTAAAAGCCACAGGCGGGAAGTCGGGGTTCCTTACCCGGGATAGGCGCCTGTTTAACCAAAGAAGACCTCAGCGTAGATGCAGTACAGAACACTCAAGGGAAGCATGTTTCTTTTAAATCCGGACAGGATTTCAGGAGAAGTTGGAATTGGAATAGAGGAGCTCGCTTACGTCTTTTCCGGCACGTCTGGGTGGCATTGATCTCAGATTATTGGACCATTAAAACAGTCTCCACAGGCCACACGTGGTCCTTCACCAAGATTCCTCCCCACAGACATGTCCACATCACTACCATGATCGGAAGAAAATGACAAGTCCTGCTGTCATATGTAAACGCTCGGAAAGATCGCGAGCCGGTGGTGCCAGTGCAGAAGAACGAGGAATTCCAGGGAGTATACTCCCCCCTCTTTCTACTATATAAAAAAAATGGCTTCTGGTGCCCAGTGATGGATCTTACTTATCTCAACAATTCAAGATGGAATCACTTTCGACCGTCCAGAGAAGAGTTCAACCAGGCGACTGGTTAATTTCAATAGATCTAAGGGACGAGCACTTTCATGTGCCAGTGGCAGAGCTATTCCACAAATATCTTCTGTTCCAGGTCGGACAAGAGCACTTACAGTTTATATGTCTTCCGTTCGGATTGACGACTTCTCCAAGAGTCTTTTCAAAGGATCTTTTGGCAGGAGTGTTTTTTTTTAGGACACAAGGGGTACGACTATACCACTACCTGGATGACCTGTTAGTACTATTCCAAGACAGGCAGCAACTTCTAGTTCACAAGAAACAGGTGATTTCCACACGAATGGAGTTAGTATGGCTTCTAAAAACAGAGAGAAAAGACAGCTAGAACCAACCCAGTGCCTAATCTATCTGGGAGCCCGGTTCAATACCATAGAGAACACCATCTCTCTTTCAAAAAAAAAAAAGTTTTCAGTTATTCGGGAAAGATTCTCCCTAACCCTAGACTCCTCACTCCTGAGGGCTTTACAGTGCCTAAAGATATTCGTCACATTGGTGGCCACAGACTCTATGGTCAAATGGGCAATGTGGAGGTTGCGCCCCTTTCAAGCGGGCTTCCTTCATCAATGAAGGTTGGAAGACATCAGTCAGTTGATCCGGATCACTCAGTTAATGAGGAACAGTCTCCTTCGGTGGCTTCAACACAAAAACCTATTGACATGCCACTCTCTTGCCCCCATCCATTGGGCGACTGTTACATCCAATGCCAGCAATGCGGGCTGGGGAGGCCCATTTTTGGATCAGAACTAGCACAAGGCAAGTGGTATGCCCGTATCCACATTCCAGGTTCAGACATTCTGGAACTTCGGGCGGCATGGTATGCACTTCTATCTTTTTTCCCACCTTCTGAAGGGGAAGTCAAGATGGACAACACCACAGCTATGGCATATGTGAAAAGACAAGGGGGCACTCGGAGCTCCTCCCTCCTCCAAGAGGTCGAGCCAATCATGACCTGGGAGCTCAGAGGAACCTGCTCAATCTGTCAGCAGTCTTCATTCCAGGGGAGCAGAACATTCAAGTGGACTTCCTGTCTCACAGCAACCTAGACAACAACGAATGGTCACTGCACCCACAGACCTTCAAGTGGGTCTTATCGTTGGGAATTGATCTCGAAGGTGGATCTGTTTGCGTTCCCCTGTAACTACAAAATCTACAAGTACTACACGAGTTTGTTGCAGTCAAGCTTTCGGAGTGGATGCATTAACAGGTCGGTGGAATTTCAACAAGGCGTATGCTTTTCCCTCCACCTCCGATCATTCTCAAATTCATACAGAGGCTTTAGACGGAGACAGTCGAGGTGAAGACAATTGCACCCTACTGGCCGAGCAGACCGTGGTTTCCCCTTCTCAACCAGTTGAGCTTCTGGGACCCGTTGCCTCTCCCTCTTGGGCCGGACCTTCTTTCTCAGGGGGCGACCCTGCACCCCTGCCCAGCGATACTAGGCCTGATGGTCTGGTTCTTGAGGGGGAGAGGCTAGAGACTCGGGTGTGCGTCGAGAGTTATTTCTACCCTCATGAGTTCCAGAAAGCCTAATACAAAGTCTACAGTAGAATATGGGCCAAGTTTTTCTACTTCTGCAGGAAAATCATGTGGAGTTCAGGACATCCTCAGTTTCTCCAGTCTGGCTCGGACCTTTCTTTCCTTGTCTATTAGTTCCCTTAAGGGTGCAAGCCTCAGCTCTATCAGCATTCTCAGGAACATCATGGGCATCTCACCCACTGATACGGCAGTTGTTTTTCATGGGGCATCAAGACTCAGGCCTCAGAGGAAACCTAGATTCCCCAAATGGGATCTTCCACTCGTCCTTGATGCATTGTCAACTCTCAACAACAAAGATCTTTCAATTAAGGACTTGTCAATAAAACTGGCCTTCCTGGTGGCCATTACTTCCGCTAAAAGAGTATCAGAGATAAGCTTTTGGGATGTCAGGAACCCTTTCTGACTTTCTTTCCAGACTAGGTGGTCCTTATTCCCATCCCTGGTTCCAAGCCAAAAGTTACTTCGGTGTTACATGAAAACCAAGAGATAGTACTTCCTATCTCCAGAATCCGCAGAAGCTCATTCCTTAGATATGGGTGAAACCCTAAGGGAATACTTACGAGTCACTTCTTCGTTCAGACGTTCCAATCATCTCTTTTTGTTACAGGGAAAATGCGCTTCTTCAGGATCGGTAGCGGCCTGGATTGTTCAATCCATTCAACAAGCTTACAGGGCAAAGGGCTTGGCTCCTCCAGAGGCGGTGACGGCTCATTCCACCAGAGGCATGGCAGCCTCATGGGCAGCAGCTCGACATGTGGCTCCTGATGTGATATGCAGGGCAGCCTCGTGGTCTTAGATCAACGCTTTTATGTCTCATTATTGTATCGAGCCTGCTTCCTTTTCCTCTTAATTTTGGTCTGAGAATCCTGTCATTTGACGGGAAAGATTTAATATTTTGTTCAGCATACCCTCCCACGTGGATTGGCTAGTTATTTCCCACACGTAGTCTGCCATGGAGTCTGTCAGGAAAACGGAAAATGTATTGCCAATACTTACCGTAATTTTCCTTTGCTGATTGACTCCATGGCAGACGGAGTTCCTACCCATAAATACGAATATAAGAGTCGGACTGAGAGTCGGCTAATTACGGAATACTGTCTATGGAGGTGAGCTCAAATTTATGGTTAGGGGGTCCTATAGCAGTGGAGAGGGGCGGAGTTAACCCACACGTAGTCTGCCATGGAGTCTATCAGGAAAGGAAAATTACGGTAAGTGTTGGCAATAAATTTTCAGTTTTTAACAGTTACCCATGAATTGCCAAGTACCGGAAATATCCCTTGTTTTTCTCTGCCTTCCTTCCTTTCTTTATCAGGGGAATATACAAACATGCAAGAATTTGTTGGTTTAAGTAAGGATATACAAAAGGAAAGTATAGCAAATCTGCATGACATTTTGGTAATTTTTATAAAGGTATTTTTTAATGTTTTTTTTTTCATAAAGGCATTTTCTATTCTTTTCATGCCCAGAATCTCATTTAATATTTTTTTCTTCAAGTGCAGAAAGGAATTTTTTCATTGTATTTCTTTCAGGTTCAGAAAGATGCTCTTCTCCACCTCCCACTGGTAAGAGTAAAAGCTTATATATCCCATCTCTCCTATATATCTTTTTCTTTTTTTTTTTTGGATCACGTCAGTGTTCCCGGAAACTTTATTTTATTGGTAAGTATAGGAAATATGTCTGAAAGTTCAGAACTTTTAGAAAAAATATAAACGAATAACTAGTGTTGGACAAATACTGTAAAATCAAATGTCGATGAGGCAAATGCCATTTGAATATTTGAAGTACAGTAGAGTTTTTGTAAGTCTGGTCATATCTTTGTGAGAAGCAAAATCAAGCAAATCCCTCATTTGCAGCAATTGCTGTCCATGGTACAAAAATACAGGCTGACATAAAATATAGGCTGGTATTCCCATAGCATGGGAGGGCCAAGTTTGCAAATTCACTGCTATTTGTATACCAGACCACCAGTGGCTTCACGAGGGTTGGTGTCACCCGGTGCGGAAAAAAATTGTGTCACCCCCCACCACCTATAGTCCCCCCTCAGTACAGACCCCCCTCCACTAACTACAGATCCCCCCTCCCCCTTCAGTGCAGACCCCCCCCAGCATTAGACACCCCTTCCTCATCAGTATAGACGCCCCCCTTACCTTACAGACCTCAGAACAGACCTCGAGCGTGGGCTCCTCCTCCTCTGTGGATGTAAACAGAGAGGAGGGGGCGGCGGGTTCGTTTCGCTCTGCTGAGGAACACAGCCGCGTTGTGAGGTACAGGGCAGCGGCCGGGATTGGTGGTGCCGATACCCACGGGTGTCACCCCTCTGGCGGGTGTCACCTAGGTGCAGCCCGCACCCGCCTAGCAATGCCACTCCAGCCCATATGCCCTTCAGCATTGGGGTGCACTTTGGCAGTGGGTTTCTATAAAAAATGGAGGTCTCTTTCCCAAAGAACTGATGCACAGGACAAGGTTGCAGCAAGGGAAGTTCAGGCAGCTGACTTCAAACCACTGACCAGTTAACCGTGTGAGTAAGTTAACACGATAAGAATAAGACACCACACAAAAATATTTTATTAATCTTTTCTTTAACTAATATTTACCTTTTCAGTGTCCTGCAATTCCCAGAGATGTCTTCCTTTTTCTGAAATTAACATGTCAAATCCAGATATTGTTTTATGTGCCCAAGGAACTTGGGAGTTTCCTACAACATAATTTCTCAAAGAACTTGGTCATTGGAGCTCCCTATGACATCATTGCCCATATTTACTCTAAGCTTCTCCTTGCTGGACATGTGGAGATCAGGGGCGGATCCAGAGTCTAGTCTCGGGAGGGGCACTACCAGAAAATTGGCTGGTTGATATGGTGTCAGGATTATTGAAGGGCATTATTACTATTATTACATTGTAATATAAAATTAAAAAATTCAACTCGCCATAATGCAGAATCGGTGGGAGCCCTGAGCGTGTCACTTGCCACTGTTGCCTGCCACAAGATGCAGATTGTCACTTGCCAGTGGCTGTGCCCCAGAGTGAGGGCAGGCAGGGAGAGATGATGTCAGAAAGGCACTACCCATCAGAGTATGCAACCAAAGTGATGTTGCATTGTGGCCATCTTGGTACACCCACACTTGTCAGCAAGCAGACATCTTCATACACCTACCAGAGTCTTGCTTTTCAAAGTAATTTTTAACAGTAAACTCAGCTTATGTAGTGAAATATAAGTTGAGTTTACTGTTAAAAATAACCTTGAAAAACAAGACTCCGGTGGGTGTATAAAGATGTCCGCTTGCCGACTCTAGGCTTACTGTGGACAAGTGCAGGTGTACCAAGATGGCCGAGACGCAACGTCACTTTAGTTGCATATTCAGATGGGTATAGGGTGACCACGTGTCCCGGATTACCCGGGACAGTCCCGCATTTTGCAGGTCTGTCCCGGGCACCTTCATTCCAGGAAAATACAGTGTCCTGGAATGAAACTCACACATCCACCCCCCTGGCCAATCTGATGCCCCCAAAAAAGGCCGCCACATCACCGCTTTACTCACTGACTGTACTTGTCCTGGCCTGGAATGCTTAAAGGAGCACATTTCCCGCCCCCTGCTTGTGATTGGAGAAATCATATATCCCCCCTTTTGTGTCCAATCACTGTGCTACGATTCGTTAAACCACAAGCTGATTTTTGGGAAGGGGGGTGTCCCTGAATGGTAGTTTGGAAATGTGGTCACCCTAGATGGGTAGCGGCGGCTTCTTGACAGAACACCTGCCCGCTCGCTCAGTGACACTCCAGCCCGCTCACCAGCCTTATCGCCCAGCATGATTGCTCACTCACCAGCCTGCCCGTCCTCTCGCTCACTCGCTCATTATTTTCTCAGGGGGAGCAATTGCCCTGTTGCCCCCCCTCTGTATCCGCCCCTGGTGGAGATTCAGTTACAGCGAGACAGTCTGAAAGCATTCCCAGTATGCTCTTTAACACAAGTGCCATTCACAGATGAAAGTTTAAAATGTTCACTTGTAAAGACTGTAAAAAGATATAAAACATCACACTAAAACATAAGCCATTATAGCTTCTCTTTCATGAGCTACAGTACAAGGTACTGTACTTGCCAGAAATGAGGACCCTTGGTATAGGTGGTGAACATAAGTATTTAGCGCACAAAATAAAATTCTTCAAACATACCCAATAACACTAGTGCCTATTCAAGATGCCATGCTAAAATGTAAGCAAAATGTCCAGAAACCTAGGAACAGGAAGATAAATTCTGGTGAAATGGTTTTGCTGTAAAATGACCGAACTCACGATTGGTGACATTTTTCTGAAGCAAAAGCTCTCAATTCTGCTCAAAGAACTACTGAGGCAAAATTTTCTTGAAAAAAACGACTGTTATCTCTTTCTTAGACAGTGTGTTTTTGGGGAGGTGTTTAGGGTAACGTAGTTAATTTCATTAGCGTTCTTTCTATTATTAGCAATGGTGTGGGGGTAGTGGCGCTGTCTAAATGAAGGCTGATAGTACCCAGAAGTTGGTATGTAACGGACTATATTAGCCTCAAAGCCGTGTGTGACTAATGGGTCTACAATATAGTGCCTCCTTAAGTTAGTAAGTGATGTACCAGTGGTATAGTGAGTATAATAACTGACATGAGTGTTGCTATAACCACATGCAGTACATAACATAAATTAGTGCAAAAAATACAAATGAATATAAATGTGACCAACGTTGAATAAAAATGATATGGGATAGTAACAGACAGCACTGATGCTGAAACTAAAAGTGTCCAAAAAAGTATCCAAAAAATGAAAAGTATCCAAAAAATGAAAATATTAGTAATCCATAAATAACAGCAGTCCATATATATGAACCAATGTGAAAAAATAAATAAAGTGACAGCAGTCCATAAAGGTGTATCAAAGGTGATAATTGGTGACCATGTGACTTTCCAAGCAGGTAGGTGATCACAGTATGCGATAGTGCAATTATGCGCAGTGGGTCCGGTGCTCCCCCTCCTGGGTCCCTACTCACCAGAAGCACTCACCCCTGCAGGGGTAAAGTGCATAAAACGTGGATGATGTCCAAACGACTCAGGTCCTCGCTCTCCTTATGGATCCTATAGTCCAGCTGGTGCCAAAGGTCCTAGGTAACCGAATTCCAGCACATCATTGTTTTCAGCCAGCAGGGAAGAAAACAATGATTAGTGTTGCTGGCTATAGCACAATAGGAAGGAAGGAAATGTTGTAGTATTGGACTGCTTTGGTGCTGGAATTCGGTTACCTAGGACCTTTGGCACCAGCTGGACTATAGGATCCATAAGGAGAGCGAGGACCTGAGTCGTTTGGACATCATCCACGTTTTATGCACTTTACCCCTGCAGGGGTGAGTGCTTCTGGTGAGTAGGGACCCAGGAGGGGGAGCACCGGACCCACTGCGCATAATTGCACTATCGCATACTGTGATCACCTACCTGCTTGGAAAGTCACATGGTCACCAATTATCACCTTTGATACACCTTTATGGACTGCTGTCACTTTATTTATTTTTTCACATTGGTTCATATATATGGACTGCTGTTATTTATGGATTACTAATATTTTCATTTTTTGGATACTTTTCATTTTTTGGATACTTTTTTGGACACTTTTAGTTTCAGCATCAGTGCTGTCTGTTACTATCCCATATCATTTTTATTCAACGTTGGTCACATTTATATTCATTTGTATTTTTTGCACTAATTTATGTTATGTACTGCATGTGGTTATAGCAACACTCATGTCAGTTATTATACAATTATACAATTATTATACCACTGGTACATCACTTACTAACTTAAGGAGGCACTATATTGTAGACCCATTAGTCACACACGGCTTTGAGGCTAATATAGTCCGTTACATACCAACTTCTGAGTACTATCAGCCTTCATTTAGACAGCGCCACTACCCCCACACCATTGCTATTATTCTCTGTATCCTCTAGGGGATCACATTTTTGGGGGGGCTGCAGTCTTTCACCTCTATTCTTATATTGGATTATATACTTTATGTTTGGTTTTTACTTATGTTCCTATTAACACTGCTACATATCTCCATTTAGTGCTTCCTAAGCGCGGTTATTTTACTTTATTTTCTTTCTATTATTATTTACCGTATTTTCCGGACCATTGGACACACTTTTTACCCCCATAAATATGGGGGAAAATGTCTCCGCGTCTTATGGTCAGAATGAACATCAGGCACTGCCCCCCGCCGCCTCTGTCAATGCCCCCCCCCCCACAAAAAAGCCGCCCTACCCGCACGAAAACCCCCCCGACCTGTACTTTCAAGTCCCGGTTACCGCGGCCTCCTCCTGCACAGTTAAAATTTCCCAATCAGTGCGCACTCGCGGCCGCATCTGCCGATGCCCCACTATGTAGCCCGACATGCCGCCCAGACTCAGGTAGGACACTATTTTGAGGGGAGAGTGGGGAGGAGTTTATGGCAGCCAATGAGTGAGTGGATGGAAGGCTGTGCAATCTCCTAATGCTGTGTATGTAAGGACAGGTGACAGCCCGCTCTGCTTGGACTTGTAGTGCCTCTGTGGGGGCTGAGATATGGCAACCTGCTCTGTTGGGACTTGTAGTGCCTCTATGGGGGGGCTGAGATATGGCAACCTGCTCTGCTGGGACTTGTAGTGCCTTTGTGGGGGGCTGAGATATGGCAACCCGCTCTGCTGGGACTTGTAGTGCCTCTGTGGGGGGACTGAGGATTCCTCAGTTTCCCCACAGTCTAGGGAACTACAACTCCCAGCAGAGCGGGTTACCATATCTTAGCCCCCCACAGAGGCACTACAAGTCCCAGCAGAGCAGGCTGCTCTTACATAACAGGAGAAGCAGCTGGGGGAGGGAGGGTTTGTACCGGGAGGGGAGAGACGACGGCACAAGTTTGAGATGGGGGAGGATTTTTTTCTGAGAGTGAGGATTTATGCTGGGAGGGATTTCTTTGGCACAAGTCAGGCTGCATTTCATGGGCACTGGTAAATAGTTTAGTAGACCATTTGGTTCAGAATCTTTTTTTTCTTGCCTTCCTCCTCTAAACCTAGGTGCGTCTTATGGTCAGGTGCGTCTTATAGAGCGAAAAATAATATATATATATCAGGGCTCGACAAAATCCGGACGCCAGGTCGCCATTGCGACTAAAATTCGCGGCCTGGCGCCTGGTGAAGGAAGGATCCATAGGCCAGCAGAAGGCCGCAAAGCTGCGGCCTCAATTGCCGCCGCGGTCCAACGCGATCGCGCGGCGGGGGAAGTGGGGGCGTGTTGGGCCGGCTTTCCCCAATACATATCACTCCGCTGCGCTCCACTGACCACACCCACTGCTATCTAACAACTTCGGAACTACATTTCCCGGAATGCTCTCCGGCAGCCCAGCGGGAAGGAGTCTGCTGTCTGACTGAGCGGAGACTTCTTCCGTCACCTTTTTTTGTCTCCGAACTGCACTACTTGCTATGGAGTGTGTGGCCCACAACAGCTCAGTCCCTGCCCTCCATCCTCCACATGCAAAACCCCTGCCTGTTCCAGTGCCTCCCCTATACAGCTGCCAGATAGTGAGCCTATCCGTGTGAACGAGGAGAGCACCTTCACGGGAGGATCCGGTTCTCTTCATGGCAAATAGTGATCCGCTCGGTACTTGTCGCTTCAGTCTTGTAACCAAAGGAGAAAAATCCCAGACACTGCGGTTCCTGTACACCAACTTTCCAGGCTCGGGGCACCCGTGCAGTATTTTGCACCATGCATGTGGAAGGCAATGCCATGGAGCCCAACGTGTAATTAAAGAGATGTGACCCTCCATTGTGTTTCTATGAGGTAAGTGATTTGGGAACATGGTTGCCTGCTGCAGTCGTCACTTCACGGACCTGATGTCCTATCGGTGTCTTTAGTTGCCATGATGACAACATATCCCTGTGTACAGACATAAGGTGTGATCAGAGGAGGAATACACTGTCTGCCAGTACATGGGGAAGGTCAGAGTTCACCCCTGCCTACAAGAGGGTGATCCTCACGCTAGATGCATCATCTTGATTTTCTTATCACAGCCGTGCACAACTACCATTATGCATGCCACCCCCCCCCCCCCCCCCCCCCCCCCAATGCATCTAGCAAATGCTTGTGTGTTCCTGCATGTTTTTTTTTTTTTGCACATACATAGGGCAGCCTATTGGAATCTGATTGCAGTATACCAATACATGCTGGGATTATAGGAGCCATTGGGGGAGTTTTATTAAGGCCTGATTCACACCTGTGCATTTTGTAGATTTGCACTACAGTCCATATAATTTGTTTTCCAATAGAATGCGTTCTGTAGTGCAAATCTGCAAAATGCAAAAAAGCACAAAAAATGCATAGGTGTGAATCCAGCCTAAATCTGGAGCACAGAATCTGTGCATAGTAGCGAATCAGCTTCCAGGTTTTAGCCCTGGCTCCTAACTTTTTTTAGCTGGCTCCTAGATTCCAAGCAAATTTGTCAAACCCTGAATATATATATATATATATATATATATATATATATATATATATATATATATATATATATATATATATATATATATATATATATAAAAGAAAAAGTAGAGCTGCGCAACACAAAAAATTATAAAGTGAATTACCATGAGTGCCAAAGCTGACAAATCAATAACCAATGTGATGTGAAACATAAAGAAAAAACATATAATATATATAAATCAAAGTGCATATACAGGTGGTTCTCAAAAAATTAGCATATTGTGATAAAGTTCATTATTTTCTGTAATGTACTGATAAACATTAGACTTTCATATATTTTAGATTCATTACACACACCTGAAGTAGTTCAAGCCTTTTTATTGTTTTAATATTGATGATTTTGGCATACAGCTCATGAAAACCCCAAATTCCTATCTCAAAAAATTAGCATATTTCATCCGACTAATAAAAGAAAAGTGTTTTTAATAAAAAAAAAGTCAACCTTCAAATAATTATGTTCAGTTATGCACTCAATACTTGGTCGGGAATCCTTTTGCAGAAATTACTGCTTCAATGCGGCGTGGCATGGAGGCAATCAGCCTGTGGCACTGCTGAGGTGTTATGGAGGCCCAGGATGCTTCGGTAGCGGCCTTAAGCTCATCCAGAGTGTTGGGTCTTGCGTCTCTCAACTTTCTCTTCCCAATATCCCACAGATTCTCTATGGCAGGCCAATTGAGCACAGTAATACCATGGTCAGTAAACCATTTACCAGTGGTCTTGGCACTGTGAGCAGGTGCCAGGTCGTGCTGAAAAATGAAATCTTCATCTCCATAAAGCTTTTCAGCAGATGGAAGCATGAAGTGCTCCAAAATCTCCTGATAGCTAGCTGCATTCACCCTGCCCTTGATAAAACACAGTGGACCAACACCAGCAGCTGACATGGCACCCCAGACCATCACTGACTGTGGGTACTTGACACTGGACTTCAGGCATTTTGGCATTTCCCTCTCCCCAGTCTTCCTCCAGACTCTGGCACCTTGATTACCGAATGACATGCAAAATTTGCTTTCATCCGAAAAAAGTACTTTGGACCACTGAGCAACAGTCCAGTGTTGCTTCTCTGTAGCCCAGGTCAGGTGCTTCTGCCGCTGTTTCTGGTTCAAAAGTGACTTGACCTGGGGAATACGGCACCTGTAGCCCATTTCCTGCACACGCCTGTACACGGTGGCTCTGGATGTTTCTACTCCAGACTCAGTCCACTGCTTCCGCAGGTCCCCCAAGGTCTGGAATCGGTCCTTCTCCACAATCTTCCTCAGGGTCCGGTCACCTCTTCTAGTTGTGCAGCGTTTTCTGCCACACTTTTTCCTTCCCACAGACTTCCCACTGAGGTGCCTTGATACAGCACTCTGGGAACAGCCTATTCGTTCAGAAATTTCTTTCTGTGTCTTACCCTCTTGCTTGAGGGTGTCAATGATAGCCTTTTGGACAGCAGTCAGGTCGGCAGTCTTACCCATGATTGCGTTTTGGAGTAATGAACCAGGCTGGGAGTTTTTAAAAGCCTCAGGAATCTTTTGCAGGTGTTTAGAGTTAATTAGTTGATTCAGATGATTAGGTTAAGAGCTCGTTTAGAGAACCTTTTCATAATATGCTAATTTTTTGAGATAGGAATTTGGGGTTTTCATGAGCTTTATGCCAAAATCATCAATATTAAAACAATAAAAAGGCTTGAACTACTTCAGTTGTGTGTAATGAATCTAAAATATATGAAAGTCTAATGTTTATCAGTACATTACAGAAAATAATGAACTTTATCACAATATGCTAATTTTTTTAGAACCACCTGTATAGTCCATATGTGAACCAACAAAAAAGGAAAAAGGAATATCCAATCACTGATGAATCGATATGATTGTCCTATAGTAAGATACACAGTGCAGCAACCAGTGAGCAAATAGAAATCCTGTGCGAGGAAACAGCGGAACCACAATATATATAAAGAAAATGATTAGCACTAAAGTTACATACATATATATGTATAATACTAACACCATGTGACGTGATGCTGATACAGTTAACAGGCAATGTGATATTACCGTGTAGAATCAGACATTAATAGCAATATGCATAAACATAGAAAACCAATGTAAAAGTGCTCCTGTATAAAGTAGTGATTAAACACAAAAAACGTGAACTGTTGCTGGATGCAACGACTCTATATAAAAGTGCAAAACGTGCCGACCTAGACCATCAATGTCCATGATGAAAAATGGTTCAATAATGAAATAAATAGAAAATAGTAGATAATGAGATTGTTCCCATAGATGGGAGGCTGCAAGACCTCCTGACAGTCCAAATTCCGATACACCCCTGCTTTAGTTGAAGTATTGAACCATCTTGGTGATCCTCCACCTGTCTCCCAAAACTCTCATCTCCCAACTCTGTATAATAGGCACATACGGATAATCCCAGCCTCCTTGTGTCCGTGGGGCATCCAAGCGAGTGGTCCCTTAATTATCACAGTACGGTGTCCTAAAACGGGTAGCTGAACTAGGGGGAGGGGGGCATTGGGGGATTGCTCCAGCCAAAGCCCAAAAGGAGGAGAGGAGACTACTATAGTGTAGTAATTTTGGTAAAAACGTTTAATGTGTGGTAAAAAATTGGACTCTTAGGCCTCGTACACACCACAGGACATGTCCGATGAAAACGGTCCGCGGACCGTTTTCATTGGACATGTCCGCTCGGAGATTTCGGTCTGATGGCTGTACACACCATCAAACCGAAATCCCTGCGGACAGAGAACGCGGTGACGTAGACGACACCGACGTTCTCTATCGCGTGAGTTCAATGCTTCCAGAGCTGACGTCATCGCTCTGAACGGGAGATCGCATGCCGGCCGGCTCTCCTTTGTCCTATACGGATGTTTGTTACTCTTTTAAACTGTAAGGGCCAGATTCTCGTAGAACAGCGTATCTTTGCGGTGGCGTAACGTATCCGATTTACGTTACGCCTCCGCAACTTAGACGGGCAGGTGCTGTATTCTCAAAGCACTTGCTCCGTAAGTTGCGGCAGCGTAGCGTAAATCGGCCGGTGTAAGCCCACCTAATTCAAATGTTGAACAGGGGGGCGTGTTTTATGTTAATGTGCTGTGACCCGACGTGATTGACGTTTTGCACTTACGGCGCATGCGCTGTCCGTGGAATATCCCAGTGTGCTTTGCGTCAAAGTACGCCGCAAGGACTTATTGGTTTCGACGTGTACGTAAATGACGTCCAGCCCCATTCACGGACGACTTAAGCAAACGGCGTAAAATTTTGACGCGGGAATGGCGGCCATACTTAACATTGGTACGCAGCAGTTATGCGTCATATAGCAGGGGCAACTTTACGCTGGGAAAAGCCTAACGTAAACGGCGTATCTGTACTGCGCCGGCCGGGCGTACGTTCGTGAATTCGCGTATCTAGCTGATTTACATACTTCGACGCGTAAATCAGCTTACACGCCCCTAGCGGCCAGCGTAAAAATGCACTTAAGCTCCGACGGCGTAAGACACTTACGCCGGTCGGATAGAATAGAAATCTATGCGTAACTGATTCTAAGAATCAGGTGCATAGATACGACGGCTCGGATTCGGACTTACGACGGCGTACATGGCGCTACGCCGTCGTAAGTCCTCTGAGAAGCCGGGCCTAAGTTGCCATTTTAGTTATTAAATCTGATTCACCATATGATACACACTATGTGAGTCTCTCTTCATTTTGGGTATCCACGATGAGCTTTGCAGCCTTTGTGCCTATTCAGATCGTTTCATCTGATCGCTTGCTTTCCCTTCCATTGGAGACCGTTATCTACTGGGAACAAGTCCAATACTTTTGGCCCATTACAGCTTACCTCTGGTAAGCATACAACTTTATAGGTGGTGGTGCACAGGTGTGATTGGTGACACATTGTGGTTCTGCTGTTTCCTCGCACAGTATTTATATTTGCTCACTGGTTGCTGCACTGTGTATCTTACTATAGGACTATCATATCAATTCATCAGTGATTTGATATTGCTTTTTTCTTTTTTGTTGGTTCAAATATGGACTATATATGCACTTTAGGGGCCAGATTCACGTAGGGAACGCGTATTTGTGAGCGGGCGTAACGTATCCTATTAACGCTACGCCTTCGCAACTTTGACTGGCAAGTGCAGTATTCTCAAAGCAAAGTTGTGGCGGCGTAGCGTAAATAGGCCAGCGTAAGCCCGCCTAATTCAAATATGGAACATGTGGGCGTGTTTTAATGATCATTTATTGTGACCCCACGTAAATGACGCTTTTTACAACCGGGGCATGCGCCGTCCGTGAAAGTATCCCAGTGCGCATGCTCCAAATTAACCCGCAAAAAGCCAATTCTTTAGACGTGAACGTAAATGACGCACAGCCCTATTCGCGAACGACTTACGCAAACGACGTAATCAACGACGCTGGCCCGACGTCCATACTTAACATTGGCTGCGCCTCATATAGCAGGGGTAACTTTACGCCGGAAAAAGCCTAACGTAAACGGCGGATCTGTACTGCGATGGCTGGGCGTACGTTCGTGAATAGGCGTATCTAGCTGATTTACATATTCTAGGCATAAATCAGCGTACACGCCCCTAGCGGCCAGAGTAAATATGCAGTTAAGATACGACGGCGTAGGAGACTTACGCTGGTCGTATCTTAGAGAAATTCTGGTGTATCTGATTCTTTAAATCAGGCGCCAAGATACAACGCCTCAGACTCAGAGATACGACGGCGTATCTGGAGATACGCCGTCGTATCTCCTACGTGAATCTGGGCCTAAATGTATATATATTATATGTTTTTTCTTTATGTTTCACATCACATTGGTTATTGATTTTTCAGCTTTGGCACTCATGGTAATTCACTTTATCATTTTTTGTGTTGCGCAGCTCTACTTTTTCTTTTTTGTATTTGTTTTAATGTATGGTCCTACATTATGAGCTGCGGCATTTAAATTTTGATGTGTTTAGTAGCGCAGTATATCCCATTTTTCTCCTTCATATATATATATGTATGTATATATATATATATATATATATATATATATATATATATATATATATATATGTATATATATATATTTTTTTTATTATTATTATTATTACTATTATTATTATGAATATTATTTGATCTTAATTCCTGCACTGTTGATTTCAGTTTTTTGTTTTTCCTTCTTTTTTCTGTGAAAAAAGATAAAATAATAAGACTAATGAGAGGTCATCTTTTGGCAGAAGAGCAGGTGCTCTCAAGAGCAAGTTAACCCTCGCTGCAACCTTACAAGCTAAAAACATTTTGCCAAATGAAGACATTTAATCAAAATTATAATTTTTTTTGACAAAACTTCAGTTTTGTTAATTCCTAAAGATGACTTTCTTATGAGGAGAGAACAAGGCACCCTTTGTAATTGCAGCCAACCTAATAGCAAATTCCTATTAGTAACTAGACAGAAGCATGTATGAATATTCTAAATGTGTAATTTCTCATATTTTTGCACATAATACCAGGATAACTATATGGATATTTAAATATATTAAAATGAAAATATATTAAAATCTGGGAAAAAAATATAGAGTGTAGTTTTCAGAATTCACTTTTTTCATTATGATTATACATACCTGTTTCATAAAAGCTTCACCTTGCTGCTGATCAAAGGGGGAAAAAAACTATTTTTGCCATTATTATAGTAGATTGGTTGGCCTTTAGCTATTTCCGTTCATTTTTCCTTTCATAGGCAAATAAAGAGGTGAAATACGGAAATGACTCTGCATTAATGCAAACTTTGCTTGACAGGTTGAACCATTCTCTGTCCTGTAAAAATGCCAAGTTTGAAAAGCCTTTTAATAAAATTAGGTGCATATTGTCTCGAATGCTTATAATAAAAGCTTCTCTGTGTTCCTGGAGCTGTCATTTATAGAAGAGGAATAAGGAATCTGTGTGCCACACTGCCAAGGTTGTATTTATCTGGTTTAGCATTTGACCTTTATTAACCTCTAGGGCATCCTCCAAACCATTGCATATGACCTGCCAAATTGCTCTATAGAACTATGGTTTTCTATTCAAAGAAAATACAGGTATGTGCTTTGGCATTTGGTTATAAGCAAATCATCACCTACAGCTTTCTCTTAGCCCTCTGCAAAGTTCTACAAATACCTGTTGAATCTGGCATAGTCCACATGATGTAACTTCCAGTGATGGTGTGGCAACAGTGCTGCATTGCTACTGAATTCACAGCAGAGTTGGCACTCTCATATAGTACAAACAAATGGCCACTGCCCATGCCTATAACTTTGCAGCAAGGAGCACATAGAAGGGTGAAGCATGTCAAACAAAACCAAAGAAAATTCCCAGCTCAACTTACCGACCAGCTTGCAACCAACCAAATTATCTGATAGCCATGTCCCCTGCAATATATTTTCATCCCACTGGAGGGCAAGCAAACACAGACTATGTGAGAGTGACAAACAAAACCAAAGAAAATTCCCAGCTCAACTTACCGATCAGCCTGCAACCAACTGAATTATCCTGTCTAACAGTATGCGTTAAAAACAGGGGTTTCATTTGCACACATTTGCAAATACATGTATAAACTGCAGAGCCATTTCACGGCACCCCAATATTATGTGCAGTCCTAACTCTGAATATTGAGAGCCACCATGGTAGAAGCACATACATTATAATGGACAGGCAGAGGGCAGGTGAGCCTGGAGGGAGCCCACCCCTCCTTAAAGCGGGTGTTCACCCTAAAAAAAAATTCTAACATTGCATGGAGGCGACCTATGAGACCGACAGTATGCTGTTTTTTTTTTTTTGCGTACATACCTGAGGGCAGGTGAGCCTAGAGGGAGCCTACCCTCCTTAAAGGCACATGGGCGCACTGGACACCTAGCATACTGGGGGGGGCAGTGAAGTGGCTCTGCAGCTTATGCATGTATTTGCAAATGTGTGCAAGCTAAACCCCCGTTTTTAATGCATACTGTTAGACAGGATAATTCAGTTGGTTGCAGGCTGGTCGGTAAGTTGAGCTGGGAATTTTCTTTGGTTTTGTTTGTCACTCTCACATAGTCTGTGCTTGCTTGCCCTCCAGTGGGATGAAAATATATTGCAGGGGACATGGCTATCAGCATTGTCCCTGCTGATTCACAAGCCTGTAGCTTCAGCTCATCTGTTCTGAAACCCTCCCACTGCAAGCTACAGTGTCTGGGAGGAGAAGCATGTGAAACACAAATAAAGGGGGATTTGGCTCAATCCGAAAGGTTTAAGTTTTATTCACTTTATGAGGCATGCAAGTCACATGCAGGTCTGCCACTGGTGCCCTGTGCTTTTCACAAATGAGAGCAGGTTCACCCTGAGCACATGTGACAGACGTGAAAGGGTCTGGAGAAGCTGTGGAGAACATTATGCTGCCTGTAACATCGTTCAGCATGACCGGTTTGGTGGTGGGTCAGTGATGGTATGGGGAGGCATATCCATAGAGTGATGCACAGAACTCTACAGGCTGGACAATGGACCCCTGACTGCCATTAGGTCCAAATCATTGGGTAAATAAAATGTAAACACATAATGTAGCAAACGGTATGATAATTAAGAAAGAATACACACAGTGTAAATACCATAGAACTACATAAGAGTTGTATAGTAAAATACCCAATAGGTAGTGGGCATCAAGGTAGACTTAGAACAACAGCTTGGCAACGCTAGGGGCATATGTAAAACCTACCTTGCTATTCGCTATGCCAACTCCAGACATGAGAAGTGGGTCTGTCCCTCTGGTCCTTAGTTTGAGTCACCACCAGGCTGGACCGGATAATCTCCACGTGTCCAGATCCTATACTTATTTGTGCCCAACGCAACTACCGTCGCAAGGACACTTCTAGTATTACCCACCACCTTCGGTATATGTCACTGGTTCCATCTGGGTGCTGCGATTCCCCTGGGCCAATTGTTGCCGCAGTGGAACACATGACCATGCCATCTTAGGTATTTTGCCCCCATTTTACATATGCCCCTAGCGTTGCCAAGCTGTTGTTCTAAGTCTACCTTGATGCCCACTACCTATTGGGAATTTTACTATACAACTCTTATGTAGTTCTATGGTATTTACACTGTGTGTATTCTTTCTTAATTATCATACCGTTTGCTACATTGTGGGGCTGATTTACCAAGCCTTTACTCCATGACTCATGGAGTAAAAGCAGGAGTAGCAGCCGTTTTGCCATTTACTAAAGAAATACGCTGCTAGTGCAGTGTATTTCCCTAGTTACTAATGTGCTCCGTGCGCCCAGGAGAGGGTGCATTGTGCACCAGTACAGACCTGGCGCACGGCACATTAAACTGTAAATTGCGGGGGTTTGGGCGGGAGTTTATTAGGGGGGGAGGTGGGGGGATGCAGGGGAAGTGAAGTGACATGTGTTTTGAAGTGTTTGGCGGGCCGAATTGAAAGGGAAAGTGTTTTTTGAAAACAGATCCCCGTACGCTTGCACAGTGCGCCTGAACCTCGGGAGGTTCATTTGCATACTGGGCATGCGCAGAGAGAAAAGTCAGGGATTCCCGTGCGCCTTGTCAGTACGCCGTGAAAATCTTGGTAAATACCAAGCGGCGTACCCGTGAATGCGCTGCGTGACGCGGCGCACGGGAATCTCCGAGCTGTTTTCAGCCCTGAAGGGGAACTCCGCGCCAAATTTCAAACTTGAAATCGGCGCGGGTCCCCCTCCAGGGCTACATTAGGCTCTTAGGCTTGGTCTGGAACGTGAGGGGTTAAACCCGCGCCGATTCGGCGCGGGGGTCCCCCCCAGATCCAAACCAAGCCCTCATCCCAAGCATGCAGTCTGGCCCGGACAGGAATGGGGGCGGGGACGAGCGAGCGCCCCCCCCCTCCTGAGCCGTACCAGACCGCATGCCCTCAACATGGGGGAGTGTGTGCTGTGGGGGAGGGGGGCACTGCCCCCCCACCCCACAGCACTCTTGCCCCCATGTCGATAGGGACAAGAGCCTCTTCCCGACAACCCTTGCCATTGGTTGTCGGGGTATGCGGGCGGGGCTAATCGGAATCTGCGAGCTCCCTTTAATAAGGGGGCCCCCAGATGCCGGACCCCCACCCTATGTGAATGAGTATGGGGTACATCGTACCTCTACCCATTCACATGGGGGAAATGTAAAGTAAAATAAAACACCACACACAATAAAATATTTTATTAATCAGCTCCGGAGCCCCCCCTTTCTTCTTTAGCTCTCTTAGAAGGGGGGGTTTCTTCTCTCCCGATCTTCTGCCGGGACCCTGGGCTTCGGTGATTTCTGCCGGGGGAGGGCGCCATCCCTCGGTCCTCTCCGGAGCCTTCCGCCGGATGCCCCCACCCCATTTAAGCTCTTTTTCATTAGGGAGGGGCATCCGGACTTCGGGGTCTTCTGCCGGGGGATGGCGCCTATCCCCCGGTCTTTCCGGTGCCTTCCGCCAGGGTTCCGGTCTTCCTGGTCTTCTGCCGGGGGTGCGCCAACTCCCAGGTCTTTTCTCTGCTCCCTCTTCTGCCTGGCTCCCCCGCGGAGCCAGGGCTTTCTTCCGTCTTCTTTCTTCTCTCTTCCTTCTTCTGCCTGTCTCCTCCGGGAGCACAGGGCTTGTCTGCGCTGTCCTCTCCCTTCTCTTCCATTGGATGTTGACACGACGAGGTTCCGCGCTGACATGCCGTGTCAGCGGCGGGCATGGACTTATATAGGGCAATGCCACCATGTGACCTCAACCCATGTGACATCACATTCCCTGGGCATGATGGGAATGTGATGTCACATGGGTTGAGGTCACATGGTGGCATTGCCCTATATAAGTCCATGCCCACTGCTCAGACGGCATTCCAGCGCCGGACCTCGTCGTGTCAACATCGAATGGAAGAGAAGGGAGAAGACAGCGGAGACAAGCCCTGTGCTCCGCGGAGGAGACAGGCAGAAGCGGAAGGCATCGCAGAAGCCCGGAGAGTGGCGCCCTCCGGCGGAAGACACCGTACAAGCCCGGGACCCTCCCCCAAAGGCAGGAGCCTCCCTGGTGAAGGGGGTCCCGGTGAATTACGTCGCTGAAGACGGGGGTGGGGTGCCAGTGCACCCCCCCCCGCAGAAACCGTCGTGGAAGCCCGGGACCCTCCCCCAAAGGCAGGAGCCTCCCTGGTGAAGGGGGTCCCGGTGAATTACGTCGCTGAAGACGGGGGTGGGGTGCCAGTGCACCCCCCCCCGCAGAAACCGTCGTGGAAGCCCGGGACCCTCCCCCAAAGGCAGGAGCCTCCCTGGTGAAGGGGGTCCCGGTGAATTACGTCGCTGAAGACGGGGGTGGGGTGCCAGTGCACCCCCCCCCGCAGAAACCGTCGTGGAAGCCCGGGACCCTCCCCCAAAGGCAGGAGCCTCCCTGGTGAAGGGGGTCCCGGTGAATTACGTCGCTGAAGACGGGGGTGGGGTGCCAGTGCACCCCCCCCCCCCGCAGAAACCGTCGTAGTAGCCCGGGACCCTCCCCCAAAGGCAGGAGCCTCACTGGTGAAGGGGGTTCCGGCAGAAGATGGCGAAGCCCGGGGCCTAATGGGGTGGTGGTGGGGGGCCCCGGCAGAAGACCCCCGGCTGACTAATAAATTAATTTATTCATGTGTGGTGTATTATTTTTTTCCATTTTTTTCCCCAGGTGAATGGGTAGGGGTACAATGTACCCCCATACTCATTCACATAGGGTGGGGGGCCGGAATCTGGGGACCCCTTTATTAAAGGGGTCTCTCAGATTCTGATAAGCCCTCCGCCCGCATACCCCGACAACCAACGGCCAGGGTTGTCGGGAAGAGGCTCTTGTCCCTATCGACATGGGGACAAGAGTGCTTTGGGTTGGGGGGGCAGTGCCCCCCTCCCCCACAGCACACACTCCCCCATGTTGAGGGCATGTGGTCTGGTATGGCTCAGGAGGGAGGGGGGCGCTCGCTCGTCCCCACCCCCATTCCTGTCTGACCAGACTGCGTGCCTGGGATAATGGCTTGGTTTGGATCTTGGGGGGGACCCCACGCTATTTTTTTTGCGCGGGTTTAACCCCTTATGTTCCAGACCAAGCCTAAGAGCCTGGTATGCACCTGGAGGGAACCCACCTTATTTTTTTTCCGGGGGTCTGGAGTTCCCCTTCATGAACAGCGATCTGTCATTTACACATGTCAGTCCCCCCCCCCCCTACAGTTAGAACACACCCAGGGAACATATTTAACCCCTCCCTCGCACCTAGTGTTAACCCCTTCCCTGCCAGTGGCATTTTTTGAGTAAGCAATGCATTTTTTACAGCACTGATCGCTAGAAAAATGCCAATGGTTCCAAAAAACTGTTCGATGTGTCCGCCATAATGTCGCAGTACCGATAAAAATCGCTGATCGCCCCAATAACTAGTTAAAACAACAACAAAAAAAAATTTGTAGACGCTATAACTTTTGCAAAAACCAAACACTAAACGCTATTTGCGATTTTTTGGAACCAAAAAGATGTAGAATACGTATCGGCCTAAACTGAGGGGTTTTTTAGTTTTTTGAATATATATTTTTGGGGATATTTATTATAGCAAAAAGTAAAAATAATTTTTACATATGTGGGCGGGACTTACGCAAGTCCCGCCCACATATATAAACATCGTTCAAACCACACATGTGAGGTATTGACGCGTGCGTTAGAGCGAGAGCAATACTTTTACCACTAGACCTTCTTTGTAACTATAAACTGGTAACCTGGAAAAAAAAGAAAAAGGTCACCTATGGGGATATTCACGGAATTCATTTTGGCCCCATTGCAGGAGTGTTTCCAATAGTAAAGCGTGACATGTAAGGTATCTATTTACTCAGTGTAACATCATCTTTCACATTATCCCCAAAAATTGGGCTCACTTTTGTGTTTTGTTAATTTTTAACCACTTGAGCCCGGACCATATTTCTGGTCAATGACCGGGCAAGTTTTTGTGATTCGGCGCGGCGTCGCTTTAACTGACAATTGCGCAGTCGTGCGACGTGGCTCCCAAACAAAATTGGCAACCTTTTTTTTCACACAAATAGATTATTAAATGTGCGTGTTTACTTCTGTCTTTAACACCTCCCCTTCAGGCTGGAAAGCATCAGATCAGGGGAAACCAAAAAAAAAAAGCTCTCATTCCATTGCAGCTTGGTTCCTACATGTGTGATGAACTGAGCATGCTCAAACACTTAGAAAAAAAATATCCTTTCTTTTTAAAAGGTGAAAAACACTCATTGGATGCTCATAGAGCGTGGTTTGGGTTAATTGCAGGTGTGCCCAATTACAAGCTCACCCAAACTAGAGACTGCAATTTGGTCATGTGATTTCAATTGCTTCATTACTAGCACTGTTATAAAAAGCTTGGATCGATCAGTCCTCAGCTGCCCTCAGAAGGGGCAGGCTGGCAGAAATGCTGTTGCTAAACACAAATGTGGTTTGTTGCATGGGTTTTGTTTTATTTTGCCAATGGTTTTGGTTTATTTTTAAATGATGTTCACTTTGATGTATTTGTCTATGTGGCCTTATTTTCTGAAAAATGTGTAAAGCTATGGTTAATTAGAATTTTGAAATGTATTTTTGTTTGTTTGTCTTTTTTTGCTTTCCTTGTTTTGTTGACCAATAAAAATTACTTTAAAATTGTTAAGTTTGTCTTTTGTTACTTTTTCATGCTACATATGTTGACAGCTGCAGCTGAACTAGGTTAGGGCCTAACAAATTATGTGTGATTTTTGTCTAAGCTTCTTTCCTGGTGTGTAATCATGAAATGTTTGCCATGTTTATTCTCCCTGACTTTAAAGACAAAAACTGGTAAGTATTTTATTTATTCTGCAGTGGTCCTCAGCCCTCAAGTACCCCCGACAGGACATGTTTTGGGGATTTCTCTTATCAAGAATTGCTGTCCAGACTATTTTAAAGCACATGTGCAAGATGAAGGAAAACCTGCAAACATGGCCTGTGGGGGGGGGGGGGTTTGCTATTGGTGGACAGGCTTGACGTGCTGATTTACAGCACTGTGCTTAAATCTAGCGCAAGGCAATCCTATTCAAATTGTGGGTGTTTGAGGGAAGCCAAGTGAGTGTTAGAACCCCTGCTTTGTGTTTTTTTATTTTTGTGTTGAGCTTTGTGTCCCTTTTCTTAAAATTGGCTTCACTTCCTGTCACACAGCTGAACAGGAAGTGAGGTTAAAACCCTACCAGTGTCATTTCTTGGGGACACCGGTCAATCTAACTAGTGTCCCCATTAAGCAAATTGCACTCCAGCACTGCTGTGTACACCCCAAATCATGGGTCTTCAAACTACGGCCCTCCAGTTGTTCAGGAACTACAATTCCCATCATGCCTAGTCATGTCTGTGAATGTCAGTGCATTACAAGGCCTCATGGGATGTGTAGTTCTACAACAGCTGGAGGGCCGTAGTTTGAGGATCCCTGCCCCAAATGATTATTTAGTTTGGGGTTTAGTAAAGGCAAAGCCACTCTGCAGTACAAGCATAGTTGCTGAAAATCAGAGAGGAAGCACTGATGGTTTTAACATCCAATCCTGTAGAAGCAAAGTTGTTTTGTTTTCTTCCTTGCTTTGCACTTGTAGGAGTGGATTTGCCTTTAGTAAATGGACCCCAAAGTCCAAGATCCCTAATAATTTGGGGTGTACACAGCAAAATGCTAGAGTGCAATTTACATAATGGGAAACTATTTAGATTGATCTCTGTGTCCCCAAGAAAATATATTAGTAAGGTTTTACCCTCACTTCCTGTTTGGCTATGTGACAGGAAGTGAATGAATTAGAAAGGGTGAAGACACCTCACAAATGTTGTCACTATCAGGGGTGCAGACATCCCCAAAAAAATGAGCAGATAATACTTATTTGCAAATTAATAATTTTTTAGTTAACATTGGGTGGGGTGCTCTAACACACACATTCCTACATATTAGCAACGCTCTATCCTGGCCTATTGGCATGGTTATATTTTCTTAGGGCTCTCAATAAAACTCTATGAAATTTGTGCTTAAACTAGAACCAGGGGCGGACTGACAACTCATGGGGCCCCTGGGCAATAGAAGATTATGGGGCCCCTGGGCTTACAGATGACCACCACGCCAGGAGGTAGTGCAGAGGCGGGCAGCTAAAATCTTGGGATATTCACATTAAAAGCATGTCATTTTCGGACATATCAGGGACAGATCTAAAAAAAACACAGATTTTTACATACTGTCCCTGGTTTTACTGAGCCTGGCAACCCGGATGGGGCCCCCTAGTGGCATGGGGCCCTCGGGCAGTGCCCGAGTGACTCAATGGTCAGTCCGCCCCTGACAAGAACTATAATCAACAAGTTTTATTTTCTTTCATTTTGGATAGAGTGAGGGAGGGTTATAGGCCCTGTCAGTTTATTTTGTATTATCTGTGTCCAATTGGGGAGATTTGCCTTCACTTCCTGCCCCATAGCCAAACAGGAAGTGAGAGAAAAACAATGCAAATTAACCACTTCCCGCCCAGCCTATGGCCGATTTACGTCCGGGAAGTGGTTACACAATCCTGACAGGACGTCCTGCAGGATTTCATGCCGCACGCGCCTGTGGGGGCACGCAGCGCGGCGATCGGTGATGCGGGGTGTCAGTCTGACACCCTGCATCTCCGATCTCGGTAAAGAGTCTCTCACGGAGACGGAGACTCTTTACCACGTGATCAGCCGTGTCCAATCACGGCTGATCACGATGTAAACAGGAAGAGCCATCGATGGCTCTTCCTCACTCGCGTCTTACAGACGCGAGTATAGGAGAGCCGATCGGCGGCTCTCCTGACAGGGGGCGTTCGCGCTGATTGTTTATCAGCGCAGCCCCCCCTCGGATCACCACACTGGACTACCAGGGATGCCCACCCTGGACCACCAGGGTGTGCAAAAACAAAAAGAATATAGAACAAAAAAACAAAAAGCATTAAAAAATAAGAAAAAAGATGCCAATCAGTGCCCACAAATGGGCACTGACTGGGAAAATCAGTGCCACCCCACAGTGCCCATCCATGCACAGTGCCCACCTGTGCCACCCATAAGTATCCATCAGTGCCACCCATAAGTGCCGCCCATAAGTATCCATCAGTGCCACCCATAAGTGCCGCCCATCTGTGCCGCCCATGAGTGCCCATCAGTGCCGCCTATGAGTGCCCATCAGTGCCGCATAGCAGCGCCGCCAATCAATGCCACCTCATCTGTGCCGTCAGTACTACCTCATCGATGTCCATCAGTGCCATCTCATCGGGGCCCATCAGTGCCGCCATATCAGTGCCCGTAATTGAAAGAGAAAAACTTATTTACAAAAAAATTAACCTAAAAAAAGAAAAAGGTTTTTTTGTTTCAAAATTTGCAGTCTTTTTTTAGTTGTTGCGCAAAAAAAAAAACGCAGAGGTGATCAAATAACAACAAAAGAAAGCTCTATTTGTGGGGAAAAAAGGACGCCAATTTTGTTTGGGTACAGTGTTGTATGACCGCGCAATTGCCATTCAAAGTGCGACAGTGTTGAAAGCTGAAAATTGGCTTGGGCGGGAAGGTGCGTAAGTGCCTGGTATGGAAGTGGTTAAGGGAATCCAGTGCCCCCCCAGAACTAGTGTGTGGGTCCCCTGAAAATTACTGGGCGGGGTTATACAAAAACAGGGTGTGACCTTGACAGGAAGGGGTGGGTCATTTTTCTATTAGGAGGTGCAGATATGTAGTCAGGCCTTGGGCAGAACCAAACCTTAATATACTACTGCATATTAGGGCTTATTTAGACCGGAACCGATTTACAGCGTGTTTTTATATTGTGGGAGGAAACCCACGCAGGCACAGGGAGAACATGCAAACTCCATGCAGATGCTGTCACGGGCGGGATTCGAACCAACGACTCTTTTGCTGCTAGGTCAAAGTGCTATACACTACACCACTGTGGTGAACGAACATGATTGCAGCTGAAAGCATGAGATCTTTTTTTTTTTTTTTGCAATACCATGCTTTCCAGCCTTATTGACCCCGCCTCTCTCCATAAAGAGGACCTGTCACACACTAGTCCTATTACAAGGGATGTTTACATTCCTTGTAATAGGAAGAAAACTGATCATTTTTTTTTTATTTTTTTATTTCAGTGTAAAACATTATAAAACTAAATAAAAATAAATAAGAAAACCCCAAAAAAATTTTTTAAAGCGCCCCGTCGCGACGAGCTCGCGCACAGAAGCAAACGCATACGCGAGTAGCGCCCGCATATGAAAACAGTATTCAAACCACACAAGTGAGGTATCGCCGCGATCGTTAGAGTGAGAGCAATAATTCTAGCCCTAGACCTACTCTGCAACTCAAAAAATGCAACCTGTAGAATTTTTTAAACGTCGCCTATCGAGTTTTTTAAAGGGTAAAAGTTTGACGCCATGCCACGAGCGGGCGCAATTTTTAAGCGTGACATGTTGGGTATCATTTTACTCGGCGTAACATTATCTTTCACAATATAGAAAAAAATTGGGCAAAATGTATTGTTGTCTTATTTTTTAATTCAAAAAAGTGATTTTTATCCAAAAAAAGTGCGCTTGTAAGACCGCTGCGCAAATACGGTGTGACAAAAAGTATTGCAATGACTGCCATTTTATTCCCTAGGATGTCTGCTAAAAAAAAATATATAATGTTTGGGGGTTCTGATTAATTTTCTAGCCAAAAAATTGTGATTTTCACATGAAGGAGAGAAGTGCCAGAATTAACCCGGTGGGCAAGTGGTTAAAGTACTCATGGCTATAAAGAATAGAGTCATTGCTCATTAAAAAAAAAAAAAAAAAAAGGGGGTCCCTCCAAATTTAATTACCAGGCCCTTCAGGTCTGGAATGGATATTAAGGGGAACCCCGCCGTAAAAACCAAAAAAAAAAAAGACGTGCGGTTCCCGGCAAATATCCATTCCAGACCCTTCAGGTCTGGTGTGGATTTTAAGGGGAACTCCACCCCAAATTGAAAAAAAAAATGGCGTGGAGTCCCCCTAAAAATCCACACCAGACCCTTATCCGAGCACGTTGACCTGGCCGGCCGCAGAAAAGAGGGGGGGACAGAGTGCGGCCCCCCCCTCTCCTGAACCGCACCAGGCCACATGCCCTCAACATGGGGAGGATGTCCCCATGTTGATGGGGACAAGGGTCTCATCCCCACAACCCTTGCCCGGTGGTTGTGGGGGTATGCGGGCGGGAGGTTTATCAGAATCTGGAAGACCCCTTTAACAAAGGGGACCCCCAGATCCTGACCCCCCCCCTGTGTGAAATGGTAATGGGGTACATTGTACCTCTACCATTTCACCCCAAAAAAAATGTCAAAGTGATAAAAATGACAGTAGCCGGTTTTTGACAAATCTTTTAATAAAATCTTCTTTTCTTCTTTCCTTCGGGGTTCTTCCGCTGCTTCTTTCTTCTCGTCCACATCTTGCCCGACGTCTTCTTCTATCTTCTCCGTCCGTCCTTCCGCCTTCTGGTCCCGCATCTTGCCCGTTGTCTTCTCCGTCCGCCTCCTCGTCCGCATCTTGGGTCTTCTGCGGTCTTCTTCTCGGTCCGCCGCCTTCTCGTCCCCTGCGTTTGAATTGTAATTGGCCGCCGTTTTCCCGCTCCTGGGACCCGCCCCCCTCTGACGCCACAAGTAAACTCCTTAGAAGGTCATGTGCGTCAGAGGGGGGCGGGGTCGCAGAGCGTCACACAGCGGGGGAATTCAATTACAATCGCGCCGCCCGGAGAAGAAGTTCCCGCCGTGTCACACTCATGTGACCCCGCCCCCCTCTGACGCACATGACCTTCTAAGGAGTTTACTTGTGGCGTCAGAGGGGGGCGGGGTCACATGAGTGTGACACGGCGTGAACTTCTTCTCCGGGCGGCGCGATTGAAATTGAATTCCCCCGCTGTGTGACGCTCTGCGACCCCGCCCCCCTCTGACGCACATGACCTTCTAAGGAGTTTACTTGTGGCGTCAGAGGGGGGCGGGTCCCAGGAGCGGGAAAACGGCGGCCAATTACAATTCAAACGCAGGGGACGAGAAGGCGGCGGACCGAGAAGAAGACCGCAGAAGACCCAAGATGCGGACGAGGAGGCGGACGGAGAAGACAACGGGCAAGATGCGGGACCAGAAGGCGGAAGGACGGACGGAGAAGATAGAAGAAGACGTCGGGCAAGATGTGGACGAGAAGAAAGAAGCAGCGGAAGAACCCCGAAGGAAAGAAGAAAAGAAGATTTTATTAAAAGATTTGTCAAAAACCGGCTACTGTCATTTTTATCACTTTGACATTTTTTTTGGGGTGAAATGGTAGAGGTACAATGTACCCCATTACCATTTCACACAGGGGGGGGGTCAGGATCTGGGGGTCCCCTTTGTTAAAGGGGTCTTCCAGATTCTGATAAACCTCCCGCCCGCATACCCCCACAACCACCGGGCAAGGGTTGTGGGGATGAGACCCTTGTCCCCATCAACATGGGGACATCCTCCCCATGTTGAGGGCATGTGGCCTGGTGCGGTTCAGGAGAGGGGGGGGCCGCACTCTGTCCCCCCCTCTTTTCTGCGGCCGGCCAGGTCAACGTGCTCGGATAAGGGTCTGGTGTGGATTTTTAGGGGGACTCCACGCCATTTTTTTTTTCAATTTGGGGTGGAGTTCCCCTTAAAATCCACACCAGACCTGAAGGGTCTGGAATGGATATTTGCCGGGAACCGCACGTCTTTTTTTTTTTTGGTTTTTACGGCGGGGTTCCCCTTAATATCCATTCCAGACCTGAAGGGCCTGGTAATTTAATTTGGGGGAACCCCTACACATTTTTTTGTTTGTTTTATGAATGAATCCCTTTAGAATTGTCAGAGCCGACAATTCATTATAGCCGCGTGTGAAATTTTAAATGACTTTTTTCCTTCAGAATGTCACTTTGTGCAGGGGGAGTTCTAAGTGCGGGAAAAATGCGCTATTTCACATGCTGACATTACACCCCCCCTAGGTACGAAATTTAAAGGAATATTTCACTTTTATTGTTTCACTTTAAGAATTATTAATTTCACTGCTCCCGAAAAAACGGCCGTTTTAAAAAATAAAAAAAGCATTGATACATGTTCCCTGGGGCAGGACTGAGGTCCCCAAACACTTTTTAGGACTAAACTTGCAGATTAGCCTTTAAAATGAACACTTTTGATTTCTCCCATAGACTTCTATAGGGAGTTCGGCGCGGCTTTACATATTAGTTTCAATGCGCCGGCTGCTACGCTGGTTCATGCGCCTGATTAAGCCTCCACCCGGAGTACTAATTAATGCATGAACCAGCGCAGCGCACATAGCTTAGTAAATCAGGCCCTATGTGTTTACATTTTATTCACCCCCTGATTTGGAGTCGGCTGCTCACCACTCCCACTCTCTGCGGGTTGGTTTGGCTGGCCCTGGGCGCCTCCCCTTGGTGACTCAGTCATCGTCTCCACTGGAACACGAGCCCCACCCCTGGGGCTGTGCCCTTCAGGGAGAATCGGTAGTGTGTACTTCCGCCCTTAGATCGCGGGACACCTGTTGCATGGCGCATGCGCAGACCATTGCGCTGACGTCATGCAACGCGCCCAGACCCGGCGACGCTTCCCATTAGCGTCTGCTGCAGGTTGCCAGCTGACTCGAAGAGGGGTATAAAAGCAGGTACTTCCTGCTTTCCCCATTATGGCCGATGGACCCCGGGCTCTCTGTGGCCTCACCAGGTGCACAGTAAGTCATTTATCGTTTTCCCTTAGTGTGCCTTCAGACTGCTATCAGCCCTTCCCTTCACCTCTCCACCTCCATCACCCCACCCCCGTTCCCCTTCCTATCCTTATTGACCTACCTTTCACTAAATTTTGTGTTCTCTATCTAGGTGCCACTGGTAGGCGTCACTACCCTGACGCCACCATGGGATCTCCTGCGGTCCCCCTCCTTCCGGGGTCCATTATCATGGACACCCCTCAGCGGAGGTTATATGTGGCTCCATCGAGAAACCCTAACCAGGGCTCTCTCTCCGAGGGCCCCCTACATGTAATACACCTCCTTGTATTCAAGGTAACCCCCTCACATTCCCCTCCTTTTTCTTTTTTCCTTTTCATCCCCTATCCCTACTTTTCTTATTTATCCTCATCCCTTCCTACCTCCTCCCCTTCTTCCCTATCACCTTCCTTTTTTTCCCCCCTTCCCTACTCTCCCCTCCCTCCCCTTATGCTCTCTGTTTCTATCTGCTTCCCTATCCCCACCCTACCTCACTACTCAATTTTTGCACCACTATTTATTTGAATTGTACCACCGGGTGTTATCACGTTTTTTGCACCACCATCTTTATTTACAGTCCGGGCTTAGTATATTAATTATTTTTCCTACCTCACTTATCCCATCAGTAGGTCCATTCGTCCATACATGTACCCCTCTGTCGCCCTCCGGGACCCAATGAGGTGGCGACTGCCCTCCTTGCCTCCTGCGGGGGGGCCTTTAGGTGAGCAGCTGAGTCCTTTGTTCCCCAATGTATCTTTTGCAATTGCTGTTTAATCTTTAACTGTTTGACGCCTGTCATTTTAATTTTAGACCTTCTTCTGATGAAGCGGCTGAAGCCGCGAAACTAGTAAAGATGTTTGATATGACTTTCAACCCACTGTTCTTCTCCCCCTTCTGGGGACCACTACACTGGTGTTTTGTTGGTCATTGTATGTTTTAACTCTGTACCCCCCCTTATGTCTTTATTGATACTGTATTCAATAAAAATGTTTTTTATTATTTACCTGTTTCTTTTTACATCTTATACCTATGTTATTAGTACCACGATAGTCCAACCATGGCCCAACTCCCCCCTTTTGGCTCTCTGGTTTGGGGACCTTAGAACCAATTTTTCTATACCCTGGGTACTCAGAAGACCTGGGGTAACATCATCCTGGAATGCAAGAGAAAATACATGGATATTTGAGTGACAATACCACAGGCATTGGCAGTCCTTTCACACCATCACAAGGAAGGGAGAGAGTTTATTTGTATATGCCACCTTCTAAACAATACCTAACCTACCTAATACTTATTAAAATATATAACATTTTATTTGGACCTGTTTGGTGACAGTGCCTGAGAACCGGGTGTTTTGAGGAACAATTGCCAACATTATTCAAGAAATACCAGCCAAAGTGTTGATTCCAAAGTATTGGAAATCAAAGAAATTAAAGCCGAGTTCCACCTTTTTTTTTTTTTAAAGTCAGCAGCTACACATACAGCAGCTGCTTTTTAATATTAGGACACTTACCTGTCCAGGGCACCCACAATGTCCTCACCCAAAGCCGATCTGTCCCTCGGCTCCCAGGTGCAGGCTCTGGCATCTTCAGTAAGGGAATCAGGTAGTGATGCCTTGCTTCTTCACAGCCTGGTTCCCTACTGCATGATCTGACTGGTCCCTGCTGTCATCTGGGACCTGTGTGTCTCTCAAAAGACAGCAGGGGGGACAGAGGAGGGGCCGGACATGGTGTAGATCACCACGAAATCTGCGGTGATCTGTCGCCGGAAGTGGGAGCAAATACCTGTATTATACAGTTATCTGTTCCACCCCCCCCCCCCCCCCCCCGAAAGGTGACAAATGTGACTGTTCTGTCCACCAGATGTCTATGCTGATTATTTGTATCTGTTGTTAAAATTACATGTAAGGTTCATAATTTACATAAGACAATCATATGTGGTCAACAGGCTCCATCTAGCGTTCTATTTTGATATTGCTGCAGTTGTTCTGTTTATTTAATTTACTGTATGTGTAGTTAAGGAAGTTGTTAGTAAGCAGGGAATTTTGGGTAGAATCTTCACAGGAAGTGAAGTAGCCACCATTCTTTGAGAAGATACTGCAGGAAGCAAGACATGTATTTCTCAATCTACCGCAATCACCCCTTAGAGAACTTAGAAAAATTTCACCTGGCTTGTTCTAATAAAACTGAGATCAAAGAAATATGGTATCTGAAGTTTATGGGACAAGAAGGTTTAGCTATCTGTCTTAGAGACAGAACAGTGACACCGGATGAGGGGAGGAACCGCAGAATTGGAAGTTCCATGTAAGGGTGGTACTCCACTTTAAGGAATGGAATGTGAAAGCAGACTATGGGCCTGATTTACTATGCTCTGTGCGCTGCGCTGGTTCATGCGTTAATTAGTACTCCGGGTGGAGGCTTAATTGGGCGCATGAACCAGCGTAGCAGCCGGCGCATTGAAAGTAATATGTTAAGCCGCGCCAAACTCCCTATAGAAGTCTATGGGAGAAATCAAAAGTGTTAATTTTAAAGGCTAATCTGCTAGTTTTGTCCTAAAAAGTGTTTGGGGACCTCAGTCCTGTCCCAGGGAACATGTATCAATGCTTTTTTTATTTTTTAAAACGGCCGTTTTTTCGGGAGCAGTGAAATTAATAATTCTTAAAGTGAAACAATAAAAGTGAAATATTCCTTTAAATTTCGTACCTAGGGGGGGTGTAATGTCAGCATGTGAAATAGCGCATTTTTCCCGCACTTAGAACTCCCCCTGCACAAAATGACATTCAGAAGGAAAAAAGTCATTTAAAAATTCACACGCGGCTATAATGAATTGTCGGCTCTGACAATTCTAAAGGGATTCATTCATAAAACAAACAAAAAAAATGTGTAGGGGTTCCCCCAAATTAAATTACCAGGCCCTTCAGGTCTGGAATGGATATTAAGGGGAACCCCGCCGTAAAAAACAAAAAAAAAAAAGACGTGCGGTTCCCGGCAAATATCCATTCCAGGCCCTTCAGGTCTGGTGTGGATTTTAAGGGGAACTCCACCCCAAATTGAAAAAAAAATGGCGTGGAGTCCCCCTAAAAATCCACACCAGACCCTTATCCGAGCACGTTGACCTGGCCGGCCGCAGAAAAGAGGGGGGGACAGGGTGCGGCCCCCCCCCCTCTCCTGAACCGCACCAGGCCACATGCCCTCAACATGGGGAGGATGTCCCCATGTTGATGGGGACAAGGGCCTCATCCCCACAACCCTTGCCCGGTGGTTGTGGGGGTATGCGGGCGGGAGGTTTATCAGAATCTGGAAGACCCCTTTAACAAAGGGGACCCCCAGATCCTGACCCCCCCCCTGTGTGAAATGGTAATGGGGTACATTGTACCTCTACCATTTCACCCCAAAAAAAATGTCAAAGTGTTAAAAATGACAGTAGCCGGTTTTTGACAAATCTTTTAATAAAATCTTCTTTTCTTCTTTCCTTCGGGTTTCTTCCGCTGCTTCTTTCTTCTCGTCCACATCTTGCCCGACGTCGTCTTCTATCTTCTCCGTCCGTCCTTCAGCCTTCTGGTCCCGCATCTTGTGTCTTCTGCGGTCTTCTTCTCGGTCCGCCAGCCTTCTCGTCCGCATCTTGTGTCTTCTCTGGACCCAGCGTTTGAATTTGAATTGGCCGTCGTCTTCCCGCTCCTGGGACCCGCCCCCCTCTGACGCCACAAGTAAACTCCTTAGAAGGTCATGTGCGTCAGAGGGGGGCGGGGTCACATGAGTGTGACACGGCGGGAACTTCTTCTCCGGGCGGCGCGATTGAAATTGAATTCCCCCGCTGTGTGACGCTCTGTGACCCCGCCCCCCTCTGACGCACATGACCTTCTAAGTTAAATGTTAACTTGTCAATACCTCACATGTGTGGTTTGAATGGTGTTTACATATGTGGGCGGGACTTACATGCATATTTGCTTCTGAGTGCGAGCTTCTAGGGACAGGGGCGTTATTTTTTTTTTTTTTTTTTTTTTTTTACCTCATATTTTTATTCTTGCACTTTTTTGACACTTTTTTTGATTTTGGATCACTTTTCTTCCTATTACAAGGAATGTAAACATCCCTTGTAATAGGACTAGTGTGTGACAGGTCCTCTTTATGGAGAGAGGCGGGGTCAATAAGGCTGGAAAGCATGGTATTGAAAAAAAAAATAAAAGTTCTCATGCTTTCAGCTGCAATCATGTTCGTTCAGCACAGTGGTGTAGTGTATAGCACTTTGACCTAGCAGCAAAAGAGTCGTTGGTTCGAATCCCGCCCGTGACAGCATCTGCATAGAGTTTGCATGTTCTCCCTGTGCCTGCGTGGGTTTCCTCCCACAATATAAAATCACGCTGTAAATCGGATCCGGTCTAAATAAGCCCTAATATGCAGTAGTATATTTAGGTTTTGTTCTGCCCTAGGCCTGACTACATATCTGCACCTCCTAATAGAAAAATGACCCACCCCTTCCTGTCAAAGCCACACCCTGTTTTTGTATGACCCGCCCAGTAATTTTCAGGGGACCCACACACTAGTTCTGGGGGGCACTGGATTCCCTTAACCACTTCCGTACCAGGCACTTACGCACCTTCCCGCCCAAGCCAATTTTCAGCTTTCAACACTGTCGCACTTTGAATGGCAATTGCGCGGTCATACAACACTGTACCCAAACAAAATTGGCGTCCTTTTTCCCCCACAAATAGAGCTTTCTTTTTTTGTTATTTGATCACCTCTGCGAATTTTATTTTTGCGCAACAACTAAAAAAATACTGCAAATTTTAAAACAAAAAAACGTTTTTATTTTTTTAAGGTTAATTTTTTTGTAAATAAGTTTTTCTCTTTCAATTACGGGCACTGATATGGCGGCACTGATGGGCACCGATGAGATGGCACTGATGGACATCGATGAGGTAGTACTGACGGGCACAGATGAGGTGGCATTGATTGGCGGCGCTGCTATGCGGCACTGATGGGCACTCATAGGCGGCACAGATGGGCACTCATGGGCGGCACAGATGGGCACTCATGGGCGGCACTTATGGGTGGCACTGATGGATACTTATGGGCGGCACTTATGGGTGGCACTGATGGATACTTATGGGTGGCACAGGTGGGCACAGATAGGTGGGCACTGTGGGGTGGCACTGATGGACACTGTGGGGTGGCACTGATGGACACTGTGGGGTGGCACTGATTTTCCAAGGTTGCCAGTCAGTGCCCATTTGTGGGCACTGATTGGCATCTTTTTTCTTTTTTTTTAATGCTTTTTTTTTTTTATTTCTATATTTATTTATTTTTTGCACTCCCTGGTGGTCCAGTGTGGTGATCCGAGGGGGGGCTGCGCTGATAAACAATCAGCGCGAACGCCCCCTGTCAGGAGAGCCGCCGATCGGCTCTCCTATACTCGCGTCTGTCTCCGTGAGAGACTCTTTACCGAGATCGGAGATGCAGGGTGTCAGACTGACACCCCGCATCACCGATCGCCGCGCTGCGTGCCCCCACAGGCGCGCGCGGCATGAAATCCTGCAGGACATCCTGTCAGGATTGTGTAACCACTTCCCGGACGTAAATCGGCCATAGGCTGGGTGGGAAGTGGTTAATTTGCATAGTTTTTCTCTCACTTCCTGTTTGGCTATGGGGCAGGAAGTGAAGGCAAATCTCCCCAATTGGACACAGATAATACAAAATAAACTGACAGGGCCTATAACCCTTCCTCACTATCCAAAATTAAAGAAAATAAAACTTGTTGATTATAGTTCTTGTCAGGGGCGGACTGACCATTGAGTCACTCGTGCACTGCCCGAGGGCCCCATGCCACTAGGGGGCCCCATCCGGGTTGCCAGGCTCAGTAAAACCAGGGACAGTATGTAAAAATCTGTGTTTTTTTTTAGATCTGTCCCTGATATGTCCGAAAATGACATGCTTTTAATGTGAATATCCCAAGATTTTAGCTGCCCGCCTCTGCACTACCTCCTGGCGTGGTGGCCATCTGTAAGCCAGAGGGGCCCCATAATCTTCTATTGCCCAGGGGCCCCATGAGTTGTCAGTCCGCCCCTGGTTCTAGTTTAAGCACAAATTTCATAGAGTTTTATTGAGAGGCCTAAGAAAATATAACCATGCCAATAGGCCAGGATACAGCGTGGCTAATATGTATGAATGTGTGTGTTAGAGCACCCCACCCAATGTTAACTAAAAAATTATTAATTTGCAAATAAGTATTATCTGCTAATTTTTTTGGGGATGTCTGCACCCCTGATAGTGACAACATTTGTGAGGTGTCTTCACCCTTTCTAATTCATTCACTTCCTGTCACATAGCCAAACAGGAAGTGAGGGTAAAACCTTACTAATATCTTTTCTTGGGGACACAGAGATCAATCTAAATAGTTTCCCATTATGTAAATTGCACTCTAGCATTTTGCTGTGTACACCCCAAATTATTAGGGATCTTGGACTTTGGGGTCCATTGACTAAAGGCAAATCCACTTTGCACTACAAGTGCAAAGCAAGGAAGAAAGAAAACAAAACAACTTTGCTTCTACAGGATTGGATGTTAAAACCATCAGTGCTTCCTCTCTGATTTTCAGCAACTATGCTTGTACTGCAGAGTGGCTTTGCCTTTACTAAACCCCAAACTAAATAATCATTTGGGGCAGGGATCCTCAAACTACGGCCCTCAAGCTGTTTTAGAACTACACATCCCATGAGGCCTTGTAATGCACTGACATTCACAGACATGACTAGGCATGATGGGAATTGTAGTTCCTGAACAACTGGAGGGCCGTAGTTTGAAGACCCATGATTTGGGGTGTACACAGCAGTGCTGGAGTGCAATTTACTTAATGACACTGGTAGGGTTTTAACCTCACTTCCTGTTCAGCTGTGTGACAGGAAGTGAAGCCAATTTTAAGAAAAGGGACACAAAGCTCAACACAAAAATAAAAAAACACAAAGCAGGGGTTCTAACACTCACTTGGCTTCCCTCAAACACCCACAATTTGAATAGGATTGCCTTGCGCTAGATTTAAGCACAGTGCTGTAAATCAGCACGTCAAGCCTGTCCACCAATAGCAAACCCCCCCCCCCCACAGGCCATGTTTGCAGGTTTTCCTTCATCTTGCACATGTGCTTTAAAATACAGTCTGGACAGCAATTCTTGATAAGAGAAATCCCCAAAACATGTCCTGTCGGGGGTACTTGAGGGCTGAGGACCACTGCAGAATAAATAAAATACTTACCAGTTTTTGTCTTTAAAGTCATGGAGAATAAACATGGCAAACATTTCATGATTACACACCAGGAAAGAAGCTTAGACAAAAATCACACATAATTTGTTAGGCCCAAACCTAGTTCAGCTGCAGCTGTCAACATATGTAGCATGAAAAAGTAACAAAAGACAAACTTAACAATTTTAAAGTAATTTTTATTGGTCAACAAAACAAGGAAAGCAAAAAAAGACAAACAAACAAAAATACATTTCAAAATTCTAAATAACCATAGCTTCACACATTTTTCATAAAATAAGGCCACATAGACAAATACATCAAAGTGAACATCATTTAAAAATAAACCAAAACCATTGGCAAAATAAAACAAAACCCATGCAACAAACCACATTTGTGTTTAGCAACAGCATTTCTGCCAGCCTGCCCCTTCTGAGGGCAGCTGAGGACTGATCGATCCAAGCTTTTTATAACAGTGCTAGTAATGAAGCAATTGAAATCACATGAACAAATTGCAGTCTCTAGTTTGGGTGAGCTTGTAATTGGGCACACCTGCAATTAATCCAAACCACGCTCTATGAGCATCCAATGAGTGTTTTTCACCTTTTAAAAAGAAAGGATATTTTTTTTCTAAGTGTTTGAGCATGCTCAGTTCATCACACATGTAGGAACCAAGCTGCAATGGAATGAGAGCTTTTTTTTTTTTGTTTCCCCTGATCTGATGCTTTCCAGCCTGAAGGGGAGGTGTTAAAGACAGAAGTAAACACGCACATTTAATAATCTATTTGTGTGAAAAAAAAGGTTGCCAATTTTGTTTGGGAGCCACGTCGCACGACTGCGCAATTGTCAGTTAAAGCGACGCCGCGCCGAATCACAAAAACTTGCCCGGTCATTGACCAGAAATATGGTCCGGGCTCAAGTGGTTAAAAATTAACAAAACACAAAAGTGAGCCCAATTTTTGGGGATAATGTGAAAGATGATGTTACACTGAGTAAATAGATATCTTACATGTCACGCTTTACTATTGGAAACACTCCTGCAATGGGGCCAAAATGAATTCCGTGAATATCCCCATAGGCGACCTTTTTCTTTTTTTTCTAGGTTACCAGTTTATAGTTACAAAGAAGGTCTAGTGGTAAAAGTATTGCTCTCGCTCTAACGCACGCGTCAATACCTCACATGTGTGGTTTGAACGATGTTTATATATGTGGGCGGGACTTGCGTAAGTCCCGCCCACATATGTAAAACATTTTTTTACTTTTTGCTATAATAAATATCCCCAAAAATATATATTCAAAAAACTAAAAAACCCCTCAGTTTAGGCCGATACGTATTCTACATCTTTTTGGTTCCAAAAAATCGCAAATAGCGTTTAGTGTTTGGTTTTTGCAAAAGTTATAGCGTCTACAAATTTTTTTTTTTTGTTGTTTTAACTAGTTATTGGGGCGAGCAGCGATTTTTATCGGTACTGCGACATTATGGCGGACACATCGAACACTTTTTTGGAACCATTGGCATTTTTCTAGCGATCAGTGCTGTAAAAAATGCATTGCTTACTCAAAAAATGCCACTGGCAGGGAAGGGGTTAACACTAGGTGCGAGGGAGGGGTTAAATATGTTCCCTGGGTGTGTTCTAACTGTAGGGGGGGGACTGACATGTGTAAATGACAGATCGCTGTTCAGGAAGGGGAACTCCAGACCCCCCAAAAAAAAAATAAGGTGGGTTCCCTCCAGGTGCATACCAGGCTCTTAGGCTTGGTCTGGAACATAAGGGGTTAAACCCGCGCAAAAAAAAATAGCGTGGGGTCCCCCCCAAGATCCAAACCAAGCCCTTATCCCAGGCACGCAGTCTGGTCAGACAGGAATGGGGGTGGGGACGAGCGAGCGCCCCCCTCCCTCCTGAGCCATACCAGACCACATGCCCTCAACATGGGGGAGTGTGTGCTGTGGGGGAGGGGGGCACTGCCCCCCCCACCCCAAAGCACTCTTGCCCCCATGTCGATAGGGACAAGAGCCTCTTCCCGACAACCCTGGCCGTTGGTTGTCGGGGTATGCGGGCGGAGAGCTTATCAGAATCTGAGAGACCCCTTTAATAAAGGGGTCCCCAGATTCCGGCCCCCCACCCTATGTGAATGAGTATGGGGTACATCGTACCTCTACCCATTCACATGGGGGAAATGTAAAGTAAAAAAAACACACCACACAGAATAAAATATTTTATTAATCTGCTCCGGAGCCCCCCCTTTCTTCTTTAGCTCTCTTAGAAGGGGGGGTTTCTTCTCTCCCGATCTTCCGCCGGGACCCTGGGCTTCGGTGATTTCTGCCGGGGGAGGGCGCCATCCCTCGGTCCTCTCCGGAGCCTTCCGCCGGATGCCCCCACCCCATTTAAGCTCTTTTTCATTAGGGAGGGGCATCCGGACTTCGGGGTCTTCTGCCGGGGGATGGCGCCTATCCCCCGGTCTTTCCGGTGCCTTCCGCCAGGGTTCCGGTCTTCCTGGTCTTCTGCCGGGGGTGCGCCAACTCCCAGGTCTTTTCTCTTCTGTCTTCTCTGCTCCCTCTTCTGCCTGGCTCCCCCGCGGAGCCAGGGCTTTCTTCCGTCTTCTTTCTTCTCTCTTCCTTCTTCTGCCTGTCTCCTCCGCGGAGCACAGGGCTTGTCTCCGCTGTCTTCTTCCTTCTCTTCCATTCGATGTTGACACGACGAGGTTCCGCGCTGACATGCCGTGTCAGCGGCGGGCATGGACTTATATAGGGTAATGCCACCATGTGACCTCAACCCATGTGACATCACATTCCCATCATGCCCAGGGAATGTGATGTCACATGGGTTGAGGTCACATGGTGGCATTACCCTATATAAGTCCATGCCCGCCGCTGACACGGCATGTCAGCGCGGAACCTCGTCGTGTCAACATCGAATGGAAGAGAAGGAAGAAGACAGCGGAGACAAGCCCTGTGCTCCGCGGAGGAGACAGGCAGAAGAAGGAAGAGAGAAGAAAGAAGACGGAAGAAAGCCCTGGCTCCGCGGGGGAGCCAGGCAGAAGAGGGAGCAGAGAAGACAGAAGAGAAAAGACCTGGGAGTTGGCGCACCCCCGGCAGAAGACCAGGAAGACCGGAACCCTGGCGGAAGGCACCGGAAAGACCGGGGGATAGGCGCCATCCCCCGGCAGAAGACCCCGAAGTCCGGATGCCCCTCCCTAATGAAAAAGAGCTTAAATGGGGTGGGGGCATCCGGCGGAAGGCTCCGGAGAGGACCGAGGGATGGCGCCCTCCCCCGGCAGAAATCACCGAAGCCCAGGGTCCCGGCGGAAGATCGGGAGAGAAGAAACCCCCCCTTCTAAGAGAGCTAAAGAAGAAAGGGGGGGCTCCGGAGCAGATTAATAAAATATTTTATTCTGTGTGGTGTGTTTTTTTTACTTTACATTTCCCCCATGTGAATGGGTAGAGGTACGATGTACCCCATACTCATTCACATAGGGTGGGGGGCCGGCATCTGGGGGCCCCCTTATTAAAGGGAGCTCGCAGATTCCGATTAGCCCCGCCCGCATACCCCGACAACCAATGGCAAGGGTTGTCGGGAAGAGGCTCTTGTCCCTATCGACATGGGGGCAAGAGTGCTGTGGGGTGGGGGGGCAGTGCCCCCCTCCCCCACAGCACACACTCCCCCATGTTGAGGGCATGCGGTCTGGTACGGCTCAGGAGGGGGGGGGGGCGCTCGCTCGTCCCCTCCCCCATTCCTGTCCGGGCCAGACTGCATGCTTGGGATGAGGGCTTGGTTTGGATCTGGGGGGGACCCCCGCGCCGAATCGGCGCGGGTTTAACCCCTCACGTTCCGGACCAAGCCTAAGAGCCTAATGTAGCCCTGAAGGGGGACCCGCGCCGATTTCAAGTTTGAAATTTGGCGCCGAGTTCCCCTTCAGGGCTGAAAACAGCTCGGAGATTCCCGTGTGCTGCGTCACGCAGCGCAATCACGGGTACGCCGCTTGGTATTTACCAAGATTTTCACGGCGTACTGACAAGGCGCACGGGAATCCCTGACTTTTCTCTCTGCGCATGCCCAGTATGCAAATGAACCTCCCGAGGTTCAGGCGCACTGTGCAAGCGTACGGGGATCTGTTTTCAAAAAACACTTTCCCTTTCAATTCGGCCCGCCAAACACTTTAAAACACATGTCACTTCACTTCCCCTGCATCCCCCCACCTCCCCCCCTAATAAACTCCCGCCCAAACCCCCGCAATTTACAGTTTAATGTGCCGTGCGCCAGGTCTGTACTGGTGCACAATGCACCCTCTCCTGGGCGCACGGAGCACATTAGTAACTAGGGAAATACACTGCACTAGCAGCGTATTTCTTTAGTAAATGGCCAAACGGCTGCTACTCCTGCTTTTACTCCATGAGTCATGGAGTAAAGGCTTGGTAAATCAGGCCCTATATTTGTGACATTTTTTGCAAGAAATAATGCATACATATAATGATACTTTGGATACGTTTCTGAACATATTGGAGCGAGTGGTTCATTTTCAAGGAACCAAAAACATACTTTAAAATAAGGAGTAAAAAATAAAAAGGTAAAGAAGGAAATAAGATATCAAAAAGAGGAATTGGAAAAAAATTGGGGGCCATCAATCTATGTTTATGTAAGCTAATCTTTATATTTTGTAAAGAATCAGTCTGTGTGGGATAATTTGAGTATTTAAGAAGGGGAACCACAAGCGAGTGTAGAAGGAATAGGATTTTCTGATTGTGGAATGATGTAAATAAAATATTATTTGTTACTTGGAAAATTAAAAAAAAAAAATGTATTCAACTGTACAGATATCGCCACAAAATACATAAATGTAGTAACAATATTATATTCAAACAAAAACCTAGATACCAAAAAATAAACTTAAGAGAAATTAGAATGACAATAAATAAGCAATTAAAAAAATAGATAGCTCAGTACCTTTAATCAATGTCTCAATTTTTTTAAGACAGAAAAGATTTGTACTACCATTTACAAAAGGTAATACCTTCTAATTCCTTTCTTTCTTTAAACCTTCCTAAGCTCCTATTACTGTATTAGCTCTAGAATCCTATTTAAACAGATGGAACTACTGAGTACCTAGCGCAATCTCGGATGTATGTTCCTTTGGGATGTCATAAAACCTGTTTAGGGGTTGCCCTTCATAATGTATTATATACTTGGTTGTTGGTAGTATATAGCATCATTTTAACCATAATTTCTACAATTATATAGCTCTTTATATAAAGAGATTAGCAACAATAAACAGTAATCGGCCCAGGTTATGCTTATTGTCGTAAAATCCTTTGCCAAAACAGGAAAGGAAATAGCTTTTGCTTAAAGCAACTCTGTCACTAAGATCAATGTTAAAGCTGTTCCTGCAAAGAAGAAATTGAATACTCACTGACCGATCTGTGCTATTGTAAAGAAAAGTCATGGGAGTTGGATTGTGAAGTGTTGGGTTCTGCATATTGACTCTCCACAACAGTGCAGATCAACAGCACAGGTGGATGAGAGATGAGAATTCAATGGCTTCATTGCAGCAATAGCTTTGTTTTCAACATGGATTTTAGCAGCAGAGTTGCTTTAAGTTAAAGGGACACTAAAGGCAAGATTTTTTTGGTTTAAAAATAACAAACATGTTATACTTACCTCCACTGTGCAGTTCGTTTTGCACAGAGTGACCCGGATCCGTGTCTTCTGGGGTCCCTCGGCGGCTGTCTCTGCTCCTCCTCGCAAAAGCTTTCCACGTTCATGCGAGCTCCGTCACATGGTGGAAAGCTTTTGCGATGCATTAAGGTAAAAAAACTTTTACCTTTACAACCCCTTTAAAAGAAGTGTAGCACCCTCTATTTAGGTAGGTGCTAGAATAGGATGTTTGTTTTGTAGAGTAGGTAAATTTAGGCAGGCCTGTTTGTTTTGGTTTATGTGGGCTGGGATTGGCTCAGAGTTAGCAGCTGGTGACTCACAGGCAGCATCACTGAGACTTCCCTCTTTCTTCTATAGGATTCTAGAAGGAGAGGAGGAGAGGTGGAACTGCATGGGGTGTTCTAAGGAGCCCTGACCAATCTTCAACTTGGATTGGCAGGGGGCAGGTCTCCTTAAATACCCAGCTGGTCACCCCAGATGGGATAAGTTATTGGTTGGAAGAACTGGAGATGGAGTAATAGGCTGTCGGGACCTTGGAATATAATGAATATATTCCTCAATCCCCACAAGAGAAATAGAGGGAGGAATCTCCTTCCCCCTGCCACTATGACACTGTGTTCTGACAACAGAACCGGTGCTGTCAGAATACACTGATTAGCAGCTGCAGCCCATTATCTGCAGATCATCAAAGGTTTTTTTAACTTGACATTTCTACAAAAGTTGATCTGACGATCAATTTCTATCGAACAGGTATGGACACACTGATTGAAATTAGAAATTTCGATCCATGTATGGCCACCTTAAGCTCCTTGAGGGTAGAAAATGGTGTAAATGTATGGTATGTAAAGCTCTACATAAATTGTTTCCCAATATAAATACCAGAAAAATATAAATAAATAAATAAAGGCCACACCTTCAAACAGCAACAGCAGCTTGTTCATTTCTATTCTCACTGGTTAACTTAATGCATTAGCATGTAAGCCTACTTTAGGTAGTTTCTGCTTTTTAAAGGTAATTGTGCCTATGCATGTACAGTATACATCCACCCGCATATGCACATGTATTCATAGGAGTGTGCCTACATGTACACACATTCCTGCATTCTGAATTGTTCACATTATTATAGGGCCAGATCCTTAAATGAATTACGCCGGCGTATCTATGGATACGCCGCGTAATTTCAAAGTTCCCCCGTCGTATCTCTGTTTTGTATCCACAAAATAAGATACGACGGAATCTGGGCTTGATCCAACAGGCGTACGTCTTAGTACGCCGTCGGATCGTAGGTGCATATTTACGCTGGCCGCTAGGTGGCGTTTCCATCGAATTCCGCGTCGAGTATGCAAATTAGCTAGATACGGCGATCCACGTTCCCGCGTCAAATTTTGAAAATGTTACGTCTAATAGGGCTTTGCGTAGAATGACGTCACCGCTGTAAGCATTGGCTTGTTCCGGTTTAATTTCGAGCATGCGCACTGGGATATCCCCACGGGCGGCGCATGCGCCGTTCCAAAAAAACGTCATTTACGTCGGGTCACGACGTATTGACATAAAACACGTAACATAGTTTCCTGCTTGTGTGATTATGGTTTCTTCACAGGAAGTGTCAGTTCTTAGATTACAGACAGAAGTCATACATTAACCTGTGCACAGCCATGCAACATGTTTGAACACAGGCAGAAACTTTTAACACCAGAATGTGAAGATTTACTCTACTATACTGTATAAGGTTTTTTTTACTAGTAATGGTGGAAATCAGTGACTCTCTGCCCATTGACGCCGCCGCCCGCCTCATAGCCTATCAAGTCTTGCTCTCCAGGCCTCGGCTACTACTGGGTGGGGAGTGGAGGAAAATCACTCCACCAGGGAAGGCAAAAAGATAGGCATGCAGGCGGCAGGCCGGGACTTGAGCCAAGGCAGAAGAACATGTGAGTGGAGCTGAATGGGCATGCACCCAAAACTGAAGAAATATTCCCTCCGCTCCGACCAGCAAATGATCATCAGAAAGGGGCACAGATAATGGAAAAAAATACACCCCCTAAGCTAGAAGGATCGGAAGAGAGGGGGGGCATGTAATTCAGACTTTTTTTTTATTTTTTATTCTGCACTGACTGTCTTTGAAATTGCCCCAGCCCCTGTTCAAATCCAATCCGGGGACAGACTTGGTCCAGGACAGAATCCTCAATCCGGGGACTGTCCCTGGAAACCGGGGATGTCTGGTCACCCTACTACTATAGGATGTACAATATGTACAGGACACCAAATGACACAATGAAACACAATCTTATGCAGGTGAAGGTAGGACAATTTATAATGCTTTTACGTTTGCCAATTACTGTTTACAAGTATTAAATCTTTAAAACATGCTTCTATGTTTCTTTTAAACACTACTTCATACACATAAAAAACATTTCATATAAAAGCTATAGATTACAGTACCTTTAAAGGTCACTTCTTTGTAAAAAAAAAATCATTGCCTTTCAATTACGGTATATGCATTATTTTGCTATGATCTGTAATTCAATTACATCGTATTACTTGTGTTTCCTCATTTTCCTTTCCTTAGCTAAGACTAAAATGTACATTGAGAGAGTCTTTGAAGAAATACAGGTGGCAATTATTCTGCAGTGAGTGGATGTAAACATGCTGCTGTTTTGGCTGTGATAATTATTTAGCAAGGGTTGTTTGCTGCCTGGTTTGGAGGCATTGCATGTTTAAGAGAACCAATTGAATTCAATAAAAAAACATCAATGCAATGTAAACAGTCACAAGTCACTGGTCCCACATTACGAGAATTACAAATGAGGAGACATTTTAAGCATGAATCTGATTGCATGCATGTACCTAGTTCTAAGAAACGAGTTAGCTGTCTACGTGAAATGACTTTTTCCTCTGTAAAATGATTTGTCTGGACAAATTCAGTGAGGTGTGTCTGTCATTTCTCTATTCATTCTACAAATGGTAAATGTACGTGGTTCTGCAGCTGGAAAGGAAGAAAATTACCCCTTACAAAGATATACTTCAACTTAGCTAGAAGAATTGTGCATCTAATTGATGAGCCTTAGCAAAGAAGAACCGGTGTTATCTCCCAATTTGAATAACGAACAATCATTTATGGAACGAACAGCTGCCATTTTCTTGTGCTCTCCGGGTTGTTTAAACGTGTTCATTATTTTCCAATCACTTGAATGTGTGCTGCTCATTATGTTCCTACGCTTAAACAAACAGTTCAAGGTGAAATTCAATCAAACCACAGAGAACGATATAAATATAGTGGAAGTTGATTGTTAAGTGGAAGGAAATACAGGTAAACTGGCTGAACATTGGCAATTTCAATCAAACATTTCTTATTTGCAGCTGTGCACAGCCATACCTGCAAAAGATATAGGGCACATTCACACATGTCTGGTACTGTACTTTCCAGTAATGTGCACAATAACATGTGCATCACGTTACACACCTTTTATTTTGATTGCCACCCCAATGCCCTATGGTAATGCATACCACAACTCATGACCACCGTGCATTGTGGTGTGCTGCATTGCAAAAAGGTGCATGTTTGTTTTTTATGTTTTTCTGTGTTGCCAGCTCACACGTTTTAAATGGGCTGTCTAGGGGATTTCACATAGCGGCTGGGGGAGGTAAGATCAGGCAGCTGAGTTGCTGTGCCCACCCTCCAGCCACTCACCCACATTACTGCCTAAAAAGGTTGTGCACATGCTCCTAAATGCGCATATGTTAACGCAATGTACCAGGACACTAAGGTGTGAATAGGTCATTACTCATTCACAGCTGCAGTTAGATCTGACATATATACCTGTTTTGTGGATACCAGGCTCAATTTACTGGGGTCAGGGTCATCTTTAATATTGACTGGACCCTGGGCGACAATTTTCTTTGGGCCCCCCACATGCAATTTCGCTCTCCACTTGATTTGAGACTTGCAATAAATAGAAGCTAAACTCAGTTTTGTGTAGCAGATCAGGCAGTAATTGTGATTGATTGCTAGAGGTAAATACACATAATTTTTGCTTGCTGATTGGTTTCTAGAGGTTACTGCACATCATCACCACATTGGTTAGTGGGGATAGGGTCGGTGTGATTAGTGGCTGTGGTGGTGGGAGGAATGGGGGGGGGGTAGAATTGTATAATGGCAGTGCTGTGGAGGGGAGAGGGAGGTGTGACCATTGACAGTGCTGGGGGGTTGATGGAATCAGTGGCAGTGTTTGGGGAATGGGATCAGTGGCAGTGCTGGGGGGTGGGATGAGTGAAGTGGTAGTGCTTGGGGGGATGGGATCAGTAGCAGTGCTTGGGAGGGGGGAATTGGATCAGTGGAAGGGTGTGGGGGGACCAGTGGCAGTGCTTAGGGTGGATGTGGTCAGTGGCAGTGCTGGGTGCAGATTGGATCAGTGACACTCACTTGCTGTCACCTATTAGTAAGTGTCCACTCAGTTCCCCCTGCCTGCATGTGAGAGAGCGAGAAAGGGGTGTGAGAGAGAGAGGGTGGGTGGGCAAATGAGAGAGAGCGTGTTAGAGATAGAAGAAGGTGAGAGAGAGGCAGGTGAGAGAGAGAGGGGTGAGAGAGAGAGGGAGAGGAGTGTGAGAGAGAGAGGGGCCAGAGAGGGGGAGTGAGAAAAAGAGGGGTGAGAGAGAGAGAGAGAGAGAGAGAGAGAGAGAGAGATGTGGGGCAAGAGAAAGTTACATAGTTACATAGTTACATAGTTAGTCAGGTTGAAAAAAGACACAAGTCCATCCAGTTCAACCTCAAAAAAATAAACAAACAAAATAAAAAACACAATACAATCCCATACACCCAACTCCATACCCACAGTTGATCCAGAGGAAGGCAAAAAACCCCAGCAGAGCATGATCCAATTTGCTACAGCAGGGGAAAAAATTCCTTCCTGATCCCCGAGAGGCAATCGGATTTACCCTGGATCAACTTTACCTACAAATCTTAGTACTCAGTTATTTTATGTACATTTAGGAAAGAATCCAGGCCTTTCTTAAAGCAATCTACTGAGCTGGCCAGAACCACCTCTGGAGGGAGTCTGTTCCACATTTTCACAGCTCTTACTGTGAAAAAACCTTTCCGTATTTGGAGGTGAAATCTCTTTTCCTCTAGACGTAAAGAGTGCCCCCTTGTCCTCAGTGTTGACCGTAAAGTGAATAACTCAACACCAAGTACACTGTATGGACCTCTTATATATTTGTACATGTTGATCATATCCCCCCTGTGAGAGAGAGGGGTCAGAGAGAGAGAGGGGTTCCAGAGAGGGGGGGAGAGAGAGGGGCAAGAGAAAGAGAGGGGTCAGAGAGGTGGGTGAGAGAGGAAGAGGGGTCAAAGAGATGGTGGTGAGAGAGAGGAGGGGTCAGAGAGGTGGATGAGAGAGAGGGCGGGTCAGAGAGGGGGATGAGAGAGAGAGAGGGGTCAGAGAGGGAGGGTGAGAGAGACAGAATGGTCAGGGAGAGGGGTTTGAGAGAGAGAGGGGGTGAGTGAGGGTTCAGAGATAGAGGGGTGAGAGAGAGGTCAGAAAGGTGGGTGAGAGAGGGAGGTTAGACAGATGCCCAGAGCCTTCCATAAGACATTCATGCTGGCCAGCAACGGGCAGGTCCCATTCTCCTTCTGGGTGAGGTGCTCTGCTCCGTCAAGGCGGATTCATAAACCGTGGACTGTTCCGGTGGCAGTCCCTGGCTGCCTGCGCCTCCCAATGGTCCTCAGGGGGGCCCCAATCAGCCTGTCCACTGGCTGCCTTTAGAGCTGGAAGTGGAGAGGAGGGCGGATAGCAGTCCCTGGCTACATGTACCTCCCACCAGTCCTGGGAGTGGCCGATCTGCCTTTCCTCCAGGCTCGCTGTCAGTGCTGGAAGTCGAGAGGAGGGTAGATAGCAGTCTCTGGCTGCCTGCGCCTCCTGCGGGTCCTCAGGGGGCCCCGATCCGCCTGTCCTCCAGCCACTGTCAGAGCTGGGAGTGGAGAGGAGGGCGGAGGAATCCAGGCTCTGTATGGCACTGTTGTATCAGGTATGCTGCATCTGCTGCTCCTCACCTCTCTGGTGGTCAGGGAGGTCTTCTCCCTCCCGGTCTCTCTTCACCCTGCTCCCGTAGCCATCGGTCCAGGGCTCCTGATGACAAGGGGTTCAAGGAGAAGCTGGTTTGGGCCACTCAACAACCAGTAAAAATATAAAATAAAACGTTGTAATGCTAACAAATATATTTAAATTGTAATCTGGGTGATCTATGCACATTGCAATGATTATAACAACCTTTGTTGCAGATTCCTACCTTTTGTTATTCTGAAGTGTGTTTATCTGTGCCTCTGTAGTGAGTGAGTCTGATGGGAGTGGTTTCATAATTAACTATAAGGTGTGCACCTGTAGAGAACTCATGAGTATCTCTCCAAAAATGAAATTTTTGTTGCAGGGGATGCCTGAAATCTGACATGTATCTTAGGCAGACTTCTGGGAAGTTTGGTGAGCCAATCACACAAGGAGGAAATGATGTTTCTGGGGAGTTGTCAGAATGCATGTACAGAATAGTGTTGCTCACGAATATTCGTATTGCGAATATTCGGCTCGAATATGGCATATTCGAGTATTCGCGATATATTTCGAATTTCGCAATGAATATTCGCAATTCCGAATATTCGCATTTTTTCAATTTTATTTTTAAAACAGATCACATCCTATCGACGTCTAAAAGCATTGCTGGTATGATTAGAGACCCTGGGCCGAGTAGCTAAGCTGAGGCGATCCTTTTATGTTGCCGAATATACAAAAAAAAATTGCGAATTTTCGCTAATGCGAATGCGAAAATGATTGCGAATTTTCGATAACTGTGGTAGGAGAACTCTGATTGTCTCTGATGCAAAAGGGGGGGGGCTTTGTGTATGTTTCTGTTATGAATATTTGTATGTTTGATATTTTTTTTTTTTTGTAAGAAGGAAAAAATTGCGCATACCTTAAAAAAAGGGGAGAATACAGCAGCAACTCAAAAATGTTATACAACATAAATTAATACAAGACAGAAAATGGAGTCGCTCTACAAGAATAAAAAATATGTCTAGTGACAAGACATGTGGGCAAATTATAAAATAAGCAAGCGCAAATAACTTGTGAAATACACAGTGAAACAAATATATAAAGAAATATAGTCCCAATAATAGAAAAATAATCTTTCATAAAAATGTCTTTGATATGTGAAGTGAAAAAAAGTCCAAAGCATGCAGCATGAACGTGTTCAATCTTCAAGGTGTTTGATTGACAAACGGCTGTGACAGATGGATAGAGTAAAGAATCACCACCAATGCAAAACACTTTTTATTTTCTATTGTAAAATATCACAAATATTCTGAGCCAATCAGAGTGCTCCTTCCGCATTTGCCGAATATTCGCAATTATTTTGTATTGTAAAATATCAAGAATATTCTGAGCCAATCAGAGTGCTCCTTCCGCATTTGCCGAATATTCGCAATTATTTTGTATTGTAAAATATCACGAATATTCTGAGCCAATCAGAGTGCTCAAACCGCAGTTATCGAAAATTCGCAATTATTTTCGCATTCGCAATAGCGAAAATTCGCAATAATTTCTTTTCGAAAAAATATCACGAATATTCGAATTTAGCGAATATATCTCGAATATTCGACTATATATTCGAGATATATCGCAAAATCGAATATGGCGTATTCTGCTCAACACTAGTACAGAACAACTCCAGGTAGCCATATTGCATTGTATTCTCAGAAAATTACAGTGGCTGTAGATTTAAAAAGGAAAGGTAATTTTTAATAACATGCTTAAATGTGCTATATTATTTTTTTCTTTATTTGCTATCCCCCCACCCACAAAGTTACCTTTAACAATATTAATTCATTAAAAAAAAAATACCTGGTTATAATGACAGTCCCCGAGCCTTCCCCTGCAGAGTGACAATGCAATTTTAATTAAATTGTCACTCTGTGCAGCCGCCTCCTGGCATACATTGGGGAGGAGGGTTTAGGCTCCATTCACATCTGTGTAACTTGTCATGCAACTGAGGACATTAAAGTTGCCTGACAAGTCGTTCCCCAGGTTTTCCAATGATAACCATTCATATATGTGCGACTTAAAGTTGCAGCAACTTCAAAGTAGTTCATGCACTACTTTGGTCTAACTTCCATGCAACATAAGGGCCATAGACTTCAATGTTAACCCTTATAAATTGCATGAAAGTTGTATCTGAATGTTATACAATGACATTTGTGAGCAAGTTGTCCATTATCACTGGCCAAGTTGCACCCATCCAAAGTCGGCACAACTTTGGAGTCATACAAGTGTAAATGAAGATTTAAGGCATTGTCACCACTGATAGCACTCCCCATGTCCACCAATCACAGAAGGACACATAGGGGTAAAGTGCCTAGAATACCTAAACCCAAGGTGAGTAGGTTGGCAGAATCAAATTGCAGCCTCAGAGCAACTAAGAAGAAAATAATATGTGTCTGTACAAAATGAAAATTAATGTACACAAATGCTAGAAGTCTAGCTAATAACTTGAGCTGCTGATACATGAGGAGGATTTTGTAGGAATATCAGAAACTTGGTTTGGCAGCTCACATGACTGGCTTGTGACTGTTTAGGGGTATGCCTTGCATTGGAGGGACAAGGAGGGTAGAAAAGGGGGTATGTGCCTGTATGTCAAGAATGATTTGCTAGTGAACATTAGGGACAACACTGCTATTAGGGCAAGGGAGGAGGTGGAATTATTGTGGCTGAAGTGTCAAAGGGAAAAAACTAATGGGAAATTAATAGTGGGCCTAGGCTACATGCCCCCTAACCTGAAGAATGAGGAGAAGTCTGATCTTTTGTCACAGTTAGGAATGGAGGTGATGCAGGGTAATGGTATTATAATGGGAGAATTCACATATCCAGATATTGACTGCTCACTCATTTAAGGCTTGTCACGTTTAAAATGTCTTGCAGGACAACTTCATGTGTGAATTGGTGGATGCCCCAGGCTAAAAGTAATGCATTGATTGATCTACTAATTACAAATAACATATCTGACTGTAGATGTGGAAATATGAAACAACAATGTACCCCTAACCATTCACACAGGGGGAGGGCTGGGGATCTGGGGGCCCCACTGACCAGAGTTGTCGGGAAGAGGCCCTTGTCCCCATCAACATTGGGACAAGGTGCTTTGGGATGGTCGGGCGCAAAGCTCCCCTGCCCCAAAGCACCCACCCCCCATGTTGAGGGCATGTGGTTTAGTATGGTTCAGGAGGGGGACGCTCGCTTGTCCTCCCCTATCCTGACCTGCCAGGCTGGATGCTCGAATAGGGGCCTGGTATGGATTTTGGGGGGGACCCCACGGCAGTTTTTTTTAAAAGAACATTTTAAATTTAAGAGTCCCCCTTAAAATCCATACAAGACCCAAAGGAATTTTCTTTCCTTTAGAAATGTCATTATTGCTGCGGCTTGTTCTACACATCGCACAGATGCGCCACTTTACAGGCAGACTAAGGGGACCCCAGACACGATATTTAAAGGAATATTTCATTTTAATTGTTTCACTTTAAACATCATTTAAAGCACTGCTCCTGAAACGATTATTTTAAAAACTTTTTTTTTTTGCATTGGTACACGTCCCCATATACTTTTTATGGCAATAACGTGCATATAAGCCTTTAACCGCTTGAGGCCCTCGCTATAGCCGAATGACGGCTTCAGCGCGGACCTGAAAATCCAGGAGGACGTCATTTGACGTCCGCCCCTTTGCTCGTTTCCCGTGCGCTCTCGAGCGTGCAGCAGGGAAATTCTGTGCTGGCCGTGTCCCTTGGACACAGCCAATCACAGATCGCAGTGAACGGCCAATAAGAGTGGCCGTTTTCTATGCGATCTGTGCGGCCAATGAGAGATGATCTCAAATGTAAACATATGAGATCATCTCTCATTGCCGCCTCTCCCTCCCCACACAGAGACAGCGCGTGAGGAGGGAGAAGATCTGTGAGTGTTACAGACCGTGTTACAGTGATACACAAGACTACAGTGCCCATACAGTGCCATCCCAGTGCCATCCCAGTGCCCATAGTGCTAATCTGCGCAGTGCCCACCTGTGCCACCTCATCAGTGCCCACCTGTGCCGCCAATCAGAGCCCACCTGTGCCGCCAATCAGTGCCCACCTGTGCCGCCAATCAGTGCCCACCCAGTGCCATCCCAGTGCCCATACAGTGCTCATAGGGATCTGTGTCCATCTGTGCTAATTTGCGCAGTGCCCACCTGTGCCACCTCATCAGTGCCCACCTGTGCCAATCAGTGCCCATCTGTGCCGCCAATCAGTGCCCACATGTGCCGCCAATCAGTGCCCACATGTTCCGCCAATCAGTGCCCACCTGTGCCGCCAATCAGTGCCCACCCAGTGCCATCCCAGTGCCCATACAGTGCTCATAGGGATCTGTGTCCATCTGTGCTAATTTGCGCAGTGCCCACCTGTGCCACCTCATCAGTGCCCACCTGTGCCAATCAGTGCCCATCTGTGCCGCCAATCAGTGCCCACATGTGCCGCCAATCAGTGCCCACATGTTCCGCCAATCAGTGCCCACCTGTGCCGCCAATCAGTGCCCACCCAGTGCCATCCCAGTGCCCATACAGTGCCCATAGGGATCTGTGTCCACCTGTGATAATCTGCGCAGTGCCCACCTATGCCACCTCATTAGTGCCCACCTGTGCAAATCAGTGCCCACCTGTGCCGCCAATCAGTGCCCACCTGTGCCGCCAATCAGTGCCCACATGTTCCGCCAATCAGTGCCCACCTGTGCCGCCAATCAGTGCCCACCCAGTGCCATCCCAGTGCCCATACAGTGCCCATAGGGATCTGTGTCCACCTGTGATAATCTGCACAGTGCCCACCTATGCCACCTCATCAGTGCCCACCTGTGCCAATCAGTGCCCACCTGTGCCGCCAATCAGTGCCCACCTGTGCCGCCAATCAGTGCCCATCTGTGCGCCTCATTTGTGCTACCTCATCAGTGCCACCTCAGTGCCCACCTGTGCCAATCACTGCCCATCTGTGCCGCCTCATCAGTGCACAGCTGTGCAATTAGTTAGATGTGCAATTTATGCTCCTAAAACCCCTGATGGTGCTCCCTGCATGTTGGGCCTCTATATGTGGCCAGGCAGTGAAAAAGTCTCACACATGGGGTATCGTTCTACTCAGGAGGAGTAGCAGAATGTATTTTGGGGTGTCATTTGTGGTATGCACATGTCATCTGAGAGAAATAAGCTATTACAATGACAATTTTGAGAAAATGTTTAAATAAAAAATAAAAAACTTAATTTTGCAAAGTATTGTGGGAAAAAATTACAACTTCTAATAACTCACCATGTCTCTTAATAAATACCTTGGAATGTCTACTTTCCAAAAAGGGGTTATTTGGGGGGCATTTGTACTTTCCTGGCTTGTTAGGGTCTCAAGAAATGAGATAGGCCTTCAGTACATCAGGTGTGATCAGATGTGATAATTTTTTATGATTTGCACTATAGCTTGTAGACTCTAATGCCGCGTACACACCATCACTTTATGTGATGAAAAAAAATGACGTTTTTAAAAACGTCACTTTAATTGACCGTGTGTGGGGGAAAACGTAGTTTTATGTCTTGTAAAAAACGACCAAAAAAAATTGAAGCATGCTTCAATTTTATGTGTCGTTTTTCAAAAGTGCACTTTTTACTTCACAGAAATTGACCGTGTGTAGCAAAAAACGTCGTTTTGTAAGACGTTTTTTCATCCACGCATGCCCAGAAGCTACTTATGAAGCAAGCTTCAATGGTAAAACGTGGTGGAACGTAACCTCGCTTTGCTAGAACATTGTGAGAAAAACGATGGTGTGTAGGCAACTTCGTCTTTGAAAATTGAAGTTTCAAAAACGTCATTTTTTACTTCACAGAAAGTGTCGTTTTTTTTCATCACATAAAGTGATGGTGTGTATGCGGCATAAAACTTTCACACAAACCAAATAATTTCCCAAAATGTTGGGTTATTTTTATCAAAGACATGTAGCAGTATAAATTGTGGCCAAAAATCATGAAGAAAAGTTAATAATTTGCAAAATGTTATCACAGAAACTAAGAAAAAAACGTTTTTTTTTTAATTTTCAGTCTTTTTTCATTAATAGCGCAAAAAATAAAAAACCCAGCGGTGATCAAATACCACCAAAAGAAAGCTCTATTTGTATGAAAAAAAGGACAAAAAATCATTTGGGTACAGTGTTGCATGACTGAGTAATTGTCATTCAAAGTGTGAGAGCGCTGAAAGCTGAAAATTGCTCTGGGCAGGAGGGGTGTTTAAGTGCCCAGTAAGCAAGTGGTTAAAATGAGAACTTTTGATTTTTCATGTTCATATGTCCCATAGACTTTTAATAGGTTTGCATGTTCGCTAGAACTTTTTGCCTGTTCGAGGCGTTCTGGTGCAAACCGAACCAGCGGGTGGCCCATCCCTAGTGGTGTATCTGGATTTTGGAAAATCATTCATACAGTTCCCCATGAACTCTTAGGCCGCGTACACACGGTCGAACATGTCCGCTGAAACTGGTCCGCGGACCAGTTTCCGCGGACATGTCCGACCGTGTGTACGGCCTAGCGGACAGGTTTCCAGCGGACAAAAGTTTCTTAGCAAGCTAAGAAACTTGTCCGCTGGAAACATGTCCGTCGGACATGTCCGATGGTTAGTACACCTAATCGGACATGTCCGCTGGTTATGACATGTAACCAGCGTCCCGAAATCCCGCGCATGCGTCAAATTGACTTGACGCATGCGTGGAAGCATTGCACCTCCATGTTTGAGAACGTTGGTGTCTTCTACGTCACCGCGTTCTCTGTCCGCGGGGATTTTGGTCTGATGGTGTGTACACACATCAGACCAAAAGCTTCCAGGAGACATGTCCGATGAAAACGGTCCGCGGACCATTTTCATCGGACATGTCTCCTCGTGTGTACAGGGCCTTAATGTACAATTGAGGTCTGTTGGCATGGATAATAATGCAATGTATGTACTTGGACAATGTATGTACTTGGACTAGTTACAGGAGTGCATTCAAAGAGTGGTGATAAGTAGTCTGTAAAGTCTGTAAAGGTCTGGAATCATGAGTGGGGTACACCAAAGCTTTGTCCTGTACCAATTCTGTTGAATTTATTCATAAATTATATAGAGTTGGTATACAGTGCTTAAAGTATTACTACCCCATGAAATTATCCAATTTTTTTCATGGTACAACCAAAAACTTAAATGTATTTTATTGGGATTGTATGTGATAGACCAACACAAAGTGGCACATAATTGTGAAGTGGAAGGAAAATTATAAATCCCCCCCGGCTGCTCAGTCTAAAATGCCCGGGCTTATTTTTTGTCCCAGTCCGGGCCTGACTATTAGTGTGCATAAAAAGGGTATTTACATGTTGAGTATACCATCCAGTTCTGGTCACCAGTTCTCAGGAAGCATGTGCTGAAGCTGGAGAGGGTCCAGAGAAGGGCAACAAAGTTAACAAGTCAGTGGAGGACCTCAGTTAAGAGGAACAACTACAAGCATTAAACATAATCACCTAAGTGAAGAGATGTTTAAAAGGATATATGATAGCAATATACCTGTACAAATATCTCAATAGTGATTCTAGCATAGGGAGAAAATTATTTAGTCTTAGTGAGCTTAAGAAGACACAAGGCCGCTCAATGAAGTTGTAGGAGAAGCAATTTACATGCATAGGGTGTCTTTTACTGTCAGAGCAGTAAGGATACAAAACTCCCTCCCACAATCGGTGGTCTCAGCAGAAAGTGTTGTTAATTAAAAAAAAAAACTCAATATACAGGGATATGGGAAGTGGTATTGCCATAAACACCCACACAGTTTGAACTGGATGGAGTGCTGTCTTTAATTAACCTTACCAACTCTGGGCCAGATTCTCGTAGATCAGCGTATCTACGAGCGGGGCGTAGCGTATGCCATATGCCCTATGCAACTTACTGGAGCAAGTGCCGTATTCTCCAAGCACTTGCTCCGGAATTTGCGGCGGCGTAGTCTAAATGGCCCGGCGTATCCCCGCGTAAATCAAAGGGGGCGGCTTGTATTTAAATTAAGCGCGCCCCCGTGCCGAACGAACTGCGCATGCGCCGGCCTTAAACGTAGGCCACTGCGCATGCTCCGTAGTACGCCGCAAATACATTGGTTGCGACGTGAACGTAATTAACGCACAGCCCTATTCGCGACGAGTTACGTAAACGATGGAAAAACCTGACGCTGTCCCGACGGCCATACTTAACATGGCATACGGCGGACCGACGTAAGGTTACCCCTCATATAGCAGGGGTAACCTTACGCTTACGGAAACTACGTTAACTACGGCAAAGCGGCGCAAAAACATTCGGGAATCGGAGTATTCGGCTCATTTGCATATGCGACGCTGAAATCGACGTAAAAGCCACCTAGCGGCCAGTGTAGTATTGCATTTAGGATCCGACGGTGTAAGTGACTTACACCAGTCGGATCCTAGCCTAATTCTGGCGTATCTTGTTTTGAGAATACAAAACAATGATACGCCGGCGGGATTTCCGAATTACGCCGGTGTATCTGTAGATACACTGGCGTAATTCTTTTGAGAATCTGGTCCTATGTAACTATCTGCTGCATTTAGGAGGAGGGATCCAAGAATGCATCCTGCATCTAAAAGGAATGGCATGGGGGTGTCTACTGCCATTTCCAGCTAAGTTAAGACTTTGGCAACCCTTGTGATGATATCACAGGGTTAAAGTAGAGAATTTAGGTGATATCAGAAGAAGGTAGGATGCAAAAAGAAGAGAGGCTAAAGCTACAAGGGAAAAGCGACAGACAAAAATTAGACATACAACAATAATTGATTTATTTATTTTAAAAAGCTCTAAAATAAGTTAATATTATTTAAATTCAAGAGGGATGTGTATTCTTACTTAAATTGTGGTGTGCTTATTGTTGTCTGTTTTCCTGGTGCAGATTTTCCCTCAGTTCCTGTCTAGTAAAATACTGCCCCCAAAAGAGAAAGTAAGGGGGGATGTATCTAATAGAGCCCCATACAGAAGTGAACCCTGAAAAGGTTTATATTGTAGGGAATGTAGGGCTCCATTACACCGATGGTCAGTGGAAAAGTGATATTGTATATTGGATGTCCAGTAGTGGCACATTATATTGGTAGTCAGTATAGTACGTCTTTACATTGATAGTTAGTGGAGAAAAAAACGTAATTTGGATTTTAGTGGAAAACTGTCCCCTTATGTTGGGGGTCAATGCACAAGGATGACCTAGTGACCTCTAGAGGAAACCTGGCTGAGAGGAATTTTCATCTGTCATTAGCAGCTGGAAAGTTAACTCATGTTTACTCTTTTTTTGGTAAGTAACAAACATATGCACCAGTAAATTTTATAAATGCTACATTTATCCACTTGAGATCCGCGCTATAGACAAAATACGTCCGCAGCGCGGCTCTCAAGTGCCAAGTGGCCGTTTAAACACGGCCTTTTATGTGCATTACCCGCACGCGCCACTGGGTGGCGCGCGGCGGGTAAAAACTGTCCCGGCGCATCGCCGAAGACCCGATGCGTGTACCTGGCGGCCGCGATGTCCGCCGGGTACACGCGATCGTCGGTGACACGGCAGGTGACAGCAGGGACGTGGAGCTCTGTGTGTAAACACAGAGCTCCACGTGCTGTCAGAGGAGAGGAGACCGATCTGTGTCTCTTGTACATAGAGACACAGCATCGGTCACCTCCCCCAGTCACCCCCCTCCCCCCACACAGTTATAACACACCCAGGCTACACAGTTAACCCCTTCCTCACCCCCTAGTGTTAACCCCTTCCCTGCCAGTCACATTTATACAGTAATTCGTGCATTTTTATAGCACTGATCGCTGTATAAATGTGAATGGCGCCAAATTTGTGTCAAAAGTGTCCGATACGTCGGCTGCAATATGCCAGTCCCAATAAAAATCGCAGATCGCCGCCATTACTAGTAAAAAAAAAAATAATAAAAAAAATCATAATTCTGTTCCCCATTTTGTAGGCGCTATAACTTTTGCGCAAACCAGTCGCTTATTGCGTTTTTTTTTTTTTTTTTACAAAAATAAGTCGAAAAATACGTATCGGCCTTAACTGAGAAAAAAAAGAGTTTTTAAAAAAAAATTGGGATATTTATTATAGCAACAAGTAAAATAAAAAATATTTTTTTTTAAATTGTCGCTCTTTTTTTGTTTATAGCGCAAAAAATAAAAACCGCAGAGGTGATCAAATACCACCAAAAGAAAGCTCTATTTGTGGGGAAAAAAATACGCCAATTTTGTTTGGGAGCCACGTCGCACGACCGCGCAATTGCCAGTTAAAGCGACGCAGTGCCGGAAGCTGAAATTTCGCCTGGGCACGAAGGGGGTTTATGTGCCCAGTAAGCAAGTGGTTATTAATTTACCACTGATTTAATTGCTGTCATTGCCATTCTAGGGTTCACCATAAATACCTGGGATAGGGTAGAACAAGCCTCAGAATGTATAAATTACAGTAACATGTTCCTTATTATGTTTGCCCTCATTTGATTGTTTCTGGCTAAATGCAGAAATGGAAATGTAGAAGGAAACAGGACCACCTTTGCTTCCTCTTGTTTGGTGAACAATACAGTTTAAATAGTTTAAAGGTTTCCTTCAGCAGCACATTCTAGCAGCTGGAGGGGCGAAACATGTACAAGGGCATTATTATTTAGGTGTGCCTAGGGAAGCATGGCATCCAATATGGTCTATTAGGGACACACTCAGCAATAAAACCGCCAATGGAAGTTCTAAGCCTTCCACAATTTATCAAAATTAAACAAAAAAAGAAAAGTTGCTCTTTAAGGGATCATTTCATACAAGTGTATCAATAAATACACTAACCAGCTAGGGTTTAGAATTATGCAGTTGGGAATTATGTAACAATTATCCAACGCTTTCTTTAGTATTCACTTTGAATATTATAACTCTTTCAGTTGACAATAAATGTAACCTTCTGTCACAAACACTTTAGCAAGATTTTCTATTTTCCATAAAAATAAGAAACTGTCTGTACATTTCCAAGCTGAGCTTTGTCAGCAGTACACAATGTATATTTATTAATCTAAACTCCTGTATCAGAATACTGAATCACTGACACAAATATTTTTTGCCTCCTTTGTGCTGTGAAAAGAATACATGAATACAAACTTAATAGGTGTTTTTATAATGGCTTCTTGGAAAATGTTCCAAATAATTGGCTCAGTCTGTACTGATTATAGTCATAATGTTTTTTGCAGAAGTCATGTACCCTTAAATATTGTAAAGGGGCACCCACTTTTTCTATAGAAATATCTAAACCAGGTTATCTTGGTTCTGAGATCTCTTTGCTGCATGCTTTTGAATCATGAACATCATGGGCCATATTCTCAGAAGAGTTACGACGGAGTATCTCAGGAAACTCCGTTGTATCTCTGTTTTTTGACACAAGTGTTTTTTGACACGAATCATTTTCGCATAGATACGCTGTAGATCCGACAGGTGTAAATCACTTACACTGTCGGATCTTAAATGTAATTCGCCGCCGGCCGCTAGGTGGCGTTTACGTTCAGGTCTCATTTGTTTATGCAAATGAGCCTGATACGCCGATTCCCGAACGAAATCGCGTTGCGTAACCGTCGCTTACGCCGTTTGCATAAGCGTAAGGTTACCCCAGCTATATGAGGGGTAACCTTATGCCAGTCCCACGTATGCCATGTTAAGTATGGCGTCGGGTCCACGTCGTCTTTTCCCGTCGGGTAGGTCGTTTTCGTAAGTCGTTCTTGAATACGACTTTACGTCAATGACGCACATGTCGGCATCATTGACGTTTTCCGTCGAGAACTGGAGCATGCGCACTGGGCTATTTTTAGCCCGGCGCATGCGCAGTTCGATCGGCACGGGGGCGCGCTTAATTTAAATATAAGCCGCCCCCTTTGAATTACGCGGGGATACGCCGGGCCTTTTACACTACGCCGCCGCAAACTACGGAGCAAGCGTTTGGGGAATACAGCACTTCCTCCTGTAAGTTGGAGCGGCGTAGTGTAAATAGCTTACGCGACGCCGCCGCAGGATCTTAGAGAATCTGGCCCCATGTTATTAGCACAGAGGCTTTTAATGAGATGAGTATCCAGTGGTACAGGGCTTAATTAGTCTCAAGGCTTAGCTCAGATTAGTGTTACACTTAGGCCCCCTTCACACGGACTGTCAGATCAGGTCCGCCTGTCTGTTTTTCAGGTGGACCTGATCGGACCCTCCAGTCTCTTCTTTGGAGCAGCGGATGTCAGCGGACACCCACCGCCATCTGATCTGATCCTGTCCACCAAAAACAGATGGATAGTGGTCCTATTTCCCATTCATCTGGCAGATAGGATGGCATCCGATAGAAACAGTCAGGCGGTCTGTTTCCATCCGATTGTCCCATAGAGGAGAGTGGGACTGTGTCTGTGTCTGCTCTGCATAGTGTAACAGACACGGACCTGTCATTTACCTGCTCAGCGGGGATTAGCAGAGAGATCCCCAGTTGAGCAAGCGGATTCTGCTTATCGGGGGCACCCTTGTGAAAGGGGCCTTAGGGGTTAGGTGTTTTAAGGGTAAGGATTTCATTATTTTAGAGGGCTTATTGAAGGTTTACCTCTTTAGTGAAGTTGATTTTTTTTTTCAGTTTTGCTGGATAGTACTGTAATTTCTGCCCCCCACCATAAAGAGTGCTGTGTGTGCGACAGACACCAGCACTGATGCCATGTCTGTCCCCGTCTACGTTGGCCATCACAGCGGGAGCATAGACACAACACCAGGGTTGGTATTATTTATACACATAACACTCATAACAGTGGAGGGGGGCAGAAGTTCAGCAGGAGCAATGTTTTAAACCTTTCTAACAAATCAGACATTAGCTTACTGCACTGCACACTTAATAAGCCCTATATACTGTAGCTACAAAAATTATTGTGCCCTGAGTTAGACTTTAATGGCTGAAATTAGGGGATATTATAAATGTTAGGGTTGGGTGGTTAAATATTAAGGAATAGCTTGAAGGAACTTCAAAAAATAAAACACACCCTGCAAAAGAAGAGTATTCATGCCCACCTGAAGAGCTAGTTTAAGATTAAGGGTCTCTTTTGCCTGGAATACTGCTTCCTCTCTGCCACTTCAAAGGTGTTTCATTATTCTGCTTCATTGGGGTGGAGTTACTAAAGGCACATAGACTGTGCACTTTGTATGTGCAGTTGTTCCAGAGCTTAGTAAATCATAGGAAGATTCAATTTGCAAAGAATACCCAACCACATGCAAAAAAAAACAGCATTTTTGCTTGCACATGATTGGTTGATGGCAATCAGCAGAGGTTCCCCTTATTTATTAAGCTCTGGAGCACAGTCAATTTGTCTTCAGTAAATCCACCCAGTGTGTCTTCCTACCTTTCTGATTTAATCACCTAAGTGCCCTTTTCCACGTACGGATCCTCTGAGAATCCGTACCGTTCATATCCGCTTGCTCAGCGGGATTGCTCCGTTGATCCCCGCTGAGCCGGCAGATGACAGGGCGGTCCCTGCACAGTGTGGACCGCCCTGTCAGATCTCTGCTCTCCCGTATGGGGGGATCAGATGAGCACAGACCGTCTGTCCGTGTTCGCCCGATCCGTTCTGCAGACAGATGGAAAAATAGGATTTTCCTCCGTCTGCAGAATCGGACCATAGCAGGGACCGATGAGATCGAGGGTCAGCAGATGTTGAACTGACTTTTTGCAAGAGTTCATGAAGAGATGATGAGGATCAGAGCATTTTGTACAATATAGAGTGGGTTATGTTGGTGGTTATGATATAGTCATGCTGTTACATTACATTATCAACGTTACATACTATAAGTACACTAAATGCTATTAACAGTTAAACCTAGCCCATGAAGGAACTATTGACCAATTATCAGAGCCAGAATTAAAGCTATTTTACATGGTTCATGACTAGTGGTGTTTTAGCAAAATAACAACAAGACATAAGACGCAGTGTCACGATTCATAATTACAAAGTACTGTCACTGCAAATGTTAAGAGATTTGACCAAAGATGAGCTAAGTGCCACTATGGGGGGGAAAGGAGAGGCACTGTGGAAAAGGGGGGTGGAGGAGCTCAGCATCACTATAGTTGAGGGAAGGTGGAGACGAGGGATAGCACTATGGAGAGGGGGGGTAGAGAAGATAGGTGATGTTATGGAGAGAGACAGAGGCATGTGGCTCTATAGAGATTGAAGGTGGAGGAGGTAAGCAAAGTTATGGAAAGGAAGGAGGAGATAAGCAGTGCTATAGAAAAGGGAGGTGGGTGAAGAGAACAACACTATGGATTGGTGAATTGGAGAAGATGAGTTGGCGGAGATAAGTGATGTTATGGGAGAAAGAAAAGGAAGGAAGGGAGAAAGAGGGTATGAGTGTCAGTAATGTGAAGAGGAAAGCAGGAGTGGATAAGCGCTACTGGAAGATGCAGCTGGAATTTGGTTTATTAACCCTCCTAGCGGTATTCCCGAGTCTGACTCGGAGTGAGATTTGTATACCAAAAGCGGTAACCCTGAGTCAGACTCGGGCTTGCCTCGCTGCAGCCACAGACACAGTTACTTACCTTGTCCCTGGATCCAGCGATGCCACCGCGCTGTGTGAGCGAGCGGGACCTCGCTTGATTCACACAGTGCCTCTGTGTGCCGCCGATCTCCGTTCCCTGCGACGTTACGATGCACGGGAGTGGAGAACGGCGCCAAATTCAAAAACGTAAACAAACACAATACATACAGTATACTGTAATCTTATAGATTACAGTACTGTATGTAAAAAAATACACACACCCCTTGTCCCTAGTGGTCTGCCCAGTGTCCTGCATGCACTTTTATATAATAAAAACTGTTCTTTCTGCCTGCAAACTGTAGATTGTCCATAGCAACCAAAAGTGTCCCTTTATGTCAAAAATGGTTTTAGAGCAGCTAGAAAACAGCGATAATACATTTTAATCACTTGCAGAATTGTGCGATAGCGATTTGTGGGGAAATTCGTCATAAAAAAATAAAAGTAATGACAGCGACAATTCTGCAACTGAGCAAATTTCAGTGGAATTGAGTTGATTACATTATTGAATGATTTTTATTATAATTATATTATTATTTGTTATAATTATTTATAATTATTTATTTTATTATAATTTATAATTTTGTTTTTAAAAAAATGTCATACCCGGGATGCCTACTAGTCTCTTGTTTGGTCAGATTTAAGTGAGTTATTCCTAAAAATTACAGGCCTACAGTATAAAACGCCAAATTTCCTTGCAAATAATGGTACCGCTTTCAGCACCTTTTTTCTGAAATAATCATACCGCCAGGGAGGTTAAGAGACAATAATAATGACAGGTTTTCTGCCTGATAGTAAAGAACACCTACATTTCTGCATTTTACATATAAACATACACATAAGCATACATAAAATCTGAACTTTACTCACAAAGCTACACATAGTCCTGCACTATAATCACAAGTATACACCCAATCTACACCATACACCAAACATATACACAATGTGCACTATACACATGTAGCACCCTGGGGTTTAGTCAGGGAGCTCCTCACAAATTTTCTTGCCAAGAGTAGTCATCTTGGTCGATTGATAGAGATATATTGATTTCTCCCTAAGTTTGGCCTTGTTGCACTTTTCTCTTCTACCACTAGGTGTCCAGGAACTTGGTGGTACTAGATATAATAAGGGCAACCCAAGGTCAGGTTATGGGTATATGGGGTATCTCAGCCAGTAGGTAGGGGTTTTCTTGAATCCCTTGACCTGCTGGGAGATTTTTGGCCTTGGAGGTCTTTGTTAGACTGGACAAGGCCAGAGACCTTGCTACACACACATGCACAAAACACTGCAATATATACATAAACACGTATACTGTATATATAAGCCCCTAGCCACAGCAACTATGTTATGAAAGCTTATTATCATCCAAAATTAATAATCCAGATAACAGGGTAATTTTTTCTAAAGTATACCAAAAACCAGGCAGAGATTTATAGGGAATATATAGTGATCTTTTTTGGTCCCCATTCATTTTTATTTAAATAGTTTTTATTACATGTTTTACCGATACAAATCTTACATACTTTGCAAAACAATTTGCAAATCGTTCATAAAAATACAAAACATTCTCAAAATACACATAAATACATACAAAAAACATATAGGGCTAGATTCACAGAGATGTGCCTATCTATAGGCGGGCGTAGCGTATCTCAGATACACTACGCCGCCGTAAGTTAGAGCGGCAGGTCCCGTATTCACAAAGAAGTTGCGCTCTAACTTACGGCGGCGTAGTGTAACTGGGCCGGCGTAAGCCCGCCTAATTCAAAATAGGCTGGTTGGGGGCGTGTTCTATGCTAAATACTCGTGACCCCACGTATTTGACGTTTCTAACGAACGGCGCATGCGCCGTCCGTGGACGTATCCCAGTGCGAAGGCTCCAAATTACGCCGCAAAGACTCATTGGTTTCGACGTGAACGTAACTTACGCCCAGCCCCATTCACGGACGACTTACGCAAATGACGTAAAACGTGAAAAATTTGACGCGGTTCCGACGTCCATACTCAACATTGGCTGCGCCATCTTTTTGGTGGTTTATCTTTACGCCTGAAAACGCCTTACGTAAACGGCGTATCTTTACTGCGACGGCCGGGCGTACGTTCGTGAATAGGCATATCTAGCTGATTTACATATTCTAGGCGTAAATCAGCGTACACGCCCCTAGCGGCCAGCGTAAATATGCAGCTCAGATACGATGGGGTAGGCGACTTACGCCGGTCGTATCTTAGCAACGTTTAAGCTTATCTCAGTTTGAGAATACGCTTAAATATACGACGGCAGGGATTCGGACTTACGACGGCGTATCTACTGATACGCCTGTCGTAAGTCTTCATGAATCTGGCCCATACTGTATTTGCTGGCGTATAAGACTACCTTTTACACTTAAATCTGTATCTATCAAAAAGTGTTTTCCAGCGCTAAACCTTTCATCTGATTTCTAAATTGCTGCATTTGTAAATTCCAAAAGCCAATATAAAGGAATAGTAGTGGATAAAAAAAGCACTTGTGGGTTTAACCAATCTTGTTTTTTTGTACAATTCCCCTTTAAGGGGAGTGGCAAAGGGTGTGTCCTATGCCTGCATACTTTTGCTGATAGGTGTCCCTCATTCCCATCTCAAAAATTTGTGAGGTATGCAATTCCCTCCTGTAGCCACTGAATGTCTGTGAGAGGGAGAAGAGGGAAAACTCAATTCAGCAGCTACATGGAGGGATCAGTTCCTCTACATGACTCTGCCCTCCTATTCAGGCATATGGGGGGGGCGCACTGGCCCCCTGGAGCATGGGGTCGTGTCGCAACGACCCCATGGCGCTATACGGCACCTGCGCCTGCCGCGTAGAGCTGACTGCGCAGGCGCCGTATAGAGCCGGCTACTTTCGGAAAACTGGTTACGCGCCTTATGCGATGGGGGGAAGTTTTTCACAAGGCGACAATCATCTAGCCTCTGCATAGGAACGTCTACTCCCACGGGAGTGAGAAGCCGGAAGCCGGGTGGAAAATAACAATAAGACGGTATGTACAGCAAAAAAAAACGGCATAGTGTAAATGTTGGAATTATGCTGAATGGAATGTTAAATACATGTTTCTAGGGTGAACCTCCGCTTTAATTTTCTTAGCATTATGTACTGTACACTATTAGCTAGATTCACGTAGGAACCCAGATACGCTAAAATTAGGCTAAGATACAAGCGGCGTAAGTCTCCTACGCCGTCGTATCTCATGCCGCGTACAGACAGTCGTTTTTTGTGATGAAAAAAAACGTCGTTTTTGAAAAGTCATTTAAAATGGCCGCGTGTGGGAAAAACGCTGTTTTATGTCTTCTGAAAAATCACAAAAAAAAATTCGAACATGCTCGAATGTGTCAATTAAAATGATAGTGTGTGGGCAAAAACGACGTTGAAAACTACGGGCCAAATCCTCAAAAATGGAGCCTAACTTAATTTTTCCCATTTAAGTTACACTGCCCGATCCACAAAGCACTTACCTAGAAATTTCATGCAGTGTAACCTAAATTCTCCCGGCGCAAGGCGGTCCTGTTATCCAGGGGGCGATGACAATTTAAATGAGGCGCGCTCCCGCGCCGGCCGTACTGCGCATGCTCGTGACGTCATTTTCCCGACGAGCATCGCGCGAAATTACGTTACGCTGGGCTTTGTGGATTGCAACGGGACAATAAAGTTGCAACGGATTAAAAAAAAGATACGGCGAAAAAAAAAAAAATCAAATTTAAAAAAAAATAGCGGCGATCGAAAAAAAGGTCTGTTTTTACAAGGTGTAAACAGTTTACACCTTGTAAAAGCATCCCTAATTTTACGCATGCAAACGTAAACTTACGGAGAAAAAACAAAGCTGAAAAGCTTTGTGGATCTCCGTAAGTCCTCATTTGCATACGCGAAGCGGCATTTCGACGCAAAATGCCCCCAGCGGCGGATGCGGTACTGCATCCTAAGATCCGACAGTGTAAGTCTCTTACAGATGTCGGATCTTCTGCCTATCTTTGGAAAACTGCTTCTGAGGATCAGTTCCAAAGATAGGCACAGGGATACGCAGGCGGAACAGCAGATCCGCCTGCGTATCCCTTTTGAGGATTTGGCCCTACGTTTTTAAACCCGCGCATGCTCAGAAGCAAGTTATGAAGCTAGCTTCAATGGAAAAGAGTGCTGAACGTAACCGCGCTTTGCTAGAGCATTTTGAATAAACGATGGTGTGTAGGCAACAATGTTTTAAATCATGAAATAAAACAACGTTTTTTAAACTTCATTTTCAAAAACGACGTTTTATTTCATGATTTAAAACGTCGTTTTTTTTCAACACAAAAAACTACCGTCTGTACGCGGCATTAGGGTGCATATTTACGCTGGCCGCTAGGTGACGCTTCCGTTGAGTTCGGCGTAGATTATGCAAATTACTAGATACGCTGATTCACGAACGTACGTGCGCCCATCGCAGTAAAGATACGCCGTTTCCGTAAGAGGTACGCAAGCGTAAAGATAAAGCTGCCCCCTAGGTGGCCTAGCCAATGTTCAGTATGGCCGTCGTTCCCGCGTCGAAATTTGAAAAATTTACGTCGTTTGCGTAAGTCGTCCGTGAATGGGGCTGGATGTAATTTACGTTCACGTCGAAACCAATACGTCCTTGCGGCGTACTTTGGAGCAATGCACACTGGGATATGTACACGAACGGCGCATGCGCCGTTCGTAAAAAACATCAATCACGTCGGGTCACCAATCATTTACATAAAACACGCCCCCCTCATCCTCATTTGAATTACGCGCGCTTACGCCGGCCCCATTTACGCTACGCCGCCATAACTTAGGAGGCAAGTGCTTTGTGAATACAGCACTTGCCTCTCTGACTTAAGGCGGCGTAGCGTAAATACGATACGCTACGCCGCATGAAAGATGCGTCCATCTACCTGAATCCAGCTATTTAACAGAATAATCAGAAAATGTAGCATACAGACTGCACACCTCCCAACATTTTGCGATAGGAACGAGGACGACCGATTAGCAAAAGTATGTAGACATAGGACACGCCCACTGCCACGCCCCCTTAAAAAATAATTATAAAAAAAAAATATTAGTTAAGCCCACATGTGTGTTTTTTTTTTATAACCACTACTATTCCTTTATGCTGGCTTTTGAAATTTACCAATGTGGAAATTTAGAAACTGGATGAATGTTTTAGCAGTGGATTACAAATATTTAGATCAAACCAAAATGAGGGACAAATGAGGAGGAAAGAGGGACAGAGGGACTTTGTTCCAAATCCAGGACAGTCCCTCGAAATCAGGGACAGTTGGGAGCTATGAGACTGTATTTCCAGTTACAAACCACATGTGTATGAAAGCACCTTAACATTCACTACACTTTCTTTTCACCTCAATACTAATTTCTTTACTACTTCCAAAACAATTTATAGCAACATAAAATACAGCATTTAAAGAAATGTATTTGAAAAGAGCTTTAAGCAATCTAGTTATTAGCAGCAGTTTGCCTTGATTTCGGCATTAGTCATTTCTATACAGGATGTTCGCTGCATTAGATGCTAGAGTGCATAACTGGAACAAACTCCTGCATATACAATGACTGAGCAGTTCCATGAAGCAGCACTAATATCTTTTTTACTGTTATTCCAATCTCTATATATGTTATGGGACAAAAGAATAAATAATAACAATCTGCTACAGATAATACATTTAAATCTTTTTGCAGAGTTTCCAAAAAGTACTTATCCTCCTTTTGTTAGCTGTACATATTTTCAGATTATCTGCATGCTAAACAATACAGTCAGCACCCACACTGAACAGCTGCAAAAAACAAACAAAAAACAATTGTAGAATAATCCACCTAGCATTTGTGAGGATATTCAAGCTTTCGTTTTCTCTAGATGCACCTTTGAAATAAAAGAGCCCTTCTTGTTCAGGATTTTATACAGTTCATAAATGAAGAAGTGAAAATAGTTCAAATGCTGGATCCTAAAGGTCAGGGGGAGTCTGCACTGAGGGAGGGGCTAGGGCAGGTAGGTTATTTGGCTTCTCCCCAATGAGATGCCTGTGTGGATTGTCTGTTAAGGCTGCATTGACACTGATAGGCTGCACTGATGGAAACCTATGGGCATTGATGGGAAATAGTAGGCTGCACAGATAAGCTGAACTGATGTGCACTGATGAGGTGGCACTAATGGACACTGATAGACTGCACTGCTGGGCACTGATGAGGTGGCACTGATGGCCTCTGATAGGGTGCACTAATGGACATTTATGGGACTGCACTGATGGACACTGATAGGCTGCACTGGTGGGCACTGATGAGGTTGCACTGATGGCCTCTGATAGGGTGCACGGATGGACATTTATGGGACTGCACTGATGGACACTGATAGGCTGCACTGGTGGGCACTGATGAGGTGGCACTAATGGACACTGATAGGCTGCACTTCTGGGCACTGATGAGGTGGCACTGATGGCCTCTGAAAGGGTGCACTGATAGACATTTATGGGACTGCACTGATGGACACTGATAGGCTGCACTGGTGGGCACTGATGAGGTGATCCTAATGGAAACCTTTGGGCACTGATTGGTTGCACTGGTGGGCATTGATGAGATGGCACTGATGGACACTGATAGGCTGCACTGATGGGCACTGATGAGGTGGCATTGATGGACACTGATAGGCTGCACTGGTGGGCATTGATGAGATGGCACTGGTGGGCACTGATAGGCTGCACTGGTGGACACTAATGAGGTGGCACAAATAGAAACTGATGGACAATGATAGACTGCACTGAAGGGCACAAGTAGGCTGCACTGGTGGACACTGATAGACTGAACTAATGGGCACTGATGAGGAGGAATTGATTGACACTGATAGGCTGCACTGAAGGGCACTAATGAGGTGGCACTTATGAACATTGATAGGCTGCACTGGTGGGCACTGATGAGGTGGCATTGATGGACACTGATAGGCTGCACTGGTGGGCACTGATGAGGTGGCACTGATAGGCTGCATTGATGGGATACACTGGTGGGCACTGATGGGTTGCACTGGTGGGCACTGATGAGGTGGCATTTAAGGACACTGGTAGGTTGCACTGGAAGGGGCATTGATGAGATGGCACTGGTGGGCACTGATAGGCTGAACTGGTGGGCACTGATGAGGTGGCACATATAGGCTGCATTGGTGGGCACTGATGAGGTGACACTGATAAGCTGCACTGATGGGTTGCACTGGTGGGCACTGATGAGGTGGCACTGATATAAACTGATGGGCAATGATAGGCTGCACTGATAAGCTGCACTGATGGGCACTGATGAGGTGGCACCGATAGGCACTGATGAGGTGGCACTGATTGACACTGATAGACTGCACTGGGGGCACTGATGGACACTGATAGTCTGCACTGGTTGGAACTGATGAGGTGGCAATGATGGACACTGATAGGCTGCACTGGTGGGCATTGATGAGTTGGCACTGGTGGGCACTGAAGTCAGATCACAGCAGCAAAAGCAAAGGGATTTGGAGATTTGGAGAAGGCTGAGTGAATTAGAAGGCACTTTTTAAAGTTATGAATGCATAGTTTAATCAATAAAAGGGTGACATACTGCGCTAAAGTGAATGTAATTAGAATGTGAAATAAGGACTGCAGCAATTAACCAAGTGATATAAACCAAGTAACATACATAAACAAAATAAAAATTATTAACAACTAATTCTTAACCACTTGCCGCCCGCCAATGACAGATTGACGGCGGCAAAGTGGTTGTAGAATCCTGACTGGACGTCATATGACGTCCTCAGGATTCTGAGCCGCTGCGCGCCCCCGGGGGCGTGCATCGCGGCGATCATTGTTGCGGGGTGTCAGTCTGACACCCCGCAACACCGATCTCGGTAAAGAGTCTCTCACGGAGACTCTTTACCACGTGATCAGCCGTGTCCAATCACGGCTGATCACGATGTAAACAGGAAGAGCCGTTGATGGCTCTTCCTCACTCGCGTCTGACAGACGCGAGTAGAGGAGAGCCTATCGGCGGCTCTCCTGACAGGGGGGGTTCGCGCTGATTGTTTATCAGCGCAGCCCCCCCTCGGGTAGCCACTTGGACCACCAGGGAAGCCCACCCTGGACCACCAGGGAAGGGCATATAAAAAAAAAAAGTCCGTAAAAAAAAAAAAAAGCTGTAAAAAAAAAAAAAAAAAGTCTGTAAAAAAATAAATAAAAAAAAGCATTAAAAAAAAAAGATGCCAATCAGTGCCCACAAATGGGCACTGACTGGCAACATAGGTAAATCAGTGCCGCCCCAGTGTCCATCAGTGCCACCCCAAATTGTCCATCAGTGCCACCATACAGTGCCCATCCATGCCCAGTGCCCACCTATCAGTGCCCATCTGTGCCACCCATAACTAGCCATCAGTGCCACCCATAAGTGCCCATCTGTGCCGCCTATGAGTGCCCAGTGCCGCCCATGAGTGCCCATCAGTGCCGCCCATGAGTGCCCATCAGTGCCGCCTATGTGTGCCCATCAGTGCCGCCTATGTGTGCCCATCAGTGCCGCCTATGTGTGCCCATCAGTGCTGCATACAAGCGCCGCCAATCAGTGCCACCTCATCTGTGCCCGTCAGTACTACCTCATCGATGTCCATCAGTGCCATCTCATCGGTGCCCATCAGTGCCGCCATATCAGTGCCCGTAATTGAAAGAGAAAACGTACTTATTTACAAAAAAATTAACAGAAAAAAATAAAAACGTATTTTTTTTCAAAATTTCCAGTCTTTTTTTAGTTTTTGCGCAGAAAAAAAATCGCAGAGGTGATCAAATACCACCAAAAGAAAGCTCTATTTGTGGGAAAAAAAGGACGCCAATTTTGTTTGGGTACAGTGTAGCATGACCGCGCAATTGCCATTCAAAGTGCGACAGTGCTGAAAGCTGAAAATTGGCTTGGGCGGGAAGGTGTATACGTGCCCTGTATGGAAGTGGTTAAAGTGCTATGACACATTGAATGTATATAACAAACATCATAAAGTACAAAGTGAAAAATAAATAAATATTAATATTGAAAACACTTCAAAGTCTGTGTATAAAGAGAATCCTTTTAATTGATGAAAAAAGTCCAAGAATAAAAAACAGATGTACCACCACCAAGTGACGTGATGCAAAGCCTTCTGTGGCACCCCACACATAGTGATCAGGGACTCTTACCAGATAGCTGGAACTATCTATCGCTAGGATGGTCAAACAAGCAGGCAAAATAACCTCTGCAGGGTAGCAGAAACCAAGCCACTGGGGCAATCTGAGGTTAGATGGGTCCTTCAACGTAATCTCCCCTCACAGCGGGACATTTAAATCATCCAGGAACAGGAGATGAACCAAATAAATGAAAAGCTCCAATAGTGTAATACTATTAGGATGATTTTCTTGAGAGGAAAGACACATAGTTACTTACAATGAATAAAATATTAACACACATGGATAAAAGTTTGCCGGCAAATAAAAGCAATCACCCGCACTTTCGGGGTCACGTGGGGCGCGATGCTGTCAGCATGTAGCTCTGCCTGACATGTTTCGACACATGTGACGTCTTCCGGGGACATCTTCCTGTTTTTTATTCTTGGACTTTTTTTCATCAATTATCAGGATTCACTTTATACACAGACTTTGAAGTGTTTTCAATATTATTATTTTTATTTTATTTTATTTTTTGCACTTTATGATGTTTTTTATATACATTCAGTGTGTCATAGCACATTAAGCATTAGTTATTAATAATCCCAGATCAGCAAGATTTTATTTTGTTCGCGAATGCATACTTGAATAAAATATTTTCTTTTTAAACAAGAGTTTAGCGTCACTTAGTTGTAAGCTAACTGAATGACAATTAGTTTGCTAAAGCACTGTATCCTAAAATACTTGTTTCAACCTGTTTTTCATTCATGGTTGCATCTCAGTACTGCTCATCTCCTGCACCCTTTTTGCAGCCATTACCTATCTACAAGCATGCATTTTTCAGCAATGACTGCATATAGTTTTTCAGGGAGGTTTTCCTAATAGTGTCAACAGTGGGCCATTACATTCAGAATTTATGGTAAAATGGTCACTTGTGGTCTCTTTGGAAGCCTGTGTGACAGGCTGAAAACACAGAAGGACACTTGGGATACATGGGACAGAGCATTGTCACCCTAAACTAGAAAGTGCCTGAACTGGTGGTGAGTGCAGATCACTATTAGCTAGATTCAGATAGCTTTACGTCGGCGTAACTCTGAATCTACGCCGTCCTAAATTTAAGCGTATTCTGGAAACCAGATACGCTTAAATTAGGCTAAAATACGAGCGGCGTAAGTCTCCTACGCCGTCATATCTTAGGGTACATATTTACCCTGGCCGCTGGGTGGCGCTTCCGTTGAGTTCGGAGTAGAATATGTAAATGACTAGATACGCCGATTCAGAAACGTACGTGCGCCCGGTGCATTTTTTTACGTCGTTTACGTACGGCTTTTTCCGGCGTAAAGTTAGTCGAACAAATAGCTGGCCTAGTCAATGTTAAGTATGGCCGTCGTTCCCGCGTCAAAATTCAAAAATTTTACGTCGTTTGCGTAAGTCGTCCGTGAAAGGGACTGGACGTAATTTACGTTCACGTCGAAACCAATACGTCCTTGCGACGTACTTTGGAGCAATGCACACTGGGATATGTCCACGGACGGCGCATGCGCCGTTCGTAAAAAACATCAATCACGTTGGGTCACAAGTAATTTACATAAAACACGCCCCCTCATCCTCATTTGAATTAGGCGCGCTTACGCCGCCCCGTAACTTAGGAGGCAAGTGCTTTGTGAATACAGCACGTGCCTCTCTGACTTACGGCGGCGCAGCGTAAATACGATACGCTACGCCGCCTCAAAGATGCAGAAATCTACCTGAATCTAGCTATATGCATTACTTTAATGAAACCTGCTGATTTAAAAATGTTGAATGTCTTTAAAAATTACATTAATATGTTACATCTTATATGAGAATTTAAAGAATATATAAACCCAACATTTCATATTCCTGATATGTGCCTGCTGTATCACGAACCTGTATGAAAAATAATTCTGTTCTTTTTGTATTGCTTCCTTTGTGTTCCTGCAAGCCCCTCTTCTTTCCTATTAAAAACTGACCACACTAAGCAGGACAGCGCAGCGTATTCGGTTCTCTAGCTGTGCTAGGATCTCAGTGTGCTCTCCTCCAATGAGCAAGTTTATCCTGACCCCCCCTCACAGCCATTAATTGGGAAGTTCAGTGTACTGCTGCTTCTTCTTCCCCCAGCTCTTGTGCTGCTGAGAACAGAGCATATGGGATCACTTATAAAAAATAAAAAATAAATAAATATTCATAATTTTTTCATATCTATATACTGTACAAATGTTTTGCCTTTCTGGCTACAACTGGTAGATCGCGGCCCACGGTTGCCGGGCCATAGAGGAACTAGGTTCATCTCAACTTCCTCCCCCATCTGCATTTCTGCTGTGGATGAGTACCACCTGCAGTGAAGAATATAGACTGCACCTGCCTACAATCTCATCCTATGGTTGTTGTTGGCCAATGCTTCCTGCCACTCATGGGTGTTGTTGCAATTGTGTAATTGGCTAAGTGGGTGGAGCCCCTGGACAGAGATGTAGGAACCTCCCAGTGCTGAGGAAGAGAACAGAGGATGTTATTCCGTTTTAAATGAGCTCCACACAGAAATTACAATGTAGGGTCAGAGAAATGTGGGGACTGCCCCTGCTTGGGAGGTAAAACTTACATATAGCACCCCTCCTCATTAGGATGGCTTGGACACATTATATTGGTGATGTGATGAAGGTCTTCTCATCGTTCTCCTCCAAGGATTGTTGTAACTAATCTATTTTCCTTTTTACAAGAAATGTTGAAACATATATATTTTTTAAAAGTATTGTGTCTCCATTATTCTATATGGTTGACTATTAAGTTACTATTTTGTTAGGGAGCCTGATGTTTATTCTGTTCCAGCTGGGAGCTACTTTGGACATGGACTTGTGCAGAAGGGAATGAGAAAGCAGGCTGGATGGGACAGCGAACTAGATCAGAGGAGCCTGGGGATCAGGTTAGGCCAGACATGATTGCCCATAGGGTGCCCCCGGAGGAGTGATGTCTAGAGTTTTTTACCCAGAAACTATGGGAAGCCTAGTGGGCCCTATGACAAGAAACCTCAGGATGCACATGAATCACCAAAGCTACAAGAGAAAGGGTAAAGTACACTACATGTGGTCCTGATACACTACAAAGTATATCTAAAGCTTGGACTGAGTTTATTTTTCTTTTATAGTGGTTATAGAAGCATGCAAATGCCAGTCAACTGGCTGCCAGCTAAAATTTCCCTTCAATGATTTCAGTCACTGACTTAAAACAACTATGCAGATAAGGGCCCGGATTCAGAAACGAGATACGACGGCGTATCTCCGGATACGCCGTCGTATCTCTGAGTGTGCGTGGTCGTATCTATGCGCCTGATTCAGAGAATCAGTTACGCATAGATTTCTCTAAGATCCGACCGGCGCAAGTGTCTTACACCGTCGTATCTTAGGCTGCATATTTATGCTGGCCGCTAGGTGGCGCTTCCGTATAGTTACGCAATGAATATGCTAATTAGGTAGATACACCGATTCAGAAACGTACGTCCGACCGGTGCATTTTTTTACGTGTTTACGTTAGGCTTTTTTCGGCGTAAAGTTACCCCTGCTATATGAGGCGTAGCTAATGTTAAGTATAGACATCGTTCCCGCGTCGAGTTTTGAAAATTTTACGACGTTTGCGTAAGTCGTTCGCGAATAGGGCTGTACGTAAGTTACGTTCACGTCTAAAGCAATGACGACTTGCGGCGAAATTTCGAGCATGCGCACTGGGATTTTTTCACGAACGGCGCATGCCGTGGGGTCACAGTGAATTTACATAAAATCCCCATTTGAATTAGGCGGGCTTACGCCGACACACATACGTTACGCCGCCGTAACTAAGGGCGCAAGTTCTTTCTGCATACGGAACTTGCGCCCTAAGTTACGGCGGCGTACCGTATTTGAGATATGTTACACCGCGCCGACAGATACTGCAATGTATCTGAATCTGGCACAAGAACTTCTTACTTTTTTGAGATGCCCTTGTACTGGATCAGTGACTCAGAAAGTATTGATGCCAGTGGGTTCTGCCAATGCTACTGGGTAACTTGTTTTTTACAGAAGGAGGTCAGCAATTGCAACTTCTGCATTTCTCTTGGGAGAGGTTTAATTAAATATATATATATATTTTTTTTTGTCTGCCCGCAGCATTATTTTCACTAGTTTCCTAGAAAAGTTTAATATTCTAAAGCATTTTGCTGAATATTATTTTTATATAATTTTTGGGATAGTGACATATGACAAAGTTATATGGAAAACGAAAGATTTAGAAACCCCTGTGGGCTTTATTTGCAGTAAAATCTCCACATTGCTATTCCGACAAGAATAATTAATGTAAGTAATCATGTTTATAATCAGAGTTTGTGCAGCCTTCGGCTATTGCAAATCAATGTTTACAAAGTTAGAATTGTATGACCCTCTTACTGAAGGCACATTATCCCCAAATGCTTCCCCTTCATTGTCTTTTCTGGATTAACAAATAGCTGATACAAATTAAATATACATTTAGTATAATTAGTTGTCAAAAAACAGCATCATTGGTGATGTCATAGATGTAGCTTTGCTGAGCTTGATATAAATAAAGTCTTTTCCGTTACTCGAATAAAACCGAGCATGAAATAAGTCATTTGAAACAGAATGACCTAGAAGTAAAATGGCAAACTCATGTTTAATATAATATGAGATCCAGAACTGCTGGCAGTGGAGTTTAAAAATCAATGTACAGCAGCAGCTGTAGAGACTTCCAGTGAACAGAATGTGGGAGGGTCATTGTTTGTATGCGCACTGACAAGCTGGTGTCTATATTTCTCCCAACAAAGCTGGTACTGTCAGATGCTAAAGCTGTTACTAGCTAAAAACTGGGAAAGAATAGTACTTTTTCAAATAGGTTGCACCTCAAAAGTTGGGATTTTAAAGGCAATAGAAATTCAAAAAAATGTTTATTACAAAGATTACATGAAAACATAAGTGCTCCACAAAAGTAGAACAACAATGGTTAAAAGGTAGATTACACAGAAATTAGGGATGCACCGATGCCACTTTTTTGACACCGAGTACGATATTTGACATCATGTACTCACCGATACCAAATACAGATACCTATCGCCTAGGAAGAGATGTGGTTTGTGGGTAGCGGTAGTTGAGGGTGGGATGAAATAGGAATTGTGGGGTGGGAGTGTTGGGATGGAAAAGCCTGTGATCGCTGGGGGGAAGAGGATGGGGATAGGAGGGTTATTGGGAAATATGGGGGCATGGCAGTGGTGTATTTAGGTTTTGTGCTGCCCTAGGCCTGACTAAACTCGTGCACCCCCTAATTTAAATATGACCCATCCCTTCCTGTCTAGGCAACACCCCCTCCTGTTTAAGACCCGCCCTGCTCGTGTAGCCTCATCAGTGCAGCCCTATCAGTGCAGACTACAACAGAAACTAATGGGACCTGGAGGGGGGTCTCTCTCTAACAGTGTCCATTAGAAAGTCTGTTAGAGAGAGACCCCCCTCTAAGACCCCTTAGAGACTTCAAAGGAGTCTAATGGGACCTGGGGGGTCTCTCTAACAGAGGCCCTTTTGGTGTCCATTAGAGATTCTGTTAGAAAGAGTCCCCTCCAGGCCCCATTACAGACTGAAAAGGAGTATAATGGGACCTGGAGGGGGGCCCCCTTCCAACAGAGTGTACAGTGAACACCTTAATTCACTCTGGTCCTCATTAAAATAAAATTGGCACTGTGTAGCACTCCTCTTACCTTAACTATGGGTACTGTAGCTGTGGCTGGCTCCTGTGTCTTCTGTGGCTGGCTCCTGTGGGTGGCTGGCTGGCACCCTGGCCCTGCTGTGGATGGGTCAACCACTGTGGCTGGCTGGCTCCTGTGTGTGGCTGGCTAGTTTCCTGGTGTGACCATGGGTCACCATGGGTGGTTGACTGGCACCCTGGCCCTGCTGTGGGTGGGTCACTGTAGGTGGCTGTGGGTGGCTGGCCTGGCTCCCTGCTGTTGGTTAGTGGGTGGGTGGCTGGCATGGTGCACCGTGCTGTGGGTAGCTGGCTAGCCTCGCTCCATGCTGTGAGTCAGTGGGTGGGTGGCACTGTACACTCTGCTGCAGGGTGGCTGGCCTAGCTCCCTACTGAGAGTGAGTGTGTGGCTGGCACAGTGCACTCTGCTGTGGCTGACAGAGAGAGGGAATTGGGGTGGGTTTCTGACAGAGGGGGGCGGACAGAGAGAGGTGAGCTGACTGACAGAGGGGCTGACAGAGGGAGGCTGACAGAAAGAGGGGGATGGGGGGCTGACATAGGGGGGCTGACAGAAAGGGGTGTCCTGACAGAGAGGGGTGCTGACAGAGAGGGGGTGCTGACAGAGAGGTGGGTTGACTGACAAAGGGGGCTGATAGAGAGAAGTGGGCTGATCGAGAGCGGTGGGCTGACTGACAGAGGGGGAGGGGGGCTAATAGAGGTGTACTGACTGATAGGGGGGGCTAATATAGGTGGGCTGACTGACAGAGGGGGGCTGATAGAGAGAGGTGGGCTGATCGAGAGAGGTGGGCTGACTGACAGGGGGGCCTAATAGAGGTGGGTTGACTGACAGAGGGGGGGGGGCACTGACAGAGTGATCAGAGGGAGACCTCAGAAGGAGATAAACAGCGCACCAGGCAGAGAGGCAGGACTCACACGTGCCACTGTTTCAGGAACACCACGGTCATTCACAGACCAGTCCCGCCTCCACAAGTGACAAGCTGCGATTGGCCCCGGGGAGGAGGAGGCGGTCCTCTCCCAAACGACGTAACTTCCGGTATCGGCACCGATACCGATACCAGTATCGGAATTGGTGCATCCCTAATAGAAATGCATGAACATCTAACAAGGATACATAGTAACTGCATCAGACACCAAGAACATTGTACAGACAGTTCTTGGAGATAACAGGCAGCGAAATCCAACGCGTTTCAAAAGTACAAAAAATAGAACGATCTTTATCAGGCACAGCAACCGTTTCTGAAATTGCAGAGCACATGATCTATGCATTTGTAGCGGGGGCATTTTTGCCTTTTAATGTAATGTTAATGTTGTGCAGTATTGTTTCATGACTAATGCTATAAATTCTATAAACTGGTATTTGGCACCATCTAGTGGTTAAAATGTGAAATGGACTTCATTCATTTTGTTTTTCAAGAGCACAGTGAATTATGCAAATCACCTACCCATGAACACTTGGGGCTGAAGTGCATGCTGGGAAGGAGATAGAAAAGCCCTGTAGCGGCGATCTTAGGTCTCTTCTTCCTGGGACGCATGGCCTGCAGCAGAGCTCTGTGTGTGTGTGTGTTCCACAGAGCTCTGGCCTACATTTTGCTGATCAAACCAGTGACTCTTGGAGGAGGTAACTGAGAACACCCGGTTGTCTGTGAAAGAGAACAACGCAGCAGTGTGATCAAACCAGCGACTCTTGAAGGAGGTAACCAAGAACTCCTGGTCATCTGTGAAGCAGAACAGCGTGACAGTGTGGTCGATCCTGTGGAGCGGAGGCATCCATCTGCCTGGACATCGTGTGGTTCAGTTCAATAGAGCCACATGTGCATAGGCCTCAAGCCTGAATTGATTGTTTGGTGACTGCTGCTGAAGGTGCGCTTCTGGGAAGGAGTGCGCAGATACTTTTCTCAATTTAAACTACAGTTCCATGTTGTTTACATTGCTTATTGATCAGAAAGCCCTTTGGATTACAATCTTTGTTTCACTATAGATAGCAGAAGAAAGAAGACCAGAGACTATACTATATTCTTATCGCAAGGCTTTGCAGTGCTGTTACCACTTACTAGAGACTGTAAGGGGGGGATATTGAGTTAATTATACTGTGATATATCATTCTTGCCAAATACTGTGTGCCACATAGTGGGTTTCATAGTGTCTACATGGTGTGCTGGAAGTGGGAAGGTGCTCAGTGCTGAGGTTGTTGCCTGAGCATTAGTCCCACTTGGAGACACTCCTGCTGAAGCAATACAGGAGGCTCTCAGGCGGTTGCCACTTATAGCCTCTTGTCTCATTGTTGTATACCAATTGTGATTCCATGTTAACGATAAAACCTGTTCTAGTAAAGTTATCTTTTTGCTTTAACACAATCTGTTGTGAGGCTTGTTAATTCTCCAAGCAGGTTTAACAGTGTATGCCTGGGTGACAACACAGGTAAAGTGAATATAATCTGTGTCTATTTATCTGTCATTTATTATTGAGCTTTACATCAGCACTGCACCACAGCTGTGTCAAGGGCAGTGAGACCAAATTATTGGGGGGTGTTAAAGCAGAGTACAGGCCCAATCTACTACCAGCGGCTCCTTCGGAGTAGCGCTACATGTGGGGGCTCGTCCTGAATCCTGTCACTCTGCAAGTAAAGCCCGCCCTTTTGGTGCTAGTATGGACCCCCTTACAGTGGTTCAGTGGTGCGAAGCGGAAGGCGCGCGCCCAGAAGCAAGTGTGGCGGTTGAACTCCCTGGTGAGAACTGGGATGAAGAGGAGGTCAGGACCATTGTAAAACATTTATCTCCTCATAGGAAAGCATGGGAGATTGCCCTCAGGCCAGCTCGAGGGACTGACTGCACCCATGCACTATTGGAATGGAGAGAGAAAATACCAGAGAGTTTCCGTGGAAAGAGTGTGCACCTGACTGACGAGATGAAGATTTGCATAGTACATCCACAGGCTCCAGACAAGAGCACTACCAGTTCAAAGCAGGGGGAGTCAGCTACAAGGAAAGTGTACTCCCGGTCATCTCTGACCACAAGTGGGCTAGAGTTCGTCACACCCAGGAGGGACGATGATGAAGTATCAAGCTCCAACAAGAAAGATCCCCAACTGGAACAGCAATTAGCCACTTTGAAGCGACAATATCGCATTATACAAGAGGAGTTCCAGGAAACCTCTAGAATGGTTGAGGAGCAGGTAAAAGAGCTAAGTACTAAGAGCAAGGGCTCGAGCGACAGCCATCTAAAACAAAAACCTGTCTCAGTTACTCGAAGACTTCCTCACTGTGACTTGCCAGAAGTAACAATCAAAAAGGACTTTAAGATTGCTGGCCAGATAGGCGAAAAGGAACAGAAAGACAAGCTGTCCTATACAAACTTTATGCGTCAGATCGACATGGGGCTACAGAAAGGGTATCCTGAGTCCAAGATTGTGGAAGCTGTGGTAGAAGCCATTAGTCCTGGCCTAAGCCTCAGAAATATGCTGGAAATGAAGAATGGACTAATCCTAGTGCAACTTAGGAGAATATTAAAAAGCCATTTCAAGCAGGAAAATGCTTCTGAACTTTATCACCAACTGATAAATCTGCCACAGGACAGTGGAGAAACTCCTCAGAATTTCCTGTTCAGGGCTATTGAGCTGAAGGACCGACTGTTGTTAGCCTCACAGGAAGAAGACTCGGATGAACACTTCGGGACTGAACTGATCCAAAAGAAATTCCTGAGGTCCATGACCACAGGGCTGAGGAGTGACTGTGTCAAGTTCCAATTAAGGCAGTATCTAGACGATCCTTCCATTCCAGATGAAGTACTCATAGAAAAAAAATGGCGAAGCAGCTAATATGGAGGTGGAAAGGGAGTGGAAGCACAAGACAAGTCAAAAGTCTGAACTAGAGTTGAGCGGACACCTGGATGTTCGGGTTCGGGTCCGAACCCGAACTTTAAAAAAAAAGTTCGGGTTCGGGAACCCGAACTCCGAACCCCATTGTAGTCAATGGGACACGGACTTTTAGAAAAAAAAAATGCGCGGAGATCCCCGCAAATTCAATAACCAGACTCTTTAGGTCTGGTATGGATATTAAGGGGAACCCCGCCGTCAATTAAAAAAAAAAATGACGTGCGGTTCCCCCTAAGTATCCATAACCAGACCCGTTATCCGAGCACGTTGACCTGGCCGGCCGCAGAAAAGAGGGGGGGACAGAGTGCAGCCCCCCCCCCTCTCCTGAACCGCACCAGGCCACATGCCCTCAACATGGGGAAGATGTCCCCATGTTGATGGGGACAAGGGTTTCATCCCCACAACCCTTGCTCGGTGGTTGTGGGGGTATGCAGGCGGGAGGCTTATCAGAATCTGGAAGACCCCTTTAACAAAGGGGACCCCCAGATCCTGACCCCTCCCCCTGTGTGAAATGGTAATGGAGTACACTGTACCCCTACCATTTCACAAAGGAAGTGTAAATTCTTGTAAAAAAAAAAAAAAAAAACGTAGAATAAAGTCCTTTATTAATAAAAAAAAAAAAGAAAAAAACTCCAGTGGTGATAATCCACTCGTTCCCGGCTTCCTGCTCCAACGTTGTCCCTATCCAGCGACGAGTGCGGGTGATCTCCAGCGATGAGAAGATCCAGCGACGGGTGATCTCCGCTCCAGCGATGAGAAGATCCATCCATCCGGAGCGCAGCATCGCCGACCTCCTCTCATCGCTGGACACAGAGTCTTCCCTCTTCCTGGGCTTCCCCAGTGACATAGCAGAGGGTACGTCAGAGAGTGCGGGGTCACGTGACGGGTGGCCCTGCCTTCTCTATATAAGTACTGTCACAGCTTCAGCGCGTCATTCGCTGGACTGTGTCCAGCGATGAGAGGAGGTCGGCGATGCTGCGCTCAGGATGGATGGATCTTCTCATCGCTGGAGCGGAGATCACCCTTCGCTGGATCTTCTCATCGCTGGAGATCACCCGCACTCGTCGCTGGATCAAGACATCGTTGGAGCAGGAAGCCTGGAACGAGTGGATTATCACCGCTGGAGTTTTTTTCTTTTTATTTTTTTAATTATTAAAGAAAGGACTTTATTCTACGGTGTGTGTGTTTTTTTTTTTTACAAGAATTTACACTTCCTTCGTGAAATGGTAGGGGTACAGTGTACCCCATTACCATTTCACACGGGGGGGGTCAGGATCTGGGGGTCCCCTTTGTTAAAGGGGTCTTCCAGATTCTGATAAGCCTCCCGCCCGCATACCCCCACAACCACCGAGCAAGGATTGTGCGGATGAGACCCTTGTCCCCATCAACATGGGGACATCCTCCCCATGTTGAGGGCATGTGGCCTGGTGCGGTTCAGGAGAGGGGGGCCGCACTCTGTTCCCCCTCTTTTCTGTGGCCGGCCAAGTCAACGTGCTCGGATAACGGGTCTGGTTATGGATATTTAGGGGGAACCGCACGTCATTTTTTTTAAATTGCCGGCGGGGTTTCCCTTAATATCCATACCAGACCTGAAGGGTCTGGTTATTGAATTTGCGGGGACCTCCGCGCATTTTTTTTCCCCGAACTCCGATCCCGGACCCAAACTTTTTCCAATTATTCGGGTTCGGGAAAACCCCAAAGTCCGTACCGAACCCGAACTTTACAGTTCGGGTTCGCTCAACTCTAGTCTGAACCTGTTGTGGGAGTCAGAGTGGTCAGCACAACTGATAGCGATTCAGAGATCGGGGTTCTGAAGACTCAGCTGACCAGAATAATGGAGATGGTGACCGATGCATTGGATTTCAGGTCTGAGATAGCTGCACTGAAGATGTAGGTGGCCCAGATGCCGGAGGCGATGAACCAGCCGACAACAAAACATATTGAGCTGTCCGACAATGGTGCCACAGGGCAGAATGGACCCCCGCTCTCGTTTGCTGCACTTCGCCAGGGGCCAACAAACCAAGGTGTCTGTTTTAGCTGTGGAGGTGTGGGTCACGTAACCTTGTTTACCAGAGGTTTTTACAAGAGGTATTTGTCATACATGCCCCTGCAAAAGTTGGAAGATATGGAGATTCAGGGTATTCAAGCAGAAGATTACCCTTGTGACGGATATCTGCGGATCAAGTTGTCATGTGACCCATTGAGGACTGGGAAGCCTCAGGAATTTGACACGCTAGCTATTGTGTGTCCTCGGTTGCCAGGGTCCCCAAGCAGTCCGCTAATCATAGGGACAAACACAGATCTGGTGAAGCAGCTGTTAGCCCCTGGTATCCTCAAATGTGATCCCTTATCTTCTCTGCCAACAGAAAGGCCAGAGATGCCTCCCTCTTCCTTGGTGGATGGAAAAGGATCCACAACAAAGACAAAAGCAACTAAACTGCATGAGAAGAAAACGGCTAAACAGTAAAAGGTGGCCAGTGAGCCCTCGGTGTCAGCACCAGTGAAGCAAAGGAAACAAAGAGTCATTTCTCAATCCAAGAGACCGACCTATGACCAGCTGGAAAAATGCTCTGAAGAGATGTGCCCTGCTGTAAGAAGAAATTCTGAGATGCCTGGTCCTTTTATTGCTGAATCAGAAAGCCTCGACCCCATCTCACCCCTTGACACATCTGTACTAGATACCATAGTGACAGCTGTGAGTGCACAGAACAGCTCCCCATCACATGAGAATTGGTGGGAGGCTCCTCTGTCAGACTTATGCAACCGCCTAGAGGCAAACATGTGTAACAGAGCCAACATTTTGAATGTTTTTGGGGACCAAAGAGTCAAAGCAGGGGGAGTATGTAGCTGGGGCATTTTGGGGGGTGTTAAAGCAGAGTACAGAGTACAGAGTACAGAGTACAGGCCCAATCTACTACCAGCGGCTCCTTCGGGGGTAGCGCTACACATTGTTTCACAGCCAGGGCTCAAGTCCTGCGGGAACGCATGGGAAGGGAGTCCCTGCACTTTTTTCACAGCAGGAATGCAGTTCCCTTTGCAGGACTAGAGCAGCCGAGAGCAGCCGAGCCACCCGAGCCAATCCTTCACTAAGCGGCGATGCCCAGCTCGAGTCACTGTCAGGGGCAGGCGAACCTTAGTAATCCTTTATGTTACTGGCTGCTTCCTGTATATGGATTCATCGGGTAGTGTGCGGGTATTCCGTCACTTCCTCGATGCCACAATGTCTCCTGGGAGCTTTTGTCATTGTTCCAAGGAGACATTGCGGAGGTCTGCTGCGAGTTATCGCAGGATTTAGAAAGAACTTGCTTGCTCCTGGGAACAATGACAAAAGCTCCCAGGAGACATTGCGGCATCGAGGAAGTGACAGAATACCCTCACACTACCCGATGAATCCATATACAGGAAGCGGCCAGTAACATAAAGGATTACTAAGGTACAGTGGATCGAAAAAAAAAACAAACATGCGGTTTAGTAATTATGCATATGAGCGTATCATTTTTTTTTCTTTGGTGGGGAAGTGGATCTTGGGTGGGAGTTCCCACACTTTTTTCCCCAGGACTTGACCCCTGTTCACAACATAAGTATCCATAACAATTTTTTCTGTGCATGACAACAGCGGCTATTATACAATATATTACCAATAACTTAGATGTTCATATGTTCATTAGTATATATTTGTTCTATCGGTAGATAAACAATAAAAAGCTGACACGGTCTAAAAGTTATCTAAAGTACAACTTCTCTTTTAATGAAGTCCTTTGAATAAACCTCCTGAGTGAAGGCAGCATACCTAAATAAATATCTTTATCACAATTTCTTTATTATGTGGCCCTGTCCTCAGCCACACAACTTTGAAGACAAAACGTCCCATCCAGTTCTTATGTCTAGTGCACTCACACGCCAAGACCCTCTTTAATTCCATTCAATTGATAGTCCGTACTGGAGGGCTGGAAGCTGCAATGAATAGGGATGAAGGTAAGAATTTAACTATGACCAATACATTTAGGTGGGTGAAGGGTTTACCTTTACACTAATATTGAAGTTGTCTTTTAATGGATGCCTACCTAAAGTGCTGCAGTACAAAATGTATACAAGCTGCTTTCATATTTCCTGCAAATATGTCTACACATTTAGAGGGAATTTGAAGGTTTATGTTTTTATAAATGTGATCAAGCCCAATGTATCAAACTGCATTAAAATGAATTTCAGGCAAACAGCTAAATGCAAGCAGAGTTACTGAGTACTGAGCTTACTGTTTTACTTGCCAAGGGGTTTGTTTCTCTGTATAGCCATGCTTGTAAATGTAGCACACCCCCTAAGGAGCTTCAAGTAACTGGGATCCCCTACCCTGCACAGCTAGTGTAATACTAGAAGCTACTAACAATAACTCTGGTGGCTTTGGCAATCTCCTGACAGATTCATCAGCTCACCGATCCAGCATCAGTCCTCTACCAGGTTGAATTGAATCCCATTGCCATTCAACCCACGTCATGCAAATGTCAGGGCTACTCCTCTTGTTCTGGACTCACATGAGAATGTTGCAGAGAGTGGTCTGACTTTTTTGTGGTTCTCTGCAGCATTTAGTAATAGCTAGCTAATGCCATAGGCAGAATAATGTGAAGAGGACCCATGACATCACTGTAGATCCAGGAAAAACTTTTTAAACTAAGGTTTTTCTATGGGTTGGAAAAGAAAAATTTCACTGATAGAAAAGTCCGATGGTGAGGTTATACACAGTCCAGCACAAACATACAATGTTATTGCAACACCCAGTGAATAGTTCGTAGACAGGTGCACCACTACCAAATAAAAAACCTGCTTACCAGATAGTAAGCTAAGTAAGCAGATGGCTTAAACCCGGCCCCAGCCTTTATCCTAATGGGTGTTCACGGAAATGCTATATGAATGGCGATGACTTCCAAATCTCAGTATGTGCAGACTCCTAAGCCCCACAGACTCCGTGGCCCGGATTCAGATACATTTGCGTATCTTTCGGCGGGCGTAGCGTATCTCAGATACACTACGCCACCGTAACTTACAGCGGCAGGTCCCGTATTCAGAAAGAACTTGCGCTGTAAGTTACGGCGGCGTTGTGTAACTGGGCCGGCGTAAGCCCGTCTAATTCAAATGTGGAGGAGGTGGGCATGTTTTATGTTAATTACTCGTGACCCCACGTAAATGACGCTTTTTACGAACGGCGCATGCGCCGTCCGTGGAAGTATGTCAGTGCGCATGCTCCAAATTACGCCGCAAAGCCTCATTGGTTTCGACGTGAACGTAACTTACGCAAAGCACTATTCGCAAACGACTTACGCAAACAACGTAAACAACGGCAAAATTTGACGCTGGCCCGACGTCCATACTTAACATTGGCTACGCCTCATAGAGCAGGGGTAACTTTACGCCGGAAAAAGCCTTACGTAAACGACGTAAAAAAATGCACCGGGCGGACGTACGTTTCTGAATCGGCGTATCTACCAAATTTACATATTCTACGAGTAAATATACGGAAGCGCCACCTAGCGTCCAGCGTAAATATGCAACTAAGATACGACGGCGCAAGAGACTTATGCCGGTCGGATCTTAGGGAAATCTTTGCGTAACTGATTCTAAGAATCAGGCGCATAGATACGACCCCACACACTTGGAGTTATGACGGCGTACCTGGAGACTCGTATCTGAATCCGGGCCCGTATGTTTATATGACAATCAAATAAAAAAAAAAAAAAGAAGGATCATAGTGTGACACCGTCTCACTTAGATGTTAGATAGATGTCTTAATGGCAAATTGTACAAAAAACACCCAGTGAATATTAATAGGACATGTGCACCACCACCACACGGAGATCCTACTTACCAGATAACACTCAAAGGATTGCAGATGGCTAATCCCAGCCAGGGCCTTTAACTTTGCAGGAGTGTCACAGCTGATGTGTGTGAGCTTATAAGACTGATAAGAGAGTAACCAACAATCCATATTCAGTAAGTAAGCAATATTCAGCCCAGAAAAAGGATAAATTGAACCATAGCTTAAAAACGTCTAACACTTTGTTTATTGGAACAAAAAAAATACACTTACACTTACGCAGATGAATATAAACAATAAAAATAAGAAGCCGGTCGGCTACAAACAATCCCCGTCCTCAACACAAGACATTTCTATGGGTTGGGCTTTAAATAATTGGTTTAGCAATGCATTCCTACATTGCTTCTCAAGCCTCATGTTTGGACAGAGAATCAGCATTATTTGTCAATAAGGTGAAATACCAGGATCCAGATCTGAATCCAGAACCTCGTCATTGTCTGTCTCTTCTCATTGTGCGACCTGAAATAACCCAGTCTGGTAGACATTCCTGCTTTATACCTCATCTCTGTTAAATATTGAACTCTTTCCTCACATGAACTTCCTATTTAAGCCATGTCCTGTGATATTGGGGTAATTATGCTCAGTGGTGGTGAGCAGCTTCAATGAGTTGTGACGGTCCAAACTTGTGGTTTGAGGCTTTCTGGCATACTTTCAGACTAAAAGTTCAGCACATTAGTTGACCATGCAGGGAATTCCAGTTTCCCGCAGAAAAAAGTCAACAAAAATGCAGAGCCAACTGGCTCTCTTTCCAGCAGCATCCCTGTTCTTGTCCCTGGCCTCTCAGACTGTCACAAACTACGGTGAACAAGAGTGAACCACAACTGCGGTTAAGGAAAGACTTCAATGCACGTCTCTATGCAATGTGATTTTTCAGTACTGGACCCCAGGCGTCACTCTAATCAGAGAAAAAGAGTTTGGGGGTTCACTACATCATCTGTCTCACATATAGGAATGTGTTGAGCTACTAAGGGTGGAGGTATTACAACATACCTTCAACCCCTAGCCTTAAAAGGTTACGATGAATGTGAGTGAAGCACAACTGCATTAAGGAAAGGATCTCAATGCACTACTCTATGTAAAGCGATTATCAGTACGGGACCCCAGGCGTCACTCTAATCAGAGAAAAAGAGTTTGGGGGTTCACTACATCATTTCACTCACATATAGGAATGCATTGAGCTACTAAGGGTAGTCTGTACTTAGCAGAGTTAAGTTGTAGCTTTTGGTGGTGCATTGATCCGGCTGTGATGATCTTCAGTTGAGGGGGATTTGTGCCAGTAATTTGTTTGTAGCATGGTCCGACTACGGCCGACAATATTAGAACAGCGTGTAGTAAACACACTGTTCTATTTATTAGAGTAAAGCATATGTGCCGAATTGAGCATTGATTACGCTTGGCACTTCCGCGTTCCACGCTGGAACGCACGCGGCGCCAGGTGATGACGTCAGTGCACGGTCGCCGTATGCGTTCCTTCATGGAACGCAATACGGCGCGAAGCTCCGTTTACACAGACTTGGCTCTCTGGGTTTTCCTGGCTCACTCAGCCTTTAGTTACAGCCCCCAGCACAGGCACACTGCTGGGCAGGAGGGTTCCTCTGAGACCCCAAGCTCTCTCACTCTTCTGAGACTTACAGACTGCATTCATTCTCCTAGACTCACTAGTTGCATCAGTTTTCTCAGTCTCCCCAGACTTATGCAGCTGTTCTGACTCTCCCAGTGCTGTGGGCAAGAAATACCGGCAACATGGGGTGAAGGCTTTTGGCAAGAACACACGTCACTCCTGGCTCTCTCTTGATAGAGTTCTGTCTCCAAATGAGCTATAGTCAGGCCTGGCTTATAACTAATCTGCACACCTGTACACTGGGATTGAAGGCTACATCCCACCCAAGACACTTCAAGCTCCAGCCGTTTTGGGACTACCAATTCTGATGAGCCAGTCTTCTCTACTCAAAAACATTGCTCCGAAGCTTAGCACTCTGTCATAATGCGAATCCTGAGTGCATTTTTCCTATATTCACACCATGCACTTCCGATTTGCCAGATTATTGTGCTCTCTCCAGACAATATCTTGCTCCTTGTATACCTGCTGTTGTCCTTTTCTTGGCTACCACTCATTATCAACCCTTTTTTGTTCATCAACTATGCTTCTGCCTGATTCTATTCAATTATTACTTGTTGCTGACCTTTAAGCTTGGTTATCAACTATGCTTCAGGGGGAGGGAGCTTTGGTGGAGTTTAGTGAGAAGGAAGTGTGTGAGCCTGTTAACAGAAGGGGACTAGATCAGACCCACACACTGACTGAGGGCTTACGAACTCGGCGTTTGTGGAGTATTGCCCACGCTCATTTAATACAAGTGAGTGCAACTGTGTGAGATTGCTATCTGTCCCATTTTGGTTCCTTGTCTGAGGTATGCTATGATTTCTCTCCCTGTCTTTGCATCTCCATGTAAGGTGTATATCTGCTTATGAGAGGACTGCAGCAACAGAAAGGAAACTACTACATCATGCCATATATACCATCTATGTCTACACTCTGTGGTCTGCGTTTGCTGTGTATCTTACAGCAGTGAGGTAAGCTGCTTGCAGACACAGATGTGTATCACTGAAGAATCTCACAAGTATTGTGTGTGTACAACACTTCATTTATTGGTGTTGGGAGACACTATCACCCAGAACTTTTAGACATTTGTCTCAGCAAGTTTTGGATCTTTGTTTTTTGGACTCTATTTGGATTGTGTGTTCAATACATGCACTGGTCACAGCTTCATGCATTTGTTCGTGCCGACCATTTAAGTGTATCACACATTCACTCTGGTATTTGTTTCACAGTTTTATTGTGGTAGATTTTTCATTTACCTTTCACTTTTATTACATATTTTTTCTTTCACTGGCTGTAGGACAGCCATCCACTTTCTCTGTCCCTTCACAGCGCAGACAGCACCCCCTTATTAAAATTTTTACACATTTCTTTGAATTAGATTTACAGGTGTCTTGCAGCAGTGCCCCCTAGAGTTAGCTTGAGACAGCGCGGGAGTTCCTTCATTTACCATTATGCTTCAGCTGGTTCCCTATCTGCTACATCCACTACCTGACCCTCACTTGCTCTCTTTTTGCTGGGACAATCCAGAGGGCTGCGACTCAGCAATAGCATGCAGTGAAACCCATCTCCACCATCAGGAATTTTGGTGAAGAACAACTAGTGCTTAGACCCCACACCTCGAGTGAGCCCACATCATTCACTAGGGGGATCTGCTTGCGTCTTCATCCAGCTGACTACTGCATGAACCTCTCTACTGGTTCAGCCACTGTCCTCAAAGCCTGATTCCAGATTGTGACACTAAATACAATTGCAGAGTGACCTTAATGACTATTAGAATAACTTAAGAAAAGGATTACAGGGATCAAGTCAAAAGACAAAGGGCCAGATCCACAAAAGGGATACGCCGGTGTATCTACTGATACGCCGTCGTATCCCTGTTTCTATCTATGCGACTGATTCACAGAATCAGTTACGCATAGATATTCCTAAGATCCGGCAGGTGTAATTGTTTTACACTGCCGGATCTTAGGATGCAGTACCGCGGCCGCCGCTGGGGGGAGTTTGCGTCGTAATCCAGCGTCGGGTATGCAAATGAGGAGTTACGTCGATCCTCAAAGCTTTTTTGCGTTCGCTACGTCGCCGCTACGTTAGTTTCCCGTCGCTTAGTTACACTTTTGTGAGGCAGCCCTACTTTTACACAGCAGGCGTTCTGCTGTGTAAAGTATGGCCGTCCTTCCCGCGTCGAATTTTTAAATTTTACGTCGTTTGCGTAAGCCATACGGGAATACGGAAATACGCTACACGCCGCGCCGTTCAAAAAATTACGTCACGTCGCGCAATGCACGTCGAGAAAAAAGCGTTGGGAGCATGCGCAGTACGTCCGGCGCGGGAGCGCGCCTAATTTAAATGGGACTCGCCCCATTTGAATTGGCCCGCCTTGCGCCGGACGGATTTGAGTTACACCGCCGCAAATTTCCAGGTAAGTGTTTTGTGGATCGGTACCTAACTTAGGAAATTTGTGGCAGTGTAACTTAAATCTAAAAAGTTACGTTGCACTGCCGGGCTGTGGATCTGGCCCAAAATGCCTTTATTAAATTAGCCTATTTTGGGATTTGATCTATGTAAAGTTAAAATTTTAATAAATGAATGCTGATTTTCTCAACCCCCTAATTATCATTAGGACTTTATTTCCTGCTCATATTACAGCAGAATTGAAGTTTAAAAACATAAAGAGAGAGTACACAGTCATTATATAAAGGGTTATGATTGGGCCAAGTTGAACATTAGCCAAATAAAAAATTACATTTACAAAATTATGAGTGTCATTAGGTTCTTTCTGTAAATAAGGCCTAAGCATCATGACCCATATACATTCACCTTAAAATTCTAGGCGCCAATAAGTGTGTGTTAAGGAAAATAGGAAACTATAAAATGTAAAACAAATTTACTCATAAAAACCTCACAATAACAGCTGTATACACATAAAGCGTAATGTAATTGACATAGAAATCATTATAAACTCCTCGATAAGATTTCAGTGAGTCCGCGCTTTTATTTCAAGCTGAAGAAACAAAAGTTTAATTTAGCCCAAAGCAAAATATTGAGTTGCTCATTAAACAGAGGGAAATTACGTGATTGATGTCATCTCTGATGATATGATTATAAATTATTTGCATGTCACTCAATTCAATTTGTAGTAACCTGTATGGAAGAGGTCATCTCTACCGATCACAATGGTATAAAATATATTGGTAGCATGGATTGACAATCAAAAACTGTTATTTAAAGTGAGTTCTGGGTTACTGGGCCACATTCATAAACAGATTATGAGATCTACTTCTTTATTTAAAGGTAAAAAATGTTTTGCCTAAAGTTAATGTCTGCAAGGTAGACAGACAGAATAGTGTAATGATTCTGTTAAAAAATGAGTAAATACATATTAAACTTCTTCGTCTATATCACCTCCAGCGTTCTAGTTTCTGTTCTCTCATTCACTTCCTGGTTTGCGGTGCTCGTTCATGTAAGAACTATATTTCCCAGTATGCATTGCGGCACGACCAGTAATTCACACCTCCTTGAAGTCTCTAACACGTAGAGAGCGTCCTGCCGCACAGATGTAGTTCCCAGGAGGGGGCGAGCACGTCACTAACCACCGCAGTAAAGCCTCCCTTCACGGTAGTGAGTACAAATCAGACAAGCAGGAAGTGAACAGAACAGAGAAGAAATAGAGCAACTTCTGAGCAAAAACGAACAATGAGGAAGTGAAAAGAGGAATGTCTGCAGGTAAAGGATGCTTATTATGAAAACATTTTTTTTCCTTTACAACCCCTTTAACTTGAAGTGAAAATAAAACAATGTTCTAAGAAAAAAAAAGATGGGTCTGTGCTCCATGTCTGGCTGAGCTGTGGTATGCATCATTGTGTATGTTGGTACAAGTGATCATTGACCATTACACATGCCATTTGCATGTCCATTTAGAAAAAATGAGTTCATGTTTTCTGAAGTATAGTCATATAGATGTAGGACTGAGTGCTCAACTTAATTTCCTCTTTGGTTGCACTCATCTGTACATACAGTAGGCATTGTAATTTCTTAATGTGACCTAATATTAGTTATCATATATTTAACTATTTCACTACGACATCAGAAAGTGTGTATATGCCAAAACCTAGTTTTTAGGTATAGAGTAGGAAATGGACAAAACCTCAGTTTATATTTTTGCTGTCTGCGTCCCATGGTGGAGTTTTGTTTTCAATCTCTGTCCCGACACAAAGTAAGTGGGAGGAAATCTTTACAAAGTGAGGTAACACCCATCTTGGAGAATCGGCACTGGAAGAGGTGACAGCTGTAATACATTGGATTTTCTCTCACTTTCTGTCTCTATGACAATGGTCACCAGATAAATATAGAGGTTGAATCTACCTAGTGGGGGAACAACAATAAAAGCTTGATTGGATCTATCCCTATTCCACCCTAAACAGAAGATAAATGTTTTGACTATGCACACACTATCATGGAAACCAGTACTGAAAAGAATATGTAGCCTGCTGTTGCTGATCTTATTCTAAACATGCAGACTGCATGGCTGTCTTTTAATTTAATATTTCTACAGTCACTGACCCAGAACAAGCAGCAGCAAAGTATATCAGAACACCTTATCTTCATATTTGTTATTGGTCAGTAACTTAAAGCATTGGATCCATTGGACCAGAATGACAGGTAGGCAGCCAAGCTTTTCATAAGGACAGGTCAGCTATGCCAGCCTGTGCATTTCTGTTTCCCTTTTATTCAGAATTTGAAACATATACGGTACATCTGCTTTGCAGAAGCAGTCAATCTTTTCAACAGAAACCTCATTGCCCCACCTTTAATTTTCCTAAATTATTTATAAATTGTCATATGCCAAAGAGGTGGAGATTGTGACAAATTATTCTTACTATCAGAATGTAAATGGATATACAGGGTAAAGGCAATGTGGAGTATCTGGGCCTTAATGAAAAAAATGCCCTTTTCTATTTTTATAAATAATTCAATCTTGGTTATTTGTTGTAATGCTATTTAAAAATGTTCTAATCCGGATATACATTTTGTAATAACTATGCAGTTTGATGTATGTTTATATAGTCATTTTATGTCCATGTTTGATTTTTCAGCATCTGAGGAGAATCAGACTGGTTAGATAGGGTGGGAGAGTAGAGTGGCTCTGTGAATACAGGATAGACCACTGAGATCTAGTATGTGCTTGTGTAAACATGTACAGGTATATGTGAACATTAGTATGGGCATGCAAATATAGAAATTATATTATATACGGCAGCCCTCTGCTCGCATTTTGCGAGTGGATTTTGAGGGCTGGTGAGGAAGGGCTGCCTGGGAGTCGGGGGGCGAGCCGTCAGCCTGTGTCAAATGGGAGTCCTTTTCCCAGCGATCACGGAGGGGGAAGAGAGAGAGAGCGGCCCAGGTGTTCAGAGTGCAGCGGGGGAACAGTGATAACAGCTTTCATTTCAATAGCCCTGTTCCCCGCCACTCGCTGTCAGATACAGCCTCGCCCCCTGGTCCCGGGACTTTGATTGACAGATCACCCGTCACAGGGGGCGGGGCTGTATATGACGTTGCGCGGCGGGAACACAGCTATTGAAATGAAAGCTGTTATCACTGTGTTCCCCCCGCTGCGCTCTGAACACCTGGGCGGCTCTCCTGTTCTTCTCCTCGGCTGCACAGGTAGGCTGCAAGGTGGACACAAGGCTCCATGGTGGGCACTGGGCACACGGCTGCATGGTGGACACAAGACTGCATTACTGGGCACATGGCTGCATGGTGGACACAAGACTGCATTGGTGGGCACACGGCTTCATTGGTGGACACAAGACTGCATTGGTGGGCACTGGGCACATGGCTGCATGGTGGACACAAGACTGCATTGGTGGGCACAAGGCTGCATGGTGGACACAAGACTGCATTGGTGGGCACTGGGCACATGGTTGCATGGTGGACACAAGACTGCATTGGTGGGCACAAAGCTGCATTGGTAGACACAAGGCTGCATTGGTGGGCAAAAGGCTGCATTGGTGGGCACTGGGCACACGGCTGCATGGTGGACACAAGGCTGCATGGTGGACACAAGACTGCATTGGTGGGCACTGGGCACACGGTTGCATGGTGGACACAAGACTTCATTGGTGGGCACAAGGCTGCATTGGTGGGCACTGGGAACAAAGCTGCATTGGTGGGCACACGGCTGCATGGTGGGCACAAGGCTGCATTGGTGGACACAAGGCTGCATTGGTGGACACAAGGCTGCATTGGTGGGCACTGGGCACACGGCTGCATGGTGGACACAAGACTGCATTGGTGGGCACACGGCTGCATGGTGGAAACAAGACTGCATTGGTGGACACAAGGCTGCATGGTGGACACAAGACTGCATTGGTGGGCACTGGACACATGGCTGCATAGTGGACACAAGACTGCATTGGTGGCACAAGGCTGCATGGTGGCCACTGGGCACTCGGCTGCATTGGTGGGCACACGGCTGCATTGGTGGGCACTAGGCACAAGGCTGCATTGGTGGGCACTAGGAACAAGGCTGCATTGGTGGGCACAAGGCTGCATTGGTGAGCACAAGGCTGCATTGGTGGGCACAAGGCTGCATTGGTGGGCACTAGGCACAAGGCTGCATTGGTGGGCACAAGGCTGCATGGTGGACACACGCAGCCTGCATTGGTGGGCACAAGGCTGCATGGTGGACACACGCAGCCTGCATTGGTTGGCACAGTAACAGTTGTTGTTAATATTTATTTTAATAACTTAATTCTGCATAATACATTTGAATGTCATTTTATGAGAGTGTGTTTAGGGGCAGAATTAGGGGCAGGCGGGCTCGGTGGGACAACTGGTGGCGAGTAACACTTGAGGCTTGGCTAGTAGCTCAGGACTTGAAATTTTGAGCCCCGATATATGGTATATACAGTACAGACCAAAAGTTTGGACACACCTTCTCATTCAAAGAGTTTTCTTTATTTTCATGACTATGAAAATTGTAGATTCACACTGAAGGCATCAAAACTATGAATTAACACATGTGGAAATTATACATAACAAAAAATGTGAAACAACTGAAAATATATTTCATATTCTAGGTTCTTCAAAGTAGCCACCTTTTGCTTTGATTACTGCTTTCCACACTCTTGGCATTCTCTTGATGAGCTTCAAGAGGTAGTCACCTGGCGCAGCACCCCATCACTCTCCTTCTTGGTCAAATAGCCCTTACACAGCCTGGAGGTGTGTTTGGGGTCATTGTCATGTTGAAAAATAAATGATGGTCCAACTAAACGCAAACCGGATGGAATAGCATGCCGCTGCAAGATGCTGTGGTAGCCATGCTGGTTCAGTATGCCTTCAATTTTGAATAAATCCCCAACAGTGTCACCAGCAAAGCACCCCCACACCATCACACCTCCTCCTCCATGCTTCACGGTGGGAACCAGGTATGTAGAGTCCATCTGTTCACCTTTTCTGCGTCACACAAAGACACGGGGGTTGGAACCAAAGATCTCAAGTTTGGACTCATCAGACCAAAGCACAGATTTCCACTGGTCTAATGTCCATTCCTTGTGTTCTTTGGCCCAAACAAGTCTCTTCTGCTTGTTGCTTTTCTTTAGCAGTGGTTTCCTAGCAGATATTCTACCATGAAGGCCTGATTCACACAGTCTCCTCTTAACAGTTCTAGAGATGTGTCTGCTGCAAAAGGTGGCTACTTTGAAGAACCTAGAATATGAAATATATTTTCAGTTGTTTTACACTTTTTTGTTATGTATAATTCCAGATGTGTGTTAATTCATAGTTTTGATGCCTTCAGTGTGAATCTACAATTTTCATAGTCATGAAAATAAAGAAAACTATTTGAATGAGAAGGTGTGTCCAAACTTTTGGTCTGTACTGTATATTATATATATATATATATATATATATAGTCGTAGCCCTCTAGCCAAGAGAGATGTGGATCGCACATAAACACGCAACAAGACTTACAACATAAATAGACCTGAAGTGTGCCTTGGTGGTCTGGTCGGTATGCCGGTCGGTATGCCAAGAAAAGGGGGCATACCCAAGGTAAGTAATGGGTAGTTAATTGAAGAAGGATATGCTAAGGGAATAACGGAAGGGTATCGAATGCTATTGAATGCGCAGACTCACGAACATGAGGTGAGCTGGGAAGAGTCGACCCAGTGACGTGTAGTATTGCGCACTGAACCGACAAAGAGCATGGGTGAGTGGGCTGCTTAAATACCCTCCAGGCTCCTCCCATAAACTCAGGCCACCATACTGGCCTTCTTATTTATGGTCGTGGCCCTCTGACCGAGAGAGATGTGGATCACATAAACACGCAACAAGACTTAAAACATAAATAGACCTGAAGTGTGCCTTGGTGGTCTGTAGTGTTGAGCAGAATACGCCATATTCGATTTCGCGATATATCTCGAATATATAGTCGAATATTCAAGATATATTCGCTAAATTCGAATATTCGTGATATTTTATCGAAATGAAATAATTGCGAATTTTCGCTATTGCGAATGCGAAAATAATTGCGAATTTTCGATAACTGCGGTAGGAGCACTCTGATTGGCTCAGAATATTTGTGATATTTTACAATACAAAATAATTGCGAATATTCGGCAAATGCGGAAGGAGCACTCTGATTGGCTCAGAATATTCTTGATATTTTACAATACAAAATAATTGTGAATATTCGGCAAATGCGGAAGGAGCACTCTGATTGGCTCAGAATATTCTTGATATTTTACAATACAAAATAATTGCGAATATTCGGCAAATGCGGAAGGAGCACTCTGATTGGCTCAGAATATTCTTGATATTTTACAATAGAAAATAAAAAGTGTTTTGCATTGGTGGTGATTCTTTACTCTATCCATCTGTCACAGCCGTTTGTCAATCAAACACCTTGAAGATTGAACACGTTCATGCTGCATGCTTTGGACTTTTTTTCACTTCATATATCAAAGACATTTTTATAAAAGATTATTTTTCTATTATTGGGACTATATTTCTTTATATATTTGTTTCACTGTGTATTTCACAAGTTATTTGCGCTTGCTTATTTTATAATTTGCCCACATGTCTTGTCACTAGACATATTTTTTATTCTTGTAGAGCGACTCCATTTTCTGTCTTGTATTAATTTATGTTGTATAACATTTTTGAGTTGCTGCTGTATTCTCCCCTTTTTTTAAGGTATGCGCAATTTTTTCCTTCTTACAAAAAAAAATAATATCAAACATACAAATATTCATAACAGAAACATACACAAAGCCCCCCCTTTTGCATCAGAGACAATCAGAGTTCTCCTACCACAGTTATCGAAAATTCGCAATCATTTTCGCATTCGCATTAGCGAAAATTCGCAATTTTTTTTTTTTATATTCGGCAACATAAAAGGATCGCCTCAGCTTAGCTACTCGGCCCAGGGTCTCTAATCATACCAGCAATGCTTTTAGACTTCGATAGGATGTGATCTGTTTTAAAAATAAAATTGAAAAAATGTGAATATTCGGAATTGCGAATATTCATTGCGAAATTCGAAATATATCGCGAATACTCGAATATGCCATATTCGAGCCGAATATTCGCAATACGAATATTCGTGAGCAACACTAGTAGTCTGGTCGGTATGCCAAGAAACGGGGGCAAAAGACTCAGATAGGGGAATAACTCTTAATTGATTCTTGTGGTTATTGAGCCAGCTTGGTGAAGGCTTGTGCCATTTCTTCCTGAGGATTTGGGATGTATGTGGCAAAACAAGCAGACTTACATGGGCCGAGTTTCTTGATTACGTGGTCTGGTACTCCCTGTTGGGAGGCAGCTGAGGCTGCTCTAATTTGGAAGGAATGTCCAGAGAACTGACTGGGGTGTGAAGCCCAATTTTTTAGGAGGATCCTGACATGCTTGATAAATTGGTTGCCACTCAGGGGGCTGGTTAGAAAGGGTAGCAACGAGCTGCCATCAGATTAGCTAAGTATATGGGGCAGTAGTCGGTCGAGCACCGTCACTGGGCGTGAGGCCTTGTTAGTCTGAAACAGGTTGATGTCAACCCCGAGGCCGGTTTGTTGCGTTCACAGACTGTGAGGCCCCGTACACACGACAGAGTTTCTCGGCAGAATTCACCGAGAAACTCGGTCAAAACCCGGATTCTGCCGAGAAACTCTGTCGTCTGTACAGTTTTGGCTCGATGGAGCCGCCGAGGAACTCGACGAGAAAATAGAGAACATGTTCTCTATTTTCTCGTTGTTCTATGGGAGAAGGCGGCCCGCCGAGCTCCTCGGCGGCTTCATCCCAAAACTCGACGAGGAACTCGACGTGCCAAGCACGTCGAGTTCCTCTGTCGTGTGTACGGGGCCTGAGAGTGTAGTGGTACAAAAGTGAGTCGGGTGGCGTCGGAAGAGTGTCTGACTGCTGGAGCCGCTGACTGTAAATTCACTGGGTCATAGGGAACCGTAGAAGGCCTGGTAGATGGCTGTTTGGATGACTGAGCTGGGCAAAGCCCCAAACAGAGAACGAGTAAGGATTTCAGACATGTCCCTAAAGAGGGCACTCTTAAAAGGTAGGCACTTGCCACTGACTACGGGTTGGTGGTTCTGTATGCCCTGTAGGAGGGACTTGACTCGGCTGACACTGCCGGGATGAACACGCTGTACCGGTAGGTGAGGAACTTGTCCCACATAGCTAAGTCTGCAACTGCTGCTTGGACTATTTAGAGATATTGGTCTGGATCTTGCACTGGTGTGAGAAAATCAAGACAATACACAGGTACTTAACAAGACAATACACGTGCACTCGCTTACCAACGTGCACTCACAGACCAACGTGCACTCGCTGACCAACGTGCACTCGCTGACCAACGTGCAGTCGCTGACCAACGTTCACTCGCTGACCAACGTGCACTCGCTGACCAACACGCACTCGCTGACCAACGTGCACTCGCTGTGCTGGATGGAGACCTGAACTAACCTCAGTGAAAAAGACAGAAAAAAGATGAGTGGCCCATGTGCCACTGAAAATGAATGGCCAACTGGGTGCCGCTGCTTGTTTGCGTGGCTGATTGTTTGTCACTGAGGTGTGTTTGCAAGTTAGTTTGTATGCGGGTTTGCACGTAGGTGCGTGCCGCCAAGTGTTTTATACTACTGGAGACAATATTGTGTGGTTGCAAGGGTGTCAGGTTGCTGGGACAATATTGCATGATTGCAGGGGCCTCAATGAGTATGAAGGTTTGTTTTGAGATGACATTGTGTGTTCGCAAGGGTCTCAGTCTGGTTTGCTGAGACTGACATTGCGTGGTTGCAAGGGTCTCGATGAATTTTGAGTTTTTTTTCTTTTTTATGATGATACTGCCTGGTTGCGAGGGTCCATACGAGTGAGTGGTTTCTAAGACAATATTGCGTTTTTCAAGGGTCTTAAACGAGTGTCAGGCTACTGAGATGATTTGTATGGCTGCAAGGGTCTGAACTGGTGTCAGGTTGCTGAGGCAAGATTGCATGGTTGCTAAGGTCTAGACGAGTGTGAGATTGCTGAGACGATATTGCGTTCTACAAGGGTCTCAAATGAGCGTCAAACTGTTGGACGATATTGCATGACTGCAAGGGTCTGAATGGGAGTCGGGTTTGCAGAGACAATATTGTGTTTGCAAGAGTCTCAGTGTGTGTGAGGCTGCTGAGACGATATTGCATTTGCAAGGGTCTCAACAAGAGTGTCAGGCTGCTAAGATGATTTGTCTGGATGCAAGGGTCTTAATAAATGTCCGGTTGCTGGGGGCGAGGCTGCGTGGTCACAAAAGGTCTTAATGAGTGGGAGGTTTCTCGAGACAGTATTGCATGGTTGCAAGAGTCTTGATGAGTGTGGGGCTGCTGAGACAGTATTGCATTTGCAATGGTCTCAACAAGGGTGTCAGGCTGCTGAGATGATTTTGCGTGGTTGCAAGGGTCTCAACTGGTGTCAGGTTGCTGAGCCGAGATTGCGTGGTGACCAAGGGGGTATTTATTTATTTATTTACACTTCTTTCTTTTTTTTTCTTTTTTTTTCTGACAGGTGAGATGTTGCTGGGATGATGTTGCGTTTTTGCAAGGGTCTCGACAAGGGTGCCAGACTGCTGAGACGATTTACATGGTTGCAAGGGTCTCAACAGGTGTCCGGTTACTGGGACGAGATTGCGTGGTGACAAAAGGGGTATTTATTTTTATTTATTATTTTTTTCTTTGACAAGTGAGAGGTCGCTGACATGATGTTGCGTTTTTGCAAGGGTCTGAACAAGAGTGTCAGGCTGCGGAGATGATTTGCATGTTTCTCAAATTGTGTGGTGGCAAAAAGAGTGTATTTATTTATTTATTTTCGACAAATATTGCGACAATATTGCGTTTGCAAGGGTCTCGACAAGAGTGACAGTTGCTGAGATGGTTTTGCATGGCTGCATGTTTGTTTGGTGACTTACCGTACCCTTAGACGAGCAGTATAAGAGATAGGGACGACGATATGGGATATGGGAGACAACGAATGGTAACGAATTGGTGTGATATAAAGATTATGGTAACGAATCTTACTTGCGACAGTGGGCCAATGCGAGTGAGTTTGTGGCGGACTGTGGCGGGAGTGCAACATATGTTGAAAGTGTGGCGTGATGCTGTGCACAAGGCAAAACCATCAGGTTTGGTGTGGAAATCATAACGCATGAAGTGCGTACAGATGACTCGTTAGTTCCACTGCGGGAACCGAACAAGGTACTGCAAGTGGCCACGAATTTTGACATGACAAAACACGGTATCATATCCTACCAGTGATCATGCGACTGGTTCGCATTGGACTGAAGCGGGTGTGCAACACTTCCGAAAAGTGTGATGTGACTCTGTGAATAACGCACAGAAAGCAACTTTGGTTTGGTAACTTAAATGAGAGAAGCACCGTGTACAAATGATTCGTAAGTTCCGCTGTGGGAACTAAAACACACGGCATGGGGGATACAACAAATGGCAATGGTAGAAAGTATGCAATGTATCTGATATGAATCGGTTGTAAAGAGAAATGACTCTTGATACAAATCGGTTGTAAAAATGAATGAAATTAATCCGATACGAATCGATAGTAAGGAGTATTGAACGAATCTGATACGAATTGGTTGTAGAGTGTATTTCACCCCTTGCTCTGAAACCGAACACCTACCAACCACCCATTCCCCAGGCTAATCCAGTGCAGACAAGGCACCAGGTGGGTCTAATTACCACCTTAACCAGCCACAGAACCCATACAAACAATACATGTTAATCTCTAAATAGATGAGACGGCAACCCCATGGACAGTGAATCTTATAACCAGTGAAGCCTATGGTAAATGATATCGGACAATGACCGACAGCAGCTTGGAGGCTTGGATTTACAAATGAATCGTATTTTTGGCAGAAGGAACTTACGAATGTACAATGCCTGTGCCGAATGATGTCAGGACATGAGTGACAACTCAGAGGCAGTTTTTTTTTAAAAGGGATGCAGGAAGCATAACGAATCGCAAAATTGCACATGATACAAAAAGGTTTGAATATTACCTGCCACAGTGAGCGGGAACCGCTGACGAAGACCACGAAAGAAGAAGCCACAATGCAATTCATATGGAATGCGATTAAATGCGCAGACTCACAAACATGAGGTGAGCTGGGAAGAGTTGGCCCAGTGACGTGTAGTAAAGCGCACTGAACCGACAAAGAGCATGTGTGAGTGGGCTGCTAAATACCCTCTGGGCTCCTCCCATAAACTCAGGCCACCATACTGGCCTTCTTATATACATACTGTATATATATATATATATATATATATATATATATATATATATACACATTATATATACACACACAGTATCTCACATAAGTACACCCTCACATTTTTGTAAATATTTTATTATACCTTTTCATGTGACGACACTGAAGAAATTACACTTTGCTACAATGTAAAGTAGTGAGTGTACAGCTTGTATAACAGTGTAAATTTGCTATCCCTGCAAAATAACTCAACACACAGCCATTGATGTCTAAACCACTGGCAACAAAAGTGAGTACACCCCTAAGTGAAAATGTTAAAATTGGGCCCAAAGTGTCAATATTTTGTGTGGCCACCATTATTTTGGGGGCTTAACCCCCTTGGGCATAGAGTTCACCAGAGCTTCACAGGTTGCCAGTCCTCATAACGACATCCCAGAGCTGGTGGATGTTGGAGACCTTGCGCTCCTCCAAATACCATTTGAGGATGCCCCACAGATGCTCAATAGGGTTTAGGTCTGGAGACATGCTTGGCCAGTTCATCACCTTTGCCCTCAGCTTCTTTAGCAAGGCAGTGGTCGTCTTGAAGGTGTGTTTGGGATTATCATGTTGGAATACTGCCCAACACACTCCCCCTAGCCGCGGAATTTGAATTCCGCCGGAGGAATTACGATCCGCCGCCGCAAGTTTGGAGGTAAGTGTTTTGTGAATTACCCACTTGCCTCTAAAACTTGCGGCGGCGGATCTTAAATCAGATAGATTACGCGGATCTAAAGATCCGCTGATCTATCTGAATCTGGCCCTCTGTCTTGGTTCAGACCTTTGACTTTGACACACAATAAAAAAGAGGCCATACACCGGAACACAATTTTTCTTCCTTTTTTTACTTAAGTTATGCAATGTGACCAAGTTTAAAGTCAAGTATTGCTTAACAGAATCATTAAGAAGTTTACTGGTTAATTATCATTTAGGTCAAATTAAATTAAAACCACAGACACATTCCATTAAAGTTTATAAATATTTAATCTCAATAGTTTTAGCATGACAAACAAATGAAAAAGAACACCCCTTAAAATCGAATATACATACAGACCTAGTTTATTTCACACACTAGGTAAGCTAATTGTATATGTCATTCCACAGTGCACAATGGAAAAGCTCAGCTTTTGTGATCTCAAGTAAAGTATACCAACAAAAGTTAAAGAGCATGTAAGACCTCAAGAATATGCATTTGTGCTGCAAATTGGTCTGTTATTTTCTGAAATTATGACTTGAGTGGCTTATTATAATCATTATTTACCTGTAAACTGCTTGTATAGGCCTTGTTTCACAACAAAACATGTTGATGTGTACAGACCTATATTTAAATGCCCTTGTGACTGTTGCCTTTGTTCAATAGTGTTTAAATCAATCTGTAGTCTTGTGTGATAATTTTGATCTTGAAGTCATGAAATAGATACAATATTATTTCTTAAAAAATGTAAACTTACAGAACTTCTTTCTATTTAATTTTTTTCAGCATCAGACTACATATTTGCAGAATTTGGATTATGTGGTTTAGTGGGTTCCTGCTTTAGAATATGTAATCCCCTGCATACCTAGCATGGATTGTTCATATACATAATAATGAACCTATCCTCTACTTCTATATAAGATTAGATTTGTCTCCAGTCAATCACAGACAGCCTTTTTTGTAAAAATGGCACACCTATTTCATAAAAAATATGCTCAGTATACAGATAAACCTAATATATTTCTATATTTCTATTGATAATTGTTCATGTGTGCCTACATATAAAAACACCAATCCATATTACCAATAAATCAAAACAGACCTGCCGTTACTTCAGCTAAAGCCTATCTAGTGCATTTGTTCCAGATGTCTATAGTTAGAGATCCAAAAAATGGTTTATATTGTAAAAGGAAACATATGAAATCAAATCCACTGGGTCACTAATGCAACTGTGTATGGAATACTAGAGAGACTCTCCAGAGAATATTTCAGATGGCAAAGTTTAGGAAGAAGCGACTTCTTGGGGGTCAAGAGACAGCTCATAGGTATATGTGTCATCTCCTTGCTGGTGGTAGGGAGGGACCAGAGGAGCCTCAATAATAAGAAGACCTTCTGGAGAAAGTGAGGCAAATACTGTCAGGGGATCAACTTCTGGAGGAAACCTGGAAGAGAAGATACAGAATATGCAATTTAGTAGTATTCATATAACAAAAATACAAACATTGTAAAGCATTAAAAGGAATACTTAGTGGCGTATTTTAGCTGCCTATAAACCACAGTTATGAAGGAAATGTAATAATAATTTTTCAAATTAAAAATATATAACCAATGACTTCAAAAACTGTAAATTAGCAGTGAACATACAGTATTTATATGATGAAATATGGCAAGATATTTAGATGCTTACAAGATTCCTTCACTATTTTGTAACTTTTTTCATAAAGCACACCTGTCAGTACCTTAAGGTATGTAACAGGCCGTGTTACAGACAAAGCAGTTCCTGTAAATACTTTTAAGGAACCTAGAATCAGAATCCTAGGATGCTCTAATCTGGTTTGCCTCTGCTCAGAGATCGTAATCACTAAACCTTACTGCACTTGCCTTCTCCGTGTCCTGAAAATCATAGTAATGGGCCAATGGAATCACAAAGAAGGTAGAAAAGGTGGCACCAACAATCAATTGTTGTTGTTAGATCTTGAAGACTACAGTGGCCTACGATTTAAGGCCCCACCCTTCATAATAAAAAAACAACTAGTTGTGTGGTGTCTACTTTGCAATGCTCAAGTCTACCGCGTACACACGATCAGTCCATCCGATGAAAACGGACCGATGTACCGTTTTCATCGGTTAACCTAAACACCATCAGTTAAATAACTGATCGTGTCAGAACGCAGTGACGTAAAACATAACAACGTGCTGAAAAAAATGAAGTTCAATGCTTCCAAGCATGCGTCGACTTGATTCTGAGCATGCGTAGATTTTTAACCGATGGTTGTGCCTACTAACGATCATTTTTTTCCCATTGGTTAGGAATTCATCGGTTTTATTTAAAAACATTTTTTTTTTTTTTTTAACCGATGGTTAAATAACCTACACACGATCGGTTTTGACCGATGAAAAGGTCCATCAGACCGTTGTCCTCTGTTTAACCTATCGTGTGTACGAGGCCTGAGGGTACACAGAGGTTAGAGGCTACATGTGCTCTTTGTTTCTTAATGATCTTTGCTATTCCCCATAGCTGTGTCTTCAGAATAGCCTATAGCAGGAGTAAGTACAACAGGTACACCTGTGATTTAGTATACTAGAGCATCATTCCAACTGACTAAACTTGACTTATACTGAACAGGAAGAATACACAATATGCACCATTCCAAATTGCCTTTAAACTGAAAAAAAGTAAGGAAAGTCTTTACATTTCCAAGTCTCTTCCTTTGCAATATATTGGGGGTAATCCACAAAGATCCGGCATAACTTATTTTTTCCCATTTAAGTTACACTGCCTTAAAATTTCTACCTAAGTGCCCGATCCACAAAGCACTTACCTAGAAATTTTTGGCTGTGTAACTTAAATTCCGCTGGCGCAAGGCGTTCCTCTTTTCATGGGGGCGATTCCCATTTAAATTAGGCGCGCTCCCGCGCCCGCCGCACTGCGCATGCTCGTGACGTCATTTTCCCGTCGTGCATAGCGCAAAATGACGTTACGCCGAGCTTTGTGGATCGCGACGGGTCAATAAATTTGCGTCAGGAAAAAAAAAAAAATACGGTGAAAAAAAAAAATTCAAAACAAAAAAAAAATCGCGTCGCTGGACAGAAGGGTCTGCTTTTACATGGTGTAAACAGTTTGTAAAAGCAGCCCTAATTTTACGTTTGCAAACTAAAACTTACGGAGAAAAACGAAGCTGAAAAGCTTCGTGGATCTCCGTAAGTGCTAATTTGCATACCCGAGGCGGCATTTCGACACAAAATGCCCCCAGCGGCGGATGCGGTACTGCATCCTAAGATCCGGCAGTGTAAGTCCCTTACACATGCCGGATCTTCTGCCTAACTATGGAAAACTGATTCTGTGGATCAGTTCCATAGTTAGAAACAGGGATACGACAGCGTAACAGCAGTTATGCCGACGTATCCCTTTTGAGGATCTGGCCCATAATTCCTTTTTATTACTAGAAATGTGAATTCGTTTTCGTCCGAATGCATTTTCATCTGAATTTCTGGGATATTTGCGTACGTTTTAACAAACGATAACAAACGTGCAGAATCCGAAATCTGAAAGATCTGACATATAAAATGCTTTATTTTCATTTAGTTGCGACAACAGTTTGATATAGATAGAGGATTCAACATGACTGTGACAATAGCAATCTGTGTCTATCGAACCTGTGGTCGAATGTGCCTAACCTAACTCTGTTAGTTGAAGATTATTCGACATAGAGAGAAAAGACTTGACATTATAGAGACATGAAGATTCGACGAACCAGCTAAAGCCATACGATTGCCGCGAGTGGACATTTATGGTCAAATGCTCCGCCCATAGGCTATAGAAGAATTCTAATGTTGGTTGACTAGTAATAATAATTAATAAATATAATTATACATCAGACAGGAGGCTCATATCTTATGCATTAATCCTTCTTTATTAATGCTCACAGCAGAAGTGTAAAACATCTAACGTATGTAATAAAAAGAAAAAACTGGTAGAACCACACCTCCCAGCAGTCCCATGGCCTAAACCACTCCCATACTAGTCTCTATAAATGGACTGCTCTCATCTAGGATCTTCCTCTTTCTTTCTGCTCACGGCGGAGCAAGTTAAGTATCACCAAATGATTTGATATATATTGATATTGATATTGATAATATGTTATTTGTCATTATATATATCTTTCATAGTACGGTTTACAGATAACCTTGCCTTGCCACCCAAGGCTTCATTCACCAAAAAATTTTCTTTGCATCCTCTTTTACCGCTATTTCCTCTCACCTGTCTAACTCCTTTCTGTGCTGTACTACATTACCCCTGTTCCGCTGGGACCGCGATCGTCAGCGGTCACCAGCGGCCATACGCATCCTCTCTCTTTACCTGCCTTCCTTCTCCCATGCGGCGCGCCATCTTGGGCATGTTCCCTCTCCTCACCCCTCTGTAGAACGAGCGCGCGTCGCCAAGGAGGCGGATCCACCGCCTCGCTCTATCCCCGCAGAGCCGCCCCCGCCGTCCTATCACTTCACGTGCTGGACTCGGGAGGCGGGTCCCCTCGGTCTTTTCAGCCAATGGACGCCTGGGAGCCGTAGTCTCGCGAGACTTCGCCCCCAGAGCGCAATCGATCCCAGGCTCTCCTCCCGTCGCATGCCAGTCAGCGCTGGTGACCGGAGGGAGAGCCTGGTATAGTTCTCTGCCACAAATTTCTGCCACAATTTTTGTCCTGGGAATTTTATTCCCACCCATGCCCTGTGCCCACAGTTCTCTCCAAACTTCCTATTAGAATCTCTAAGTACTACAGAGCCATCGCTCTCTATTTATATATATTTTTCCTCAACCGCAGCTGTCTCTCACTAACATGACAGAGGAAGGTTCCCCCTCCCCATTAGAGCAGGACTTGGTTCTAGAACCAACTCATCTCCTTAGTACAACCCAACTACAGGACATCATTAACCAATCTGTCCAAGCAGCACTGACAATAGCTGCCGCTTCCGGACCATCCCAATCCACTCATCCCCCTGTGCCCGTACCCCTCGGCACAGAACCGACCACAAAGAAAGGAAAATCTTCCTATAAAAGGAAGAATGTGGTGACGGTTTATGACTCCCCGGCAGGGGAAGCTAATAATATGCGGCGAGCAGATCCTTCCACGGACTGCCACCCCACGCATCCTACAGATCCCTTTCAACCTCTGAGCCTCAGAGAGTCAACAAAAAGGCACGGTTTAGCTAAGAGAGCCAAACCAGACTCATACGTTTTAGAGTCGGACGACGATTCATCCGCCGAGTCGGATAAATCAGATGTCTCAGGATCTGATTACTATGAGGAAGAGGATGCGGGGGCTTCGGCAATCCTCCCGGATGCCAACCCTGACGACCAGGGCAAAGACGTACTAGACGCCATGGGGGAACCCCTATTTAACCCGGACACTATTTCCCATCCTCACTCCGGGGACTGGTCCCCACTGCCCCACGTGTCCCAATATGTAGAACTCTGGGCACGCAAAACTTTGGATAAATCCAATCGCAATAAGCTTAGAGCGGAGTGCCCCCGCCCGCATATCCCCATGAAGGCGGTTGTCACACCTACAGTGGACCCCATTTTAATGAAATACCTGCTGAAAACAGGTAAAATGCCTAAGAAAGGATAGACCGGTCCTTTACAAGTATCCAAGACCGCATCCTGGACCTGTTCGGGCCTTTGACCAAAATTCTGAACTTAGCGGAACAATCCGCGACAACAGGCCAAGGGGTTGACCTAACACAACTTCGCGGTTGGGCCCAAAGAACCATATGCCTTACGGGCAATGCCAACACCACCTGTTCAGTTGAACGCAGGCGCTCTATACTCATGCGCCTCGACCCACAGCTAGCCCATCTAGCGGAGTCCGAGCCAGGCCCCTCAGCAGGGGGCATGCTTTTTGGCGAGTCCTTAATAAAGGACATTAATAAATTTGTCGGTATGTTCAACAGCCTGGATAAGGCACAAACGTCCCTGAAAAAACCCAACAATGCCAGAGTTTTTCCCCGGGCCGGCAGATACAGGGGCCGCTCTGCCGGCCGATACAACTCGGGCAGACCCTTCCAGAGGTCTTCCGCTCAAACGCACTATACTCAGGCTCCCACCCACTATACCACCACCGCGCAACCGGCACCATTCTTCCCTCCCCGTGGGAGACCCTGGAGGGGACGCGGCCAGAGAGGATACCCTCGTTCACGCCCGTATTCCGGTGAGTACCACACCCATTCCCTTCCCCCTCATACCGGTGGGAGGCCGCCTAATGTTTTTTACGCTCGCCTGGTCTGCGATTACGGCAGACTCCTGGCTTCTGAATACAGTAACAGGTTTCCAAATAGACCTTGTGTCCCCACCGACTCTGGGGATATTGCCACCCCCTATCCATTTTTCAGAAGAAAACGTGACCCTCATAGACACCGAACTTCGGGAATTGATAGCCAAACATGCGGTCACCGAAGTCACCACCCCATCACCGGGTTTCTTCAGCAACCTCTTCCTAGTCAAGAAGAAGGGGGGGGTTATCGCCCGGTCATAAACCTCCGGGACTTGAACCAACATGTCGCCTATCGACATTTCAAAATGGAAGGCATTCACTGCCTCCGAGACCTACTCACCCCCGGGGACTGGTTAGTGAAGGTGGACCTAAAGGACGCCTACCTCACAGTTCCCATGCACCCGGACTCCCAACATCTCCTCCGTTTCAGATGGTGGGGTCGCATCTGGCAATTTACGTGCCTACCGTTCGGCCTGTCCTCAGCCCCATGGTGTTTCACCAAGCTGCTGAAACCGGTCGTGGCAGCGTTGAGGAGCAGGGGAGTGCGTCTGATCATCTATCTGGACGACCTCCTCATACTAACTCACTCCAAGAATATGGCCTATCGCCATATGAATTGGACCATCGACCTGTTACAAACCCTGGGCTTCATTATCAACCGAGAGAAATCGGTTCTCGTCCCGGCTCAGGAGATGGAATTTCTGGGTTTCTCGATAGACACCCACCTCGCTATCCTTCGACTGCCCAGCGCAAAGCTGGCCCTAATCCGAAAAGAGATCAGGGCGGTTTTGCGCAAAGGTTTCCTATCCCTACGCGTCCTGGCACGCATAGTGGGCCTATTAGCTGCGTCCATTCAAGCCATCTTTCCGGCTCCCTTACATTACCGAGCCCTCCAGAGGTTAAAAATCCTACACCTGCGTCAGGGCCTTCGCTACGCGGACGAAGTGTCCCTATCCCCAGAAGCTCGGGCCGAACTACGCTGGTGGCTCCGTCACGCCACCGACTGGAACGGCCGGACGATTTTCAACGCACGACCAGACGTAGTCATAGAATCGGACGCGAGCCGACGGGGCTGGGGCGCCCGCTTGGGGATGAGGTCCACGGGAGGGATCTGGTCCAGGGAGGAATCCCTGTTGCATATCAACGCTTTGGAACTCTCAGCGGCTCTCTTCGCCATTCAGAGTTTCTTGGCAACACGGACCAATTGTTGCGTATTATTGCGCATGGACAATATTGCGGCGGTTCAATACATCAACCGCCTGGGAGGTACCAGATCCAAAATTCTAGCGGACATCTCTGCAGAGATTTGGCACTTCTGTCTGTCTCGAGACATCTCTCTTATAGCGGAGTACATTCCGGGGGTCTCCAATACAGTAGCAGACTGGAACTCTCGGTATCTGGTAGATTCCAGCGACTGGGGTTTAGACCGTTCGGTTTTCACCCAAATAGAATTACTTTGGGGCCCCTTGGGCATAGACCTTTTCGCCTCTCGCCTCAACCACCAACTGCCCCACTTCTTCAGCTGGAGACCGGACCCAGGGTCCTCGGCTGTGGACGCTTTCCGCCACTCTTGGACAGGAGGTACGCACTATGCGTTTCCCCCATTCTCGATGATCCCCAGGGTCCTTCTACAAATTACCAATCAGGGAGCTACGGTGGTTCTGATCACGCCGTGGTGGCCAGCTCAACCCTGGTTTCCCCTGCTGTTGGACTCGATCATCGACCATCCCAGACTCCTTCCCCGATTCCCTCGTATCCTGTCTCACCCGACCAAGGGCATTCATCCCCTGGTGGAGGAAGGCACTCTGACGCTCCTGGCGTGGCTGGTCTCCGGGTGCCGGACCCGGGTGACGGCCTTTCAAGCTCGGCTAGAGACCTCCTCGCCATGGCCTGGGCCCCCGGGACTCGGTCGGCATACCGATCAGCCTGGCAATTCTGGGTACGTTGGTGCGACCAACGGCAAGTTGATCCCTTGCGTGCCCCTGTAAACGTCATTGCAAACTACTTGGCAGACTCTTTCTCCTCTGGCAAGGCTTATAGTTCCATCAATGTCTACAGGTCAGCCATATCGGCCTACCACTACCCAGTGGATTCCATGCCTGTAGGCAAACACCCCCTGATTTGCAAACTTCTGCGGGGTATCAGGTTCAAACGACCCCCGCGGCCTAAGTATCAGTCCACCTGGGACGTTTCTAGGGTCCTTACCATGCTCTCGGGCTGGGGAGACAACGATTCGCTGTCTCTTAAGATGCTGTCCTTCAAGCTCACTATCCTGCTTTGCCTGGTTTCTATAAAACGCGTTTCCGACGTTAGAGCCTTGGACATTTCAAGACGCCAATTTTCACCTCAGGGTGTCAAGTTCACGATAGTCCGCAGGACGAAGACCGGTCTGCACTCGGTCTTCTATCCCTTCTTCCCTTCACACCCACGACTCTGTGTGGTCAAATGTCTACAGGCATACGAAGCGCACACTGCGGACCTACGTAGTCCAAACTCCTCTCAATTATTAGTTTCTTACGTCAGACCCCATCACCCAGTCACAACTGCCACCCTGGCACGTTGGGTTAGATCCACCATGGCTCTGGCTGGTATAGACATCACCCTGTTTGGAGCACACTCCTCCAGAGGGGCCATGGCTACCAAGGTGATGGCGACCGGAGGCTCTCTCTCTGATCTGCTAATGGCGGCCGACTGGTCTTCTGAATCAGTCTTCCGTCTTTTTTATTTCAGACCAGAAGATCATGTTGCCATGTCTGTTTTATGATGCTGATTGTTATGTACTGTCTTGTTTTTCCTTTTGGTATATACATATATTTCTGCTGTGTTAGCTTTGAACTTGCATAAGATATGAGCCTCCTGTCTGATGTATAATTCGAGATTTTCCTAGCTTGTGACGGAAAATATTGATTATATGAAGACAGGAGGCGAGTATCTTCCCTCCCTTCCCAACCCTTTCACGTTTTGTGTTTTGTTTCAGGTTATTGACATATCTATTACCTGGAATTTTCATTTAAACTATGGTTAGGGTGATGTTCCCCTGTTCGGTTCAATCAGCAAGTCGACGCGACACCGTGGCCCAGCACAGTCGGGACCTACAGCCTACTCTTCTTTGGAAGTCTTCGGTTACGGATAAGGGGCCGGCTGGTCGAAGAGTCGATAATCAGAGGCTAGAAACGACACCTCGCATTCACACAAAGAAAGAGGAAGATCCTAGATGAGAGCAGTCCATTTATAGAGACTAGTATGGGAGTGGTTTAGGCCATGGGACTGCTGGGAGGTGTGGTTCTACCAGTTTTTTCTTTTTATTACATACGTTAGATGTTTTACACTTCTGCTGTGAGCATTAATAAAGAAGGATTAATGCATAAGATACTCGCCTCCTGTCTTCATATAATCAATATTTTCCGTCACAAGCTAGGAAAATCTCGAATTATTACTAGTCGCACAACATTAGAATTCTACTATAGCTTGTGGGCGGAGCATTCGACCGGAAATGTACAATTGCGGTGTCGTACAGTTTAGCTGCTTCGTCGAATCTTCTTAGAACATTCGACAGACACCACAAGCCTTCAATTGACAGATTCGACCGTAATTCAGATTTTCAGACGAATGCATTTTTTAACGAAACAAAATAAATAAAAACAAATTTCAGGAGTAACTAAATACATGTATTTTTCGGACGAAAACAAAATTTCCAAACAAAATTTTTCAGTGTGCACATGTCTATTTATAACCCAGGAAAGGCTCATCTGTTCTCCTCTCCAGCTTTACTTTGTTACTGCGGCTTGACCTCCTTTGACTTCATGGTTAAGTTCCACCAACTGCCCTCCCAGGGACCAGAATGGGTTTCTAATTGGCTAGTAAATGCTTGACCATAAAGATGGGGGGGCTAAAATTTGAAATCCAGCTCAGTAACAGAGTAAAACTAAATCAGATAGGGGCACAAAAAAATCATGAAGGCAATAGTAGGCATTGAGGGTTATTTACGAAAAGCAAATCCACTTTGCACTACAAGTGCAAACTACAAGTGCAAATTGCACTTGAAATTACGCTGAAAGTGCTCTTGGAAGTACAGTAGCTGTAAATCTGAGGGGTAGATCTGAAATGAGGGGAAGCTCTGCTGATTTTATTATCCAATCATGTGCAAGCTAAAATGCTGTTTTTTATTTTCCTTGCATGTCCCCCTTTGATCTACAGCAACTGCACTTCCAAGTGCACTTTCAGTGCAATTTCAAGCGCAAATTGGATTTGCCTTTAGTAAATACTGTAATCCCCATTGTGCATACTCAGAGGTAGAACATTTACTATTAACATTTTAAAATTGAGCAAGCTTATATTTTAAGTGGACTCGCAGGGAGGGAAAAGTAGCTAATGACACTATATATATATATATATATATATATATATACATATATATATATATATATATATATATATATATATATATATATATATATATATATATATATAATATAAAAATAATGTATTTTTTGCTCTTGTTTGTATTTATTAAAATTAATCTTTGGGGCATGGTCCCTTCACTAGAAACTGAATTATGTATGGCTAGGCCAGGTGTGTGTTGAACCATGAACATTCGTATGACTGTGTGATTTTTAGATTATGTTTATGCATCTGTCATGACATAATAGGCTGTTCTAAATCACACAATGAGACCTATGTATAACTACAGCAATAATAATGTGTCTTGCCACATTAATACGTCTCCCTTACTAGTCACATAGACTCGAATGGTGTTTCTTTTGCACTTCTGCATGATAATATTTATTTTCACTCAGAGGTACAATTTCCATTTAAATATATGAATCATGATCCTGTCTCCATTGTAGAAACTTCAATGAAACCTATCATCTACTCCTTGTTCTTTGTCTGCTGACTGCCAGTTTCATACAAGTGTAATTGTCTGATGAATCCATATTATAAAGTTTTATGGCATATGCTTGGCGTAGATTGTTACTGACAGTAAAGAGGCAGATTATGGAGACTTTAGTGTAAATGGGCATTAAAATGCAGAACATTTTTATGCGGTTTAGCTGAGATATTCAGAGTATGGGAATGGCGAAAATGAATTCCTTTTCCAATTATTTTCAGATTGTTTAGGGCAGAATAAAAAAAAGAATGGCCATACACCAGCAAATCCAGCTATTTCACCGCTGGCAGACAAATCTTTCTGATAGTCTGCCACATGTAGAGATTGCAAACAAACCCTCACCCAGCCACAATGTAGGAAATCAGCCATTTTCTTATTTTTACAATACAGAATAGAACAGACTATTTCACTAGCAAAAATATGTTTTCATTAAATGCCAAAAGTACATCGTATCCTTTTTAAAGCAGATAAATATTTGAAGTTTGTACTCTCATATGAATATAACAATGTGTATATATGGTTTAATTCTCATAAGACAGTTGATACAGAAGATTGGAGGAGCTAAAGTTTTCTTTTTAATGGAATGAAATCTAAATAATGGTTACATATTAAAAGCCCAACTTGGGGCTCTAGATTTATTTCCCTTTGCCCCCTCATATAAGCTTGTGGATCCTTAATGCTGAAGATAATGGGGCCACAAAATGACATGATGCCGCTCTCTACAGCATTTACCGTTTTGCCCACGGCAGGGAGAGCAGCATTGGACCCCTTGGCTCACATGAAAAGGGTTGTATATTGCTGAATATCATTTAGTCCAGAACAAAAGATCACTAAGTTTTTTTTTTAAGCTCCTAAAAACTATTATGAGCATTTTGTTTTCTGCTCCTAGAAGCTAATAGTGTTATGCTATGTGTCTATACACACTATTTTATGCTACCATTTTTCAAGCTTCAGTGTTTAGGAGTAGAAAAAAAAATGGTTTTGTAGACTTTTTGGGAGCATTTTCCCAGCAGAAAAAAAAACGCTACTAAAAAGCTTTTGTTAAGCATTCTTTTCCTTCATGCACTGTAAAACCTCTAATAAAAGCTACTAAAACGTTACTACAAGCTAGCATAAAAATGCTGTTAGCCACATTTTTTATCCAGCGTTTTTTCTAGCGTTTTTCAGTTTTTAAAAAACACTAGAATATATAGGAAACACCAGGATAAATGAATGGGTGAACCTCCTCAGTAGGTATACAGACAGCAATACAAACTTGACAGGGGGATCTAACCCTTTCCTACATTGAATTGTGTACAAACAGTCAGACTTTCCGACAAGAACTTTTGTTGGCGAAAAATTTGAGAACCAGCTCTCAAACATTTGCTGTCGGAATGTCCGACAGCAAATGTCCGATGGAGCATACACACAAGCTCACATCGAACATTTGTTGTCAGAATGTCCAATCGTGTTTATGCGGCATTAGAGTTCTATATGTGATAGCAGTATGAAATCAAGTGCAAAAGCAAATCAGGACCTCATCCGCACATTGCCAGCTGTGGCTGGATTCACAGGTGAAGGTGAATAGTTGCAGCCGCTCAGCCTGTAAAAAAACAATGACAGGCTGACATGGGCCATAGCTGTATTTGGATGTACAGTAATTGTACATTAAGCAATTACCTGTGGTTGAGGACAGATGATTGACCCTAGATGAAAACAACCCATATGCTTGTCAGGAGTAAAATAGTGCAGTGTATTACTGGAACATTTACCATCTCCAATCATTTTTTTTTTTGTATGTTATGGGAAACAGCAGATATGCATGTGAATGGGAATGGCTTAAAGCGGAGTTCCATCCAAAAGTACAAACTTCTGCTTGTTCCTGTCCCCATTTCCGGGAGACGGTGCTGTTCCTTCCTCCGCTGCCATGCCAGTTAGACAGTGCAGCATGCTTCATGCCTGCGCAGTAGGGAGCCGTCTGTGAAGCCAAAAGGCTTCACTACCGTTCTCTTTTGAAGGAGATGGCGGAGGCAGCACCCGATAGCCGATATGAACATCGGCTGGGGTGCCTCTATATGTAAGTGTCCATATATTAAAAGTCAGCAGCTACTTTTGTAGCTGCTGACTTTTAATTTTGTTTTCCCAGGTTGGAACACTTCTTTAATGTATCTATTTTTGGTGTGAAATTTGGTAGCCATGTGTACATGATGGTAGCCATATTTGCTCAATGCATTAGCAGGATGCCATTGGCTTAGCCGTGCTGCAAAATGATGGGAACTTGGTACATGCTAAGTTCTCTGTCCCTTCTCTGCACGTGAGTGCACTGGCAATACATCATTCATGTATCTCTGTGCATGTCAATGTCCATTCTGCCATTAATCTTCAATATGCTTACCTGGTTTTGAAAACATCAGAAACAGGTAGGTAAAAAAAAAAACATAACATGCTGGTAAAGGATGAGGGGATAGGGTGGGGCACGGAGTTGGCGTTTAAAAACTTTTTTTGTCTCCAGAGTAAAAGCAGATCAGAAAGCTGCATCCAGAGACACAGCTCACCAGAAAACATAAATAAGCGTATGATTACGGTCTTCTTTCTCAGTCTAGCAGTCAGATCTGACTGAGTAAAAACAGCTGGTTCACTGTTTGCCTGTTTTTTTTTGTCTCAGTTGTCAAAGAGGTAGACTAAAGCCTCAGGCTCCGTACACACGTCCGAGGAACTCGACGGGCAAAACTCGTTTTGCTCGTCGAGTTCTGTGTGAAGCAGCCGAGGATCTCGGCGAGCCAACTTTCCTCATTGAACAACGAGGAAATAGAGAACATGTTCTCTATTTGGCTCGACGAGGAACTCGTCGGCTTCCTCTGCCGAAAGTGTACACACGCCGGGTTTCTCGGCAGAATTCAGCTCCGATCGAGTTTCTGGCTGAATTCTGCCGAGAAACTCGTCGTGTGTACGAGGCCTGATACACACGATTGGATTTTCTGCAGACAAAGCGTAGGATTTTTTTTCCGAAGGGCTTTGGCCAGGAACTTGTATTGCATACAAACGGCAAAGAATTGTCGGCCAACAAACATGAAACTACATGGTTTTTCAGCTCTTTTGCATCACCCTTTGGCCAACTTCTGCTAATGTTGTGTTATGGTGAGCATTGCTTCTGAGCATGCGTGTTTGTACTTTGGAGTTTTGTCTGATGGACTTGTGTACACACAAACAGATAATCCAATATCACACGTTTGTTGGCAGACAATTTTAAAGCATGCTATCCCACATTTGTTGGCTGAAAATTCGGCAACAATTGTCCGATGGAACATACAAATGGTCGGATTTTTCGACAACAGCCTGCCATCACATAATTCCCATCAGATAATCCGATCGTGTGTATGATGCATAAGAGTGATCATAAATAGGCAAGAAGGTTATCTGCCCATCCATAATCCAATTGTTAGAATGAGTCCACGAGTCTCACCTAATTATATAAGTGGCATACACACACTATTTCATTCCACTATATAGAAGTGGCCAGTTTTACTCAAAAGCTTGCACTACATATTTTGTAGTTAGCCAATTAATGGTATCAACCCAAAATCTATTTTCCCTACTTTTGTCAATATCTAACATGGTATATCATTTTGCTGTTGCTCCTGACAGCTGTAAACAGTCGGGTCAACTAGCAAGGAACCAGAAGGAAAGAATATTGAGACTGTAAAGTAGGATACTTCTTTAAAATAGCCTGAGCATTAAATTAGTGAATGCGTATACGTCTTATTATTCTCCTGTACTGGGTTTATAGGCTTGAGAATTGTCAGTTCAGCCTAGTGGGTTACAGTAACATCACCCTATTATTAAGCCTTTATAAACTTGGTCATAGTATTTTACAATGTATGTCTAATGCTTGCAAAATATGTTGATACATGCAGTAATACACAGTATCTATAAAGGGCCCAGTATGGTGTGCCTCATAGCTACCGGTATTTAAAAATTACAGTATTCTAGATAGCTTTGATATTCCCATAGGTGTGTGCAGCCTAATGCATTAGTGCACCCTTAAACTCAAACACACATGCATGAGTATATATATATATATATATATATATATATATATATGACCCTGGCACATTGATCCATTGATCTCCCTGCTGGCACAGTGAAAGAGAAGAGCATAAACACTTCTCTTATGGCAGAACCGATAAGAGGGAGATCGTTCCCATGTTCCTGTTGCTACACAGAGTGATAACACTAATGCGCATAGGGTGATTAGGGTGTGCCTGGGCATACCCGGCACACCCTGTGCGCACACCTATGGATATTCCTATATCCTTTAATTTAAAAAATGTACTGATAAATAAGAAGGCCAGTATGGTGGCCTGAGTTTATGGGAGCAGCTCGGAGGGTATTTAAGCAGCCCACTCACACATGCTCTTTGTCAGTTCAGTGTGCGGTACTACACGTCACAGGGCTGACTCTTCCCAGCTCACCTCATGTCCGTGAGTCTGCGCATTCAATCTCATTCGACATCCCAAGTGCATTGCGGCTTCTCCGTTCATGGTCTTCGTCGGCGGTTCCTGCTTACTGTCGCAGGTAGTATTCAAACCTTTTCGTATCATGTGCAATCTTGCAATTCGTTATGCTTCTTATCCTGCATCCCTTTTGTAAAAAAACTGCCTCTGAGTTATTGTTGCTCTTGTTCGAACATCGTTCGGCACAGGCTTGGTACATTTGTAACTTCCTCCTGCCAAACATACAATTCATTTGTAAATCCAAGCCTCCGAGCCACTGTCAGTCGTTGTCTGATATCACTCGCCACAGGCTTCGCTGGTTATAAAATTTACTGTCCATGGTTGCTGTCTCATCCATTTGGAGATTAGCATGTATTGTTTGTATGGGTTCTTTGGCAGATTGAGGTGCTAATTGGACCCACCTAGTGCCTTTTCTGCACTTGATTAGCCTGGGGGGATGGGTGGTTGGTAGGTGTTCGGTTTCGAAGCAAGGGGCAGCATACACTCTACAACCTATTTGTTCAATACTCCTTACTATCGATTCGTATCAGATTCATTTCATGCATTTTACAACCGTGTTGTATCAGTCATTTCTCTTTATAACCGATTTGTATCAGATACATTGCATACTTTCTACCGTTGCCATTCATTGTTTCCCCCATTCCGTGTGTGTTTTAGTTCCCGCAGCGGAACTTACAAGTTGTTTGTACGCGGTTCTCTCTCATTTATTTACCAAAGTTATTGCCTGTGCATCAACACACCTCAGTGACAAACAATCAGCCACACAAACACACAGTGGCACCCAGTTGACCATTTATCTTCAGTGGCACGCGAGCCACTCATCTTTTCTCTGTCTTTTTCCCTGAGGTTTGTTCAGGTTTCCATCCAGCACCAGCGAGTGCACATTGGTCAGCGAGTGCGTGTTGGTCTGCGCGTGCACGTTGGTCTGCGAGTGCACGTTGGTCTGCGAGTGCACGTTGGTCTGCGAGTGCACGTTGGTCTGCGAGCGCACGTTGGTCTGCGAGCGCACGTTGGTCTGCAAGCGCACGTTGGTCTGCAAGCGCACGTTGGTCTCCAAGCGCACGTTGGTCAGCGAGTGCATGTATATTGTCTTGTTGAGCACCTGTGTATTGTCTTTATTTTCTCACACCAATGCAAGATCCAGTCCAAGTTCTCAAACTAGACCAAGCATCAGTAGAAGACTTAGCTATGTGGGACAACTTCCCCACCTGATAGAACAGCATTTCAATCTTCATTCCGGCAGTGTCAGCCGAGTCACCACAGGCTTTTGCGGCCATTTTTCGGCTTCCACTGGTTCTCCAAACCTTGGCCCCCAGAAATTCTCTTAAATTTCTGCTTCACCCAGTCTTCATCGCGCCTCGTGCTGTACCCCATCGTGGCAGCTGCCCAGGTCTGGGGCCACACTTGAACAGGACAGACAGTGTTCTTCACCACAGACAATCAGGCCACAGCCGACATCATCAATTAAGGTATATCTAAGTCACTCCCCATTACATCCTTTCTGCGCAGGCTCGCGCAGCTGTCACTCCGTCACCAGTTAATATCTTCTGTAGACATATTCCAGGCAAATGCAAAATCGCAGCTGATGCGCTGTCCCATTCCAACCTTACTTTGTTTTTTCCAGCAAGAGCCTGGAGCCGACCCAACAACTATCCCTGTCCCACCCTGGTCATTGCTGACGATGGACTGAAGTCGCATCTCACCTGGCCCCCTGCCCCGGAGCAGCAATAGTTAGACAAGTCCTAGCCTTCATATCATATTGCCACACGCAGCTGACCCTTTCTCACAATACTATCACGCCATATCTAGATGGTGCCCAGCATTTCCTGTCCTTGCAGGACCCCAGGAAACTGTCAGTATTCTCGAACCCATGCAGTCAAGTCCCTCCTACAGGGCATACAGAAGCACCAACCTGTAGTCAGTGGCAAGTGCCTACCCTTTAAGAGTGCCCTCTTTAGGGACATGTCTGAAATCCTTACTCGTTCTCCGTTTAGGGCTTTGCCCAGCCTAGTCACCCAAACAGCCATCTACCAGGCCTTCTACGGTTCCCTACGACCTAGTGAATTTACAGTCAGCGGCTACAGCAGTCCGACACTGTTCCGATGCCACCCGACTTGCTTTTGAACCACTACACTCTCAGTGTGCAAACGCAACAAACCAGCCCTGGGGGTTGACATCAACCTGTTTCAGACTAACAATGCCTGACGCCCAGTGACGGTGCTCGACCAACTACTGCACCATCTACCCAGCCAATCTGATGGTAGCTCGTTGCTACCCTTTCTAAACCAGCTCCCTGAGTGGCAGCAAGTGTGTCAAGCATGTCAGAATCCTCCTAAGTAACTTGGGCTTCAAACCCCAGTCAGTTCTCTGGACATTCTTTCTGAATTAGATCAGCCTCAGCTGCGTCCCAACAGGGAGTACCAGACCACGTAATCAAGATACCAGGCTGATGGAAGTCTCCTTGTTTTGCCACATACATCCCAAATCCTCAGGAAGAAATGGCACAAGCCGTTACCAAGCTGGCTCAATAAATACAAGAAATCAATAAAAGCTATTTCCTTATCTGAGTCTTTTGCCCTCTTTTCTTGGCATACTGACCAGACCACCAAGGCACTCTTCAGGTCTATTTATGTTGTAAGTCTTGCCGCGTGTTTATGTGATCCACATCTCTCTCGGCCAGAGGGTAACGACCATAAATATGAAGGCCAGTATGGTGGCCTGAGTTTATGGGAGGAGCCCAATGGGTATTTAAGCAGCCCACTCACACATGCTCTTTGTCGGTTCAGTGTGCGGTACTACACGTCACTGGGCTGACTCTTCCCAGCTCACCTTATGTCCCTGAGTCTGCCCATTCAACCGCATTCGACACCCTCCCGCCCTTCCCTTTTCCAGGGCACTTCTCAGCATATCCTTCTTCAATTAACTACCCATTACTTACCTTGGGTATGCCCTCTTTTCTTGGCATACTGACCAGACCACCAAGACACACTTCAGGTCTATTTATGTTGTAAGTCTTGTCACGTGTTTATGTGATCCACATCTCTCTCGGGCAGAGGGTAACGACCATAAATATAGAATATAGATCACTTTTCTTAGTAGATGTGGGGTGGGTGATCCCATATTTTTCAGCAATAACCACAGGCAAGATAACAAAATTTTGACCCTACAATGACTTTCAGATGTAGGTAAAAGGGTTCACATGGCTTGCAAATACATTACCATCACTCAAAGTGTCTATACAAAGAATAGAGGTATATATTAATCCACCATATTGACTGGTTTGTAAGCAGACTAATATAACGTGTTGACTTGTTGTGCCTTTTACACTGCTCTTGGTGGTTATCTATTGTTTCCCACATAAGCTATATCTATATATCTGGAAGATCCAGAACATTCACCATTGTGCAGTGTTCAGTTAAAGCCAAGAACCAGTTGCAAATTCCTGAGAAAAGATTAATGATGGTGAAGAGAGTTCAGTGATAACATCCATCAAGATTAACAAGGACTTCCAGGCCTTATGGATAGATGGACTTCATCACAGTAGTTCACCTTTGCATGACATGAAAAATAGGGATAATTTAGAAATAGAACATTTAAATCCATGAAAGAAAGCCATATAAAAGTTTCTTTTGATCACAAGAGCCAGAGGAAAAACTCTTATGTGCATAAACTTTTGAACAATGTCTGCAGTAGGTCTATGCTGGCACAGAGCTGATATGAAAAGAATTCAGCTAAACCAACACTCGGCTCATCTGCATGAGCTCAAGGTCCTTTAGAGGAGGGAAACAATTATTGTTATAAACATGTCGTCTAAAGCTATTTTGCTGCTGTGTGCATGATGTAGAGAGCTTTTTCCTCCCCCTTTTCAGTAGCCGTCAAAAACATATCTTCCCACGTGAAATCCTACCTTTTTAAAAAAGCATTCCAGTCACTTGAAGTAATGACTACAAACCTATTATTCTAATGTCTATACTGCAAATCACTGGATTTGTACTTTACAGATCCAAGCAAGAGTCATACAGCCAGTAGTGATTCAGCTGCTCTTCAGCATAAAATACAGTATTGTAACATTTACTAGATTAATGGATGTTTTCATTCCCTTTCAGACTAAGATCCATAATATATACAGACACAATGTTTTGCAAAATTTTGCACCCTTATACCTTGGTGGCTAATGAGGTCCCCTAGGTAGCCTGATCCTTGTTGTATGATGGGGCAGAATTTAAGTTGGGTACCAATCTTTTTAGTATTTTTTTTTTTTTGTTAAACTCAAGTTTTGGAGAGAGGGTTTGGAGATGAAGGATACCCAACAACAGCACACACATAGGACAAGTCTGGTGAAGTTGTAGTAGTAATAATAAGGACCTTTGGGGGAAGACTTTCGGTAATCACTGGCCCTTAAGAGAGCTGTCAAAGTTTCCTGGGTCTGCAATCAAAGAATTATTTTTACAATGTTTAAAAGGCAGCTTCTAGCCAGCTACTTTGTGACACTTTTCAGCAAAAAGATAATATTTCAGTCCAGCTTCATTCAAGTAGTTGCTCCATCGCTAATAGAGCTGCATGATTCTGGCGAAAATGAGAATCATGTTTTTTTTTTGCTTGCAGATAGATCACGATTCTCGCGGCGTAACATCATCTTTCACATTAAACAAAAAAATTGGGCTAACTTTACTGTTTCTTTTATGCAAATACAGTGTGACATAAAATATTGCAACAATCGCTATTTTATTCCCTATGGTCTCTGCTAAAAACATATATATAATGTTTGGGGGTTCCAAGTAATTTTCTAGCAAAAAATACTGATTTTAACTTTGTAAGAAGCAAGTGTCAGAAAAAGGTTTATACTTTTAGGGCCCTTTCACACGGGGAAGATCAGTAATGATCCGCCCCGTGAACCTTCACTTGCTCAGCGGGGATCACTCCATTGATCCCTGCTGAGCCAGCGGATGACAGGGCGGTCCCCGCACACTGTGCAGGGACCGTCCTGTCTTTTCTCCGCTCTCCCCTATGGGGGGATCGGATGAACACGGACCGTCTGTCCGTGTTCACCCGATCCGATCCGCAGACGAAAGGAAAAATAGGGTTTTCCTCCATTTGCAGAATCGGAGGAATGCGGAGGTGGGTGAGATCGGGTGTCAGAGGATGTTCATCTGCTGACACCTGCAATCTCATAGGGACCAATGTATGTCCCTTTTTCATCCGCACACGGAGGGATGAAAAGGCAGATATACGGTCCGCAGGTGTGAAAGGGGCCTAAGTGGTTACGTTTCCTGCATTTACACACAAAAGTTTTATCCCTTTAATCTAACTAAAAAGAGTTACAATGTTTCTACTTATCTACTAGCACAGACATTGTTGTTAAAAACTTGTCAGACTGCCAAAGTGAGCAGAGAGCTCTCTATACTTGTTACATGAAAGAATCGGGAAACTCTGCAATAGAGATTGTGAGGGGGGGTAAAATCGAGATCGTGATTTTCTAATGATTAATTGTGCAGCTCTAATCCCTAGCACAAGTTCTTGGGCCTACCGCTCATGCACCTGGCTGAAAACAAACTGCAAGGACCTTCAAACATACATGCAACCCAGGTAAATCCCAGGAGTCAGAGAACACTCTGGAAAGGTGACCTAAACCATATTCTTTTGAGTGGTATGTGCAGTAGTACAATATTTTTTTTGATCTTGGGGTCTATGCGGTACCTTGATGATACTTGTTGCAACCCATGCACTCCCCTTCCTTTTCAGTCCCACTGCTGAATTTACCCCCAAGTGTCCTGAGATGACCAGTTAGAGGGAAACAAAATAAATTCAGATTATAAATATTTTGCTTTGGTGCTGCCCTCTTGCTCTGTTGTCCCAAACACTGGTCCATCAGTGCATTTTGGCTAGCACTGTCCTGCCCACGGACATACATCAGGCTCAGTAAACTAAGCTATACCACATCTGTGCCGACGGGTATCACTCGAGTCACACCCCCCCCCCTGTAAAGCCAGGCTTCAGCCTGCTCTGTGTGTAACCTAGACTGCCGCTGCCTCCCTGTCACCATGCCATGCCGCCCGGTGCCCGCTAAGTCTTCTTCAGTCGTGGAGGGGGGGCGCCGGCCTGACACCCCCCCCCCAGTGTGTGGCACCTGGTGCGGCACGCCCCCCCCCCCCCCGCCCCCTACTTAGTATGCAACTGACCACATGTTTTTTTGTCTATAACAATTACAATAAGTAACTCAATAACTGAGATGAAAGGGGACACTACAGTTTAAGTACTCTACTGTAAGACTGAGAGTCTAAACACATGCCAAATCCAAATGCTCTTTGATGCACAACTCTCGAGTAAACAGAAAACTTTCTTTTTTTGTCCCTGATCCTCCTTCAGTTGTGTCACACATTCTTCCCCCTCCCATACACTGCAGTTTACAGTGGGAAGATTTTAGCAGCAGAGTCAAACCAGAAAGCAGGGCTAGGTGTGCCAGTATGCTAACTAACAAGCTAAAGTCTGGAAGGTCAGCAGTGACAATACTAATAGCCCTGCCCCCTGCAACCCTTGTGTCGCTGTTGTGCAAGCAGACATAGCACAGATAAGAGTGGCAAGTCTGCTCTGTGGAGCAATGCAGCATCATTGCCACACCATCACAGAAAGCTGCAGATGTCTGTCCTTCACTGGCAAACAAAACAGGTGGGACTTTGTAGGGGGACTTAGAAAAAAGAGTAAGTGCAGCAGCACATACTTTTTTGATAGGAGGTCAAAGTTCTACTTTAAACACTTACATAGGAACCTTCTTCCACTCCATCTAAATTATAATAACCTATGGCTGTACTCTAACAACTGGTTGTGTTTCATAAGACCTATCCACCAAAACGATATGCTAGTTTAGATCCAGTTTTGTAGCCCTATGCCTCCATTTCAGTGGGTGAGTATTAAACAGACCTGGTCTTCCCAGCACTTTGATTTATACATGTCTCTGTGTACAACAGATGCATCCTATGGTGTGTCAATGCAGTTCTAAGGTATTTAAATCACTTTTATCTTCCTCTTTTATGGCTGCTCTTGTGAATGATGTCCTATTTACTGTTGTAACTAGAAATTAAAACAGATGGATTGAAATTTTTTGCTGTTAACTATTTCCGCCCTGCAGCCTTACAGAGAAGCCAGTAAACCAATCAGGTCTACTTGCTTGCTGCACTGCGCTGTACAGATCTTGCAAATGGCATATGTTTTATACATGGCAGTGTTCTATACAGCAGGAAAAAATGATATTCACATTTGCTGATCTGAGCCTTTAAAAATATGCATTGTGTGTCTCTCCACTGTCCCCGGCCCACCCCCTTCATGGATAGTAATGCCTCGTACACACAACTGGAATTTCAGACGGAAAAAGTCAGATTTTCATCGGATATTCCGTCCAGGTGTATGCCCCATCTGACTTTTTCCGTCGGAAATTCGGACAGAATTAGATAGAGAACATGTCCTCAATTTTTTAGATGAAAAAAAATTCTATCAGAATTTCCATTCGTCTTGATGCAATTCCCGACGGACTAAAAACCATGCATGCTCAGAATCAAGTCGATTCATGCTTGTAAGCATTGAACTTCATTTTTCTCTGCTCGTCGTAGTGTTGTACGTCACCGCGTTGTTGACAGTCGGAATTTGGTGTGACTGTGTGTATACAAGACAGCTTGAGCAGAATTCCGTCGGAACTCTGTCGGAAAAACCATCAGAGTGTATTCCGACTGGAAAAAGAGTTGTGTGTACATGGCATTAGGGTTAAATCGAGGATCAGTATTTGTAGCTGCTGGCTTTTAATATTTTTTTTTCGGCGGACATCCGCTTTAAGCTCACCACACACAATGCAAACTCTTTTAAATCAACGAAAAACGTTGTAGTGCAAAAGCCAGCCTGATTGTATAGAAAATGATTGGATAGTTTAGTTAGGACCTCTGGTTCCAATGTTTTGATAAATTAAGTAACATGTAGTGAGAATTAGACAGCTTACAACAGATGCTCCTATTTAAGAATTTCCCCTCTATTACTGCCATGTCATATTTTACCCTATCACTGGCACACTATTCAAGTTCATACATTGCTAGTAGGATGTCAACCCATGCAGATTTATAATTATTAAAGTTAGACATTGGATCTTAGTTCCAGTGTTGGACAGAGTGGGAAAAGGTTAAAATCTCTGTTAGTCTAATACGGTGGTCTGTATCCTCACTGGAGAGTTTTCTGAGAGGTCACCATTAGGCCTCGTACACACGACCGAGTTTCTTGGCAAAAACCAGCAAGAAACTTGCTGGGATTTTTTTTTTGCCGAGGAAACCGGTTGTGTGTACATTTTTCGACGAGGAAACTGTCGAGGATCCCGTCGAGCCAAAAAGAGAGCATGAAGCCTCGTAAACACGACCAAGGAACTCGACGGGCGAAACACATCGTTTTCCTCGTCGAGTTCCTTGTTAGGCTGTCGAGGAATTCGACAAGGCAAGTTTCTCCATTCCCGTAGAGGAAAAAGAAGACATGCTCTATTTTTGGCTCAACGGGATCCTCGACAGTTTCCTCGACGAAAAAAGTACACACGACCGGTTTCCTCGGCAAAAAAAAAATCCCAGCAAGTTTCTTGCTGGTTTTTGCCAAAAAACTTGGTCGTGTGTACGAGGCCTGTCTTCTTTTTCCTCGATGGGAATGGAGAAACTTGCCTTGTTGAGTTCCTCGACAGCCTAACAAGGAACTCGACAAGGAAAACGATGTGTTTCGCCCGTCGAGTTCCTTGGTCGTGTGTACGAGGCTTTAGAGGAAGAGAGGAGAAATATCACGGTTAAGGAAAACTAAAATAAAAGTGGCATATCCTATCAAAGACTTATGGAAGACATTTGACATGAAGACTTTCAAGGTAATGCACGTAATATTTTGCTGCACAATCTGTCAGCATTATTGCATTGGCCTATCATTTGTCTGGTTGCCTAGAAAAGTGATATAGACATTATGGCAGGTATGGCTCGAAAAACAGCAAGAAAATCAAAGACATATTGAGACAGCACAGATTTCTCTTAAGATCAAATGAAATAGATTTGATTACATAGCCTGAATCTGCTGCCAACAATCTATGGGGTTTATTTAATAAAATTCAGACCAACTGGAGCTAAGCTAACCACTATAGATGTCATTCTAGAAATACACTTTACACTGGAAGAACAGCTTGAACTTAACTGACGGCTTTGGGTAACACCTCCCTCCAATTTGTATTACCAGGCTCAAATAAAAATGTAGCGTGTAGTAGCCTGCCTGGTTTATGTATCCTTCTAGATCGAAGCTCGGTTACAACTGTTTATGTCTATACTCAAGTCTGCTTATATTTATATCCAGATAAAGTTTAAAAAAAGAAAATGTATAAAAAAAAAACAAGGGGCAGACTCGATGGTCCATTCTGTCTTTTCTCTGCTGTCACTTTTCTATGTTTATAAAATGTTTATGTGTATGAAAATATTCGTAGTTTTCAGTCTTATCCTCATGAGGATACATTACCATGTTACACCAAAAAAAAAGCGTATGTAATCTCAAAATCTATTTTTCTGTATGTTTTGCTTCATGCATAAGGTTTTTCTTTTAAAAAATGTTTTATTTTTATTTTTTTGTGAATCTGTTGCAAAGCTTCCTAACTGGACATCCTTCAGTTGGCCAAACCTAAAGAGCAGGTCAGTGGCCAACTAAAGGAGCGCACACAGTAGGGTTGCCACCTCAAACACAGGTTTTTTGACTGATTAAGGTGGTAATTAAACTCACTTATCTGCATTAAATTAGCCTCGTATGTAATTCATATGTGTTTGGGTTTAAAGGGATGAGGTGGCAACCCTAGCACACAGAAGGATGACAACGCCACTTCTAATTGGGAGGCATTGTCAGCCTGCAACAGGAAGTGCTGTATTAGCAAGATCTCCAGGTAGAAGGCCTCATACACACGACCGAGGAACTCGACGGGCGAAACACATCGCTTTCCTCGTCGAGTTCCTTGTTAGGCTGTCGAGAAACTCGACAAGCCAATTTTCTTCATTCCCGTCAAGAAAATAGAGAACATGTTCTCTTTTTGGCTCGTCGAGTTTCTCAACAGTTTCCTCGACGAAAATGTACACACGACCGGTTTCCCCGGCAAAAAAATATCTCCCAGCAAGTTTCTTGCTGGTTTTTGCCGAGAAACTCGGTCGTGTGTACGAGACCGAACACTTTTTTCTCCTCCTAGTTAAAACCCTTGTGAGATTTTGTTCTCTTTTCGGCTTTCTATGTCCATTTAAGGAAATTTGCTTTCATTTCCTGTCTTGGAGACGCAACAGGAAGTGAGAAAAAATACTCTTTTAGTTGCCAATGAAACAGATGTCCCTATTAGAAGATATTTTATTTTATTTTATTGCTATTTTATTTATGTTCTGGTGACAGCTAGAATTTAGCATTTCCCTTCACTTTCTGTCCTTATGACAATGATCCTCAAGACAAAAAGGCAAGGTGAATCTCCCCACCAGGGATACAGAAAAACCTGACAGGGGCTTTAACCATATCCTACGCCATTTAAAGTAAACACAAATATTATGGCTTTAGATGAACTTTTTTTTTATTTAAAGTACATCCAAGGCAAAAAAATGTTTTCTCATTTTCAATAGGGTACATTTTTTGCCTTCTCTAAATCATAGGGAATTTTCCCTTCACTTCCTGTCCCGTGGATGCAACCAGCAGTGGGAGAATATCTCTCCTATGTGAGGATTATCCCCTCTTAAGACTCATACACTCGATCGGACTTCAATCTGTCTTTTTCATGGATTTTTGTCCGAAGGGGCATTGGCCGTGAACTTGGTATGCATACACGCGGCAAAACATTTTCAGCCAACATTCACCAAATCACATGTTTTTTCAGCACTTTACTGCCACCCTTTGGGCAACTTCTGCTATTGTTGTCCGATGTTTAGCATTGGTTCAGAACATGCGTGTTTGTACTTTGGATTTTAGTCCGATGGACTAGTGTACACACAATCGGATGATCCGACGTAACACATTTGTTGTCGGAAAGTTTGAGAGCATGCACAGCGAAGATTTGTCCGTAGAAATTCCGACAATTGTCCGATGGAGCCTACAGACGGTCGGATTGTCTGATAAAACACATTCGTCGGACCGCTGTTGTCGGATCGTGTGTATGGGCCATTAGACAGTTATCACATGAACAAGTAAGTGTCCCTATTGGAAAAATTCCCCTCTATTGCTGTTCTGGTGGCAAGTGACATTTTTAGATTAAGCCTCACTTTTATTCCCGATGATATTGGTGATCAGCACAATTAGAGAGAGTAAATCTCTCTAATGGGAATAAAGACAGAAATAAAACCTGACAATGGTTCTAATCCCTCACATTAGCAAATCTAAAAAAAAATGTCTTTGATTTTACTTTACCATACTTTTTTTCTGTTTACAAAAATTGTCATATCTACTTATCACTTACGTTTCCATTGTTTTAACATAACATATACAATAATTAAAGTGGTATTAAACCCAAAACTAAAAATGTTATATATTGTTGCTTACCAATCCATTGAAGCCATTGATGGCTGCATTGGCTTAGTTACCTTTGTTTTCACCTGGTGATCTGGCCAGTAACACCTCCTGCATTAAAGTGCCCCTACTCTGGAAGAAGGAGCAATAGAGACACCCTTGACAAGCAGCATTGTCAATCTGATTGTTAGATGTACTTGTATTTAGATACAATAAAGTCCCAGGTAACACTTTTTAAGCAGTAATAGTAACTATTTTTTTTTCCTTTCGGAATAAAGATTTTACATAAATAAAAGTTAATCATTGTAAGCACCAATTTCAGTGGTAAATGGTGTGTCTCGACCCTCTAACCTCTACCTCTACAGTGTGTTCTTTTGAAAAACAACAGACTTTCCGGATAGATCACCAGGTGAAAATCAAGGAAAGAAAGACTAAAAAGAAAACAAATGCAGCCATTATATCTAAGAATTGGTAAGCTGCAATGTAATAAATGCTTGCTTCAGGGTTTAATACTGCTTTAAGTGATATCAAGTGTTAATAGACACACCTTTCCCAAAGCAGGGTCAGCTGAGGAGGAAAAGGTGACAAAGGGAGTCGATGCCCATTTGGGATCTATACTTTTATATCAAGCAATGCCAGGACTTTATTTACTTTATGTACTAAATATACTGGGGGGAGATTTACTAAAACTGGTGCACACAGAATCTGGAGTAGCCGTGAATAGTAACCAATCAGCTTCTAGTTTTGAGCCCTGGTTCACATTGATGCTACTTGGAAATCGCGCTACTTCACTTGAGCAAGGTCAATGCGATTTCAGATGGACATCTGTGTGGCTTTATGCACAGATGTCTATTGAAGTCGCACCTGAAATTGGCAAAAGTTGTGCAGGAACTACTTTTGCAAATCGATGCGGCGCTGCAAAATCGGTGTCGCACCAATTGGAACAGTGCCATTGCCTCCAATAGGCTGCCACATGTCCTGCGATTTGATCTCTCAAATCGCATAACAAATTTCTCCAATGTGAACCCAGGCTTATTGTCAAAGCTTAATTGAACATGCTGAAGTTAGAAGCTGATTGGTTAATATACACGGCTACAACTAATTCTGTGTGCACCAATTTTAGTAAATCTCCCCCACTGTTTTTGTAATGAAATATACATACAATGTTTGCAATCAAAGTTCATTATTACATTATCTCCTCTTCTTTATATGTATAGAAACCTATGAATGAACCCTGACTTGTGCGTCATCAAGAGACAAGCAAGTATAAAAATGCCCCTACAATTTATTTGTAGCTGGCGTCTGTACCTTACCACATAGCATACATTTTTAATTACCTCCTTTCAAGTTCCAGATTCTGTAAAATCACATAAAGCTTAAGGGAGCCACTTGGAATCTGCGTACAGTACAATGGTAGCAGCCAAAATGTTATGAGTCATTCTGGTTTTTAAGCATCTTACCATGACGTACCGGTCTCTAGGGTATATTTCATGACAGTGAACAGAGGTAAAGATATGCAGTAAACAGTAGCATCTAATCAAAGATCAGGCTTCAGCAATTTAGTGCAGTCTGAGCGATGACCTGTGATTTCTGGTTGGTTGTGTTTACTTTTTGCATATTGTTCTTTGTACTTATTAACACAGAAATCTGATTTAATGAAGAAGCAGGATATTTAGAGTAGGTGCTAATGTTATTCTATAGGGGCCAGATTCTCGTACCTGCGGCGCAGCGTAACGTAACCCGTTTACGTTACACCGCCGCAAGTTTTGAGTCTAAGTGCCCGATCCACAAAGCACTTACCAGTAAACTTGCGGCGGTGTATCGTAAACACGTCCGGCGCAAGGCGGCCCAATTCAAATGGCGGCGGGTACCATTTAAATTAGGCGCGCTCCCGTGCCGGACGTACTGCGCATGCTCTGTTCGCAAATTTCCGGACGTGCTTTGCGCGAAATTACGACGCGCCGACGTGTTGAGAATCGCGACGTGCGTAACGTACTTACGCCGGGAAAACAAAAAAATTCAAAATCGACGCGGGAAAGACGGGCATACTTTAACATGGTGGAGTAATTTTACACCATGTTAAAGTACCCCTAACTTTGCGACGGGAAACTAAGACTTGCGCCGACGTAACGACGGGAAAAACCTTCGTGGATCGCCGTAACTGCTAATTTGCATACCTGACGCTGGTTTACGACGCTAACTCCCCCCAGCGGCGGCCGAAGTATTGCATCCTAGGATCTGATGGTGTAATTCAATTACACCTGTCAGATCTTAGGGCTAGCTATGCGTAACTGATTCTATGAATCAGTCCCATAGTTAGAACGGCCCTAAAACAGAGATACGACGGCGTATCAGGAGATACGCCGTCGTATCTCTTTTGTGAATCTGGCCCTATGTACCCAGTTAATATTTTTAATTATTTTTCTCTACAAACTAACAAGTTTCAGTGCCTAAAGCCTCATACACACGATCGGACTTCCATCAGATAAATCCGTGGAATTTTGTCCAAAGGGCGTTGGCCGTGAACTTGTTCTGCATACAGACGCCAGAACCTTTTCAGCCAACATACACAAAACTACATTGTTTTTCAGCTCTTTAGCACCACCCTTTGGGCAACTTCGGCTTATGTTGTCTGATGGTTAGCATTGGTTCGGAGCATGCATGTTTGTACTTTGGATTTTAGTCCGACAGATTTGTGTACACACGATCGGATGATCCGACGTAACACATTTATTGTCGGACAATTTGAGAGCCTGGCTATCCAACATTTGTTGTCGGAAATTTTGATAACAATTGTCCGATGGAGCATACAGACGGTCAGCTTATCCGTTAAAACACGTCCATCAAACAATTGTTGTCAAAATATCCGATCGTGTGTACCCTTTGAGACTTCATAACACAGGAACTAGTATTTTCAAAGGTCAGCATTGGTAGCCACCATAATTCACATTATCTATTAAGTTTGTGGTGCCACAAGCAATCCGTTTTATTATTGTTTGTATTGTATTTAGTATGGGTCCATGTAGTTTCTCTTTCAAAACACATCAAAGTGCAGTTTGATGTAAACCATCAAAAGCAGATGTCAGTACTCTCTTAGGCCCCCTTCAGACAGGCACCTCCGCTAAGCGCAATCCACTTGCTTAGTGAGGATCTCTCCCCTGATCCCCACTGAGGAGGCGGGCGACAGGTCCGTGTCCGCTCCACTATGCAGAGAGGACATGAACACAGTCCCGCTTTCCTCTATGGGGCAATCGGATGGAAAGGGACTGTGTGTCCCTTTCCATCCGATCTGCTGAACCAATGGGGAATAGGACCACCATCCGTCTGTTTTTAGCAGACATGTATCCAATGCTGGAATAGTTTTCGATAACACAGTGGCTCCAATACCCAAGGGATAAAGAGGATGTCTATGGAATTTGTGAGTTCAGAACAAACTAAGGTTGATTTACTAAAACAGAAAAGTGCAAAATCTGAATGCAGCTTTGCATATAAACCAATCCTCTTTTTTTTGTCAAAGCTTAATTGAACAAACTGTATTTGAAGCTGATTGGCAATGCTGCTCTATATTCTGCACTCTCCAGTTTTAGAAAATCAACCCCACAGTTTTAGGCTGGATTCACACCTATGCAGTTTTAGTGCTTTTTGCATTTTGCAGATTTGCACTACAGCCCATTTACCATGGTTTCCTATGGAACACGTTCTGTAGTGCAAATCTGCAAAATGCAAAAAAGCACTAAAACTGCATAGGTGTGAATCCAGCCTTAAGGCCTGATTCTCAGGTTGCAGTTTGCATATTGCAGGTGTATTTTGCGTTTTTTCAATGCACGCTTTTGATTCTTTGAAGTCTATGGAACCAAAAACCAGAAAAAAGTTCCTGGCCCTTACCATAAAATGCACAGATGTTAACATGACCCATAGGAAACCATGTTAAATGGACTGTGGTGTGTTTCTGCAAAACTGAAAATGCACTAAAAAATGCATAGGTGTGAACCAGGCCTAAAACCATGGCCATCAATACAGTCAACCTAGCATCACTGTAGATAATTGGTCACCATGGCTGTGCTCATTCCGTATCATATTAGCAAAGTAATCAAATATGAACAATCCTTGCAAAACTATGTTATTTTTTTCTAGTTAGTGAACTGCTATGTGTTCAAACATTGTTTTAAGGGTGACATTTTCAGCAGTATTAGGCCTAAAACCAACATTTAATATATTGCACTTTACCATTTCTTACACAATGTGCTATAGCTGCATTTGTTTTCTTTTTTTAGGCTTTTTCCTTTTATTTTTACCTGGTGATCCAGCCAGTAGAACATCTCCCTTATTAAGATGTCTGCATTCTGAATTTAAACGCAACAGAGATACCTTTGGACAGCAGCATTGGTAATCTGGGTAGAGGGTAGTGTTAGATGTACTAGCAGATTTAGATTTACCTACAATTTGAAAACAAACTCCAGCTAACACTCTTTAACCGTTTGCCGACCAGTACACAACGATATACGTCGGCACAATGGCACGGCTGTGCAAATGGGTGTAAAGGTACGTGTTCTTTAAATTGCGGCTTAGTGGGCATGTGCGCGACACTAAAAGAAAGCTATATTTGGGGAAAAAAAAGGACGTCAATTTTGTTTGGGTGAAACGTTGCACAACCGCGCAATTGTCAGTTAAATCGACGCAGTGCCGTATAGCTGAAAGTGCTCTGGTCTGGAAGGGGGTAAATTCTTCTGGGGCTGAAGTGGTTAAGCAGTTACAGCAACAGTTTATTTTATTTTATTTGGGATAAAGGTTTTACAAAAATAAATAAAAGCGTATAATTGTAAGCACCCCTGTCAGTGAGAAATTGATTGTTTCAGTCCTCAAACTTCTACATCTGAAGGACAACATGTTCTTTTGGAAAGCAACAGACATACTTGCCAGATCGCTCAGTAAAAATAAAAGAAAGAAAGCCAAAAAAATGCATTTAAATATTGGTAAGCTGCAATATAATAAATGTTTGCTTTTAAGTTTAATACCACTTTAAACTATAATGTTTAAAATACTTATTAACAAACTACCCACAGTACCCTCATAATCCACATAACTTGCAGAAGCAAAATACTCCATGAGACGTATTTTAACCCTGTAAATCTGTATAAATAAACTGACAAACTGTCTGCTTTACACATCCTTGTAATTTTTTGTTTAATCTACAACGCATGCCTTGGAGTTCTGTTCTGTAAGCAGAGAAAAGGGGAATCAGCTAGGATTATGGCAAGAAGCCAAATTTGTCATCACACATTTTCAACCATACAAGGAATTCTAGAAAGATCCTCTGCATTCAGAAACTTTACAAAAGAAATCATTTACAATAGAAAGTAATTTATACCGTGTGTAAACTGTGCTTATGTTTGCAGAAGGCAGCAGGCCATAGTAATCGGTCAGAAATTCTTTTGTTCAGCGGTTCTTTGAGGAAACATAAGATCTGACTGGTAGCTGTAGGTAGGGATGAGCAGAGTGATTTTGTCACTTGTCGTACACACAACCGTTTTCCTCGACAAAGTCCATCAAGAAAAATGCTGGCAGAGCTTTTATGCCGAGGAAAACGGTTGTGTGTATGTCGTGGATCTCGACGAGAAAAAATGAGAACATGTCCTCTTTTTTGAGACTCCGACGAGAAAAAAAGAGAACATGTTCTCTATTTCTCTTCGGAGTCTCAATTTCCTCGTCGTGTTTCTCGTCGGGCTGGTTTACGACGAGAAACACGTTCGTGTGTATGCTTAAAAACCTGTGCATGCTCAGAATAAAGTATGAGACAGGAGTGCACCTTCGGTAAAAGTAGCGTTCGTAATGGAGATAGCACATTCGTCACGCTGTAACAGACTGAAAAGCGTGAATCATCTCTCACCAAACTTTTACTTAACACGCAGTAACATGAAATAAGCAAAAGCAGCCCCAAGGGTGGCCTCAATGGAATGGAACTTCCCCTTTATAGTGCCGTCGTACGTGTTGTACGTCACCGCATTTGAGAACGACAAGATTTTGTCTTGACAGTGTGTATGCAAGGAAAGCTTGACAAGATTCTCGACAAGCCTGACAAGAACCTCTTCGAGGAAAACGATGTTTCATTTACAATGAGATTCTCGGTCGTGTTGTACGATGCCTACCATTCAGGGACACCTTCCCTTCCCAAAAATCAGCTTGTGCTGTAATGAATCACAGCACAGTGATTGAACACAAGAGGCGGGGTTTTGGATTTCTCCAATCACAAGCAGAGGGCAGGATTGTGCTCCTCCAGGGATTCCTGGCCAGGACAAGTACTGTCAGTGAGTAAAGCGGTGATGTGGCGCCCTTTTTTGGGGGCATAAGATTGGCCCGGGGGTTTGCTGTGTCATTTTCATTCCGGGACACTGTATTGTCCTGGAATGAATGTGCCTGGGACAGACCTGCAAAATGCGGGACTGTCCCGGGCAATCTGGGACATGTGGTCACCCTAGCTACTCCTGCTGCACACTGTGGTTCCTCCTGCTGCCCTGTACTTTCTGTAGAGACGTACTAGAAGTATGGAAAACGTACGGCAGAGAGCACAGCCTGTGGCAGGGGGAGCAATTATTCTACACGCATGGAAGCCAGGGAGCAGCAAAAATGTGAGAAAAATATAAATAGCGCTACCTCTAAAACATGTGAAAAAAATGTTAAGATCACAAAACATTAAAAATATCCCAAAAATGTACATAAATAGTGCATGATGGTATATGTAAATCACTAATATACCAAAACAGGAGAGGTTGATTGCCACTATAGAGCACTATTATACCCCTCAATAACAGTGAGTCAGTGATGACATTAAATAGTGAACATCAAAATAAATGAAAATAAAATAATGCGTTCAAATTAATCTACTTAAAATTAAGCAAAAATGTTAAATTAGGAGTTTTAAAATATTATAGCAAATAAAGTCCATAAATGTTTAACATATGAAATGTTAAACACCTGTGCTCTGTGCCAAATTCCAGAATATGTTGAAAACGTGTCCAAAGAAAAGTGATGTATCCTCCACCAAACAATGAATTGGCTTCTTACCAGATCGCCATGATCCCTTATGACAGGGGATCATGAACAGCATATAATAGGTAGTCACTTCCAGCCACGCAGTTCAAACAAATTTAATCCTTAACATTGGGTCTCATCCAAAAGTGATTACAGATCACCAGCATAAATGCCCACCATGTAAAAAACAATAACAGCTCCACATAGCGCATTAAATGAGTAGAAACATTTATTAAAAAGTTGTATTGCACTTACAAGCATGCAGTAAAATAATGCCTTCAAATCTGAGGTGCCGGCTGGTACACAAATTTCCAGACACCCGTCCTCTGGGGAAACGTTTGGAGCTCTTGGGTGACGACAGCGCGCCGCTCTGCCCAGCAGCAAAAATGTGGCTTATCAACACATGGGCAACCAGAAAGTATATCTTCTCTTCTTTTATAGGCAACGTTGTTTTGTAGTAGTGAGTAAGGACAGGATAATCTTTACTATTTTTTACGGTAGGGGTTTGTAAGAAAAAAAAAAACATAACAAACATGTTATACTTACCTGCTCTGTGCAGTGGTTTTGCACGGAGCAGCCCAGCTCCTCCTCTTTTCAGGTCCCCTGCAGGCGCTCTGGGCCCCTCTCCCTTGCCGAGTCAGTAAACACTCTTGCCCGGATTTAGAAAGGAGATACGACGGCGTATCTCCGGATACGCCGTCGTAACTCTAAGTTGTGTTGTCGTATCTATGCGACTGATTCATAGAATCAGTTACGCATACATTTCCCTAAGATCCGACCGGCATAAGTGTCTTACACCGTCGTATCTTAGGCTGCATATTTACGCTGGCCGCTAGGTGGTGCTTCCGTATATTTACGCGATGAATATGCATATTAGGTAGATACGCCGATTCAGAAACGTACGTCCGCCCGGCGCATTTTTTACGTCGTTTACGTTCGGCTTTTTCCGGCGTAAAGTTACCCCTGCTATATTAGGGGTATCCTATGTTAACTATGGACGTCGTTCCCGCGTCGAGTTTTGAAAATTTTACGTCGTTTGCGCAAGTCGTTCGCGAATAGGGCTGTACGTAAGTTACGTTCACGTCTAAAGTAAGGACGATTTGCGGCGTAATTTCCAGCATGCACACTGGGATTCTTTCTCGAACGGCGCATGCGCCATTCGTAAAAAACGTGAAATACGCGGGGTCACCATGCATTTAAATAAAACACGCCCACATCATCCCCATTTGAATTAGGCAGGCTTACGCCGGACCACTTAGGGCGCAAGTTCTTTCTGAATACGGAACTTGCGCAGTATTTTCCGGCGGCGTAATGTATCTGAGATACGTTACGCCCGCCAAAAGATACACCAATGTATCTAAATCCGGGCCTCTGTGTTTATAAGACACAGAGAGCACGGCTCAGCCCCGCCCCCTGCTCCCTCCTCACTTGGTGTAACAGAGAGTAGTGGCAGCCAATGGTTCCTGCTAATGCATCTCAGCCCATGAAGTGGTAGAGACCCGAGAGAGCCACGGCTCTCATGCACATTGCTGGATCAAGATCGTGCATAGGTAAATATTAGGAGGGGCTAAGGGGGGAGCTGCTCGCTGAAAGTTTTTTACCTTCATGCATAGAATGTATAAGGATAAACAACCTTCAGCCTTTAGAGACACTTTAAGTACTTGAGGCTTAGTTACATAGGGCCAGATCCACAAAAACCTGGCGTAACTTAAAAAATCCCATTTAAGTTACACTGCCTTAAAGTTTCTACCTAAGTGCCCGATCCACAAAGCACTTATCTAGAAATTTCAGGCTGTGTAACTAAAATTCCGCCGGCGCAAGGCGTTCCTATTCAAATGGGGCGAGTCCCATTTAAATGAGGCGCGCTCCCGCGCCGGCCGTACTGCGCATGCGCGAAGTTACGTTACGCCGAGTTTTGAGGATCGCGACGGCTTAAAAAAGTTGCGTCGAGAAAAAAAAAATGACAGCGGCATGCATTCCTGAGGGAGAACTCCATGCCAATTTTCAAAGAAAAAAACGGCATGGGTTCCCCCCCCAGGAGCATACCAGGCCCTTAGGTCTGGTATGGGTTGTAAGGAGACCCCCCCACGCCGAAAAATTGACGTAGGGGGTCCCCCTACAATCCATACCAGACCCGTATCCAAAGCACGCTACCCGGCCGGTCAGGAAGGGAGTGGGGACGAGCGAGCGGCCCCCCCCCTCCTGAGCCGTGCCAGGCCGCATGCCCTCAACATGGGGGGGTTGGGTGCTCTGGGGCAGGGGGGCGCACTGCGGGCCCCCCCACCTCAGAGCACCCTGTCCCCATGTTGATGAGGACAGGACCTCTTCCCGACAACCCTTGCCATTGGTTGTCGGGGTCTGCGGGCGGGGGCTTATCGGAATCTGGGAGTCCCCTTTAATAAGGGGGCCCCCAGATACCGGCCCCCCACCCTAAGTGAATGGATATGGGGTACATCGTACCCCTATCCATTCACCTGTAGGCAAAAAGTTAGTTAGTAAACACACAACACAAGGGTTTTTAAAATATTTTATTATTCTGCTCCGGATGCCCCCCCTGTCTTCGTTATTAGCTCAATTAGCAGGGGGGGCTTCTTCCGCTCTCCGGGGGTCTTCCACTCTCCGGGGGTCTTCTCCGCTCTCCGGGGGGGGCTTCTCCGGACTCCGGGGGGCTTCTTCCATCTTCTCCCCTCTTCCGCTGTTGACTCGGCGAACCCCGGTTCTTCTGCAGATGTCCGGTGCCTTCTTCTTCAGCGCTGGCTGCCTGCTATGTTTGTGTGTTAGCTCAATTTCAAACAGGCAGCCGGCGCGGTCTTCTGTGACGTCAGGGTCTTCTGTTCTTCTCCCCTCTTCCGATGTTGACTCGTCGCCTGTTGTCGCTGTAATGATGGAAGCGCGCCTTGCATCCCATTTATATAGGCATCACCGTCCCATCATGCTCCGGTAGGTACCCACGTGGTGGGTGCCTACCCACGTGCACCCACCACGTGGGTACCTGCCGGAGCATGATGGGACGGTGATGCCTATATAAATGGGATGCAAGGCGCGCTTCCATCATTACAGCGACAACAGGCGACGAGTCAACATCGGAAGAAGGGGAGAAGAACAGAAGACCCTGACGTCACAGAAGACCGCGCTGGCTGCCTGTTTGAAATCGAGCTAACACACAAACATAGCAGGCAGCCAGCGCTGAAGAAGAAGGCACCGGAGAGCTGCAGAAGAACCGGGGTTCGCCGAGTCAACAGCGGAAGAGGGGAGAAGATGGAAGAAGCCCCCCGGAGTCCGGAGAAGCCCCCACCGGAGAGCGGAGAAGACCCCCGGAGAGTGGAAGACCCCCGGAGAGCGGAAGAAGCCCCCCCTGCTAATTGAGCTAATAACGAAGACAGGGGGGGCATCCGGAGCAGAATAATAAAATATTTTAAAAACCCTTGTGTTGTGTGTTTACTAACTAACTTTTTGCCTACAGGTGAATGGATAGGGGTACGATGTACCCCATATCCATTCACTTAGGGTGGGGGGCCGGTATCTGGGGGCCCCCTTATTTGAGGGGACTCCCAGATTCCGATAAGCCCCCTCCCGCAGACCCCGACAACCAATGGCAAGGGTTGTCGGGAAGGGGCCCTGTCCTCATCAACATGGGGACAGGGTGCTCTGAGGTGGGGGGGCCCGTAGTGCGCCCCCCTGCCCCAGAGCACCCAACCCCCCATGTTGAGGGCATGCGGCCTGGCACGGCTCAGGAGGGGGGGGGCGCTCGCTCGTCCCCACTCCCTTCCTGACCGGCCGGGTAGCGTGCTTTGGATACGGGTCTGGTATGGATTGTAGGGGGACCCCCTACGTCGATTTTTCGGCATAGGGGGGTCCCCTTACAACCCATACCAGACCTAAGGGCCTGGTATGCTCCTGGGGGGGAACCCATGCCGGTTTTGTCTTTACAAATTGCCGTGGAGTTCTCCCTCGGGAATGCATACCAAATGCCGTCGCTGGAATGGGCTTTTACATGGTGTGACTAGTTTACACTTTGTAACATCAGCCCTAGTTTTACACTTGCAAAATAACACTTACGGCGAAAAAACGAAGCTGGAAAGCTTTGTGGATCGCCTTAAGTGCTAATTTGCATACTAGCAACGGCATTTCGACTCGAAATGCCCCCAGCGGCGGATGCGGTACTGCATCCTAAGATTCGGCAGTGTAATTCAATTACACATGCCTGATCTTCTGCCTAACTTTGGAAAAAGCCTTTTGAGGATCGTTTCCAAAGTTAGACACAGACTGAACAGCAGTTAAGTCTGCGTATCTCTTTTGAGGATCTGGCCCATAGTTACTAGGTTAAAAAAAAAAAATCTCTCTAAATCAAGGGTCTCCATGCTCTAGATCAGGGATATGCAATTAGCGGACCTCCAATTGTTGCAGAACTACAAGTCCCATAAGGCATAGCAAGACTCTGACAGCCACATGCATGACACCCAGAGGCAAAGGCATGATGGGATTTGTAGTTTTGCAACAGCTGTAGGTCCGCTAATTGCATATCCCTGCTCTAGATGGTTCTCTCCAAATTCACCATTCAGGATTCTCCAGCTCTTTTAACCAGAACACCAGGTAAAACGCTTGATACATTTGTTACAAGATGGTCAAACAGGGTTGTCTAATGATGCTAGATAGGCCTAAAGACTTTACTTTACGTGGACTTTATTTTTTCTTGTATATATGGTCACATATTCAGTGTTTTAAAAACATTTTATTTTGGATTTGCAAGAGCCCCACCCCAAAGTACACCCCCCCATGTTGAGGGCATGTGGCCTGGTGTGGTTCAGGAGGGGGGCGCTCGCTTACCCCCCCCTCTTTTCTGACCTGCCAGGCTGCATGTTCGGATAAGGGTCTGGTATGGACTTTGGGGGGGACCCCATGCTGTTTTTTCTTTTAATTTTAGCATGGTACTCCACTTAAAATCTATACCAGACCAAAGGTCCCACTGGGGGGGCGGGCCCACAAAGTTTTTTTTTTTTACCAGCAAATGTTTTTTTTTTTTTTTTACTATGTGTAGCGCCTGTGTACTTTCAGTACAGGTGCTATTCTAAATTTAGAGGGGGATGAGAGAGTTAGTTAGCTCTCATCCAAGTGACACCTGCTGTTTGGACATTCCATCATTGCTGCTCTCATCTATCTACCCCTAGACGCTCATAGAGGTAACACGCCATCCCAATCTATAACCAGCGGCTCCTTCTGGGGTGAGCGCTACATAAGCTATCAGCGGGGATGCCCGTTGACAGCTGATGACTCATCGGTTGTTAAGGATGCCGTGCCCGGCTTCCCAGCCCTGCTCCTTAACAACCAGCTTTTACTGCGCCCTGATCAGGCAAAACTTTGCCCAATCTGGGAACAGAATGCACTGTGCAGCATGAAGTGCTTTGCAGGGCAGTCGGTGGGGGAAATGCGGGTGAACAGCCAATGTACAACCCTAATTCATGCTCAGGCCGAACCGTTTGCCCAACACTATTCACAAGTTATGATTTTGTATTTCGTATAATTTTGTGTTTTTTATTAACATAATTTGTTTATTGATTATATATATATATATATGTACAAAGGTGAGATACACCAGAGAGGGGTTCCCACCATCACTCATTACACACGTTATACACATTAAAATATATGTTTGTAGGTGGTAATATAAGACAAAATTGAAAGATAATATAGGACAGTGCTGCACTTAATCACTATATATATATATATATATATATATATATATATATATATATGTAGCAGGTAGAGCAGAGTTGCAGAGCTGTAGGGCAGAGCTGTCTGTTGCAGCAGCGTGGGCTTTTTCACCCCCCCTCCCCTTTCTCTCTTCTCACAGACACCCAGAACTGCTTGTTTGTAAACTCCCTATTGGAAGTTGTCTGTAAACTCCCTATTGGAAGAGCCTGAGCCAATCATCAGGCACCAGCAAAGGACTGTGGGGGAGGAGATAAAAAGCAAGAGGAACTAGGCCAGAGCCTCTTTTTTGCCTGCACCCCATCAGGAGAGCATCTCCTGCACTCTATGTGTGTATGGAATTGCGCCCTACCAAGGGGCACACAGCCTGCAACTCCAGCCCAGAGGAACAGATTGTTCATGCAGCTCCAGCCCAGAGGAACAGACTGTCCATGCTAAAGAAGGACACCCTGCAATAGCTCAAGGACTGAATGCCACTGCGACAAACCTGCATCGAAGATCGATCGATCAGGGGAGGACCGCTGACTGTGTACAGGATTTGGTGAGAGGGCTTTGCCCAGAAACCTTTAATGCTTTTCATAGAATACCACATCCAAATATTGTCCACAGAGCTCCTACATTGCCAGTGAAGATAATAAAACGCAAAGCTTTGCCTCCAGGACATTACCGCAGTTGATCTTTTTTTTTTTTTTTTTTTTACTTTAATACTTTTTTTATTTTATATTTCTTTCTTTCTTTACAAAATGTGATATGTTTACAAACAAACAAGAGTATTATAACTTTTACATAGTACCTACGTTCAGAGTGACTTTATCCTGCTGCCTATATATATATAATAACATTACCATCCCACCCCCCTTCCCTACCCTCCCTTCCCCGCCCTCCCTTCCCCCCCCCCTCAGGTCGCCTCCGTATCTTTCAAACCAAAGGAATCAGGTAGGAGAAAAGAGAGAGAGAAAGAAAAAAAAAAAAAAAAAGAAGAAGAGGAAGACTCAAAAAGGAAGGATACGAAATTCAACTCAAATATGGTTTGCCGTTGTTTTGACTATTTTCAGGTTTCCCGGCCTTATTGACTGGAGGGAGATTTCTATTACTCATAGGCATTTTACCTCTGCCTCGGGAGGCCCATATATCTCAACCAAGGTCCCCACACTTTCTCTAATTTTTTGTGGTTTCCTTGCTTAACATATATCACTCTCTCACTCTCTATTAACCTATTTATTGTTTCAGACCAGTGCCTAGCACATGGAGGATCATGCGCCTGCCACCGCTGGGCAATTAATTTACGTGCCTGAAATAGGCCTCTCAATACCCCCTCCATTGTCCCCTGGGGAAGACTATCGTCTTCCATGTCTCCCAAGAGACAGGTTCTAGCCTCTAGTACCAATGAGGTCCCAAAAACGTTGTTAAGCTTGTTGATGACTTCAGTCCAGTATCTAAACAATTTAGGACATCTCCAAAAAATATGGACGAGGTCACCGGTAGCAGAGCATCTAGGGCATTGGTCATCCAGTTTCCAGCCAAATTGGTGCATTTTTTTGGGGGTGTAATATACTCTATGCAGCAAAAAGAGGTGAGACAGTCTCTGTGCGGGGGGCAATAGACACTAATGTCGCTCTGGCCAAGATCCTGTCCCATCTCTCTTGGGTTATTGGACCCAAGTCCCGTTCCCAACTTTCTTTACTCCTTATATTACCCTTTTGGTTTATAATCCTGTCGCCCAGTTTGTTATATAGTTCAGATATGAACCCTTTTGGGCTATTTTATTAATGACAGGAGTCTTAGCCCTAATTAATGGGAGGGTCTTGAACTGGGTCTGAAAGGCATGTCTAACCTGGAGGTATTTAAAGAAAGTTTTGTTTGGGATGTTAAATTCTAATCTTAGATCCGAAAACGTCTTCATTGTATCCCCTTTATACAAATGGAGCAGTCGTGTGATTCCCTGTCTTTCCCATATTCCGCATCTCTCTACCCCCTCAACTTCTGGTAAATTTTTGTTATACCAGAGTGGAGCGAATTCTGATATGCCACTGTATCCCAACAGCATCTTTGTTGTCCTCCACATCTTATTTAATAACTCGATGGTCGGACATTTATATGCAAATGAATTTGCCTCCAAAACTTCTATTAACCTTCTATGTGGGGACCCTACCAGCAATATTTTAAAGCGGTCTTCTCGATGGTCACAGCCTGCCATATGCTGTAATTGAGATGCAAGAAAATAGATTCTTGGGCACGGAACCGCCATCCCTCCCCCCCCGGCCGGCTGCTGCATGATCTTAAGTCCAATTCTTGCCTGCCCACCTTTCCACATCAATTCGCGAAATAGGGTCTCCAATCGTTTGAACCACCCCTGATTAATCCACATTGGTGAATTATGGAGTATGTAGAGTATCTGGGGAAGCCAAACCATTTTAATCAGGCTGCATCTCCCGGCCGTGGACAGAGGGAGGCGCCCCCAGATCTCCTTTTTCTGCCTGAGCTTAGATAGTAGAGGGGCCAGGTTTATTCCAGTGTATTCGCTGACATCTCGTGTGATCTAGATCCCCAAATACTTAACCGCAGTTGATCTTAACCACTTAAGCCCCGGACCAATATGCAGCCTAAAGACCCAAGGTGTTTTTACAGTTCGGGACTGCGTCGCTTTAACAGACAATTGCGCGGTCGTGCGACGTGGCTCCCAAACAAAATTGGCGTCCTTTTTTCCCCACAAATAGAGCTTTCTTTTGGTGGTATTTGATCACATCTGCGTTTTTTAGTTTTTGCGCTATAAACAAAAATAGAGCGACAATTTTGAAAAAAAAGCAATATTTTTTACTTTTTGCTGTAATAAATATCCCCCAAAAACATATATAAAAACATTTTTTTTCCTCAGTTTAGGCCGATACGTATTCTTCTACCTATTTTTAGTAAAAAAAATCGCAATAAGCGTTTATCGATTGGTTTGCGCAAAATTTATAGTGTTTACAAAATAGGGGATAGTTTTATTGCATTTTTATTTTTTATTTTTTTTTTACTACTAATGGCGGCGATCAGCAATTTTTTTCGTGACTGCGACATTATGGCGGACACTTCGGACAATTTTGACACATTTTTGGGACCATTGTCATTTTCACAGCAAAAAATGCATTTAAATTGCATTCTTTATTGTGAAAATGACAGTTGCAGTTTGGGAGTTAACCACAGGTGGCGCTGTAGGAGTTAGGGTGCACCTAGTATGTGTTTACAACTGTTTGGGGGTGTGGCTGTAGGAATGACGTCATCGATCGTGTCTTCCCTATAAAGGGAATGACGCGATCGATGCGCCGCCATAGTGAAGGACGGGGAAGCCGTGTTTACACACGGCTCTCCCCGTTCTTCAGCTCCGGGGAGCGATCGCGACGGAGCGGCTATAAACAAATAGCCGCGCCGTGGTCCCGGATCGCTCCCCGAGCGGACCCGACCTCCGCATGTAGCTGGGGGGGTCCCGATCGGACCCCCCACCCGCTAATAGGCGAGGACGTACGTGTACGCCCATGTGCCTGTACGTGCCATATTGTGGACGTACATGTACATGCGGGGGTCGGGAACTGGTTAAAGGGGACACACCACGGGTATTGATATCATTTCACTGGGTGTGTACTGGAGGTATCGTAGGCCAGCCTGGGGTTCCCCTTTAGCCACAGCATCCCACACACACCAAAAGTTATTGGGGAGTCTATTTAATCTGTACAGAGGCGGTTAAATTCGCATGTGCTGCGCTATATAAGTTTTCATTCATTCATTCATTCATTGTTGCCTATTGCTTTTGTTGTTTGCATAGTGTTCCTGACTGTTTTCTTTAAACTGTTTCAACCAAGTCCTGGGTACTTACTCAGGTCCTGGCTGACTAATGTTAACCTGAATTTTACTTTTCTTCAAGTAAACTACAAGAAGAACTGTGTTGTGTATTCCTGCTAGGTTATTCCATTAATCACATTGCTAGGTGTGCCACAGGGGCTGGGACAGTTCATTGGGGTTGAAAGGCAGAGTAAGGGACTGAACAAACAAAAGCAGCTCCCTCGGGGGTTTGCTACATATATCTTAGCTTCAAAACATACACAAGCACAAATAGCATGAAGACCCTTGTAGAGCTAAAACTCCACTTGAACACTCGAATGAAAACATACTGTATAAATTTTAAATGCACAGCTGTCTGAAGGGGCCTTTACTGTGTTGCATGAGGAAGAAAAAAAATATTGATGTCTACGGTGTATACTTTACTGTTCTTTTATGTTTTTGATACTTTTAAGTGCTGTCAAGGGATCAAGTTTAATAGAGATTTCGAAGAGCCACTTTTATGTTCCTCGTTTTAAGCTGCTGTCTATTTCAACCATGTTCTCTTAAAAATTGTAGCATCGGTGATCTAAAGAGAAAGAGCCTAGACAGGAGAGGGGCAGACGTGTCAATAACCACCCCATTTACCAGGATGTTAATGGAAGGAAATGATGATGTATAGCTTTTGTATAGTGCTACTAGCACATGACCTGCTGTCATCTTAATACTTCATATAATCGTGAATGCAGCTTTAAATAGCGCAAGCTGATAGGGATCATTGCTGGCATTCACAAAATGACACTGAACAAGGAGTCAGCCGCTTCTACTAGCTGTGATCAGCCAACAAAGTACTCACTGAATCTTCTTGGTAAAGTTCTTTGAGACTATTCCTCCTTCTTTCTGCTGTTCTTCATGGTTACCTAGAAAAGGAAACATCAATAGACAGATTTAGCCACACAGATAGAAACACCAGCTAACAATGTATTTAGTTTATAGCTTTAGAAAAAAAATGACTGTGGGAAATGTATTCATTCAGCATAACTACTTTATATTTTTTAAACTGGCTTAATTTATAAGGCAAGGTGAAGAATATTGATGTGCAAAGGGCAGTACAGGAAGTTAATGGGTTACAAACAAGATAGATTCTTTAGGATTGTTCTTAACCACTTCCATACCAGGCACTTACGCACCTTCCCGCCCAAGCCAATTTTCAGATTTCAGCACTGTCGCAATTTGAATGACAATTGCGCGGTCGTGCTACACTGTACCCAAATAAAATTTTATTTTTTGCGCAACAACTAAAAAAAGACTGACATTTTTGAAAAAAATTCAGTTTTTATTTGTTTTCTGTTAATTTTTTTGTAAATAAGTACATTTTCTTCTTCAATTATGGGCACTGATATGGCGGCACTGGTGGGCACCGATAAGGTGGCACTGGTGGGCACCAATGAGGTGGCACTGATGGGCACCGATAGGTGGCACTGATGGGCGGGGCTGGTATGCTGCACTGATGGGCACTCATAGGCGGCATTGATGGGCACTCATAGGCGGCACTGATGGGCACTCATAGGCAGGACTGATGGGCACTCATAGGCGCACTGGGCACTCATAGGCGCACTGGGCACTCATAGGCAGCACTGATGGGCACTCATGGGCGGCACTGATGGGCACTTATGGGTGGCACAGATGGGCACTGATAGGTGGGCACTGGGCATAGATGGGCACTAAGAGGTGGCACTGATGGACACTGGGTGGCATTGATGGACACTGGGTGGCACTGAGGGGTGGTACTGATGGCATTGCTGGGAACAGTCAGTGCCCATGTTTCCAGTCAGTGCCCATTTGTGGGCACTGATTGGCATAAATTGCATTCAAAACATATATTTTTGTTATTGTTTTTTTTTTGTTTATCTATTTGTGCTCTATTGAGCACTGGGGGGCACTCCCTGGTGGTCCAGTGTGGGGATACGAGGGAGGGCTGCGCTGATAAACAATCAGCGCAAACCCCCCCGTCAGGAGAGCCGCCATTAAGCTCTCCTCTACTCACCTCTGTCAGCGGTCAACGGCTCGTCCTGTTTACATCGTGATCAGATTGGAGATGCAGGGTGTCAGACTGACAGACAGACTGACACCCCGCCCCCACAGGCACGCGCCGGCATGAAATCCTGCAGGACGTCAATAGACGTCCAGTCAGGATTTCACAACCACTTCCCGGACGTCAATCTCCTATTGACCGGGCGGGAAGTGGTTAAAGGGGTTGTAAAGGTTCATGTTTCTTCACCTTAAAGTGGATGTAAAGCCACTCTCATCCTTTCTAAACTACTACCATAGTGCTGATCTATAAGGATATACTTGCCTACTGCATGTATCCTTACCTGTCAAATGTTTCCCCTCTGTCTGTTATGAGAACTGAAAAACTGTAGATTCTGTGGGTATATCTGTTGTCTGGAGCTCTGTGGGTGGAGTCGTGATGTCAGTAGACTCCCCGCCCTCCTCTACACTCCCCTTGTCAACATGCATTTTTTTCCTATGTATTATTTACACTAAATTATGCTATGATCACTAACATCCAGTCAAAATCCAGAAAAGTAACAACATGACTTCAGAAAAGGAGTGGGGGTGGGAATTAAAAAATAATAGCTGTCTCCAGGCTAGTGCCTGAGATATGTAAATAACCTGTCACTCACAGCAAGGGGGCGTAACGGACTAAGGTTTTTCTCTGTAAGTTCGTTTTATTTCACTGAACAATAAAAGAGAATTGCTCAGAGCTGGATGAACTCTGTGTAGCAAGACTGGGCACAGATGATAGGAAATCGTATAATGTAAATTGTGACATAAAAAAATAAATAAATACATTTCGGGTTTACATCCACTTTATTGCATTCTATGCATTAGGATGAAAAAACATCTGATGTTTGCTTACCTGAGCCGGCTGCATCACGGGAGCACACCCGCAAGCTAACCCCCTTGGGAGAGAAGTTCCCATGAAGGGGGTTAGCTGATGCGGGTAGGAGCTGGGACAACCGCCGAGGGACCTCAGAAGACGAGGATCGGGGCCACTCTGCGCAAAACGAGCTGCACAGTGGAGGTAAGTATAACATGTTTGTTATTTAAAAAATATATATATACTTGATCCTTTTAAAAAAAATATATTTTTTAAGTGTAACTCCAGCCCAAAAATGTAGATAGCATAGGGAAGGGTTAACTGGCCATGCAGTGATTTGGGATTGCCGACAGGGCTGCAGTAGGTGGTAGCATCTGGTGAGATGGCCACCCGGCAGTGTCTGGGACCAGCCTGATGTCACGCTGCCTCTGTTCTTAAAGTGTTACTAAACCTAGGACCCTGCATTCACTATACCTGGTCTTTCACAGTACACAGAACATGGAAATGCAATTATTTTAGTTAATATAAATGGCTAAATACCTTTTCTCATCAGCAGTATAAAGAAGTCTTGTGACTTCTATCCATGTCTGGTTAAAGCTTGTAGGAGGAGTTTTCATTCTGCACCGACTGTCCTATCAGAATTCAGGACCCCTTACCCTCAGTGCTGATTGGCCCTGTGCTTACCACATACACCCTCCCAAGAAAAAAAGAAAAAAAAAAGCAATACACACCAATCTGGGCATGTGCAGCCTGTCCCCTGGCTCTGTATTATCAGTAAATATTTTAGGATCAGAGAAGACAGGTTCAAACAGCCTTTTTACACAATTCAGAGGATTAACCCCTTAGGTTCCACAGTGAGCATAACAAGCATGCTTTCCTGCATATATAGACTGATTTTACTGTTGTGGGTTTAGTAACACTTTAGGTATGAGTCATATGTAAGTCAGATGTTAGTAACTCCGGGACTGCCTGTATACCCATAGCGGCCAAACAGAATTTAGCATTGCTGAAGGCTTTTTGCCTTACCAAAGGGTTATCCCACCAAACCTAATAGTTTAGTTCGTTGAAGCATGATAAGCTGTATTGGTCACTGCGAAATTTACTTTCACAATTCCTTTCCACCTCTCGCTGCTGAATACACCATTATATAAAATCAATATAAGATCCAAGGAGGGCAGAAAATCAGCATTATATGACAGCTTGTTGGGAAAAGACTTGTATGCATTTTGGTACATTGACATGCATTTTTATATTAAGCCCCTTGCACACGGGTGTCATAATTTACTGATGTTCACTCAGGAACTTGTGACACCTGTGTGCAAGGAGCCAAAACTGTGGGGTTGATTTACTAAAGACAAATAGACTGTGCATTTTGTGAAGTGCAGTTGCTCCAGATTACATCCCTTCCAAGGGGGGAACAGTTTATCGATGCCCCAAAATATGAGGCCAGAAGGGTCTCTGTTATGTTTACACCTGAAATGTAGGGACACACTGTGATCTTTATATCCGATGCTAATGTTATATATAAATATATATATCTTCCGACATACATTTACCTAATGTTCTTGACAAATACGAAATGACGAAACGTGTCTAGAGCTGACCACACGGCTTGTCTATCTGCCAGCTGATTTGAACTCTACCCTGGAATCACCGCAGACCACAATCCTAAAGTGTCATACAGTCTGGGCAGTCATTATCACGATATTACCCATTGCTCTATTTTAACCACTTAAGGACCGCCGCACGACGATATACGTCGTCAGAATGGCACGGATGGGCACATGGACGTATGTATACATCCCCTTTCAGAGCCCAGCCGTGGGTTGCGAGCCGTGAAAAAAAGACACAAATCCATCCAGTTCAACCAACAAAGAAAAAAAAAACATACTCAAAAAGAAAACCTCAATATACACTCAGTTGATCCAGAGGAAGGCAAAACAACTCCAATAAAGCATTATCCAATTTGTTCCAGCAGGGGGAAAAAATCCTTCCTGATCCTCCAAGAGGCAATCAGATATTCCCTGGATCAACTTTACCTATAAATATTAGTATCTAGTTATATTTTGTGCATTTAGTAAATAATCCAGGCCTTTCCTAAAACAATCTACTGAGCTGGCCAGATCCAGTTCTTGGGGGAGTCTATTCCACATTTTTACAGTTCTTATGCTGTGTACACACGGTCGTTTTTTGTGATGAAATAAAATGACGTTTTTTATCATTAAACAAAACAACGTTTTTCAAACTTCATTTTAAAAAACGACGTTGCCTACACACCATCGTTTTTTCAAAATGCTTTAGCAAAGCGCGGTTACGTTCAGCACGTACGACGGTACTCTGTTCCATTCAAGCTCGCATCATAACTTGCTTCTGAGGTTTAAAAACGTTGTTTTGAAAAACGACATAAAAAATTGAAGCATGTTCGAATTTTTTTTTTGTCGTTTTTCAGAAGACATAAAACGGTGTTTTCCCCACACATGGTCATTTTAAATGACGTTTTTAAAAATGTTGTTTTTTTCATCACAAATAACGACCGTGTGTACACGGCATAACTGTAAAGAAGCCCTTCCATATTTGGAGATTAAATCTAGTTTCCTTCAGACATAAAGAATGAACCCTTGTCCTCTGTGATGACCTTAAAGTCAATAACTCAACACCAAGTTCACTATATGGACCACTAATGTATACATGCTTATCATCTCCCCTAAATCTCCTCTTCTCAGGAGAGAATAAATTAATTTCCTCCAATTTTTCCTCATAGCTGAGCTCCTCCATGCTTCTTATCAGTTTGGTTGCCCTTCTCTGCACTTTCTCCAGTTCTCCGATATCCTTTTTGTGAACTGGGGCCCAAAACTGAACTGCATATTCCAGATGAGGTCTTACTAATGATTTGTACAGGGGAAAAATTATATCTCTCTCTCTGCAGTCCATACCTCTCTTAGTACAAGAAAGGTCTTTGCTCGCTTTGTAAACCGCAGGAGGATAGACAATTTTCAACTGACGTATGGGTACTCATCCAGCAATGCATCAGTGTAGTACTAATGCCTCTTTTCTCCAATGCCAGCCTGTCATTTTTTCCAGACAGAAATCTTAGCTTTGGCTCCACTGTGTCATCACATCAGTCGACTACTTAGCTAACGTGCACAAATAGTGTATATTTTTTTATTTCCTCTAATTGGCCTGATGAACACTGGAAGCAGCAGTGAAACACTTAGAGAGCTAGTCTGTATAATTTTCATTTGACCTTTGAACATTCCATGTTTCATTTGCGGAAAACGCACTATATACGTGGCAGTAATGAGGCAGTACATTAGTTATTTTAATGGATCTTAATTATAAAAATGATCTATGCTAGCAGTCACTGTCCTGATTCTCCCCTCCCTGTCAGCTGTTCCTTGGTTTATTCGCATCCTCAAAGTCCTTTGATGCAGCTGTTACTTGAGGGTGTAAGAAGGGTCATTTGCCACCAAGAATCCTTTTCACACTTAAGTTGGTTAAAGATGTTAGAAAATAGAACTCTCTTTTTTTTAGCTCTAATAATAGTTATTGTGTGGCATTTTAGTAATCTACAGGAGACACCACCATTTTGGATTCAGACAGTTGGCCTGAGCATGGGTTGAAACAATGGAAGCATTAGGTCTCATGCATATCGGATGTTTTTTCTGCTGCTTCTGAAGGCATTTTTTCCTGCCTTTAAATGTCCCTGCATGCTAGCCTCTGAGGTTGATTTACTAAAACTGGTGCTCTCAGACTCTGGTGCAGCTGCGCATGGTAGCCAGTCAGCTTCTAACTGCCAATCGTGGCAGTCACCAGAGGCAGCCTCATCCATTAAGGCCACACAGGCACCGCCTCCCCTATCCATGCCACCCCCTATTCATGTGTCGGGCCCTTTTCAGGACTTCAGGCGCATGAATTACAGTGGTGGGGGTGTTTATAATAGGCTTCAAAATAGGGTGGATTCTGGGCACAGAGCATTGCGCTCAGAGCCCACCAAGGTGTGTTAGAATAGCTAATGAATATTCACTATTCTCACACTCCGCCAATCAGGAAACCGTGGCTTTGAGACACGTTTCCCGACTGGCCAAAAGGAGAAGCAATCTAATTTGCCTAGGAGGAGGAGGGAGGAGACGCATGGCAGAAGTCGCCGTGATACAGAGAAGGAGAGCAGGGGAAGGGGAAGATGCCGCAAGTCAGGAAGCGCTGTCCGCCATAGAGGAGAAGGAAAAGCCGTGGTGATGCTGAGGAGGAGAGCAGGGGAAACCGTTGTATGTCAGGAAGCACTGCCCGCCATAGAGGGGAAGGAAAAGCTGCAGTGATGCTGAGGAGGAGAGCAGGGCAAACCATTGCCTGTCGGGAAGCACTGCCCGCCATAGAGGGGAAGGAAAAGCTGCAGTGATGCCGAGGAGGAGAGTAGGGGAAACCACTGCCTGTCGGGAAGCCCTGCCCACCATAGAGGGGAAGGAAAAGCTGCAGTGATGCCGAGGAGGAGAGCAGGGGAAACCATTGCCTGTCGGGAAGCACTGCCCGCCATAGAGGGGTAGGAAAAGCTGTAGTGATGCAGAGGAGGAGAGCAGGGGAAACCATTGCCTGTCGGGAAGCACTGCCCGCCATAGAGAGGAAGGAAAAGCTGCAGTGATGCAGAGGAGGTGTCAGGGACCTGCCAATAGGCTCCGGCGTGCACGCATGCGCACACATACTAATGGTCAGAATCAAAACCAGTCACCTATTCATGTGCGCAGGCGCGCCTCACATGCACACGGATATGTGCCAAATGTGCGCATCTGCGCGCCAAATGTGCGCGCACGTATGCGCGAGCATGTGCCTACTACACGCGCACGTGCACGATGGCGAGAACGCGCGCGTGCTCGTTGATGCGCGATTGGCGCCACTCAGCCTTTAAAAAGCTAGCAGCTGCAGTGACACTTTGCTGTCTGATCTGCAGCGTTGTATCAGTGAGATCTGTGACCTATTGTAACCTGTTACCTCAAACCGACCCGGCTCCGTCTGACCATCCGACCCTCTCCACTCCGACCCCTGGCTTGCTCTGACTCCGCTCTGCTCTCCTGCCCACCGTTACCAGACCCTGTGCCTGAATCTGACTACGCTTGCTTAACCCACCTGATTATCTGCTTACCCGGTTTGCTTCACCAGCTTCTGCTATCCAGTGCCTGTCCCAGCTCCAGAGACGCTGTCTCCTACAACCACCGTCCCGAAGGACCACCAACCGTGCCGAGCTGCTATCATCACCAGGCACTCCTACCTCGCCGTGCTCCCGAGCTTGCTGTCCCAACTCCAGCAGCTCCAGAGCCGGGGCTGTAAGAGAGGCCTCCTCCTGCACACTAGGCTCTGGCTACAAGGTACGTTCCAGTACATAACAGGAGGAGAGCAGGGGAAACCGTTGCCTGTCGGGAAGCACTGCCCACAATAGAGGGGAAGGAAAAGCTGCAGTGATGCCTAGGAAGAGAGCAGGGGTAGCTGTTGTCTGTCGGGAAGTGCTGCCCATCATAGAGGGGGTAAGTGCCAGGCTCCTAACTGACCGACCGGATGCCCCTACCCCCCAAAAAAACTAGCGGTCACGTGATCATAAACCCTGCCCCACCCCCAGCATCAGAAACCTCTTAAAGGGCTGGGTTAAGATATTGAAAGGCTACTAATTGGTAAAACAGGAAAGCTGGCTATACACCAGTAGAATTTCATTTAAACTCTTGTTAGAAATTCTTAAAAATCTTTTTGTCAGGGCTTTCCATCTTGCCATTATTGAGTCAACTAACTTTGTCTGAAAGCTTCTAAAATGTAATCCAGCCCTGCCACTCAAATGGAATCTCAGATGTTATTAGGGCCAGTTCACACCAAAACATGGTGCAGGTGCATTTACTGCCCTGGATCACATGGTATACTAGAGTACCATGTGATCCAGTTGCTGTGTGATTTTTTTAAGTAGTGCAGGCATTACTTTTGGATTTACTGCCCTGGATCACATGGTATACTAGAGTATCATGTGATCCAGTTGCTGTGTGATTTTTTTAAGTAGTGCAGGCATTACTTTTGGATCGGTCCAACGTGATTTCAGCCTATTGAAATGAATGGACTGAAATCACACTGCACCCTGATTGCACGTGAATCACACAGGAACGCACAGTGCGATTATGGTTGAACTAGGTGGACATGTGTCTTTTTTTAACCTAACTATGTAACTATGTGCAATTCATAGTGTAAACTAACCTTAAAACAGATTTATTTTGTACCTGGCACATGTGCATTACAGTAGGTACAATTTTTCCAAAACAAAATTCACATTTATGGTTAGAATTTTGTTTGCACAGATTTACATACATGTATGCACCTGTACACGCCTATACGCTTCTGTGTATAAACAAAAATAAATGATTATGTTCACATGCAAGAGACCTTTAGAAAATTCTGCAGGAATCTGGCTTGGTCTTGTAAAGGCCCATACACACAGTCAGACTTTTTGACAACAAGCTTCTAAATGACCAGGTTTTTAAAAAAATCTGACCGTGTGTACCCTCCATTGGACAAACTTTTCCGGTTTTCATCTGACAAAAGTTCGCTCTGCAAACAGACAAACTTTCTGGCAACAGTCCTATCGTGTGTACAGAAATCCATCGGACTTAAGTCCAAAGTACAAACATGCATGCTCAGAACCAATGCAAAAGATAAACCAGCAATAGCAGAAGTTGCCCAAAGGGTGGCACTAAAGAGCAGAAAACACATAGTACGCCAATTACGTCACTACGTTCATGTTTGTTGGCTGGAAAAGTCCTGCCGTGTGTATGCATACCAAGTTTACGGCCGACGCCCTTCGAACAAAGTCCGACCGTGTGTATGAGACTTTTGGACAAAAAACTCTGGTAGTTTTAAGTTAGCAGTGAGTTGGTAATGTTTAGCGAGAGACAGGCTCAATTTATATCTATGAAGCTGTCATTCCCACACAGTGGGAATGTCAGTTCAGAATTAACAGATGCTGTGCATTCATTAAAAAAAAAATATTCTGAATGGCGCAGGAAAGACCGATATGCTCTAATGGTATGCACAAATTACAAGCCTATTAGTTAAAGTCCAAATGAGACAAGCATATATATATATATATATATACAGTGCTTTAAGTGGGCCAAAAGAGGTGCCGGTACTCTATTAGGCGCCGGTGCTCCCCCCCCCCCCCAATACTGATATATATATATATAATGAGCTCTCATGGAGGTAACATGGAGGGAGCTAACAGAAATGAAAATTGTCCATCACCACCAATAAAATGGTATTTCCAATTGCCATCAAATTATGTTTTTTCCTGACCTACCTTGTGGCAGCAGAGCGAGGCAGGCACTGAAGTCGGCGGGCAAATGGGAGGTCTGGTCCAGCACGCGGCCTGGCTCCGCTGCTCTCACAGTAACTGACTGACTCGTCTTCACCCCCCGGGAGCAGGCTGAGCTTGACTCAAGCACGTAGCCGACGCCGCCCGCATGGCCGCGGAGACTACAACTCCCATGATAATTAGCAGCACTGTGGCGACGTCACATGACAATAACAGTCATGATTCCGTCATTCAGCGCCGCAGACGGATCGCGGACAGCCGCGGCGGCTATTGTTTCGCGGTCTGTCTGCAATACAAACAGACAACATTACTTGGGGGGGCACACAGTAAAATTGGGGGGGACGTGGCCCGCTCAGGCCCCACCCTGGAGACGCCCCTGACTACAATGCTGTAGCTAGCTCTCCGCTGCGTTCCGGTACCGGAAACCCACGTACTGGGCACACGGAGAGGTGCTGGTACTCTCCAGGGCCATTTTTGGAAGTGGCGGTACTGAGTACCGCCGCGTTCCGGCCCACTTAAAGCACTGTATATATATATATATATATATATATGTGCAGCCTCAGTGGCAGCTACCCATAGAGAAAGGTAAACTCCGTAGGAAACACTACGGGGCGCCAGACTAAGTGTAGCAGGTAGAACAAATGGATGTACTAAAAGTCAAATGACAACTTACATAAAGGATACAATAATTAGACATACAAGAGGTCTACGGCCGAAGTAACGGGGCTTCCTCATGACCTCAGGAAGCTCAGTTACATTGGCCATAAACCTCTTAATATGTCTACCTATGTTAACCTTTATGTAAATTGCCATTTGGCTTTTAATAAATCCATTTGTTCTACCTGCTACACTAATGCTGGCCATACACTCTTCGAAAAATCGTCTGAACGAACTTTCGAAAAACGAGCGTTCGGTCATTAGCGCAAACGATATTGCCATCATGTAATGACCGATAAATCGTTCAGTGGACATAAATTAAAACATTTGGTTAGTTTTTTTTACATATACCTAGTGCAGAAAGTTCGGACGGGAAACACATTAACCTTCCGATTTATCGTTCGTTCGGCAGAAAATTTCCAAACTTGCCCTTCGTCTTTTTGGCTCAAAAACGTCCCAACGGTTATCGATTTTGTGCCTATTAACTGTTCGAAAAACAAACGTATTGTCTGAACGACCGAATTTCGGCCGATTTTTCGTATAGTGTATGGCCAGCATTAGTCTGGCGTCCCCTAGTGTTCCCTTTTGTGTCTTATAGCCAGATTCAGAGAGAGTTAGGCCGGCGTATCAGTAGATACTCCGACCTAACTCGGAATCTGCGCCGTCCTAAGTTTAAGCATATGCTCAAACTGAGATACACTTAAACCTAGCTAAGATACGACGGCCTGCGCTGTCGTATCTTAGGATGCAATTTTTCCTTTGGCTGCTAGGTGGCGCTTCCGTTGAGTTCGGCGTTGAATATGTAAATGCCTAGATACGCCGATTCACAAACGTACGTGCGCCCGTCGCAGTAAAGATACGCCGTTTACGTAAGGCATTTTCCGGCGTAAGGTTATTCCATCAAATAGCTGGCCTAGTCAATCTTAGGTATGGCCGTCGTTCCCGCGTCGAAATTTGAAAATTTTACGTTGTTTGCGTAAGTCGTCCGTGAATGGGGCTGGACGTAATTTACGTTCACGTCAAAACCAATACATCCTTGCGCCGTACTTTGGAGCAATGCACACTGGGATATGTACACGGACGGCGCATGCGCCGTTCGTAAAAAAAGTCAATCACGTCGGGTCACCCCCCATTCACATAAAACACGCCCCCTCATCCTCATTTGAATTAGGCGCGCTTACTCCGGCCCATTTACGCTACGCCGCCGTAAGTTAGGAGGTACTTTGTGAATACTGTACTTGCCTCTCTGACTTAAGGCGGCGTAGCTTAAATACGATACGCCACGCCGCCTTAAAGATGCGGCGCTCTCTCTGAATCCAGCTAATAATTAGTACAATCTGGCTGTTCAAGCAGTGCAAAGCTGGACCTACTGACTATGAGCATATTACGTCACATTTACAAGAGCAGCAAACTGCAAATGTTTACAGTTTTGAATCAAATAAATGTAGTTTAGTTTAGAAATGTTAAAGTGTATATGGTTAACAAACACTTACTTCTACATACATGTATGTACATGCAGCGTGACATTTTTGTTGGGTTAATAATTTTTGAAAACAAAATGCAACTGATTTCAACACATGTAAATAAATAAAAATGCAGGAAAACTTTTAATAATTCGAGATGCGAGTAAACGGAAATTAATATGCTTAAAAAAGTAAAAGACCATAGAAAAAACTGTGAAATAAAACTGCTTTACTTCCATTAACATGCTTCAGCATGCTGAGGAAATCTACTGAATCTAGTGAATAAAATGTGTTCCCTATAAAAGTAAACGGAGCTACAAAACATTGCCTTCCCCCACAGTCAGTCATTCATCAAACCTACACCGAGACACAGGCTCATTAAATACATAGCATATTGCAATGTACAATTGCACAATATTAGCATAGCTATTTTAAAACTTAAAGTGGTTGTAAACCTCAGACATGAAATATGAAGAAATCATATTCCTCTATAGTGTGTACTTGCCTCAATTAAGAGCACAAATTGTAATTTCTGTCTGCTGCCTCATTCTTTTGCTATCAGCATAAACCGCTTCTGACAAGTTTTCCTGACACCAAGAGAAACATGGTGACAGGGAGTGAACGCCAGCTGATTGACAGCCTCAGCTCTGTTCCTGTGTGCTGTATGAAGGGGTGCGTGTCCCTTCCCTCCATTCAGCTCTCAGAGCTTTCAGAGCTTTCAGAATGTTGTTTCAGCTCCCCGCCCCCTTTTTATCTGAACTTTTAGACAAGCTTTTATAAATTATAGACTTTGAACAGACGTAGAGAAGACTGCAGATAAACCGCTACATCTTATGTAGCAGGATTTGTTTCATCTCTGTGTATCACCTGAGGCCAGTCACTTCACTGGGTATATGGAATGGTTTACTACCACTTTAATGCCAAACACTATGCCAGGGGTCTCCAAACTTTCTAAAGAAAGAACCAGTTTACGGTTCTTATGACTTTAGGGGGGGCCATACTACGTAAACACGGGTCACAACAATTGCATAGGCGTGAACTTAGCCAGGGCCCAGACATGGGGTGGGCGGGAGGGACAGTTGCCTTGGGTGCAATGGTTTACTGTAGGGATGGGGGGGCGCCTTTTTTCTGGTCCAAGGCTGACAGAAGTAGTGGCAGCAGCAGTGACTTTAACAAGCGAGTGACTGCTGGGTGTAGGATCTCCTAAGCTTGCACATCATGGAGGGGGGGGGGGGGGGGGGGACAGTTTGGCATCTTTGGCCTTGGCGATAGATGACCGTGTCCCAGCACTGAACCTAAATGAATAAATAAAAGCTGGTCATTGATAGCACCCCTGTCAGTGGTAAATGGTTTGTCTCAAAACTTTTAACCGATAAAGTTGCAGGACAGCCTGTTCTGTTGAAAAACAACAGACTTATTGGCCAGATCACCGGGTGAAAATAAAAGAAAGAATGCCTTAAAAAGAAAACATATGCAGCCATCACATCGAAGAATTGGTAAACTGCAATATAATAAATGTTCACTTTTGGGTTTAATAAAACTTTATTCTTACAGGTCAAGCTGCCAGGGACATTGTTGCAAATTACATGAACATTATGGATATGTTACCTATCTTACAAATATGTTTCCTTTGAGACATTTTCGAGCACCACATTCTATTGTGTTTGGAAAAACCTTTTGTTCCAATCACCCACATAAATTACTTTCATAAGACACTGCATTTGATTCTATTAATACTTCACTATGGGAGTGTGCTTTGTTTTTTATTGCATTATTCCAGTATTTGCATAGCATTGTTTTGCATCCAATTGTGTGGGATTGCATTGCTTTATCCTTGGCACATGGTGTGGTATAAGGTATAATAATTGTACAAAAAGCACTAGGCACGTAATACTCCTACACTTAGGTGAGCCATGACTGATTCTGTTTGATTCAAGTTTCTACATTCCCTAGCCACTATCTATATGGAGCTTGTATATTGTCTTTGTATTTGGGTGAGCTTATTCCCACAATCCAAAAATATAAATGCATAAAAATGCATAACATAAATATATACACATATATTATATATATATATATATATATATATATATATATATATATATATATATATATATATATATATATATATATATTATATACACTATATTACCAAAAGTATTGGGGTGCCTGCCTTTACACGCACACAAACGTTAATGGCATGCCAATCTTAGTCCATAGGGTTCAATATTGAATTGGCCCACCCTTTGCAGATATAACAGCTTCAACTCTTCTGGGAAAGTTGTCCGCAAGGTTTAGGAGCAGGGGCGGACTGACCATAGGGCAGTTCGGGCACGGACCGAGGGCCCGTGACCAGTAGGGGGCCCCATGACAGCTGAGCTTCCCCTTCCATCTACCCGTCAATCACATCTTGCTGACGGGTAGATCGGGTCCCGAATCACTGCGTCCTGCTAAGACTGCAGTGTAAACAGACCTCTTGTGATTCGCTCCTCCGGCCGGCCCCTCCTCCCCTTCCGTCTACCCCAGGTGCTTCTATTGGTCATCACTTCGGACGAACGAGAAGAGAGGGGGGGCCGGCGGGGAGGAGCGCATCACGAGAGGTATGTTTACAGCCGCTTCCCGCGCTACTCTGCATCTGAAGGAAAGCTTGTCCTGACCTGCTGTGTCCCTGTACATGTGCCCAGCATCCTGAACACTGCCCCATACCCTGCTCTCACACTGCCCCATACCCTCCTCTCCCACTGCTCCATACCCTCCTCTCCCACTGCTCCATACACTCCTCTCACACTGCCCCATACCCTCCTCTCACACTGCCCCATACCCTCCTCTCCCACTGCCCCATACCCTCCTCTCCCACTGCCCCATACCCTGCTCTCCCACTGCTCCATACCCTCCTCTCCCACTGCCCCATACCCTCCTCTCCCACTGCTCCATACCCTGCTCTCCCACTGCCCCATACCCTGCTCTCCCACTGCCCCATACCCTCCTCTCCCACTGCCCCATACCCTCCTCTCCCACTGCCCCATACCCTGCTCTCCCACTGCTCCATACCCTCCTCTCCCACTGCCCCATACCCTGCTCTCCCACTGCCCCATACCCTGCTCTCACACTGCCCCATACCCTCCTCTCCCACTGCCCCATACCCTCCTCTCCCACTGCCCCATACCCTGCTCTCCCACTGCTCCATACCCTCCTCTCCCACTGCTCCATACCCTCCTCTCCCACTGCCCCATACCCTCCTCTCCCACTGCTCCATACCCTCCTCTCCCACTGCTCCATACCCTCCTCTCCCACTGCCCCATACCCTCCTCTCCCACTGCCCCATACCCTGCTCTCCCACTGCCCCATACCCTCCTCACCCACTGCCCCATACCCTCCTCTCCCACTGCCCCATACCCTGCTCTCCCACTGCTCCATACCCTCCTCTCCCACTGCCCCATACCCTCCTCTCCCACTGCCCCATACCCTCCTCTCCCACTGCCCCATACCCTGCTCTCACACTGCCCCATACCCTGCTCTCACACTGCCCCATACCCTGCTCTCCCACTGCCCCATTCCCTGCTCTCCCACTGCCCCATTCCCTCCTCTCCCACTGCCCCATACCCTCCTCTCCCACTGCCCCATACCCTCCTCTCCCATTGCCCCATACCCTGCTCTCACACTGCCCCATTCCCTGCTCTCACACTGCCCCATACCCTGCTCTCACACTGCCCCATACCCTGCTCTCACACTGCCCCATACCCTGCTCTCACTCTGCCCCATACCCTGCTCTTACACTGCCCCATACCCTGCTCTCTCTCTCTGCCACATACCCTGCTCTCTCTCTCTGCCACATACCCTGCTCTCTCTCTCTCCCCCATACCCTGCTCTCTCTCTCTCCCCCATACCCTGCTCTCTCTCCCCCCATACCCTGCTCTCTCTCTCTCTCTCTCCCCCATACCCTGCTCTCTCTCTGCCCCATACCCTGCTCTCACTCTGCCCCATACCCTGCTCTCACTCTGCCCCATACCCTGCTCTCACTCTGCCCCATACCCTGCTCTCACTCTGCCCCATACCCTGCTCTCACTCTGCCCCATACCCTGCTCTCTCTCTACCCTATACCCTGCTCTCTCTCTCTGCCCCATACCCTGCTCTCTCTCTCTCTGCCCCATACCCTGCTCTCTCTCTCTCTCTCCCCATACCCTGCTCTCTCTCTCTCTCTCTCTCTCTCTCTCTCTCTCTCTCTCTCTCTCTCCCCATACCCTGCTCTCTCTCTCTCCCCATACCCTGCTCTCTCTCTCTGCCCCATACCCTGCTCTCTCTCTTTCTCTGCCCCATACCCTGCTATCTGCCCATACCCTGTTCTCTGCCCCATGCCCTGATATCTGCCGATACTTTGCTCTCTGCCACATGCCCTGATATATGTCCTATGCCCTGATGCCTGCCCATGCCCTGCTCTGTGCCCACATGCCCTGCTCTTTGCCTCATATTCTGTGTGCCCCCTTTCCCTGCTCTGTGCCCCCTGCCCTGATGTGTGCCCCCATGCGTGCCCCATGCCCCGATGTGTGCCCCCATGCCCTTCTATGTGCCCCATGCCCTAATGTGTACCCCGTGATATGCCCTACTGTGTGCCCCATGATGTTCTTCTTTACGGTGTGCACCATGATGTGTCCTACTGTGTGCCCAATGCCCTACTATATGTCCCACTGTGTGCCCAATCCCCTCCTTTTGGCCCTGTGATGTGTCCTGAGCCCCCATGCCCTGCTGTCTGCTCTGTGCCCCCATGCCCTGCTGTCTACCCCATGCCCCGCTCTGTGACCCCTTGCCCTGATCTCTGCCCCTTGCCCTGATGTCTACCCCATGCCCTTCTCTGTGCCCCATGCCCTGATGTCTGCCCCACACCCTGCTCTGTGCCCCATGCCCAGCTATCTGCTCCCATGCCCCTAGGCCCTGCTGTGTTCCCCCATGATGTGTGTGGGTGTAGCTTGAGGGATACAGGGGGGCCCATGATCTCCTGTTGCCCGGGGGCCCCATGAGTTGTCAGTCCGCCCCTGTTTAGGAGTGTGTCTATGTGAATGTTTGAGCATTCTTCCAGAAGTGCATTTGTGAGGTCAGGCACTGATGTGGACGAGAAGGCCTGGCTCACAGTGTCCGCTCTGATTCATCACAAAGGTGCCCTATCAGGTTGAGGTCAGGTGGTGCAGACCAGTCAAGTTCTTCCACCCCAAACTCGCTCATTCATGTTTTGTGCACTGGTCTAAATCATTTGGTGGAGGGGGGAACATGTTGTGGGGTCGTTTTTCCAGGGGTTGGGCTTGGCCTCTTAGTTCCAGTGAAGGGAGCTCTTAAGGTGTCAGCATACCAATACATTTTGGACAATTTTATGTTCCCAACTTTGTGGGAACAGTTTGGAGAAGGCCCCTTCCTGTTCCAACATGACTGGGCAGCAGTGCACAAAGCAAGGTCCATAAAGACATGGATGAGCGAGTTTAGGGTGGAGGAACTTGACTGGCCTGCACAGAGTCCTGACCTCATCCTGATAGGACACCTTTGGGATGAATTAGAGAAGAGACTGTGAGCCAGACCTTCTCATCCACATCAGTACCTCACAAATGCACTTCTGGAAGAATGGCCAAACATTCCCATAGACACACCACTAAACCTAGCGGACAACCTTCCCAGAACAGTTGAAGCTGTTATGGCTGCAAGGGGTGGGCCAACTCAATTCTAAACCCTATGGATTAAGACTGGGATGCCATTAAAGTTCACGTGCATGTAAAGGCAGGCGTCCCAGTACTTTTGGTAATTGGGGGGCAGATCCACAAAAGTACTACGCCGGCGTATCTCTTGATACGCCGCGTAATTTCAAATTTTGTGCGTCGTATCTTTGTTTTGTATCTTCAAAACAAGATACGACAGCATCTCGGCTAGATCCGACAGGCGTACGTCTTAGTACGCCATCGGATCTAAGTTGCAATTTTTCAGCGGCCGCTAGGTGGCGTTTCCGTCGAATTCCGCAGCGAGTATACAAATAAGCTTGTTACGGCGATCCGCGAACGTACATCCGGCCGGCGCATTTTTTAACGTCGTTTGCGTTCGGCTTTTTCACTACGCCGCCGTAACTTACGGCGCAAATTCTTTGATAAATCGGAAAAAAAAGTTACGGCGGCGTAGTGTATCTAAGGCCGGGTACTCACGACCAAACATGTATGGTGAAAGCGGTCCGTCGGACCGTTTTCACCATACATGTCTGCCAGAGGGCTTCTGTACGATGGTTGTACACACCATCGTACAGAAGTCCGCGCGTAAACAATACGAGGGGCGTGTCCGCGGTGTCGCCGCGTCGATGACGCGGTGTCGCCGCGACAATGACGCAGCGACGTGGGCGGCCCGCCTTTAAAATGCTTCCACGCATGCGTCGAAGTCATTCGACGCATGCGAGGGACGGCGGGCGCCTGGACATGTACGGTAGGTCTGTACTGACGACCGTACATGTCCGAGCGGGCAGAATTCCAGCGGACTGTTTTAAAACAAGTCCAGGAATATTTGTCTGCTGGGAAAAGGCCCGGCGGGCAAATGTTTGCTGGAATTCGGCCCGCTCGCGCCCACACACGACCAAACATGTCTGCTGAAACTGGCCTGCGGACCAGTTTCAGCAGACATGTTTGGTCGTGAGTACGGGGCCTTAGATACGCTGCGCCCGTCGTATTATTGCACGCAGGTACGTGGATCTGCCCCATAGTGTGTGTGTATATATATATATATATATATATATATATATATATATATATATATATATATATATATATATATATATACATGTCTGGTTTTCTTGGGGGATGAGTAGGGTTTGAAATGTGTTTAATTCAGCCAGAAAGTGTAGAATTAAGATTTTGATTTCACTGCATTGTAATTTTAATCTTTAACTCTTTACTATAAATAAAAAATCTGATTTTAAATGTTAAATGCAATCACTGCCTTTGTTTTACTTTGGGTAAACTGTCACTAAAAGTGTTTTGTGAAACGAGTCTTTTAGCTGCAAACAGTATTTTAGAGACTAATTAGTGAGACATGATATAATGAGGAAATCAAGGCCCTCTGAGATAATATCATGCATGATTGGCTGACACTTGTTCGGCATCAAAATTCTAGCAGCTATGCGAAGGGGAATTATATGTTTATGTATGTTGTGTTTACCTACTGTATATTTTAACTATAGTATTTGTCTTTTAGTAAACTCTTAGATGTTGACCAGAGAATACCATTGAAATATTACACAGTAAAGCTGATTTGCAAAAAAACAAGAGAAAAGTTATGTCTCTATGATACCCAATACCCGTAGTAATCCAAAACATTCCCTACTTCAAGAAAGAAAGTCACCGCTCCAGGTGGGTCTACTATATGGTCATGCTGGCGGTGCACTAGGCAAGCATAAAGGTTGAATGAAGGATGGATGGCCGCACTCCAAAAACCGTACAGGTTGTCTTTTATTAAATGAACAGCAAAAGCATTACCAGATCACAGCAACAGAAACAGGGGACAGCCGACATTTCGCACAAAATCAGTGCTCATTCATGGCTAACATGCAGTAAAACTGTTTGATATATATAGAGAGATCCAAAGCTGACATGTGACCTGATTGAATAATTGGCTGGGGGTGGCCCATGGTAACAGGACACACCTGAAGCCAATACCAAGTCACAGCCTACCTGTGCATACCAAAAGACATGTGAAAAAAAACCAAAAGTGCCAGAATACAACCATAATCAACATACATTTATACATGAACCAATTGTGCATGGATGAGTGAATAAAAATATGAAGAAAGATAATACAATCAAATACTGTCAAATGCTGGTACAAAGCAATAAATATAAAAAAGGTGTAAAAATAAAGAGAGTTATATATACATATTTAACATGTGATAAAAGTGACTATGAAATAATGTGTATGAGTGAAAATGAAAAATAAGATTCATTATAAATATATAAGTGAAAGTGAAGAGGTTCCGTCTCTAAAATTGCTATATTAGTGACACATGCCGAGAGGTGTATTAGAAATACATCTACATATATATATAGACATGGAGGTCAATGTCGAAGATAGTAAGCATGTGTAAGAAAGCCTCATCCCGGTCATGAATCATGATCGGGGGAGGTGTGCTGTAGATCACTATGTTGGTGTATTAGAAATACATCTACATATATATATGGACATAGAGGTCAATGTCTAGGATAGTCTAGAACAGGGGTGGGCAATTATTTTTTCGATGGGGCCACATGAGAAACTAAAAATATTTTGGAAGGCCGGGCCAAAAGGCTAAACTCAATACTGCATAAAATCAATTGTATTTCTTTATAAAAAGCAGTAAATATCATTGTTGGAAAACTGGTACGAGTACTTGTTATAGACATGGCACAGGAGGGGGACAGAGGCTGGGGACATGGCACAGGAGGGGGACAGAGGCTGGGGACATGGCACAGGAGGGGGACAGAGGCTGGGGACATGGCACAGGAGGGGGACAGAGGCTGGGGACATGACACAGGAGGGGGACAGAGGCTGGGGACATGACACAGGAGGGGGACAGAGGCTGGGGACATGACACAGGAGGGGGACAGAGGCTGGAGACATGACACAGGAGGGGACAGAGGCTGGGGACATGACACAGGAGGGGGACAGAGGCTGGGGACATGACACAGGAGGGGGACAGAGGCTGGGGACATGGCACAGGAGGGGGACATAGGCTGGGGACATGGCACAGGAGGGGGACAGAGGCTGGGGACATGGCACAGGAGGGGGACAGAGGCTGGGGACATGACACAGGAGGGGGACAGAGGCTGGGGACATGGCACAGGAGGGGGACAGAGGCTGGGGACATGGCACAGGAGGGGGACAGAGGCTGGGGACATGACACAGGAGGGGGACAGAGGCTGGGGACATGGCACAGGAGGGGGACAGAGGCTGGGGACATGGCACAGGAGGGGGACAGAGGCTGGGGACATGGCACAGGAGGGGGACAGAGGCTGGGGACATGGCACAGGAGGGGGACAGAGGCTGGGGACATGACACAGGAGGGGGACAGAGGCTGGGGACATGACACAGGAGGGGGACAGAGGCTGGGGACATGACACAGGAGGGGGACAGAGGCTGGGGACATGACACAAGAGGGGGACAGAGGCTGGGGACATGACACAGGAGGGGGACAGACGCTGGGGACATGACACAGGAGGGGGACAGACGCTGGGGACATGACACAGGAGGGGGACAGACGCTGGGGACATGACACAGGAGGGGGACAGAGGCTGGGGACAGGCAGCCACTGTTTAATCAATAACAATTGATTAAACAGTGGCTGCATGTGATGGCACAGTGGCTGCGTGTGATGGCACAGTGGTTGCGTTTGATGGGCACAGTGGCGACAATTGATGGCACAGTGGCTGCGTGTGATGGGCACAGTGGCAACAATTGATGGCACAGTGAATGCGTGTGTTGGCACAGTGGCTGCATGTGATGGCACAGTGGCTGCGTTTGATGGGCACAGTGGCTGCGTGTGATTGGCACAGTGGCTGCGTTTGATGGGCAGAATGGCTGCGTGTTATTGGCACAGTGGCTGCGTGTGATTGGCACAGTGGCTGCGTTTGATGGGCACAGTGGCTGCATGTGATTGGCACAGTGGCTGCGTGTGATTGGCACAGTGGCTGCGTGTGATTGGCACAGTGGCTGAATGTGATTGGCACAGTGGCTGTGTTTGGGAACAGTGGCAACAATTGATTGCACAGTGGCTGCGTGTGATTGGCACAGTGGCTGCGTTTGATGGGAACAGTGGCTGCGTGTGATTGGCACAGTGGCTGCGTGTGATAGGCACAGTGGCTGCGTGTGATTGGCACAGTGGCTACGTGTGATTGGCACAGTGGCTGCGTGTGATTGGCACAATGGCGACAATTTATGGTGGCACAGTGGCTACGTGTGATTGGCACAGTGGCTGCGTGTGATTGGCACAGTGGCTGCGTTTGATGGGCACAGTGGCTGAATGTGATGGCACAGTGGCTGCGTGTGATTAGCACAGTGGCTACGTGTGATTGGCACAGTGGATGCGTGTGATTGCCACAGTGGCTGCGTGTGATTGGCACAGTGGCTACGTGTGATTGGCACAGTGGCTACGTGTGATTGGCACAGTGGCTGCGTGTGATTGGCACAGTGGCGACAATTTATGGTGGCACAGTGGCTGCGTGTGTTGGCACAAGTGGCTGCATGTGTTGGCACAAGTGGCTGCATGTGTTGGCACAAGTGGCTGCGTGTGATGGGCACAGTGACCCCTCCCAGCCCTGCCTACTGTTATCACCGCGGCGGGGAACATTACAGACAGCGTTTGTTTGAACAGCTGTTTTCCCCGCTGCGCATAGACACTCCCCCTTGGACGGATCTGTCCAATCGCGAGCAAGGGGGAGTGTCTATGTGACTCCCCCTTGCTCACGATTGGACAGATCCGTCCAAGGGGGAGTGTCTATGCGCGGCGGGGAAGACAGCTGTTCAAACGAACGCTGTCTGTAATGTTCCCCGCCGCGGTGATTAACGTGGCAGCGGCGGCGGGGGTGGGCCGGATTAAAAGGTCCGCCGGGCCGTATACGGCCCGCGGGCCGTAGTTTGCCCAGGTCTGGTCTAGAATGTCAATGTCTGTTGCTGTGATCTGGTAATGCTTTTGCTGTTCATTTAATAAAAGACAACCTGTACGGTTTTTGGAGTGCGGCCATCCATCCTTCATTCCCTACTTCAAGATTAAACTTGATTGTTTGCTGTTGGCATATATTTAACCACTTGCTTACTGGGCACATAAACCCCCTTCGTGCCCAGGCGAAATTTCAGCTTCCGGCACTGCGTCGCTTTAACTGACATTTGCGCGGTCGTGCGACGTGGCTCCCAAACAAAATTGACGTCCTTTTTTCCCCACAAATAGAGCTTTATTTTGGTGGTATTTGATCACCTCTGCGGTTTTTATTTGTTGCGCTATAAACAAAAAAAGAGCGACAATTTAAAAAAAATATATATTTTTTTTACTTGTCGCTATAATAAATATCCCAATTTTTTTTTAAAAAAACTTTTTTTTCTCAGTTAAGGCCGATACGTATTTTTCGACGTATTTCTGTAAAAAAAAAAAAAAATCGCAATAAGCGACTGGTTTGCGAAAAATTATAGCGCCTACAAAATGGGGAACAGAATTATGATTTTTTTTTATTATTTTTTTTTACTAGTAATGGTGGCGATCTGCGATTTTTATTGAGACTGCGATATTGCGGCGGACGTATCGGACACTTTTGACACAAATTTGGGACCATTCACATTTATACTGCGATCAGTGCTATACAAATGCACTAATTACTGTATAAATGTGACTGGCAGGGAAGGGGTTAACACTAGGGGGTGAGGAAGGGGTTAAATGTATTCCCTGGGTGTGTGGAGGGGGGGTGACTGGGGGAGGCTGTGTCCCTATGTACAAGGGACACAGATCGGTCTCCTATCCTCTGACAGCACGTGGAGCTCTGTGTTACCGACGATCGCGTGTACCCGGCGGACATCGCGGCCGCCAGGTACACGCATCAGCTCTTCGGCGATGCGCCGGGACAGTGTTAACCTGCTGCGCGCCCCCAGTGGCGCGCGGGTAATGCACATAAAAGGACGTCTAAAGACATCCACTTGGCACTTGAGAGCCGCGCTGTGGACGTCTTTTGTCTATAGCGCGGATCTCAAGTGGTTAACTAGTGCTATAGTTTTCTTTGCTCTAATTTTATATTAGGAGGCCAAGCCAAAGCTTGACCCTCTGGGCTTTTAGTTATCTCTGCACAGTACAGTATGTGCTTCCCACATGTCAGAATTTCTGGAGTGCTTAAAGCGGAACTTCAGTAATTTTTTCATCTTTCCATCTACTAAATCTTCTGCCCTTGTTTTAACGTTGGATAGTAAAACATTTTTTTTCTGCCAGTAAATACCTTATAAAAGAAAAGCTCCGTCGTTCACGAATTTGTGTGCGTTTAAAGGTCACCACATCCCTTGTAAATATAGGAAAAAACTGAATATCCCCCAAAGGGTGGGACTTTACAAGTGACCATAAACGAAGTAACAATTGTATAAAAAGTAGCAAATTTAGGGTGTGACTCTAAGCAGCCTTGTGTTTCCTGTTCAATTACGTATTTGAATGATTTGTATTCATGATGTACATATTGTTGATACAATTGGTATACTATGTGTAATTAATAAAATTTGCAACTTTTTATACAATTATTACTTCGTTTATGGTCACTTGTAAAGTCCCACCCTTTGGGGGATATTCTGTTTTTTCCTGTAAATACCTTATACAGCCCACTTCCTGTTTCTTATAAAAAGCCTAGGCTTATGATATCAAGCACAACACTCTCTTGCCAGTTTGCCAGGAAGGGAGGGGGAATGAGTCACGAGAGGGTCAATGAGAGCTGCAGTTCCTCTGTGTGTCTGTGTAAATCCAGGAAGTGAACAGGCAGCAGCTTCAGCTGCTCACAGTTAAAATTAATGCAGCCAGACTTTTTTCTGCAGCATATTTGGCAAGTACAGAATCACAGTATATATAAAATAATATGCAAAGTGGTTGGAGGGAAGCTTAAGAATGGCAAATTATTACAAATTACATGAGCAGACTGCAGTTCCTCTTTAAAGTGGTTGTAAACCCCCCAAAAAAACAGTGAGACAAAGGCATAATGAGCTCTTTATTCACTACCTTAGATCACTAAGGCCCCTTTCACATTGAGGAGTTTTTCAGGCGGTAAAGCGCTAAAAATAGCGCTGCTATCCCGCCTGAAAAACTCCTGCACTGCAGACTCAATGTGAAAGCCCGAGGGCTTTCACACTGAGGCGATGCGCTGGCGGGAGACAAAAAAATCTCCTGTCAGCAGCATCTTTGGAGCGGTGAGAGGAGCGGCATGTATACCGCTCCTTCACCGCTCCTTCCCATTGAAAACAATGGGAACCGCGGCAATACCGCCCGCAATGCGCCTCTATAGAGGCGCATTGCGGGCGGTATTAACTCTTTATCGGCCGCTAGCGGGGGTTAATACCACACCGCTAGCGGCTGATACACGCGGCAATTCCGGCGGTATAGCGCCGCTATTTTTAGCGGCGTTATACCGCCACCGCAGCTCCCGCCCCAGTCTGAAAGGGGCCTTACTCAAAGCTCTTGCAGCGGCCCCGCACACCGCTGTGACCGGCGACATGTCTCCTGAAGTTATTTCCAGGTTCGTGAATAGGCCAGAGCTGAATTATTGACATTTGGTTTTGCGTAGCAAAATTTTTTTAAAAATTATTTTGTTTATAGCGCAAAAAAAAAAAAAAAATCGCAGAGGTGATCAAATACTACCAAAAGAAAGCTCTATTTGTGGGGAAACATTTTGTTTGGGTGCCACATCACACGAGCGCGCAATTGTCAGTTAAAGCGACGCAGTGCTGAATCGCAAAAAAAAATGCTCTGGTCAGGAAGGGGGTAAATTCTGAAGTGCTTAAGAGAGCGTAGCGGGGGTGTCCTATGCCTACATACTTTTGCTAATGCCTGCCCCCCATTCTCATCTCAAAAAGTTGGGAGGTATGCATACCTAAGTGAGTGGAAAACATCACTAGAAAGAATTTATAGGGCAAGACATAATAACCAATATAAGTTTATTTCCATTTATTATTAAACTAGAACAGAAATGACCGTACCCTGTGACACCACTGGTGAAGTTGGCTTGGCCTAGAAGGACAGCTGTGGTTATGTTGGGAATCTGTAGGTGTTCCCTACACTGCACTTAACAGCATTGACACCAGCTGCTGTATCAGCCTTGCCTTTTTTCACAGCCATTTGACACATTTGACAGCAGTCTTACAAACTGAACAAATGAGCACCTTCTAGAATTTTTCACATCACACATCAGAAAATTGGCACCTTCTACTAAGATGTTGTTGAGTATCATGAACACATGTATATAAATAAACCGCTCTAATCACCTGCTATACTCTATGCTTTTGAATATGGATATATTAATACTAATTAGTAGTATAACTGCTTATCAATGCAAGACTGATATCTTTCTATAAATTTGGGTACTACAGGTGATGCCATCAACTGTCTTCTGAGGCCTCGTACACACCATCGGACATGTCCGATGAAAACGGTCCGCTGACCGTTTTCATTGGACATGTCCGCTCGGAGATTTCGGTCTGATGGCTGTACACACCATCAAACCGAAATCCCCGCGGACAGACAGCGCGGTGACGTGGTGGTGACGTTGACGCCGCCACGTCACCAAACCAGGAAGTAAAATACTTCCACGCATGCGTCGAATCCATTGGACGCATGCGGGAGATATCTGTCCGCTGGTAAGGTGTACTAACCAGCGCACATGTCCGCCGGACAGCTTTCCAGCGGACATGTTTCTTAGCATGCTAAGAAACATTTGTCCGCTGGAAATCTGTCCGCTAGCCTGTACACACGATCAGATCTGTCCCCTGAAACTGGTCCGCGGACCAGTTTCAGCAGACATGTCCGGTCGTGTGTACGAGGCCTAAACCGTGGCTCAAGGGACAGTGAGCTGAATGTTCACATCGGGCCATTTTGACATGCGATTTGACATGTCAAATCGCCGCTTATTGCCGACAATGGCACCGTCTACTTTTGGCGAATTTAGGGGCAATTTCATTAGACATCTGTGCTGGAACACGGGACTTTACAATCACTTTAAGTTGAATTTATATCTAATTTTGAACAGGTAATTTTTTTAACTGTAACTACAGCCAAAAAAAAAATATCTTTACGTTTTTTGGATAGCATAGGGAAGGGCCAACACCCCTGTAATGTTTGTATTACTGTCTGTGCCTCTGTTAAAGCGGAGTTCCACCCAAAAATTTAACTTCTGCTTTTCGGACTCCCCCACCCCCCTCCGGTGTCAAATTTGGCACCTTTCAGGGGGGAAAGGGGTGCAGATACCTGTCTAAGACAGGTATTTGCACCCACTTCCAGGCATAGACTACCATGGGAGTCACGCCACTTCCCCTCCCCCTCCACCCCTCTGTCTCCTGGGAAACACACTGGTCCCAGGAGAGAGCAGAGACCAGTGAGGGCGCGCCGCGCTACTCGCGCATGCGCCGTAGGGAACCGGGCAGTGAAGCCGCAACGCTTCACTTCCTGATTCCCTCACCGAGGATGGCGGCGGGGGCAGCCGAGAGACGAGCGATTGCGCGGCCTCGGCTGCCGACATCGCGGGCACGCTGGACAGGTAAAAAAAAGTCGGGTGGATCTCCGCTTTAAGAAAATTTAACCTCACTTACTGTCCCTGTGACAATTGGATTTTGAAAATTTTGGGTTGTCGTGGAAACAAGGATTGGCGATAAAACTTCAGTGGAGACACCTTTTTCCCATGATAACTCTTACAGGAGTGAATTTCCCTTCCATGGGGTAGATTTTCTCTCACTTCCTATTGTCTCTCTCTATTTGCAAGTATGTAAGTTGGATGTATGTAACTAGGCGACTGCCTGTATATAGGATAACCCTACAGATGTCCATGTTGCTCTTTTCAGTGTCAACATCTATCTGTAAAATCAAGAACGACCCAGATAGCATTTGATGAAAACCATTGCTATTGGTTAAAACAGGTCAAATGTCATTGTTGTGACGTCAATACCGTCACTGACAGTCTACGTTACACGGACGCATGCCCTTTGCGCTTAGCTGGGCTTGCCCCTACCGACACAACTATGAAGTCGGCTCCTGATACGCTCGTTTGAGCCATGGCATTAGCAGGAAAGGCAGCCACTAAATGCGGACCATCACTTTGGATATCACCAACCTGGAAGCCTCACCAAGGACATCCGTATCCCCCCGTGCTAAAGGCATAACAGAAGATCTTATCACAGCATCTGTGGGTATATCCCGCCGCTTTGATTTTGTAGCGGCCTGCTATGACCGACTTCCTATTAAATGGAGAGGAGGAACTTTCAAATTTAGGATGATCCCTTCTACATATCCGGGTTTGGTGAGCGGACCTTTGGTCCAAAGCAAATATACAGCTGCTCTTGCTTTGTGACTGTTGCATTATCTAGCTATTTGCTATCTTGCTATCCTGGACCTGTTTTGCATGCTGCCACTTTTGCTATCCTGCCTTCTGCCCCCCAGCATTGGCTTCAAGTGTCTTTGATCCACCCTACTGAATGTTTTGTATTTACAGCCCCTTAATACAGGAGTTTATATCCAATTGTGATGTCACTATAATGTTTGATGACATTCATAGATGAGCCCCTGTGCTTAGTCAATTTTCACTATACACTGTTATATCCTTAATATGATCTGGTCAGTCTAATTGGCTGACCCCTTTTTATTGTTGTGTAGCTAACTGGATATTTTCCAGTTGGTTACCCAGCTAGAGTATCATTGCATGCATGCACTTTGTAACGTAGCCAAGTTTTAATATAGACAACGTTGTCTTATTAATTTTAATGACATTGGGTGCTGGTGAAGGGTTTTGAGTGTCTGTAATTTATGTTCTTGACAATTTTGAACCAATAAAACCATTTTTAAATGTGGCACGATCCGTGGCTTCTTTATCCTGGGGGGGTATTTTCTTCCCTATTTCCCCCCGGGGGGGGGGGGTTTCTTTCAGCATTTGCCCATATACATCTTTTTGCAAGATAACCCTTAGGTTCCACCAGTCCAGCTCATTTACAGTATATACAGTATACACTGGACTTTATACTCAAAATTCTACCCACGTTGTGCTACAAAGCCAAACCTGAAAAATAGTTGATTTACCACTAGCACTATTATGATGATTTTGGCTCTACTATTATGATGATAATACATTTAAAGGAACAGTATAGAATAACAATTGGTGGCACTATACTGTGTTGCCCCAAATAGCTTTGTATTGCATGTAAATTCAGTATTTCTTTGTTCCAGATCAGACCAAACAGCAGTATGCCCCACTAAACAGTAATAAAACGCACTACAACTAAGACAAAGGTGAGCGCAGTGTTCTTCTAGTCTCTGAAAGTTCTTTATCTTGGGTAGAGACAGATCAAAATGTTCCCAATTCAGAAAGACATTTGTTAATTCCAATCTACAACCTTAGTTTTTAATCATTAACAATTTAATTGTAGTCATTATTTGTTTAAACTCAGTTAAAAGAGTTAGTGAACAACATGATTTTCACATTTCCTGATGTTTTACTAGAACATTTATCACATAATGTTTAGTTGTGAATTGTAAAGCGTAATTCCGTTGTCTGATAAAAAAAAGAATGTGTGATTATGAGAACTGTAAAGTAATTTCACAAGACTAACAACCCCAGTAATAAGTATCACAGTAACAGGGTTTTTCATGAACATATTTATTTGAGTCTAAGGAAAATGTACCCTTTATAGCTAGTGTCCAATCTGCTAAGCCATAATATGCAACAGCGTGGACAGGTCCCCATGTCCCTTTCGTACTGCTACTATTTACATTTCAGGCTGGGCTGGAGTCCAACAATTTTCCTGCAAAAGGATGCTTACAGAACTTTGTTATAAATGTATGATCCTGGTGAAATATCAGCTGTCACTCAGAGACAAATTAAGGCATAAAGTGGCCCCAGGCAAAGTGTCAGCTTTGGACCCCCATCATTTTGATTGGCATTGACAAGGATTGCAATAGGTACCAAGAAATGCCTAATTTGCATTGTTTGTGCAGCCATAGCCCATCTCACCAGACACCAAGGGCCAGATTCACAGAAGAGATACGACGGCGTATCTCCTGATACGCCGTCGTATCTCTGAGTGTATCTATGCGACTGATTCATAGAATCAGTTACGCATAGATAGCCCTAAGATCCGACAGGTGTAATTGACTTACACCGTCGGATCTTAGGATGCAATACTTTGGCCGCCGCTGGGTGGAGCTTGCGTAGTTTTCCAGCGTCGGGTATGCAAATGAGGTTTTACGGCGATCCACAAAGGTTTTCACGTTCGTTACGTCGTCGCTAGTCATTTTTTCCCGTCACAAAGTTAAGCCTGCTTTAACATGGCTTAACTTTAGACGAGCCATGTTAAAGTATGGCCGTCGTTCCCGGGTCGAATTTCAATTAATTTTTTTTGCGTAAGACGACCGGGAATACGAAAGTACGTTGCGGAAAATTCAAAACGGAGCATGCGCAGTACGTCCGGCGCGGGAGCGTGCCTAATTTAAATGGTACACGCCCCATTTGAATTAGGCGGGCTTGCGCCGGACGCCTTTACGTTACACCGCCGTAAGTTTACACGCAAGTGCTTGGTGAATCAGGCACTTGCGCTGAAAACTTGCAGCGGTGTAACGTATAGACGATACGTTACGCCGCCGCAAGTATATGTGAATCTGGCCCCAACTCTCTACAATGGTATCCTCTTCTTTGAAGCAACAGACAGGTGCACAACTTTGATCAATTTCTCCTTCCCACTGGTTTATTGCAGGAACATTGACAGATGCGGCTGATTTCATGAACATCCACCAGGCCATAAGCTCCTATTTAGGTTGTGGTGATTAGTCCATAAAGTGTCCAAACATGAAGAAATCCTTGAAATCGTGTCTCTTGGGGTGATAGATGACAGAAACACCCAAAGTGCACCTTCCACCGTGAAAATAAAAGATGTGCCCTTACCGGATAGCTATACTCCACGTGATAGGAGCCTAGTAAGACATAGATCCATACATTGGAAACAAATGAAAATGGTGTTGAAGTCAACCTTGCTGGTTTCTCCCTTTCCTTCTCTAAGATAAAGGGAGATAAGCGCTTGGTAGTAATGTCCCTCAGGTCACGGCTGTGCTGGTGGCTCCCAGCACTTCCTAGTCCACGGGTACACTTGGGGAGGCCGCTGATGTCACTTATGGAAGGGCTGGGAGCCACCAGCACAGCCGTGACCAGAGGGACATTACTACCATCTGCAGCTTGTCCCTGTATTGAGACAAGTGCTTGGTAGACATAATACAGGGTTCATCTCTGAGGAGCGGATGAGCTGCAGCTGGTAGTAATGTCCCTCTGGTCACGGCTGTGCTGGTGGCTCCCAGCACTTCCAGAAGAGATGTCGGTGGCCTCCCCCGAGTGTACCTGTGGACTAGGAAGTGCTGGGAGCCACCAGCACAGCTGTGACCAGAGGGACATTACTACCAAGTGCTTATCTCCCTTTATCTTAGGGAAAGAAAGGAAGAAACCAGCAAGGCTGACTTCAATGCCATTTTAGTTTGTTTCCAATGGATGAATCTTCAATGATGTGTGAATCTATGTCTTACAGGGTCTTATAATGTGGAGTCTAGCTATCCGGTAAGGGCACATATTTTATTTTCACGGTGGAAGGTGCACTTTGGGCGTTTCTGTCATCTATCACCCCAAGAGACACAATTTCAAGGATTTCTTCATGTTTGGACAGTTAATGGACTAATCGCAATTATTTAGTTATTATATTGTTAATAAGTTATTAGTGCGGCAATCTTTTGATTTTTATGCCAGTTGTTTTTTTTTATTATTTATCAACACTCTTCACCTGTGCAATTACTACATTCCTTTTTCCTATCTACAGGGCCGTCTTTAAGGCAGGGCAAAAGGGGAAGCGGCCCTGGGCCCTGTCATTGTTGTGGGGCCCAAAGCAGCTGCCTAATACTTGCCAACTATCCCAGTTTAAATTCCCTTGTCCCTTGAAGTTCTAGTCTTGTGCTGTGTCCTGATATCTCAGTGTGAAGGACTGCTACTAATACTGCCCAGCTCTGCTCTATTGTTGTGTACAGATGACTCACCTGCAGACCCTGTGTTTACATGTAAATAACCGTCATTCATATGTAAATAAGAGGAGCATTCATATGTAAATAGCATTTGTATTCATGTGTAAATAGCTTAGTCCGGTGACATTCATATGTAAATAAAGGCCGCATTCATATGTATATCATTCCCCTCTGCAGTGAAGAGATGATGTGCTGTTATCTCTAGCAACCAATCAGTGAGCAGTATTACTGTTCAGTAATCTCTAGCAGCCAATCAACAACAATAAATCATGTGCTGTAACCTCTAGCAACTAATCAGTATGCCGTATTGTGTGCTGTAACCTCTAGCAACCAGTCAGTGAGTGGTAATGATATGTTGTAACCTCTGGCAACCGATCGCAATTACTGCCTGATCTGATACATTAAACTGATTTTAGGTCTAGCTGATACATATTGTATGTCTCAGAGCAGGTGGAGAGCAAAATTGCATGGGGGCCCCCAAGAAATTTTTTGCCCAGGGTTCAATCAACATTAAAGACGGCCCTGCCTATCTAGATTGCCTTGAGAAGAATGCTGCCTTCACCAATGAATGATATCTGAAGTTGCAACTTTGGTTTAGAGTAGGACCAAGATAGGGACTGGAGATTAACCACTTAAGACCCGGACCAAAATGAAGGTAAAGGACCAGGCCCCTTTTTGCGATTCGGCACTGTGTAGATTTAACTGACAATTGTGCGGTCGTGCGACGTGGCACCCAAACAAAATTGGCGTCCTTTTTTTCCCCACAAATATAGATTTCTTTTGGTGGTATTTGATCACCTCTGTGGTTTTTATTTTTTGTGCTATAAACAAAAATAGAGCGACAATATTTTTTACTTTTTGCTATAATAAATATCCCCCAAAAATATCTAAAAAAAACATTTTTTTTCCTCAGTTTAGGTCGATACGTATTCTTCTACCTATTTTTGAAAAAAAAAAACGCAATAATCGTTTATCGATTGGTTTGCGCAAAATGTATAGCGTTTACAAAATAGGGGATAGTTTTATTGCATTTTTATAAAAATAATTTTTTTTACTGCTAATGGCGGCGATCAGCAATTTTTTTGGTGACTGCGACATTATGGCGGACACATCGACAATTTTGACACATTTTTGGGACCATTGTCTTTTTCACAGCAAAAAATGCTATAAAAATGCATTGTTTACTGTGAAAATGACAATTGCAGTTTGGGAGTTAACCACTAGGGGGCGCTGAAGGGGTTAAGTGTGACCTCATATGTGTTTTTAACTGTAGGGGGGCGGGGCTGGACGTGTGACGTCATTGATCGCCTTTCCCTATATCAGGGAACAGACAATCAATGACAGTGCCACTGTGAAGAACGGGAAAGGTGTGTTTACACACACCTCTCCCCGTTCTTCAGCTCTGGGGACGATCGTGGGACTCTGGCGGCGATCGGGTCCGCGGGTCCTGCGGCCACGAAGCTTCGAACCGCGGCTGGGCATTAAACAATCACGTACAGGTACGTGATTGTGCCCAGCTGTGCCATTCTGCTGATGTATATCAGCGTTAGGCGGTCCTTAAGTGGTTAGGACAAACGGAAGTTCTACTGGAAGGCCATAAATCCAAAGTTGGCCCTGACCACATAAATGACAGATTAAGAGCCCATTCACACCTAGGCGTTTTGTCGCCTGTAGTGTGACGCCCGCTGCCGCCCCGACACGCCAGAGGGATGATGTAACATTGCCCTCTATGGAGATGGTTCACATCTCCACGCCGAACGCCTGTCGCCTGAAAAAAAGTCCCGAGCCTTTTTTTCAGGCGTCTTTCTGCGTTCGGCATAGGAGATGTGAACCATCTCCATAGAGGGTAGGCGGCTCCCCGCTGGGCAGAGGGAGGCGGGGGACAAGCAGTCACAGTCCCGCTGCGGGCGCTGGAATGAAATCATTGCTTCCTCTTCAGACGCTGGCAGGGAGACATCACAACATGCTCAGCTCATCACCGGATTGTTGTTGACCTGGAGGCCGCCCGGAAGCCGATGTGACAAGCCGGGCGGACATGGCACGATGAGTCATCAGGCTGAGATGAGGCTGCAGACTGGTGGTAGTAGTAGGTGCTGTCAGCATGGCAGAGGCTGGTAGAAGGAGGGCAGAGTGCGGGCCAGGCGGCCAGCAGGAGGGATCTGATCTCCCGGTCTGTACAGAGTGCGGAGCAATGTCTGCGGGATCACGACTATGGCTGCATTCACAATCGCGTAGTTTTGTCGCCGCAAATCGCGGTACAAAACGCCGCTATTTGTCGCCGCATTTCGCGGGACAAAACGCCGCGATTTTGTACGCCGAGGTGTGAATGCAGCCTAAGCAATGATAAATAAAATATGTCAGTAAGTAACCCTTTATAGCCTTTCATAAACCAGTTACAAAAGAAGGAGATGAGTCGTATGATCTCAAGGCTTGCTGAAATCCCTTGTGATTTATGAAGAACTAGTGTTGAGTTGCACAGTTGCTGACAAGCAGACATATTACAATCATGTGGTGAACACACTAGTGAATCACTTCTATTTTTAGCTGATGTCATAATGTCCAGAAATCACCTGTGAGGTTTTTACCGTGTTTACATGCCGCGTTTAGGTGTGTTTTGCCGCATTTGTGTTTAGAAGCGTTTCTAAAAAAATCTTTTTTTTTTTTTTTTTTAAATAGGCAAAACTGAAAACACGGCCACGTTTAGAAGTGTTTGGCGCTTGAAATGCCTCTGAACTAATTTTTTTGCTTTCCAAAAAAATGCCTCCAAAATCAACTGCCTAGAAACGACTATAAACGACCTTGTGTACATCTACTGATAAGATCACATAGAGGAGAGTTCAGGACAGGAGCAGCTGAAAAAATGGCCAACTGCTAAATGTCCGTTTACCAGCAGTAGTTGTCACGAGGCCTTTGCCACACAGCTTGTTAACTATACTCCTTGGCAGAGAAATGTACTTACATAAAAGCTAGAGAACAGAAGTTCTAGAAATGTTTTAAAACCTTCCGACAGTAAAGTGATCTTAGCAATAAAATAACAGACCTATCTATAGATTAGGAGTAAAGTACAGTTGAAACTGAATTGTATGCCTTGCATGTAACACTCCCTGTTTAGTACAATTCTGTTACCTCAAGTACAATAAATGTACATTTTTTAAGGTTTATAGAAGCAGACAAGGAATGTATAAAACTAAACATAAAACAGAAGATATTCAATACATATAGTACATTTTAACCACTCCAAAAGGTTTTACCCTCTTCATGACCAGGCAATTTTTTTGCTATTTAGCACTTGCGCTACATTTAACTGGTAATTACGCAGTCGTGCAACGTTGTACCCACATGAAATTTGTCCTTTTTTTCCCCACACAGATTGAGCTTTATGTTGGTGGTATTTAATCACCACGTGTTTTTTGTTTTTTACTATATTAACGAAAAAACACATACATGTCTTTGGTAGAAGAAAAATCCCAAAAGGTGTATATTGATTGGTTTGTGTGGAAGTTATAGCATCTACAGTACAAACTTTGGTATAAATACTAGAATTTGTATTTTTTTTTAATTTTTTTTATAATAGTAATCAGTGACTTATAGTGGGACAGTGCCACGGAAAATCTGACACTAACTGACACTGGGTGAGAACTAACTGACACTGACATCACCAGTGACATTACTACAGCGATCAGTGATCATACTATACAGTGTCACTGTGCTAATAACATTGGGATGGGGTTGACTTTTCTAGGTACTCAAGGGGTTAAGCATGTGCCCAATTAGCGTTAATGACAGGGCGGTCCCTGCACAGTGTGCAGGGACCATCCTGTCATCTGCCGGCTCAGCGGGGATCAACGGAGCGACCCCCGCTGAGCAAAAGGAAATACATGTACGGATCCTCACTGGATCCATACATGTGAAAGGGGCCTTAGTGTTGTCCCGATACCAATACTAGTAGCAGCTTACAGACGCTTCTCCTTCTCCCCACTGCGTTTTTCAGCTGCTATATTGAGATCTATACAGGGAGATCAGTGCTTGTAACTCCCCCCCACCGCCGCACCGATCACCCCTGACTGTCCCTGTATCCTTCTCCAGTTCCCCTCTGTGTTGTCCTTCATGCTCCTCCAGGCTCCTCCGGTCCCCCTCCGTGCTCCGCTTCCCCCTCCGTGCTTCTGTCCTCCTCCTTGCTCCGCTCCCCCTCCCCCTCTATGCTTCTGTCCTCCTCCGTGCTCCTCTGCCCCCTTTGTCCTGGATCTGTCAGGATGGAGAGCGGAGGAAGGAGTCGGTAAATCTGTCATTTATCGGCTCCTTCCTTTTCTGAAAGAACAAAGTCAGTGACTCTGTCCATTCATAACTGAGCATTGTAAACTGGGCATCGTAAGCATGTTTACGATGCTTCAGTTTATGAATGGAGAGGAGCCTCTGTCTCCTGTACATTCATCTCAGTGCAGATGAGGCTGCAGAGAAAGTAACTGGGTAATCTCTATCCTCAGTTCCTTTCCATGCCTCAAAGTAGAGATGTCAGGGGTCTGTCAGGGCTAATACAAATAAAATAAACATTTGAATAAAAATGTAAAAGGTTAAATTGTAAAAATAATAACAAAAAAAAATAAAAAACACACTGACACCGTCCACTCCTACCCCCCCCCCCCCCCATACCAAACAAATAAAAAAAAAAGCATTGTAAAAAAAATAACAACAAATATTATTGTAAAAAAGAATTTAAGAAAATAAATTGTAAAACAAAAAATTGTAAAACAAATTAAAAATAAAAATATAAAGAAACTACTGACACAGTCCACGCGCGTCATCAGTGCTGCAGATTAGCTCCACTGTCACATGACATAAAAAAATATCGGCAATCGGTATCGAGTACTTGGAAAAAAAAGTATCGGTACTTGTACTCGGTCTTAAAAAAGTGGTATTGGGACAACCCTAGTACTAATGCAAACATTCCTTTAGTACATATCACAAACGTCACAAGAATTTTTTACGGATAATTTGGGTAGCCATGGCTGCAAGGTGGTAGTGAGTGCAAACTTATATGTCTTACATTTGTAAGAAAGAATTGGTAGTCCCTTAGGTTTGCTGTTGCAGTATTTAGCACCACATATACTGTAAGCTTGTCACACAATTTGTCTGAATTGGTCTCAAGGGTCATACACTTGATCAGAAAATTGTACAAAAAATACCGCTTTTGAAGCGATCGTACGATAATCTGATCGTTAGTACAGCTTCCGTCCGTAATTTTTTGAAGGGACAAACGCAAAAACTTTTTTAAACCAACAATACTCTACAATAATTACCGTACATCACTTCCAACTTTTTATTCTGTCATGTAAGAATTTTCATACTTTAATAACATCTTCATTTCCGATATGGAGACTAGCATGAAAAAAAAACGATAATCTCATCCTGTATACTAGGCTTCAAACTTTGTGTGAGCACTTGAAGCCACTGATAAAATAAAATAGAGCCAGGTATACCTTTATTGGCTAAAGAAACAACATAAAGGTTCCTAATTTCCAGGCCAGCAAGGTTATTTAGAACCTAACCTAATGATAATCTGTTTTGTATGACTGTGCCCTTTCTTCAAGGTTGGCATGTATCTGCTTACATATCAAAAATGTGTGGCACTCACTATGGTCACGTGTGGTGTCCTCACTTGGCCACAGTTATTGTTCCCCTCATAATTCAGAAGTTTAGCACACATGGTCAGTCAGAGGAAACCAGGACTGTAGAAAACCAAGAGTTCTGGTATGAGGGATTTCGAGATCCTTTTTACGGTTGATGTAAAGTTGGTTTGTGCTTTGTTTTTATTCCTCCATCATGTCAATATGAATGCAAGGGAAAGGAATGGCAAATGCATCTCAGTCTCAAACACCTGTGTACACTAGCCCTAATTTTGCCCATACAATTTAGTTGTAGGGCCGGTGTATAGGAAAAGCCTGATTACTCTCAGTACTGCAAATCATTTGAGTACTGCCAAGTGCTCTATAAACCTGCAAGTTAGCTCTGCTGACTTAGCAAGAATATGTCAGTGGGGGAAAGGACAGAAATGCAGGCAGACGGTGTCAGTGCCAGTTTTCCTGGGCAAGAGCAAAGCAAACCGGGCAGGGTTTTTTATCTGCCCTTCAATGTTCCTCTACAGTTTTTGACTGGGGGTGTTTGCCTACCACCATACACATTATAAAACAGCCAAACTGGACAAATGTCATGTCATGTCTATGACATGCTTAAATCTCTTACTTTTCTATCTATTATTCTACCACATGTATGGTAAAAAGTTTATGCTTCCTGCATAAACTAAACTAAACATAAACTAAAAACATAAACTAAACTACATGCCTGCGGGGAGACACTGTAAAGGGATGTAGTCCCAAGGGAGGGGGCGAGCAAGCTGACTAACCCCCAGCCAGAACTGCTCGGATGATGGGGGCAAGCTTACTGAAGAGGAACAGGAAGTGAGAAATTCAGACAAAGAAAAAAAACATTCTGAAGGGAAATCAAAGGAAAAGGTAAGTGAAACAACAATGCACTAGCTTACATTTAAAAAATAAAAAACAAACCTTTACAACACCTTTAATTCAGTTTTCTTGTTTCAAATGTGTGTTCTTAAGGATTAAACTATACATGATTTATTAATTCCAGGATCTTATTTTAGCATAACGCATTTTGTAAAGATAAATTTGCTAGAAAAGACTGTCAAACGTCAACGAAAAAGCATTTATTTTACTTTCATCATCACTCACCTGACACCTCTACAAATCCATCTCTGGTTTTCACTGTCAGCTCCTCTGGTTTGAAACTTTGTACATTAACACACACCTTCCAGGGCTGGCTGGGGACAGGCACAGTATTACGGCCTTCGGGGTATCCTGTATAGCGGGCACTATATCCAGGAGGGGAGACACCAGCAGTCCTTGCTAGGCCTGATCTTAAAGGACCCGACCAGGAGGCTGTGAGTCTGGGCCTTGCCCAGTCAGGCCAGTCCATGGTTAAATCTTCTGGAAATCCAAAATCATCATCCAGGAGACGGGATGACAGACCCTGATCACGGAAAGGATCGCGGGCTCCCCTGGTCCTGTTTGCAGGATAATGACAAGTGAAAGGTAACTGACTGTCAGCCATATTGCAACAAAGATGTAAGAGATGTCAAAGGAGACAAGTCTCTGTTATTTCCAAATGATATTGCTGACGGTCAGATAATGTTTGCAGTCGAGCTCGTATATTTCCAATGAATGAATAAGAAAGGAGCGAAGTTGAGCCAAGATAAATTAAAAGTAACCTGGATTCTTCAGGGAATTAAGCAGAGTCATTGGGAGTGAGTACAGCTTCTTGATCTTCCGGCTTCAGACTGCAAGTGCCTTGCACTGGCTAAAATAAACATCACAGCCATCAGCCGAGAAAGTTCTGTAAACTTCTGTGCTGCAGTGAATGGCTCCTATTTATATCTTCTTCTAATGCTTGCAGCCTGTGGCCTGTCAGCTGGGTATTTGGAGCCTATGAAACACCCTCCAAGAATCTGCTTTTGTAACAGCTGATGACTCCCAGAAGGGACTGGACTTGTTACTCAGGGTGTCCAATTTTAGACGGCCTTCTCTTGCAGGGCCCTCCTTTCGTTTTCCTCCCCCTCTCCTCTCATCCATTTTTTCTATGCTCAGCAGGGATGTGTCTGAACACATTAGTATGAGTGTGCATCTGCATTTAGAAGATGCCATTCCTTGAATTATGATTTCATTACTGGAATTAAACTTTAATCATTTAAATTTGCTCATTTCTTTCTCTCTCTCTCTCTCTTATATATTTGGATCCGGTACATAATATAGTTTTTATGCTTCATATTTTTGTTTTCAACATCAAGGATTATACGTATAGGGCTAGATTCAGTAACACTTACAACGGGCGTATCAGTAGATACGCCGTCGTAAGTCCGAATCCGCGCCGTCGCAACTTTAAGCTATGCTCAAATTGAGATACGCTTAAATGTTGCTAAGATACGACCGGCGTAAGTCTCCTACGCTGTCGTATCTTAGGGTGCATATTTATGCTGGCCGCTAGGTGGCGCTTCCGTTGATTTCAGCATAGAATATGCAAATGAGCTAGATACGCCAATTCAGAAACGTACGTGCGCCCGGTGGATTTTTTTACTTTGTTTGCGTAAGGCTTTTTCCGGCGTAAAGTTACTCCTGCTATATGAGGCATAGCCAATGTTAAAGCGGTAGTTCCCCCTCAAAAAAAAATTAAGATTAGATTCATGCTCATTTTGTCTAGGGGAATCGGCTAGTTTTTTTAAAAACGAAGCAGTACTTACCATTTTAGAGATACATCTTCTCCGCCGCTTCCGGGTAAGGTCTTCGGCACTGGGCGTTCCTTCTTGATTGACAGGCTTCCGACGGTCGCATCTATCGCGTCACGATTTTCCGAAAGTAGCCGAACGTCGGTGCGCAGGCGCCGTATAGAGCCGCGACGATGTTCGGCTTCTTTCGGCATCTCGTGACGCGCTGTATGCGTTGGTCGGATGCCTGTCAATCAAGTAGGAACGCCCAGTCCCGACCATC